>NC_138183.1:204783643-206063776 GCF_964194105.1 Spermophilus citellus | reverse complement strand
TCACAGCTAAAGACTCTGAAGCTCCACTAAGATGTCCAGTGCCACCCAGGGAGCAGTTGCCCAGCTGCACTGAGAGCCCTGGGTTATTAACATGATTAGCCAGGGTTACTGTTTAGAATGAGCATACTTGTTGATTTTTTTCCCCTGGAGCTATTGATTTATTTTCAAACTACACACTTATTTTGTTTACATTTACTTCCCCAAATTATTACGGACTCATTCTGTATTCTGGGGATGGGAAGGGAATCAAAGTCTTATGCCACTGGTGTTTGGGGAACAGATGCCCAGTATCAGGCTGTTTGCTCTAGGGTCACAGCAAGATCTGGAGGGCTGTTTCCCAATAATTGCTGCCCTGCCCTGACCCTCCAGAGTCCTCTTCCCCCTCTGCATAGTCCCCTAAAGACCTGAAAAACCACCTCACCTCACTCTCAGCTGATGCCCCAAACTCTCCCTTCACATCTTTCCTCTCTCACACCCTTGGCCCTATGTTCTTGGCCTTGGGACTTGGGACTGTGTCTTAATTTTAGCCTGAGGTATCCCCAAGGCTCATGACTGGGCCTAGAGTACTTGATCACCTAAGAGGCATCTCCCTGGAATATGGTGTTTATTGAAAGATTTTTTTTTTTGAGAGTTGGCAGAGTTAGGTAACTTTATGTTTTGAGTTATTATTTCCATGTTCAAGAGTATATAAATATGGCATAGAAGGTAAAAAAAAAAATACCACGTGAAATGACAGGTTTGGCTTCTATTCCCATATTTACCCTGAGTAGACCAGGCACTAGTATCCTGGGGTGGGGGTGGAGTGGTGACGGGAACCTAAGACAGAAAGGGAAGGAGCAGGTAAGCACAAGGCATTGAGTCTAGGTGGGGACACAGCAAAACCATGCAGCCTGGTGGACAAGGGCTCAGGCTCCAGAGGCTGACAGCTGGGTCCAGTCGCTACTTGGAGTCTGACTACCTTTCATAAGTGCCTGGACATCTTTGTGTCTCAGTCTTATCCTCTAAAAAAACGGGGATAATGCCTATCTTAAAGATTTTGCTTTCAAGATTAGATGGGATAAATGCACTTGCAGAATTTATTTCAGGACCCATAGGCAAGAAGAGCCGACTTCTCTGTAGCTATTGCTATGATCAAGATCCAGGGGCTTCCTGGAGGAGCCGTGATGCCACTGTTTTTGTTTTTGTTTTTTTGGGGGGTACCAGGGATTGAACCCAGGGAAGCTTAGCCACTCAGCCATATCCCCAAACCCACACACCTCCACACACACATAAGGAAGGCTCTACCATGTGGCGTATTTTTACTTAGAGACAGGATCTTGCTGAGTTGATTAGGGCCTCGATAAGTTGCTGAGGCTGGCTTTGAACTTGCCATCCTCCCGCCTCAGCCTCTTGAGTTGCTGGAATTACAGTCTTGAGCCATCCCGCCTGGCCATGCCACTGGTTTCACTTTTCTTCCTTCCCTCCTTCCCTTCCTTCCTTTCCTTCTTTCTTTACTGCCAGTTTCTGGAATGGAACCCAGTGCCTCATTCATGCCTACTTTTCTTCATTTCTAGACGTGAGCTGGAAAAGGTATGAGCATGAAATTACCCAGCATGTCCCAGCATGTCAGGGGTGGTCAGCTGCTGCTTCAGCTGTAGAAATCTGAGCCTCTGTAGCTCCTGAGCAGAAAGAGGGCAGATGAGCCCCAAGGAAAACTTATAAAGTCCCATCAAAGGTGATAAGAAGTCAGTGTTTACAAAACAAGAGCAACTGTGTACATTTTCCATTGATATTCAATGGAAAAGTGAATCCCATCCAATATTTAATCAAAAAGCTTGCAAGCAGTGGAGGGGAACTCAGTGTGGAATGGCAAGGGAGCTCCGGGGACTAACCCCTTGAGCAACTGATGTAGTGATTCCGGTGCATTATCTGCACATCCTCTATAAACGTGCTGGGATTAAGAAAAAAAAAAAAGAAGAAAACCAAACAAACTTGGTCCTGAAAGAGTAGGAGTTGAAGGTTGGGGCCAGCCCTGCAGAAGGGAATGTTCCTGATGAGTGAGTGGAATTTAAAACCAGGCCATACCAGGTAAGGAGATGAGAGGAACAGGGAGGCTATCGAGGACAGGCCCCAGCCCGCAGAATAGCTTTCTTTGTTGAGAGAATGTACCTGAGGCGAGCCACATTGCTCCTCCTCCCAATGGGAAGGGACTCAGGTTAAGTCCTTCCAGGTGCCCCAGTATAATCAAACGTCCAACATTAATTCATAGACTCCCACTCGGGCTCAAAGCTTTGTCCAGGTTCTTTCACTGAGAAAAGAAAGAGATGAAATGGATGCTGCCCGCAGAGGGGCCAGACCCAGGCTACATGAACGTTTTGATTCCTGAGACACAAAAATCATTTATTTTTGGTTCACTTCAGTATTTAAAGCAGCGCACATATAACACATTTTCATCCACATGAATAGTTCCCGATTGTTGGAGCAAATTAATCTTCTACAAGCCACTCAGCAGTGAGGTAAGAAGATAAACAGTAGGTGAAATTGTACACTTTCCCCTGTACGTGAACCTGCTGTTGACAATCAACCCCTCCATTTGAGCTCTCCACATCCAGGGACAGCCACTTTCTCTGTTCATGTGGCGGCCCCAGCTGCCCCCTGCCATCTCTGCCCTGCGAAGGTCGTTCTCTGAACAACCACCTGGGTGGGGCATGCTGCCATTTTCAGTTTGGAAGGAAAAGCCTGTAAATCTGCTTCCTGGGAAGAGAGAGACATTGCTGAATTGTCATTTGCCTCCAGAATGCAGAAAACATCAATTTCATTGTAGCTCATCAGAGTTGGAAACACCTGCCACTTCCTGTCTCGGTTGCAATTAACGTGCTGCATCTCAGCATTGATTGATTCCAAGCAGCCTAACACTGCCAAAGTCAAGGTTTAAATGAAACAGTACAACCTGATATTATTTTTCACAGTTTTAGAAACACGAGCTTATTTTTATTGCCAAAGAATCACTACAATAGTGGAGGATGTAAACCTTTTTTTTTTTTTTTTAGATAAATGTGTGTAGAATAGATTGGTGCTTATAAAAAAATAGTTCTTTGTATTTGGGGGTGGTAGATATTTCCTGATCTTTGTATTTATTTGGAGGTAGAGAGGGGGATTAATATTCTTTCTGTATCTCTGCATTTAGCACAGGGCTGCAGAACCCCACGGGCATTCTTTCAGAGAATGTTAAATAAGTCAGTCAATAAATGAATGGTTTGGGAGTCCGAGGTGCAGCTCAGTCATAGAGCACTAGGCTAGTATGTGTCTGGCCTTGGGTTTGATTCCTAGCACCACAAAGAATTTTTAAAAATTAAAAATAAATAAATGAGTGTTTTGGAAGAGTATAACTAAAAACTGTATTCTTGATCCAACTTACATAAAATTCTGAGCTTATAACTATTGTAGAGTCTTTGGCTTAATTTAGAAGCTGTGGGAGATTGACTGTGAAATATATCCTAAGGCTTGGGGCTTGACTGTTCAGCCTTCACATCTCTACCAGTGCTCTTTTATAGGGCAGTGAGTTCTGTGCATTTTCAAAATGACCCTGCTCATGTTACATTAAAGACACCGCCTTCACAATGTACAACACTTTACATTTTTAGGGTCTTAGAACATTCTCTATTGTGAGTGAGGAATGGAATCACTTTAAATAGTTCAACAGCCACAATAGTTGTGTCCTTTTGAAAATGGAATTGGAATGGAGAGAGGCAGCCTAAGTAGAAAACTGTTTGCTATGAGTTTTGTGTCTTAAACTGGGCCAGATAAGATTAAGCCATAAATCACAGAACGTGGGAGTCTGTGGAAAAAAGTGAACAACTTGTGTTTCTATGATTGGACCAGGAACCACCTTTCCTAGCCCTCTTGGGAGAATCTTGCTTTAAGATGGAACTATAGCAAATTAAAATACTTAATTCTTTTGCATAACAACACATTTGGGTGTTCTCTGTTACATGTATGCAAGCATCAAATTGTACATTTTTAATCTAACTGGCAGAAAATATGGTATTTGAGTATTTCTGCACATTCTAGAATGAAAACAGAAAGTATACATTTTTCTTAAAATGAGTAAACATTCCTGTGCATCCATATTCTTATCTCTAAATGCCTAATGGTTGAAAATATTATTGTGATGATCTCCTCATGCCTTTAATACTATACAACTCATTGCCCCAAATATCTGGATTATTTGTGTATTAAGTAGCTTATATACTAATAGGTCTTCTCCAAATTATAACACAAGAAAACCATAATTATGAGGAAGTTATATTATGTTTTAACTAAATATATAAATAAATACAATAGATAAATAGCCAGAGGTAATATAGTTTTGATAGGAATAGTATAGAAAGATACCTCCACATATTTCCTAATGATAGAATTCAATACACTAGAAGACCTGATTCTTAAAAAAAAAAAAGAAAAAGAAAAAGAAAAGAAAAGAAAGAAAAAAAGAAAATAGAAAAAGAAAGGAAGGAAAGAAGAAGAAAGAACTACAGCATTTGGAATTTGGTATACCATGGAAAAATTGCATTTAAATACCACCCAAAATGTTGGATGACTCAGGAAGTCTGTACACATTTCATTTATGGTTGTCAGCTGGCCAGATTGGTGTGCACAGACAGCAACTCAGACAGAAGTGGTTGGAGGGTCAGCTTATGTTGAGAAGAATCTGGTCTCCAGTTAGAGCCAACTATTGCAAAGCACCTTGCGTCTAGTGACACCTTAAACACTCCAGAAGCCAGTGGCTAGAAATATAACAGTTTCTCAGTCTCTGTCTTGTTAATAACAGTCTAAATCTTCAAAGAGTTCCATTGAGGGAAAAACAACCAAATATTTCATGACACATTACCATTTTAAACCTCCCCTTCTTTGGTTCCCATATGTACTGTCAAAATGCTCCAGGAATCCCAGCATGGTGGTGCATAAACCACCTACCACCTTTTTTTGCATATTGAAAATTATATATATATATATATATATATATATATATATATATATATATATATATATCCGTGACCCAATTTGGGATTGGATAAATGAAGTCACTGCCCTCAGCTCTACCTGGAAGTATCTGGAAGAGCTCTTGGGCAATCCCTGAGAGAATCAGAAACACTCCACTGTTTGGGCCCAAGACAGCCCCCATTGAGAAGTATGCCTATCCTGCTACCACTACTAGTGTATATTTAGTAGCAGTACCAACTTCACCCATGTTTTATCAGCAAACGGGTTCTCCTGTTTGCCATTACCAACCCTTATTTAAAAGGCACTTCAAAAATACCCATTTCCTAAAAGTGCTTATCATTATGTCCCAGGGGCCATGAGCAGAGAGGACTGGGGGAACGAAAAGCTTTTCTAAGCCAACAGGATTTGGTGAAAACTAACAATCCTGCTGGCATGAAGTTAAAGTTCTATTTCCTTTTATAAAAAAATAAAATTAAAGCTCAAATGTTCTATTAAACTCTCATTGCTTATGTATATTATATTAAGGCTTATAAATATACCTGGTAAATTAAATTCGACCTGGATTGAATTAACACCTGCTATATGAGTTATTTGCTTTTTGTAATCAGTAATCTCAAGGTTTCTTCTCCTTCTCTGGAAACACAATTTAAATATTAACCTAATCTTTAACTGCTGCTGCTTCTTTCTGACATTTGGAAACCGATCATCCATGCAAAAAAGGGCAAATATGGATGTATTAATGAAGGGCAGCTTCTTAAAAGTCTTAAAACATGTAACTCAATGAATTGGGCGAAAAATGATAAAAGCAGCTAGAAACTCAGGTCTTTGTGTCACTTTTTAGGGAAAATAATACTGGTCATCCGCCAAGAATACCTCCAATCAGAGCCTGGCTGACGTTGACTGCCAGTTTCAAAAGTCTGTTTTGTTTTGTTTTCCATTATCATCTCTGGAAAAGCCTTGGGAAGCTGTAGTTCATATGAGAGAATTTTAATTAAAAGAAAAAAAAACGTAGTAGAGTTTAACTTTGAATCCAGGATGAGAAAGTGTGGTGGTCTGGGCTGGCTTTAGGGAGAGGTTCAGTGCCTCATGTCCTGCTCAGCAGACAGCCCCTGGAGGAGATGAAGCTTTCAAAGTGCTGGTCTTCCGCCTTCTCTTTGACACGCTGTTCCTCTAAGGAGTCCACAAGTTTGTCCCTTTGCTCAATCACTTGCATCATCTCGGTGAGTATTTTTTGTTCCTCATTGCGATCATTCTCATCTTTCTGGCTCTCTGCAGAAAAAAAGAAAACCGTCAGGCCTCAGGTAAGATTGGACTCTGGAGAGCTCTTGGCATGAACATTCTCGATTGTTATAGACTTGTTCTGCCCTTTCATTTCAATGATGGAGAAAACAAGGAAACAAATTTAATACCAAAAAAACTGCCCTTAATGCCACAGATTAGAAAGACCGGTGCTTTGTGCAAGGTAGCCAGCTCAGATTTCATCTTGAGGGTATGTTCGTGGCCCAGGGAAATACCATTTGTGAAAAAAAAGCAGTTAATGTGCCTTGCCCCATCAAGTCCCCAAAATTCCTCTCCTGCCTAAAAAAGAAACCAACAAAACAATGACAGGTCTGTTTTTCATAAACATATCTGAGCCATAGCAAGGAAATCTGTGAGAGAAGTCTCTTCATGAACAGTGTGTCAGTTTCTGCTGTTTCTTTCAGAGATGACAATCCTTTTGTCCTTTGCACTTAATGACAAGTTGCAGCCTTTTGAGCAGACACCACACAGAAGCCAAGTAAGATTTGACTGTCCTGACTGTCCTAGGATCAGGTTTCCAGATGGACTCTGCTCTCTCCTGCAGCCTTTCCGAGTGACAACCTTGTCCCTAATTGGCACCAAGCATCCAATCCCCAGGGTAGACAGGATTGTTAGAGAAGAGAGCAAGTTAAGAAGCAGGTGGTAATGACTTTCTGACACTCAACAGAGGATTTTAAAGCCAGATTTAAAACTTGCCAACTAGATTATTTCCAAGGGAGAAGCCTTTCTAAATTCCTTCAGCCCTTCCCACTTATGCACTCAGGACGAGGAGGAGTCCCATCCCAGGTAGAGAAAGTGCCACTGAGTCTCATGGGGCTTAGTGCTGGGTCAGGGAGCAGGCAGATGCAATGAGAGGGAAGTAGAGAAGTACTATTCCCTTGTGCCTCATGTTCTATGGGAAGGAGAAGAGACAGAAAGGGCAGAAGGTGAGAGCTCTGTGTCCCCATCTCTCCATTCTGGGACCTGGAAGCCCCACAGGGGGCAGGGAATGTCTTTTGCTGGAACACTGGGGTGGAAGGACTCTTGTCCTGCCCCTCGGTCCACTCTGCTCAGGAGGTGCCACTGTGGATAAACACAGGGCACAGGAAGTGTCTGAGTGTGGCTCTCAGATCTCCACCTGCTATGTGTGGTGTAAGCGGAGTGGTGGACCAGAGAAGCAACTGCGTCCCCTAAAGTGGCCCAAGGTCGCTGGCCAGTGGGTCTGCCACAGGTTCCCCCAGCAGAGAGAAAACTGACTTGACAATAGAGACTATGGGAGGCTGTCTGACTACACTGGATGGAGGATATGCCCAGGTGAGGCCCAGTGAGCCAGGGAATGCCACCAAATTCCAAAGCATACCCAGAGAATGGCCAGGCTGTGAGTGACAACACCCCTACAGCTTAACTGCAAGTGCCAGCAAGAGAGAGGCACCTGATGACAGGACACAGCTCTGTGAGGACTTAGAGCACCCCACACAGATGCTTATGACACCAGGGCACAAAGCTGCCTCTCCCTTAATGACAGCACTGACCCTGCAGAGAAACCCAGGAGGAAGGGGAAGCCATGGGAAGACTTAGCATTTCATCCCAGAGAGACTGAGCATTTCCTACAAGGATCGTTTAAAGACTGCATCAGACCTAGTTTATCAGAGAGGGATAAGAGCTCTCATTTCATTTCTTTTGTGGAAGATAAGTCAGCTATGGACAAAATCAAGAGTCTACTTTTTTGGGGGTATAAGTAAATATCAGAGGAGTGAGAAAATGCCTGACTTTCACTTCTTTTTTAAAATGTTTTATTTTGAGAGAGGGTCTCACTAAGTTTCTGAGGCTGGCTCAGATTTGCCATCCTCTTGCTTTTCCTCCTGAGTTGTGGGGATTATGACCTTCATTTCTTTTCTTTTTTTAAAAATTTTTTTTAGTTATAGTTGGACACAATGCCTTTATTTTATTTATTTTTATGTGGTGCTGAGGATTGAACCTAGTACCTCACATGTGCTAGGTGAGTGCTCTGCCACTGAGCCACAACCCCAGCCCCCTCTGACCTTCATTTCTTAGTAAGATAAAGAAAAAGGTATCAAAGGTGGCTAATGAGCCTTTGGCAGTATTTGTTTTACTAGCCTGAAACAGAAAAATCAAAAAATTTTAGCAGATGTATAAATCAGATTCACTCTGGCATGTTAACTTAGTATTTCATGTATTGATATTCCTTATTTAAGAAACAACATAGAAAAATAAAATAATTCCTCTCAGCTGAGGCTTGTCTTGGACATATCTGAGCCCTTGCAGTGTATCATGTCAATTGAGTTTATTTCAACTCCCCCTCCTTCAGGGTAGAATGGTTTCCTCACGGGCAATGCCTTAGCCTGGCCCATGCTGAGGGAGTGTTTACCATCTCTAGTCCCTGGCAGGACAAGACCCACCTTCCTCTGTGCTCCCAAAGCACCTGCTGTGGCTCCTTCTGCATTTATCCTGCACTGTAGTGACTGGTCTGGACATTGGCCTCCCCAGTGAGCTCACAAACTCCTAGAGTATGGGGGTTGCTCTCACCATGTGCCAGGTCCACATGAGGTTCTCAGTACATGTTTGCTAAGTGGGTGGGTGGACACGTGAACAAAGAGGTGAATGAATGACTTTGTTCCTATAGGCATGTGGCATGGGGAAATGCCTCCTTCTCAGCCTAGCTGGATGAAGCCCAATGGGGACTTGCTCTGGGGAGTGTGGGGTGGACACAAGGTGGGGCTGGCTTTGCACTCTCCTCTGCCTCTCAGGCTGCATGGTCGTGCAGGACAGGGAAAGCACTCTACTCTGGGGATTGCAGTGTTCTTGGTGTACTTGATGTCCTTCAAGGGACAAAATGTCTTTAATAAGGGCCCAAAACATATCACCATACTCACCCTCCTTGAACATTTTCTCTCTTAGTTTCTGCTCCAGTCTGCTTTGGTGATCTTCTAATTCCAGTTCTTGGGCCCTGGGTAGGTATGAAAAAAATGTTCAGGTAGTAAAGACAGGGAATTTGTGTGGAAACACTGACTAAAACACTCATTGACAACTGTTACTACAATTAACCTTATTAAAATGGGGGTCTTTGAATATTATCTCAGAATTGGAATTCTGGCTGCTGCTGGGATCACCAGAGGTGTTCAGAAGGGTTTAGAGATATGCTGGATCCAAGAGACACAGGGAGTAGCTGAAAGTTGTGATAGATTCTCAGGATGCTCTTGGAAGGCCATCAGTCCACTCTGTAGGAAGGACAGGAGACAGAACAGTGAAACGGTGCCTAGAAGAGTCCAGGGGAGGAGCGATGACTATTGGGAACTCTTTGTCTTCTTTGGGTGTAATATGGTTTCAAGAATCACCTCCAACAACTTTCAAGTCTCTGACCGTGGTCAACAAGAAAACCAAAAGAAGTAAGCAGTGAGATATTGGGTCCAGGTGGAGGAAATCAAACTTAGGCAGCTAAAGAAGAGTCAGTGAGGCTTTGGAGTGGCCATGCTAGAGTGCTGGGAACTCAGTCTCTCCACTGCAACAACAGCAAAACCCAGAAGCTGTGTCTTGGTGAAGCCAGTTGGGATTTTTCAGTGCCTAGGATCACCCTACTGATAGCAGAGTGGTTGTGAAGGTCCCTACATATGAGAGAGGCTCTAGAGCTCTAGAGCTGCTGCTCTAGAGCTCTCAGGAAAATTGAGGACCCAGACAGATGTGGCAATGCTAACAGATCCTAGTCGAAGTCATGTAATCCCTAGAGACTATAGAGAAAGAAGAATTGAGGGTTCTCAGTTCTCTTTTAAGCTCAGCCTGTTCAGCAAACATGGGTTCTCAGTTTCTGTGAGCCTTGCAACTTTCTCAACCTTGACACTATTGACATTGTAGGATGGATAATTCTTTATTGGTAGGGGGATAGGCTGTCTTGTGCCTTGTGGGGTGTTTAGCATCCTTGTCTTCTACTCACACGGTATCAGTAACAACCCCCAGCAGTGACAACCAAAAATGTGTCTAGACATTGCCTCTGGAGCTATATCACCCCAGGTTGAGATCCCAGGGTCAAGGATAAAAGCCTTCCCCCTAAGGAGTAAACAAGTCCACTGCCTTTTTTGATCAGGTAGATAAATATGTCTAATGCTGGGGTTTGGTTTGTATAATGGGTTGAATGGGGGACCCCCCCAAAGATGTATTCATATCCTGAACCCTGGAAGCTCTGAATGTGCACTTGTGTGATACACGGTCTTTGCAGATGTACTTAAAATGAGTACCCTCTGGATTATCCCAGTGAGTCCCAAACCCAAGAACAAGTCTTCTTATAAGAGGCAAAAGAGAAGACCCAGACACACCAAGAAGGCCTTGTAAAGACAGAAACAGATAGTGTGGAGGTGTAGCCACAGGCTAGGAATGCCTGGAGCTGCAAGAGGTGAGAAAGGCAAGGAAGAGTTCTCTCCTAGAGGCTTTGGAGGGAACATGGCCCCATCAATGCTTCCATTTGGACTTCTGGCTTCCAGAACTGTGAGAAAATAAGTTTCTATTGTTGTCAGCCCTCTGCTTTGTGAGAATTTACTACTGTGGCCCTAATAAACTCATCTGGGCTCTAGTACTTGGCCACACTAGCCATTGATAGAAGGTGATATTTTGATGTTCCATCCATTGACTCTATTGTTTATTTCTCACCTGGTTCAGAACTCAGGCAGGGAAGAGTGGTAGTGTTTATTAGGCCCCCCAAAAAGTCCCCCTGGTGACCTCTCAGGGTAGAAGTAAAAATGAAACCAGATGGCACAGATGAAAGCTCCTATGCCACTTGTGGTGCTCCAGCACAGGTGTGTGATAGCTCTTTTTAACCTAGGCATGGGCGACAGGGATGGAGTGAATGGCCTCCAGCTCCTTACTGGAGGAAGAAATCTATTTCAGCCATAGGACGCCACAGGGAGAACAGACAACGGAAGATTCTTTACACTAATGCCAGCATGATATGCGAGACATAAAATATCAATTTGCCTCAATCACTACTCTTTATGCACAAAGAGGAAAAAATCCCGGGACTTCCACCCAGGAGTGTGAGCCACCCCCCAGCCCTCTGCTTTTCAGACTCGCTGTTATCAATGTTGCCTTACTTACATGATCAGCAGCTCTGACTCATATCGCATTAATTTATTCTTCTCCAGAACCAGCTTAAACCATTCCTGCAAAAGCTGTGCTTCATCCTGTGTCCCTGAATCTGCTTAAGAAATCAATGGCAAATGGGTTAGATTGGCGTTTCTCTCCCCATGAGCAAACTGCTTTGGAGCCACTTTAGCGGGCCATGTTTGTAGCAAGAAGGGCTCTGCAGGTAGCAAGCTCCCTGGCACCCTGTTGATGCCTCGAGGTCAGGGGCATAACAAATAAAACCCACTTGGGCAGGCTCTGGGGGGAGGTTCTCTTGAACATCTAGGCATGACCACTTCAGCTTCCAAGGTCATGTTCTTGATAAGGTCTTACCACAAAGGACACTTCTCCTGCCTACTCTCCCGCACTCCCTAAAACTGATGTATGTGTGTACATCACACCTCCACTAGAGACCCCTAGTGCCGGTTGCTGTCTCCTCTTCTCTTCTTCCCCCAAATCAACTGCCTTCTGAGTGCCCAGGTGGTGTGTGGCTCCCTTCACGAGGCAGGGAAACTCACATCACGATTGATTGTTGGAGTGGTAATTGGCATTTTGATTTTTTTTCTTTTGTCCGAAGAAAAGCTAATGATGAAAAAAATATTAATTTTGATTCTTATATGGAGAAAATCAGATCCATACATTCTGGCCACTTAGACTATGACCTATGACCTTCCTTCAACAGAAGAATAATTAGGTTAGCATTGCTTCTTAGACTCTCAATGTTGGATACTAAATATTGAGATATTGCAGTGTTAGAAGCTGACCAGGGTTGAGAAGTAGCTTTTTAATCTTGCTCCCTGAAATGACGACACACACTGTATGGCAAAACTCATGGCTATTCTAGGATTTATAATGGAGGGTCCCATCGGCTGAGGGGAAAACAATGCAGATGGAGGGTTTGGGCGTGTTGTTTCACATCTTGGAGCCTCTGCTTCTCCCTTAGCTAAACTGGAATAATAAGATGCACATGTAATTTAATAATAATGAGCTGCTATTTATCCTGTAGCGAGAATGGCCACCTTACTGGCAGCATCTCATTCAACCCTCATGATGAACTCAGCAGTGGAGACTCTCAGCATCACCATTTGGATAGCCAAAGAAACAGAGATTCAGACGACTAAGGCAAGTTGCCCAAGTTCATAGTCAGTAGGTGACAGAGCTAGGTCTTGTACACAAATGAATCTTAACCTAAGCTCAGGCTTTTCACTGCTATGTATGTCCCTGTCTCCTTCCCCCGAAGTCATGTGCCCCTAGCACACTGCCCTGCCCCCAGCAAGCAATTCATGAAAAATAGTTCTCTTTTCTCCTTGTCTTTTTGACCACATTCTTACTGATAAGGACACTGGGGCCCCAAGAGATTTATATGCAGTACGCGAAGCCCCAAAATATTCATTTTATGGACAAACTGGAGCTAGGATGCAAAACTTGATTTCTGGTCTGTCCATCCATCCATCCATCCATCCACCCACCCCTCCATCCATCTACACCTGTTTGTCAGGTATCTTCGATATGTCAGGTTCTGTCTTGAGGACTGGGGATTCAGTGATTTGCTACATGTTACAAGAAGTTTGGAGCCACTAAGGCATAATGCCTACCAAAAAATACTTGTTAGACAATCTTTTGGATCAGATGACCTCAAAGAACTAGAATAAAGTAGAATATTAGGAAACAGTCACAACAAAGCAACAAAAGGCATTCTGAACATATAGGCAGGGCCATCCTAGTCAGGGGATGAGCTGGGGTCTCAACTGGCATTACTTTGGGGAGGAAATAATGAGGATGGAAGAGAGCATTTTCAAGAAGAGGGAACAGCATGGGGAAAGACAAGAGGGAAAGGAAAGAAGATGGTGGAGATGTGGATTGGGGAGGGTAAGACAGTTTTATGGTGGTCTGTAGTACACCAAGGTACACTGAAGGTGGTGGAGTAAAAGAATGCTGTGTGGAGCTTTATCCAGGAAGGATTAAAGGGAAGAAAGAGAGAGGAGGGAGGGAAATATGATGTTATTCTTTCTTAAGTATCTTGAGTGAATGAACAAAATTAGAACACATACTGAATACCAATATCTCCTGGGCAATAATTGTGGTGCTTGGAGATAAGAATGAATAAATATTGGATCCAGCTCTTTGGAAAATGGAGAGCTTTTAGTTCATGGAGAAAACTAATACTACATATCCAAGTAGATGTCACCTGCTCCTTGCTATGGGAACACAGGGGGAAGTGGTATCTTGTATGGAAGAAGTGAGAGAAGGCTTCAGAGAGGACATAGCCAGTAGGCTCAGTCTAAATGAGTAAGAATTTACCAGAGAAAGAAGAAGGTGGAGAACAGGGCATTCAAGGGCAGTGTCAATCAAAGAATGAAGTGCACAAAGCAGAGATCATATATAACCTAAAAGTTAAGAGCATATACTTTTAGACTCAGATGTGGGGTCAAACTTTTATTCTCCTACCTACCACTGTGTGGACTTGAGTAATTATTATAGCCTCCCTGAGTCTCAGTTTGTGAAGCTGCAGCAGGATTATGCACACAAAGCCCTTGACCCAGTCCTGGCATGTACAATAAGCTCAATAAATGGCAACAGAAATTATTCAATCATAAAATGCACATAGTAAAACCCTCAGGTTCAGGTGGTCCAGCCATGGAGCCGATATCTATTTCCTTCTACCCACTTCCTGGAAGGTGATCACTTCATTGTCTACTATGGTTCTCCATATGACGAGGGAGTTCCAGGCTATTCAGGGAGCTCACTGCATGACTATGTAGGTGAGTACTGAAAGCTTCCTTCCACTGGCCTTTAATGGGTTGGCTCCTAGTTACTGATACCAGTTTTTCCATTTGGAGAACTGTATAGACACATAACTACATATTTTACATGAAAGACCTTCAGTTATTTGAACACAGGTTTCACAATTCACTGAAGTTGGCTTTGTTTCATAGCTGGTACCTCTGGATTATTATTTTATCATTTGAGGATAGCCCACATAATTTTCCTTCTAATTTTGCAGGATATATCTTTTAAACGTGTGTGTGTGTGTGTGTGTGTGTGTGTGTATTTTAGTTGTTGATGGACCTTCATTTTATTCATTCATTTATTTATTGGGAATACCTTCATTTTTTTTTTAAATTCTACATAGAAAATGAAATGACATTTGCTTCTCACAGCTTCTCTGTAAATTACCATGGTTCCAAATAATCTCTAAATTTTTTCTAAAGCCTCACAAATTTCTTTAATAATCTTTTCTAGAATTTTGATAAGGCACAGAGTTCATTTTTTTTGACATGAAAAGTGGAAAATGTACTTATCTCTAGTCTTTTGGTTTTGGGATTCTCTATAAGTTTGAAAATCTTAGGCTACATTTGTAATTTATTTCCATAGCAGGAGCTAAACTTGGTTTATCCAGAAAATTCTAATTGAACAATACTACATCTAGACATTTGTCTACATGAACCACCATTTACCTGGGCTTGGGGACCCAAATTCACAGGTCTCCGGTTTCATCATCTATCCAGATTCAATTCCTTCTTCTAGATATTTGTTTAATGTTTCTAGATTAAGAACCATTTTCTTTGACAGAAAACAGAAAAGCTGAGAAGTGAAAATTCTGCCTTTTCTCATCGTCTAACATGATACCATCTGCCACAAGCCTGGGCCTATACTTTTCCTTATGCTCAATCCAAAAGAAACAGCTTTAAAGGACTATTTTACCATCTTTAGAGTACTTTTTGTTGTTATTTTTCACATTCAGCCTCTTTGCAGCATTATACCCACCAGTTCTAGCCAGACTTTTTATCCTGGATTACACAGTCCCTTTTTCAATCCTATGCATCCTTCTAAAATTTGGTGCATTAGAAAGTGCCCTGTACTGCTCACCGACTTCCATTGACACTGTACTGAACAAACCCAAGTTGAGTCGAATTGCTCAAATTAATTTTCCTTTATCAATAGAATAGTTTGCAATTTTATTGGCTGTACTTCATTTTTTAGCGTTTTCCTTTCTTCAGTAGTCAAAATCACCGAGAGATCTTTGGACATGGAATCCTGTGCAGGTCTCCAGGGAATCTGCCTTCCCAAAGCACTGGATATGGGAGGGTCTTGCTCTTAATTCCAACAAAGCACAGAACCATCCCTCCATGATTTCCTTCAACTCATTGTCACCCATCGGGTTCCGTCTGTCCTTGTGAGTTGCCGCAGTCCAGCTGCAGCAAACTAACGGGGGGTGACAAACAACTTGTGTACATTGATACAGCAGGAGTGGGAGCCATTTATTGTAGGACAGGAGAGGTATATATCCATTCCACACAGCTTATCTTAATTAACATAAACTAGATACAGCAGTCAACCAATAAGAAATCTCCACACTTAATGGCTCGCTGGCGTTACTTTACAAACCACTCCCTCTGGCAAAATGCCAGGCGCCATCTTGACTTGTTTACAGACCCTAACAGTGAGTCCTGATGAAGTCTAGATAGCATTGCCTCTCGCTAGAGATACAGTAGAGTGAGGAGGCCAATGGGCTTTGAGATCAGTCAGGCCTGGTCCTGCCACTTAGGAATGTGTGACATTGGCAAAGAACCTCATGCCTCTTGGCCTTGGTCTCCCCAGGTGAAAAATGAACATATTGATAGTACTATCTCATACTTTGGTTAGGAGTATTAAATGACATAATATATGCAAAATGTTTAGCATAGTGCTGCTTGGCACATAGTAAACCTTCAGGAAATTGTGCCATTGTTATTACCACGTTGTTATTTCTTCCAGTTTTGTAGTTCCATAAAAATTACTTTCTGTTCACCTTTAAAACTCAGCTAGAATGCAGTCCTTTATTTGGTTATATATGGCTAAACCTTGTCTGTGACAACTTGAGGTTAACAAAAAAAAAATCTTAAATAATAAGCTGGGACAGTGGTGCAAGCCTATAATCCCAGTGACTCAGGAGGCTGAGGCAGGAGGATTGCAAGTTTGAGGCAGCCTTAGCAACCCAGCAAGAACCTCAGCAACATAATGAGACCCTGTCTCAAAATAAAAAATAAAAAGGCCTGGGGATGTAGCTCAGTGGTAAAGCATGCAGGGTTCGATCTCTAGTACCCAAATAATGATGATGATGATGATGATAACAATGATGTTTTTGGCCTCATGTAAATGAAAAGGTCACATAACTGAGTGGACCATCAACATTGCTTGACAAGGCTTCAGTCCCCTGTGCCCATGCAGATTCCCTTCTCACCCATATTTCCAACTGATCCCATGGCTGCTGTTGTGGCATTGAGAGTCCTTTCAGAGCAGGACTATGACTCCTTCATCAAGGAATCAGGTTGCAGCTCTAACAGTGTCACCAGAAGGCAAGTGGCCTCTGGCTAAGAATAAGATGGCCCAGGGATCCAACCCTTCCTCTTGCCCTCTGATCTCCAGTGCAGGGTGATGCTAACTGTCCACCTGCTGTTCATTTATTTGCTCCTGGGCCCTCATATCATGCCTCTTCCTGGACAAAATGTCAGTATTCCATTTGGTATGGCAAAATAATCAAAACTCAACACAAAACCATTTTTTATTATTAGTAGAGTCATTTAGATTGATCCACTTTTGCCCAAGAGTGCTCTTAAAAATGCAAAGCAAATCATGTCACTCCCTACTGAAAAATTTCTCCAATAACTCTCCACAATCAAGTTAAATCACCAAGCCTGGTACTTCTCAGTCCCTGCTTACCTTAGGTGATTGGCATGAATGATCAATAACTTTTTTCCTGAATGAATAATACCAGAACAGATGGGCAATCTAGTCTTTAAAGTCATGATTTTTTAAACTATTTTCTTTCATAGGTATTGCTGAGTATTTCTCTGATTGGGTGTTGGTGTGTGGTTTTCCAAATTGAATCTTGTTTTCTGTCTGGTTTGAAACTCTCAAATTCTTTGGATGTGATTTGTCTACCTCCTTAGCATCTATGAGAAGTTCTAATTCAGTGTTTACTGCAATTTTGTTATAATGCACCTGGCATTCTTACTGAAGATGGGAAGCAGGAAGTGGGAGGAAGGGTACACCTAGAGTCATAGTAGCCAGGACCCTCAGTCACCTGATCAGGGCATTTCCCCGAGCTTAGCTGGGGTTCAGCCCCTGCTTTTTGGTCAGCTCTTAGCTCATCTGGGGGCTTATTTTATTGAAATCTGCAATAGACTTCAGGACCCAGAGCTCTGGAACATCTGCCCTGCAGGCTCCTTACATATGATGATAACCCAGGAAGCCAGGTTGAGGGTCTGGTCTGATTCAGTCTTGACAAACCCAAGAAGCTACTACCTAGCTCATGATTCCACTCTTGGGGCTGGAGGCTTTCAGTGAAAAGCAATTCTAATCCTCCCTCCTTAAACTACTTTTGAGGGCTTTTTAAAAAAAATCTTTAAACTATATTTCAATTTATCATTTTAAAATTTAGTTTTCTTACTACTAATCATGATTGAAATGGTACCACACTATATGTACTCTTCTCTACCTTGCCCATTTTTTTCTCTTTTTTGGGGGTGTACTAGGAACTGAACTCAGGGGCACTCAGCCACAGAGCCATATCCCTAGCCCTATTTTGTATTTTATTTAGAGACAGGGTCTCACTGAGTTGTTTAATGCCTCGCCATTGCTGAGGCTGGTTTTGAACTCGAAATCCTCCTGTCTCAGCCTCAAGAGCTGCTGCGATTATAGGTGTGTGCCATCACCACCACTGCTGGCCAATTTGCTCATTTAAAATTCAATATTACTTTGCACAAATTCACCCATGTTGTTCATTCATTTTTATTGCTGTATGTATACTGTTCACACAATGCCACAAATGATCCATTTCCTTGTTAATAGAAATGTAGGTTGCCCTTAGACTTCTGCTCCTAGGAATGATGTCACTATGAGCATTTGTACATATCTTCTGGTCCATGTGGCAAGAGGTTCTTTGGAAGATGCACTTAGGAATGAAGTTCTGGAATTGTAGGGTATGCACATGTTCAGCTTAACAGCACAAAGCTGACTCATCTTCCAAAGTGTGACAATTTATGCTGACATTGAATAAAAGCATCTTTATGCCTCATCTTTTTCTAATTTCAATATTATCAGATTTTTTTTAAGTTGGATACTTTATTAGTTTAAAATAGTTTATTGTAGACTGAATTTATATTTTCCTAAATACTTATAATATCTGCATCTTTTTCTTGTGTTTATTGCCCATTAACTGTTCTTCTGTTGTGAAATGTATATTTATATCATTTGTCTATTTTCATGTTGGGTTGTGTGCCTATTTCTTATTGATATGCAAGAATTTGAGAATTGTGTTAGCTAACTTTTTGTCACTATGACCAAAATACCTGACAAGAAAAATAACTTAGAAAAGGAAAAGTTAATTTTGGCTCATGGTTTCAGAGGTCGGCTGACTCCATTGCTCTGGCCCTGAGGTGGGGAAGACATGATAGTGAAAGGGTGTGGCGGATCAAAGCTGCTCAGCTCATGGCAGCCAGAAGAGAGAGAGAGAGAGAGAGAGAGAGAGAGAGAGAGAGAGAGAGAGAGAGAGAGAGAGAGAGAGAGAAGAGAGAGAGAGAGAGAGAGAGAGAGAGAGAGGGAGAGAGAGAGAGAGAGAGAGAGAGAGAGAGACCGTGCCATTAACACCTCACCATCGATGAGGCTGGTTTTGAACTCACAATTCTCCTGTCTCAGCCTCAGCTCTTCCTGGAAAAGGGCTACAGGCTCACTTAGCATTTGCTCCAGAGTTGCTGAGTTCTTGAGAGAGAGAGAGAGAGAGAGAGAGAGAGAGAGAGAGAGAGAGAGACAGACACCAGGCAAGCACACACACATGCAAAGAGCAGGGACAAAATATAATTCCCAAAGGCACACCCCCTCAACAGTGACCTACTTCCTTCAGCCACACCCCATCTGCCTAGAGTTACTACTCAGTGAGCCTTCAAATGATTGATCCATCAAATGGATTAACCCACTGATTAGGTTGCAGCTCTCATAATCTAATCATTTCACCTCTGAACATCACTTTATGGTCTATCATGTGAGGTTATTGAGGGATACCTCCTAATGCAAACCATAACAAGAATACTCCAGAATACTAATTTTTTCCCTTTGGTTTAAAAATGTTTGGCTGCAAACATATTTTCTGCATTAGTGGTTTTTCTTTCATTTCCTTTATAGTGTCTATTAACTACCAGTGTGAGGTCAAAAGATATTTTTCTTAACTTCTCAAATTTCATTTTCAAATTAAAGTTATAATCTATATGGAATTGATATGCATATATGATATAAGACCTCATTTCAATTTTTTCCTATATGGAAAACCAATTGTCTTAGAATCATTCATTTCTTGTAATGTCCAACCCCACTGCTGGTTTATATCAAGTTTTTAGATATGTGGGATTATGTTTGGTTCCTTTGGTGAGTTTCAGTAAAGCATTAAAATTGGCCCCATAAAGGTGGTACACATTTTTTGTTGGATTTATTCCCAAGTACCTTATTGTTTTTGATGTTACTGTAATTGATCTCATCTTTGTTATTTCTTTTTTTTTTAGGTGCTTGATGAGGAGATATAGAAATGCAATTGATCTCGCCAGTTTGATCTTATATCTACTGACTATAATATTGGATCTTATTATTTTTAATAATTTCTTTGGTATGCCCATTTGGGTTTTCCATGTGGGCAATCCTATCATCTGAAAACAATAAAAATGTGTCTCTTCCTTTCCAAACTTTATGTTGCCCCCACCCCCCACCCCTTGCCTTACTGAACTGGCTAGAAAAGCATGTACCAAGCTGAACAGAAGATGTCATGGTAGGCAACCTCATCTATTACCGATTTTGAAAAGAATGCTTCTATTCAACAATGTTGCTGCAGGGGTTTGGAAGAGACTCTTCAAATTAAGAAAGTTCTATTGCTTCTTTTGCCAAAAGTTATTTTTTTTGTATCCCAAATAGATGTTCAATTTTGTCATATGATTTTCCTTATTGTATTGAAAAGCTCATACAGCTTTTCTCTTTAATCTTTAAATATGGAGACTGTCAAATCACACTTAGATTGCCAGAATTTAAAATTAATGGGATTAGTGTTCACGGGATTCTTTTGTCTCTTTGAATTTTTTACTGTATTATTGGTCTAGTCTGTCCTTTTTGTTCTTTATTTCTGTCAATTATTTTAAAAAATCAGTTTAAGAGGGTTGCCTTTGGTGTTTGGAGTCAACTTTTGGCCTATAAAGACTTTTTCCAGGGCCCAGGGAAGTGAACACCCCAATAGATGGATTGTGGATATTTGCTGAGCAGGGCAGTCTTCCATGGACTGTGAACATCCTTGCACATCTTCGCTGAGTGTGTCAAACTGCAAGGTCTAGCCAGCCTCTGACCCTGAGCCATTCCTGAAACTGGCCAGGTAGATAATCCTGAGAAGTAGGTCGGCACACCCTAGCATTACCACCGCACAATGATCTGCTTCCTGGAAAAGGGCTACAGGCCCACTTAGCATTTGCTCCAGAGTTGCTGAGTTCTTCACCCTGCGATCCTTAGCTGTGGTACACACCTTGGTGTGCACAAGTGCCATCCAGGCCTATTGTGTCACACCCTGGGACTTGGGGACAGGCCACTTGTGCCACCATGCTGATGCTCCTGCTGTACATTGTGCTATGAATAATAAACTCCCTTTCTGTGATTCACTAAATTTCACTGGAAGTATCCAGAATCTATAAAGCTAAGGCAAACCAACTCAAATTCCTGGCTTCATTAACTCTGGATTCTTGTTACTCTTGCCATTCTCAATAAAGTTTGAGTCCTTTTTCTGACCATATCCTATTTTATTCTGTGGTGAAATATTATCTGTGGTTCCATTTTTATGGTTACCTGTATTCAAACAGTCAGACTCCTTGAACATGGAGGGTCCTCAACCCTTCCCCTGTTCTGCTGACCTTTAAAAGCCCAATAACCGGCCATATGTATAACCTTGAATTGACCACCTTTGGGTACATTTAGAGAACAAATAGTTCTGGAAGGTTTCCTAAACGATATCCGGTCCCCAGATCCATTCCCAAGTGATGGCTGGCTATCAGAGAGGCAGGCTTTAGAACCACAGTGTTCTGCTTTCATTGTTGAACTGCTTTTATGGAATCAGTGGTGTTTTGTTGGGGCACAACAATGAATCTGCAATGAGTTTCTCACTTGGACAAAACATGTGAACTGCATGTATTTTTTTTTTTTTGTATTTATAGAAACCAGCTTAAATCTCTTCTAGGGAATATAGTTATAAGTGAATAGAGTGAATAAATAAGCAAATGAACACAATTTGAGAAAACTGCATTTTCAAGTGATGGGGATATAAAAGGAAGGAGAAGGAATGAATCTTTTTGGAACACCCATTATATGCCAGGCTCCTTTTCAGATGATTTACCAACATCATATTATTTAACCTTTTCTTTATACAACCCCAGTAGGTGGATATTATTAGTCCCATTTTACAGAGGAGAAAATTTGTCAGAGAGGTATTTGCTTTATAATGGCGACACCAAGATTCAAACTCGGGAGCGTCTAATGCCTGTTTTGTTTTTTTCCCCCCTCAGGACTCATGTTTACATTATTTAGGAAAATATTATTCCTTCTTTTCCTCAGCTGTAGTCAAGATGAAAACCACAGAGTATAAACCAAACTACTTCCCTCTTCCTGTCTAGATTGTCCTTGAAGTTTCTCCTTATAATGTGTGCTCCTGCTGCCACCTGCTGGCAGCCTCACTCATCATACTTGTCTTTGTGAACCCCTTAATGAAGGAGAAACCATCTGAAAACCATCCAAAAAAGGCAAGAAGCCGAATGCAGACAACTAGCTGAGAAAAGTGAGTAAAACAATAAGGGAGGAATAAATTGTCCACTTTCCCTGCAGATAAATCCTTTCTCCTTTGAAGCTGCTCAGTTTTCCTCAGATTTCACCTCTTTCCAGATATGGAGAGAAAGCTCAGATTCAGACATCCGGGGCCACCTAGGTTTGAAGGGTGGTCTCTTGATAAATGGGGGTATCCCAGGGCCCCTGTGGGCAACACTGACCATGGTACCATGTTGGCCACCAACAAACCAGTGGGTAGCAAACAGTGCCTCCACCGAGAAGGGGCTTAGTGGCCGGCCGTGTCAGGGTGGCCTTCCCACCGAGGGCAGCCCCCGGGAATGAGGGTACTGCTTGTCCTGTCCATCACCTGTGCAGACAGGACCAGGGGGGGATGCCATCGCCCTTGTCAAAGACAGACAGGCACAGACATGTCCTGCGAATCACCATGATTTGTCGTCTGGGGTGGATGGGTCAGATTTCTGTTTTTCTTTGTTTTCCTTTTCTCCACAAAATGGGGAAAAATCCATGGGGGGGGGCGGGGGGGTGCAGAGGAGCTCATTTCTGACTGATGGGGAAGAAGAAAGCAGGAATTGTTGTCAGGACAATTAGGAGCTCATCAAAGCCTCGTTTTGCTCATCAGCCATCATGGCCCTTGTCCTGCACCCCCGCACGGTCCTCTGATTCAACGCCCCCCTAATGAATAACTCCCAGGAACAAAAGGCCCTTTCAGGCTGCAGCACATAATTATTGGAGGAGCCTGGCCTGACTGTCGCAGGCTACTCCTGTTTTCAGGCCTGTCTCTAAATTTGGTTATTCACAACCTTTTACAGCTCAATATTATTGCCTAACTGTGATCATTTTCTAATTATCCTAATAATACCTATTAAATAATTCCCATTAAATCACTTGAACCGGAGCAGCAGAGGCCAGCTCAAATACAACTTAACCTAATAAGCAATGGTCATTCATTAAGCAACAGGGCAATCTCTTAAAGGGACTGGATAGAATATTGAACTGCAAAGGAATATTATTATTTCACAAATGTTATTATGAGTTACAGTGTATTAATTCTGATGGCCTGGCTTACAACTCTTCCTGTGGGTCTCCAGGGAGGCCACGCTCCAGGACTTGACTCTTTTTTGTCTCCACCCCCCCCCCCCCCCCCCCCGTTGATCTGTATCTGTCACCCCCACAAGGATATTCAAGGACAAAAAGGCCCATAAACTTAACGGGGGAATTAAATTAACAAGGACATAGAGGGAATTAATGGAATCCATCTTCTGACAGGCTTGGCACGCCTTTGAAAACACTATCCACTGGCCGGATTTCTTTAGGTGAAATTCAAAATAGCTAGCTAGCTAGCTTGCTTTGCTTTTTCTTTTTCTTTCTTTCTTTTTTTAATATCTGCTATGAGGGAAATTTTCAAAAGAAGCTTTAGAAATTTGGTATCTATGATTTAAATTTCAAACAGTCAAGATTAGAAAGACAGTTCTTTAAATGTATATGTGTGTGGAGACTTAATATTTTGCAAAATAAGATTAGGTAGTGTTTGTTGGATGCCAACACTATAGTAGACACTCTGGTAGATGTTTGCCCATCAACCTCTTAATTCTCAAAATGACTTGACAATACGGGAATTATCATCTCCATCTTTCAGATAGGAATCTGGGGCCAGAGACATTAAGCAATTTCCCCAAGACTGCCCAGCCTAATGGGAGCAGAACCATGTCACATGTTGACCTGTGTTCCTAATGGCAAACTGACACAGGCCCCAGCTCTGCTGGTGTGTCTTTTTCATTTCCCAGGCTTTTTGCTGCAACCAAGAGATTCCTACAGATAAGTACTGATGAGGGGGTTCTCTTTACAAGGAAATCCAGTGTAAATTAGTAAGAAAAGGAAAAAAAAAACTTGATTAATCATTCACTGGATGCCAGGCACTGAGCGAGGGTTTTTGTGTGACCTGTTTTAGCTAATCCTTGGTGCAAGCTCAAGAAGCAAGTCTGATCATCACTCCCACTTAAGGAAACTGAGCCCTCACTGGTGAATTCCTGTTCTTTCTCCCAATTCTCATCTTGCACACCACCTTTCCCAGGGAGCCTGGCCTGATCACACTCTCCCTCTAAGATCTTGGTTCACCGGCAAGGCCCCCTCATGCTATTATAGCTCTCATACTGTACTGTGCTCCACCTGTTCACCTGTCTCTGTCCCTCAGTGGACAAATGGACTATAAACTTCTCAAGGCAGAAATGTTGTCATATGTGCCTTCATGTCCAGCACGTGGCAGGAGTTCAGGGATGGGCTTGATCTGAATGTAGGAGTCTGAAGCTCCGTGGGTCATTCCCATTTATTGCTTTTACCTAAGTCCAGGCAATGGGCTAATTCAATTCAGCATCATGTATAATTTCTCCTTTAATCATTATTTCAGTTTATAAGGTAGAAAAGCACTTGTATGTCAGTTTTCGATGAGAAAAATGAAAGTTTAAAAAAGGTTTATAACGTGACTAGCCCCAGGTGATACAGAAGGAAAAGAGAGAAACCAGGACTTTAACTGAGCTTGGAATCACTTCCAAAAATTGCTCAAATTCCCAAATATTTCCCCTGCATGTATCTTAAACCCTGAATTGCAAAGGACATTCATGCTAGCCAGAATAGAGGCTGCGTCTCTCAAAGAGCAGTGACAAGGTCCACCAGCTGATCAATGCCCAGAGGAACTTCATATTGAACCACCAGCTAGGTTTTTCTACCCCCTCCCCCGTGCTTGCTTTCTTTTTTTATTTTGAAACGGTCTTGCTAAGTTTCTTAGCATCTCACTAAGTTGTTGAGACTGTCCTCAAATTTGAAATCCTCCTGCCAAGTTGCTGGGGTTATAGGCACATACCACCGAGCACAGCCACTATGGGATTTTTAAAGTGTGAAGCAGAAATGTGAACTTAGGATATAGAAAAACTAGAAAAAAAGGAGGGAAGTCAGTGTAAACTATATATACCTTTAGGTGTTAGTAAGAGAAACAAATTTAGCCTTTTGTTTTCTATTTTCTAGTAAGGCATGCAAAGGAAAAATATTAGTGTAAAATGTGATGATTTCCAGCATACCCTAGTGACACAGCCACATGAATGTTGATAGCAGCTCAATTCGTAATAGCTAAGCTATGGAATCAACCTAGGTGCCCTTCAACAGAGGAATGGATTAAAAAAATGTGGTATATATGCACAATGGAATATTACTCAGCTATAAAGAAGAATGAAATTATGGCATTTAACAGTAAATGGATGGAACTGGAGATTATCATGCTATGTAAACTAAACCAATCCCCCAAAACCAAAGGCTAAATGTTCTCTCTGATATTTGGATGCAAACACACAATAAGAGAAGGAGGGAAAAATAGAAGTTCATTGGTTTAGACAAAGGGAAATGAAGTGAAGGGAGTGGGAATGAGTATAGGAAAGACAGTAGAATGAATCAGACATAAATTTTCCATGTCCCTATATGAATACACGACCAGTGTAACTCCATACCATGTACAACCACAAGAATGGAAGTTATGCTTCATGTATGTAAAAATGTCAGAATACGTTCTTCTGTCATGTATACAAATAAAAATAAGTTTTTTTTTTTTTTTAAAAAAAAGCTTAAAAAAAGTGTGAAGCAGTTGTGGACTCAGCAGTACTTGTCCACGTTGACAGATCTCTGGGGGGACGGAACATGTTCTCTTTGTTTTGCCCCTAGGATAGGACCAGCACCGATCTCAAATGGTAGGCTCAGACCCGCACCCTGTTTTATGGGTGCCGTACCTGCTTCTCCTCGCAGGGCCTTCTCCAGCCTCACGCCCTGGATCTCGGAAGCCCTCTGCCGCTCCTCCACCTCCTCCAGCTGCCTCTGGATGGCCTGCAACACCAGGATCACACATCACCAGGGAGCACTGGACACACATCAAGGGGGCTGACTGTGCCACTGGCTCTCCAGGAGGAAGAGGCGCTGTCTCTAGTGACCTTACTGCCTTCATGTCCTGGCCAAGGGCCTCGGAATTCCCAAACCACCAGACCTTAATGTTCCCTGTGTTTTCCATCTGCTGCCAAGTACATTATCAAAACAGTCCCCTGACAAGGTCAGGCACACTCGAGTCCTCCAGGATGGGACTGCAGGGATTGTAGGTGGTCCCCGTGGTTCCTGGGTTCCTTGGAGCCCACAGCCTCTGACTATGGCCATAGCATAATGACCAGGGCTGCAGAATACGAGCCCAGATAAGTATGTCCATGTTCTATTTTCTCAAGGAGAGCCAGCAGACACTTCTCCAGAATGTGATATGGGCAGGAGACCTGCTCAGCTTCTGGGGTGTACGCTTCTTTTTAGGATTATCCTGCTACTGTCCTTAGCCACCAATGGCACCTACGCTTTTCTTGCACCGCAGGCTGATGCCCAGGGTTCTGTCACTGTAGAAGTGTACTGTGGCTTTGTGACAAGCAAGTTATTAAGACAAGACACATGATGTTTATTTAACACATTAAGGGACAACTCATACTCTCCTTAGACTCTCCATAGCACCTATTAAGGTTTGGGGTCACGACTGGACTTGCATTAATACGTTTCTTTTCCCTGCTAGCTATTATTCCTTGAAGTCTGTTGGGAAGGAGAACTAGGGAAAGCCTTTCCTATATAATTTTCTTTATCCTCATCAATTTTCTCTGCTTTCTCACACCAGACCCATGCTGCCCAAAGGGACATCCTTTGGCAAAATGGATTTGCACTTGTCAGAAGAGGAACATTGAAGGAACTGTCAGCTGTCTGGGCAGGCAGGACACCTGCATTCTTTTTCTATTGGACTTCTGCACTGTCTCATCCCTTCCTCCTTAACCCACATGCTTTTCCTTCCCCCCTGGAATCACGGGCACAGTAGCCAAGGCACCTCCGATCCCGTGAAGAGACCCAAGCAGGGGTGGGTTCTGAGCAGCCACCTGGCTCTCTTGTCCCAGCTACGAGTATTCAAGTTCAAAACATAAAGTCTGAAATAGACAGAAATTCTATTTATAATTGCTTATAATTTCATGCCCTCTTCCTTTCTGTCCTTTAATGACATTATTGTATCTTTATAAATCTGTCCCTTGCAAGTGTGCTGTAGAATTACTAAGAATGGAAGCTTTTAAATGACTTTATTACTGATGCCTGTGCAGTACAGCTATATGACTGTTAGGGACTAAATTCTGTTTTCCCCAAATTCATAGTTGAGGCCCTAAGTCCCAGTGGGGCTATATTTGAAGACAGGGTCTAGAAGAAGCCAGTAACGGTCACATGAGGTCACAAGGATGGGGCCCTGATCGGATAGGTCTGTCTTTATAAGAAGAGGAAGAGACAACAGAGGTCTCTCTCCCCACATGTGCACATGCAGCAGACCATGTGTGGACCCAGCCGGGGCCACTGTCTGCCAGCCAGGAAGAGACTTCACCACTCTCCAAGCTGAATGGCACCTTGATGTTGGACTTGCAGCCTCCAGAAGGGTGGGAAGACCCATGTCTGTTGTTTAAGCCCCCCAGCCTGTGGCATTTGGTGATGGCAGCCCAAGCAGACCTGTGCAGTGGTGAGTCTTTAGAAACGAAGGGTGAAATCAGAGATTAAAGAGGGCCACCACGGGTGCTAGCAGGTTAGGACTCAAAAGGCCATTGTGATTCTTCTTACTGCCTGAAGTGAGAAATTGCAAGACTTGCCAATCAGGGTCATACAGACATGTCTTGCTCTTAGAAGGACAAGTGGAAACATTTTTAAGGAAACCTGTTTTAGAAGTTGAGAGTGGAAAGGGGGGAGTTTATAGAGTCATTCCTGTCCAGGATATGGAAGTGGCCCTGAGTCAGTTACTGGAAAAGATCATGGAAGCTGGTAAAAGGACTTCATTCTTGGCAGGAGCTATTTAAGGATGCTGTAGTTTGGATCTATAATGTTCCTCAAAGGCCTACATATTAAAGGCTTGGTCCCCAGCTCATGGTGCTAATTGGAAGTGGTGAAACCTCTAGGAGGTGGGGTCTACTAGAAAGAAGTTATATCACTGGAATGTGCCCTTGAAGGGGATATTGTCATTCCAGCTCCTCTTCTGTCTCTCTCTCTTTGCTTCCCAGCCACCATGAGGTGAGCAGGTTGCTCCAATACACATTCCCACTATGACAGCTGTGTCATCACAGGCTCAAAGGAACAGGACCGCTAATCATGGACTAGGCTCTCTGAAACTATGAGCCAAAATAAACCCTTTCTCTTTTTCTGTTGATTATCTCAGGTATGTTGTTACAGTAATGGGAAGCTGACTAACACACAGGGTTACATGACTAGATAAAAGGAAAAAGTGAGGGAAAGGTACATGAATTAACATGAATGGTCATTCTGAGTCCTTATATCCTCAAATACAGCTATTCTTCAACACATGGCTGGGGTCCTCAGGGAGATGGAGGATGCCTAGACTTTCTGCTTTATTTTGCCTGTCGGTAAATGACCTTGGGCAGAAATGTTTGGAGTAAACCATTAGGCCAGGAAATTTATATTGGAGTGCTGGATACAAATGTTTTCAACAAATCCTAAAGTAGAGACAGCTCCCATTACCTGTCATCTTAGAAAAGACAGTCAGGGAGTTGATGGAAGATATGTGTCCTCAGAGGACAAAGCCAAGGTCACTGTTATAAGGCAGTCAGGGTTCAGGGTGATTCCCAAGGCCATATGCAGATTCTTGTCTCAGCTTTGCTTTGCAGAACACACGTCTGCAGATGGAAAAGTGGCTGGGAGTGGGCCAGCTCAGCACCTGGCCCAAAGTCCCACTAGGGACTGGGCCAAGGCCTTTAGAAAGCCACACACCTGGTCCCTCAGAGAAGAGTCTGGCCTTTCCCAGAAAGCCCACCTTCCCAACACAGCACAGACCCTGAGGGGCCTTCCCATGCAGCCCCAGGCCCACTTGCTCATCTCATGTCTATTT
Source organism: Spermophilus citellus (assembly GCF_964194105.1). Lineage (NCBI taxonomy): Eukaryota > Metazoa > Chordata > Mammalia > Rodentia > Sciuridae > Spermophilus > Spermophilus citellus. Next base: position 206,034,618 of record NC_138183.1, on the reverse strand, counting down.
TCTGACCTGAGCTTTATAAAGTCTTTTCAACTCTTCTTGCTTAACCAATTGCCTTGTTGCTTTTTCCAGTTTCCTCCTTCTTCTGAGTATCTTCTCTTCCTAAGGAAAACAATAGAGAAGGAAAAATAAGACTGCTAAAAACAGGACTGAAATTTACAAATTGTCTTCACAGTCTTCCACCCTTCCACAGGCTCCCAGCCATTGGCTTAGCTTCTAGGATGATGGTATCCTATATCACTTCCGGCAGAGATGGAAATAAGCTGTATCTGTGCTGTATAAAATACGGACCCACCGGCCCTCTGTGCCTATCAGACACTGGAGATGAGACGAATGTGAAGAAGAAATTGAATTTTAAATTTAATTTTAATGAATTTAAGTGGCCACACATGGCTAATGGGTGTCAGAATGTAAGTGTGTGTGGGGTGGTGGGGTGGGGAGGATAGGTGGGAGAGGCTTTAATCAAGTACTGACTAGGTTCAGCTCAGTTGAAGAATGGAATAATAGAATAATTAGACTTATATGGGTGCTTCCACCCTGCCCAGGGATGATGGCCCCAGGCAGGCAGGCAGACAGACACACACACACACACACACACACACACACACATACACACACCATGAACACCAGTTGAAAACTTTAAACAGTACTTAAGTTGGGTCTACAATATATAAATAAACTTATAAACAGGAGAATGTATCTACATAATTCAAAATAAAGTGTTTCTTGGCTTTGAAACACTTGGCATAAGGTTGCTTCCCATCCGTACCTCACTTTGCTTGTACAAATACAGCGTTATCATCATGGGTTTTGTGAGTGCCTGGACTTGTTCAAAGACAGAAAGAGGGGGAAAAAAGAATATCCAGAATTGATCCATGTAAAACAGATGTCTGGCTCTCGATAGCGCCACTCCCAAGGTTTGAGATACCAAGGAAAGAAGAAGTGGTGGTGTGGCTGCTTCTACCAATTGGAGAGTTCAGAGATTTTCCTGATCAGAGAAGCAGCAGAACAATGGCCCAGACCTGGGCCAAGAAAAGCTGCCATCAATTCCCAAGGAGCTGTGTGAACTTCAGAAGCTTCCTCAGCTTTCTGAATGCCAGAGTCCTCTTCCGAGTGATGAGGGGGATTCAATGCCCACCTCGAGGCAAAGCAAGATGATGTGGGCAAGTGCTTTGCAGAAGGCTCAGAAAAAGAGATCAGACTATAATTAATAACATGATTTTCACTACCAGTATATAATTTTGTATTATAAATCAGCATGATTACGTTCTAGTAAAATCTATTACTTTTTGGGTGTAGGAGTATGTTTTAAACCACATACACACACACACACACACACACACACACACACACACGGTATAGTTAAGATAAATGTTCAAATTGGGCTAGTTTTACTGTGAGTCTACCTTCTCTGAACAAACACATCAACTTTGTACATATTAGAATGAGGATTAGAGCATGCTAGACATTACTTTTTAATACTGGAAGAAACAAATATGGAACTTATTTTTTATATTTTAATTGGCATGTAGTGACTATACATATTTATGGGGTCTAGTGAGATACTTTAATGCATTTATAAAATGTGCAATGACCATATCAGGGGAACTGGCATATCTATTACCTCAGAAAACAAATAGGGAATTTAAAAATTGTTGCAGCTAGCTTCATATCTGGGCACTCAAAGACTGTGATGATTATTTTCTCCTTCAATGATTGTCAATCCATAAGTGGGGACTAGAGATCTAAAAGACCTGCTGCCAGGGCAATCTGGGTCCAAACCAGAGGTCAGAGACTATACTTTGAAAGCACTTATGCTTCAGGGCCTTGTGGTTCTCTCTGTCACCTCCTGTGGCTACGGATGGAGAAACCATCACGAGCATCCGGTTTGAAGCCTTCGGAAGCTTTGCCCATTATCAGTGGAAACATTCACTTTAAAAATGAGATTTGATTTTCTTGAATTCTCCTTAGGACCTAAATCCTGAAGCTATTCATGCTTGGAAAAAATATTTTGGCTCTCAGAACAAAATATTACATCATCTTTGTTTCTTTGGGAATCCCTCCAGATGACTATCAATCAGCCTGAAGAGGGGTCTCAGGCCTTTTGCATGGGGAACCCTTCATTTGGTAGCTAGGATCTTTGAGGAGAGGCTGGTGCAGGGAGAGAGGTGATAGGGATCAAAAAGCTGCTATCCAGAGAAGACCAACTCAACCTGTATGGAGAATCAATGCATTGACTTAACAAGTATCTCTGGAGTGGCCATCCTACTGACCAACATGATAAATCCTAACAGGTATTGAGTGCTACATGCCATACTGAACTTATTACTTCACATGTATATCTCATTTATTCCTCATATTGTATTTATTCTGTAAATGTAGAAATAAAAAATCAGAGCAGTTAAATAATTTGCCCAAACTGAACAATTAGTAATGGGGAGAGGTAGGAGTTAAGCCTAGACAGGCTGAATCCAATATCTTCATTTCCATCCAGTCTACATTGCCTTTCCTCTTGCCATATACTGTTGGGGCATCAAGGACCCCTGCTCTATGGTGGATCTTATAGAAATTAAGTGCCAATATTTCCCTTTAAAGGGAGACCCTTTAATCCAACTCCTGGTCAACAGCAGGGCAGTGGGGATGGAGGTGTGGCCTCAACAGCCCCGTGTGGCCTTAGTGCTTCCCAGCAGCAAAACATCAAGCCCTGACTACTTTATCGAGAGTCACCAAACAGAACCTGGGAGAGGAAATAGTTAGTGATTATCTCTTACTAAAAAGATGTTGAGCCAGGCTCAGTGGTGCATGTCTGTAATCTCAGTGGCTCGGGAGTCTGAGGCAGGAGGATTGCGAGTTCAAAGCCAGCCTCAGCAACTTAGCAAGGCACTAAGCAACTGGGTGAGACCCTGTCTCTAAATAAAATACAAAATTGGGATGGGGATGTGGCTCAGTGGTTAAGCACCCCTGGGTTCAATTCCTGGTATCAAAAAAAAAAAAAAGATGCTGATGTAGAAAGGAAGTCTGCTTTAATAACAAACATTCAGATGACTTTATTATATGCCAGGCTCAGTTCATATATTCTCAATAGAGTGACGATGCAGAGCGGCGAGGGGAGAGGCTGAGGGTTAGGGAAGGAAAGAGACAGTAGGGGAAAAGGGAGAAAACTGGCCGAACCACATGGTTTCCTGTCTGTCTCGGATCCAGGTGTGGGTTTGGGTGGAAAGGCAAAGGTGGGGCAGGTCGGAGCAAAAGGAAAAGGCAGAGGGGACATATCTGTACAGTTTCCTGTACAGAGGGGTCATTTGAGCTGCCTGGGCTTTATACCACCTGGCTGGGGACACACCAACACGGGACAGAAGAAAAGAGGAAACTAGAAGACAAACACTTCCCCTTGTTCCTTCAGTGTGAGTGAGTCCTTATGAGTAAGGGATCCTGCTGCCAGTTTCCCTTCCAGTAAGAGCAGGATGCCTCAGAAGCCAGGCAAAGCAGGCATGCTTTTGCCACCCGGCCAGCAAAAGTGACAACTAGCTCTGTGCTGGGCCAGCAGGAGGACAAGGAACTATTTGTGAGGCTGGCCCTTAAAAACATCATCTTGCTACTTCCATGTGTTTTGGCCACTCCAATCTTTTATTCTCCTTGAGTGTGGAAGCCGTCAAAGCTGGGATTTCTGTCTCATTTGAACACAGAATAAACTTAGGGTCCCTCAAGGGGATCAGGAGCAGAAAGGAGACTCCAGAATCACAACGCATAATCCATTGTGTTGAGCATTAAGCTAATCAGAGAAGCCGCACGTTTAGAAATGAGAAATCCATACACGCTCTCTCTCCATCTCTCCGCCCCACCCCCGTTTCTCTTTCTCTCTTGTCCCAGCCCCTTTCTGACTGTTCCAAGCTAAACCATGGGGAATTGGAACCCCCGAGTGACTTGAGGTGATGCCAAAGCTCCCAATGCCAGATATGGAAAAGTTGAGTCTCAGTAAATAAATTTGGGTCTCTCCCTCCCTCCCCAACACTGCTCCAAAAAAATAAACACCACCAGAGCAGTGAACTGCTTCTCTGTCCACCCGGGAAACATTTTAGGTCCAGATATTTATCACCCCTCCCTGGTCCCAGTGGAAAGGCTCCAGCCCCAGTGGATAAAGAAAGCACTAGTGGGCTTTGGTTTTGGATGCTTGTCCCTGAGTCTGTGACAGACAGAAACATCTACAGACGCACGGATGTGTTCTTTCTCTATGGGCACGAGAGTTGTTTAAAGTATTCTCTAGAAGTATTAATGTTCCCTAAATGAAGAAGACTGCTGCCTCCCCCGCAGGCACATGGCTAGCCCCTTCTGTTGTAGGATCCTCAGAGTGTCCGTGTCTAGATGCATTTCATAGTTCTGATTAGAATAAACATCACATTTTCCATGCAATCTGCCTCTAGTGCTTCTTAAATGAAGTTGTGCTTCCCTCGGGGAAATATGCATCTGCTTGGTATAATTTTTTCAATGGTTTGCTTGTTGGACCACATATTAAACCAGCTTTTAAGAGCTGCAGTTACCAACTGGTTTCAAGTAAATATGCCTCTTTTTTTCCCTTTCTCAATTAGAGTCCCTGAGAAAGTTTTTTTTTTTTTTTAATGGAGGTAATTTTGGGGGTATTCCAAGTAAAAAGAAGGGCTGCTTCGGAGGCAAAGCACCATGGTCCTCCTAATGGATTCACTGCTGCTAAGAGCCCACACTGAGTCTGAAACCTGAGGCTGACCAACACCTTGTTTGGTTTTCCAAATGAAGTTACCTTTGACCTCCAGGAAAAAGGGGAATCGAATTCTTCATCTGCTGAAGAGGAGGAGGTGGCCGAGGAAGATGGAGAGGCAGCCTCTGTCACCTGGGCTCCAACAGGGATGTGCTTGGAGCCTGAAATGGGAAGAGAAGAACTTACTGAACTGTTAGCTTCTTTTTTTTTTTTTTTTTTTTTTTTTTTTTTTGCTCTGTGCACCAAAGCTGCCTCTCCCCTCCTTGCACTTCCCCATGTCCTCCCTCCCTGCCTTCCCCGAGCTGCACCTGCCAGGAGCTTGAGGAAGCAGTACCTAAGGGCAACTGAAAATTTGGTCCTCTACGTTAATTACATTTCTGGATCCCCGCCAAGAGCTTTGCAGCTCTCTTCTCATATTAAAAAAAAAAAAAGCCAAGAAAACCAAAAAGCAAGGTATTATGCAGAAATCAATTAATTCCTTAAACACCATTTATATGGTATGCTGCTTACAATGCATTCAGAGATGAGATCTATTATTAAAATGCATGTCTGAAGTTAGCTGAGTTACCTAAACACTTGTGTAAGGTTCTTTCTACAGAGTAATTGAATGCAAAAAAGTCGGAGCCAGCTCTTAAACAAATCGCCCTTCTGTGGCTCACAGCATCTGGCACCCATTTTTACTACATGACATCTGCTCAGTGTAAAAGAGCTGGCGTCAGAATGTCTGGTCACAGAAAAAAAAAATCCCAAATGTAATCAGAAGCACAAGGACTCTAAGCCTAAGGTTTTATCACATAGTCTCATGCAACATAAATATTTCATTAATTATAGCTAAACAAATGCCACTTTTATTTTCCCAACTTGCAGATATTATCACATCATCGAAGTGATGATTCAGATGCCAGGAAAGGCAGTTCAAGATAGGGATGGCTCAACAACACAGGGCCCACGGACAGCCCAAGCCACGGGGCCACGCCAGCCTCTGCACAAGAGGTTGGCAGCCACCATGTGCCCGTGTTAACCAGAATCTCTTTGTGACCCTGCTGGGCACCAGGTGTGATAAGGGCTTCCAGGTGCGACAGAAAGCTTTCATTCTTCTCAGCAAGAACATCTGCCCCTACGTATCAACCTGGGACCCAGGCATTAAAATTTGGATTAACCCGCTTTGGACACCAAACATCAGAATCGGCTAGTACTCCACGATGGGAAACTTCTCTTCACTCTGCTAATGTATGGGTGGGCAGAAAGGAGGAAAAGCAATTCCAAGCCAGTTAACATTCTCTCCAGCTTGCCTTCTCCTCCCCATAATTTTCAACTATTCACCCTAGTGGAAGAGGCCAAGTTTTACAAAATAAGGGTAATTTTAATCTCCAGGAGCACATTTACATATGCTGTTATTCAGAGCAAAATAATGCAAAACATGTATATAATAACACAGCCTCTCTGGGGAGGGAGTTCACTGTTTTCCACTTTAATTTGCCAGATGGGAAAGCTCAGGTAAAGATAGAATCAGAGAGCAGCATGATACGAAGGAGGCATTGTTAGCGGTGAGCAGAGATTGTTTCTCAGTTCCAGCAACTAAATTACCATGGAGTAATTCAGTCACTGGGCATTTAGTTCTTAGCGTGTGAACTTGAGGAACTAACTTAACTTCCTTGAGTTTCTCAGGATCCTGATTTCTAACTTGCAGGATTGTTGTGGAAGAGTAAAATTAATCAATGCAAAGTGCCCTAACACAGTGCCTGGTACTGACTGGAGGTGCTTAAGTTAATGTAGTCAATATCATGAGCAGCAGCAGCTGCCCCTTCATCATCACTGATCCAAATTAACAACACTTCGGTATTTGCAAAACTGCCTAATTAATCGTCATTTATGGAAAGAGCATAAATTTAAAGTTGGAACTTTTTCTTTTCTTTTTTTTAAAAAAATATTTATTTATTTATTTATTTTTTAAAGAGGGAGTGAGAGAGGAGAGAGAGAGAGAGAAAGAGAGAGAGAGAGAGAAAGAGAGAGAGAGAGAGAGAGAATTTTTTTAATATTTATTTTTTAGTTCTCAGCGGACACAACATCTTTGTTGGTAATGTGGTGCTGAGGATCGAACCTGGGCCGCACGCATGCCAGGCGAGCGCGCTACCGCTTGAGCCACATCCCCAGCCCCAAAAGTTGGAACTTTTTCTAACTTGCAAAAAATAAATATTTCCACTAAATTCCATTTTGAAACGGAGGCAAAAATACTTCCAAATAAAATGCATTTCTTAAACTCTAGCAAGAAAGAAGCTATAGAGTTGTCTACAAGTCTCCCTCTTCACCCCCTCCATCCATTGTAGAAGGAGGCATTCAGGAGTTCACTTATCATTTGCAGAGTTTTAAAATCTTTGCAGCATTGTTCCACTCTGGCTGTGTTAGAGTAAGCGACTCTGGAATTGATTTCTCACCACAAAGCACTAGAAATCAGGACAAAATACATGAAGCATCTGTTTCCAAAAATTGGACAACAAGTAGTACAGAATTATGTTAAAGGCAAGGACAGATGCAAATGAGGAAAGCCCTGCTATCACAGCAGCTTTCTGCCTAAAGGCCCTTTCCAAATTACAGTGCAGATAGGAAGAGCCTAAACTCATAGACTTAATGAGTTGAAAAGACAGAAATCAGAGTCTGGACAGATTGAGGCAGCTGGAATGTACAGGACAGAGCACTAGAAAGAGAGAGATAAGAGAAAAAAAAAAAAAAGACTTCAGCAATAAGCACAGATGTCCCTTTGCATGGATTGCTTAATAGTGAACTATAGATGCATAGAGAGAAACTGCATGAGTTTGGGCAAATAACTGCTAGAATTTTGTAGGCTAAGCAGTCTCTGGAGCTTTTATAGGAGAAACATGTTCAAGTTCTAACTAGCCAAGGTTGCACAGATCTTTGAGACATTTAGAGACCACAGAAGTCACAATTATTAATAGAAATAAATTAGCCTAAAGTAAATGTTATTGTAGACTCACTTGAGCAAAACTTAAAAACAAGTCTTGGAGGGAAAAAAGTGATCTGCAAGTTATTTTACTGCCCACCACACATTCTTTACTCCCTATTTAATATTCTTTAACTAAAAAAAAATCTAGACACTCTACAAATCAATATTCATAATGTTTAGCAGCTGGTAAACAATTACTAGGTATGTAAAAAAGCAGGGTAAGTCAGATAAGAGAAAAATCAATCAATAAAAGCAGACCCAGAAATGACAGGTCTGCTGGAATCAGAAACTAGTATGATAAAATAGCTATTAGGAATATGCTCAAGAATTAAAAACGTAATTCTACCCCCCCAAAAGCTAATAAATCAATTTATCAAAATTGTAGGATACAAAATTTACATATGAAAATCTATGAATATTTAAAATATATTAACATCAAACTATCTGAAAAAGGAATTGTAGAAGCAGAGAGTAGAATGGTGAACACATACTAGGAGATAGGGAATAGGAGATATTGGTCAAAGGATTTAAATTTTCAGTTAAATTGAATAATTTTAAGAGAACTATCATCCAAATCAGTGATAATAGTTAATAATAATGTTTTATATTCTTGAAAATTGCTAAAAGAATAGATTTAAAGTATTCTCACAAAATATTATAAGCATGTGAGATAATTCATACATTAATTAGTTCTATCAAGTCATTCCATAATGTGTGCATTGTAAAGCATCATGCTATACTGGACAAATCTGTATAATTTTTGCCCATTAAAATAATCAATTAAGCTGGGCATGGTGGCACATGCCTGTAATCCCAGTGGCTCAGGAGGCTGAGGCTGGAGGATTGCGAGTTCAAAGCCAGCCTCAGAAAGAGTGAGGCCCTAAGCAACTCAGTGAGAACATGTCTCTAAATAAATACAAAATAAGTATTTCGCATTTATTTAGAGACATGTGGCTCAGTGGTTGATTACTCCTGAATTCAATCCCCAATACCACCCTCCCCCAAAATTATAATAATCAACTAATTAATTTTTTAAAAAATTTAAATGTAGCAAATGAATTCAATGAGAATAGAAGTTGAATGTATAAAAAAGAACCAAACAGAACCTTTAAAATGAAAAATACAAAACTGAAATGAAAATTTCACTGGATCATTTTCACAGAAGATTAAGCATTGCAAAGAAAAAAAATCAGTGGAATTAACAACAGCAACAAAAACTATTCAAAATGAAGCACAAGGGAGAAAATTAACAAAATGAACTAAAAAGATGACCAAGAACCTCAGTGACAAAATCGAGTAGTCTAAAATACATGTTTACAGTGCCAGGAAATGGGAGAAATGGGAACCAAAAAGATAGTTGATGCAATATTGTTGAAAACCATCCAAACTCAATGAAAATTATGAATCTACAGTTCCAAGAAGCTCAATAAACCACAATCAGGATAAACAGAAAGAAAATCACAGTAAGGTTCATGATAATAAAATTACTGAAAATCAGAGACAGAGAAACCCTAAAGAGCACACAAAGAAAAATGATACATTGCACACAGAGAAACAAGGATAAGGATGTTCAGGAACACCCCATCAGGACCTAAACAGGTTGAAAGACAATACAACAATGTCATTAAAGAGCTGAAAGAAGAGGGCGGGGGTGCAGAACCTATCAATGAAGGCAAAGCTAAGGGTTTCAAAAAATCTTATTTCTTTTTTGAAGACAAAAGCTGGGATTTGTTGTTAGCAGATATGCATATAAAATGTGGAAAAATTCTAGATGTCATATGAAATGAATAATTCCAGAAATAGTAATCATAAAAGTTTTTTTCTCTTTCTCTCTCTCTCTCTCTCTCTCTTTTTTTTTTTTTTTTTTTTACTATTTCAGGTAACTTAGATGGAAAAATAGATAATAAGAAAGAAAGGAAGAAAAAAAGAAAGAAGCTCCTTTTTAAACATATATTGAAGCAAAATGTAATACAAAAATAATAAAAATGGGGCTGGGGTCACAGCTCAGTGGTAGAGTGCTTGCCTTGCATATGGAGAGCACTGAGTTCAATCCTTAGCACCACATAAAAATAAAATAAAGGTATTGTGTCTATCTACAACTAAAAAAATATTAAAAAACAACAAAAATGTTGAAAGAAAAACTATACAGTTGACGTATACTATACCTGCAGTGGCATAGTATTATTTTAGGTAGGCTATAATAAATCAGTAATTTAAATGATAAACCATAAACTACCTACTATAAATACACATATACCTCCCTTAAGCATATATAGACATAACTAATAAGCCAGTATCAGAAGCAAAATAATATGTTAGAAATCTCGATTGAACCAAAAGAAGGAATGGAAAGGAAATAAAATTAGATGACACAAATAAGAACAAATAGCAAAATAGTAGATTGAAAATCAACTATATTAGATATTCCCTAAATGTAGATGGTCTAAGCTTTATTATTTTAAAAGTAGAGATTATCAGATTAGATTTTAATAAAGCAATAACTTATTATATACTACTTACAGTAAATCTTTCTTAAATATAAGGAGAAGCTAAAAAACAAAAGATAGAAAAACTGTAGTATGAAAACACTAATCATAACAAAGCTCATGTGGTTATATCAAAGTAGTTTTAAGACAAGAAATAAGAACAGAAATAATATTCCATAATAAAAATGTAAATATGTCAAAAAGATAAGATATTAAATGTGGATGCACTAAATTACAGAGCTTCAAAATATATGAAGCAAAACTTGATTGTACTGAAAGGATAAATATATAATTCCAAAACTACAGTTGGGAGTATTAACTCTCCTCTCAGTAATTGATAGCGTAAGTAACATTAGAGTACATGGCTTGGGAGCACTACTGAACAACTTAACCTACTTCATATCGTGGAACACTACACCAAACAGCAGCAGATTCTTTACAAATGTACATGAAACATTCCCTAAGACAGACCTATGTTGAGCTATCACACCATCTCGATAAAGGAAATTGAAATCATGAAAAATTCTCTTGACCACAAAGGAATTAAATTAGAAATTAGATCACCCATGAATCCACCAATTTAATATATGAGAAATTCTTGCTGGACTGCAATTACATACTTCCTAAGAGCATCATTCGGCCTATACCAGACTTACCATGGCCTACCACAGAGGTCAAGGGAGATTAATGGAACACTGAAAATCAAACACACGTCTGTATCAACATCGCCACCCTAACCTAACTAGAATGAGGGTGGGGATTTTAAAAAGTAAAACACAGAAACAAAAGAGAAGGAACAGAGAGAAAAGGAGTGAAGACAACAGTTGATAAGATTTATTGTAAAATTTGGAAAATGGAGAGAGGATTGATATGGGTTGAGCAAAGTGGAAGTAGGGGTGCTTACAGAGTAGAATTGCCATGAGTGGGCCATATCCCAGAAAAACACAGGAACAGACACCTCAGCACTAAGGAATCAACAAATTGAGTGTGAGAATGAGGTATCATACTGAATATAGAGAAGAAACACAAAACCAAACAAAACAAAAAGTTAGAAATCAATAATTAAAAGATACCTGGGAAAATCCCTAAGTATTTTTAAATTAGAGAACACTTTTATAATTAACTCATAGATCAAAGAAAATAATCACAAGGAAAATTAAGAGCAATTTGAAGTAAACAAAAATATCAAAATTTGTAGGGTGCAGCTAAAGATGTGTTAGAGGGAAATGTATGACTTTAAATATTTGTATTAAAAGAAAAGAAAGGCTGAAATTCAATGACAAACTTATGTTATAAGTGGCTCTGGAGGCTGAGTCAGGAGGATTGTGAGTTGAAAGCCAACCTCAGCATTGGCAAGACACTTAGCAACTCAGGGAGACCCTGTCTCTAAATAAAATACAAAAATAGGGCTGGGGATGTGGCTCAGTGGTTGAGTGCCCCTGAGTTCAATCCCCAGTATCAAAAAAAAAAAGTTGGAAAATATGACTATGTTCCCTAAAAACCTAGTGAAAGGTCTTTAGGTAAACATAGCATGCCCTTGAAGGGAGATAGCAGGACCCCAGTCCCTTCCTCAACTCTTTTGTTCCCTGGTCTCATGATGAGCAGTTATCTCCCTGAACTGTCACCATGATATGCTGCTGTGCTGTAGGGCCAAAAGCAATGAGATCAGTCAATCATGGACTGAAACCTCAAAAACTTGAGCCAAAATAAACCTTGTCTCTTTGTAACTTGATTATCTCAGGTATTTTTTTACAGTAATGGAAGGCTGACTAACACAAGAATATTATTTACAAATATGGAAATAATAACTGGAAGAGACAGCTGAAATAATTAAAAGCGAGTACCTGTAGAGGGTGGTTGGGCCAGTGAGGAGAATGAGAGCAGGATCTCAGGTTTCATTATAAATCATTAGTAATATTTGATTTTTAATATTATTTAATATTTGACTTTGATAATTTGAAAACTTTAGAGCATGATAATTTGTTATAACAGGTATACTACCCAAATTTGTAAAAGAAAATATTAATAATGAGCATGCATACAAACCCCCCATTTGTTCTCACCCCTGAAATAACCACACTGTTGTACCAGCACTTGTTTTTGCATACATTTCTCTGTGTCTATTCAAATAAAAATTCACATAGAAAATACACACCTTATGTTCAAAGAAGGACAGATGATTATACAACTGGCTTTCCATATAAACAATGGAATGATAGTATTAAATAATGAAAGATACTAACTTCAAAAAAAAAAAAAGATACTAACTTCCAAGTTGTAATCTTTATTCTGAAGAAATATCCTTTAGAAATAAAAGCAAAAGTTTAGAGAAATGAAACCTAAGAGCATTTCTCTTCACACTAAAAGAAATCCTAAAATGGGGTTCTTTTGGGTGGCAGGGCTGGGTACTGGGGATTTACAAACAGGGTCTCACTGAGTTGCTTAGTGCCTCACCATTGCTGAGGCTGGCTTTGAACTTGAGATCCTCCTGCCTAAGCCTCCCAATTCACTGGGATTACAGGCATGCATCACTGCACCCAGCTAAAAGTGTTTTTTTTTAAGAAAAGAAAATTCACTGTGTGTGTATGTGTGTGTGTGTGTGTGTGTGTGTGTGAGAGAGAGAGAGAGAGAGAGAGAGAGAGAGAGAGAGAGAGAGATCGATCTCCTTCCCAAAAGGAAAATAGAACACTGATTGTTTAAAATTTAATTATAATCTCCATGGCCTTAAGATAGGTATAAAATTAAAATATGTGACACCAACATCATAAAAGTTGGAAGAAGATAAATGGAGTTTAAAGTTTTCTAAAGTTCTTAGGCTATTCAAGAACAGATAAGAAAATTAATTTAACATAGATTCATTTTAGTCATCAATTAACATAACCTCCTGGGTAACCACCAAAATATTAATGAACAAACTATGCATAATTATATGTACTATATATTATGATTACCATAACTTTTAAATAAAAAAGAAAATGCATTCAAAAATGCAAAGAAAAGCAAAAGAAGCAAGAAAATATGAGATCAAACTAATGAAAACCAAATAGTAAGCTGAGATTTAAATCCACATATATCATAATTATGTTAACTGCAAGTGGACTAAATAACCAAATAAAAGGCAAAGACTATCAAATCAGATTTTAAAAAACTCAAACTACATGCTGCTTATAAGAAAGGCATTTTCAGAACAAAGTAAGTTTACAATGAGAGAAAAAGATATCATGTAAAAAAAACTACAAGAAAGCTAGCATAGCTACATTAAAAATCAGACAAAGATATCAAGGCCGAAAAATATTGCAAAAATAAGAAATGATGATCCCAGTGTCAATGTAAAAGTACACTAAAGCAGTAAAATATAGATGCAGCTAATAGAATAGCCTCAAAATATATAAAGCAAAAGTCTATTGAACTAAAACTAGAAAATAATCAAAACCTCAATCATTTTCAGATATTTTAAACATAGCTCTCTGATCAGGTGATAGAAAAATCAGACCCAAATATCAGTAAGGATATACAAGATAAGAGCAAACACTACCATAAATTTGACCTAATTTCTAAGTATAGAGAACATCACATCCAAAAAGTAGAGAATATACATTTTTTCCCAAGCACATGCAGAACATTTACCAAGTTGACTTGATAAGCCAAGTCATAAAGCAAGTATCAACAAATCTCAAAAGATTAATCCATATGTAGTATGTATTATGACAATTGTGAAATTAAGCTAGAAATAATAAAATGATGTAGAAATTAAACAATACTATTTCACTAAAATTGACTGATGATAAAAGCAAGTCATAATAAAACAACTCTGATTCAGTTAAAGCAGTGATTAAAGGAAAATTCAGGGCTTTTAAGAAGGCATACATCATGTAGACGAAAATTTGAGACTGAATGCTCTAAGATCCATCTCAAGAAGCTAAAAAGAGCCATGAATTGAACTCAAGTACATAAAAGTAAGAAAACAATTAACAGAATTAATTGTGAAAGATAAACTAATAATGCTCCTCTAAGTGTCTTGTCCAGTAGAAATATAAGCCGTGTATGTACTTTATGCATTAAGAATGTAAAAAGAGATTCCCAACATGGCGGCGGGCGCAGAGAGATCAAGTCTCTGACCTCTTCAGCTGTGCAGGCATAGGGAGTCGTAAACAACCTAAATCTGTTTGCTCAGGATCACTAGGCAATGCTGAGCTGACGTGGATCTGGGGCGAATAGTCTGGGCCTCTCAGAACACACACTGAGCCCGGATTGGCTGAATTCAAGCTCCCGTTCGCCTGCTTCCTGCAGACAAACAGCTGTGACTCAGCACTAATCCATCCGGCTGAAACAACTGGTCAGCCCTTCTCATCCTATGGAGGTAAATGCCTACCGAGCCTTCATAGGTAGTGGCCACAGGTTTGAAACGGGGCTTGGGAGAGACAGTAAGGACCCACCCATTGCATCGGTCACCCGGCAAAGGGAAACGAACTGTCGCCATTTGCAAGAGATACCACCATGGCAGAGAACTGACGTCATCAGACTGCGGCGGAGGAGATAACTTCATTGAAACCTGAGGCTACAGGTGTGTAATTCCCTAGCCTTCCCTCTCCACACATCGGGGAAACCTTAAGGGCCCCTCCCAGCTCTCCCGTAAGGGCCCCTCCCAGCTATCCCGTGAGCACGATAGCCAGACCGAGGGAATAAGAGGTGGCGCGGGACCCACGGCGCAAAACTACTGCTCCCACCAGTGCTGACAGCTGAGGTCTCTTGCACCAGCTACCGGGGGCGTGGCTACCGGAGGGCAAGTAAAATTCACTGAGGATTCTCAGCCCCAAGCTCAACAAACTTAGGGTCTGAGGGAATGGCAAACTGGGAGAGTGTGCCCAGTCGTTCATGAAAACAGGGCTCCTGGGAGCAGCAGACCTGGCGTGTAGCCAGTATTGTGGTGAGCGGCACCCGTGAGAGGGGCCTGGCTAGAGGAAAAGTGGGAAGTGACTAGACACAAGAGGAGGCCCTAGACACTCAGGACTGGAGACTCGCCCAGTCTGGGAGGAGCTGCTGCACAGTGATTGGTTCCCGCGTATTGACAGGAGAAACTTGGCCTGGTGGGCACAGCGCCACCTACTGGAAGAGAAGTTAATCAAACTCTAAGACTGCATTTATTAGTTTTATTTTTCTTTTCTCTCTCTTTTTTTTTTTTTTTTGATTTGGGTTTTTCTTTCATTTTCATTTTTCTTTCTTGTTGTTTTTTTAAATTTTTTTTTACAATTTTTAAAAAAATTTTTTTTTCTTCTAATTTTAATTTTCATTTTTTTAAAAAATTTTTTTTCTTTTTTTATTTCCTATTTTTTTCTTCTTTTGTCTTTTCATTTCTTTTCAATTATCTTATCCCCCCTTCCTTGAATTCTACCTGCTTACTCTCATTCTCTTTAGTGACTTCTTCCCTTCCCTTCTAATACCTTTCCTCCCAAGCATCTAATAAATTTATAGGAGTAAACAGTAACTAATCAGTCAAACAGAACAAGAAGTAACATGAGCAGCTTTAAAAAGCAAGGAAGAAAAGGAGTACAAACAATGCAGGACAGCCTAAATATTCAGGAGGATATAGAGTCATCAGAAAAATGGTCATATAAAGAACTCAAGGAACACCTTAGACAGATGGAATGGAACCTTAAAGAGGATACAAGACAGCAAATTCAAGCAGCGAAAGAACACATTGAGAATGAATTACATAAATAGATAAAAGAAGAAGTTAAGCATCTTTATCAGGAGATAGAGATTATAAAAAATAATCAAACAATAATTCTAGAAATGAAGGAAACAATAAACCAAATTAAAAACTCAATTGAGAGTATCACTAACAGAGTGCAGCAAGTAGAAGCCAGAATGTCAGATAATGAAGACAAAATATATCATCTTGAAAAGAGTCTAGCCAACTCAGAAGGGCTGGTAAAAAATCATGAGAAAAACATCCAAGAGTTATGGAATAACATAAAAAAACCAAACTTACAAGTCATCGGGATAGAAGAAGGTACAGAGATTCAAACCAAGGGAATGAGTAACCTGCTGAATGAAATAATTACAGAAAACTTTCCAGAATTAAAAAAGGAAACAGATATACAAATTGAAGATGCATACAGGACACCGAGCACACAAAATCAAAGTAGACCAACGCCAAGACACATTGTTATGAAGATATCCAATATACAGAACAAAGAGAAAATATTAAAAGCTACAAGAGAAAGGAGACAGATTACATTCAGGGGTAAACCAATAAGGTTAACAACGGATTTTTCATCACAGACACTGAAAGCAAGAAGGTCATGGAACAATGTATTTCAAACACTGAAAGACAATGGATGCCAACCAAGAATTCTGTATCCAGCAAAATTAAGCTTCAGATATGACAACGAAATAAAAATCTTTCATGATAAACAAAAGTTAAAAGAATTTGCAGTCAGAAAACCAGCATTGCAAAGCATTTTGAGCAAAACACTACACGAGGAAGAAATGAAAAACAATAACCAAAACCATCAGTAGGAAGTGCCTTGGTAAAGACAGAGGGTGAGGGGAAAGATAATCATGGAGAAACAAACTAAATTTTTTAAAAAAAGGATAAATAATCAAACATGGATGGAAGTACAAACCATATATCAATAGTAACTCTGAATGTTAATGGCTTAAACTCTCCAATAAAGCGACATAGGATGGTATCATGGATTAAAAAAACAAATCCAACAATATGCTGCCTCCAGGAGACACATCTGATTGGAAAAGACACACACAGGCTGAAGGTGAAAGGATGGGAAAAAATATACCATGCACACGGTCCTCGTAAGCAAGCAGGGGTGTCCATCCTCATATCGAATAAAATCGACTTCAAGACTAAGTTAATCAAAAGGGATAAAGAAGGTCATTATATACTGTTAAAAGGAAACATTCACCAACAAAACATAACAATTATCAATATTTATGCACCAAATAATGGTGCTGCGACATTCATAAAACAAATTCTCCTCAAGTTCAAGAATCAAATAGACCACAACACAATTATTATGGGTGACTTCAACACACCTCTCTCACCATTGGACAGATCCTCCAAACAAAAGTTGAATAAAGAAACTATAGAACTCAACATCACAATCAATAACCTAGACTTAACTGACATATATAGAATATATCAACCATCATCAAATGGATATACTTTTTTCTCAGCAGCACATGGATCCTTCTCAAAAATAGACCATATATTATGCCATAGGGCAACCCTCAGTAAATATAAAGGGGTGGAGATAATACCTTGCATTTTATCTGATCATAATGGAATGAAACTGGAAATCAATGATAAAAGAAGGAAGGAAAAATCCTACATCACATGGAAAATGAACAATATGTTACTGAATGATCAATGGGTTACAGAAGACATAAAGGAGGAAATCAAAAAATTCTTAGAGATAAATGAAAATACAGACACAACATATCGGAATCTATGGGACACAATGAAAGCAGTTTTAAGAGGAAAATTCATCGCCTGGTGGTCATTCCTCAAAAAAAGAAAAAAAAACCAACAAATAAATGAGCTCACACTTCATCTCAAAGCCCTAGAAAAGGAAGAGCAAAGCAACAGCAAATGTAGCAGAAAGCAAGAAATAATTAAAATCAGAGCGGAAATCAATGAAATTGAAACAAAAGAAACTATTGAAAAAATTACCAAAACCAAAAGTTGGTTCTTCGAAAAAATAAATAAGATCGACAGACCTTTAGCCATGCTAATGAAGAGAAGAAGAGAGAGAACTCAAATTACTAACATACGGGATGAAAAAGGCAATATCACAACAGATGCTACAGAAATACAGAAGACAATTAGAAATTATTTTGAAAACCTATATTCCAATAAAATAGAAGATAGTGAAGACATCGATAAATTTCTTAAGTCATATGATTTGCCCAGACTGAGTAAGGAGGATACACACAATTTGAACAGACCAATATCAATGGATGAAATTGAAGAAGCCATCAAAAGACTACCAACCAAGAAAAGCCCAGGACTGGATGGGTATACAGCAGAGTTTTACAAAACCTTTAAAGAAGAATTAATACCAATACTTTTCAAGTTATTTCAGGAAACAGAAAAAGAGGGAGCTCTTCCAAATTCATTCTATGAGGCCAACATCACCCTGATTCCGAAACCAGACAAAGACACTTCAAAGAAAGAAAACTACAGACCAATATCTCTAATGAACCTAGATGCAAAAATCCTCAATAAAATTCTGGCGAATCGAATACAAAAACACATCAAAAAAATTGTGCACCATGATCAAGTAGGATTCATCCCTGGGATGCAAGGATGGTTCAATATATGGAAATCAATAAATGTTATTCACCACATCAATAGACTTAAAGATAAGAACCATTTGATCATCTCGATAGACGCAGAGAAAGCATTCGACAAAGTACAGCATCCCTTTATGTTCAAAACATTAGAAAAACTAGGGATAACAGGAACTTATCTTGACATTGTAAAAGCTATCTATGCTAAGCCTCAGGCTAGCATCATTCTGAATGGACAAAAGCTAAAGGCATTCCCTCTAAAATCTGGAACAAGACAGGGATGCCCTCTATCACCACTTCTATTCAATATAGTTCTCGAAACACTGGCCAGAGCAATTAGACAGACGAAAGAAATTAAAGGCATAAAAATAGGAAAAGAAGAACTTAAATTACCACTATTTGCAGATGACATGATTCTATACCTAGAAGACCCAAAAGGGTCTACAAAGAAACTACTAGAACTAATAAATGAATTCAGCAAAGTGGCAGGATATAAAATCAACATGCATAAATCAAAGGCATTTCTGTATATCAGCGACAAAACTTCTGAAACGGAAATGAGGAAAAACACTCCATTCACAATATCCTCAAAAAAAATAAAATACTTGGGAATCAACCTAACAAAAGAGGTGAACGATTTATACAATGAAAACTACAGAACCCTAAAGAGAGAAGTAGAAGAAGATCTTAGAAGATGGAAAAATATACCCTGTTTATGGATAGGCAGAACTAACATCATCAAAATGGCGATATTACCAAAAGTTCTCTATAGGTTTAATGCAATGCCAATCAAAATCCCAAGGGCATTTCTTGTAGAAATAGATAAAGCAATCATGAAATTCATATGGAAAAATAAAAGACCCAGAATAGCAAAAGCAATTCTAAACAGGAAGTGTGAATCAGGCGGTATAGCGATACCAGATTTCAAACTGTATTACAGAGCAATAGTGACAAAAACAGCATGGTACTGGTACCAAAACAGGCGGGTGGACCAATGGTATAGAATAGAGGACACAGAGACTAATCCACAAAGTTACAACTATCTTATATTTGATAAAGGGGCTAAAAGCATGCAATGGAGGAAGGATAGCATCTTCAACAAATGGTGTTGGGAAAACTGGAAATCCATATGCAACAAAATGAAACTGAATCCCTTTCTCTCGCCATGCACAAAAGTTAACTCAAAATGGATCAAGGAGCTTGATATCAAATCAGAGACTCTGCATCTGATAGAAGAAAAAGTTGGCTCCGATCTACATATTGTGGGGTCGGGCTCCAAATTCCTTAATAGGACACCCATAGCACAAGAGTTAATAACAAGAATCAACAAATGGGACTTACTTAAACTAAAAAGATTTTTCTCAGCAAGAGAAACAATAAGAGAGGTAAATAGGGAGCCTACATCCTGGGAACAAATTTTTACTCCTCACACTTCAGATAAAGCCCTAATATCCAGAGTATACGAAGAACTCAAAAAATTAGACCATAAGATAACAAATAACCCAATCAACAAATGGGCCAAGGACCTGAACAGACACTTCTCAGAGGAGGATATACAATCAATCAACAAGTACATGAAAAAATGCTCACCATCTCTAGCAGTCAGAGAAATGCAAATCAAAACCACCCTAAGATACCATCTCACTCCAGTAAGATTGGCAGCCATTATGAAGTCAAACAACAATGAGTGCTGGCGAGGATGTGGAGAAAAGGGTACATTTGTACATTGCTGGTGGGACTGCAAATTGGTGAGGCCAATTTGGAAAGCAGTATGGAGATTCCTGGGAAAGCTGGGAATGGAACCACCATTTGACCCTGCTATTGCCCTTCTCGGACTATTCCCTGAAGACCTTAAAAGAGCATGCTACAGGGATACTGCCACATCGATGTTCATAGCAGCACAATTCACAATAGCTAGACTGTGGAACCAACCCAGATGCCCTTCAATAGATGAATGGATTAAAAATGTGGCATCTATACACAATGGAGTACTATGCAGCAATGAAAAATGACAAAATCATGGAATTTGCAGGGAAATGGATGGCACTAGAGCAGATTATGCTTAGTGAAGCTAGCCAATCCCTAAAAAACAAATACCAAATGTCTTCTTTGATATAATGAGAGCAACTATGAACAGAGCAGGGAGAAAGAGCAGGAAGAAAAGATTAACATTAAACAGAGACATGAGATGGGAGGGAAAGGGAGAGAAAAGGGAAATTGCATGGAAATGAAGGGAGACCCTCATTGCTATACAAAATTACATATAAGAGGTTGTGAGGGGAATGGGAAAATAAACAAGGAGAGAAATGAATTACAGTAGATGGGGTAGAGAGAGAAGATGGGAGGGGAAGGGAGGGGGGATAGTAGGGGATAGGAAAGGTAGCAGAATACAACAATTACTAATAGGGCATTATGTAAAATTTTGGATGTGTAACCGACGTGATTCTGCAATCTGCATTTGGGGTAAAATTGGGGGTTCATAACCCACTTCAATCTAATGTATGAAATATGATATGTCAAGAGCTTTGTAATGTTGTGAACAACCAATAAAAAAAATAAAATTAAAAAAAATGTAAAAAGAAATAGATGAACATAATTTTACCCCGAATTTCAAAAAAAACCCAACAATTTATGCAAAAACTATGAATAAGTTATTTTACATTACTTCTTTCATACTAAATCTTCAAGAGTCGATGAATATTTTACATCTATAGCATATCGCAGTTCAGGTGCTAAGTTTTTAATGGCTAATATGAAATACAATTCTATCAAAACTAAAGGTGTATTTAACAGAAAAACATTATACACCACTTCCATTTTTTAAAAAATTCATTAAAATTAAAAAACTTAAAAATACACTTCCTCACTCACTCTAGCCATGTCTCAATTGTGAAATAGGGATTGTTTTATTCATTTAGTACATTTCTAGAAGGTGATGTAGAACATTAACATGACCTTGGAGTAGGGAAAGATTTCATAAACAAAAATGCAAAAATTAATAATAAAGGAAGATACTATAAATTTCACTTTATTAAAGTAGGTACTTCCAGTTTATCAAAAGATACATTTAGGGGCTGGGATTGTAGCTTAATGGCAGAGTGCTTGCCTAGCAAATGTGAGGCACTGGGTTTGATCCTCAACACAACATAAAAAAGTGAATCAAAAAATGAGAGAAGATATTTGCAATACAGATATCTGACAAAGGACTGATTAACCAGAATCAACACAGATTATGAATCAATAAAGAAAAGATTGACAACACAATAAGAATATGAGCCAAAGATTTAAAGACTTCATACAAGAGAATACTTAAATAAACCTATGAAAAATTGGCAATACCATTATCAGGTAAGTGCAAATCAAAGTAATGAGATGCTACCACACACCTACAAATATAGCAATATCAACAGGAAAACAAAACAAAACTGAGATTACCAAGTATGTGGAGCGAGGGGAGGTCTCCTGTCTGCTGGAGGGCCTACAGATTGTAACAACCACTTGGAGAAACTGACTATACTGCATCAATTAAATCAACTCTTCCACCTACTCCATGATCTAGCAATTCCACTGCTAGGTGGATGCTCACAAAGATTCTCTCCTTGGCTGAACTCTGACCAGGATTCTCTGAACCCTCTTCTCCATTGGTCTTCAATCTCAGCCTATAAAAAGTTACAGACTCTCAACACAAATGATCTTCACATCCTATCCCCCCCCACACATACATATTAAAATACTTATATACTAATGTAGTTTCTGACAGCTCAAGATCACACCCTTAGGGATGACCCTTAGAGTACCTGAGAAAGCTCAGTTGCCAAAAGACTTTCCTGTTTATTTTAGCCAACACCCAATGATATCCCCTGCCCTGTTCTTAGACTACTTACTAAAAAGCGTTCCCAAATGTAAATCCTTTCTCTGTCCCTTTGAGATGTCTATGTGTCTCCTTCAACTCAAGAGCATCTTTCTCAAGGACATGAAAGCCATTCCCTTAAAGTATAATCACCACAAAGGATAGGGTCACTATCTCCCAGTCTCTGTTGGAAGACAGATTCTTTAACTGCCAGTTAATAGACACAGCTAGCTTAGTCTGTCTTTATACAGATTAGCCCTTGTAAATTTTTACTTCCTTGACTCTACTGAGCCCCTTCCACCCTACCTCATTCTCCCTGTAAGGCACCCCATTGACTTCTATAGCAATCAAAGTTGATTTCATATCATACTGGAACTTCTTCCTATTGCAATAGTATATTACTGATTAAAATTTGTCCTTACTACTTTAATGTCTAGCTTAATTTATCTTTGGCAATATCTAACAGAAATGAGCACATGCATGCACCAAAGGTATGTATAAGCTTGCTTGAATCAGCATCATTCATAATAAAAACAACTGAAAACAGCCTCAATGCCCAGAAACAGAATGCACAAAAAAATTGTGAAATATTCATACAATGGGATGAAATACAGAAACTAAAAAGAATAAACCAATTCTGCACATAACAACATGGGTAAATCCACCACCCCCATAATGTTCAATGAAGATAGCCAGGCACAAAAGAGTATGTACTTGTCTGGCTTCCTACTGCACAAACAATTACCTAGCTTTACAATTACCTAGTTTTATTATTTAAGACTTAGTAGGTCAGATGTCCAGGCCTGACTCCACCAATATTCTGCCCAGAGTCTTACAAGGCTGACATCAAGGTGTCAGCTAGACTGCAGTTCTCATCTGTAGCTCAATGTCCTCTTTCAAGCTCATTCAGTCTATTGTCAAAATTCAGTTCCTATTGGTTGTAGGGCACATGGTCCTTTTTCTCTGTGGCTGTCAATCTTAACTCCTAAAGGCCATCTGTTCATGGCCTTCTCACAATGTGACAGTTTACTGCTTCTTCTAGGCCAGCAAAATCGTGTCTCTTAGGCTTAGAATCCAGTCTCTGACCTTGGAAAGTCCTTGTTAAGGGATTGCCTGATTAAGTTAGCCCTGCCCAGGATGATCTCCCTTTTGATTAACTCCAAGTTGATTGTTTTGGGACTTAATTATGTCCTTAAAAATCCCCTAACCTAATCACAGGATGGACTGAAATGTTCCCACCATACTCTAGGGGACAAGATTATGCATAATTCTTCCTACTACAATATCAAGTTATTTTATTTTTTAAAGTGAAAAAACAAAAATGCTGCAAAAATAATCTAAGCTGATAGGAGTCAGGTGGCAATCCCTTTGTTGGGTGGAGTATATAGAGGGAGGAAAGAATGAGGAGGCATCTGTGTTCTGCAAATGTTCTGTAGCTTAACCTCAGAGACAAAAACACAGTGGTGCACTTTGTAAAAACTTATTGCAGAATAACATCAGTTATTCATCAGTTGTAGACATAATATTTAAGGACTTTACAGATGTTATTCTGCAATACGTTTATATAAACATAAAAAGGTTTTCAGGAGGCTTTCTTTATACAAAAGAATGATAGCTAGCATTAAAATTGTGTAAGATGGGCATTGGTAACTACTTGAAATTAGTTTATGCCCCTAAGCCATTTAAATATCCTGATAAATTTACATGTATCTTTAATTTACTTAGAACATTTTCTTGTAAAAATATAAAAAAATCAAACTTTAATCTGACTCTTCCTCCTTTGCACAGAATTTGTGTGCTCACAAGATAAATGTAGAGACAGCAATGTTGCTGTATGCATTTGCTGAAATGGGCAAGAAATAAAAGACTGATGGGCCTAATTTAGTAGGATTGATAAAATCTTTATATCCTTAGCATATAGTCTAGAAACACCTTTAAGAAACACAAGGCTCTTGTAAGAGAGAGGCCCAGGCACTATTTGCAGAGCTGGCCAGCCCAGATCTAATTCCCTTCTCTACACTCCCATTCTGTTCTAAGCCAAGTAAATCACACTATTTCACATTGAATATACATGAACACATCTTTCCATGAAAATCAGGAAAATACATTACCCAACTTATTGTAATCAATACATATAGAAGTCACATAAAATTCCATAAAATTCAATGTTTTATTTAAGAATAAAACATTACTAAACAGACTTGGAAAGTATATTAAAATAAAAACTTAAGATAAAATGGTTCACCAATGCAAGGATAGTTCAATAGCCATAAATCTATTATATAATTTATAATATCAAACTAAGGAGAAAAAAAATCATACAAACATCTTAAAAGGTGCTGAAAAGACATTTGATAAAATTTACCATTTATGTATGACTGAAAATACTTTTATTAGAATAGGAAGGTTATGTCCATAAAAGGATAAGATATATCTCAGTCAACCCAGAAGCCAGTATCATGTTTAAATGGGAAAACACTAGCAGCATTCTCATTGAGTTTAGAAATGTAATAAGATTATCATTGGCAAAATTGTTTGGTTTGTTTTTTGGTTCTGGGGATTGAACCCAGGGCCTTGTGCATGTGAGGCAAGCACTCTACCAACTGAGCTATGTCCCCAGCTTAAGATTATCATTATTAATATTTTTATTTAATATTGTTCTGGAGATTCTGTAACAAAAGAAACTAGGGGCACAAAATAAGAAACACATAATTTAAAAGCAGGAGGTAAAATGATTATTTGCTTATGTTGAGTGTAGATATAGAAATAACCTAGAGAAATCTTGACACAAGAGAATGTAGTAAGATGAATGG
Organism: Spermophilus citellus; assembly: GCF_964194105.1. Taxonomy (NCBI): domain Eukaryota; kingdom Metazoa; phylum Chordata; class Mammalia; order Rodentia; family Sciuridae; genus Spermophilus; species Spermophilus citellus. The sequence continues at coordinate 206,009,468 of NC_138183.1, read as the reverse complement.
GTACGAAATTACTATACAGAAATCAATAATTTTTATATTCACAAGAAGTAGGAATATAAACTGGAAAGATATTGTTTACAGTAATAGCAAGAACAAATGTACCTAATAGTAAACTTAATAAATATGCAAGATTTATTTGATATAAAGATTAAAATGTTCCTGAGGGTCATGAAAAAGAATGAACATATGAAAAGACAATTCATATCATAAGTTTGTGATTTCTTCTTAAAGTAAGTAGTTTATGAATTCAGCTCAATCATATAAAAGCACTCACAGACTGTTTTTTTGATACATAGACAAGCTGAAGTTAAATTCATAGAGACTATCAGACAAGCATGAAAAGCCAGGACACTGTAGAAAAAGATCAGAATACTCTCCCTACTAATAGAAAATATGTAAAAAAAAATTTAAGCACACACACAAATAAATAAAGTGAGATAATGAGATAATTAAAATAGTATGCTATTGATACATGACAGACAACTCAATGGAATATAGTAGGATGAAAATAAAAACAAGTGCGGGAATCCAATATTTGATAAATAGTTGCTGAGGCTGGTCTCAAACCTGCAATCTTCTTGCCTTATATAAGAGAGGAAAAGATGGGTTATTCACTAAATTATTTAGGATAAGTAGAGAGATATCTAAAAAAAAATAAGGTTGGAACCATAATTAAAATTTTATAGTAGTATAATTTCTTGATGTAAATATTTAAATGCAAAAATATAAAAAAAGATCAAACAAAAAGACTCAATGAAACTGTAAGAAAATTCTATAAACTTTAAAGAAGCTCTTTCTTCTTCCATAAAATAAAAAGTTATAATCACTATATAAAAATAAAAATTGAATGCAACAAAACCCACCATAAACGCTGGGTGTGGTGGTGCATGCCTGTAATCCCAGCAGCTAGGGAGGAGGATGGGGAGTTCAAAGCCAGATTCAGCAACAGCAAGATGCTAAGCAACTCAGTGAGACCCTGCCTCTAAATAAAATACAAAATAGGGATGGGGATGTGGCTCAGTGGTTGAGTGCCCCTGAATTTAATTTGTGGCACCCCCCCCAAAAAAAAAACCCATAAAGAAATTTAAACACAAACAAGAAATTGGAAAAAACATATTTGTAACAACATAAGAAATGTTCTTTCCTTTTAAATAGAGTTCCTACCTGTCATTAAGAAAATACTAACAAACCAACAAAAAAACTGGACAAAGGACAGAACCAACAGTTCAAGGAAAAGAAACATGAACGTCTCTTTAACATATGAAAAGAGGCTCAATTACTTCATTGAAATTTCAACTTTTCTGAGTTTATTGGATTGGGAAAGGTTAATATTAGGAAGGCGGGGAACACATTGGTTACTCCACCTTGGCTGTTGGGAATGTGATCTGCACACCAGGATGGGGGACAACCGGACAATCAATACGAAAGTTCCCAATTTACACTTCCTTTGCTCAGGCATTTCCACTTCTAGGAATTTATTATCCTACAGATAAATTCACGCATATGCCAAATGGATTAAGTTCTCAGTTAATCAATGTAGCACTACTGGTGATAACAAGATGTGAAATAACAAACCTTGCATCCTTGGGGACTGGCTGCATAAATTTAGGTACCCTGGAATACAGGGCAGCAATAAAACAAAGGAGAAAGTTCCTTCCCCCCAGCCCTCAATACTGAGGATTGACTCCAGGGTAACTACCACCGAACTACATCCCCAGACACTGAACTACATCCCCAGGCCTTTTTATTTATTTATTTTTCATTTTCAGACAAGGTCTCAGTTGCTGAGGCTGGCCTCAAACCAGCAGTCATCTTGCCTCAGCTTCCTGATTACAGGTGTGCACCAGCTTCACCTGACAGAGAAAGTTCTTTATATACTAATGTGGAATGATCTCCAAGATAAAATTGAAAGTACAAAAAGAAGAAAGAAATGTGTGTGCAGCATGCTACCATGCTACTACTTGTGTAAGAAAAAGAAAGCACATGTAAATTTTCTCTTAATGCATAAACTCTGCCTGGAAGAATGGCCAAGAAACTGATAATAATATCTATCATCAAGATAGAGTCCGGCTGCCTCACCGACAAGGACGGGAGGGAGGACTTTCACCTTGTGCCTTTTGTACCCTTTGATTTTTTTTTTTTTTAATTTATTTTTTTTTAGTTTTAAGTGGACACAATATCTTTATTTTATTTTTATGTGGTGCTGAGAATCGAACCCTGTGCCTCAGGCATGCTAGGTGAGCGCACTACCATTTGAGCCACATCCCCAGCCCCTGTACCCTTTGATTTTAAACCATATGAATATATTATTTTGTGACACATGAACTTTTGATAGATGATGTAAAGGACAGAGTGATACTCTAACCTGGTCTATGCTTATCCCAAACTTGGCTTCAAATAAAGCCTCTATTAATATTATAGATATTTGATTGGGAAACAAAAGAAGATAAGTAATTTTGTTTTTACTTGAAAACTAAAGTTCCAAAATAAAAATTATGTAAGAAAATAAAAAAGTGAAAAAAAGAATAAAGAAAAACAGTCGCTTGACAATAGAAATAGTAAGATCACCATTTGTTTCAAGCCATCAACCAACAACTAAATTGTTGCTAAGGGAATATACTAAGTCTTTGGCAATACAGAAGTGATGAGATGATAAATATAGCTTTTTATTAGATATTTCCATGTTGTTTGATTACTGTCCTTGATATATAAATTTTTTAAAATTTATAATTTTAAAAAATCAGATTTAAACATAAAAAGTCTACATTTCCATTGGTAACCAAATATATAGAAAAGTGTTTAACCTAGTAATTCAAAAGAAAGAAAAAGCTCTCTACATAAAAATTCATTCAACACCATACATGAAATATAAATATATTCACCTATAATTTATATATTCATGTATACCTATAAACAAAATAAAATAATTCATTAAATGATAAGGTATCCACAAAACATGCTAGTCTATTAAATTACATTTATGTAAATCAGATGGTAATTGGCATAATATCTATGGCATAATGCTAATTTTTCAAAAGTTATATTTTATGTACAACTTAGTAAAAACAGTCAATGAGCAAGAAAGGGGTGGAATTCTAGTTAACTCAACACTTTCAATGTCCTAATTTCAAATTTTTAATTTTTTCAAAAATTTCAACTTCAAGTTTCTCTATTTTTGTGTTTGAGAAGCAAATTTAGAATTTAATTTGAGAAACAAACCAGAGTGACGATGCCTATTTGCTAACCCAAGCAAGGATAACTAACTGACCATCAGGAACTGTGGACTTCTATACGGAAAGAGCCACTTACTTGCATCTCCTCCTGGAGAAGGAAGACGGGCCACCTGTTCCAGGGAGGTGCTTCTGAAAGGCTGTGCCAGCTTCTCCAGGGATAGGACATTGTCCCTGCGCAGCACCTTCCCATCAGGGCTGCTAAAGAGGTCCCTGATGTCCTTCCTTTGTTTAGATTCTTGAAGGAAACTTTCAAAAGATTTGTCTTTGAATTTGAGGGAGGAAAAAAGTGAGGCTCCTTTCTTTGGAACCCTAGCAGCATCTGGTAAGGTCTCTTGCAAACTCACTTTCTCCAGGAGTATGGGGACATCTTCCATCTTGCTGCAGGGTGGGGACGCTAGTGCAGGAAATCTCTTAGATGGCCGATTGGGCAAACTATGGGCGCGGAGGGCAGGGTCCGAAGGGCTAAGCCTCGAGAACTGAGCAGCCTGGGAACCCAGGGACAAGAAAGCAGAGGCCCTGCTTGCCACATGTGTCCCACTGGACTGCTGGTCCCCCTCCTTGTTGGAACTGGTTTTCCGAAGGCTGAATGAGCGAGTACAGGTGTGTGGCTGATCTGTAGGCAAAGTTTTGGATTCTGACTTGGCCCAGGCCTTCTTTCCACCTTCGGAGCTGGGAAAGAAGTTTCCCAGGGACTTTCGGAGGGCATTAGCTATGAGCCGCAGGGGCGACTTAGGTGGGGCACCTTGCTCTGCTGGAGTCCGTACAGCTGGGGCCCGTGTCTCCTCCTGGGCCTCTCTCTGGGCTGGCAGTGTCTGTTTCCATGCCCGAGGGAGGGTCAAGGGGTGGACTGGCTTCAGCACACGGCCTGGTCTATCACCCCCAGGACTGTCCTGGGAAAGTGGTTCCTCGGCCCTGAGGTGCACACTCTCAGGGATGGAGTCATTCCAATCCAGCAGCATGGTCTTCTGTTCCTGAGTGAGGACTAACTTCTTCAAGCCCGACTTCCTCTCCTCTGCCAGCTCTGACCTGCCCTCCTGCTGCCTCCTGGGTCTGATACTCTCCTCTCTTGGTTCTTTTCCATCCACGAGAGATTGCTCTTGATGTGTGAGGCACCTGTCCTTCTGCCCAATGGGGTATGGGTCTTTGTGTAGGCTCTTGGTACCTCCAAGAGGGGCCTCTGCTTCCTCACAGTCCTCAGAAGCCATCTCCACAGGGCTTGTGACACTGTCTCCTCCGGGGCTCACCAGGCAGTATTCTGCCCGCTCCAGCACGGCACCACGAGGCAGATAGAGGGGAGTTTCCATGGGTGTTCCTTGGGCTCTGGCTCGTCTCAGAAAGATTGGGGTAGATGGACTGGAATGACCTCTGGAGGCCTGTGAATGGGGACTGTAAGCTGCCACCTAGAGGGGATGGGCAGAAATGGCAGTTAGCTAATAATTTACAGCATTCATTTATATGGAGGAGGCAAATCCCAACCCACACTCTACTTCCTTCTTTTCTCCAGATCTCAGATACCAAAGTCAAAAATGGTTTTGCCTCAGAGGATTTCATGGGGCTGCTCTTTGTTCTAAGAGTGTTCTTGGAACCTGTTGAGATCTACCAGGAGCCCCTAAATCCACACCGATTAAAGGTCATTCTGGGTCCTAGATTGGGTGGGTAGGAAGCCAGAAGGGAAGACCCACGTGTGTCTGCTGCCCTTGATGAGCTTCTGGGCCAATGAGCACAGGGATGGCTGGCCCCCAAGGATGGCCAGGCTCATGGCAGAAGGCAAGATCCCCAATGGCTTGCCCAAGCATGGTCCTACCAAATGGCCTCCTTTACACAGATATGTTCCTCTAACAATCACAAGACCAAGATTTCTTTGTTGGAGGCTTTTGAGGTGAGAAAGTGAAAGTTACCTTTCTGCTGTGGTGGCAAAAGTGTGACCTTTAGGACCTTTCAGTGACCTTCTAAATTTCACACCTTGTACCACTGAGAAAAGTAGCCACTTCCAGCATGGGGGAACTTGGCCCTTGGCAAAGGGAGAATATAAGTAGACTCTGCATCGAGTGGCTGTGCCCTGCAGGTCAGAGAACTGGGGCCTTCACAAGAGCATTCATTATTTCTGTCTTGTGCACTTGACTTCCTAGAACCTACAACAGGGCTGGCAGGCACAGAGGCTTGACAATTGCCTATGGAAAGAAAGAGTCCAGCCATGCTTGTCAAAAATGACATTTCCTATACAAGAAACATGTTGCTTCCAAGGTCCTTGGATGCTAGCAAAGGTTCCCTCTGTGTCTGTTCCTTCAGTTGTGAGCTCCTTAATACCCACTGTGAGTTCCCCAAGGGCAGAGCACCTGTCCCACCATCTCTGCATGGTACAATACTTGGTACAAAGTCCAAAGTCTGTGTCCTTGGAGTGGATGAGCTTTCATGAAAGGCACTTGTGAAGAAGGCCTGGAGTGGACCCTTGACAAGTTTCTCTGTGGCCCTGGCCTTGCACTAGGGGGCACTTAAGAGCACACAGCATCCAGAGTCAAGAGTGGAAGGTGGGAGGAGCTCACCTTCCTAGGCCTGTGCGGGGCCCTCGGCTGTACTCACCTGGGATGGAGAGGAGTCGTCTGGGGTATGCCCAGGGACACTGGCTGAAGAAGAAGAAGATGGTGGGGAAGATGAAGGAGAAGACCAGGAAGAAAGAGGAAGAGGAGAAGGCTCTTTTGGAGATGACGGGGTTCTGTTGTTCACTGGCGGCAAATCTACCGAGGAAAGAACATTCTCTGTGACAGAGCCGTCGTGAAAGAGCTGGCAAAAAGACGAGGCTTGCAGTGAGGCTCCCGTTCTACAGGCAGAGCCAAGAAGAGGAAAGGTTGGAGACTGACTTAGAGGTTCCTGGTGGCCACATCTTGGGAATTGGAGGAACGGGACCCAGAAAGGCAGAGGAGCCCTGGGGGCAAAGGGAACCCCAAGATGAAAAGTCAAAGGACCACCGTGTTTCAAACTCCTGAGGTTGTTCCCGAGGCAGGTGACCTAGACTTTTCAGAGTGCTTATTGGAAATAGACATCTACCCTTAAGTTTCCCTAAAGCTCTGATGGTTAAGAGCTGGGGCTACATTAAGTCATTCATCAATAAACCATCTGAGGTTTCTGCCCACGAGGTGCTGAAGCATTAGCCGTGGCACACACAGGGTAGACATTCACGACTAATGAAATGGCTCTTCCTCTCACCAGCACCCAAGGGGCTCTCAGACAGGTGGCCAGGCTGCGCCATCAAAGGAACACAAGGGAGGGAGGTCACAGCCATATCAAATCATCTGAAGCACACAGAGTGAGATCTATGCCAAGCTTCTGTTGGTCAGGGAACAAACAGGAAAGCAGTGTATCTGCTCAGAGATGCGTGAGAAAGGAGCATGGCTGGGCCCGGGGAGGAGCTTGATTCCCACTGTGGACAGCTGACATCATCTGGTCTCAGGAGAGCAGATTGTGACAGTTGTGGCCTAGAAGTTCTTCCACGCTCACATGTGCTTCTCTCCCCTGCTACCCCCTTGAGGATAGTAGTCTTAAATCTGAAATCTCAAGTATTTTATCTCCATATTGAACTATTTCAGACAAACTGCACTCAAATAGTTTCTGAATGCCACACAGTCTGCCGATGTGCCCCTCAGTACTGGGCTCTTACACACCCAGCTCTCCCATGAACCGAGGGAGCACATATGGGTGTCCCCCAGACACCCCCCAGGACTGCTGCCTACTGGTCACTCCCATGTCTCGCTGCCTGCTTATGGCTGCTCAGATGACCCATTGAGATTTCCCTCTGAGGTGTCCAGGCTTTGGATTTTAGCTCTCTTCTTAGCTCAACACAAAGTCCAGTTTCCTCAAAGCTCTGGATGAGAAGCTCCTCCTCAGGGACCACACAAGGGTCCTAACCATACCTAACCATCCCCAAGAGTTCCAGCCAGTCCCATTCTTACAGCGGAAGTGGCCATGGGGCTGGACGTTCAGTGTTCTGCCCTTCTTTCCTCACACACAAACGCAAGCATGTCAGATGGCATATCCCAGATTTGGGTTCTGAAAAGATGGCTACCCCCACACACATGGTTGACAAGCCCCCAAAGGGGAGGCTTCCAAAAAGCTTCCAAGGGAACAGGTAACTCCAGGGGAGAGAGCTGATGTGAGGGTGGGCAAGAAGGAGCTGTTGGGAGACAGGCCATGGGCTGCCAGGAGCTGGCGCAGGGGAGGCGGCTGGCCTGACTCCCTTCACCGGCACCCCCACCTCAGCCCACAACGAGATGGTTCGAGCCTAAAAAGGCAAAAGTCGTGAGTCAGTTGTTGCCTTGCTTCCTGTCCTCAGCTTGCCAAATTCCTGCCAAATTCCTTCTCCCCGTCTCCCTCGCCCCCTCATTCTCCTCTCCCTGCCATCTTCTGAATCCAACTCCTTAATTTGTTTCAAAAGTTGTCTTGGCTCCACACACTGCCTTTTTGTTCCTCCATGGAGTCTCAGGGGACCTTATGACACACAGTCAGGGACACCTGGGGACACGAGCCCAGCGGAAAAGCCTTGGGGTTCACAAGGTCGTGATCTGGAAGCTGCCCCCCTCCTTTCTCTAATTCCCAGCCCACCTGGCCAGTGGGGTCTCTCTCCATTCACGGTCCTCACTCCCTGTCTTAGAGACAGAGCTTGGGGAGGGCTTGAGGAGTTGGGGAGCAGGGCTCCCATGTAGGCCAACCCTGGTCCCTGGGCTGCCATTCAAGCCACAGCCTGGGAGGGACACGGTCTGGGAAGGGGCAAGTGGAGCCAGAGCCAAGCTGAGTGATGATGGGAAATGTCACCTGCTGGAGGCTGGTTGTGCCTTGGAGTTCACTCAGAACATGGTCAAGAGGAGCCTGGGACCTCAGCCCTTCACACTCACAGCAGCTGCTGGATACTGAGCAGGTTACCAGACCCTCAGCTTCCTCAAGTCTAGCACTGCTTCAGGGGATGGTTGAGGGAATAAATGGGACACAAAAAAGTGCCCACCAGTACAGGACACAAATGCTTCATGTTAGCTACATATGAGTTCCATCCCCGTCCCCTCCTCTCATGCCTCAGATGGTGTCTAGTAAAGACATGGCTGAAGCCCTGGCCCGTTCCAGAGGGAGCCATGCACCCATCCCAGCCACGATTTCTCCACTCTTCACGTTTCCTCATTTGCCAATTCAGACCCTCCTCTCTGGTTCTTTCCTGGAATCTTGGCTTCTTTGTCCTCTGCAAGATTCTTGGTCCTGGGTGCTACTGCCCCTGAGGGTTCCTTTGTGCAAAAGGAGTCGTTGAGCAAGCCGGAGCCTGAATCACAGCTTCCGACACCCTGGATCCAAAGCCACGTTACCTCCTCTTGAGCCCTCTGACCAGAGTGACCTTTTGTTCTGAATCCTAGAGGACATTCTGGCATGATGCTCATCTGGGGAGACTGTCCTATGTTCTTTTCCTACTACCAAGAAGATGGCTCTAGTGGCTTTCAGCTTGGGATTTTTTTGTGAGGACTGAGATTTCAGGGTGCAGCTTCCCAGAATTTGGAGGCTATGAATGCCTCAAATCCCTCTCAAAGTCTGGGAGCGCCCTCTAGGGGCTGTAGCCGGAAAACCTGAAGCCCTGTGCTTTGCACTGAGTCTCACCAGCTCCATGGTTCATTCATTCATTCATTCATTCATTCATTCATTCAGCAGGGCTGAGGGCATGGCTCAGTGGTGGGGTGCTTGTCTAGCATGTGCAAGGCCCTGGATTCTATCCCCAGAGTCTTCCCCATGCAAAAAAAAAATCCATTCACTGAGAAAACAAGGAACAGGTACCTCCTCTGGGTCAGACCATATAATATATATTCGCCCACCTAATAATTCCAACTCAAGTGCTTCTCTCAAACCAGCTTTTCTGTACATGAAAATCAGCACTTGATACTCTTCGGTTACTGAAGACTGAGTCTCCAGGTCCATGCCAGGCACCTCGTTGCTGTGTATCAGTCCTTTCTCTGTCCTGTGCCTCCTCCAGCACCTTGACACTGTTGTGAGTGCCTCCACCAGTCCCCTGGCTCTCACCCAGGATGGGAACTCCCTGAGGGCACAACTGAGCCCCTCTTAGTGGTGGCACTCAGAAGCATTGGAATGGACTCTACACCCATGAGGACCTGCCCAAGAGAAGGATCCCAGTGCCCTCCAAGGGGTTGGGGCCAGGAATGAGAGGAGGACATGTGGAAGGCTTTAATTCCCTCCACCCTCTTGCTCTCACTGCCTTGGGCACGGTCAGTAATTCACGCATCATTTTAGATTGTCCCCAGATGAAGCAGCTTGCACAAATGTGTAGTCCTGGTCTAGCTCCAAAGGTGGCCCCTGTCCCAGCCTGACCCAGTGAGGGCTGGTGGGTCTTGGGGTTGCTGGAGAGTGACTCACTGGCTAGGAGTCAGTATTGACTCAGAAGGAAGGAGCTAGGGCTTCCTTCCAAGTACGATGCTTCATTATGTAAACCCTGCCAAACCCAAGGCCTTCCTGCACCTCCTCTCCTAGGCCAGCCTGGAGAGGGAATGTGGTACAGGGGGAGAGGAAGGCAGCAATGGAATGGATGAGTCCCAGCCTCTTGCTGAGGGCCTCTGAAGGGAGTTCCTGCTTTGTCCCTGCTGTGGCTGGGATTGTGGGCCTGGTTGGGATGCAACTGTGTGTGTGGCCACTGCGCCCCCTGGTGGGGTCCCTCGCCTTCATCCATCTCTGCTCTCCTCTGGGACCAAGATGCACAGAAGGAGTAGGACTGTGTGTGTGTGTGTGTGTGTGTGTGTGTGTGTGTGTGTGTGTTGCTTCCTTTCTTGCTGTGCCCACAATTGCCTGGAGTCAAAATGCTGACAACTCCCATGCACAGAATCAAATCATATAACATCCGTGGGCCTCGGTTTCCTTATTCATGTTCCAAAAAGCTTGGAGTCTATCACTGCTAAGGGCTGCTTCTGGGTAAAATTCTGGAATCTCAAGTCCCCATGATTCTAGAGTAGGGGCCAGTCCCCAATCCCTTGGAGAATTCTTCCTTTAGTCCACAGTGGAAATCAGGTCAACCTCATGTTGTTTCTTTGCCCCTCACATCCTGGAGGCCATGGCAGGGAAGACAGGCACCATGTAAGGAATGAGAGAGCTGCTGCCTGGGAATCCACTCCTGCCCAGCCCAGTCCAGCCCACTCAACCCACAGAGAGCTTTCAATATGACTCACTGGACTGGAATCTTCTTCTCCAGTTCTGGTGTTTGCTTGGAGTTGGAGCCTGGAAGCTATTGGCCCGTTGCAAAGCTGCGGTGAGAAAGAAAAAGAGAGCAAGAGTCTATCAGATGTGTAGAGGGGATATTCCTCTAGCCCATTTACCCCAAATTAGCAGACAGGTGGCTCTAACTGACGGAAACTTTCCTTTCCCCACACCACACTTCCCTGCCCCCACGCCCCATGTGTCATTCATCCACTCATTAAATATTCATTGAGAGCCGGCTTCAGGGCAGGCACTGCCCCCTGTCAGAGAAGGCCTCCAAGTATGAGCCATCATTCTGTGTCACTGATGGTTCATAGGCCCTCCTTCATGCGTGTGTAGAAACACATACACAAAAACATGCCTCCCCGTGTGTGGATGAGCACACCTACATTCATTCATTTATATCAGAGCCAGCCTTTACAGCTGAGGCCTTGTGTCAATGTTCCGTAGATGTAATAGGACACTGGAGCTCCTCTGGAACCAGGAAGCTGCAGAAAGTTCTAGCCCTGCCTTTCCTTTCCTCCCAGAGCCCCCCAGATCCAGGAAACCAGTTTTAACAGAACCTCTGGGCAAGCCATTGCTGTGAGCCCTTGACCCCCTTCTTGTGGCATGGTTCCCATGGAAACACGTCTGCAGTACACGGTGTCCTTCCTACTGGAGACCCACTGCCTAGCTGGGCCTTGAGAACCAGCTGAGAAAAATTAACACTGAATTCAGAAGGAAAGGGGTCTTGGCCATTTGGGGCATGAAAGTGGGCAGAGGGGATCTAAGTGGACCCAGTTCCCACATAGGACCCCCCAGATTCCATCTCAGGTATTTCCATCACAGCCAAAGAGAAAGAATGGGCTCAATGCCCATCCAGAGACTCACAAAGCTGGTCTGTGGGCATGAGAGGAAAGGAAGGGGGAGGAAAGGATTTGGGGATGGGAAGATGGCGGCAGGGAAAGTTTGAATATAGACCTTCCTGGATCCAAGGCCCAGCCAGTGTGTGGGCATGTGTGTGCTTTGCCCACAATTGCCTGGAGTCAAAAAACTGACAACTCCCATGCACAGAATCAAATCATATAACATCTGTGGGCCTCAGTTTCCTTATTCATGTTCCAACAAGCTTGGAGTCCATCACTGCTCAGGTGATGATGGACAGTCATCATCTCTCCAGTCTTAGACATTCTATTCCCTGCCAGTTAAAGGTTGTACCTCAGCGCTTTCTTACTAGCCAGGCTGTGGAACACAGGTGTGAGCCACTACCTTGGGGCTTCCTTTTCTCAGGTCAAGTTCCTTGGGCTCCTTAGACCCTTGGCTCCTCTCCCTCCCTTTCCCCATTTGGAAATGCTTTGTGTCTCCTCTCTCTAGTAGGATTCCAATCCCACAGGCTTGCCCTCAAAATCAAGTCCATGGATCTGAGGTGGAGCCAGTGTGGATGGATGGTGAATAACCCCCACACCCCACTACCAGATGGTACTCAAAGTGCAGCCACTTAGTTTGCCAGATTGGATGTTGTACATGAGGAGCAAGCAAGTTAAGCACAATTGCATCCTGCAGACCCCTAACCAAGAGACCACCCAAGAAAAATATAAGACTTCTTATGTTAGCCCTTCATTGTTATGACCAAAATTCCTGTCAAGAACAGCTTAGAGGAGAGATTTATTTTGGCTCATGATTTCAAATGTTTCAGTCCATAATCAACTGGCGGCAAAGCAGCAACATAATGGCGGGAGGGCACGGTGAAGAAAGCTGCTCAGTTCATGGCAACCAGGAAAGAGAGAAAGAGGTCAAGGGCACACCCCCTGTGACTTACTTCCTCCAAACATACCCTATCTGCTTACAGTTCCTATCTAGCAGTCCATTCGGATTATTAAATCTTCAAGTGGATTAATCCACCAATGAGGTTAAAACCATCACGATCCCATCATTACCTAAAGCCCCACTTGTGGACCTTGCTGCAATTCCTTCAACACATGAGCTGTTGGGGGACATTCCCAGCCACGACTTAAAGCTCTGACTGCTTCTCTTCCACTGTTAACATTGTGGAATGGAACCTATTGGAGATGACTAAAATTAGGGGATGGAGCTCAGTGGTAGAGCAATTGTCTAGCAATTGTCTTGAGTTCAATCCCTAGCACTGAATACTAAAAAGGAAAAAAAAAAAAGGAAAGGGATAAGATTAATGAAAGATTTCCCAACATGACTATTTATGAGACACACATGCACATATTTTTTACCACAATGGAAACAATGAGTGTGGATGGCAATGATTAGTTCTAGTAGCTCTAAGCAGCATAAAGAACGGCTGGTTCTCTTCTTTTTAGCTTATGTTTTATGTGTGTTTAATGTTTACATATAGTCCTTATTTTAAAGGAGCACTTTAATTTGGGGGATTTCAGTGTATGATCTGCAAAAGGAGTAAGAGGGTGAGAATTTTGCCATATGGTGCTGATGATCTCATTTTATTGTTACAAACTAGTGGTGTCCTCCATATGCCATTGGACCATCCTGTTATCAGATTATTGCCAGGAAAAAAAATGGATAAATACCAATTCTCCTATGCCAAAATAATTTGGGGGCAGATTGCCCTCCTAAATCAACTTGGTTTCTGTCCCAAAATCCAATGCACTAGATCCATCCATTGAGTTGCTTGGGCATGCATTTCCCAATTAATTTATCCAGGTGGGCCCCCAGGAAGCCGCTTTTCTGTGATTCCCAAAGTATGGGTCAGGCCCAACTGCATCCATGTACCTGGATTGCTTACACCAAATGCAGATACTGTCCTATTTTAGACCCATGGAATTTGATTTTTCTGATGGTGAGGATCCAGGGATATGCCTTCTAGACAAAATTTATATGAATCACCGGACTAAATTATTATAGTTTGGATTTTAAATGGCCCCCCCAAGTCCAATATGTTTAAGGCTTGGTCCCCAGGCTGTGGTGCTATTGGGAGGTGGTGGAATGTTTAGGAGATGGTGCCTAATGGAAGGAAGTCAGGTTACTGGGGAGTGTGCCCTCGAAGGAGATATTAGGACTGTGGCTTCTTCCTCTTTTTCATTTTGCTTCCCAGTTGCCACTAAGTGAGCATTTTCCTCTGCCATGTGTTCTCGCCATGATGTTCTGCCTTACCACAGGACCAAAAGCAACAGGGCCAAGCAACAAGTCACCTCAGAAACCATGAGCCAAAATCAATCTTTTCTCTTTATAAGTTGTTTATCTCAGGTATTTCGTCACAGCAATGGAAATCAGATTAATACCACAGATGTTTTAGGGGAATGTTTTCTATGGTTTTCATAACACAGGGTGTATGTAAGTTGTATTTCACGCCATCTCCTTGGGCAGGCTCTGTAAAAGAACTTGGTGGGTATGAGCGCTTCCTTGACTAGCTGAGGTGATCCTGGAAGTCTCTTGTTAAATGTCGGCAAAATGTACATAACATAAAAAATACCATTTCTTAAACTTTTACTAATGTGTTGTACAACTCAGGAACAACCAAATGGAAGTGATATTTCAACAAAGGGATGAGGAAGGGGTATGAGGCTTACATGCCCCCTCAGGCACACCACTCTCCCAGGACCTCTATTTGTTCATCAATCCCAAAGCTCTTCCTAGCTGTTTTGCTGTTTAGTTAAAAAAAATTGATAGCATATAATTCAGTGGCATTAAGTACATCTACATTCCGAACAACCATCACCACTATCCATTTCCAAAACTTTTCTCTCACCCCAAACAAACCCTTTTTTATGACTGACTTACTGCACTTAGTGTATGTCCTCAGGGTTTATCCATATTGTACTATATATCAGATTTTTGTTCCCTTTTCAGGTTGGATAACATCACTTTGAATGGATGTGCTGTGTTTTGTTTATCCATTCATCTGGAGAAGGCTCTTGGTTTGTTTCTCCCCTTTGGCTTTGAGCATGAGTGCACCAACCAGGAATCTTTCAAAAGCAATATCCTGGTCTTGTCTGGTCTTCTCTGAATCCGCCTTAAAGGCATTTATCCAGGGGAGAATCCAGGTGAGTTCAATAACATCCACTCATGATGTCAACCCTACATTATCTGGGAAAGTGCTGAGCTTCTTATATCAGCATTGAGAGTAACGTTAGAGATGCTAACCTTAACCATTGCGTCCGGCCTATCAGTGATCGAAACCATAATTGATGAAAACGAAGTCAACAAAGGATTGTCTAACATTCCTCTATCCACCCCTCTATGTTCTTGGTATTTTATTCTAGAGTTAAGTTAGACTGTCAGAAACAAAATGCTTTGGCCAACTACCTTAGTCTCTTAAACCAAAGTCCATGACTCACTGTCTTACCCTAACATGCCAGCAGGGGGCACTATGAAAAACAACCTTAAGAAAGCTATGGCTAAATTTTCTGAGGACTCATTAAGATATGAGCTAAAACAGTTCTTGATATCATCTATTTGACATGAGCAGAAACTTTCTATAGAGTTCAGCATTAAGAAAAGTTGTATCTACTCTTGATAACTATGTAAACCAGTATATATTTTTCTCTTGGACAAGGAGAACAATTGTGTGTGTTCCCTTTTTAATACTGTCTGTTTAGAACTATGTTCTCTCTCTCTGGAACATTTTACTTCCTAAATTGGCTTTGTTATGCTCGACTCTGAGGCTTCGTTTGTCATGTATAGAGTCATAACTTTGTATTACGTCTTTCTCATAAGTGGCCTAAAATCCCATGACAGTTGAGGAGAGAAGAGAAACAAAAGGAAAAAAAAAATGAAAGACAGGCAGGTTCTGGATCTGCAAGTGGGAGGCTGGAGCTCAGGGAGACGGAAGGGGTGGGGAGTTAGTGGTAACCAGAGGCAAGGCAGGACGCTCTGGGTATAGGACAATACTCAGTTCAATGCCTGTGCTCAGCTTTTCATACTACAAATGGTACTTTAAAAATGTATTTTGGAGACAACATCCATTTTTCTTAAAAAAAAGAAGAGATCCACATGGAAGGGGAAGTTCAAAGTTAAAAATATCTGCATCTATTCTCTTTGGCTCCAATCCTTCTTCCTGGGAAACCAGGGCTTCTGAGGACCAGGTGGAAATTTTACTCTTGGCCACCAGAGGGTGGTGAAGGACAAGTTTGGTGTCCAGCAGAAAAGGCTATTTATTGGTCCTAAAGGAAGGAGGCAAGTTTGTTGGCCTGTTTCTTCCCTGGCTCTCCTTCCTGCAAGTCAGATGACTTGGTCATAGGTTGATGTTGACTGAATCAAAACACTCAATTCTGGGTCACCTTTATGAATTAAAACAAACTGGGTTGCTGAAGACAACTTGTTCTAAGTAGGCCAGAATTTGGAGGGTGGGCCCCCATCACCTGTTCTCAATCCTCTGGAGGAGAGACCAGGGGAGAGTTCATGGTCTTTTTCTCACCTGCAAACTGGGATTTATATTATTTACATACATACAGGGTCCACCTAGGATAAAATGGGGCCATGGGTAGGAAAATTCCAGGTGCTCACTGAAGATTCACTTATTATTGTGTAAGCATAGTTTGGGTGCATTTCATGAGCCCCATGCCCCAGGAATGGCCCCTGTGCTGCCCAGGGCTGCATGGTGTCCCACAGAAGCCGGTCCCACGTCCTTTCCTTTAGGGGTTAAAGGTTGTTGGAGGAACCTCTGAGGCAATATCCACACAGGTCACAGCGGAGAAGCTGTTCCAGGTAAGAGGGAACTGGGTCCCCCTTATCTCTGCCAGCTGGTGACATCCAACAGGGGACCAGGCCCCTCTGATGTTTTCCCACTTGGGACTTCAAAGCTGGAGAAGCATGCTAGCCCTGGTGCAGAGCCCCCAGCCTCACTTGAACCTCCCTCCTCAAAGCTCCCACCCTGAGAGTGCTACTGTCACCTGGCCTCCAGGAGGAAAGTCAGGCCATGAGGGACCCTGCTCCCTCCCAGGGTTCCAGAATGAAGCACGGTGCACCCTTTGCTCACCATGTGCAGCTTGCAGCTCCTCCAGGCACTGCGGAGAGTCTGCCCTGGTCAGAGGCTCCCTCAAGGAGATGTGCCGGGTGAGGGGCTTCGGTAGAGGTGGGGATTCTGGCTGCCAGGCTCTCGCTTCACAGGGCTTCGCACTGGAGGCCCCGCTGCTGCCATAGTCAGATTCTGCATCGGAGCTGGAAGGAGGAAGGAGGGAGTGGGTGAGCTGGAAGCCCTGGAACCCACCCGCTGCACACACCCACACTGCGCCCTTCCCATCCCTGCCTCCTGCAGACCTTGGAATCAGTCAGGGGTTCAGTTCATCTGTGCCCAGTCCCCAGCCTTGGACTGCACCATAGTCTGAGGTCTGAAACCCCCAATTCCTCTGTTGAATTCTTAACCTCCAGAACCTCAGAATGTGAGTGCATTTAGAGACAGGGTCATTAAAGAGGTAAACTAAATTAAAATGGGGTTATTAGGTAGACCCCCATCCTATATGACTGGTGGCCTCATAAGAACAGGGAATTTGGGCATAGAACGTGTGTGCAGTAGGAAAACGCCACCATGTGATCAGGAGACGGCCATCTACAAGCCCAGGAGAGAGGCCTGGAGCAGATGCGTCCCTCCAGCCCTAGTTGGAGCCAACCCTGCCAGCGCCTTGATCTCAGACCTCCATCCCACAGAACTGTGAGAAAGGAAGTTCCTATTGCTTAAGTCACCTGGGCTGTGGTACTTTGTGACACAAAGTTGACTGATATAAGCTTGGATCAGAGCAAAAGAAAGCTCCCAGCAAATGTCTGACCAACAACTCACATAAAGTAGGGGGTGTCTCACCGTCTCCCAGCCCTGAGCACAGCTCCTGAGCTCTCGGGGGCCAAAGGAGCTCGTCTACAGGAACTTGATCCTAAAACTGCAGGCCCTGAAATGCTGCTTTCCTTCCCCCAGAATGGGGGGTGGGGGTGGGGAGTAGAAAAGCCTCTCTGGCATTTGGGGACGTGGTGTTTAACGTGGCAGGAATTTAAGTGGCAGAGAAGTGGAGGCAGAGTATTGTGGGCAGAGGAGACAGCCCGAACCCACGCCTGGGGTGGGGAGGGCATGAGACATTTTAGTGAAGCTAAATATCCTTCCTATCTATCTATCTATGGATCTATATGAACCTATCTATCGTCCATCCATCCATCCAGCATGGTTCTTCCACTAGGTCACTGCCCCTGTGCCTAGTGGACCCTTCCTAATGCCCAGGCCTGCCAAGGCCTGGCACCCCAACCTGTGCACTGGTCAGTCCCAGAGGTGGGTATATGACCTGGGTAACACCAAGTGGGGGCTTCCCTGGTTCCCGTTCTGTGACATTATTATGGATATGGGCTGAAGCCCTCTGTAGTGAGGGCTGTACAGGTGGGGACAGCCTCTCTGTGGATTGCTGCAGGGCTGACCTGTGCAGAGGCAGCAAGGGACAGCTGCTGTGAGTCTCTGGCTTCAACATCACCTCCTCAAGGTGGCCTGAAATGAGGACCACCCTTGGACTTCCTGGCCCACACCAGTCAATACATCTGCCTTTGTTACCAAAGCTGCCTTGAACTGGGTGTCTGCCTCTTACCAAGGGGGTGGTTCTAAGTGAGCCTAGAGGACTAGAAGGCTGTGTGACCTTGGGTAGGTGCCTTCCCTCCTCTGGGCCCTGATTTTCTATCTTAGTGACTACTAAGGGCACTCTCAGGGAGTGGTTCTCACGCAGATGTGCACATCAGAATCACCTGTGACACTTGCTGAAGCGTGGTTCCCAGGCCCCTTTCCAGAGTCTAAATGATCAAGACTTAATAAGTTAGATATCTGTGACCATTGCCTCCATTTTTTCCTTCCTGTTGTCCCCACACGTTCTTCAATTAGGCCTCTGCCCACTGACTCCATGGAGACCACGTCGTGGACGTTAATGAGGACTCTCCTGTTGGAAAGCCCCAAACTCCCTTCTCTGTTTATGCTGTTGACTGGACTCCACAGCTTCCCAATGTAGCAAACCATGTCGTCCTTCAGGGCCTGTGCTCTGCCATTGAGCCACCCTTGTCCTCAGATCCCTTTTTGAAACACTCTCCTCTTGCACTCCTTAACTCCCCCATCTTGGTTTTCCTTCTCTCCAGTGGGCTTTGCTCACTCTTTCCCTGCTTGCTTTCTGAATGTGCAAATGCCCTGGGGCTCTATTCCAGGCCCAGCTCCCCTTTATCAACAGGAGGATAATCTTACTCCATTCAGGACCCCTCAAGTCCTTTGGTTTAGTGGGTTCTGAACTCACCATCTTCAGTCCTGTTTCCCTGAAAGTTCCGATGTTAGACTTGCATGTTGGACTGCTAACTTGATATCTGCACAAAGATGTGGGCAACTCAAACCCTAGGGGTCCAGGATTGAACTCTTGGTTTTCCCCATGACCTATATCCCCTGAAATCCTTCTCCCCTCAGGAAATGATCATACTATCCGTTCAGTGATGGAGTCAAAACCTGGGAGTTGCCCTTGAACTCTTCTTCGCTCAGGTTCAGCCAATCAGCAAACCCATCCCCACTGTTCCACAGTCCCTAGCCACAGGCTCCTCCCTGATCTCCCTGCCCTTGCTCTGCTCCACCTGACCCATCCTCTCCCTGCACCAGGGCCTACCGATTTTCAAGAATTGTGACTGAGATGTCACTCTTCAACTTGAACATTCTCTTTCAATTATCTCTGGCTTAGAATGCAAGCCCTTCCCAGGCTCCCTGGGCCCCACTCCTGCCTTCCTTCCGAGACCCCTTCTCCATCAGGCTCACTCCCACCCAGGGCCCTGCACTAGCTGTTGTCATGGCTGGACTGCCCTTCTTCCTTGACCGTTCCTTCCTGGTAACCCCTTCTCAGCTTCAATGTCACCTCCTCAGGCAGGCCATGGTAGGTGCTCTGCAAAAATGGCTGCCATCCTTCTCTTTGGAGCCACACTCCTCTGCAATAGGACTTCACAGCTCTTCTCATAAAGGGTGGAACCTACTTCCTGGCTCCTTGAATCTGGGCTGACCATGTGACTTGCGGTAGCCAATCAGATGCCATGGGAACAGTACTGGGCAGGGCCAAACCTGGGTCTCCAGAAACCTGGTGCTGCTCTCCTCTTGAGCTAGCCTCACTTGCTGGATGGAGGATGAAGACTCAGGGCACAGTAACCCTCTGTCACCACCGCTGACAGCCAACTCTACTGCAGAAGAACTCTGCTGGGCCAGACCACCAAGGCCAGGGCTGCACCCGGGGCCTGCTGAGCTGCTGGCCCCTGCAGTTGAGGATGTAATAAACGGGGTTAAGTCACTTACTCAGGGCTGGCTTGTTACCAAGCATGATTTTGGCAATCAGTAAGGACACAGAGGCCTTATCTGGCCGCCCAATCGAAGAGCTGACTCGTGGCTCTCTACCATGTGCCCCTACTTTGCTTCTCTACCTGGTGCACGTTTTATTTTTCCTATTAATGCTTCCTTGTTTGCTGGCTGTCTGCCTAACCTGAAGAAAGGAGGTGAGAGTAAGGACTTTGCGTCGAATTGGTCACTGCCCTGTGCTCGGTCTAGTAGATGACAGATACTTCTTGTTGCTTGAGCTCCTGAATGATGTGGGTGTGTCTGGGGGTGTGTCTGGGGGCGAGGCTCGGAGTCTGCACTTCTCATTACCACTCTGGGTGGGGATCTGATGCAGGAGGTGAGATGACACCCTCAGAAACAGTCATGGAGTCACCAGGCTTCATTTCCCCTGCTGGCTTCCCCATCACCATGCACTGTGCTCTCAGGGTAGGAGGGCCCCAGGAGCCCCTCCCTGTGACAGGTAATGCCCATCTGCAGCCCTTGCTGCAGATCATGTGACAGTCACCTCCCGGGAGACAATAGTGATACCAGGGCCTTTCCCTTCCCCGAGAAAATAATTGCTGACATTTTCAGGGTTTATTACACCCTGAGCTTTGTTCCACACACTTCCACATGCTAATGTTTTGATCCTTACAGCTCCTTCTGAGACAGGCGCTATGATTGTCCCCATTTGACTGATGAGGAAACTGACGCCCAGAGAAGTCCTTCTGCAAATGAGTGGAGAGGCCAGATCCCAAATGTTGCTCCTCCTCCAACCCTGGTGTGGTCCCCATCCTGCAGCCGCCTGGGCATACCTGCTGTCCTCGCTGGTGACCAGGACACGCACGGCCAACACGTCCTGCCCAACCCCGTCCTCCCCAGGGCTGATCCTCACAGAGGTCCACTCGGAGGGCAGGGGAGAGGTGGCTCCACCTTCTGTATCACCAGGCTCTGGCTCAGGGACACTCTTCGGCTTCTTGGGGGAGATGGGCTCATCTGCTGAGAGAACAGGCTCTAGAGAGATGGTGGCATGGTGACTCTAGAAGGGCACCTGCTCCTCAGGGGTCTGGGCGGGATTCTGGAAGGGTGCAGGCCTCGATCTACACAGGGGCTCTGAGACCCACCTCTGAGAGCGGCTCTGCCTTTGCTGGAGCCCATCCCTCTGCCCAGCAGATGCACAGCATTTCGGGCACACCTCCTGTGTGCAGGGCATGGACACATTCCTCATCCCATTTAATGGTAGGGAGGGTCCCAACATGTTCAGAGGGTCCACCTCAGGCTCACCAGCCTCTGGCTGCTGGTGTCCAAATCACAAGGCCCAACCTATTGCTAAACCCAGGAGTGACGTCTCAGTTCTCATCTTATTGACACACGGGCAGCATCTGACCCAGCCCATCAAGCTCCCCTTCAGACACAGCCCTCCTCTCAGCCCCCATATCTCCTTTCTGGTCTCCTTTGCTGGTCCCACCTTCTCTCCTTGGTGTCAGAATGTGAAGGGCCACAGGGCTCAGGCTCTCAACCTCTTTGTCTACCCTCATGTCCCTGCGGATCTCATGGTTTTAAATAACCCTAGACAACAATGGCTCCCAGGCTTACTCTCCAGCCTGGGTGTCTCCCTGAATCTTGACACACATACTGCGCTGACTCGGCACTTCCACGTGCGCATCAAACTCAACCTCTCCAAACTGAATGCTTCATCTCGCCCACCAACCTGCCGCACCCACAGCCGTAGGTGGCAGCATCAGCCCCCGGTGGTCAGGTAGCTTCCCCGACTTCTCTCTTCCTCTCATCCTTCACTCAAGCCATCAGCCAGTCGTGGTGGCTGTCCCTTTAAAATCCATCAGGGATGCAGCCCTGCTCTCTATCACCTGGTCCCTGCCTCATCACCTCTGGCCTGGATGACAGAAACAGGTCAACCTGGGCTCCCAGCTCCCGCCTGCCATGTCCCACCCCCTCAGCCTTTCCCAGCAGCCAGAGTGACCCTGCAGAAGCACAAGTCAGATATTGCCATTCTCTGCTCAAATCCCATGGGCTCCTCTTTTCACAGGGAAATAAAGCTGAAGAATCGTACCTACTGTGGCCCCCAGTGGCCCCTGTATCCTTGCTCCTCTACTGCCCCCTGGTTCGCTTGGCTCTGACCTCCTTGGTGTTCTCCAGTACCCTGGGCTGTGCCCACCTCAGGCCCCTTGCACTGCTCTCACTTCTGCTAGAAGATGCTCTTCCCAGGGACACTTGCATGCAGGGCTGGCTCCTTCGCCACCTTCTCAAAGATCCTGTACCAGCCATCCTGTTGATCGTGCCCTGAAGTTTCACTCGCCACACATCTCAACTCCCAATCAACTATACAATTTTCTTATTTTGTTTATTGTTTCTCTCCCAGGACTAGAATCTAAGCGGTGATTTTTGCCCATGTTGTTTGTGGCTGGAGTTTACCTAACAGTGGGTGCTCAGTGGCTCCTATTGAATGAGTGGACAAATCCCTCTTGGTTCCTGATCCGCTGGGTAACCCTTCTCTGGTCACCGTGGAGAACTTGTCCTTTTTCCTTTCCAAGGGAAAGACCTAAACTGATCTTGGCTGGATCTCACCCATTGTCCCCAAATAGGAGCCATTGTCTTTTCTTTCCCAGGCTCTTAACTTTTTTTTTTTGTCTAATGGATTTTTTTCCACCGGGATTTATATACACTGAAGGCTCCAGTTTTAGGAAACCACTTTTTAACCTCAGACCCCATCCGGCAGCCCTTTCTCTCTTCTTCCTCCTTTCTAGCCTGTATTCTTGGAAGACTTGGCTGCACTCATGTTCTACACTTCCCATCAATCCCATTCCATCCTGCTTATGCCCCACCCCAAACGGCCCCCAGCAAAGTCCCCAATAGTGGGAGCCCCACTATTGTGAAATCCAACTCACAGGGCTTTGGGGTCCTCCCTGGCTCCTCACTACTCCAAGGGACACTTTCTCTCCCTGCCCCTCCACCTGTTCCATCTCAGCCATCCAGTATTCTAGCGCTATTTTGGGGGGTGCTCAATATAAACCACAAATCATTTGGCACTTGAGCATTCTCCATGTGCTAAGCCTGTTAAGTTCACATGATCCTCTGAGCCAAGCAGTATTATTGGCCCCATTTTTCTGAGGAGAAAACTGAAGCCTAGAGAGATTAGGTTGCAAGCACGTGGCCACACATTGCATCAGAGGATGGGGACCAGTCTGTGTGTCCATGAGCACAACAGATCCCCAGATAGACACCCAGGCTTGTGGCTTTTATTCTGCAAATTTGGACTTGGAATATGCCCACAGTTCTTCACTTGCTCTCTGTGACAGGGGACCGTGTGTTTATAGTCCTTCTCACCAGAGTAGGTGGGGCACCCCTGCCTGTCCCATTGATGGAGGTTTGGCTGTGAGACTTGCTTGGACCAGTGGAAACTCTTGGATGTGTTGTGAGCAGAGGCTTCAGGTGGACTTGCAGGTTTGGCCTACCACTTATGCTCCTGATAGACTGTCATGAAAGGAACTTATTTCAGATGGTGCTGCCCCTTCAGCCTGAGTCCCTGGTTGAGGGCACATGGAACACACCTGGAGCCAACCTAAAGCCTGGAGCCCAGCCTGGCCAATCCTATGGGAGCCCAGCCCACCTTAAACCTGCAGGGCCCAGCCAACCCACAGGCTCACGAACAAGAAAGTAGAGGCCATAGGCCACTAAGATCTGAAAGGTTTGTTATACAGAATTATTGTGGCTGAGATCCAGCTCTATACCTGACTATATCTGAGAACAGGTGTGTTTGTGTGCCTGTGAACCACATGCCCAATACTCATGCACCTTACAGGTGCTACTGTACCCTCCTCTGAGTAGGGCCTATGCTAGGGATTAGGAAATGAATCAGTCACCATGGTCCCTGCCTTCAATGACCTCCTCTTGTCCCAGAGAAGAAGAGACACGTTCATAGATATCTGCATTATAAGGCAAACTATCTAAGAGGCAGGCAGTGAACAGGTGGAAGGTGTGGGAGGTCTGATTTCCATGCAGCAGACACTAGGTCAAAGGTGCTATTTTAACTGGGCTGGAGCATGGGATGAGCAAGAGTTGACCAACAGAAGGGGAGATGGTACTTCTAGGGGCCTCTGGAGCAAGAGCAAGGTAGGAAAGAGCTGCCATCTGCATGGGAGTGGAAAATAAGTCCATGTGGCTGGAGGACATGAGGTCATGTTAAAAAAAAAAAAAAAAAAGCCAGAAATGAGTCCTTTGACATCTAACCATGAAAGGGCTTGAGTGGCAGGTTCAAGGTGGATTTTACTGCAAGCACCTCCACTGCAGAGTCATAAGCTGGGGACTGGGATCATCAGATTAGTGGCATAGAAAGACCACTCTATGTCAGAGTGGAAGGTGGACTGGGGGACCCACAGAGGGGAGGAGACTCAGAGAGGTGGTGGTGACCTGGCAGCATGAGATGGCAGCAGGCAGCTGAGTCAGGCTGTGGTGGCACCAGACCCAAACTGCAGGGATACTCTTGGTTCTGCTTTTCTTCCTTCCTCCCAGAGAGTTTTGGCTTTGCCAGCGGGACTCAGGAGTAGAATAGTTGCTCCTGGCTCCCTGGAGACCTGGAGGGGTGGAGGGCACGGCTGACCAATGGTGCCTCAGTACTGCAGGGCTAGGGCCAGTGTGTCTCATAGTGGAGCCTGGTGATTAGTGAAGAGGCCACGGGTGGGCACTGGGATGCAGAGACTGCAGACAAAAAGATAGTGTTTCCTTCTCACCCCCCACCAGCTAGCTAAGGCACACCCCAAAGGAGGACATGCCCCTCCTGTTTCCATCCAGCCACAGGTACTTTGGGCTCTGGGGCTCATTTCCATGCCAGGATTTTTGCTTCCAGAGACTTTGGGTTCCTGTTCTCACAAACCTAGGGATCATGGAAGGACTGGTTGAAGTGGTGTCAGTGGTGGGGGTACTATTAACCATCCTGAGGCCACATAACTCATTGTCTAGCACCCATGCTTGTTTGGCACTCTGTGTCTACCGTCTCTGACATCCCGACAGGCCTAAGAGGAGGGTACCATCATTGCACCAGTGGAAGAGTGGAGGAAAGCAGAACCCAGAGAGCACCTCGCCCGGGCAGCACAGGAGTGCACAGTGTCGGAGCCGCTGCAGCTGATGGCCTGCCACTCACCAGGCAGCCATGTCTGCAGCCTGCCCAGGTGAGGCCACTTG
Organism: Spermophilus citellus; assembly: GCF_964194105.1. Classification (NCBI taxonomy): domain Eukaryota; kingdom Metazoa; phylum Chordata; class Mammalia; order Rodentia; family Sciuridae; genus Spermophilus; species Spermophilus citellus. Next base: position 205,984,553 of record NC_138183.1, on the reverse strand, counting down.
TGCGTGAGGCCAGCCCCTCACTCCCTCCCCTAGGCAGACTGCTCTTCACCTTAGATGCTGCCTGAAGTCCTTTTAGCTCAGAGAGAATCTAGGACTATAAGGGGATGGGTGTGGTACAGGGGGACCAGGATGGCAGGTGGGGAGTGGGTTGGGGGAGAAGGATCTGCACCTCCCAGAGCAGCAGCCGGCTGGGCCTCCTGGAGGGAAGCAGGTCAGCTCAGAACCAAGCATCTCATGCTCCTCTCAGCACTCGGACCAGATTCCTGCTCCTAGTGACAGAGGCGACTCAGGAATTCTAGTTCTTGGGGAAGGTATTGCCTTCAACATCCCGGGAATGTCTGACCTCACACACCTCCCCAGCAGGAGCCAAGTCCCAAGGCCCTTTCCTGCCTGGGCCTGGCACAGGGTCCTGGGCTGCCCTGGCTCTGCAGTGGAAGGCTCCCCTGTTTTCCCCCTGTCTTGAGACTCTTCCACTCACCCCAGGACTCAGGAAGATAACAGAGCAACACACAATCCCCATGATTGTTATGAACTCCATTTTCCAGGAAAGAAAACTGAGGTTCAGAGGAGTTGTCCAGGGCCACTACAGAGCCATGGTCCTAATGGCCAGTCATTTCTGGCTCTAGGCTTAGAGGAACCTCCCCTGCTGCTGTGTCCCCTGTTCTCTTGGTAGATAAAAATTGAGGAATAAAGTGGTATAATCAGGAAAACGGAGCTGAAACCAGGGAGTTCAACAGAGGAAAGGAAAGGAGTCAAAGGTGTTAGAGCAGCTGAATGGCCAGATGGGGACAGTGCAGGAACTCAGAGATGAGCACAGTGGGAAGCCACCAGAGAGTGGGGTGGAGGAAGGGCTGGGGCTACCAAAGCCCAGGGACCATAGCCACGGCTGCAAGGCAGAGAGGCAGGAAGAGCACCCTGGTTCTCCCTTGATCTTGCCCTCAGCCTCCCACCAGTGCATCCAGCAGTCAAACCTAACAGGAGGTCAGTTGCAAGAAACACTGGAAGACGTACTGTGTGGAGGCCATGCCTCTCCAATACAGAGCAGAGCAGGGGCAGGGGCTGCTACAGTGTCTCTGAGCATGAATAGGCAGATGGCTGGGACACTAGGCACAAGGTACTTGTAAGGTGGACCATGATGGCTGAGGGGACACTGAAAAGATCCCAGCAGAATGGGGAGGGCCATGGGAAGGGGTCTGAGCTGGCAGTCCCTCTGTCCACCTCAGGGGATGCCACAAGTGCTCTGGGAGGAAGATTCGCCCACAGCAGCACTAACATCCTGTGCAGTGTGGGGTCCTCTAAGATAAAGGTGCATATGTCCAAAGACAGCTGCTGCCATCCTGGGGTCTTTGGAGCATGACTCCTCTGGGCATACTCAGGGAGCACCTATGGAGCTTCAGGAAAGAATCAGTTGACTGTAGTGCTGGGCCTCTGGGCCCTCCCCTGACTCTGGGACTTGGCTACTGGGCTTTGCTGTACTCTCACAAGGTTCAATGAGTGGGCCTGGTTGTTGACACACAGGCACACCCTCCACTGTCCTGAAGCCAGGGCAGGTAGTGTTACTCGGAGGGCCCTGCCTGGCCTTAGCAACGGCCTCTGTGCAGAGACCAATACATTAGACTAAATGCAAACAGGAGGAAGCCACAACATTTGATTGGCGGAAGGGGCTGAGGCCAGGTCCTTCCCTGGAAACCCAGGGGTGACCAGTTCCTACCTGAGAACCCTCATCCTGGACACTGGGCCAAGCACTGGGGAAATGGCAGCCATAGGAGGGCCTACAATAGGCCCCAGCCTTCAGAGGAGGCTCCCCTGAACCACCCTCCTTTGGTGCAAGAGTTTGGGAGTTCATGTGTGTCTTTCCCATGGCTCTGTAGGCTGCAGAGCAGCAAGGGACCTGGATTGTTTGGCCAACAGCAGCAGGCTTAGGGCCTCAGTTCTGGGACCCTGACTTTTCTTCCCGCCCTACCCCACCCCCACCACCACTAGGCACTAGCCTGCAGCTCAGAGGACAGCTGATCTTCTGGTGCTCTAGGCACCCCCCGCACACACACGCGCACATAACTTAAGGAGTTGCTAGTGGACAGCAGCCTCCCTTGGCCTTGGTTACATGTACAGGACAACTAGGTTTATAAGGTCAAAGCCAAGTTGAGCCACCCACATGTCTTGGTGTAGGGGCTCTAGTGGCAGGTTTCGATCCACCCTGGCCCAGGTGCTGGTAGCATCCCCCCTTGTTTTTATCCTGTCATCTGGATTTCTGTGTCAGGACTCCAGAGCAGGGGACAGCAAGGAGGTGGGAGGATGTGTATGGCCTGGTGTCATGGGCTATCATGTCCCAAAGTGGAACATGCTGTTCCAGTTCCTCATGGAACTGCTCTCTACCGCCAACCTCTAGCCTAGCCCTGCCAGAAGCCACCCAAGCCCACCTGTCACTGTATGGACCCAACTTTGCCAAGAGAATTATGTGGGGATGCTTCCCCTCAGAAGGTAAAACCAAAGCTCCTGTCAAAATCAAAGGGTCTGCGGAGGCAGCAGGAAGCACAGTGTCCTCCTCCTCCTCCAGGCCTCCCTCCTGAGCTGCGATGGATGCCAGCAAGAACTTCCCTGGCTCCAACAGGCTCCCAGCCTGAGGCCCAGACCAGAGAGCCTATAATCCTCGAGCATTTCCTGAGGGCCCCTGTGTGTTCTACCTGTTGGGGTTACGTAAGTACTCAGAATAACCAGAGATCCCAGACTTAGGGAGCTTATGCCCTGGCACAGAGCAAAACATAAACAATACACAACTGGAATGATTGAGTTGCACGGCAGAGCTGAAGGTGATAAATACTATGGGAAAAAACCCTAGTAGGTAAGGTGAGCAAGGAGCAGCCATATAGATACTGGGAAGGGTATTCTTGGCAGAGGGAATAGCCAGTGCAAAGGCTTTAAGGCAGAAGGCACCAGGTGTAGGAGGTCAGTGTGTCTGGAATAGAGTGTGTGAAGGAGAGGAATAGGTCAGAGTGCAAGGCCAGGCTGGATAGAGACTCTTGAACCAATGTCTGCCTTTTTACAAGCCCAGTTTACAAGGCAGGAACTGGGGAGCTGGGGGTGGGGAGGATCTCTGAGCAGGAGATGTGATTTAGAGGATCCCTCCATATGTGTGTTGAAAATAGATTGAGGGGTGGAGGGAGAAGTAGGGGAGCCTCCTAGGAGGCCACTGCCATAATCCAGGAAGGAACGACAGTGGCTGAGGCCAGCTAGTGTGAAGGTGGTGAGGAGGCGACATATTCTGCTGTTGCTGGGATTTACTGATGGGTTGGATGTGGAACCAAGAGAAAGTAGAATCAAGAATGACCCTCAGCATTGGAGGATGAGCAACAGGAAGAGGGGAACTGCTGTTTGCAGCAATGGGGGCAGCCAAGGGCGGAGCCCATTTCAGGGGAAATCAGGATTGGAGGTGGTCTGAGCTGGACGCCCTGGTAGAGTGCAGGTGGAGGTGTGATAGGGAGGTGGTGGGTCAATGGCTGGAAACAGAGCCCAGACTGTGCTCCCTCTTACTGTGACTTGAGCACTCTCGAAAGCAAACTCAAGTCCTGTTGGCAGTGGAGGGAGGGAAGGGGGCTCTAGAACTGAGGTCTGGGGGTCGGTAGGTGGGTGGCTGGGGAAGCTAGAGAACTAGAAAGAAATAGATGGGGTTGCCCAGTGAGCACTGGGACTCTGCCTAGTCCTCAACCTGAAGATGTCCTGCAGGTGTTCGAAGCCCCAGCTGATCTAGAGGTCTGCAGAAAGTCTTCCTGGGCTCATTACCAAGTGCTATCCAGGACTCAGCAGAGCGCTGTGGCTCGGGCCGAGTGCTCGGCTCATGAGTTTCATCTTCACAAAATGCTATACTGAGGTTTTGTTTGATCCCAGTTTGCAGAGGGAGCTTGGCCAATGTCCCCAAATCAGAACAAAATGCCAGGAGTCAAAGCCAGGGCTTTGGCCAAGTCCAGGGCCCTTACCATACACCTTCAAGGACCCTTAGAACAGGCGCCTGGCTCTGAGCCGGGGCCCTGGTGGCCTCTCTGAGCCTTCACAGTTGAAGAGGTCGCTATGGACTTGCCTCTCTGGTACCAGTGAGCTACTTTAATAGGGTCTTCTTACCATTAGTGCTGACCTCAAGGTTTTCACCAGGAGGTGAAGTGCTAATGAGCAGCTGTGTATTAAGTCCTTGGCCCAGTGCTGCACAGAGAAAATGCTCGCCATGTAATAGCTGGGCCAGTGGAGGAGGCAGAAACTTTCTTTTACTGATTTAAGGAATTGAAAACAAAAGTTATAAAAATGAATGAGTTTACAGAAATAAAGGAGAGCAGCTCCCCCACTCTGGTTGACCTACTTACTGTACTTAGTATTCAAGCAGCTCAGATTTATTCCTTGTGTTGGGTTATTTCTTTAGAATACATTCCCTGGGGTAGGATTATTGGGCTGAGAGGTCATAGCCCTTTTCTGAATCTATTTTTTTTTTTTTTTGGTACTGGAGATTGAACCCAGGGGTGCTTAACCACTGAGCCATATCTCTAGCCCTTTTAAAAATATTTTATTTAGAGACAGGGTCTCATTAAGTTGCTGAGACTGGCCTTGAACCTGCGATCCTCCTGCCTCAGCCTCCAGAGTTGCTGGGATTACAGGTATGTACCACTGAGCCCAGCTTCTGGATCTTAATAATAATTGCCATATTGCTTTCCAGTAAAAGATTGTCCCAGAGTATGTTTAACTCAATACTAAGTTCTTATTTTCTCTTGCAATCTACTTTACTTTTTTCTTTTGCTATGTCCGTGGTACAGCATAAGTAATTTACATTCCTTTGGAAGCCAAGAAAGAACTTTTCTGTAAATACTTTCTTTTTTCTTCTTAGTGTTTAGCTTTTTAATCTGCTTAAGTGAAATTATTTGTTTGCAGCCTTTGTGCATTTATCTTCTGGTCATAAATAAATACGAATGGATCACCTCCACTTGGGGAGGGCCCTGGGAAGGCCAGCAGTCAAGGAACTCTTTAAATACCATGGCATTTGACTTCTTCGTTATTCCATTTAATTCAAATTTTTCCTCAGTATGCCTAAAAGATTTTAAATTTTACTATTATATGCTGTTTAAAAAAATGCATAGTCAGATTTGTCTCATGTTTTGTCTACATTTTTTTTCTTTTACAGATATTAAAATTTAGAGAATTGTCACTCCATGAGCTAATGCTTAATTCTATTATATGTATACATAAACATACACACACACACATATATATATATATATATATATATATATATATATACACATACACAAATACATATATGTGTGTATACTGAGTCTGTGGTTGTGGGAAATTATAATTTAATATTTAATTATTTTACCTTTAGAATGTAAGTCTTTAATTTAGTGTGGATAAAGAATATTCTACCAAATGCTATTTCTGAAGATTGTAAAATCCAAACCAAACCAACAACAAAATTTCCAAGTAAGAATGGGAAGCCAATATGAACAATTAATTAAGCATGTTCACCAGAGGACTCCTAGGGAGACCTTTAACATGCTAATGAATCTTCTGCATCCTCAAGATTCAGAAGGATTGGCAAGATCAGTATAAAACATTTCTCAAACTTTGTGACTATGGAACTCTATTTGTGAAGCAACTCTTGGGGTATCACACTTGGAAGAATGTTGCTTTAATCCAACTCTAAAGAAAAATCAAAACCAAACCCTGAGCTCTACAGAGTGGAAGATTCTTGTCTGTTTCATTCCCTGCTGTATTCCCAGCACACAGTAGATGCTCAGTAATGATTAGTTGAGTAAATGAACAAACACAGGTAAACAAATAAGATGAATCAGATCTAGGACAGCAGTTCTGAGACACATATCTCTAAAATGCAGGGAGATATAGGGATTTTGGGTCGTCTCCTGCTGTATCCCCAGAATCTAGAGTAATGGCTAGGATAGGTAAGTAAAGGAATGAGACACTTGTCAAACCTGCTAGCTGGCTTCCGGTCCCTCACGTCTTTCCTTGGATGGAAGGGAAGGAGTACAAGATCCTTGGTCATGACCTGAGTTGGCTCTGAAGGCAGATCCAGGCACCAGCAGCTAAGCTGGAGACCAGGGCCCCAAATCTGCCCCTTTGGAGGTGCAGGAGCCCTCATTGAAGTTCACAGGTGGCTTGTCATACCAGTGTCAGAAATCCGGCTACATCAGGCCTGGCGATGGCAGGTCTCTGCCCACTATGTAGCCTAACAGAGTGAGGCTCCAAATCCTTCCCCTGAACACAGCCTGAGGTTGGGTGGAGCCTGCCCTGGGAGCTGGACTCAGAAGGTGCTGAATGATTGGAACTTTTGTGGGTAGGGGATGATGAACGGCTTTCCATGTGATGAGAGCACACCTGCTGGGTTCACTGCCATCCTGACAGGTATCCCTCTTTCCTCCTTACCTTCCATCCACCACTCAGCTGGAGCAGTGTGAAATATTCAAGACCCAGCCTTTGCTCTCTAGGGGCCTAAATCCTGAAAGTTCATTGGCAAAGCTCATCAGGGCTCTGGCTGGGATGTGTGGGGGAAATGGGTGCAGGGAGCAGTCTACAGTCTGTTCCTAAGAGCAGAAGTCACACTGACCCTCACCTACTCTGCCCAGCATCTAGAATAGCAGAGTACCATGAGTTTTCAAGGAAGAGATCCCAAAGCTTGGCCCCGGAGTGTTGGTGACATTTTCCAAATATTACCCCTAGGTAATATTTTGGAGTGTCCCAGCGCAGCCCCAGAGTCCCGTGTCACCACAAGTGCAAGTCCCACCAGCGGTTTAAGGAAGACAGACTCCCTGATTTGAGTTTTTAGGAGTTTCCATGGCAAAGAAGAGAGGAAACAATGAGCTTTATAAAGAACCATATTTATTTTCATTTACAGCATCAAATACCATAAATAAAGCTAAACATTGTTTGCTGTGTGCAAAATACAGGGTTCCACGTGGCACTGTAAATGATCACCAAAGGTCACAGACATGCCTTGCAATGAGAGAGGGAGGCTAGCTAAAGAGAGGCTGAGAGGGAGGAAGGCTCTCTTTGGTAGACATTCTAGAAAGGGAGGGAGACTCTGCAAGAGAAGATAAGACAAGAGCAACGACTTCGTACTGGCCAAGCTCTACACCAATGCAGCGAGGGATGCAGCATGCAGGGTTGGGCAGAGGCTCAGAGGTCAGGGTGGTTCTGGCTCCATGCAGGACAGACACCAACTGCAGCCTGAGACTGCGAGGCCTGGCCTCAACAGCTCCGTGGCATGTGATATGCTGGTTCTTTGAGGAGCACTTTGATTGTCCTGCTGCTCCAGGTCAATGAGGCTGCAGGAATATGTGCTTTAAGACGAGTCACAGGAGCATTTAAATTTGGTGCTCCAGGCTTAGGGTTGACCTCGGTCATTTCTCAAAGCCATTTCTCTCCTGTGACAGTGACTACCTTGTTTAAAGCTCCTGAATTACTGGGGCTTTAAGAGCCCTGGGGGATAAGAAGAGCCCCCGCCAGCCCCTTGAATCTATGGTGCAGGATGCCATAGAGGAAGGATTTGCTAGAATAGTTGTGATGACATGTTCACAATACAGAGCAAGGGTCAAACTTGTGATGAAGCCTGAGAGCGAATATTTTTAAAAATCCCTACAAAATGAATCACCTGTGATTTGGGTCAATGGCATTTAGTAATTATGTTAGAACCAAAATAAAAAGACGCTACTGTACAGGACAGTTTTCAGAGGTTGTTAGACAATAGCATTCTTTTCAAGGGTGACAGAGCCCTCCCTATATGGTACTGTCTCCCAAGAAGGCAAGTGGCTTTGCAGGTGCCATTGGAAAACATGCACTCAAACTGGGCCAGGGAATGGAGGAGAGGTGGGGCATGCACTTGGTGTGGAACAGGCTGCTGGCTCCAGGGGAAGTGAAATTAGAACACGGCTTTTGAGCTGAACACCACCCCACGCCGTTAACCGTCCATGCCACCAAATGAGTCCGTTAGTATGCAAGACACTCACAGTTAGCGCAACCAGTACTGCGGGCGGGGAGGACGGGGTACGGAAAGCAGGTTAGGGGTTAGCACCACTCTCTGAAAATTGCCAAGAAAATCAGTCACCTTAGAGCAGAAGTGTGTCAGCCAAGAAGTGGGTGTAGCACTGGAAGGCTGAAATGAACTGACGGCCACAGTGTAAGGTTGGAAAGAGAAAGACAGAAAAGAGATCTTAGCGGGCGGGCAAAGAAGAAATGGATGACAACAGGAAAAGGCACTGAAGGAAACCGTTAAAGAAAAAAAAGGAAAACTTCTCCCAACAAGTCATCTCAATTAGGAGAGATGAACCTTTCTGGTGGTGACCAGCTGCTGATTGACAGGAGTGGACACATGTGGTCTACATATTGTCAATGCTCTGCTCTACCCGACTGAGAGACCTCCCACCTCCATATTCTCTTTGTCCCCTTTTACTCTGGTGCCTTATATTTATCCTTGAATACATAGCAGAGGCCTCGAGGTGTCTGCCCCCATCCCAGGATCCACCCATGTATCGGTGCTGCTCACCAGGAAGGTTCACGGTCTCAGAACATACAAATATCTCAGGCTTGTGACAGGCACACCCCGTCTACCACAGTAATTCAAACCGGTCTCCTTATGACCAGAAACCCCGGCTTCACAAAGGGGATCAGCCCACCCTGAGCTGGTGGCGATCACAGTAACACGGCTGTCCACATTATGACCTCAAGAATTTAAATCAAACATAAAAGGAACCAAGGGCTCCTCCATCATGCATAACATTGAAATCCCAGCAACACATGAGAAAAATACAATGCGAGTCAGAGGAGCCGGTTCCCACAGACTTGGCCACAGTCGTGTTGCTGTTCTCCCCCAAGGATTTCAGGGAAGTGATTGTCGAAAAATGCAACCCCTCTTTCCTCCCCCACCCCCCCATAGAAACTTGTCATCTCATGCTCTCTAGAACTCTGGCTCCTCACATGCACCAGGTTCCAGACCTGGATCTAGAGGAATCTCTAGAGGTAGTATTTACTCAGAGGCCTCTTGAGCCTAGAGACTGTGGGTACACTGAACCCCTAGAGGGCCTTTCTCTATCAGCTCCTCAGTTGCTCAACCAGATCCTGCAGCTGTGCATGTCCAGGCAGAGTCGGGGTGGGGACAGCTGGGGGCTCTGCCAGACACCCTGAGTAAAACATGCAGGTGGGCCTCATACTCATTTTTTGCTCTGAAGGACCCATTTCATTGAATTGGTCCATTCCTAGCCCTCTCTGCCAGTCAAGATGCCGCAGAGATCCCCCTGGAGTGCAAACACCCTTTTTGCTAGGGTCACATGAACCTAGACCCTAAACGTTAGGACCATGTGGCTGGGCACCTGTAGATAAGGATCACTAGGCAGGCCATGCTTCTCAAGGCCATGCTCAGAAGCAACCTCAGGCTCAGCTAACACCAAGGGAGGGGGTGACTTCTTCCTCTTCCTGAGCGGCCTTATCTTTTAGAGGCCCAAATGCCACCAGCTGAAATAGCTTGTCCTCAGCATGGCATCAGCTTGATGGATCTCTGGGGTCAAGTGCCATTGGGCTTTCCCTGCAGTGCCCATTAGTGGGAAGGAAAAATGTAGGTTTGCAACAATCTGAAACCCTGTGGTTCTGCAACACTGGCTTATGATTTGGTGTGGGGAAAAAGCCCTTAAGTTTCTTTTATATCAAAACAAAAGAGAAAAATGGTCCTCCCTCTGGAGGAGAGTCAACTACACATTGCTATGTGCTTTTGTAGAAACGCATTCATTCTATTATTCTTTTCTTCCAAAATCATTATGCTTTCATATTAAAAAAAAACAAAACAAAACCCAGAACCAAAAAAACATGCCCACTGTTGACAAGGGGCATCCAGTTACAAAAGTCGAAAGGCACTTGTCAGGAGATCGCACATTCACTTTTGTGTATATAAATCCCAGACTGTTAACTTTGCAGGTAGCGATGATTACAACTCACTAGAATGTGGAAGGGGCTTGGACAACCGATTATAAACTTTAGAAAAACTGACACTTTAGAAAAAAAAAAAGTTTTTTCTTGGCTTAGTGAAAGTTAAAAAATTGAAATGTAAACCCAGAAATATGGCTCGCTTTGGTATAAAAAAACAGTACACAGTTATAAAACATATCCTTCATGTCATCCCTGGCCCTAGCACCATGGCTAGATGTTCATCCTGTCAAGGCCAGTCATAGGTGGCCAATGTGAAACTCTTTGGCTTGGAGCTAATTGGTTACAGACACTAGACTTCCTGGCCAGAGCCTTTGCAAACTACGAACATGCCGCCATCTAAACTAGGGAAATGTTAAGGCACTCTGGGACAGCCAGGGGCTTCACTGGAGCTTGATGGGGATGCACCTGAGCACCCAGCTTCGAATGCTCTCGAGGGAGTCCTCAGACTCCCGGTACATGGTTGCCAGGACCTCAGCGAAGGCCCAGAGAAGTGGCAGCCCAAGGCTCAGAAGCTCGTACATGTAGCAGTAGTTGTAAGCATTGTCCCTGAAATGGAGGCCGGCAGCTTGCAGGAGTCCCTGCATCCAGTTAAGCAGGCCCCAGGGGAGGCGGAGCAGGTCCCTCTGCAGCCTGAGAGGCCAGCTCAGGGCTCTCCTAAAGAAGGAGGTGGAGATACCTGGGGGGCTACCTTCTGGTGTGCCAATGGCAGCCACTGCACAAGAACTTTCCGTGGGAGTGTCTCGCTGAGGGACTTCTTGCTCCTGCCACGTCCCCTCCTTCTGAGAAAGAGACCAAAATGAGGGCATTTAGTCCACGACTCTCACAGAGGACTCCTCCAAAAAAGCAGACTGAGAGGGCCAGAGAAACTCTAACTTGGCAAACTGTGGGTTCACCCCCACAAATAGTCTCAGGCCCCATTCATGATGCTGAATATGGGCACAACTTTTGGGGGGATAAACTGACCATATAGTTCATGAGGCTTCAAAATAAATGGTTGCCCTTTGACCAGCAACTCAACTTGTAGTGATTTATACTAAGATAATATTTTGAAACACAGGTGAAGATTTGCATACAAAGACATTCATTGTAAAAAAAAAAAAACATTTGTAAGATAAAAATACCAAAGTGTAAGTCCAAATGTGGGGCTAGTGAAATAGGTTATTGATCATGCATAAAATAGGATCTATTATAGGCATTACAAATTAGAATCCCAAAGAATTTTTAACACCATGGAAAACTGTTATTGATACACTGTTGATTAAAAAAAGAAAAAAGGAAAAGGAGGAAATGAAACTGTGGAGAAAGATAGGATTCTAACTGGGTTAAGATACACTCACCTAGGAAAAAAGTCTGGACGGGTAGTTTTTTCAGAGTACGGTGATTAACTTTTCTTCTTTATATGTTTTAAAATCCACCACCCCCATTTTTTTACATTGAGCCTACATTACTTGTATTATTAGAAAAAAGTTTTAGGTTGTGGGGTTTTATGGTGGTGGGTGATTCATCAATCCAGAGAAAAGGTATTTGCTCAGAGCTGCCAGAGGGGGCGCTGCCTCATCTATAAACTCAGTAGGCTGGTCTTTACGCTGACATTGATTGGCCTGGGGAAGGACCAGGAAGGGTGAAAAGCTGACCTTATTATATCAGGTGTTCCTCCTGCAAACAGCACCTTGTGGCCAGGTGGGCCCCAGGCACAGAGTGACCATGTGGCTTTTATGTGGCTGAGCAAATACTGTCCTTGGCTTCAGGAGAAGCCAGCCAACCACTTACCTGGGAACTAGCATCTGGAATGGGGCAAACCCCAGAGGCTGGCTCAACAGACCACGCACAGGAACCACCCACACCAGGAAGTGGAGGCTCTCTTTTTTATCTGAGGGTAGTTTTTGTCCCCCCAGGGCCATAAAAGTTGGTCTAACATTGAGGAATGCTTGACCTTCTCCTCTTAAGGCGTTTCCCTGTCCCACCAACACTCAAGATAGAACATACCTCTCTTTGCTGCTTCAGCTCCGCCCGCCTCTTCCGTTGTTTGCTATTGGTTTTATAGTGACTGAAATGAGGCTTGCAGTAAAATTTGCCTGTAAAAAGACAAAGAGACACACATACACATACAATTTTTTTTTTCCCCTGTAAAATAGCCACAGTAGACCTATAAGCCAAGGTCCCATGGCTATCCAACTTAGAATACATCATTAATAAAAATAAGCCCGGATCCACTCAAACTTGAGAAATGGCATCTGTCACCTGCCCTAAAAAATGTGGCCCTGAGATGAGACAGCTGCACTCTTTGTTGCTTTTGAGAAAGCTCCAGCAATGGGGGCTCCCAGGGAGCAAAATGGTAGCTTTGAGTATCAGCACTCTTGGTCCTTCTTTCTGGAATCCCTCGGGGGTGGGGAAGGCTGAGAACAAGGGAAAGCTGTGTCAGGCAAGAAAAGATTCCGACGGGGGACATGCTGGGTAACTGGCCACTGCCCAGGACCACTGGGTACCTTCCAGAAAAAGTTTTCCTGCTCTCTGCTATGATAGTAAAAACAGTGACGGCAATAAGAACAATAGTGAAGAACTTGGTGTGGGACTTCCTGTGCGTCGGGCGCTAGTCTAAATGCTTCACATAAATAACTCACAACAATCTCCCGAGCTAAGTACTATTATCATCCTTACTTTACAGACAAGGAAACTGAGAGACCAAGAGGTTGAATCACAGGCCCAGGTTATAGGGGTAGCAGGTGTAATCTGAATTTGAAGCTGGCATGTGAGTTGGAGGATATGTCATCCCAAGCACTATGCTACACTCGATGGTGCAATGGAAAGTGCTGGAAATTACAAACCCATCACCGCTGCACTGAGCAGAGCTCCTTCCTTGATGATCTCTGGTAAGCAACTTATCAGAGGAGATATTATTATTAAAGGTCATTTTTTAATAACTCATATTTTATAAATACTACCAATAGACCATCATGTAGTACACCCTGTTATCAGGGTTGATTTTCTTGGGTACTCAGGGATCATGGAAGGTGGTGTGGCTAAATGAGAAGATTTATATAGAGCCCTCAGAACCTGGTTGCCACCACAGCCCGGCATACTGTGGTGGTGGCCATGGCTTCCCAGTCCCTCACAACACAGGTGGCCTCTGCAGCCAGAGCTCCCAGGTTCTCTAAACAGCTTTCTTGACAACTCACACTCCCCGCTGGGAAGGGTTGGGTGTCCCAGAACCTCCTCAGGGCTGGGAAGGTCACAGCTGAGGCCAGAGCCAGTGCCCTCCTGGCTGCGGGGGTTTACCTTCATCACAGTCGAAGGTGTAGGCAGCCAGGTGCAGGGTGGTGGCACAGACGCTGCAGCGGAAGCACTCGCGGTGGAAGAAGTGGCCCTCGGCGCTCAGCCGCTCCATCACGTACACTCGCTTCTTACAGAAGTAGCAGGTGTCGCTGCCACCCAGGTTCAGTGGGAACACCTTCCGGACGGACTCCTGGGGCGGAACAGAGGAGCAGTGCGTGAGGTCCAGAGAGTCTTCAGGGGCCAGGCCTGGGTGCTGAGAAACTCCAAACTGAACTACGGGGACATCTTGGACTCTGGTTTGCCACTCGCATCTTTGCTGCAAAGATAGAGGTTCCTGATATCTCTCCCTGGGGAGAGACAGGGCTTCTCCCCCAGACTAGCTGCTCTGGCTCTGGGTGGGAGGGTCCGATGGAGCAGGTGTCACGATGCCACGCACAAGCATGTCTGCCCAGTGGTGTTCTCTATAGGAGATGAACATCACTGGCTCCAGAGGAGGTTACTGACGCGACCCTGCTGAGGATGTTCTACATGTCCTTGCTCTCTGCAGTGACTAGGTCAGACAAGGAAAGCTGGTGGCCTCAAGTCTGCTCAAGAGAGTGTCAATAAGGGAGAACTTGAGTCTAACAAACCATCACAGGCAAAGGTAGAGGGGAGACGTGGGTCAGGACAGCCCAGCCCTGGGCAGTTCCAAGACAATGTGCCAAGGGGAGACAAACTGTCAATGCACGTGGCTGGTGGTGGCAGCGAGCAGCCTCGTGTGAGGAGGGAGAACGAGGGGGAAAGTCTCGTGTTCTCTCCACTACTCGGTTCCCCATCCAACACACAGGGCCATTCAGGTCGGCACCAAACACTGGCAACATGGACCCTCCTTCTCCAGAGCCACAGACAGTCCCACAGAGGACCTGAGTGAAGTTCGTCTTTAAGGAAACGCGGCTTCCCTTGCGCCTCTGCTCAGGCCCAGCCCGTTTCTCTTGTTCCCAGAGAAAGGGAGCTTTCAGGGGGCTGGGCCTGTCCTCTCCACCGCCCATGCTCCCCCCTAGGAGGCCAGGGCCAGTGTCTGCAGGTGAAGGCTGAGAGCGCATGTCCTTACCAGGTCTGGAGAGGTGGCCTGAGTCTTACGTCTGTGATCATTCAAGTACAGATTGACCAGGACTTCAGCTGCAGCCCCTATTCCGCTGGACACTTTCCCTACCGTCAGCTAACCAATAGCAGAGTCGGAGGGGACAGAGACAAAAGAGAGGCCAGTTAGCACCCAGAAGGAAAATGCAGCAAGGCTGGAGGTGAGAGCGCTCCAAACCCACATGCCAACAGCACCCAATGTCCCAGAGAGGCAAGCCATCCAGGAGGAGGAGGTGAGCATCCGGAGATGGAGAGAGGAAAGAAGACACACACACACACACACATACACATACACACACTCACACACACACAGACTCCACTTCTCTGAGGTACCTGGAGTCATCAAAATCACAGAGACAGAATAGTGGTTGCCAGGGGAAACTTTTTTTTTTTTAATAATTATTTTTTAGTTGTGTTGGACTTTTATTTATTTATATGTGGTGCTGAGAATGAAACCCAGTGCCTCACACATGCTAGGCAAATGCTCCACCACTGAGCCACAACCCCAGCCCTCAGGGGAAACATTTTTTTATGGGTGCAGTTTTAGTTTTATAAGATCAAAAGAGTTCTGGAGATGGACGGTCATGATAGTTATACAACACTATAAGTTACTTAGTATCACTGAAGTGTATAATGAAAAATGGTTAAGATGGCTTTATGCTAAGTGTATTTTAACACAATAAAAAATTGGAAAAAATATTAAGAAAACCTCCCCAAAACCCTGGGTGAGCCAAGTGACTGGCAGAACTACATCCATTGGGGGTGCCAGGCCTACAGGGATTCACTGAGCCTCTGCCCAAATGGGGCAAATGAATCTCAAGAGTCATTTTAATTTGCATTTTTCTAATTGCTAGAGATGTTGACCATTTATTCATGTATTTATTGACCATTCGTATTTATTCTTTTAAGAAGTATTTGTTTAGTACCTTTGTCCATTTATTGATTGGGTTTGTTTGTTTGTTTGTTTGTTTAGTGTCAAGTTTTTTTGAGTTCTTTGAATATCTTGGAAATGAATGCCCTGAGTTGCAAGTGGCAAAGATTTTCTCCCATTCTGTAGAATCTCTCTTAACATTCTTTTTTTTTTTTTGTACCAGGGATTGAACCCAGGGGATTAAACTGCTGAGACACACCTCCAGCCCTTTTAAAATATTTTATTTAGAGACAGGGTGTCACTGAATTTCTTAGGGCCTCACTAAGTGGCTAAGGCTGGGTTTGTACTGGTGATCCTCTTGCCTCAGCCTCCCAAGTCACTGGGATCACAGGCATACAACACCAAGCTCAGCTCTTCATATTCTTGATTATTTCCTTTGCTGTGAAGAAGCTTTTTAGTTTGATGTCATCCCATTTATTGATTTTTGATTTTACTTCTTGTGCTTTAGGAGTCTTGTTAAGAAAGTCCGTTTCTAAGCCCATATGTTGTAATATTGGGCCTAGATGTTCTCCCAGTATGTGCCAGGTTTCTGGTCTAATTCCTAGGTCTTTGATCCACTTTGAGTTGATTAAGGATGAGAGATAGGGGTTAAATATTATTCTACTACACATGGATTTCCACTTTTCCCAGCACCATTTGTTGAAGAGGCTATCTTTTCTTATTTCATCTCACTCTAGTTAGAATGGCACTTATCAAGAATATAAGTAACAATGCATGTTGGCAAGGATGTATGGTGAGGGAAATATACTCACGCATTGCTGGAGGGACTGCAAACTGGCGCAAACACTTGGAAAGAATTATGGAAATACCTTGCAAAACTAGGAATGGAACCACTATTTGACCCAGCTATCCCACTCCTTGGTATATATCCAAAGGATTTAAAATCAGCATGTAATATGTGACACAGCTACATCAATGTTTACAGCAGCTCCATTTACAATAGATAAGTTATGGAGCCAACCTAGGTGCTCTTCAACTGATGAATGGATAAAGAAAACGTCACACATACACACACACACACACACACACACAAAATGGAATATTAGTCAGCCATAAAGAAAAATGACTTTATAATATTTGCCAGTAAATGGATGGATCTGGAGACGATCAGGCTAAGTGAAACAAGCTAATCCTCAAAAGCATGAGGTTGGATATTTTCAGTGATATGTGGAAGCTAACCCATAATAAGGGTGGGGAGGGCCAGAATAGAAGTTCAGTAGATTAGACAAAGGGAAATAAAAGGAAGGAAACGGGAATAGAAAAGGAAAGACACCAGAATGAACCTGACATGACATAATTTTTCTATGAACCTTTATGAATACACCACAATGAATTTCACCATTGTGTATATCCACAAGAAAGTGGTCCTAATTAGAAGAAGCTATATTCTATGCTTGTACAATTATATCAAAATGGATTCCACTGTCATGCATAACTTAAAAGACACTCAAATCAATGTTCCTTCAACATATTAATTATATTTTCCCATCTTTTGACATTGTCAAATCATCTCAAAAGGAATAATGTCAATTATTAAACAAAATGGATTCCAGAGAGGGGAAGGGATCTCCTTGAGATCATTTATCATATAAGTGCAAGGTTCAGAACTATTCTGGCTGTCAGCTCCGGCTGTCAAGCCTGTCTCATTAGGGGCAGGGGGAATTGAACTCTTTGGGGCTAATAATTACCCATAGGCCTGTGTTGCACCTGTGTGTGTGTGTGTGTGTGTGTGTGTGTGTGTGTGTGTGCAAAAGTCTGTGCAAAAGTTTGTAAGACAGAGAAGCCAAACTAAGGAGAGAAGGAAACCAGGAACCACTCTCTCATAGAAGGCAAATCTGCAGTCCTCCTTCTCCAGAGAGCCCATCACCTGGGAAGGCTGTGGCTGCAGCTGAGTGGCCACGGGGACAGGCAGGGCCCAACTTCACCTCTGACAGGTTCTGAGCTATTTTCTCATTTAGTAAAATGAGGGCAGTTGCACCTACCCAATGGATTTGTGAGAAGGACTGAGTGCATGGTGCATGGTAGGGCTGGGCCAAGGTAAGCTTGACTCCTCCCTTCTCCCTCCTCTGGATTCGGCCCTCCACTCTTGGGTACGTACAGAGCTGCACCCATGTCTGAGTCCCTCCAGGCAGGACCATGGAACACTTTGCCAACAAGCAGTGGCTGGAGTGAAGGGGTGGCTGGGCTACTCTGGGCTGTTTGGAGAGCACAGTGGAGGGCTCAATGGCAGTGCCACATGGGTCCCAGAGCTGGTGCTGGGCAAAGCCAGCCCAGAGTGGGAGAGGCAGCAGCTCCACATGGGTCTGGAACACCCCTCATCTGAGTGTCGTGCTCCTGAACCTACAAATGTCTAGATCCCACCAGTGTGTTGAGGAGCTGGGGAAGGGGTGAGG
This sequence comes from Spermophilus citellus, assembly GCF_964194105.1. Taxonomy (NCBI): domain Eukaryota; kingdom Metazoa; phylum Chordata; class Mammalia; order Rodentia; family Sciuridae; genus Spermophilus; species Spermophilus citellus. The sequence goes on along the minus strand of NC_138183.1, from coordinate 205,966,868 downwards.
CTGGCAGCTGGAGCAGGACCAGGCACTATCACGCATCCAGCCCTCAGCAAACCCCAACTTGTTCTCCCTCTCCAGGAGAGAACACAGCAGAATGCTGCCCTCTGCTTAGGGGAGTCAAGCATGCAAAACCTGTGATTTAGAAAATACTCTTTCTGAGCATAGGACTCTGGAGGAAGAGGGGGTCCAGACCCTGCCTAGTCTCCAAATCCAGCTTCTAGGAGGAAAGGCCAGGTCAAGCAGCACCACAGGCTGCAGCACCTCTGGGCAAAGGTTGATACATTTGAGGACCACAATGTGGGTGAAATGATGCCCTCCATCTAAACCCTAGTCTGCTCTTGGGAGGCCATATCTAATCTCATAATAGGAAGCCTCGAATACAAAGCATGAGGGTCTAGGATCAGAGAAGCAAAGGACAGGGGTCTGCACAGCTCCCCAGTTCCTGGCTGAGGAGCCCCCTCTGCACCTCAGGCTAACTCTCTGGATTCAAGCAAAAGCAGAGGTGCTCTCAGGATGAACAGGAGAGGGATGCCAAGCAGTTGGCGAGAAGGACAAGGCCCAGGAGACTTTCCTCCTGTCCTGATTAAGGGAGTCAACGCTAAGAGCAACTTTGGAGCAGTCACTCCATGACGCATTTGTGCAGCTCTTGGGAACTGCCGAGAAGTGGCTTCGGGCCTGGGGGAGGGGTGGGGAGGGGTGTCTGATCCCTCAGGCTTCGGCAGATGGGGTCTCATCAGACTTACAAAGCCTGCTACTTCTCAGGAGCAGCAGCTGCTAGGCCATCCCAGCGCTGCCCCCATCATGCCGGCCTGGCCTGAGGGAGATTAGGATTTTGCTGGAAGCATGCTTTCTGCCATTTTCAGAAGGCTAAAAATGCCAAGCTATTTGACTCCTGCTTCCAGGAAAGTTCAGGTGTGTTGGCTCAGGGCAATAAGCCATTGTTGGCCTGATGATGGATCCCCAGATGGGGCCCCCAACTCTGCCACTCAGATAGAGGCTGAGAAAACAGCCTGATCAAAATAAAGAGGGAAGGCAGAGGGGGTCCCATTCAGCCTTGCCACCCAGCCCCATGGGTAGCTGTCTCCACTGGTCCAGTGTGTGAACTGCTCCAGGGTTCTGTCCCAGAAAGGCACCAGGCGATGCCAAGACACCCACGCACCCTGATCACACCCCCCACCCACCATGTGGCAGAGGTTGAGACTATACTTTCTAAGGCTTTAAATACAAATCCCTAATGAGACCTTATTAACTACTTAGCTAATAAGCACTTTGTATCACTGAGCTTCTGAGCAATCCTGACTTAGGAAGCAATTACCAAAGCATGCAGGGGGCTGGGAGGTTGCTGGGGGTGTCACCAAAATGTGCTTTTGCAATCACAGTCTGCTCAGTTGTTCTACCAGCACACTGTCCAGATCACTGCCAAGGGGATCCAGAGTGAAGGCCACACCCAGTCCTTCCTTTTATCAAGGGCCAAATGGCTTCTTTCTCCCAGTGGCATCCACACACATGCACTCTGAGAGGGGCATTATAAAAAGACTGCACAGGAACACATCCTTTGGGAAATTGGCATTGGGTCTCCCATTTGTCCTTCCCACCCTGCTGGAACCCATTCCAGAATCACCAAGATGTAGCCTAGGAGTGGTCACAAGGAAACCAGTTGTTAGAGAACTTGTCTCAAGGGATGATAGGGGCTCTAGAAGCCCAACCAAGACTACTGTGAAGGTAGACTTTGCCCCAAGGACCGAGGGCTGTCTTCTTCCTGGATGTCTTTCTTGGTTCCATGGGGTTGGGGATACAGCTCTCTGGCTTCTGCTAGCTCAGTGCTCCTCAAACTATTTGTACAAACTCACCAGTTTTTTTTTTTTTTTAAATCTCTGATTCATTGTGGTTAGATCCTTCTGGTTACCATAAAAATAAATTACTAGAAGTATGATCATATATTTGCATATGTGGCAAGGTCAAGTTGCTCTATCACAGACCAGTCTCTGCCTATGGACCACACTTTGAGTAGTCCTGCTCTAGTCAACTGGGGGATTGCCAAGTTATCTGTTTTCCGAGACATAAAGAAATGCTTAACTGGCAGAGAAACTTCTAGAGAACTCGTCCTGGTGTTGACCTCAGAGTAAGAGTCACATGTTCTCAGCAAGGAGATTACCACATTGAGTGGAGAGCCACATATGTTCCTACGGAGGGCTGGTCAGGGCGAACTTAAATTTGCCTGGGAACAATTTCTAAATGTGAAATTGGGCAATCTGATGATTTAGCTAAAAAATGACCTTCTTCCAATCACTAGTTGTTTTTTTTTTTAAGAATTAGCAATTTTAAAGTCTCATGGGACTGCTTTTGCAATTTATGAGGATTTGAATATTTTTTTGTCACCTTTTTCCCCTTTTCAATTCAAATTATTTTTCAGCCGATTAATCAGAACAAGCTAGAATGATCAGACATTTCATGCAGGCCCTCGTCTCACATTATATTTGATTAGACTCACATATGCCATTTCCCTTCTGCAAGCCCAAGCTTCCTCATCTGTAAAATGGAGAGAGCACCACCAACCCCACAGGGTGGCAAAAGGGTCTGTGCCTCACATGCTGCTGGGTGCCAGAGGCCCTTGGTCTCTGGGAGCCCAAAGCACTGCGTTTGCACAGCTTTGCATTTCTATAACCTGGGACTCCTTTCTTTTCCCTAAAAGATTCTCCTCTGCACAAACAAGAATGATGTGCCCAGCGAGGTCGAGCAAGCTGCCTTCCTTTTGAGCCAACCTGGATTAACTTATGGTGACATAACCGTGTCACATGTGCCAATGCCAGAGGCTGCAGAAGAAGGCTGGACCTTCACCTTGAGGCAATCCTGTGACTCTAGTTCAGAGCACACCAGCAAGGATGTCGGGACACTTCTCACACTGTCCCAGCAGGCCCTTCTCTCCCCCAGTCTGCACTCCCTGATGTTGGCAGCGCTGCCTTGTTCATTTCTATACTCCTGGCACAGGGGAGCTACTCGGTAAGAGGGAGGAAGCAGGCTCCTGGGTCCTTTGTGTCCAAATAATGGCAACTTCCCTCCTTGGGCCAGGAACTCAGCCAAGAATACCAGGTGTCCAGGCTGCCTCCCCACAGAGTTGACTCCCTGTGGCTGTGTGGGTGTTGTGTGCACCAGGCAAGCCCACCCGGGTCAGGCAGGGATGCGGGTAGAGCTGTCAGGGCCCAGGAGCTGAGAGCTTGTGGGAAGGAGAGGATTCCACAGGTAGGGCCAGAAGAGGGCTCCTGGGCCACTGGGCAAGGACATCCTCACTGAGGAGTCATTGGAAGAGAAAACATCTGAGGGCAGGCTGCTGGACCTGATTCCTCTGCTATCTGACCAAGGGCAGGGGAGGGGGAAAGCAAGAAACCAAAACTGTCTTTTTTTGAGGGGTTTAGAAATTACAGCCTTTGGGGCCATGATCTCCCAGTGGGAGCCCACCTCTGCCACTTTCATCCCTGGTGCCAGGCACAGTGCTGCTGGTCATATGCATTGAGCTCTCCCAGCCTTTGATGGGGAGGCAGCTGAGGCTCAGGGAGGCTAAATTACCTAAGGTGGCACTGCTCTTAAGTGACTGGCATAGAAATGGAAACCAGAAGGTGAGTTCTCTTCCTTTAGAAAGGAGGAATTGGACTGCAGTTCAAATAAATGAGCTTTCTTCTAGAAGTTTCTTCTAGAAGAGAGAACATTTACTTCTGGCATTTTATATGTCAGGTCACTGAAGTATTCCAAAAATCACCCTCTGGAGTAACTGTTAATGTCTCCACTTTATGCGTTCGGGAACTAAGGCTCAGAGAGGAACATTGCCTCGTCCAAAGTCACACAGTGAGTAACTGGTACTTTAAGCTCAAGCTGATTCCAAACTCATATGTGTCCCTCCTGGACACATACCAGGTACTCAGCAAATTCAAATTCATCCCCCAGGCTGGGATGCACACTAAAGATCTCCAAAAGTTGCCTAGCTCTGTAGCCAGGATAGAGAGACAGTGAGGTTGAAGGCAGCTTTGATTTATCCCTGCACCCGATGCAATAATGTCAGACTGCCCAGCCAAAACTGGCCCAACAATTCCGCTTCCCTCTAGTATGCAAATCTCTAGAGTAAACCTTGCAAATCCAGTCGGAAAACAAACATCCTTAAGGTAGAGAAAACTCTTTCTGCAATGCTCATTGATCTTCTGACATAAGAGGACTGAACCACAGTTTCTAGCTCATTGAAGAGGTCCCCTGCTCAGCTGTGCAAATGCTTGGCTACTATCTTATTTTTGCAAGAGCTCAGCAGCCTTGGGCAAATGGCAGCAGCATGCAGCAGGTTAACTCAGCACAGTCTCTTCTCTAAGAAAGAAATGAATGGTTGGTAGAGAGCGGAGACCACTAGAGGAAGCTGGTTTGATGGATGGGTGAGAAAAATGATGCTGGGGACATAAGACTGGACATGGCCCATAGCCCAAGGTTTTGAAAGTCAGGTTCTAGAAAAGGTCTGGGTCCTACACGAGAGGGCCTCAGGACTCCCTGTGGTTGTTTGAGCCAGAAAACCAAAAGGACCACTCTGAGTTTTAAAGCAGAGCATCAGCTGAGAGTGCAAGTGCAGTCTGCAGGCAGACCCTGGCTGGCTCTCCTGGAGCTGGTGGCTCAAGTTCACATCCCTGGGGAACACCTGTTCCTCATGGTAAGTTTGGCCAAGTCTGCGCCCACTAATCCCAAGGAGGGATTAGTCCTGGATCCTCAGAGCTGGAGTGTGGGCTCCAAGGCAGGAACACAACACACTGCCTGCCAGGAGGTTGCCAGGGACTAAGCATCAGCTTCAAGTGCATTTTTCGTCCTTGGGCTTTCGGGAATCGAGGCAGCCTAGGGTTACTGGGCAATCACAGCAGCCCGTGGTCTCTTTGGAAGAAGCACGAAGACTCCAGGCCCTCTCCTGGGGAGAGATGCCCTGAGCTCCATCAAGATGAAATAAAGATGTTTGTCACCAAGTCTTGTCTACTTTAAGGGGCAGCTGGTTCTCTCCTCAGAGGGGGTTGGATTCTGCCACACTCTGCCTGTGCAAAGCCCAGTGTTGAATCAGTGTTGAAGGAGGGTTGGGAGAGGCAGAAAATAAAGTGTGGACATGGTGGTGGGGGTGCTGGCAAGACCCTTCCCAAGACTGCTTGCCACTGAAGATTCCTACTCCATCCCTGGCTGCCTACCATGGACCTGCAGTGAGACCTGCAGGGACCGTGAGTGTGGGCACTTGGAGAAACTAAGGCACAGAGAGATTCTGTGACTTGCCCTGTGTCCTAGAGGGGCCCCTTCTAAGAGTCCCTGATCACTCCCTGCCACACTTGAAAGGTACATCAGCTTCTAATTAATAAGGTGGGAGCTGTTAAAATAGCCTAATTGTACCATCATCTGATGGCCAAGGTTGGGTTGGGAGATAGGATAAGAAAAAAGAGGGAATAATTACTATAACCTGGGAGACATAAGGAACAAATCTGAGAGATGGGGGCCAGAGGACCTGGAGTTGGCCACCCAAAGGGAGTCCCATTGGTACCCTCCCTGCCCCAGGGTAGAGGGCTTCATATAGACACAGTATGGGGCTGGTCCCTCTAACAAGGCCTCCATTCACACTTGGCCCTGTGGTTCAGAGGGATCGCAGGACTGGGTCCTGGTATCATCCCTGAGCCTTTGTTATCTTCTCCTGTTCAGTCCTCACAGGCACAGGAAGATCCCTGCTGCCCACCCCATTTCAAAGTGGACCTTTCCCCCAGAGCTCCAGGCCCCTGCTACTGGCTCTCACATCACCAGAGAAAGTCTTGTCTTATCTTCTGACGTATGATTACAGAATTTGCTTATATGTCATATGATTTTTGATTGTTTACTTCCCCCTACGAGAATGAAAGCCTCATCAGGGCAGAAATTAACTCTGGTTCATTAGTACCTCTCCCAAGAGCCCCAAGTCCCCAACACTATGTTGCCATTTGATAGATGGTTGTTGAATGGATAAACGTCCACTCACTGGCTTAAGGAGTGACACTGGTTTAGAGCCGTCTCCAGAGCTCCCTGGGGAAGGCCTTGGCAGGGCTTGACCAGGATGTGTGGGGAGATAAGCTGATTCACAGCAAGTATCTGCTGCTCCTCACGTTCCCAGCAGGCTGCCTCCTGCCACCACTTAGAGAAGCCAGTGCCACTGGGAACCAAGGCAGGAGCTTGAGAAGAAAGGGGGCTGCTCTTGCTCAGATCTGCCATCAGCTGTGAAGGACCAAGCCAGGCCTTCCTGGGGGGTGGGGAGAAAGGCAGGGGGGAGAGCGGCCCTAGACAGGCTCTACTCAGAAGGGCCCAGGCAGCCAGAGGGACAGAGACAGGGAGAAGAAAGGTGTGGGCTGGCTGAGCAGCTGGGAGAACAAGCCACGCCCCAGTGTGTGGCCAGGTGTCCTCATCTGTCCCATATTGTCAAGGGTGCCAGTGACCTTTCCTAGAGTAGGAAGTATTCCCTGGGTCACACTCCTCTCCCTAGCTGGACAAATAAGGCTGTCCTGAAACCTTGCTGGTGATAACAGAAAGGCCTGTCTCCATCCAGATAGCTCACCATCATGACAGTCAGGACCACTCTTATATTGAGGAAAAATGGAGGGAGACTTAGAGCCACACAGCTGACCCGGGGCTACCCTGGAATAGGCTGCTGGGTATCTTGACCATGGCTACTAAGACTGGAAGTGTTTGTGTTTCTTCTCCATGTCACCTCCTACTGGTATCCAGGGGGTGCTTCACACTCACACTGGGGACCTTTCAGCTAGTGTAGCAAGTCACACTCTTTCCCCTTTCTTAGGGACCCTACCTTCTCTCCACAGAGGTGGGTCACTGGGGTGGAACCCCCAGCTACACACATAGAGGTGGCCTCTCAAGTTTCCTTTATGCAACAGCACAAATTGGCTTGTGCCTGACAGAACAGAAGTAAACCAGCAGTACCCAGGGCAAGGGGACATTCAGCGCTGCACATTGAGCCTCTGTGGGAACTGGACAGCTAGGGTGTGTTCAGAGGAGCATAGTCCAGCTGAGGACACATCATCCCAGAGGTGAAATAGTGTCTCAGACCCAAATCATTGCTCACAGATGATGGGTTCCATTACATACTTAACCAACCTTGGAGGAAGGTTGCCTTCCTCCAAGCCAACCGGTGCGTGACTACCTAACTCATCCTTTTAGAACACAAAGCAGATCCTTCCATGGCTGAGTGTAACCCAGGGGGGAAGATGAGATTCCTTAACACAGAGCATGCTCATCTTCCTCCTTGCTCCCCACAGCCCCCAAAATATGTTCAGTCCCAAATTCAGGCCACATCAAACATTCTGTCTTTCCCACTTCTTGCCAGTGTTGTCTGCCTGCCTTTGCACAGGCTCGCTCCATGCTAAAACACCCTAGCCCTACACTTTTCTCTAGCAAAATTCTCCTGTGTGACCTTTAGCACCCAGTTCCCATAGTATGTTCTCTGTGAATCTTTCCAAGGCTTCTCTCTGTTTCCACAATCTTGCCCTTTATACCTCTTACAGAATTAATAGTAAAAGGTTTACCACTGGGAACTGTCATTTCGTTAGGTTAAACCAACCAAATATTAGCAATTGTATGTAGTAAAATGTGACTTCTGGGCTAGGGATGCAGCTCAGTGGTAGAACCCTTACCCAGCAGGCACAAGGCCCTGGGTTCAATCCCCAGCACTGCAAAAGCAGAAAAAAGGGAAAAGGAAAGATAATGACTGATTTCTATGATAATGTGCTATTTTCATCCAAACTAGTCAGGGAACTAGACCTCCCCCTTTTTTGTTTTCTTAGCATCTGACATAGTGCTTGGCATCTGATGGGTCCCTGGCTAAGTCCTGGAGGAGCGAGCCCTGTTTGGCAGGTGCTCGGCACACTGACTGTACTCGGTGTTGCATGCTCTAACACAAAACCAAAACCTAATCCAGGACTCTAGCAAAACAGCCTACAAGTTTTCATCGCAGCCAAGCCAAGCTCCAGATGTTTTTCTGTGCCGGCCAAGCAGAGCATGAGAGCATGCAAGGGGGGTGGGCAGCACATGGTTCAGGACAACTACCTTTCTGGCAGGAGAAGCAGAGTCAACAGTCGGTGGAGAGGAAGTAGCAGTTGGATCAGGAGACGGAAGGCAAGAGGGAGAAGACGGAGGATGAGTATGAGACAGGCCTTTAGAGAGCAGTTTGTTCTGCACAGAACAGAGATAGAGGAAACTAGGATTATCCAGGGGCGTGCACAGCCCTGCAGGCCTTGACCAGACAGCCCTATCTGTGCCTCGTGTGGGGGAGATGTTGGGCCTGTCTCTCGAGTCTCTCAAGACTAAACAGAAACCTGTCTTTGGAGCCAAGCAGTATTATGTGGCTCCTGGTTTACACTGCATTCGGCTGCAACTACTCCAGCTCGTTTTTCACATTAAAATAGCTCAAGCAGATTCGTTCGGTGCCTGCCTACATCTGCTCCAGAGGCCAGCTAATTCCTGAAGCCCTCACCCTGGAGCTTGGTGTAAAGGAGCAGGTGCAAGCTTAGGAAGGGGGAACCCTGGCCCTCTCTGGGGCAGATGGACACAGCGGGACCTCTGCAGCTGTAGGCAGACAACTGTGCTGGCCTCCCGGCAGCCACGTGGAACCCTAAAAATGAACCACATGTGAAGGATCTATCCTAAGTAGCAGAGGTGAGGAGAATGAGTGAAAGTGGCAGAGGAGAAACATTCTACCGACAGGCTGATTGTCACCCATGTATCCACCACGGGCCTCATTACCGGCTCTTTTAGCTCCCTTCTTTTCCAAATAAGTAACTGGCTTGGAGGGGGCTGTGTAATCCTATGTAATGCAGGGATTTCCATTCTAGCTTGATGTTGCCCTTTGCAAAGGAGACCCCAGGTCATGGCATGTCTGTGGCCTTATCATTCAGTGCCTCCCTGATCAGGGCCCTCAAGCAGAAGGAGCACCTGGGTTGCTTTCACCTTAAAGGCACTGTGGGTCTTGCAACTGAACAGCATTCCCTTTTTGCAGTGGCCCTTAGGAAACCCACAGCCCATTTCAAAACTCTCTAGGGTGTATCAGCCTGTGTTACTGCTTGGTAACATTTTCCTTGGACTTGGGCTTACTTTCCTGCCGTGACTTTCTCCTTGTCATGATGTATTGACTTATTTTGAATCTTTGCATTTGGGTCTTTTTTAGATGCCAGGTCAGACTCTTTAGTAGCTTGAAAAAAGAATAGTCACTGTGCTACCAGAAAGAGAGAGGAGGATATCAAGCTCTAGAGTCTGGTTCATGGTCGCCTGGCTGGATGTCCAGCACCTGGGTTCCTGGGGGCTCTGCAAGCCCTGGGTTTACCTGTGAGGAATCCTCCTCGTGTCCAAACATGGAGGCAAGGTGAGCGGCCTTCTCCTTAATGTTCTTTTTGTGAAACTCTCTGTTGGCCAAGTTCTGAGCCCTCTTCTGCAGTCAAGGTGGGAAAGGAGAGAGAAAAGAGAGAGTGACGGAGACTTTGAGGGTGACCTTCTGGGGAGAGGTGAGGGAGGCTCTCTACACTAGGCAGGACAGGAGACAGGGAGTGATCAGGCCAGGGCGGAGGGAGGACAGGAAGTCAACAGACAGGGAGGGACACAGGCAGAAAGGAGTGATCTTTCACCTGGAGAATCTTTTCTTCCACTTGTTGTAGCCGCCGTAGCACCCCGGAAAGGGCCAGCGCTCCCTGGCAGGTAGGAGGCAGGGTGCCGAGATTTTCTGGCCCGCCCAGCTCCAGGTCAGACTTGGCCCTGGCCCTCCATGGCCTGCTAGGATACTCCCCACCAGCAGGCACTTGCTTGAGCTCTCTGAGCACCTGCCCCATCAAAAGTACAGAGAAGAACTGGGAGAGAGGGAAGATGAAGCTCCCTTTCTACAGACCCTGCCGCAAGGAACCCCATGAGCACCAGAGACAGGACACACCAGGCACACCCTAAGAGAGATGCCCAACTGGTCTTGGGGTGGCTCAGCTGCCACCTGCATCAGAATTACCTGATGCCCTCATGAATAAACACATTCTGGACCTCACCCTAGACCCCGGAGCCAAACCTGGTTCTTAGCCCTAGCAGTACATTGGAATCATCTAGGGTACTTTTAAAAAATACCCAAATCTGCGGTAGGTTGGTTACTCCAGGAGGGGCATGGTCCACACCAAGACCAAGAGGCTGATTGCCTCTGATGCTTATTACCCAGTGCCCAGAGATGCCGAGTGATTGTTCTGAGTGAGCGTCGGTATTTTTTTTTAAATAAAAGCTCCCCAGGTGGATCTTACGGCACAGATGTAAAATTGTAGAGTCAGATTCACACCTGCTCCACTCCAAATCTACCACCAGAAGCAACATAAAATGCCTAATGCTAACCAGATGTCTTTGGAATCTGTGGTCACTCATAGTTGGTTCTGCTCCATCACTAACAGAGGTCTTGCATGGAGAAGGGCCTCACCACGCTCCAGCCTCATCCCTTCAATGGGTGTAGCCACATGGCCACCCAAGCCCATTCCAACCATGACTCATTGATGTGGAAATCGCCTGTTTGCTGGGTCAGGCTGAGCAGACAGCTCAGTGCCACTGGGCATCCATAAAATGCTCACATGGTGCTGTTCGTTTTCCTTTAAGCAGCAACACCAAGAGTTGGTCAGTCAATACCCTTGACTGACTGGGAATCAACGACATCTATTTCAAGTGCTGCATTCATAGTTAATCTTATAGATCAGGGTGGTCACCTCAAGCTGTGTCGGCTTGGCCAGAGAATCTACGATCGGCCCTATGTGGGGGATGGAGGGAGCCACTGATCCCACCCCCCCAAAGTCTCCCTTGGCTTCAGCAAAATAGCATCTGCAGGAAGGAGCCCTACCTGCCTTTTCAGCGGAGGTGATGGGCTGCGAGGGGGCTCCTCTGGCTTGGGGCAGCGGGAGTTAACAGGAGGGTCGGAGGAAGAGCATGGGACAGGCTTACCTATCCCTGAAACACGGCGTTCCTGGGGGGAATAAGGTGAGTCCGAAAAAACAGCCACAGGAGACATGGAGGAAAAGGTGAATCAGAATGAGACACTTGGAGGGAGAAGAGAAGGTGAGCAGGCAGGTGCAGTTTGCAAGGGCAGAGAGACAACAAGCCAGGCTCCTACAAGACAGGCCTGGCTGGGAAACTGGAGGCCTGGCTCTCTGTCCACATGAACACCGAGCCTAGAGTCCCCTCCTCTTGGACAATGTGTGAATCCCACAGGCCTTGCTTCTGGCTCAGACCCTGGGCTCTGGTCCTGCACTGCCAGAGCCCACATCAGGCCAAAGTCAGTCCCGGGGTCCTGGAGACGGGAAAGCTTCCCGCCCTTTCCGGGATAGGGACACTCCAGTCCTTCCGGGGGAATCAAGCATTCATCAACACCTGGGGATTCCAGGAGGCCAAGCCCCCAGCAGTTGTAGAGAATTAGAGGTCTCAGAGAAATGCCCCCTTAAAATAACGTCTGTTCTGGGGAGGGTTGGTTAGTCTAGGAGAGGCATGGTCCACACCAAGGCCAAGAGGCTGATTGCCTCTAATTCTAATTAGCCAAGAGTCTGTCCTCCTGAAAGGAGCCATTCTGTCATGGCACAAGTATTCTCCATAGACAACTGAAGCTCCTTCCCCAAAGTTTTTGAAATGTGACAACATCCCTAGTCAAAATTGGCGGTGGGGGCGGGGGTGGGTGGTGGACTGAACCATGAGCAAAGACCTGGAGCTGGAGTCACAAGGAGGCCTGCAGTCTGACCCACAGCTTTCAACCTGCTCTAGTCGCAGACTAATCCTGGACAGATGCAGTGGCCCCGCCTGGCTGGCTGGGAGAGGGAACACTTCGAGGCTGGCTCAGATCCCTGCAGGTGTCTGAGTCAGCTTCCTTGGGTTTGGACAAACTGTCTCACCATGGACTTAGACAACGCTCTCCCACACACCAGCATCTATCTCCAAAGCTCCCTCAAGCTGTACCATCTCAAAACTGGCTGCAAATCAAGCCATGGTTTTAAAGCGACACCAAATTAGGGAATGGATTTCTTTAATGCAAAACAGGTATCGGCAAACTATGGCCCATAGGCTAAATCTGGCTGGTTGCCTGTTTTTGTAAATAAAGTTTTATGGAAACATGGTCATGCTCATTTGTTTAGGCATCCTGTGTAGGGGTTTCATGCTGCAGTGGCAGAGCTGCATCACTGCAATGGGATAGCATGATCTTCAAAGTGGAAAACAGTTGGCCTCATGAAAAAGTCTGTGGCCTGTTGACCAGGCAGCTCATGATTGCTTTGCACCAGGCCAGGCTGGCATAGCTCAGTCCATCTCTAGCCTGAACATTGCGGCTGGCTTCCCAGTAGGTTAATGGTTACCAGGAAGGCAGGTCTAGTGCCATGACTCACCTGCTTCAGGACCGAGGGGTTCCGAGTGCTCTCCTCAAACTTGGCCAGCAGCTGATTTGCCATGGACTTGACTTTGTTCTGATTTCCACCTTCCTTAGTGCTGCTGCACTCTTGATTGGAGCCCAATCTACGGCTGGAGAAGGTTGATGGCTGTAAAAGTCAAAAGAGCATATTGGAGGTTGGATCCTGGAATCTTGGTATCTGTGCCTGGGGACTCAGGACAGGCCACTGGTTTCCCAAAGCAGAGCCTGCTTCATGGTGAGGAAGCAAGGCAGAGGCAGATGGCAAACCTCAGAGACAACTCTCATGGGAATTTCCTCTGAATGAACACATCTTCATTGAGAAGAAAGGGGCAGCCATGCTTGGAGTTAGAAAGTTAGGGTTTAAATTCTGACTTCCCCATCCCATGACCTTGGCAATCTACTTAACTTCTCTGAAGTTTCCTCATCTATAAAATGGGAGGGATAACTCAATTCAAGCAGTTACTGCAAAAATCAGTTATAACAAAGAAGTATCACATAAGATAATTTTCAAAAATACACTATGTGGCTGAGAAGAGGTGAAGAGTAGTGGGGATGAAGGAAGCAAGAGGGGGTGTCAGTCTGGCTAAGCACAGCCTCTTTCTTCTCTCTTTTCTGTACCTGCTTCCCCACTTCAACCAGGACTGCTCAGTGTTTGCGGTCTTTAAAAAACGTTTAATTTAGAAATGATTTTAGGTTTACATAAAAGTTGCACAGACCACACAGCTTGATCCTCGGTACCCATCACCCAGCTGCCTTTAAAGCAAAATCTGGAACAATCACAGTACTGTTATCAAAACTAAAAAATTAACATGGGCATGATACTGTTAATGAAACTGTAGGCGTTATTTGGATCATATCAGTTTTTCCATTAATGTCTGTTTTTCTGTTCCAGGCTTCAATCCAGGATCCCACGCTGCATGTGGTCATCACGTCTACTTAGTCTCCTCCGAGCTGTGATAATTTCTCCATCTTTCCTGATCATTCACGGCCTTCATACTTTTGAAAGGTATTGGGCAGCTATTTATAGAAAGCTCCTCAATCGAGTTGGTCTGATGTTTTCTGGTGGTTAGACTGGGGCTATGGGTTTAGGGGAAGGATGCCTCTGTGGCATCCACAGAGCTGTCCTTATCCTATCCTTTTGGAGTGTATGACTCACAAATGATGATGTAGCCCTCAACTGCTTAGTTAAGCTCTTTTGTAACATAGAGTTCCATGTAAGGTCATCTCTTACCAATAAAAATTGGAAAATTACCAGCTGCTCCCCCTTCCTGAAGGATCCCCTCCCACACACCCAGGAAACATAAATTCACTGCCATGCCAGCGGGAAGTGGGTGAACTTTCTCAAGGAGACAATGGGTCTTCCCCACAGCAGTGGCATTCTCATGAAAAATGAAGATGTGTTCATTTAGAAGAAATTCATAGGAAGAAGTAAGCTAGGCTCAATTGCTTTTTAGAAGGATCCCTAGGAGGGACAGCCCCATGGGAAACCATGTGGGCATGCCCCTCTTCAAATTGTGAAATGTGACCCTGAACATCAGTATAAGCTGGAGCAGGGAAGAAGGGTGTTTACTGGGAGATCACTATTTGTAGAAGATAAAAGTCAGCCAACACAGTGGACACAGGCCAGCACTTTCAGACATCAGTACTCAACAAATGACCCAAGATGGACCTTCAAAAGCAGATATGATTCCAGGTCTGGGTTGTGCCCCAGAGCCTGCCTTTCTAACAAGCTCCCAAGAGATGCTGATGCTGCTGGATCTTGGGACCACACTTTGAATAGGAAGAATTTAGAGAGAATTATTGATTTGATAAAACTGACTTTAAACAAAACAGCTGCCTCTGAAAACAGACCAGAGCCGTCTCAGAGGGAGAGACGCAAAGCAGATTTCTTCCCACTCCAGAAATTTTGCTGCCAGTAGCAGAAGCAGTGTAAACAGCCCCTCAAGAGGTCAAGAGTGAAAGGCAGGAAAAGACTCCTGAAGACAAAGTGAACCTGGGAGTCTTCTGGGGAGCAGGAAAGGGCCAGCAGCACGCGCAGGAAGGTGGAGAGCCACCTGTGACCTGGGAGGAGTGCACCTTAGCCCCGTGAACAGCTCAGCTCCTCCTCCTGGTTACCTCCCTACTGGCTGGCTTCTCAGTCACACTGCAGCTGAGAGTGGGAAGCCACAGCCGGGAGAAGCCTGGAAAGGCTTCAGACAGAAGTGATTTGAACATCTGTGGACAGATCTTTCAGATGGGAACTGAACACCAGGCTTTTTTTTTTGGTGAGAAAATGGGTGGAGTAGCAGGCAGCTACACTCCCCGGAGGTGAGCCTCCTGGCTCTATTCATTATAGAGAGCTCACTGTCCTGAGATGGGGCAAATCACAGACATGAACAACAATGTCCTAAAAAATACAGCAACAAAAACTCTTCAACCATATAAAAAAGTCTCTCTAAGTCCTATAAATCAGGTATCAATGTATTATTCAAATTATCCCCCGTGCCTCTAGCCATGGCTTTGACATTGGCCAGTAAATAGGCTTGCTAATGCTGGCACCCTACACTTCGCTGACATTTGCATGCTTGCTTTCATGGAATAAGAATGACCTTCTAAAAAATGAAGTCTTATAGCTCAGCTCTCTTTAAGTTGCTGCCTGAGGAGCAGGAACTGGTACTCTTCCCACTGACCCATTTTTCAGAAGCAGGTGAGAAATTAGAGATTATCTTTTAAAAATGGCCTGCAATTTTCCTTTTCACCAGAAGGTGGCACTAGTGGGCTCCAGGACTTTTGTATGTAAGATTAAAAGTGCAGAAAACAAAAGAATACAAAGACTGAGAGCTAAATTAAGCCTGCTGGTGCCTCCTTCCTACTTATTCATAGTGATTGAATATTGGTTAACATATGGGTCAGATACACGTTCAGATCTATCTATACCTCTTATTAGTCTTTAAAAATACCGCAAAGCTTCATGCATTTCAGATGTATCATCACATTTTACAGACAGGACCCACACCCTGGGAAGTTATGTTTCTCAAGGGTACGTAGCCAGTAAGGGCAAATCGAGGAGCAGAACCCCAGCTGTTATTCCATCAAGCCAAGCCTGGAACCCAGTGGTTCATGAGAAAGAAAAAAGTCCAGGGCTACTGTCACAGTGGGTCAGGCCTGAGCCACTGGTTGTCAGGAAACAGACCTTTGTTTAAACTAACCCTGCACACACAAACCTCTTCCAGGTTATTGAAGCCTCTCCGCCTCCGCTTGTTCATGTCATTCTCTTCAGTTTGGCCATCTACCTGCAAAGGCCAAGAAAGCACAGTGAGCTCGGGGCTGTCAAGGGTTTGGGTTCCACTAATATCCTTGAGGCCATGTGCTGGCCTTGAACTAAAAGCACACATGGAAGCATCCCTGCCTGACAGCAGACACAGCAATAAGTGACCTTGAACCATGACAAATGCTGTCACAGAGGTATGTTCAGGCATGATAGAGGGAGCATTACCCACCCCCCACTCCCACCTAGGGAGGCAGGTTTGCTCAGAAGGGCTGGGAATTACCTTATAAAGGCTCATGATGAAACATCCTGAGGCAAACAGAATCCTTGTGACAGATAGTGCAGGGACTGTTCCCATTGCAATGTGACCTTGGGGGTCACAGCCCTTGGGCCTCAGTGTGCTGCCTTATGGAGACAGCCTAGGGTAATTTTCTGCTCCTTAGGACCTTCTTCTACAAGAAGGCAACACTGGTTTGCCTTGTTGGGATTATTCTCAGGACTCAAATGAACTGTCCATGGATTTGGTAGCAAATTAAGCTTGCAATTCAGTCTCTATCATGATATTTTTAAATTTCAAATAAGCATTAGATACAGCCTGAGGATTACAGTGGCTATGTAGGCCCGTTTTCCTGGGACAGTTGTAATTTGCCTCCCCTCTTCAGCATAATTGTTAATAGAGCCTCTTCACTCTCACAAGAATCCCTGGATTGCAAGATACAGTGCATGGTCGCCCAACGGAGAAACCCTCGCAACTGCTGCCTGAATCTAAACCTTTAAATCTGCAAAACCGTGTTTACTGACCCTGCAAGGCCACCCAAAGGCACAGCACTATCAGCTGTCTGCTGAGGGAATGAGGAGGATCACACAGGGCGAGGGCCGGCTGGGTGGAGAGGTTGAGGGCAGCATCTCCTCAGCATCTGGCTGGGAAGCCCATCTTTCACACAGGGACTCCTGGGTCTGGACCTCTCCACCCTGCCTCTCCAGTCTCTGGAGCCATCTCTCAGTGGCTAGCTCCTTCAGGAGCACAGAGTCATGCCCCAGTGACTGACTGTCCCTTTTTGCAGGAAGTCCCCTACACTTTTGCAGAGTCCTTCATTGTAGGTCCAGATCACATCCTAGTCTTCCCACCATGACAGATGTAGGAGGAAGGGCTGGCTGTAGGCCACCTGCTCACCTTGAATCCAGGTGCATGCCCAGCCAGCCCTAAAAGAGTAAAACTAGCACCCAGGCACTATGTACCCACTGGCTTCCAACAAACATTCTCCTCTGCCCCTTCCCTCCTCTTGTATACGTCATTTTTTTTTCTTTTAGAAAGAAAAGATCAACCACAGTTTAGTAGTTGATATTAGTTCAAAAATTTGACCCAGGCAGCATAAAATAACAGATCAAAGAGCTCTGCCTTCCCTTCAACATTTTGCTCAGCTTCTCATAAATCATTATTCTGTGAATGGAAATAATTTCAACCCAAACCTTTGGATGAACACCAAGAGAAACAGATGACCTTATTTGCAACAGTGTTGGGTCTTAGAGGCACTGGCTGGCTGGGTCTCCAGCTCCATAGCCTGCAAAAGTCACTCTGGCCTGACATTGGAGTCCCTGAAAGTACAGAACGTTCTCCAACAAGAACCCTTTATAATCTTGAGAATTTCTGCACCCCCCACCCTGCGCCTTAAATGAAAAGCTGGCTTCCTTTATACTCAACAGTCCAGGGTGGGATTGTTCCATCTATCAGAACCTTGTGCAGATCTGATCCAACTTTGTTATCTACAGGCTCACCAAAGGCATTCCTGGAAGAGAATGCCCATCCAGCAGCTCCAGGAAGACCCTAAATTCTTCTAGGGTGTGTGTGTGGGGGGAATGGAAAGTGGCAGCCTCTACTTCTTTAGACCTATCCATCCTGATCTTAGGACAATAAAATGAGTTTACATGGAAAGCTTAGCAACACTCATGCCCAAAGGGTGCCTAGTTTCCATAATGGATTTATCATTGAAGCATGGATTTTCAACTAAGGCCTAAGTTAAAACATAAAAAGGTTAAGAAAATAAAACCCAGAGATTTATCTAATTTTGTTCTTACCTATCTAATTTGGAAAGTCACATTCTACAAAGTACTGGAAGTACCAGGAGGAAGTGAACACTTATCATGCCAGTCAGAGAGTGTGAGAATAAACTAACAGCCTACTTTTTTTTTCTTATTAATTTGTCCAGACCTCTCACTCTAAGAACATTTTCTTATCATGGTTTCCCAAGGATTCAAAAGAGTCTATATGCCAAAAGGCATTTATTAAACTAATTGCTTTCCCTCTTTAAAAAAAAAGTTAAAGGCATATATTTGCCAATCTGATCATTTGTTTGATTAGCATGAGATAGCCATGTTCTCATACTGCCTGTGTGAATGTGATTTTAGCTTAAAGCAAGCAAACTATATATTTAGTTAGCTAGTGTAGGCTAAACATGGAAAAAGTTAGGTCTGGATCAAAGGAACAGAGATTGGCCATTGCATACTATGGCCTGGTGGAGTCGGGCAACAGTTACAATGCTTACAAAGGTGGGCAGTAGCACTAGCAAGAGAGCTCTTTTGAGTTTTGGTACTAATTGCTTCCTGGCTGCGTGATCTTAGAAAAATCACCTAACTACTCTAATAAGAAGGAATCTTATAGTATCTAGCACATAAACTATTATGAGGATGAATGAGTCACAGATGTAAAATAATTCTTAAACTATAGAGTGCAGCTTTGGATGTAGCTCAGTGATAGAGCTCCTGCCTAGCATGTGTGAGGACCTGGGTTCTATCCCCAGTATCACAAAACAGAACACTGGTTTTAGACTGGTGTTAGTGCAGTTTAGTTTTAGTAGAAGGATTTTCAACATCTGAATTCTAGTTCTAGCCTTGACATTTACAACCTATATGATTTATTAAAATTTATTCTCCCGCAAGTCTAAGTTTCCCCACCTATAAAATTGGGATGAGATTATAATCCCAGCTTTCCTTGAAAACTCACACGAGGAGCAAAGGAGATACATATGAAAATGCTTGTCTGCTGTCAAGGGTTGCAGTACAGAACCAAGGGTTCAATCCAAACAGTTTTGTTCATCTTTTCAGAAAATAAGCATCTTTATTTAATCAGGATCCCTAAAGGAGGGGATGTATTATTGTCCTTTTTTTGCATACAGCTAAGCATTTGCTCCAAAATCACTTAATGAAAAAAATTATCCTTCTTCCAGTGAACTGTCTTTCCAGCATTATTGAAAACTGGTTGTCCAAATATGTGGGGGTCCATTTTTGGATTTACTATTCTATTTCAATTGACTATAAACTTGTTCATAATATTCCTTCAACAACCTTTTTAAAAAAATTTATAGAAATGCCTTGTTTTTCATTCTTTTTGTTTGTTTGTTTGTTTGTTTAATTATTCGGTGGTGCTGGGGATCCAACCCAGGGCCTTGTGTATGCAAGGCAAGCCCTCTACCAACTGAGCTATATCTACAGCCCTTGTCTCTCATTCTTTTTTTTTTTTTTTTTTTTTATTGGTTGTTCAAAACATTACAAAGCTCTTGACATAGCATATTTCTTACATAAGCTTTGAGTGAGTTATGAGCTCCCATTTTTACCCCCAACGCAGATTTCAAACTCATATCAGTTACATATCCCCATTTTTACAAAATGCCATATTAGTAACTGTTGTATTCTGCTACCTTTCCTAAAGGAGGGGAAATGTCATCGACGGAGCCGCTTCCCTAGGCTGGACCTGCGCACGCACTTGCTCACGGCATCTTTGCAGCAATGCCGTGATGTCTCTATTATTATCTCACTTTGCAGATACACATGGGAACTTGTTGAGAGGTTGGAATACTGGCTGAGTCCTCAGAATGTCTAAATATGTGTTTGCCTGCCTGGCTTCAAATTGCATTCTCAATCTGTAAATCAGCTCAGAACCCCAGGCTGCCAGTGTGCAGAGGAAAGTAGCCTGGACGCTGGTGTCCTGACATGCACAAGCTTTCAAACGTCTGAAACAAGAAGAACTAGAAACCTAGTAGGGGTTCTGGCTGCTGGGTGGGTGGGTGGGTGGACTTTGTGGGAGAATTGGGGGAAGGGGATTGATGACATTTCAAGTCCCACTAGAAGATAAGCTCCCTAGGGCAGGATCCTAGGCTCGTCTTGCTCTATCTCTAGGGCAGAGAAGAAAACTCAGGTGCTCTGAGATGTTAATGGGTGGACAGATGGATGGAGAGAAGAGGTACTTTCTTAAATAACATCTTTGGTTCTTTGGAAAGTGCCAGTGCAGGAGGGTCAAGAAGAAGAGGGATGGGAAGGGCAACAGGATTACACAGACCAGATGTGGATATATGAGAGAATCGTGCTGCATGAACTTCTCTGTACAGTGGGCCAGTGCTGGAGAAAGAAGACCTGACTGAGCAGAATAAACCCACAGGCTATATGCCTGGCTTCTGGGATGGGCCAACTTTTATGTTGTCCTCCAAAGAGTGGGCTCAAAATGGGACAAAACCTAGGAACCCTGCATAGGCATTTAATATACTATCTACTGACTGTAGTGGCCATAAATACACGCATCAGCCATGTGTGATTAGGTCTGAGACCGTACCAAGTAGATAGCATGAGTGTGTGTGTATGTACATGATATCTGACCTCGGGAAGGACAGAGGCCAAGGATGTATATCCAGGTGTCACCTACACACATGGAGACTAGAACCCTGAAGACCTCAGAATTGGTCCATGCTAAGTAGCCTTGAAATGCTAACCAGGATCACAGGCAGCTTTACAGAAGCAGACCAAAAGCTTTTAAAGAGAAAAAGAAACTCCCCAAGATCCTCTCCTTTTCCAAGCTGTGGCCAGCCAGTCTTCAGAACCAGTCAACCCCATGGGTACCACTTTCCCTGGGATGGAGAAGTCACTCCCCTAAATGTAACAAGATCCTTAATGGAGAAAATCTCTTACTTTATGAAATTGGTAAGTCTTGCTGGGATTTGAATGTTATCAGGAAGATAAGATTAGGGAAGAAAGAAGAATTTAATATCAACTGTGAAAATCAGGAGGGAGAGAGAGTCTTAAGACTGGCTCAGCAGGCAACAGTGAATCCTCTTCAGAATAAGACGCCACATGGTAAATAGATGTGTACACGCTGCTCAATTCCCATGTCGGGGTGTTCCTCTGCAGGGTGGTGAGAAGGACAGGGAGGGTGGCTAAACAAAGATGTACTTTTATGTACTATGGTGGGGGTGGAGGGGACTAATGGCACGGAATCACGCAGACGTGACCTATTCTACATTTCTATTCCACTAAGGCATGTGCTCTGCATGTCTAACTACACCAACAGCTTGGAGCACCGACTCACAGATGCAGATACACGTGTGGATTTCAGAGTGTGCACGTGTGCTGACATAGCTCTGCCTGTTCAGGATCATTCTGGGGTAGACTCAGCATCTTCTCTTGTGGCAAATGTTAAGGCCAAAGATCACTGTAAACAGGTTCCCCTACCAGAAACGTATCCAGAAACATGAAGACAACACTTGGTAGGACAGGGAGAAGGTACTTCTTCAGTGTGTGGAAAACATGTTAGGGTGTTTCAGTGGTGACCCAGGCACAGTGTGACCTGGGAGACTTGCCAATCCACTCAGTCACCTAGTAGCAGTCCACTGGTCTGAGAGGGAACAGATAAAGCCCAGGCCAGCACATACTTCAATAGCCAAATTTCTCAACTATCCAAAAAGTGGGGCAAGTTTCAGACATTAAATGTGGCCGTGGGATCAGACATGTGGGGCTTGACCCTTCTCAAGCTGGGCAGCCAAAGGACACACCCTGCAGGTGGACACAGTCCACAATGAGCCAGGGCTGGGCTGGGCAGAGCCCCCCTGCTTCCCCAGGGATTCCAAGCAGAGTCAGAAGGAGGTGGAATGAGGCTCCAACAGCCATCAGGGCTTGGCTGGTGGCCTTGTGACCACCCCCAACCCCTGAGCCAGCGCCAGGCCGGCTGTTCAATTGTGTCACTCTGCAAACAAAGGTGTGGTGACTGAAAGGTTTGAGGGTTTTCAGGAAGATCACCCTGGCTTGCTGGGAACAGAGCGGCCTGAAGCAGAGGTCCTTGGGCTGAGCGGATTTTCAGAGCGGGACACTGTGCTGGCTCAGTGGGACACATGGGGGGTGGGGGTGGCAGCACAGCCCTCACAGAGAGCTGTGAGTCAGGGCAGTGCAGGCAGTGGGCAGAGAGCAGCTGGTGCAGCTCATCATCCCCCCCCACACACCGGAATCCTCAATGCCTCAATCCTCCCTTCAGCAATCCCCCCCCCCCCCCGAATCCTCAATGCCTCAATCCTCCCTTCAGCAGCCCTGGCCTCACTGGCCTGTCCTTCCCCAGAGCCAGGGAGGGGCAGAGCATGAAGCCTCCTGCTCCTCAGGTCATCCAAAACAGTTGCTGCAGCATTACAGGGAGCAGGAGACAGGCCTCAGTGGGAAAGTGACCACTACTCACATAATAGAGAAAGAAAGGCTGGGCAGCCCCACTGTACCCTGGGCACGGGCTGGCAGGAGGAGGCAGGATGGACCTGGAGAGCAGGGAGACATGTGGAGGCCTGCAGCCTGCTAGAGAGATGGCGAGCTCTGGGCGGGGAGCTTTCAACCGCCCTGCCCCAGCGCCCCTGTGCCAGCCAGGGGCCTCCCTCTGGCCCATTCCCCATGGCTCATCTCCCCTCCTCTTTCCACAGCCATCCCATAAACTCCACAATCCAGTCCTAGTCCTCTGACATGTGCCTTCTGCCCCAACACGTCCAGATTCTGTCGCCTGCCCTCTGTCCTCACATTGCCTGGCTTCTCTGTCCCAACACTGTCTTCTGGGGCCTCTTTTGTAGAAACACTCTCCTCCCTGGGCTTCCTGACCCCTTTCCCAGTCCCTTAAATACTCTTGCTCCCGGAGGTTCTGACCTTGGTCTTGGACTTCTCCTGAACTCCCCAGCTGGACTCTAAGGTCAAGTGTCACATCACTTCTGCATGTCCTACCACTGGATACATGATAAATGTCTCTTAATGAATGAGCTAATGAGTGGCAAAGGACACGTGGCACAGGGGCAAAGCAATGAAGTACAGCTAAGTAGTGTGTGACCTTGGCCAGGGCACCGGACCTCCCGGGATCCTTATTTGTATCTGTAAAATGAGCACATTAAGCAAGAAAACTTGTATTCTGTCTCCCATGGAGATGCTATTGTTCAATTAACATGGCAACTGCCCATTAGGCCTGTGGTTCCCAGACTGTGTACCAAGGCACCTGTGACACCACAGTGAACTCACAGAGGAGCCACAGGATATTTTAAATTTTCTAGAGAAACACGATGATACCTGTCAGACCTCTTGTAAAATACTCTGATTTACCTGGACTCACCATATAAGCAGAACTATTAGAATTTCTTTTGAAAGACTAAAAACTACCCACGGTGGTCGGCATCTAGTAGAGTTGAATGTTTGTTGAATGGATGAACAAAATAAAATGAACGGAAACGTCGTGTACCTGTAGCATCCCTGCCGCACTTCTACCATCAGGTCCCTGATGGACAAAGTGAGAAATCACCTCACTTCCACCCCTAGAAGATGCCTGAGTCATTAATCTGGTTTACTTTAAAAAATATTCACCAAAGCCTGGCAGAGCAGTGCACACCTGTAATCTCAGGAACTGAGGCAGGTGGATCACAAGTTCCAAGCCAGCCTGGGCAACTTAGGGAGACCTTGTCTCAAACTAAGAAAAAGGCTAGGGATGTAGCTCAGTGGTAGAGCACCCCTAGGTTCCATGCTACCACTGTCCAAAGCAAACAAAACAAAACTCTTCACCAACATGTCCTCTCTGCTCCCCACCAACCCCTTCCTATAACTACTAAGTCCATGAAACGGGTTGGCAGGAAGAACTTCCAGAAACACTCTCTTATCCAACTGAGTTTTATGCACATCTTCTGTGAGTGCTTAATCAGCACAATTTGTTAGCACAAATAGACCAAGGGCTTGAAATTCTCTATCCTCTTAACCTCACCCATGTGCAATGAGAAATAAAATAAAAACCAGCCCAGAACTTACCCGTGGAGTCCTCTTCCTTGGAAACGTGAGGTTGAGATAGTTATTAGAAATGGAGCATTTGGTCAAGCTGAGGTCTGTATTTTCTCCATAGTTTTTGCGCCAAGATTCTGTTGGGAAATACAAGCAAAACTGAGATTTGGAGTCTGGGCCCAGGAGGTATTATAACCAGGGGGTGTGGTCATATCAAGGTCCTTCTAAAAGAGTTACCTCACCCTGGACTAAAGTCTGAGAAGGGGGCTGTTGTGGTTCCTATCGTGACCTCCCATAATGGAAATGATGCCTATCATGCAGATTCCCTGATACACACAGAGTCCCCAAACTGAAGTCGCCCCTGCTGGCCTCAGTGTCAAAGGGAAGGCAGCAGGCAGCTCCGGAGCAGAAGACAGAAGTGTTAGGAGAAGGCAGACTCGGGCTCCAGGGTAGAGGTGGCCCAAGGGGCTGGGCAACATCCCGTGCAGGTGCTTACCCATGGGCCTCAGTGGGGAGCCCTGGAAGAGCTCGTAGAACTTGGACAGGTACATGACCATGCTCAGCTTGTCTGGCTCCTGGGCTGATGCCATCTCTTTTCCCGTGGTCACTGGAGGGATCCCAAATTCACGTTCAGCCACGTCAAATGCCAGCTGGTTGTTCTCTACGGCGTCATCTTCATTCAGAGAGTCAAAATTGCTGGAGAATCATTACAAGGTGAAGAGGTTCAGGGAGAGGTGAGAAGATGTCTAACCTGTGAGGAGCACTGTGGGCTGACGCTCTGCCAAGTTCCAGAGACCCCAGCCCGTGTTCCAGAGTCCCAACCACCACCCCAGATCTGAAGAGGCTGGCCCCACCTTTCTCAGTCTGGGAGCAACCAAATCAGACAGGCGCCATGATCATGCATTGAGCCTGAGCTGCTACTCTAAGAAAATGGGAAATTAATGAGCTACTTATTATCATTTCCCTTCTGTTTCTACTTTTTAATTAAAAAAGCATTTAGTATTTTTTTTTTTTTTAGAAACCAAGTTATATACACCACATAAATTAAAAAGTGGGATTCCCATTTCCTCCTCATGACAATCTTGATTCCTAAAGGTGTGGACCAATGCTATTCGGTAATTTCCATCAGCCTCTTCAGATGGATTTGCATTGGCTGTGAGGCTATTCTGCTGTCAATATAAACATGTCCTGCTTTGGATATCACAAAGTGTTTCCGCAATGTAATCTTGTCTTCCCAATGACTTTGCCATCATTCTGCCCTTATAGACGAGGAATCTAGAGCTCCCAGAAACAAAGTGGCTGCCCATCTACACTCAGCTAATGGATCTGGGTGTCCAGCACACGTCTTTTGACTGTAAGCCCCTCATATGGTGCCCAGATTTAGGTCTTGCCCTACTTCTTCTCTTGGGGATAGAGCTCTGATTGTTCACATTGCCAGTGTGTGCCAACTGGGGTGAGGGCAGGGGGAGAAGGCAATCATTCAGCCTGAGCCAGTTTTTGTCCTTATGTATTAGGGTCACAGATCAAACCCATTACCGATGAAACAGTCTGTGCAAAGGGAAAATCGCAAGTTTAAGAACAAACTCAAATGGAAAACATGCAGAGAACTATTGATCCAGGTGTGGGGTGTCTGCATTCAGCCAAGCCACCTTAGTGTCCCTCCTCTCCATGGTCCAGCATGGGCCCCAGACTCACATCAGATCTGGCCGGAATCGGTGGATGATGGCACACAGGGCCAGGCCACTGCGCCAGGATGTGGTCAGGTTGGTGACATTGACGTGCCGGTAACCCTCGGTTTGCTGCTGGCACCAGGTTAAGAGCTTGCTGGGCCGGATGTCTGACTCTGCAGGGAGGGGAGCACAGGCAGTGAGACCTGGGGTGACCTCAGGAGCTTGCACCAGGGCTGAGAAACAGGAAGAGCTGCAGAAAGGGAAGGGGCTGGACGTGGGTGCAATTCCCCGTGGGCTGCTGCTTGGGGGCCTGATCAAGAGGATAGCTGGAGGGCAAGATCCTGGGACAGGAAGTTGTTCCCCAGTAGAGTCCCTAAAGCCCACTGTTGCCAGGTCCCAGACCGGCGGCTGGAATGCAGATCCTGTCAACAACACGGTCATCTTCTAGGAGATGATGATATGGTGCTACAATAGAGGGAGATGCAGGGGGGTGTGGGAACATGTGAGGGAGTGGGCCCCGTGGTGGCCCAGCAAGGAGAACTCTGCAAAGAAAGGGTCCAGGGATATGCATTTGAGCTGGGTCCTAGAGAATGTCTAGGAATTCATCGGACAGAAGAAGTCATTTTAAGAAAACGGGACCCTGTCATGGCAAAGAACCTGGAAAACCCTGCTGTGTTTGTGGAACAGTAAAAGAGTTTATTAGAGTCAACAGTCTATTGGCAGCAGGGCGCGGGGTCTGTGGAGGGCTGGGTTTGCCTAGTGAAGGAGAGGCAGCAAGGCAGAGGCCGCCGAGTGTCTCTAGGCAGGAGGGACCTGAGGAAGCTGGATGCTGAGGAAGCTCCTCACTGAATCATCCTTCCCCGACATTAAGCACCTGCCTCTGCACTGTGTCAGGCCCGGGAAGATCAGAACTACGAAGCGCTTGACACTTAGGGAGATAAGACCCCATGTTGGAAATGAGGGAAGAAAAATAAGGCCTGTGAAATGATCCCCCAGGCCATCTTCCTGTGCTAAGGGTTCCACGCCCATGAACCCTAACTCTCCAATGGTCCTGCCCTCCTGCTCTTGGTCAACCTGATGAAGAAGCTGCCCAAGGTCTCACAAGCACAGGTGACAGAGGCACAGTTTGTCACCATAGACACTGAGCAGGTCTCCTCCTCCCCTCAAAACCCATCCTGGTGACCTGGTCAGGGCTGCTTACCCCGCCTGGAGAGGCTGATGGACCTCCTCACTGAGTCCGCTCTCTTGAGAGGGTAGCTGTCCAGCTCCTTGGTGATGTACAGATGCTTCACCTATGAGCAAAAGAGGCTGCACGCTTGCCCACCATCTCCCCCAAGTTCCCGTCTCAGGGCCTCTGCACACAGCCCAGCCCTGCTCACTTCCTGCCCATCCTTGCTTCCCTCCATTGCTGAATGGCAGGATTTTTAGCAAGGGAACCCAGGCCACCTGAGTCCTAGACAGGGACCTCAGATATCCCCCAAATGGTGGGGGGTAGGTAAACATGGCTAATTGGCTAATTTTTAAAATCCACACCATTTTTAGTCCTATTGACTGAAGAGGTTGGGGGTTGTGTGGCTCTGAATCAATGGGGGAACAGTGGACTCCAGAATCCCGGGTGGTGAGGAAGAGAAGATATTTGGCCTGGTAGATTATTTGAGAAAATCATGATCAGTATTGCATGTGCACAGTGACAAATTAACACATGTAAATATATGCACATACATGAATAAATTTGCATACACATGGTACATTTTTCCAGTTCTCTTCTGTGGGTTTGAAAAAAAATGCTGTCTATATTGCTCTCCTGTGTCTCCCAGGGAGAAGAACTAGTTCCACCCTTGGGCCAAGAGGCCTTATTGGCCTCAGTCGCAGGAATGTGCTAAGATTTTTATGAGACCCTCTCCTCCCTTCCCCAGACTGACCCAGACGGGCCCAGGAATGGACTTACCTGATGGGGCCTGACACAGTGGGAGTTGAGGTTTGGGTACCGTGTCCCTGGGTCCAATGTGTACTGCTCAAAGTTCTTGTTGATGTTCTCTGGAGTGGTTTGAGGTAATAGCCGGTACAGACTTTCTCTGAAGAGAGGCAGAACCCAGAGGTCAGGGATCACTCTGGCCCCCTCAGACACTTGTCCCCACCTTCTCCCACCTCTCCCATCCCCCTATCCCAAGGCTTCCAGATGAGAATGTGTAACTCTTCCCTGAAATGCCTGGCACTCCCAGTTTTGAGATCTGCCACATAGGAGGGACAAAGGGGCCAAGAGGAAGGGATGTGTGGGTGGCAGGAATGCTGGCCTCCTCCCTGAGAAGGCTGGGACTCATGGCTGGAAGCACAGCAACCTGTGGTTTAGCTGTGACCACCACTTAGCCCTGCTGCCTGCGGTGGCCTGTTCCCCAAGGCCACAGACTTCCACACCCAAGACCATCAGCAGCCTGTCTTCCTGCCAGCCCCGCCTTTTCCAGTTCACCAGCTGTTACAGCCACGTGGCCAGCACCAGGGTCTGGGAGGAAGCCCAATATCTCAGCCATGGGAGAGGGAGGTCAGAGAACCCCAACACTATTCTGGAAGATGCCCTTTAAGTAAATCTCTCTGGGTGTTGGGTGAATGAGCAACGTCAGGGATCCCCAAGTTTATGGTTGCCCTAGATGAAGATTTTTTCTTTGGCATCCAGGACCTAAGACCTTGGCCACCAGGAAAAGTCACTGAAGGAGGTAGATGATGATGGATAAAGTGTCCTTGGGGACCTTGATGATTAAATCAGGCCACACATAGGAAGACAAATGAGCACGAGACGGAGTTCCCAGGTACAGCCAATCTTGCTCTGTCTCCTGCCTGATCCTCTGACCCCCTGACCCACCTGCTAGGAGTTCTGCTCTAAACCTCACCTTTCTGCCAGCAGCTCCAGGGGAGGGGTGCCCTGGTCCCAGCTCTTCACCATCCATGCTGTGTCAAAGGCTGCCAGGAAGCCACGGGCGCAGCCTGTGCCCATGGGCCAAAATGGCTGCAAGAGAACACATGCAAGATTCTGGTTGATACTCACGACTGCCAGCTTCCATCCCACTGTCAGCCTGAGAAAGGCAATGGTGGGACAGTGAGGGACAGAGCAGCAGCCCTGCTGACTGTACAAGGCCGCCCTAATTATAGAGAGCTGTAGCGCAAACTCAACTGCAAAGGGCGCTAGGACATGAGCCAGCAAAACTGCTCAAGGGCTCGGGGAGAAGGATACGTCATGGAAGAGCTGCACGTATGCAGGGAGTCTGATCATGGTCCCTCTGGAAACAGTGTGGACAAAACTCAGGGGCTGGAAAACGCTGATGGAGGAAGAGCCCATCTGGTTTGGGTGTAGCACAGAGCACGGCAGGAAGGAAGGCTGGGCGGGACATTGGGAAGGTGGGTGTTGGATGCTCAAATAAGGAGCCGAGGAGAGTGTCTACGCACAATGGTGAGTGAGGACCACTTCAACCAAGCTGAGCCCAGTGCACTTGTCATAGCACCTAAAGCATGGTTTGGACTCTGACTCTGTACCTGGGATCAACACATACACATGGTTTGATCCGTGCTTACATGAAGATAAAATTTGATCCCTTCTGAAAACATCCACTCAAGCTAAGGATTCGGATACTGGCAGGTTTGATCAGGGAAGTCAAGGCTGGGAAACCACACTGGGGCTCCCAGGCTTCTCTTGCACCCTAAAAGATCTCCACATTGAAAGGTCACAAAGGGCCACCCACATGAGTGAGGAGTCTTTGCCTGGCTCAGGGTACACATGCTCTGAGGACAGCCCAACGGTCCAGACCAGGCTGCCTAATTTTGTACTTCAACAAAGAAGTCAGCCTAGCTGGGTGTGGTGGCACATGCCTTTAATCCCAGCAGCTTGGGAGGCTGAGGCAGGAGGATCATGAGTTCAAGGCCAGCCTCAGCAATTTAGTGAGGCCCTAAGCAACTTAGTGAGACCCTGTCTCTAAATAAAATATAAAACAGCTGGGGATGTGGCTCTGTGGTTAAAGTGCCCTTGGGTTCAACTCCCAGTACCAAAAAAAAAAAAAAAAAAAAAAAAATCTGGAGATGGGAGAGAAAGTGCTCCCACCCACGTGCAGGCAGGAGGGTTCTTTGGGATTCAGTGAAAGGGCAGGCCTGGGGCCAGGTGGCCCTGGCAGAGTCCTGACACTGGCTGAGCCTGTCCTTCCCAGAGCTGTGTGACAGCAGATGCTGCCAGCTGGAGTTAAATGCAGGGATCTGTCTCTTTGCAGGAATGAGGGGCTCCACACACAAGCGTTACCTCGAGCAAGCTGTCACCCACGAGGGCCACCAGCAGCTGGTGCGACTGACGTTCACGCACCAGGGCTGCGTTCTCGGATGCGTACATGGAGGTGAAGTCGAACATGGCCACATCGGGCTGCCCATAGTGGTTCATGGCAAAGTCTAAGGACGGCAGCTGGTAATTGGTGGCAAAGTCTGCAGCTTCCCTGGCGTAGGAGAGCAGGTTTTCCTGGTTCACGTTCTCGGCACATAGCAGCATCTCTGTGTCGATGTAGTCCTAGGGAAGACCAGAACAGTGCAGCAGCCTGCCCCTCTGCAGGGTAGGAGTCACATCCTCTCTAGGCAAAAGGACTTGGCCTGGGCCTACACAGTGAAGCTAATCAAAACAGAAATAGACAACCAGCATCGAGGGAATAGGGAGGAAGCCAATCAGCCAGCTGTGAGGGTTAACACGGTTGTGATTAAGCATCAAATTTGGCTTGGAGCTTCCTGGCATCCAAGGCAAAAGGGAAATGCGATATGTTACAGGGCTTTCCTTATCAGAAAGAAGGAAGCATAGCTATTCCTCGGGGGAGGTCATTTTTTCCTGGCACTAAATTCTAAAAGATCTGTCTCACGTAGGAATTTTGACAGCAAGCACCGAGAGTTGTAATGAGCAGTGTACTTGATAATGGTCTTACAGCAAATAAGAAACACATTCCTCATGACTGGTTCTTGCGATAACTTCTAACACAATTAAAAGACAAAGGAGCAAGTCAGTAAGTGTGATTTAATAATGGACTCAGCTAAGCTAATGTGATCCAGATACGTTGCACTGAGAAGTCAAAAAGTCAGGGGGGTGGGATGGGGTGCTCGGCATAACACTCAAACTTTCTTTCCAGAATCAGATACTCCTTTCCTGAGAGGCTGAGGGCTGCTCATGGCTTGGCTTTGCTCTTAGGGTGTTCATTATTCTACTTCCCTGCGTGGGGTGGAGCGCTGTGAGCTTAGAGGACAAGGAGGTCCAACCATCCTGGTGGTGCACCACAGGACGTCAGAGAAGGAAGAAAGCAGTGTAGACCAGACCCAGAGACTACTCTGCTCATCAGGTGGCAAACTAAAAGGCCACGTTCCAAGATGACACAAAAAACATGGCGGGGCATGGTGGAACACACTTGTAATACCAGTGGCTTGGGAGGCTGAGGCAGGAGGATTGCAAGTTCAAAGCCAGCCTCAGCAACTTAGTGAGGCCCTAAGCAACTCAGTGAGACCCTCTCTCTAAGTAAAATATAAAAAAGGTCTGGAGGTATGGTCAATGGTTAAGTGCCCCTGGGTTCAATCCTGAGTACCCGCCCCCACCCCGGAAAAAAAAAGGAAAAAGAAAAAAAAATCATATATGCCTCATAGGGTGAAGAAGTGGCCCATAGGATGGACACAGGCTTTGCAGTCAGCAAGGGCAATGGGTCAAATTTCACCTCTGTGTTCATTACCTATATTGGGAAAGTCATTTAACTTGGTGCTGAGCCTCCGTTTTCTCATTCTAAAATGGGAGTAATGGAATCTACCACACGGAGCCACTGAAGACTGAATGAGACTAAGTACGTGAAATCTCAGGCCCATGCCTGGTATGTGGGAAGTGAATGGAAATGGATGAAAATGCCTGTCCCCAGTAATTCATGGGGACCCGAAAAGTGGCATGTGGTGAAATGCAACCTCTACCTGCCCAAGGTGCCAGCACAAGCTTTTGCAGGTCCCAAGAGGCTCAGCCTCACCTGCACCCACAGTGACCTCCTGTTTCCGTTTTCAGAAGAGCCATCATTTCAAACACCTTGTTGAACTTCTAATATTTCCACACTCATACCACCATTCCCAAATTGCTTCTAACATTGGTCCGAGAGTCCTTTGTCGGTTCTGGTGTTGAGATGGAGTTGCAGTTAGTTGGGGTTTTTATTTATTTATTTATTTTTGACACCTATTCTTGGGTCCCATGCTCACTGGCCTCCCTGGAAGGAGTGGTGATGAGAATCAGGAGAACGGCACGTAGGGGGCGCACGCACACTTCCCCTCAGAACATGCCCGGGCCCCCTCAGGGGGACCATGAGCTACACGTGGTGCCACACTACAGTGAAGATACTGCCTGGTGCAGACCCCAATCAGGAATGTGGGCACGTGACAGAGGGAGCAGACCTGGGCTTGGACCTGGATCAGAGCCCCCCTGGTGCTGCTGTGGGGAGTCCTGGGCAAGGGAGTTGGAGGCAGAACCCTCAAGAGGAGGTAAGAACAAGGACAATAGGAAAATCAGGGCAGAAGGGCAGAGAACGGGATTTTAGATGAAGTGGGCAGGCCTGGGTGGTTGTTCTAAAATACGGTAAAAGTGGGGCAGGAGGACACATTTGGGCCTGATTTTCCATGGCCTGTAGGAAAGACTGAAGGGAGACTGGATGCTAAATTAGAGAGATGGGACAGTCGGGGAGGGAAGCCACAAAAATGAGTGAAGGGTGAGGGATCCAATAGGAAGAAGAGTTGCCCCATTGCTGAGCTGGATGGAAGAGAAGGCGGGCAAGGCCCACCCAACCCTTCACAGGAGGCAGGGCGCAGCACAGAGACAGCCCAGATGGGGACCCATGCCACACTGCAGTGAGAAATGCCTGTGGTGACCACAGCCTGAGTGGGCATGGGCCAGGGAAGAGGGGCCCGGGGAGGCTCTGGGATGGATCTACTCCTTGGGGCAAGAGAAAGCTCAACACAGCTGGGAGCCGAGAGGCAGGGTTTCTAGAGGAGAAATTTTACTCTCCCTTTAAGAACCATGAAGGAAAGCCCAGGGATCAGCTGGAATAGACAGGGACCCAGGTAAGGGAGATCTCTTGTCCAGAGGGCAGCCAGTCATTCAACAGACACTTATGCAGCACCTGGGACACCTGTAGGACGACGCTGACCTACATAGGGAGAGGATAATGAGGAGGACTTGTCCTTTCTCTGGAGGCAAGAGAAGAATGCCAACGTGAGCGGCTGGGTAGGTGGGCCACACACACGCTGTAGAGTTGGCCGGACACTGGAAACTCAGGCCAGAGCTCCTAATCCCAAGCAGAGTCCTGTTCTCCCATGTCCAGCCTATGGCCTCTGATTTCTAGATGTGAGTTTGTGCCGTGGCCCTTGAGGCCCTTGGCACCATCTCAGGAGGTTGAGGAGTCCTCGGGGGGAGGAGAGGCCTTGGTGAGGTTATCACAGGCCTGGGATCCACTCCCAGCTCCCCAAAGCCACCGTGTAAGCACAGCAGATCATACTCTGGGACCTGCACCATGAAACAGAGCCCAAGATGGGAACATGGAAGGGCTGCGATGACTGCCAAGGAATCCAGCCACCTTGAGCAACGTGTCATTGCCTGGACAAATGCCCTGGGATGACCTGAAGGTGACCTTAGCATCCCAGGAGTGTGGGGCACTCGGACAGTGAAACGCAATACCCCAGTCACACTCCGGCAAAGGTGCCTACAGCACCTGCACCCCACACGCTGGCCCTGCCCTGCACTGCTTCTGACAGCCAGTGCCAGACTCAGGGGGCAACCTCAGGAGGGCCAGCTGTAGGGCAGCAGAAGGGGGTTATGCTGCCTCCCTAGAATGACCTCTGGGCAATAGACACCAGCTTTGAAGCCCAGCACTTGCATCTCTGAGGGTGTGCTCAGCCAGCCTCACCCGGCAGCCCCTATCTGCAGCCTCCATCCATAACCCAGGCTCTCAGCAAAGACCTGAGCCAATGTGGAGGAGACCCAGGGGAGGGCTGGGTTACAAATGCCACCCGGCCAGCTGCCAGCACAGGCTGGCGAGAAGAGAGGCACATTCTTCTCTGACAAGCAGCAATGAATAGTCACCATGCTGCTTGGGCTGTAGGCCGGCACCGGGGAGCAGGCTGACCTGGGGCTGCACGATGCTTATCTTGAGCATGCAGTGGTGGCGGTGCAGGTGAGAACAGGGGCTCTGGGAGGGCTGAAACCTGACCAGAGGAGCTACAAGTCCAGGGCCCACCACTCCATATGCCTCTTCCCTCCAACCTTGTTACTTGAAGATGCAAAGCCACAAAGCAGAAGCCAGGAAGCCAGCAGGACAAAAAAGTGGGTGTCCAAACAAGATTGAGAAGTTATGGAGGGAATTTGTAAACCCATCACATGCCAGGCGCTCCGTGTGTGCGTATGTATGTGTACATGAATGAATGTATACATTGAAACACACACACACTCCACTCAAGAACGCTTTCCGATAGAAATCATTCCTATTTTGTAGACAGGATGACTGAGTTTCAGAAAATAAAAAATGAACAGTTGATTATGAGTTAGTATGTGGCAAATAGCGAGCTTTCCCCCATTCCACAACAAGGGGACACAGCATGAAACTTTCAAGTGAAAGCATCTCTGTGTTCTACCAGGACAATCAGCCCCCATCTGTCTCCATGTGACCTTCCAGTGAAGACTTGGCTGATCCACACTAACACCAGCACACAGCTCTGCAGAAGCCTCTCTCCAGGCCTGGGCGTGGCTCCTTTACCGAGCACTCATGCAATGAGAAGGGCGGGGAATGGGGAAAGTGGGAGGCCCCTTCTGTCTCCTCCCTGTGCTCAGTTCCTGGCAGGAGAGTGTCTTCTCCCACACCTGCTGGTGCTGCCAGCCCAGGTCATAAAGGGAAAGGCAGGTGAGAAATGAGCTAAGGTACATACATTAATGATGACACCTTTATCCAGCAGACTCTGCTTCTTGGCAGTCATGACAAAATAGTGGGTGCTGTCCTTGTAGTAAACAATGTTCTCAAGATCGATCCCTGAAAAGAGAAGTGTTCAGACCCAGGTTACTTCCCCAAAGCCGGCTGAGTGCCAGGAACTGTGTTTTGCCTCATTACAGATCTCATTATTATTTTTTATGTAAACAAGAAAATTTATTTTCATACCATTCTAAGGCTATAAGTCCAATATCCTAGACTTAAGAGATCTCAGGGTTGGTTTCTACTGACACCCATCCTTAATTTGCCATGGCCACCAAGGATGGCCTTTACCCTGTGCAGGTGTATTTTTTTTAATTGATTTTATTATTTTTTTAAATACACGACACAGTGGAATGGATTACAATCCTTATTACACATATAGAGCACAATTTTTTTTGTATCTCTGGATATAAAGTATGTTCACATCAATTTATGGCAGGGCTCATTATTTATCTGCAGAATCTTCATGCAAGACTGAGTTTAAGACACAAGGCTGAGAAGATAAGAGAGAACCCAAAGTTACCTGAGTTTTACAGCTAGCATTTATAATCACAGAAGGACATTGTTGTTGTTTTAATTCACAATATGCACAGGGGTTGTGAGCCAGTATTTCTAGGGTGGAGCTGAGTAAGATGTTACAGAAACTGGTGGACCTGGCCATGGAAGCTAAACAGCAATGATTTGAATCCGAGCCTGTATGGCTCTGAGCACTATCCACTGCGCCCTCCATGTGGCCAGAGCTGTGGAAATTCTCCTCAGGCTACACTAAGGGATGCTCCTACCATTTCCCTCCTTGTAAGTGAAAACCCAGGTGCGGCAGTAGGAACAACTCAGATTTAGAGGCCTGGTGTATATTTTTTTTGCACTTTGGGTTTCTGCAAAAACCACATTGAGAAATGAGAGCTTAGTTAGTTGTTCTCAAAGTGTGGTCCCTAAAAACACAGCTTATCAGCAGCTTATCCAAGACCTACTGCATCAGAAACTCTGGGGATGGGGCCAGCACCCAGGGTTTTAACAAGCTGTCGGGGTGATTCTGATGCATATTTGAGTAGGAGAACCACTGCACTAGTTTATTTGAAGGTAGAGGAAGGAACAGACACCTGGAGACCCATCAGCATGCCACACAAGGGAGTTGGGCTGGGCAACTGCAGGGACCTTTACTACAGAGGAGTAGGGAACAGCCATGAATGCAGAGGACCCCCAAGAGAACCAGAGGAAATGTCGCTGTCACTGTGTGAGGGCACTTTGTGAAACAACGGCCCAAGGCGACAACCTCAGCAAAGTTTAAAGGAAGCACATTGAAACATTCAATGTCCCGTCAGAATTTATTACTTGGTGGTTTAAATATCTGTTTTCTTGGCTTTGAGGGAAAGGAAGTGTTGGAGAATTTTTAAATAACCCAAAAGTATGCAAATGCTGGAAGGAAATATTAAAACTCAATGAAGTTATGCAACGGTGGGGAAACTCAAAGGGTCACTGGATGCATTTCATTGTGAACAGCGAGAGGCAGTCTGGTTCCAAAATTAATCTCATTCCTGGAAAATAAGTTTAAAGATAGATTCAACAGAAACAGTCTTATCTGCAACAGTAAATCGTGAAAGGTTTAAATCAGAGGTCAGCAAATATTTTTCAAAGGGCCCGATGGTAAACATTTTTGACTGTGTGATCCATACGGTCCCTGTTGTAAGAACTCATGGAACAGGCACGGTTGTGTTGTCACCAACTTTTACTTAGAGACATCAAAACTTAAATTTCATGTAATTTTCATGCATCAAAAAATATTAAACTTGTGATTTTTTTTCTTTAGCAACTTTCAAAATACAAAGTCATTCTTTGCTCAAAGACAATATAAAAAAAAAATGCGGCCAGCCATGGTTTGCCAATCTGGGGCTTAAAAGCAGTGACACCTCCTTGGTGAGATGTTCCACTGCCCCCAAAACTGACCATCTGGAGGACTATGTTGAAAATGTGACATTGAATGAGAAATATGGGCGATATCTTAAATGTGACTCTGAGTGAGAAAAGCAGAAAAGCAGTGAAGGTGCTGTACCGGGGGTCAAAAAGCAGAAAATACACATTGTTAGTCAACTTAAAAAAAAAAAGCAAGATGTGGCTCAGTGGCTAAGCATCCCTGGGTTCAATCCCTAGTACTTACCCCCCCACCCCCCCAAAAAAAGAAAAAATCTGGAATTTATTTAATTGGGAACAGGTGGTTCATCCCTTGCTTTCCCCTCACTTTGTTTTCTCCGCCATCCTTACGGCTGCCTGACCTGTCACTTTATCTGTTTATTGATTATCTCCCTCCATAGCACGAATACAGGTCCTGGGGAGGGAGGGATTTGGTCTCCTTCATTGGTCTAACTCAGGCCCCAAAGCAGTATCTGGCACATAGCAGCCACTAAGTGAGTGAATCAGCACCTCTGTTCTCCAGGCCCATGGCTGGATGTCAAATGCTGCCCGGGAGTGGCATCCCTGGATGTCCCTTGGAGTGTGGCAGCTGGCGTGCAGCATGTGTGCTTATTCAGGTACTACCTGCAGGTTCCTGGCTCCCAGAGCACCCCTGAGTCTCACACTGGCCCGGGTGCAGCGCTGACCATCTTGCATTAGGGCACTTTATGTGGATCCTTGATGGTCAGGGAGCTATGTCGGGGTGGGGGAGGATCATGCCGACTTTGACCTTGCTCCACAATACTGAGCACTGGCACACTGCAGGCACTCGGTAAATGTCGACAGAGTTAGTGCTTTGTTATCCATTTTCAGGTAAAACATCCAGAATGCTCCATCAAGAACCCCTTGAAGGAACGCTGCCCACTTATTACCATAAGGAGAAATCTCTGCTTTCACCCTCTCAGTATGAGTCTCCCAGTCCCAGGAGCCTGTGAAGCCACCGGGCCCCTCTAGATACCCTAGAAAATATGGACAAGAGCTGGTTGAGACAGAGGTGAAGGTCTCACCTGTTTCTTCTTTCAGGTCCTGAAAAAATTTCTGGTTGAAGATGAAGGCCACGCCGCTGATCTCTTCCACCTTGGCCTCCGCTGTGCTGTTTCTGTTTATGAAGTTGGCAGTGATGGCAATAGCCAGCTTCCCCCGGAACTCCTTTCTCCTGAACCCTGGGAGAGGAAGGAGACAGTGGAGTCAGTCTTCTGGGTTGGGCACGAACACTGAAAACCATCATGGAGAAAGTCCTCCTCAGTGCCCACGGGCCAGCGAAACCAGGCCTCTAGGCCTCTGGAGGACAGGAGCCCGCAGAAATGGCAGGTTTGCTCCCAAGAGGAAACAACATGTCATGAGAGTCTTGCAAAGTCAGTGGGACTCTGTCCTTCCCTAAACCAACACCCTGATTAGTTAGGCTTGGCAAAGGCCCAAGTGATCTTCTCCAGCAGGTAACTAGTCCCAGAGCTCACCCTTCTACAGAGGAGCCCCCTACTCCAATATGATTGACGTTCTCATAGGGGAAAGAAGGACACACATGTGCCCAGGGGGAGACAGACCATCCTGTGAAGATAAAGATCATAACCCAAGGGATACCAAGACTGCAGCAAACACCAGCAGCCAGGAGAGGGGCAGGGGACCCATTCTTCCCACATCCCTCAAAAGGAATTAACCCTGAGGGCAACTTGGTTGTGGACTTCCAGCCTCCAGAACTACACCACAATAGCACTCAGTTTGTGGTACTTCCTTAGAGCAGCTGTGGGAAACTAATATACTAATTCCCAGTGACAGGCACTTAGTACACATCCAATAAATATATTATGAACACAAATTAATTTAGTACTCTAATTCCTTATGGCTCTTCTTAAATTTTTATTTTTTGTTTAAATTGACATAAGATCATTGTTCAGGCTTATGGCGTACGATGTGATACTTGATACATGTATGTAATAAGCAATAATCAAATCAGGGTAATTAGCTCATCTCCTCAAACCTTCATTATTTCTTTAGGCAGAGGCCGTTCAACATTCACTCTTGTAGCTCTCTTGAAATGTATATTACATTGACTGTGTAGGACTACATAGGACTA
Source organism: Spermophilus citellus (assembly GCF_964194105.1). Classification (NCBI taxonomy): domain Eukaryota; kingdom Metazoa; phylum Chordata; class Mammalia; order Rodentia; family Sciuridae; genus Spermophilus; species Spermophilus citellus. Next base: position 205,928,476 of record NC_138183.1, on the reverse strand, counting down.
CATCCTTAGGGGTCTTGGTTTTCAATGGTTTATATGAAAACTTGTGTTGAAAGGCCGTGATGCAGGATCACAGCAGGTGGTCACAGCTCAGTGGAACCTTCTCCTCCTCTTCCTTTTCCATCTAGTTTTCCTGTAGTCCTGAATCCTCCCATTCCCACCCCAGACATGCTGCTCAGCTGCTTGATTCCAGGGCCCAGTAGCTATGGTTTGAATGTGTCCCCTGCATTCCTGTGTTAGAAGCTGAATCCCCCCATTTATATGTCACGGTCGCTGGAGAGGGGCCTTAGGGAAGCGATTGTGTCAAAAGGCTCTGCCCTCAAGATTGGATTCATTCGTGCATGAATTCGTGCGTTGACAGGCCATCCTGGGAGCTCTCTCGGTCAGCTGGTTCTGTCTTGTCATGGGATGCCCCCTGTCATGTTAGGATGTGGCACGAGAGCCCTTGCCAGACTCTGGTGCCAGGCTCTTGGTCTTTCAGCTTCCAGAATCATGAGCTAAATAAACCTCTATGTTTAATAAATTTCCCAGACTCATATATTCTATAATAGCACCAGAAAACAGGCTAAGACCCTAGTCACACAGACACAGACCTGCCCCAGCATCACCTTGGGAATTCCCTGCACATCCTCTCACCAGGTACTCCGGCCTCATGCTGGTGCCCAACCCTCTGCCCAAAATTCCTCTGACCGAAACCTTGGGTTTCTACTTGGAACCTCTCCTTCAAGTTGTTCCTCATTAGACCTTTGTCAAAGTTACAGGAATGGTTATTCACCAAAACAACATAGGAAATCCAGAGTACCACATCCAGATTGGGAGCTAGAATTGCCTAAGTTGTCCTGTCAGATACTGGGTAGTGACTGTGAGGGAACAGAAGTGACATCAGAAGGTGGCGGTGGTGGTCAAGAACACCCAGGGAAGGGCCTGAACCAGAAGGACTAGACATCCTGAAATTTCTGTCAGCTCTTTCAGGGCACGTGTCCTGTGCTCAGGGGGTGCCTTCCCCGTCAGACACTGGCAACTTGTGGCCCTCAAGGGGGGCAAGCTCAAAAAGCAGTGTTGTCCCTAGTCTAAGAGATGCCATTTGGGGGCCGTATTCATTATGACTTGTGGTTTTCAATCAGTACTGCTACTATAAATCAGGACACCCAGAAGCCTAATTGATTCGGGGTCTGGGATGTTCGTGACTGCTGCATCTCCTACTATTAGGGTTTCTCTCTCACCCAAACTGGATCTCACCCCAGGAAAGCACACTGTGCATCCAACTCTAGGACCCAGTGAAGCACGGTTTTGTACGGTGACAGTTTGGCAGAACTTATCTAACTGCCCAGCAGTGGGTGTGCTTAAGCGTTGTGGAAAGAGCTGGGAGAGACTCTTTCTCTACCTCCTTCTGTTAGCAGAGCACTTGAATGTGAACAAACACCATTAACCGCATGAAGTGTTTGTCCCAGATGAAGTACTTATTAAAGTGCTCGGCACCCTGGCTTGCACATCAGGAGGTGCTCAATAAATGCAAGTTGATTTTTCCCACAGCACTTAACCTTTATAAAGCATTTTTACATATCAGTGAGTCTGGGAATCGCCGAATAGGTGAGTCTCCAATCCTCAGCACAGTGCTCTGAATGGGTTCTGCTACTTTCAGTTTAGAGCTGGGAAAACCAAGGTCCAGAGAGCATGAAATGGTTGCCCTCTCACTCCAGGCCTCTTGGAGCCCTGCCCACCTACCTCAGGCAGGATGGGACACCTGCCCTCTGAGAAGCTCCCCCAGCTTTGGCACCTGCCATCTCACCCACTGTCTCCAATCCCTCCCACTCTCCCCACCCCCATCCCAAGAGGAAGAGCCCTCACCTTCCAGGGTGTTCCTGCGGCCATCAGCACCAATGATGACGTCAAACTCGAACTCCGACAGGGCGTGGTCTGCAGGCAGGAATTCTGCCCGCCAGCCAATTTCTGCAGGACACAAAGGGGAGATGAGTGACAAGGAGCAGTGGGAGGAAGGTGGTGACAGCTCTGTGTGTTGGCCATGAGAAATGGACAATGCTGCCCAGGCAGAGCCTTCAGGGGAAGGGACAAGGCAGCCCACAGTCACGTTCTACTTGGCATCTGCTGGCTTTAGTGTCGGTGCAGCCCGGGACAAAGTAAACCAGCAACGCAGCTCCATGCCTAGTTTCACTGGCCTTCACTGGAAATTTATCCCAAACGATTCCCAAACTAGTCCCCCGTGCACAGTATTTTTCTCACTAGATTCTGCTGTGTTCTCTTCACATTCCCCCACATTACTCAGTACCTTCTTAATGCTAAACGGACCCAAAAGAATGAGAACAAAAACAATTTGTATTTCTACTTCATGCTCAAAATGTTCTGTTGTGGAGTTCGCTGCCTTGGAAAAAAAAAACATTTTCAGGGACAGCCTGTGTGTCTAATAGAGATGCCGGTCAGGAGCACACGTCCCTGAGTGCCAGGTAATAAATAGTGTCCCGCTAGAAAAGCCAACAAAGGGCTCCCTTAAATTCTCACAAATGTTGGGCAGAGGGAAGGAGAAACGAGGTATACCCCAAGCAGGAAACTGGAGGTTTCCAACAGTACCTGGCTCAGAACTCTTAGCCCCTCCTGGGCAGTAGAAGATGTTGACAGTAAGAAAGATGCAGAGGCTTCATGAACAACCTCTCTGACCTCAGTGAGTCTAAGGGATCTGAACTTAAATAAGCATACTAAAAGAAGCAAGAGAAATGTTACTAAATAGGGTATATCTATATGGGTGAATTTAATGGCTTATAAGTTAAAACTCAATATGATTAAAAATATTATTGATGGCGGCTGGAGTATGGCTGAGCAGTAGAATGTGTGAAGCACTGGGTTCAATCCTTAGCACCACATAAAAGTAAATTTAAAAAAAAGGTGCTGTGTCCATGTATAACTAAAAAAATTGACTGAAAAATACATTGAACCTTTATCTCATAGTTATTCTAGAAGCCTCACTTTCTGTACTAGATTTTGAAATACCTTGTGGGTCCAACAGGTGCATCCACACACCTACGTGTGAACTCTCATGCATAACTTGGAGTGCATGTGAATGAACTTCACCAACCACCAAATCTATGTCTTCTTTCTTGCTATTGACTGGACTTAATTTGTCAAAATAGCATCTCCTAAGGACAAGGCCACCAAATTATAGGTTTGATGGCTTAATAATAATCCTACCCTCCTCCTCCCTGGAGGGTAGGAGCAATAGCAATGGTCAAAAAAGGTAAACTATCCTTGGCTGGAAGTGTGCCAGACAGCTCTCAATAAAAATAACTCTCACAGAAGCACCCTCTGACAGCTGCAAGTGTAGCTTCTGGTTTGCAATATCTGACTTGGAGACAGAAAAGGAAAACTACACTGTACTTTGATTTTCCTGATCTTCAGGAGGCTCCAGAACCTTCACGAACTCCACGTTCACATGGATTTCAACTCCCAACATCAGGGCCACCTTGAATAGGATGAGCTGCAGTTGACGAATACCTGTTAGGAAGACAGAGGCGGAGAAGAACCATCATTAGCACCTCCTGTATGCAGAACACCGCACAATCACTGCTCAGGGATTACGGTGTGGCAATACACCAACCATGATCATCCCTGAGCACTGATTTTGGCGACAGACACTCTGTGTTTTATAGCAGCCCTTTAGTACCATCATTATTCTCATTTTTATCTATGAGAAACTAAGGTTAAGTGACTTGCTTGAGGTCACACAGGAGCAGAACTAGAAGTTGGGCCTGGATCTGTCTGATTCAAAGTTCCTGCTCTAGCGTTGGATGACGCCCTAGGGAGGGGGGCTTCGTCTCTCCTGCCTCCTTCCTGAGCTGGGCTCTGGGCTTGGTAAGGTAAAGATGGAAAGAGGAGCCCACAGAGAAGCGAAGAGCAACAAGGGAGGACAGTGATCCAGTGGCTCATTGTGGGGAGGCTGTGCCCAAGCTCTTTGCCCTCCAAGGGTAAGTAAGGGTCAGGTTCTCCACTTCCTGTTTACTCTCAAAATTCTCCCAATGAGTAGAACCTCATTTCCCTATTTTGACTCCCGCCATTCTGTACAGATGGGCATCCCTCCAGGTATTTTTCCACAGAGTGAGCAGTTCTAAACTCTCCACGGGCCTCTCTGTATTTCACAGGTTTAGCTCATTTAATATTTGTTGAGCATCTACAACGTGTCAGGTGCCAGGCTAGGCATGGGAGGTGGGACACACCCTCTAATGGAGGAAATACAGGTAAGAAGAATGGAGCCGGGCACCGTGGTTGTGGGTGGTGGTGGTGGAGAACAGGGCCTGAGCTGGGGTCCTGGAAGCTAAGAGAGGTGGAACCAAGAATATCAAATCTAACAGGAGGTCAGGGAAGTTGGGGGCAGGAGGCTTCTGCCGACTTGGGTGGTGGGGAGAGATCGGGCTGTCATGGGGGAAGGTGGGAATGAATGGTGCAAGAGCCCACCTCTTTCCAGAATGGACATTCTGAGGTAAAGATGGTCCTGGGGCACACACAGAGGCCTGGAGGGTCAGTGAGACATGAGGAGCAGGAAGGCCTGTGGGAGGAGCAGGTAAAAGGAGGGGAGGGAGCCAAGGCAGGGTTGTGGTCTGAGAGGAGATGTCCAGGTCTACCTCTCGACTGTAGGTGCAAGCAAGGAACAGGTGAGCAGGCAGGAGGAGGCACAGGGGCTAGAGCAGGGTGTGGCATCAGTGGCCGCTCTTCCCCAGAGTGCAGGAGAGGGACCATCTGCTAAGAGCAAGAGGCTGGGGTGAGGGTGGGAACCACCTCAGTGGGAAGTGGAGGAGGTTGCTAACACAGGACCTGCCAAGAACTGCTGAGCAAGGCCAAGCACAGGATTCAGCTGGGGCAGGGATGGTCCGAACAGAAGCCAGTCGGTGGGCTAGGAAAAGCCCCAGCCACCTCTGGCCACAAAACTCCTTCAGGGGAGGCCTGGCCTCTCCTCACAGGGCCAAGGTTCCTGGTCTCTCTGGTTCCAGCACACAGTAGATGCTCAATAAATTTCCCCTGCCAGTCTTCACAGGGACCAGAGCTCCCCTCCACAATAATGGTTCTGAATGTTTCACTCTCATTCCCAGAGCCTTTCTGGCACTTCTTTCCAAGGTCTAGGGGTGAGATGGAGCCTGTGGGTGAGGGCAGGAGGGGCTCCCTGCTGGGAAGCCCAGGCCACAGCCCCGGGCCCACCAAGCCTGCTGGGCTGTGCTGCTTCCCAGGAGGGCCTGATAAGAAGTGGTGTTCAATGTCCTTGCTCTACATGGGTAATGAACACCACACATTCTTCCAAGGGTGGGGCAGAACATCCTGACCGCTGACGCTGCAGCTTTCTGGGCAAATCCAAATTTCTTTCCACTGGACTCTCGGAATTTTCACATCTCAAAGAGGGAATAAACTCTGAGGCCACTGCTGGCGAACTCTCCTGTGTCCAAACAAATCACGCCCTGCGTGGTGGATATTTCCCTCTCGTCATTCTCACCCGAACTCTGCTCCCCTTCCCCACACCCATCCCCACAGAAAGCCCTGGGTCAGGGAAGGCAGCTCTGGAGTCCCAAATCTGGGGACCGTGGCTGCCTCTTTCTCACTGTACATGCTGGACGCAAAGCGTTTCCTGAGTACCTACTATGTGCCAGCATAGTGTTAGGGTCCAAAGCAGGCCTTCACCAAATACACCAGTTGGAAGCATGGATCCTCCAGTGATTTCCCAGAGGGAACTATCTGGGCCTTCTAGATGCAGAGACAAACCCAGGGAGGATCTTGACCTTCCTGGAGCACCACCCACAGTCTCTACTCACTGATGTGGTCAATGGAGCCGGCGCAGAACTTCCCATAGAACTTCTTGGCTCCCAGGCCCCTTAGGTCGTGGATGGTGAAAGGCCAGAGGTGCAGCACATTGTTCCGGGAGAAGGTGTCCCTCTTCTCCACCACGACCACTTTGGCTCCCAGGTAGGCCAGCTCGATGGCAGTGCGCAAACCACATGGTCCTCCCCCAACGATGAGACACTGCAGAGTAGAGGAGAGATGCGGGGTGACTTCTTGCATCTCGTCAGTGGTGTAACTGAGGAGCAAGCCCCAACCCACCTAAGCCAGCCTGCGAGGCACGTGCACACCGGCCAGGGCCTACCATTCCTCCATCCAGTGCACATGACCTGTGGGCCGACAGTGCACCAGTCATTGCACAAGCCCTGTGGGGACGCAGAGGTACAGAGACTTGGGGAGAAGGCACAGCAAGATGTGCATGAGATTTAGAGTGAAACTGAAACCAAGTTCAAATCCCAGATCTGGCATTTGGCCCTTGGGTTTCCTTATCTGTAAAGTGGGTCTGCAAAGAGTCATTTTTCTTTTCGGGGTTATCGTCAAGATAACTTTATTTTATTTTATTTTTTCAATTTGTTCTAATCAGTTATACATGACAGCAGAATGCTCTTTGATTTACTGTACACAAATGGAGCCCAATTTTTCACTATAAAAAAGATAACTTTTTAAAAGTATAAAGTACATCTTTGTGATCTTGAATTAAGCAATAGTTTATTTGATATAACACCAAGGGCACAAGCAACAGAAGAAAAAATTGATACTTTGTCAAAATTTAAAACTTTGTCAAAATTTAAAACTTTGGTGCTTCTAAGGATACTGTCAAAAAAAGGAAAAGACATCCCTCCAGGTGAGAGAAACTATGTGTCAATTATATATATCTGATGAGAGACTTGTATCCAAAATATGCAAAGAATTTTTACAATTCAACAACAAAAATACAAACAGCCTAATTAAAGAGGAAACAAAGAATTTGGATAGACATTTCTCCAAAGAACACGTACAAATGGTTGGTAAGTACATGAAAAGATGCCCAATACCATTAGCCACCAGGGGAATGTGAACCAAAGCCACAATGAGATGTCACTTCATACTCCATACTAAGATGGTGATAATAAAAAAAGAGAATAAAGTATTTGTGAGGAAATGGAGAAATTTGAATCCTCATTCATCACTGAAAGGAATGCAAATGCCGATGTGAATAGTCAAATTTAGGGTGACCATGTGGGCCGGCAATTCAACCCCTATGTATGTACGCAAGAGAAATGAAAACACATGTCCACACAAAAACCAGAGCATGGATGTTCATGGCAGCATTAGTCACAAGAGCCCCAAAGTGGAACAAATGTCCATTAGTTGATGAATTTACAAAATGTGATGTGTCCTTACAATAGAATATTATTCAGCTTTAAAAAGGAATAGGTTTGAATGCATAATGAATCTCAAAACACTGGGCTTAAGTAAAAAAAAATTGAGGCAAATGGGTGTGTACTATATATTTCTACTTATACAAAATATCCAGAATAGGCAAATCCACAGAGACAGAGAGCAGATCTGTGGTTGCCAGGGCTGACTGCTACTGGATGCAGAGCTTCTTCTTAAAATGTCTGCACAACTTTGTGAATATAAGAAAACTACTGGCTTGTATAGTTTAATTGGGTGAATGTTTATGTCTTGATAAAAAATTGCATGAGAAAAAAGCCTACGGTAGAGAGCCCGGCACACACTGATGTAAATGTTGCTATTGATGAAATCTAGTCCCTGTATTCTAGGAAATCTCAGGCCAGAGGTAAATTCAGACTTGGAAATAAATAACTGGAACCTCATGGGGTTAGTTCGGGAGCCCAGAAAGGGAAAAGCTCATCCTGCCTAGTTTTTTTGGAAATAACTTCACAGAGAAGGCTGTTTAAGAGTTTTTATTAATCATTGCAGCCTCCATATGTCGAATTCTTACTACGTGTCAGATATTTCAAGTGCCTGAGCTTTCATCCTCATGACAACTCTAAGGACCTGTTATTGCTCACAGGAAGGAACTATTACTATGCCCATTTCACAGATGGGGAAAACAAGGCACAACACAGCTAGGTGACTGGTCCAGGGTTTCACAGATTGAAAGGAATAGCACCAGGATTCGAACCCGGGTGGTCTCATTCCAGAGCCCATATGCTGTCCTGCTTCCAGCTTGCCAGGAATAATAATTATAGGAACATTTCAGCCAAGGGACAGACTGTTCTAAGAGAAAGAGAAGTTCAGGGTGGGAGGAGAGAAGGAAAGGAGATTAAAAAAAAAAAAAAAGAGGAGAGTTAGTCTGGAGCCAGACGCTGAAGATTTAAATCCCTAGGGAAGGAGTATGGCCTTGGTCCTGTGGGGATGGGGGCCACATGGGCAAAGATGGCAAATAGGGCTCTGTGCAAATCCCACACTAGGTCCTCGAAAGACATTGTGTGTTAATATGATGAGGTCTTCTCCAAGGAAGAAGCCTGTTAGGACAGAAGGGAAGATATGTGACCACCTGGAGAGTTGTATGGGGCTAAAGTCCTTCCATCCAAACCAGGTTTTTTGGTACACCAGAGGTGTCTAAACCAGAGGAACGTGGGACACTTCCTGAGCAAGGGGTCTTGGCGCTGGAGGCTGCCCAGAAGGGCAACTGCAAGGCCCGTACCCACCCTCACGCCTTCGGAGTTTCACAGAGGCATCTGGAAACTTCCTCCTGCTTAGGAACAAACCTTATCTTAAAAAACAAAAAACAAAAAAAAAAAAAAACACAATCCTCCACTCTCCAGCTATCACTCAGCTGGGCCGCCAAGGTCCCAAAGGGAAAGTGAAATCAAGCATGTCAGAAGCTCCCACACCACAATCAGTGTGGTTGACTGGTTGGAACCTTCCAGAGAGTTGTGAACACCCAACTAGGGGAAATGAAGTCACCTGATGAGATAGGACTCACCCCAGAGACCCCAGAGAAGTCAGGGAGTGAGCCGGTGTGTGGGGCACAGGCTTCTTCTCCAGTTGGAGGCACCTGGAGAGGACCCACTCCCCAAGCCCAGCTCCATCCTGATCTCACACCCCAGGCAGCTCCTCGCTGCACATAGCCAGACAATGACGGTCATTTTAAAGCATGCTCCAAACCCCACACTTGTGAGGTTTGCTTTGGGGTTAAGTCTGGACCCATTGCATTTCTTTGCAGTTAGTACATCTTTTCCTGTTTGCAAGTTTGGTCACTCCAGGGCCAGGAACGTGGAGGGAGGGTGATGAAGGATGTGGGGTGAGGAAGGTCAGGAAGGGGAGGAGGCCTTCTCCAACTCCACCGCAGGCTTCCTCCCACCAGGCCTGACCCATCACTGCCCCCTGGCAGAAGACCCCTCCCCGCCAGCTGGGGCTGCTCTCTGCATTTTGTGTGCAAACAGTTACTAGTGCACTGTTTCTGCTCCACCTGGACACACCCGAAATCCCATTAGCAAAAGTCCAGCTTTCCCACAGTTCTAGGCTCCAGCACACATTTTGGGCCTGAAATTTCAGAGATGCCAATCATACCGTGATCCAAAGTCAAAGCAAATACCAATGGGCCTAACTATATAAAGGGAAAAAAAAATTCCACCCAGATGTTATCAAGGTCAGGAAGAGGGGTTGTTGGCAGGAGCCAGGCCAGTTTCCCTTCAAACATGCTTGCTATGACCAGCACAGGGCCTTGGTATTCTGACAAGAGGCTGAATACCCGCATGCCTGGGCAGAGGAGCAGCCGAGAAGAGGGCCTCCTTGGAGTACCCGGGCTGACGGCCCAAACTGACTACAGAGGCACAGGGTGGTGCTAACTCAACCCAAAGTGCACTTCCCTTTCCCGACACCTCCAGGCTATCAGTGCTGAGGACCAACTTCCAGGAAAGGAAAGCTTTTCATTAACTCAGAACTGATGCTTTCCTCAAGTACCCTCTACTATCTACCCCTCCTCAACACTCCGCCAGCTCTGTTCTGACTGCTGCCCCAGAACTAAGCTCTGGGTCGGAATTACCCAAGTCTGATCTGGAGCGGGTTGGAATGGTCCTCCACTCTGTGTGTCTGCATTTCTGAACACCCAGCACCCAGCCTGGTGCACAGGAGGCCTCAATGCATGGCTGGTGGGTGCCTGCACTTTGCAGAACCTCTCAGGACTCTCCATTCTTGCTCCCTCTCACTAACTGGGATATTCTGTGTGGGTCAGCTCAGCTGGGGTTAATGTCTGTAGATCCCCACCCAGACTGAGGGAATTGGGGTCTGCCAAGGCCACCAGCATCATGGACGTCAGCATGTCTGTGTGCTCAGGCGATATAAATTATTACTCACTGGGGCTAGGGGAGGATCCAACACCAGCAGGAAATCCATTGTATAGATAAGCTCAGCAGAGTTTAGGCCTCCATGTTAGTGAAGAGGCGAGACAAACAGCAGCTCTTTATTTATCAAGGGGTGGGATGGAGATGATGGGCATCTCGCCTAGTTAGGTCACAAGGGCTGCAGAGGCCACAGCTCACACAGGACTCTTGCTCCACTTCAGAGGGGCCTGGCAAACACAAATTACTTCCTGGTGACCTGGCACACCTTCCAACTGCCCCTCTTCCCAACCCATGAGTGAGTGGGTGTACAGGGGTCAGGCCTGAATGTATAACACATTCAATCCCAAAGAGTGGTCAGGGCTCTTTAGTTTGCAGCCTGCATTTCTGCTTCTGGATTCTGCCTCTGCTCTCCTTGGGCACTGTGTGCAGATCTACAGAGAGGTGGTGTGCAGGAAGCCAGCAAGCAGAGGTGGCCTGCAGATGGGGCTTGTCATTCACCATCTCACTTTGCTCTGCCCTGCCCCTCATCTGAAAGGAGTGATTAGGACATCTACGCTGCATTAACAGCTTATCTAAGAGTAAAGCCTGGGCTTACAGGAGGTAGTGAGGATGAAGTGAGGGGATTTCACTTTTTCCCTCCTTGAAGCACATGGTGGCCTTCTGAATGGAGCCAGAGTTCAGACTGAGTTCACAGGGCCTCTGCACGGAAAGACAGAGTTGTGCCTGGGCTGAGCTTCCTGAGCTTCCCCAAGGTGGAAGTTCACTGGCCGGATGGAGCTTGAGCTTATGCAAGCTCTGAGAAGCCACACTGGCAGGTGCCACTGCAGCTGAGTTGGGCTCAGATCATGCAAATCTTTCGTGTTGAGTTGTGGCCTGGCAGCGAGCTGTGCATTGGGGTGTCAGGCATGGTGCTGTCTCCCTGGTAGCAGCAGCCTTCCTGGCATGCTAACCCACAGGCCGGCTCCCTGGGGAAGTGCTCTGGTGCCAGGACCATGCCACTGAACTCCCTGAATGGCTCTGCAACCTCCCTGGTTCTCAGGTTGAGCTACTTTCCTAAACCCAGGCAGGAAGCCCCTGACTGTTACTGGGTTACCATGAGCAAAACAGCTTGCTCAGAACTGTAGGGTAGAGAGCTCTCAAATCCAAGTTGCAACCCACATACCTCCAGAGTAGGAGGCTTATGGTGGGGCCTGGTAGAACAGCCTTACCCTGCAGGACAGTGCTAAGGGGGACTCAGAGAGATATGGCCAACTAAGACTTTGACCCAAGAGGAGTCTCTGAGAGGGGGCTGGCTAGGCAGGGATCTTCATGAACTTCTGTGCACAGGGAGCTAAATCTCATCGATGGATATGACCCTGCCCAGGTCCCCACCCTGACCTGTATCTTGATCACATCCAGTTGTTCCTGAGTAATGGTTACACACACTTCCTAACCTCAGAAGTTTATAGACAGGAAATGGAAAAAGATATCTTATGCTCCATGCTTCCTCTCAAGGAAAAAACCTCTAATTTCTTTGAGAAATATTTCATTCCACTTCATCCCTCCCTTCTAGCCTGAGCTGGTACTCTCTGCCTCTTATGAGCAACTGCAAATTGGGACCACAGGGTCTAAATGTGGGGACAATTTCATTTGCAAACATTCTGTCCCTCGGCCTCATGAGCATGCTCATACTGGATGCCTGGTCTGGAAGTTCTGAGCACAGTCCTCAAGGCCTGTACTGTCTCTGGGTGCTGTTTGCACCTCACAGCATGTCCCAATTAAAGTCTGCATTCCCAGGCAGGGTGTGAGCACTGTCCCAGCCCAGCCCCTGCCAGCAAAGAGATCTCAGAGCGCCAACTCAATCCCAACTTGGCTGAAGCTTGTGTATCCCTATTGAGAAGAGCAAAAGTAATGATAGTATTGATGATAGCAAAATAAATGAGTAAATAATAAATAAAAATGGAGCTACTGCTTATTGCCTGTTTATCTCATATATCTAATACCATGGTCAAATCACTAAATCTTCCAGCACTTCAGTTTTCTCATTTTCCAGGGGCGCTCAACCTCTGAATCACACCCCCAGCCCTTTTGATTTTCCATTTTGAGGCAGGGTCTTGCTAAGTCACTGAGGCTGGCCTCAAACTTGCAATCCTTCTGTTTCAGCCTACTGAGTGGCTGGGGTTACAGGGGCACGCCACTGTGCCTGGATGACAGCAGTGTTTGAAACAGCAGGACCATGTTCTTGACTCTTCAGGGGTGCTCAGGCAACCACTACCTCCCTCATCCTCCTGACTCTACACTGGGGAACACTAGGGTTCAATCTTGTTCCTCTTTTTTTTTCTTGACCTTGACACCATCTACTTAGATGGCTTTACATACCACTTATATGCTGGTGATGCTTAAAATCACGCCTGACCCTGAAGCTCCCCTGGACACCAGCATCCCATAACCCTACATTCCAGCTGGTCTAATAAGCATCTCACAGTAGCAGATCTACAGTCAAGCTCTCGCACCCACCCCTCCCTCTGCCTCCCCCACTCTCAGTGTCCTGGTAAATGCATATCTACTTTTCTAGCTGTTTAGATTAAAAATCCAGTTCTCTCCTCTTTCACATTATAGTCACCCTCCAGTAAATCCTTTTGACTCTCCCTGCAGAACAGACCCAGAATCCAGTCAGTTTTCAGTTCCTCCATACTGCCAGCTTACTAGGTCACGACATCCCTGCCCCACCTGCTGTTAGTGCTCCCTCTTGGCCTCCCTGCCTCCATTCCAACCTTGGGCCTTCCAGGCTCCACATATAGCAGCCACATCAGTGCTTCTGAAGCCCAACTCGGGACCTCTGGTGCTTTCCTGTGGCACTCAGAGCTCAAGACCAGAAGACCTCCCCATGGCCTCCAGACCCCATATGACTTTGACCCCATTTCCATCTGCCTGCAGTGCCTGCCACACCCCTTCCTCTCTGACCACAGGTGTAAAGGCTTCACTGAGCAGGCAGGACCTTTCCACCTGCTTCACCCTAGCCTGGTACGTTCTTCCTCTAAAATCAATCCATGTAATTTCTAAGATTTTTTTAAAAAGGAATCTATTTCAGGAAAAAATGCTGGCCTAGTTTTGCTCTTCTTCATCTCAACATCCATGTACTCAAAGAGCATTTAAAACGTTTGTGAATATTTCCAGCATGTACTTTTTCATTTTCCAGACATGTTCCCATATTTTTGTGCTAGTAGCTTTACAATATTTCCTGCAATGTTTTATAGTAAACGTTTTTGAACACCCAGAAAAATTTCAAGAATTTTAGCAAACACTAAAAATACTTGCCACCTAGATCCTTTTTTTTTTTTAAAGAGAGAGTGAGAGAGGGGGGAGAGAGAGAGAGAGAGAGAGAGAGAGAGAGAATTTTTTTTAATATTTATTTTTTAGTTCTCTGCGGACACAACATCTTTGTTGGTATGTGGTGCTGAGGATCGAACCCGGATCGCACGCACACCAGGCGAGCGGCGCTACTGCTTGAGCCACATCCCCAGCCCCCCACCTAGATTCTAGAATTAGATTTTACCCTCCTTGCTTCATCACATTTCTGTTCTTCCAGTCATCCCTCTGTCCATTAATTAGTCAATTTATTATATTTTAATACTTTTTTGGTACATTTCAACTAAATTGCAGAATTAGTACATTTCCTCCCAAGTTTTTTAGGATGCATTTCATTGACTAGAGAGAAATATGTATTCAGTTTCTTTTCTTTCTTTCCTTCTTTCTTTCTAAACCATTTTATTTCTTCTGATCAGATGTTTTTTAAGGTAAAACTTACATAGAATGAAATGTACATATCTTAAATACATCACGCTATGATAAATTATGACATTTTGCTTCTGATAACATAGGTTTTCTCGCCATCAATGGTTTTTCCTCCTATGAACTCTGGGGTAAGAAGTGGCTTGGGCAGGATGCTGCCTTCTCTCCTCTCAGGAGAGTAGAGTCACGGGTTCTTCCAAGACCCTAAAATGGATGTCACAAGAATCTCACAACCTTCTGAGATGGGTTGAGTCAAAGCTAAAATATCTAGGGCCAGTTAGAATCCACATGTGGGGGGAAAAAGAGCTAAAATACATAAACAGTCTGGCATCCAGAAATAGACCAGTTCATTTTTATCATTTTCTCCTTGTCTTTTTGCTTAGTAACTCTTAAAACCCCTCAATTCTGTCATATAGGTGTTCCCATATTACACCGACCAGAGCTGAACTTGGAACCATGTTGGAGGCTCATGCTCCATGTTCACTGTGTACGTCCATCATCAGTGTTTCACAGCTGTTGGGGCCAGGATGCACACCAAGCCATCTAACCACCATGCACAGAGACTTCCTGGGAGAGCAGGGAGAGGCAGGAGCAGACCAGGAACCAGTAACTGCTGGAACCAGGGTCCTGAATTCCTCAGGCTTTTCTATGGCCTTCTTATCTTGACCCCACCCCCACCTTGATCCTCCCCCACCCATATCACAATACAGCATTGAATATCTATCACTACTTGTTTTTGCTCTGCAGTATTTCTGCTGAACACATTTGACACAGAATTATTAGGTGATAGGATTTATAAATATCAACATTTTAGTAAATAATGCTAAAATAGAGGGAGGGAAAAAAGAGGAGGAAGGCGAGGACAATGACAAGACCATGACTATGACAAGGACAACTATAATCATAACGAAGAGGGAGAAAAAGAGAAAGGGGGAGTGCTCAGGAGGCCCTGGTGCACCAGCACTGCTGGGGACAGTCTGGCTTGGTGGCTGTGAGAGCAGCAGACCCTGGCAGGTTCCTGAAGGAAAACTCAGTAGCTCTCCTACGGAGCCAACAACATGGGTCACTTAATCCAGTGTTAAAGGCAGAACACAGGCTGAGCATCTACACCTGGCTCTTGCCCAGTCCAGAGAACTCCAGCCAGGGAAGACCAGCAGCTGTCAATCTGCCTGATGGCACACATTTCCACTCAACAGGTGCTGCAGCCGGGGGCCACTTGAGGTCAATGCAGGCATCTCTGAGTGCGTCAATTCTCTGCGGCCAAACCTGCCTGGGTGGACTCGCTCAGTTGGTCCTTTCAGGAATCACTGTGAAGGTGGGATCATGGTTCCCCTTTTTATAAGTAAGAAACCAGGGCTCAGAGGTGAAATGACTTAACATGGCTAGCATTTGTTGAACTCTGCTCCGTGTCAAGCAGTTCTAAGTGTCACATGTCAATGCACTCATACCTCACGACCCAATTAGGAAACCAAGGCACGCGATGGCCAAGCATCAAGCCAAGGTCTCATCACACAGTGGATCATGGAGGAGCTGACATTTGGACCCAGGCGGTCCAGCTCCAAACACAACTCCCCTCCACCAAGTCGTGCTTGCCTCAGATCATGCACCTGAGGAAGGGTAGAGTAGGGAGTCACCACCATGGCCTTCTGATGCTGGCATCTGGCTCTTTCCTCTATATTGTCCTGGCTATCACCTTTCTCCAAAGTGTTATGTCATGCTTTTCCTTGCTGGTCCCTTTCTTCTCCCTAGCAGGGACTTGAACCCTCCACTGACATCACCTCATCCCAGGACTACTTGTAACCACCAGCAAGGCTGGCCCCTCTCTGTAGACAAGGTTGGCCTCTGAAGAAGGACCACCATGTAGCCTGCTGATAACTCTGCATGGAACAAGGACAGCATTCCTTCAAATGCCATCAACTCCTATTTCTCTGAGGTCAACAAAGGAGAGACTGAGGACAGCAGCAATTCATGCTGGGGCCAAGGAGAACAAGGCCAGCCCTGCCATTTTACACAGCCAACCACCTACCAACAGCCTTAGTAGATTCCTGAGAAGGAGGTAGCAGGAAAGAATATGCTATAAGAACTCACTGGAAGAACATGCCATCTTCCCTCATGCTCCCCTTCCCTAAAGCTTCCTGCCCCATGGGCAGGCACTGAACAAACATGGCTCAGGGGTCTCTGCAGATATAATTCAGGCATATAGACAGGATGAGACTAACCTGCCCTGGACTGAACAGCCCCAGAAACAGCAGGCAAGGTGGAGGAGTGACCTAGGCAGTCCATGTGCATGGATGTCAGATTTCTGAATAAGTATCATACCTACTAACTAGGGTTCTTTTGGAGATGAAGACAAAAAACCTGCAGAATCATTCATTAAAGAGCCTGGACTAGCAATGGCAAGCAGTCAATAAATGATAGCAGCGAACTCTTCTCCTGCCTCCTTTTTTTTTTTTTTTTTTTAATCCAGATCTGTCAAATTCTGGGCCCAACCTGTTAACCACTGATCTTGTTGAATTTTACCTGGAATTTTGTTAATTTTGTGTGAATGCAGATTACCCATGGCTGATTAGAAATGATAATCGGCAGTACTGTGTCTCTAGACTTTGCAAAAAAAAAAAAAAAAATGAAAGAAAGATACTGTTATACAAACCCATTTGTTAAACAATTTGCTTCAAAGCACAGGTTTAGAAGGGAAGGAGAGAAATAAAGTTGCAAAGATGATGGATATTTTCTCACAGTTTACCAATGAAACACTTCAGCTCAGAGAGAGAAACAAGATATCACAAAGCCAATCAATTAAAGGTGACACAAATCCTCAAATTTCCCAAGAATAAAGTCATTTGGTCAATTACACCTTGATCCATCTTTGGGGGCTGGGATATGTATCAGGTATGCAACCCACAGAAGAAATGTGGACACCTGATGCTCCAGGAGATTAACCCCAATATGTCTGCAGAGGCCTGTCCCAGACAAGGAGCCAGCAGGCCTTGCAGCAGACAGGAGGAAGGCAAGGCCCCGCAGCATCTCACATGAGCTCTACAGACTGGAGAATTACCAGTGGAATGTAGTTTTGAACTCAACTTGCGGCCTCCACAAAAAAAAAAAAAAAAAAAAAAAAAAAAAAGTGAACAAACTTACTCAGAATTTCTTAATAACTCTAAGTGGGTCACCTTACACCATAAAATGGCTTATAATTAAAATGTTTTAAAAACTGTGACTAGACCACAGTGTCTAGACATCAGGAGACTCCAATCCGACATCGCCCTGCCCACCCACCACTACCATGTGATAGATGCCTTCAACCTGCCAAAGAACACATGATGTTCTCTTTGTCAGAGCATCTTAAAGGGCACATTTCTGGAAAGCCTCTCCTTGCAGCCTGCTGGGAGCTGTTTGGGAGCTCTTTGTGCCACTGAGAGGAAGGCATGCCTGGGCATTCAGAGCACCTGCTCTCTAGAGGCAGGCCTGGACCAGCAGAGCATGAGCCATGGCTTTGGCATCACCCTGAAACTGGCTGAGGAAGTCCACTTCCGGGAGGCGGGACTTCCGGGAGCCAGGTCTATTGTGTCATCACTGTAACCCCCCAGGAAGAACAAACTGCCTCCCCGCTCAAACTCAGAGAGGCAGTGGGGTTGGTGGGGGTAGTGGGGGATAAGGCAGGAAGGGCATGTTTTAACTATGTCTGCTGAACTACTGAAGGAAAATAAGGCTTTTGGATCTACTACCCTTAGCTCTGGCAATGCCTGGTTCATCTCCATGAGACAAGGTGGAAGGGATTGCATTCATTCATTCATTTTGAAAACATTCGGTGACTAGCTTTCTTCTGGGCATCCTGTGGGGTGCTAGGGAAATAGAGATGGACACGTCACCTTTCCTGCCCACAGGTACCCACACTTTAGCAGATGAAGATGCTAAAGGTTCCTGAGCAGGATAGAGGGCCCCTCACCCACAGAGGCACTGGGAAGGAGCAGGTGAAGGGGGTCCCACTAGGCGGGACTGGAAAGGAGGGGCTGGGTGAGACATGTGGACTACAGAGATTGAGAGCTCAAACGATGGGTGAGGGGGTGGAAGGAAGAAGTAAAGCTGACTCAGAGTCTCAGAGTGGGAGGATGTTAGTACTGTGAACCAAGACTGAAAGTCGGAAGGAAGGATATATGAAGAGAGTGGGAAGGGAGAGGAAGTGTGATATTATAAATCTGGCTTTCAGTTTGTTGAGTGTCAAGGTACTCACAGAAAATCTGGGCGGCACATAGAAATCCCAACAGTCCATCCAGAGAGCCAAGAGAGTCCAACACAGTTTTTAACAATAATACAGATTTCCAAGTCTGCCTAGAGGGGTTCACTATGCATCAGGTACCCTACATGTCAGTCTCATTTACTCCTAATTAGAATCCTAATTCTAATAGTAGGTATCAATATGCCCATTTCATAGATGAGGAAGTGGAGGCTCAGAAATGTTCAATCACCTGCCCATGGGTACATCTGTCTGACCCTGTCCATCGTGTTTTTTCTCCTGTCCCCTAAGACCTCCAGAGCAGCCACTGCCAACAAAAGAAGATTAGCATAGCTGGCCCTCAGGATCAGGTTTCTCCACCTTCGTGTTGTCGACAGTCTGGGACAGGCCATTGGTTGTGGAGCGCTACCCTGTGCATTGGAGGACGTTTAGCGGCATCCTTGGTCTCCACCGTTAGAACCCTCTCTCCCCTGGCATGATGATCAACAATATCTCCCAGTATTGTGAAATGTCCCTAAAGGTAAAACTACAACTGGTCAAGATTCACTGCAGTAGAAATATATACCATGAGGCAAACATGCCATTTAAAATTTGTTAGTAGCCACATTTTTTTTTTCCTAAAAAAGTGAAAGGCAAAAGGTAAAATTAATTTTAATATTTTATTTAATCCTGCATATCCAAAATGTTATCATTTCAACATGTACTTAATATAAGAGCATTAGTGATACATTTTACCAGCTTTTTTTTTTCATATTGAGTGTTTGAAATCCGGTAATATTTTGCACAGAGCATGCAGACCAGCCATGTTTCAAGTGCCTCATCATATAGTTAGTGGGTCCCCCACTGGACAGTGAAGAGCTGGAGGGAGAAGAAGGGATTTGTGTGTCCAAGGACCACACCAACCAATAGATGTGGTTGTACCCCCATCCCATGGGGTGAACCCCCCACCCCATGGGATGGGGGTACAATTAGGGGATAAAGACTGGTAGAGGGGAACTTGGGAGAGCCCTGGGGAGGGGGCCAGGGAAGCCCACCCAGACAACAAGGGGTCACTGAGGACTTTCAGGAAAGTATCCCCCAGACTGCAGAGAATCAGGAGTCGGAAAGATGGAGGCGACTCATCCAGGCTGGGGAAACACCCACCAGTCCCCTGGACCAGCCCTGCGACAGCCCAAGGACCACAGAAACAAAGCCTTCAAAACCACAGGGTCTGAGTCAGTCTCCAGCCAGTTCCAGAAGACTCAAGACCCTTGCCCAAGATCACTCCACCACACACCGGCTTGTCCTCAGGGTCACTCAGTGGAAGGGTGGGGCCTTGCTGCTGCCAGGAGGTGGTTTCTACCTTCACGTGCAGAGGGAAGCACAGGGCCACACCCCTAGAAGTGCCTGGGCCAGGGTGCTTCACTAGGTATTTTAAGGAGAAAAAAAAAAAAAAAACTTAGCTGAAGCTCAGAATTTAAAAATGAAATAATCATGGAGATGTTTTCTTGATTATGAAATCATTTAATGAATCAATGTTTTACATAGAGAGCAAGAAACAGGAAACCTGGAAAATTAAATGCCAAAGAGCTCCGAGGAATTAAAGAGAAGTGGGAAGAAGATAAAGGAATAACAAATGGGGGCAGGAAGAGGACTGAGGAGGACAAACGGAAAGAGAAGGGACAGAGGCAGACCCCACGGGGGAAGAGAAGGGGGCCCAGCAGGGACAGGGCCTCCCTGGCTTGAGTCAGGCAGAAGCTGTGAGAGGGACCATCCAAGTTCTTGGCGCTCTGAACGGTGGGCAGTGCTTCTCCTCAGGAGCTTGGCCTTGCTGGGGGCCTGCGCCTCCCCACCCGCCTCTGGGAGCTGGACCTCCCCACTTCTGAGCCAGCTACTCCTGAAGGGAACCGCCCTCGGCTGGCATCCCAAGGCTTTCAGAGGCAGCTCAGCAATGACTTCAACACTCCACTGGTCACCTGGGCCCTCTGAAGCACTCTCCCCTATACCTCTCCATCCTCCTCATTTGCAGATGGGTAAACTGAGGCCCAGCCTCCCTGTGTCCTTTCTACTCTAGTACAGGCAGATTGAGAATCTTTTTATTTTTTAAACACAATAACCTGAAGGGGGAAATTTACATATAATACTTACATGCTCACAATGCATGTGAAAAGGGCTTTGTAAATTATAATGCTGCCCACAAACGAGAATTGTTAATAAATTTACTCTTCACACAGAGAACTCATTGTTCTCTGAACAAGCTTTCTACTAAACGTGCTACTTTCATGGGGATAAAGGCCCACTAAGAAAGTTCCTTCTCCTCTGTTTTCAACAAAAAAAAGAAAAAAAAAAGTTCCCCAAACCACATCTAACCTCTGCTTCATCCCAGGTAGGCAAGGCCTGGTTTGTTTTTGGAAACCCACTTCTTAAGCACGGGAGGGCTCTCAACCCCTCAGGAACAGTGCAGGCTCCCGCTAATCCCAGAAAGGAAATTCACTCCTAGAGCTGCCTGCAGGCTTCCATCTCCGGCCTCGGTGGATGGAAGAGAAAGCCCATGGCCAGGGCCTGGGACCCCAGTGAGAGCAACTGGACCAACCTTCTGTTCTAGGACTTCTTTGCTGAGCCCCAACTCTGTGCCTGGGAGACATGATATATGGAGAAGAAGGTATAGAATCTCAAAGTTGGGGGCAGTATTTTGGAAACACAACTTCGGGTTGGGGTTGGGGTTCACCTGGAAGCAGTTGACAGGAAGTGAAACAGAGTGTAACGGTGTAAACTCAGTTCCCACTCGAGACCCCTGACGGCTTGGACATCTTTGCTGCCTGCCATGGACAGCTGAGCAGGGAGCACTGTGCAGAGAAACCCAAGAACTAGAGCTGAACAGAGAACTAAGAACTCAAAGCCGGTGGACTCCTCCAATCAGGCACCTGGTCTCCTGAGGCCTCAGTCTTCTCCATGATGCTCACGGTAGCCCCTGTCCACATCAGCGAGCTTTTAGGGGACTGGGGGCCCTGCCCCTGTCAGTCCAGCTGGTGATGGCTGGAGAAGACCAGGCTGGCCAGCGGGTGAGAAGGAAGCCCTAGCGGCTTGGATCAAGAAGAAAGGAGGCAAGCAGACGCTCCTCTGTGTGGGAAGGCACTCCAGAGTGGCCCATGGACACGTCCTCCAGCACTAAGCCATCGTCATGGCTCTATGTCATTCAGTCACTGAGAGTACTACTTTGTCAGCCATGTCTGGAATAGGGTGATGATGATGATTCTCCTGCCTCCTTCCTTCCTTCTGCCATCCATATTTGTTGAATGGAAGTGGTTACTCTAACCCCCCCACACACGGTACAAACCCCTCAGGCAGATAGAACTAGAGAGACATGGGGCACCAAGAGCCTGAGCGGAGAGTTCCTTCAACAACTGTGTGCTAGGGACAGCTCACCTGGGCTTGATGGAAGTCAGAAACGGTGAGGCCAGCATGGTGAGCAGCTGCAGCTCTTTACCGCCAAGCTAAACTCACCAAACTGCCTCACCCAGAAGACTGAAGCAATGGATCCCCCAGCTCATCGCATCGAAGCAAAAATATGCAAAGGCCCAGGGGCAGGCTTGGTTGAATACAGTGTTGAGAATCTATTTATGAAACCTCTTATAGGAGCCCAGACCATTTTATCACAAACCTGAACTTCGGACATTCTCAGGGTGCAGAGGATGGCTTGGGATGCTTGGGAAGGAAGCATTCTGCAGAAAGTGAGCCTGGGTCTTCCTGTTACCTCTACTGGGCCAGAACTTCAGAGAAGCAGTCAACCTCAGCTCTGTAGCCTCCATGGGCAAGAACAGCCACATGCAGGGTCCACAGTGGAGACCTCCCCTGAGCACAGACACCCACTCTTAACCCCCAGGGGAATGGTCATCAAGGAGCTGCTTGCAGGGCAGGTGGGGAGAGGCAAGAAATAGAGCCCCACTGCTCATATCCCTCCTACCCCCAAACAATAACAACAACAAAGGTAATAAGCTTACCTTGTGCTGGGCATCGAGTCCAATATTTTACACATATTAATTTATCTAGTCCTCAAAATCCCTCTCTGAGATGGGTACTACTATTATTATTCCCATTTTATAATTAAGGAACGGAGAAGTTAAGTAACATGCCTAAGGTATATGTGAGCTATAAACCCAAGCTGGTCTCACCCCAAAGACCACACTGTCTGGCATAGTCCCATATCCACTCCACTACTTCCCTTTCTGGCATTGAGAAGTGAAAGCTTCAAGAACATTCTACTGAACAGAGCCCTTGGCCCACCTCCCTCTCCTATGTCCTAGGGTGGAAGGTCCCCTCTCACCTCATCAGTCCCCAGCCAGCATCCTGCCAGTGACGCTTACAAGACAAGACACACCAGCAACCTCCCCTGGCTCAACCCAGTCCAGAAGCATTTGCCATTCATGCTTCCCTCTCCCGCAAGCCCCCAAGGAGCAAGAAGCACAGAAGCTGGGCTCTGGGCTTGGAGCTGGAGGGAAGCCTGGGGACTAGGCTGGCTCAGGGAGGGGGACACCCACCAGGCTGAGACCTAAGTCCTCCTTTTAAGGAATGGAGCAGTGGTCAGTAGTCATCGGGGCTTCCCTGATGGGTTGACAGACTCCAAAAATCAAGTTGAAAGAGATCAAGGTTTCAAAGGCCAGGACAGCTAAATGACCAAAAAACAAAGCCACAATACATGTCCTCTGAATCCAGTGACCACAAAGCCGTTTTGTTTTGTTCTGATTCGGAGTTTAATTAAGAACAATAAAAAGGAGTCAGGATAGAGTTTCCTAGAGGCCGGGAGCTGTCTGCCAGCTCCCCACATCCTGGAAGAGGAAAGCATTCCATCACTTTAGCACCTTTCAACGAGACAACAATGGGCTCCGTTTTCCATCAAAGGACTGTTGGCCTGACACAGATGGAGAGGCGGCCAGCGTGGACCTGGGCTGCAGGGCCACCGAGGACAATGATGAATGGGTTTCCCAGGCGCGCTATCAGCTGGTCCAGACGCCAGGGTAGGGACTGGTGGTCTGAGAGCACGTCACTTCAAGGGCCTCTCCCCGGCTGCAGGGAGCAGGGAGCAGCCTGCGCATTCCCACCTCTTGACATCAGGCTGGAGGTGAGCCAGGAAGGCCCAGGTGGACAGGAGACAGGTCAGGAGAGCCTGAGAGCCTGATTCTCCTGCTGTTCTGGGGAGGAACACCTGACTGTCCCCTGGAGGCCTGCAGACTGTGGCTCCGCCCAGCACCACCACACACCGTGCGGGGTCCCCAGTGAAAGAACACACAGAACAGGCACATGTAAGACAGGCCTCGGAGGACAGGTGCCCACCCCTCTCCTAGCACACCAGAGGACGCAGATCAGAGTCGGCAGGAAGGGGACGGGAGGTCATGTCCCTCAGGACCTCCCACTCCTGAGAACGGCTGGTTACATGGGGCTACAGCTGGTCTGATAGGTAGGTTTGAAAAGTGCTACTTCACAGATGTGGAGACTGGGGTTCAGCAGAGTTGACTGATCGTCCCCGGGCCACAGAGCTGAGTGGAGAGCCGAAATCTGTCCCCAAGGCCCACGTGGGCTCTTCCCAGCAGGCCTTGCTGTGCACACAGTGGGGCCTCATAGAGCTCCTGCCCCTCCTCCCAGCTCTACTGCATCAGCCCAGGGCCCTTCGTCAGGATCCCAGGGACCACCGCAGCAACCTATTGAAGCTCACAGACACCTCAGAATATTCACTTTAAATGCATAAAACATACTGTCAACATGTATCCAATAATACATTAGATCACATGATCTAGCAGCAGCTCTCACTCCTCGCATAATTTCCAGACGTAGTAAGGGTGAGCCATGGGTGGAGACACGGACATCCAAAGGCAAGGAGAAATGAAGACGCTGTACCTGTGATGCTCTTGGTGAACAGTCGGACGCTCCTAACAAAGCTTGGCTGCCTACTTCCATAACTGAGGAATGGGTTGCATTTCAGTTAGAGGTTAGTGAAAATGAAGGTTTTTTCCTCATTCAAGTTCACAGACCTCTGAGGATTAACAATCTGTGTCCCAGACAAGCACTGCTATGTGCCCCCTGCATGGGGGACAATCGTCAGACTTTTCCTTAAACCTGTAGGATGATATAGTAACAGCTATCATCTTCTGATTGTTACCATGCTACAGCCCCCTTCCCTGCTCAGTCAGCTCATTACCCCCTTACTACTATTGTAGGTAATATCATCTTCACCTTGCAGAACAGAAAATTTTGATTTCAAAGTTAAATACTTTTCTTGCGGGGTGGGGGAAGCGGTGTGCCAGGGATTGAAATCAAGGGCACTTGACCACTAAGCCATATCCCTAGCCCTATTTTGTATTTGATTTAGAGTCAGGGTCTCACTGAGTGGCTTAGCTCCTTGTTTTTGCTAAGGCTGGCTTTGAACTCATGATCCTCCTGCCTCAGTCTCCCGAGTGGTTGGGATTACAAGTGTGCACCACTGCACTCAGCATCAAAGTTAAATTCTTAAAGCAAGTTAGACACACCTATCACAGGTACCCATTTCTGGTTTATTATAACCAAAGAGATTGCAAAGCAAGCTGTTCATAATTATTTCACTTGAAACTCCCCATTCAGCTGTGTGAATTTTGAATTCACATAGATAAAACAATACAGACACTGGAGCTGAACTAAAGGCACAAATGCCATCCTGAACCCCAAGTTGCAAACTATCCAAATCCATCAAAACAGCTATACAGTACCAGCATGTGAACATGAACTGAGGACTTCTAAACAAACACTCAAATGTGAAATTCTAAAATCAGAAATTCATCCGTTCAATCATTAATTCAAAAGTGTCACAGAAAGGAAGCAGCAGCCCCGGGTTGTAGTTAATTCAAAAGTAATAAAAGTAAAGTTCATCTTAAATATTTCAGCAGGAATTTCTTTTGGAAATAAAGGCAAGAATAACATCTGAGCCTTCTCTAATCCTCACTGCCCAGTACTAAGTACTGAAGGAAAAGTGTGGATGAAAATTAAATACATTTCTTCCCCTTTTTTGGTATTGGGGATCAAACCCAAAGGTGCTCTACCACAGAGTTCCATTCCCTGTCCTTTTTTATTTAACTCTGAGACACACTCTTGCTAAGTTGCTGAGTCTGGCCTCGACCTTGGAATTCTCCTGCCTCAGCCTCCCTAGTCTCTGAAATCACAGCTGGACATCACTACTACCTCCACTTATTTCATACTGTCTGAGAGTCACCCTCCATTGGAGACCAAAGCAAATGTTGATCATCTGGATACCAAAATCTGGGACTGCTGGCTTTGAACATGGGAAAGTCCTTTAGCTCAATGATGCCTCAGTTCCTCGTCTGTAAAGCAGCCTGATTTACCTCCCAGAGTTATTGTGAGCATCAAACAGAGTGTTGGATGCAGAACTGCTTTGCCAATAGAAAAGCTTCGCGCTTCTGTGACATGTGATTAAACTCTAACAAGTGACAAGTCCCTTGGCATGATCAGAAGCTTCAGCAACTCTGAGGGGCCAAAACACAGGAGGCTCCTGCAGCACCAGAAGGGTCAGGAATCCATGTCCCCCTAACCTGTGGCTGGGTTCAGCAACACCAGATGAAGGGCCCTGGGTGCTCTTCATGGAGACCCTTCTGCCAAGCAAATAGGAGAGGCCGGTGGAGTCTGGCCCCGATGACGCTCAGGTCTGCTGTTCTTTGCAAAGGAGCACAGCCCCCTTTCCCTCCCTCCAGGACAGTGGCCCTCACTATACACCTAGGCATCATTTTAGGGAGAAGAGGGATTCAAGGAGATGGTGGACTACCCAAAGTCCAGGGTCCAAAAGAGGTCAAGCGGACGAGGATAAATTGCAACTATGGTTTTTGCGAGCTCCAAGGGCCCCAGTGACTCTGATAAAGGCCTTGCTCCTGGCACGTGGGGGAACGGCATGGGTGACATGGACTGGGGGTAAAGCAGAAGTGGAGACACTTCAGATGTGCTTAAAGGGAAGGGGCCGGATGGACAGCGGGGAGGGGAAGGGCGGGCAGGTGCAGTGGGAGTCAGACAGACCTCAGATGGCTGGCCTGGCTTGCGAGGTGGCCCCTGCAGTGCTCAGATGCTCAACACTAGGTCACCGGGAAGGAAGCCAACTGTGGCTCTGCGTCTTCCTCCCATAGTGGCAGAACGGTGGCAGCCCAGGGTGGGGTCCGCCTGAAGCAGGGGCACTGAGAAGCTGCAACACACCATGGCCAAGGCAGACCCAGGCTCCCAGAGGGGCCAGCAGGTGAGGCCTTTAAAGCCAACAGCCAGCAGGGAAGGAAGGGCCCAGAGAGAGATCTGGGTGGCAGCAGGTTTCGTGACAGTGACGCAGAAAGAGAAGCAGCAGCCCCGGGTTGTGGTTAGAGAGGAGGATGCACAAGAGGGTTGGGTGGAGCCTTTCCGGGTGGTGGCAAACTCTAAGCGGTGGCCCTGGGAGGGGGCTGCAGAGGTGGCAGTGGGCGTTAGAAGCTGCTGGAGCCATAAAGGGGGTGGATCTGTGAGGATGGGCGTTGAGCAGGTCAGACACTGGAGCTGCCACTGATGCTGGCCACAGGAGGGGTGGAGGACAGGCTGGGCAGGAGAGGAGTGCAGCCAGATGGGCTTGGGAGAGGTAGGGGTGGGGACTAGGAGGGTGAGGCCCGAGACCTCGAGGACACAGGGCACCAGGCAGGGCGGGAGTAGGAGCTTTAACCACAGGCACTGGGGCCACTGGATTTGAACAGAGTCATAGTCAGAGGTGGGTTAGGAAGGTGACTCTCCAGGGGCTGTGGCTGGCTGGAGGGGGAAGGGTGGGAAGAGCGGTCAGCCCATGATCACCTGGAGGACAGCTCAGCCCCTGAACCAGGGTAGGGCCAGCCAGCCTGGGAGCAGGGGCCCGGAGGGCATGAAACTGCAAAGGCAGCCTCAGCACCAGACTGACGGGGAGGCAGACAGGGGCTGGGGGTCCACCAGCACTGCAGGGCTCAGAGTCTGCAGGGCTTTGAAGAAAGAGGAAGAAAAGTGGGTTTCAGAAAGAAGATGGTGGACATGTTCCAAAAAGAGCAGGAGGAAGCTGGGTGTGGGGGCACATGCCTGGAATCCCAGCCCCTCAGGAGGCGGAGGCAGGAGGATCGCAAGTTCAAAGCCAGCCTCTGCAACTGAGCAAGGCCCTAAGTGACTTAGCGAGACCCTGTCTCTAAATAAAACAAATAAAAAGGGCTGGGGATGTGGCTGAGTGGTTAGGCACCCCGGGGTTCAATCCCTAGTACCAAAAAGAAAAAAAAAGAACAGGGGTGCTTCTTGATAATATGCAGAATGTGCTTTGATGGCGTCAAGGGATTAAGGTCAGGAGTGGGGAGTCATCTTCATGGAGGTGACAGGCCCGTGTGGCTGAGATTCCCCCTGAGAAAGCATGCCCAGCAGAAGTAAAAGGGAGTCACAGACAAACCCCTGAAGGATGCAAAGGCTGTACTGTGGCCAGGGAGAAAGCACAAAGACTTAAAAACTGGCCTAAAAAAGTGGCATCACACCTTTACCTAACACCGTGTGCAAAAAATTTACTCACAATGGACCAAAGAACTAAATGCAAGAGCTGACACTCAAAACATCTAGAAGAAAACACAGAATGAAAGCCGCACAATATTGAATTTGATCATGTTTTCTTGGACATGACTCCAAAGATCTAGGCAACAAAAGACAAAACTGACAATCGGGCCACAGTAAAATCTGAAACTTTTGTACAGTCAGGCACACCATCCACCTGGTAAAAATGGGAACCCACAGAAGGAGAAAAAATATCTACAAATAACATATCTGAGGTTAGGAGGTGACTCTACAGAGCATTCTTCAAAGTCAACAACAACAACAAAAAACACAAACAGATTCAAAGATAGGTAAGAGACTTGAATAGACGTTTCTCCATAGAAGACACCTGTATGGACGGCAAGCACATGAGAAGACTCTCAGCGTCACCGATGATCAGGGAAATGCAGACCCAAACCGCAATGAGGTGTGACCTCGCATCCATTAGGATGGCGAATACCAAACCAAAACAATGAGTAAGTATCATTGAGGATGTGAAGAAATTTGAACACTTGAGCCCTCTTGGTGGGAATGTAAAGTGATATAGCCACTGTGAAAAATATTATGACAGTTCTCCAAAGTTTTTAAAATAAAATTGCACATGATCCAGCAATTCCATTCCTGGATATGTACCTAAATAATCAAAATCAGGGTCTTGAAAAGATGTGAACACTGCCATATTCCTAGCCATCATTCACAAGAGCCAAATGTAGGAAGTAACAAAAGGGTCATGGATTAACAAAATGTGGTATGTCCATACAATGGAACATTATTCAGCCCTAAAAAGGAAGGAAATTCTGACATATGTACAACCTGGCTGAATCTTGAGGATGTTATTCTAGTGAAATAAGGCAATTGCAGGAAAGGAAAAATATCATATGATTCTACTCGTATGAGGTGCTTACAATTATCAAATTCATAGAGACAGAAAGTAGGTTGGGGGTTGCCAGGGGCTGGGGAGGAAGAATGGAGAGCTAGTGTTTAACAGGCACAGGGTTCCAGTATTATAAGATGAAGAAGTTCTGGAGACAGCAGTGATGATGGCGGCACAAAAATATGAATGTACTCATGCCACTTTTGTGTCACCAAAGCCAATAGGATAGTTTCAAGAAGAATGAGACTAACAAGAAGATTTGGGCACTTCAAATGCTTTGTATACATTTTCTCATATAAAATCTCTACTCTAGCCGTATGAGATAGTAACTACTACTGTTATCTCCATTTCATCAATAAAGAAACAGAGGGTCTAACTAGCACAGAGTCGATAAGCCACGGAGCTGGCATTCAGTGAGAAATCCTATAATAAAACCTCAACTCCTGACAGAGGACTAAACAAAAGACTTTTAATGAATTGCCTCCTGTCTACCCTCCCCACTTCACCTTGCACCGTCTCCCCTTTGCTCATCCCACTCCAGCCCCTCTTGGCTACTTTGATGCTTCCTACAACTGATCAGGAACTTTCCTGTCTCAGGGCCTTTGCATTTACTGTTCTCTCTGAACACCCAGCTCATTGCCTGGATGCTGCTGCTTCTCACCTCCCAGAAAGGACTTCCCTGACAGCTCATCCAGAAACTACTGGGAAGGACCCCACTCAGGTCCTAGAGACACAGTGATAAAATTATCTTTTGCATCTCTGTTCTCTCCAGACTAAAAGGAAAGCTTCATGGGTACAAGGGCCTTCTCCACTGTCTCCTCCTCAAATCTGGAGCCTAATATGGAGAACTGGCCCTTAGCAGTCAATACCTGGGAGTGAGCCTGTTCTTGGAACGTGGTCAGTGCTGCTGTTTCTTCAGGACCTTAAATCAGAGTGTCCAGACCTGTCCCGACCTGGCAGCAAGGCTTGTTTCTTCCTGTCCCCAATCTGCTGGCACGTGGTGAGTGAACACCTCTGACAGCTCCTGGGACCCAGAGAGAGCACAGGACACAGTGCATTCTTTAGGCCTGAGAAGGCCCCTACTCGCAGACAGGAGGGACCCTTGTCTACCTTCATCTCTCATCCCTGGCATCTCACAGTCAGAGCAAAACCTCCCGTGGCTTTGCCTCTCGTGCACAGTAAAAGCCAAAGCCCTTCCAGGGGTTTCAGACTGACACCCTCTGGCTCCCACCCTCTCTGGGACCTCTCTGGCCTGGCTCCTCCAGCCACCTGGTCTCCTCACATGCAGAGGCCCTGCTTACTGGCGTCTCTGCACCTGCTGCTGCCCCTCTGCCTAGAATCTCCCCTCCGAGAGCCACTTGCTCTTGACCTTGCTGCCCTCAGGACCTCCTAGACAGCTCCCCAGGACGCCCCGTGGGGAGCAGCAAGTCACTCCTGCAGGGTGCCCACACCTGCCTCCCACTTAGCTTCCCCCCAGCACCGACCACAGCTGGCCACGCACACGCAGGTGCCCGTCAGTGTCTGCCTCTCACTGACAAGCACACAGACCCCAAGAGGACAGTGATTTTGTATATCCTCCTATCCCCCGTGCCTGGCATGCAGCAAAACCTCAAAATAATTTTTAGTGAATTAAAAACTATAACAAATTAATTTGGGATGACAATTTTAAAAATAAGAGTTAAAGCCCGGGGTGTAGCTCAGTGGTAGAGCACTTGCTTAGCACGCACGAAGCCACGGGTTCCATCCCCAGCACCACAATTGAGTACATAGTGTAAAAAGAAGAAATAACCGTAAATGTAAATAGTGGGCATTTCCTCAAAAAGTAAAAAATGGAATTACCATAGGATGCAGTGATGCCACTCTAAGGTATATAAGCCAAAGAACTGGAAAAGAGAGCTCACACTGACACCTGTATCCCAGAGTTCATGGCTGCATTATAGTCTGACAGTGGAAAAGCCAACTGCCCATCAGTGAATGGTTAAACATGTGATGTTACATGCAAGAGAATATTACTCAGCCCTAAATAAGGAGACTCTGACATATGCTAGAACATGGATGAACCTTAAAGACATCACACTAAGTGAACTATGCAGTCGCAAGAGGATGCACACTGGGAGTCCACTTGTGGGAAGTGCTGAGAGGTGTCGACCTTATTGTCAATCACAGGAAAATGGTGACAGTCAGGGGCGGGGTCTGGGGACGAGTGGGAGTTGTTTGATGATATAGAGTTTCATTTTGGCAAGATGAACAAGGTGCCAAGGATGTATGACCATAACAGTGACACAACAACGTGGATGCACTGGAGGACACCAAACCACACACTTAAGGATGAATTTCATGTCACATACATATATTATTATTATAATTTAAAGATTCCTCCCACTCAACTTGATTACTGAAAGACTTTCAAATTGGAATAAGCAGAATATGGAAATATACTTGTCAACAGTAACTTTTATGAAATCTAAACACAAACTAAGTATTTCTGATTAAAATTTAGCATC
The DNA here is from genome assembly GCF_964194105.1 of Spermophilus citellus. Taxonomy (NCBI): domain Eukaryota; kingdom Metazoa; phylum Chordata; class Mammalia; order Rodentia; family Sciuridae; genus Spermophilus; species Spermophilus citellus. The sequence goes on along the minus strand of NC_138183.1, from coordinate 205,897,411 downwards.
TGAACTGAGAGGCCCTGCAAGAGGAAAACACACATTAGATTTTGAAGACTTCGTACCAAAAATATAAAATAGATTATAAATAACTTTATAGTTATCACATGCGCAAATGATATTTTGGATATGTTGGGCTAAATGAAATATCTTATTAAATTTGAAAAAAAAAAAAAAACAGAGTGAAGTTCTGACCCACACTGTCCCAGAGACGAACCCTGGAGACCTTGTGCTAACTGAAATAAGTCAAACACGAAAAGACAAATATACAGTTCCACTTGTGCGGAACATCCAGAATAGGCAACTGATAGAGACAGAAAGGGCTGAGGGTGAGTTTCTATTTGGAGGGATGGAAAATGTTAGAAATAGAAAGTGGTACTGATTGAATAATACCATGCGTGCTATTAATGTTACTGACGGCACATTTTAAGTTATATGTATTTTACCACAATTTTTAAAAATATACTTGGGATGCAGAAAAAAAATAGTAAACACAAAAGATCATTTTTTTAAAGCTAACAAAGAGCTGATTGATAGACCCTGGGTGGGTGGAAGGACAAGGACCCCTCCCCTGGGTTCGTTCTGAATATCTGGACCTGAAGGGGGTGTCCCAGGTGTGTATCTCAGATCTAGATGACTCTTCCTTAGAGAAAAAGAGTCCTGAGAATAGAATCTTCCATGCAGAATTCTCTGGACAGGTCTTTGGTGATGGCTCGCTACCCTGTATTTACATGTCGTAGGACTATGGAGAAGGGCAGGGGTTACCCCAGGTTACCTGAAATACGGTACCTGCTGTTGAGGACTCTGAGCAGGCTTGTGACATCACCTTATATATAATACATGAAAGATCTCTCTCTCTCTCTCTCTCTCTCTCACACACACACACACACACACACACTACTGTGTTGCTAAGCTATGTTCAGTAGGTTGGGTGTATTAAATACATTTTCCACTTAGGATAATTTCACCTTAGCTATGAGTTCAGAGGGATGCTAACTCTTCACGGGTTGAGCATACTCTGTACTATGATATTTACACTTACTCCCCTATGTACATATTCTAGAACTACATACATGTTACGGATGTTTGATTGGTAGATGTTAACACATTATACAGAAAGCTGAGCTCACAGCTGGCCATCCTACATGAACTGAGAATCACAGGGCCTTCCACCTGTATCTTTTGCAAAACTCATTTGCTAAAAGATCAAGTATGAAAAGACTCAAGTGCTCAAACCTGCAGGCATCTGGTCCTCAACCTTCAATTTCTTCCTCAACCCTCATTCTGCTTCCTCCCCATTCCTTTCACAGATGTTGATTGCTAATGAACATCTTACACTCTAAACACCTTCTAAGATTCTGCTTTTGAAGAACTCAGCCTATGTCAAATACCTATTAGGTTTCAGACATTATCCTAGGTGTCGATGAATCAGCAAAGAACGTATTAAACAACCAATCCTTCCCTTATGGAGCTTATATTTGAATGGAATTTCTGAAAACACTTTTGCCTACATGATAAGATGTATGTAGCTAGAGCAGTCCCTTCTACCTTATTCCTATCTCAAAAGCAAATGTGATGACTGGTGCTACAGCAGTTACCTTGTAACCATAAAGTGACAAGCATGAGAGCAAAAGCTATGCTGTCCAATTCAACAGTAACTAGCCACATAGAGCTATTAAGCACTTGAACTCTGGCTAGTCTGTATTGAGGTGAGCTGTAAATCATACACTGTATTTCATGACTTAATATTAAAAATGTGACATACCTCCGTGACTATTTTTTATATTTGCAACATGTTGAACTTATAATATTATGGATATGTTAGGTTAAATAAAATATACAATTAAAACTTATTACATCATTTCTTTGTATTTTTTACATGTGACTTCTAGAAAATTTTAAATAGTTTATGTGGCTCATATTATATTTTTATTAGACAGCACTGGTCTAGAGAATATAATTGCCAAACCTAGAGCCACCATCTCTCACTGATTTCTGGTTTAAATTTTTTTTTTTTAAAAAAGGTCCCTATTTGTTTTAGGTCAAATTTTCAGTTACTTGCAGTGGAATGCAATCCTTGCTAATGCAGCAGAGGGCAACAACTTAACAGTTGGGCCTGGTGGACTGCCCAGGACAAGCTCTGCAGCAGGAAGCTGAACTCATCCAGCTGGGGAGGTAGACAGATATGTTCACACCAAGTGGAAGAACTCCCTGCCATAGAATAAGCTGGTCTTCAAGACATTATTTTATTGTGGAAAACAAAAAAATCAAAAACAGCAGAGTGAGAGGCCCTAATGGTCAGGGAAGGGAAGGGAAGCCAGGGTCTGCCTTCTGTGGCGAGCAGAGTGTTAAACTGCTTCATGGCTTCCTTTCGCCCTGCCCAGAGGCACACATTTATTTGGATAATCCTGGCCAGAGATTCCCAGAGGCCTTGTGCAATCCTGGGTGGGCCAGGAACTGCAAGAGGGTTTTTGTTTTTCTCCAAGAAAAAGGAAGCCTGGCTTTCCAGCCTCACAGGCCACTGGCCGACGTCCCAGCCCTCTTGAAAGTTCTACAAGCTGCCAGATGCTAGTCCAGGCCCAGACAAGACTGTGGTCACCATCCCTGCCCCTCAGGGAAGGGTGCTCAGGGGCAAATTTGGGCAGATCTTATGCAAGGAATCAAGGACTGGTGGGTGCCATGGCCTGCAAGCCCACTAGCCGGCCTGGGGACAGCAGGGCTCAGCCAGGACGGCTCCAGAAGGAAGCCCTTGACTGACCAAGTTCATTTCTCTCGCACCTCGCCTGCTGGGCCACTCCCTGTGCTAGCATGGTCCCTGTCCTCAGGCAACCCACAGTCAAGGGGAGAGAGACAGTTACAGTCATCCATGTGGGCACTGACCAGCTGCTAGCACAGGGCTAAGGAGCTTGCAGGCCCACTGCGCCCCAGACCCAGGCTGGAGATGGGACAAGAGAAGGGGGAGGAGGTGACACTCTCTAGAGATGAGTCACAAAGAGAACAAGTGAGCCAGACCAGTCTCCTGTTCAGAACAAGTCACACAGGGCTCTGTGGCCAGGCCCTAAAAGCTCCCATTAGCTGATGGAACTTTGAAGAAGAATATAATCGCATCAATGTGATACACACACACACACACACACACACACACACACGCACACGCACTCTCTTTCACCTATAAAGCGAGCTTCTTAATGAAAGCATGCATCTCAAGCCATGTTGTGAAGCATAAAGCACTCTTCAGATCTTGGGTGGTGACAGTAGTCACACGTTGCTGTCACGGATGTAGCAGCAACCCTTACCGGCCACTGCTGGACTGCTCTTTCCTCAGTGGCCCATTCAAGGCTACCCACACAGGCTCCAGGCCTCAGAGAGGGTCTGTTGATTTCCACTCACGAGGCCAAGGACAACACTGTGACTGATACCCTCCACTCTCTTCCCCACAGATACCAAAACTCACCCATGCTCAAGTCCCTAATATTAGATGGCACGATATTAGGGGCAACCTTGTGATTCCTCCCTTTTAAAGGACTCTTGGCCCTCCCCTGCCCAGTTGGAGGGCGTGTCTACCCAGGGAGAACCCGACAGTGCCTGGAATTGTAAAACCCAATAGGCACCCACGCCGACTCAGAATTCCTACAAGGTGTCTACAGGAGCTTCCACGCACAGGTGAAGAGGTGTGGTTAAGGAGACAGACAGCAGCCCTGTTGACGACGGCATTATGGGAAACAGTCCAAGCAGTTAAATAAACTGTGACAGAATCATAAAACGGAAAACCATAAAAACCATGAATAAAAGGATAAGAGTGATACACACTGAAACAAGCTCTATGATATATTTTTGAGTGTAAAAAACTAATGTGCAGAACAAGCCTAGATAGGTATTTCCCATTAAAGCCGGGCCTGGTGGGGGGATCTGTAGTCCCAGCTGCCTAGGAGACCGAGGCAGGAGGCTGGCTTGAATCCCATCCCACAGTTCAAGACCAGCCTGGGTAACATGTGAGACCCCATCTCAAAGTGGAAAGGGGAGACTTATAAACACACACACCCAGAGACCTGGAGGAAGGCTACAGGAAATGGTGCAGTAGTTGCCACGAGGTGGAGTGGGGAGTGGAGAAACAGGCTTATTTTTACTCTATATTTTCTTATTCTACTTGAATTACTTTTAATCCTCATTATGCATTTTGGAGGTTTTTGTTTTTGTTTTTTAAGTAGCAGCTATTGAACTCTGGGGCACTCGACCACTGAGCCACATCCCCAGCCCTATTTTGTATTTTATTTAGAGACAGGGTCTCACTGAGTTGCTTAGCACCTCCTCATTGCTGAGGCTGGCTTTGAACTCATGATCCTCCTGCCTCAGCCTCCTGAGCTGCAGGACTGCAGGCTGTGCCACTGTGCCCAGCTTTATTTTTTATTTTGAGACAGGGTCTTGCTAAGTTGCTGAGGGTCTCACTAAATTGCTGAGGCTGGCCTTGAACTTGTAATCCTCTTGCCTCAGCCTCCCAAGTATCGCTGGGATTACAGGGGTGTGCCACCACACAAGGTGGCATTTCATTTTTAATTAGTTTTTTTTGTGTACAAGACAAAAAAAAAATAGTCCAGTGTGGGGAGTAGTGATGCACACCTACAATCCCAGCAACTCTGGGGAGGCTGAGGCAGGAGGATGGCGAGTTTAAGGCCAGCCTCAGCAATTTAGCAAGACTCTCAGCAATTTAGTAAGATTCTGTCTCAAAATTTAAAAAATAAATGTAAAAATTTTTTAAAAAGAGCTAAGGATATAGCTTAGTGGTAGAGCACTTGCGTAGCATGCACAGGTCCTCTAGTAACACACACATACTTGCAGTATTCAAAAATACAGTCATTACTGTAATCCATGGGGATCTATACCCTCCTCTCTCTTCCCCACAGATACCAAAACTCATACATGCTCAAGTGCCTAATATTAGATGGCACAGTGTTTGCATATAACCTAGGCACATTTCCTGTATATTTTAATCACCTTGTGATTACTTATGATACCTTAAAAACTGTAATGCTATGCAAATAGTTGTTACACTGTATTATTTATGGAATAAAGACAAGGGGGAAAGTGTGTACAGGTTTAGGACAGATGAAATTTTTTTTCAAGTATTTTTGATCCAGGGTTGGTTGTACCCATGAAGTAGAACCCATGGCCACAGAGGGCAGGTTGTATATTCACAAAATGAACCACAGTGGACCTGGATGGCTACATTCTATGAAGACAGCCAAAAATGAGAATTTTCACCGGAGCGCCTGCAGAATGCCCAGGGCACTCACTTGTGCCAACCCACACACCCCACGGAGCTGCAGAGGCGGAGCAGTTGTGACTCCAGCTCTGTCCGGGGCCAGGCTTGCAAACCTGCCTAATGCAGCAGCACGGGCCGTCCACCGTCAGGTAAGTGGACAAACCCAGAGTCCACCTCCCCTTGTTCCTTGAATGCAGAATTCCACACCCCAGAGACCAACCTCTGCTTTATCGGTTGGGACTACAATGGTCCATATTAGGCAACGTGGTACTTGACCTGCCTCGACCAGCGCAGCCTCAGTGGGTGACTTCAGAGGCCAGGAATGTCAGATAGGCTTATCCAGGCCGACAGATAGCTACTGTCTTCTACTCCCAGTTTCACCCCTTCCACCCCAACCCCCTCTCACCCTACCTCTCTGCCTCCTGCTTTGCTAAAAGGCGACTCAGGAGCCACGGGACAAGTGGGGCCATGAGAACTGGTCAGAGGCCCGGCTCCACACTCGGGAGGTGCTGCAGAGGCACAGCTGGGCCAGGGTCATGCTCAGGAGCAGAAGGTGTGGAGTGACCCCACAAAATACAGACATGCTCTTCTAGAGAGACAGCACCGGAGTCTTCATTATGTCCAGGAGTCATTTCCGGGGCACTGGTATACAAATGGCTCCTGGTCCCTAAGGATCACCTGTGATTACTGAGCAATACTGTGGGAGGTGGTAGCAAGAGCCCCAGGCTGGACAGGTGGGAGTGTCCACTCCAGGAAGGGCTGGGGCTCCTTGCTGATGGTCTCCAGGTCCTCGCTTTGACTCGGACACCTCTCCTCCCAGCCTGGCACCCAAGAGCTCTTTGTCCCTGGCATCCCCCTCATCCATGCATTCTGCTCTCTGGCTCTCACCCCCTCCCCACACCCGCACCCCTGCTTTCCCATTGACACAAGCAATACCCTCCCTAAACTAGACCTCTTTGCTGGTGTTCCTTCAGCTTTGCAAGGCAAAATCCTACTGGTCTGTCAAGCCCCACATCACTCCTCCTCTTCCAGGAAGCATTCCCAGACTACCCCAGTCACGGTTAGTCACTTGTTTTTCTATACTCCCGCACGCCAGTGTGCACACCTCTTACAACACGTACATCATTAACAATAATAATGGCCAGATATTTGCTGATCACTTGTTATGTGGCAGGCAACTTCCTGAGCACTTTACATAGATGACCTGACTGAGTCCTTACCATAACTATAAAGCAGAAGGACCATTTTTGTCTTCAGAGAATGCCACAGAGATATTAAGTAACCTGCCTGAGGCCACAGAGCTGTTAATTGGCTGTTAGATACTTAGGGCCTGGCACATGTTAGCTACTTAGTGTTGAATAATTATTCATCTTGGGAATTATTAAATCAGCGAATAAATATGGAAATAAGTGCATTTCTGTTCCATTACAGAAAGCTCATGTGGGAAGTGCTCCTTATGCATCTTATAAACCATCCTTCCTGTCTGATCAGGAGCTAGACACACCTGCTGCTGGATGAATGAACAAAAGAACCTAAGAGCAAGCCAGGGAAGAAAGTCCAAACCCCAGTGGTGCCGCTTGCTGGCTCCAGCTAAGGAGCGTTAGCTTCCTGGGACCCCCTTTTGTCACCTGTCAAATGCAGAGATGGCACATTCTCCTAAGTTCCTCCTAGCACTAAAGGTTCCTATGAAAAATGAAGAAACCGAGATTTTTGTGATATGGCGATCCTACACCCCATGATGGATCCCAGGTTCTACTGGGTTGATTTCTCAGGTAACAGTTCCCCGTTGGAGGTGACAGTTGACCCAAATGTGACTCAAAGGCAGAGCCAATATCTGTTCTAAACGAGGGAATCTGGCTTGATCCTGGGGTTCACCCCATTCTTATCGAGTCACACCCAAGAAACGTAAATGTGGGTGGTGAACAAGACAGTGTCTGTTTATGTGGGAAGACAGAAGCCAGGGAAAGAATTATTAAGCGCCTGCTGAAACTCTCACAAAGAAAAACCAATAATGAACAATGATCTCCAGCTGCATTATGCAACTGCCACCTGCACCATTGCTCCAGAGGCCTCCTAAGTCTTTCTCTTGTCTCCTGGCCCCTCCGTCAGAGCCTTCCTGCTCTGAATAGATGTTGGTCCCCAGTCTCCCACCACCACTGTTAGCACAGGCACGTGGGTGTGAATGCCAGGGCCTGATAAATGCTTGTGAACTGCTAAAGCACAGACACACTCCAGATGGTGGAGAGGTGTCCACATGGGTGTGGAAGTAGGGGTCTGGCTGGATTGCATTTATTTCCACAAGACCTGTGGCTAACCAGATGCTTGGCTTTATGCCTCACACCTGCCACACCTGCAATATCTGGCTTAGCATTTATGATCAGCCACTGTATGCTAATGCCCAGCATTTCTTGTTTGGCTAATACTAAGTGTCCACCACGACACCAGAGGAAACCTAAATGTGGTGTATCTGTTCATGTGAAGAGAGAAAGGATCCCTCTTCTAGGGTTTCGCCTCACAAAAAGGCAGATAAGCGCTGGCCTTGGAGAGCTGAGCATTAATCACCCACACATGGATCCAATATGACGGGATTGGACCACGACAGCAGTCACTGTAGAGGACGTCTGTGTCTGTTCTTCACCCCCACATTGTTTGGGACCTGTACCTCCACATCCTCAGGGACCTGCTCCTCCCTCACCTTAATCATGATTCATGAAAGGTCTGCCAATCACAACGGCCAGTTCAACTGGCTTTGACCATTATAAAACCAGAGGTGGACAATCAAAATCCTCCCTGAGATTTTTTCAACTCTGAGCTGGAAGATAAAGATTCCAGTCTTTTTGGATCATGAACCTACAAAATATATGAAGCAGAAGCTACCAATGAGGAGGAAAATCTGTCTACCAGGGAGGAGGAAAGGACAACCCAGAGCATAGTGTTGAGACACAGATGGAAGGGGGGAGGATGGAAATGACTGGGTCTGGGCCATCCTGTCCCATGAGTTAATGATTTCCCGGTGTTGTCTGGTTAGATTGAGCTGGGCTTCTGAAGTGTGCAGCTCAAGTGACCTCACACAGTCACAATCCACCCTCGAGGTGCATTTTCAAATGTATCCCCCACTCTCAACACCCAGGGTTTTCATGAGACAGACTATCACACATTTGAAATGTCTTTGTTCCTCCTCATAAGAAAGGCATAAAAATCCCTAGGCAAGAACCACCCTTACTCAACCTCACAAACTCAAAGACTTTTTCTTTCCCTTTGTATCTCAGGTGCCAGCCACAAGAAGTGAGGACTCTGCCACTTCATGCCATCGAAGCCTATAAAACGGGGGCTGGCCAGACAAACCAGGCAACACCCGGCTGGTGATTTTTGAAGAGGACATCTTCATGGTGGCCAACCTTCCACTCATCCCCCTGCTGGCTGACGCCCTGGGGGACCCACCCTCAGATCTCCAAGGCAGTCCCACAGAGTGCTGGGTGTGTGGGGCGCTGATATTTCCTAATAAAACAGGATTCTGAAAACTCCCGAGACTGTGCACCATGCAGCTGGGCCATTCTTTCTACGGGAGATGTCGAATTTATTTACTGGTTTGTTCAATTTTATCTTGGAGGAGGACCTAATGCAAAACTTTTTTTTTTTTTAAGAAAGCTACTTTATACAAGGACTGAGAAAGGTAACGCTGAATGCTACAAGTCCCCCCCACCCCTTTAACCCTGAAGAGCTGCACCTGAATAGAAACCATGAAGTTACAACTAGGGAGGGGACCCTGGGTGGAAGTTCAGCCAGGACACTGGTCCCACCTCTCCTCCCCTTCTATTTCCCTATCACTGCCATGTCTCTGCCTGAGGCTGGAGCATGGCGGGTACTGCCTGGGTGGCTAGTGTGCCCTGGGCTGTCTGTTTGGTGCTGCAGCCTGATGGAATGCTCTTCCTATGCCCTGGACGGTCAGTGCATCCCAGGCTCAGGGGAGCTTGACAGCTGTCTCCCCAGAGCAATGGAAAGCAGCCGTATCCCACGGTGGACTCAACAGCTCCTCTGTCACCAAAACAAAAACACAACAGTGCTGATTGCCATGGAGAGTTCAATCCCCTTGTCCTGGGATTGGCACTGACTGGAATTCCAAGGGCTCTGGCTGAGCTACCTCCTGAGAGGTCTAAATACAGCACATCCAATCTCAACCTAAACATACGGCTTGGATTCGTGCCCAGGGCCGAGAGCCCCCCAGGGCCAGCTGGCAAGTCTTGACTTTGAGCTGCCCGTTGGGTGGTGGGCATTTTGGAGATGCCAGAGATGTGATTTGTGGTCAGCCCTGCCTTCACGGATGTAGCCTAAAGCCAAATGATAAAGGATGCAAATATTTGTGGAGGATTAACTATGAGTGCAATCCTGAGCAGAGACATGCAGACTAGGAAAGGAGGTAGAGAACTGAGAGGTGTCGGGAGGGAGGGAAAAAAGAGGGCTGAAAAGGAGGTAGGGACCAAAGACCTACTTCTTAGCCAACTCATTAAAAACCAGGGGATCTTTCTAAAGGTTTGCTCCCGGGGAACACATCTCTTTAATTAAGCGTCTGTGTGGAATTTAGGGCTTAAGCCCAGGAATCAAACAGACCCAAGTTGCCTTCTAGTTGTGTGACCTGTATAATTGGCTTCTCCATTTCCACCTCTCTAAAATGGCCCACAGAACTCCTGCAGGTGTTCCGTGTGATCATGGATATAAAGTGCCTAGCCCACAGGAGTTGCTGGATCAATAGTGGGTATCAGAGGTAGCTGTGGTCATGGTAACAGCAGAAGTAAGATAAAAGCAAAGATTTGCTTCACTCCCTCACCTGGCCTTTGGTTTCTCTCCTTTGGAAAGGACACCAGAAGGGTGGCTGAGGCCACCAGGATAATGTGGAAACTCCCAGCCAGGACAAGCTAAGCACACAGACCAAGGAAACCTTCAGCCGAGCATGACAATACAACATTCACGCCCACATCTGTTCAGAGCTTCAAAATAGCAGAAGGGCAGCTGCCTCTTAACTCCCAAATACCAACCCACCTGTCCCACGAGGGTGAGACACGTCTCCCTGGCGGTCCCCCTTACCTTGGTGTTCATACACGACTTCCCCCTCTTGTACTCTTTGTGGGAGCCTCGCTTGTCCAATTTGTACCACAGGGCTTTGGCCTTCCAGGTGGTCACCTTCGACTTGAGCTTGGAGTAGAAGTTTCTGTGGTCCAGAGGGTCCAGGTCCAAGTGTTGGGTGAGGATGTTGAAGGCCTGCAGGGTCCCTTTGCATGTGGAAGCCTGGACAAAGTTCTCAAAAACCTGCCCGGCCTGGCTCTGCTTCTCGTCCTCATTCTCCCCCATGGTTCAGGAGCCACGTGGAGCAGGGTGCAGACAGGACAGAGGGGATCACCATGAAACACCAGGAGAAGCGTCACACCTGCAAAGGTGGGTGGAGACAGAGGTGAGGTGCATGGGCAGTGAGGGGAGAGTGGAGGATGGGCACCGACAGGAAGTGATGAAATTCCTTTGAGACACTAAAACACCCATCTTCATTCATTATACTCAGTGTTAAACCTAGACCATCTCCAGAAGGTGTGCATCATACCCCCTAACCCGGCAAGGATGCCTTACTGCCAGTCTTTCTCCCCAGCACCCACTCACTCCTCTCCCTGCCTGAAAAGAAACACAGGTTGTGCAAAGTTATATATACCCTGACTCATGTCAACGGTACCTGGTCGATCTTGCTACAAGCCAGATGGCTCTGGAAATAATGAGTGGTGAAGGAGAAAGACAGAAAAAATGTGCTAGATTTAATACCACTGAAAACCTACTGTTCTTGGTGCAGCGACTTGATTGACTACGATGAATGCAGCCTAGCCCATGACATCAGTGAACGGGAAAAACCCCAGAGCACACACCTCTCCGGGCCTTATGATAGTCCCACCTGTGCTCGGACAGGAAACTTTAAAATCTTTCTTCATTAGTTACCAGAGGGCAGGTGTTTTCCCCCAGACAAGTTACCCATTGCAATTTCTCAAAACTTCCCTCTGTTTCTGGAATCTGCTGGAAGTACACCATCTACCTTAGTCAGAAATACGGGAGACAGAGACACGTGGGCCTCTTCTTTCCAATGGACAAAAGGAGTCTGTGCTTTGTAGGTCCAGGCTGAGCTGGTTGGAACAAGTGCTCAGGCTGATGGAAGGGAAAAATGCAGCGGATGTTCATTCACTTCACAAAAATAGCTCGCCAAGGTTTTGGCATGGACGCTTCTCTCTGCACCACTCCACCCTCAGGCATGCCTTAGGAAAGTCACTGAAGTTTCAAAGGAACAAAAATAAAGTAGAGCTGATTTTCCAAAATACTAGCTATTTTTCTGGAATCCAAAGCTAGTGCAAGGAGGCCAGTGTGGAGAGGGGCAGGGCCAGGGCTGGACAGTGGTCAAGAGGTCCTGCCTTTTGTGGGGTCGGTAAACAAAAGGACTCACCAGAACTGAGCTCTCCAACAGAGATTTTCACCCCCCAGAACATTTCTGTGGGTACATTTGGATCATAGGTTGGCCTATAATTCTAAGAGTGAAACAAAGTGTTCTCACCTTCCCTGATCTCTGACTCATTCAGCAGCTGCTGGAGGCGCAGCAGGTGTGCGCCGGGCATCATGCTAGGGGATGGGGATGGAGAGATAAGGAATGCAGGCTCAGGCCTGGCCTGGCAAGAAGACAGGACCATACAGTTGATGACAGGACTATAGACAAGTGCTGTGGAATAAGGACAGAGTACTGCGGAGCCGGAGCAGCAGGTGTCTAGCAGAGCTCAAGGAGTCGCAAGGGGCTCAAGAAGCTCCAGTCTTATGAATGGGAGGATTTCACTACAAGACTCGGGAGTGACATTCCAGGCAAAGGAGAGACCCTACAAGGCATGAATCTGGAAAGAGTCGTAAAGTTGCAAAATGACAGTAAGTTCAAGGATTCAGCAATTCAGAGAAGGTGAGTGTGAGGGCATGTCCAGGACAGGTCAAGGAAGTGCCCAGGAGCACCAGCCCTGCCCTCCCTTCCAGCCTCCCCTGAATCTTCCAGTGTGCCTGGCCCTGTGCTCAGCTGAAGGCAGACCAGCACACGCTCCTGGCTGGCTGGCACGCCTCAACCAGGCTCCAGGCCCCACCTGGGGGCCCTGGCCCATGCCACTCAACATGCTCCACAGGCTGGAAGGGCTGGCTCTGCGGTGCTCTGCCTGGCCCAGATAAGACCTGGATTCCTTTGTGGATGCTGCCCCAGCTCCTTTCATGTCCACTGAGCTCCCTTGGCACTACTCACATAAACACTGCCACCTTTGGTGTCTTGACTTTCCCCCACGTGCCACACTTGCCACCCAGAAAGCATAAACTGAAGTAGGACTCGTTGGCTTTTCTGGGCATATTCACATTCTCAGGCTCTCTATCTTTGGAACCACTTCTGTGCCAGCAGGAACAAAGGACGCAGTAACTGGCTGACAACTCTAAGACCGCCTGCATTCAACTGCTCTCCTGCGGTCCTTTCCAAGGATGGCCAGGTGGCTCTGGGGCCTCAGGAGCCTGAGTCCAGAGCTTGGCCTGGCCCTTTGCTGCCCACACAGCCTCACACAAGCCACTGAGACTTTGAGCCTCAGTTTCTTCTTGTACAACAGATGGATGATGATCTCCATCTCCACGGTTGCTGTGAAGAAGGAGAAAGAAATGCAGGTGTCGGCAGAGCCTGGCCCTGGGAGAGGCTCAGCAGATGTACTCATGCTGCTGCGTCCATCACGCAGGCAGATTTGTATCTGGGGGGTACACCAGTTTGAAAAAATAAGTTTTGTAAATCAAAACGCTCCCAGTTGCCAGCTCCTCCTTGTCTAAAAGCATGCGCTGTTCGGTACTATCAAGGCAGATGGGACTCCCAGACAATAATTTACAAACTGGAAGAACTCGTCTCCTCCCTCCAAAGAAAAATGCACGACTTAATCTTAGGGCTCCGGTGGAGAAAGAGCCAAAGGTGGTGCTGAGGGCTCCGGGTGGGCGTGGGAGCTCCAGAACCCGCTCTTATCTGGGGCGAGATAAGGGGAAGTGTATGGAGATGGGCCGACAGCAGGAGATAAACTCAGCCTTGGACATGTACCCCACAGCCCGTACCAGGCTCAGACCTGCCTCCCTCGATTTCAAGAGTCAAATCCCAACCTTTCAAATCAGCTTGCCAGTTTAAGGCAGAGACTTTAAAGATGATGCTAACATTCACAGTGGGTGGCTTTCCCCATGGGAAAACAGAACATTTTGGGTCAGGCAAACCTGGGTAGGAATCTGGGCTCAAGTACATACTAGCTTTGTGACCCTAGGTGAGTTCTCTCACCTGCCTCAGCCTCAGTTGTCTCATGTGTAAAATGGGAACAATTCTATTTGCTTTCTAGGGTGGTAAGGAATAAAGGAGATTAGGTATACGATGTATTTAGCTCCTGGCTGCTATGTGACAACCTAGCACTCATTACTATTCTTCAAGTGGCCCAAACACCCTCAACCCAAAAGGAAGAGGAAAAGAGAACATGGTTTTTGATAACTTAGCTTAGTTACTTGTGTTCAAACTTGCTTCCTCGCCCTGTAGCTCCAGGCAAGTCATTGAACTGAGTTTTAAGTTCTTCATATGTCAAGTGGGGAACCTCACTCAGGGTGGTCTTGGTGAGGAGCTGAAGACACACAGGGTGCAGGGTGGTGCCACTAAGGAATTGGAAAGGGTCAACCTAACACTCAGGAGGAGTAGGGAATCTGAGCATCAAGTTTTCAGAGAACCAGGGTGTCCTGCCTCTAGTGGGTACCTTTCCCCTGCCCCCCCACCAGAAGAAGCAGGTCAAGAGTGCATTAGCTCAGAGGACCCTGGGTGGCTAGCTCTGGGTGGACAAGTCTTGTTTATCACCACCCAGCTGCTGCCTTTTTGGAGTTTGACGTGTCTTAGAAATAGAAGCAATTATTTCATCCAGAAGGATGAAAGGTTCTGCATTTTCTGGGAAGGAGCAAGATGTGATGCTGTAGTTTCCAAGAATAGGATTGAAGCAGTTTGGGTTTTGCCAACTGGAGTCCCTTAGTTGTGGTTTTTCTGTTCCCTTGCCTCTGTGACATCATGAGTCACAAAGCTACTCCCTGCCCCCGCCTCTAGCCACTACAAATTAAGATTCATGACCTCAAACTACAGGAGACAGTACTGGTGATGGGCTCTGCCTACGGCATCTAGAGACAAGTTCAGGGTTTTTGCAGAGTCCCTGAGCCCCTCTCAAAGTGAGTGACAGGTCTCCATACCCCAGTTTTGCCTGTGCACTCACATTTAGGATCATACTTTCTGCCCACCCCCCTGCCAAGTCATCTGCCAAACAACAGCAAACAGTGTGACAAACCTTGGGAAAATTATAGAGTTCTATAAAAACTCAAGGAGGTCTGGAGAGGGACGGACACTAGGCAGAACTTTCCCATAAGGAAAAAGCTCAATCCTCAATCCCTTGAGGTACCCAGACAAGATCTGTTTCAAGGTCAACGCAATCTAAGAGCAAAAACCTCTTGCCATTTACACTGCCACGCTGCCCTAATCAAACCTGCCATCTCCCGGGTCTGCCTCACCAAATGGACCATGGGAAGGCTCAGCAATGGAGGGGATGTCCATCCCGCACTTGCAGCAGGTGGGAGCTGGGGACTGAAGATCTGGCTCTGAGCCTACATGAGCCCTACACCTAAGAGCAGGCAGGAGCCAGTTGGGGACTTGGCGATGGCAAATGTCTCCTGCACACACTGTCACTCTGCAGACCCCTGAGTCTGATTCACAGGTGGGGCCTGAAGACCCCATCTTCCCTTCTGGCTTTCCATCTCTCACTAGGAAGACAACTTGAACCAACAGGAGCAACTGCAGAGTTGGGAAGAGTCTGAAAGGGTCACCTTGGCCTGCCTGTGGTCTCCTTCCGGCCTTCCCTCCACCACCTCCACAGTGGGGAATGCCACTCCTAGGCCACCTGCTCTGTCGGGAAGTCAGCCTTAGGAAGTCTTCTTAGTCATCCCCCAGAGAGAGGAGTTCTGTCTCCAAAGGTCTCTACTTCCTAGTCTCAGGCCTGAGATCTCCCACCAGAAGAGAAGCCACTTTCCATACAGGCTAAACCCGTGTGTGCTGGAGCCCCTCTAGAAAGGCCAAAAAGAAGGCATGCAGAGACCCACCATGAGAGCCCCAACAAGGTCCTAGACTGTAACAAGGGCCCAGACAACCCCCTGCCCCCTGTCACCCAGTGCCCATGGCAGGAGCTCTGGAAGAGACCACAAGTACACTACAGGCCCTGGCCTTCTGTGCTGCTCCCTCTCTATGACCCCAGTTTATTTTGCTCCTGTCCTCCCAGTTCCAGCCTCCCACACTCTTCAACAGTCAGTGAACTCCACTGGCCCGGCTTCAAGGGACCTCATACATCCCCACTTCTCTCCTCCATCCACTCCCTCTTGGAGCCATTCACAGTGCCAGGCCCTGGGACAACCCATGAATCAGTCCCCACCCTCTAGGGTCTCACTGCCTGGACACACCTAGATGCTGACCAGGCACAGTGCCAGAAGGAGGGAAGGCAGCATCTCAGGGCCACTGCCAGCCAGGCCCCTTTGCCTGCCTTACCCAAAGTAGTTCTTGTAACAGACTTGTGGGCTGGTATGTGCATTTTCTCTCTCAAAAGTATGGGTCTTAAAAAAAGTAACCTCAGAACTTGCCCATCTCTCTTTTCTGTAATATATATGTGTGTATATATATATATATATATATATATATATATATATATATATATACACGAATGCATTTTAAAATTTTTCCTCAAGATTTCTACCCATACTCCACATCTCTGCCCATACTGCTAAGCCACTCTTTAGGACCTTCTAGGAAAAGAAAGAACTCTGGCCCAGGCATAAGGTGACCTGGGCTTGAGCCCTGGCCTGACCTTCCTACTGCCCTCCTAAGGACACTGACAGGGCTACTGTCAAATTGGAACAGAAACAAACTGACCGGCCCTGTCTGAAGCCACGATGTGAATTGTATCAGTTAAGTTTCATAGTTTCTGGCAGTCTGAGCCTGGAGAGTACAGGTGTCAACTGCAGGGCACTTTCTTAAGTCACGGGGTAACCTAACAATAGAGTATTAGGCTGTCCTTCTCTGTATTTCCCAGATTTCCTATACCCAGAGGATGCACAATTTTTACAGCTTGTTGCTTTAGACAGGTTTCACGTCAAGGAGTCTCCTCTCCCTGACGGTCAGTCCTAGCATTAGAAAGTAGGCCTTGTGGGCTGGGGATGTGGCTCAAGCGGTAAAGCGCTCACCTGGCATGCATGGGGTGCTGGGTTCGATCCTCAGCACCACATAAAAATAAAATAAAGATGTTGTGTCTACCGAAAACTGAAAAATAAATATTAAAAAAATTCTCTCTCGGAAAAAAAAAAAAAAAAAAAAAGAAAGTAGGCCTTGTGCAGACTTCTTGACTCACTCAGACCTGGCAGGACTGGCCTCCTAGGCCTGCATGGTCTCCAATCCCAACCTTCTATTCTTCTTCAGCAAGGAAAGGGGCATCCTGCCCGAAGCCCTGACACTGAGCTAACTAATAAATTGGCTTAAATTCTAACAGGTCAGGGGCAAGTTCCCTCCCAGCAGCTCTTCTCTCCAGAGCCTAAGACTCTCAGGTCCAGTGTGGCAGACCCCCTTCCAAAGAACCATACCCTCCCCATGCCAGTGTATAATGGGGAAGAAAGGATCTCCCACACAAGGCTTAGCTATGCCTACAGGACCCCACCAGTGACCCCCAAGATGGAAACCTGTTTATCTATTTTGTCTACTGGTTGATAAAATAGACCAGTAGACAAAATAACAAAGATTTCACTACCTATGGAAACTTGGCAGACTATTCTACGTGTGCCCTAAGCCGCCTGGAGCATGCATTGGGTGTCCAGGAAAACTATGAACTCACACTTCTAGTTTCCAGGAAGCCCCAGGGAAGTTCTGGTACCAGCTCCTTAGACTTAGTTTCTGGGGCCCACCAAATATCGCCCCTCCTGGAAGAACACTTCTGACCTTGGCTGCTGATGGTCCCTGTACAGTGCTGCTGGCAGATCACAGTCCCTGAATGCAGAAAGCACTCTTTCCTACAGAGAGCAGATTCCCCAAAAGCTTCTTGAAGACAGGTCCAGGTCAGCCCTGGTCTGCTGGACTCACTTTGACTTGAATGAGTGCAAACGACAGTTGTGTAATGGGACAAGCTCCGTCCCTCAAAGTCGGGGCTTGGCCTATTTTTTTATTGACTCATGTCAGCTTCAAGGACACTACCTATGAAAGCTTTTGATTCATCAGGAAATACCACTGTCATGCAGGAAAACATTCCCATTTATAACAACAGTGTCCGATCCATCAGCTACCATACTCACTGCTCTTCCACAGGGCACATGGACCTGAGCACATCTCCATCCCAGAACTCCTAATCCACCTTCCAGCCTCCTCCCCTAACCCTACCTTGCCTCCCACCGCAATCCCTCCCCAGTGTTCCCATAGCACCCTATACTGACCTCGATCATAGCCATTCTAGCATGAAGCCCTGTCTACAGAGCACGTGCTAAAATACTAAAGGAACATATGATCTTGAGAAGATAACTGTGACCATTTCGTGAGCATCTATGAAGTCTCAGGCAATGTGTTAAAGCTTTGTATGGGAAGAAGCAGTTAATCATTATAACAAAGGCATTGTTAGATGTGAGGATCATCCTCATTGTTGAAAAAAATCAGAGAAGTCAGCAACTTGATTCAACCACCCACAGCCAGAGTCCAGAGGGACACTCCTAACCACCATTCCTTCCTACACCGCTGCACACAGTGGTGGATAGAGCTAAAGGTATACAAGTACTGCGTTGCACTGAATCATGGTCTCTGGTCATCAAACTCCAAAATGCCAGAATCTGTAGTCATGAGATATCAAGCAATATGAAATGAGGACAATAACTAATGCACCAATAAACATTCTGCCGAGAAGTGACCGTCTAGTCATGGTGGGAAGCCTGGCAGAGAGAGGAATAGCTGACCCCAGGCGAGTTGCTCCTTCCTCCTGGGCCCTTTGCTGAAGCTGTGTGAGTCCAGGTGACCAACTTCAGGGTCACGGAACACAAGCAGGAGGGACTTGTGCCACTTGGAGGACTGTCTTGTCAGAAGCTCCCTCCAGGCCCTTTGTGCTCTTCCCCTCCTCCAGAGCACAGTGGCTAGAAACCATGTGACAAAGATGGCAGGGCCACAGGGAGAGAGGAGCCGGGATCCCTGGATGTCCCCTCAGTGGAGAGGCCTTTATGACCAGAACTCTGGTCTTTACATATGTGAGAAATAAATCTGAAGTCTATGAAGCTGTGAGAATATGGGGTTTATTTAGGCAGTAAACATCACCTTAATGAATCCAGTAGGCATTGGTGGTGGGCATGTCAAATTTGGCCTGTGTCACAAGGTATTCCCTCCAACAGGAAGGCTGGTCTCGGAATCGGCATCTCACTTGAACACCACCGCTGTACCAACTCTGGCGACAACCTGTACTGTCATCGTATGTCTAGCTTTCCATGAATTCCTCAGGATCCTGGAGAAGCTCCGTGGACCCCAGGACTAAGCCTGCCCACCCCTCTATGTAGGCACTCCACATACACACCCGATCTTGAACAGACACATCCTTTCCCTATTTCCCTGGAGACCGGGACAGACAAGCTAGCTCACTCCCTTGCTCTCCCTTCCAGCCTGAGCATTCTGGAAGGCTCCTGTGGTCCTGCGAGCCATGTGATGTGAGGGAAGGAACGTGGCTCCCTGAGTCACAGGCTCTCCTGAGCCAGTCATGACAGCACAGTGTTCTTGTGGAGATTAAATGGAGGTGCCTCTCACAGCTCCAGGCTCCCAGACGTGCAGGGTAAGTGTCAGTGGCACAGGGACCAGGAACAGCTACAGGCATACTTTCCCTCGAATCTCTGGCCAGCACCCCCATAAAGTCATGCCCCAGGAGACCCTCAGTATTTGAGTGGCGCTACTCTTCCTGATTTGCTGAAATTAGGTGTCAGGAACTTGAATCCTCATAATTAGTCTGACTGTAGAGATGGATGCTGGGGAAGAGGAGAAATCATGGCAAAGCACACGTCACACCGTTTCTCACCAATGCCTGTTCATAGTGTGCACAGCACCATGTCGGGAACCTAAGGTGAGCACAGAGCTGACCCCACCCAGAGCCACTGGACACCCAGTGGTGTCTGATAGTCTGCTCTCCAAAGGTCCCCCTGGTTTGCAGAACTGTGCCACCAAACTGTATTTTTCACCCCCCAAAAGGATTCATTGTCCAATAATTTCTTTGCTGTTTTCTTACTTGTGAACTAATTCAATATGAAGACATCCCCCAAACTGGGCACAGTTTCAACCACAGCGAGATCTGAATTTGCTTTTCCTGGAGGAGACAAAATCATACATTGTACTTTGCTTCCTCCCCTTTGCAGCCCACTCTCCCTTCAGTGGCCACAATCTGGTTTCTACTCACACGCCCACCAGGCATCATGCTCCACGTCATCACCTAGCCCATGGCTAAATGCAGTCACCACTCATTTTTGTTCTTTTTTTAACTTTAATTTTATTTTTTAGTTGTAGATGGACACCATATCTTTATTTGTATTTTTTTATGTGGTGCTGAGGATCGAGCCCAGTACTTCATGCTTGCGAGGAAAGCGCTCAACCGCTGAGCTACAACCCCAGCCCTACATGTTTGTTCTTTTGTGACGCTCTACCTGCCCTTGAAAGTGAAGATTCCGAGCTTCACCCCCCAGGACCTTAGCACCTCCATGGTTCAACCAGTGTCCTGACAACTCTGAATTGTAGCTCCAGAGCCCATCTCTCTGCTGCCTTCCATGCCAGGTGTCACCTGTCACCAGATATTCCCTGCTTTCCCACAGAGACCTCACGTGTGGTCTATTCAACTTCACCTGCTCCTGTGCCTCCTCCTACAGCCCAGCCCCCAGGGACAGCTCCATTGCACCAGGAGTTCCTGTCTCATCCTTAGAGTCCAGCTGTTGGATCCCCTTCCCTCATCTTGCAGAGCCAGCTGGTCACCAAGTCCTGCCTTCCCTGTAGCCCTGTCTACTGGCCTCCCGTGCTTCCTTGGAGGTGCAGGTCTCCCTCTGCTCTCCCTGGAACTCTCAGAGCCTGCTCACCAATGCCTTTCCTGCCTCCAGATTCCCCTTCCTCCAACCCCCCAGCCTAGTGCTCAAACTGCAGCCAGAGACGTCTTTGCATCAAAACACACACTTGGACAGGCCAGTTTCTGTTACAACCCATCGGCAGCACCCAACAGTCGGCAGGGTGAAGTCTAAACATCTCAGCAGACCAAACCAAAAGCTGCCTTCATAGTCCAGCCCCCGCCCACCCCTCCAGCCTGTCCTCCCATCTTCTCCTAGTCCTCAAGACCCACTGAATCATCCCTGGTTCCTTAGTGCACTGTGACCTGTCTTGTGCCAGTCCATGTCTAGAAAGCCCAGCCAGGCTCTGGTCACTGGTGAAACCCCAGTTATCTTTACAGCTGAAACCACCACGGCAGGGATTGTCACAGGTCCCAGTTTGGACTCTGGAGTCACGCAGACTGGCTACAAACCCTGACCTACCACTTACTGGGCGTGTGAGCCCATATGAGTTACCTAACCTCTTTGAACCTCAGTTTTCTCATCCATAAAATGGGGATAATGATAGTCCTGTCCCACTGGGTTACTTGAGGATGAAACACAGGGCCGCCTTGCTAGGCAGGGCTCTCAGTTGAATGGTGCTTCTTTGAAGCCTGACTTGTCCTCCCCAGCCCCTCTTCCCACACTGCATCTCTGGAGGTCTGTGTGGTGATTTCCCACACACCATCACATTGATCTACTTACAGGCCTGTCTATCTCATCCAAGTATGAGCTCTCTGAGGTCAGAGGCTGCACCTGTGCTTCTGGCAATGTTAGATGCTCACTAACAACTGCTTGTGGATAAATCAAATCAAGAGCATCACATGAAATTCAGGACCTATGGTGGCTTGGACTGTCACTGTTCATAAAGTCTCAAGGGTCCCTACACCCCTGAACCAGTTCAGACTCCCCTGCCTGGCTCCCTGGGGCTACCCAGCAAGTATAGCCCCCTCTTCTTAGTTAGGTTCAGTTCCCAAAGGTGCTGGGGCTCTGCCAGTGGCTGCATCTTCTGGGCCACATCAGGTCTCTGCCTTTCTTCTCCCGTCCTGCTAAGATCTCACCATCCTCTGAAGCCAAGTCAGCCACATACTCACAGAAGAACTGCTATGAGCTTCACAGTCTATTCAGGGAATAAAATTCCCAGATTCCCTGCAGCGGAGATAGGCACCAAGACTTGCAGACCCAGAGTGGGGAGAAATAGTATCTGAGAGCCCAGGAGCAGCTTCTGGGGAGAAGCTGGCCCACAGCTGGGTCTCAAGGGTGAGCTGCAGCCTTCAGGTGGGAAAGCTTCCCTCTCCTTACCTGCCACTCTTTCCCCTGCATTCTTCTAAATTCCTGAAGTCATTGCCAAGCGGCCACAAACCTGGCTCTACAGAAGATTCACCAAGAAATATCTGAACATTCATCTTCCTGGGCCCACTCCCAAACAGAACCTCTGGGCCCATCTTACTGGGCCCACACCCAAACAGAACCTCTGTAGCCTAAAGTCTAAGAGGAAAGCCAGGGAGCCAGGCACTGTGAGGCACACCTGTAATCCCAGCCACCTGGGAGGCTGAGGCAGGAGGATCACAAGTTCAAGGCCAACCTGGGCAACTTGGGAAGATCCTGTCTCAAAATAAAAAAAATTTTAAAAATGGATGGGGATATAGGTCAAAGGTAGAGAATCCCTGGGTTCAATCCCCAGCACCACATGCATGCTCACATATGCACGCACGCGTGCACACACACACACACACACACAGAGTTCTATTGACCAGTCATGTTTGGAAAACAGTAACCATACTCCATTACTTCTGTTCCTTCATCCTCTGACAACCTGCACTATACACAGAGCCTCCCCTGGTAGGCTGTGGGTACCAGGTGAACAACTGAGAACTGTGACCTGTTGGGAGAGACAACCAGTTATAATACAAGGGTCACAAAGGGCATCAACTGGGCCATCAGCACTTTATTTAGCCCTGAACCCATCATGTCTTTTGTGCATTAATCTTGTCTGGTCAACAAATATCTAAACTTCTTAAGGAAAAGTCCCAGGTCTTTAGTTTCCTTTCTAATTCCCAGAATACTTGCCTCAGTTTTTGGTATTTGGTTGGTCCCCAATCAATATTTAAGATTCAAATAATTCAGCTTTGTGTGCCGCATCCTTCTTTGGCTACCGATGGGTTGCTTACTGACTCTTAGTTTTGTAACCCAGGGCCAGTGCTGTTCCTGCTCCCAGAAGGTGATTTGTACCTATGTTCATTGAGTGAAAGAATGTTTACCAGTATAAAAAAAAAAAAATCCATCTCAGGAGGGAGGAAACTGCTTCCACTTTGAAGTTTTTCAATTTGAATTAAAGACCTTTAATCTCAGGATTAATTTCCTAATCTGCAATTATATAAGCATTGTCTATGTCACCATGAATGTTATTGACAATATGAATAATACCTTCATGGGCTCAGCAGCGGGCTGGCCTTGGTGTAGACATGCCGAGACCACAGAAGTTGAGTGCTTGGCTGTTCCTTCTATTGGGCTGTCCACATAGCCCACAGGGCAGCAGCCCATGCCCTCACCCTAGTCTCCACATAAGGGCCTATAAATGGCATTCAGCCTTTATGAGCAGGTGTGTCCACCTTCAATGGACACATGAGTCCTACCTGAGTCAGAAAAGACTAATGGGCTATTTAAAACCTACCGACAGGTCGACACACTTGGGAGGCCAGGATCTAGGGTTTAATGTAAGATTCCCCATGTTGTAGAGACGCAGCCTGACAAAGCAAGGACTCATGTCAAGAGGTTCCCAGGAGACGGGTCCAGGAGTGGGACCTTCAGTCAGGTGGGGGCAGGCTGGGCAAGCACAGGTAGTCAGGGGAGTGGACTCCACCCTGCTTCCACCCGGGCCAGCATTCCCAGTAACCTGAAGTTGCTATCGATGCTTGTTTGTTTTAATCCCTAAAAATAAGGTTCATAATCTTGAGGTGATGCGGATCAAAGGTCAGCTTCCCCCCAGCCCCACCCAGGAGACAGCTTTATCAGGCAACTCCCTTTGCTCCCAGGGCCAAAGGGGTCTTTTCTGAAGTGCATGCTGGATCCTGCCTGGCACGAAGGCCAGGCCACTCGGCAGAGACCCGTTCACTTCCTTTTCACCTCTGCTGGAAGACAAGATGTTCGCTGCTTATCTATTCATTCGTACATTCCTTTTACAGACTTGGATGACTCTGTGCCAGGAAATGTGCCTGACATAGCTTAGCGGTTCCCAGATACAACCTCAGGAGACTAGAAAGCCACAGGGAGAGGGAGCTCTGAGGAAGCCCTTCTTCATTTCTCCAGACCAATGGGGGCTCTCTACCCAGGGAAAACATGCAGCTGTCAGGAGGTGTTCCAGAGTTCTGGGCAGAAGGGAGGGACAAAGACACCCGCTTCCTGTACAGAGCAACTGAAGTCTCCTGGGAACTGTTTCCCCGAAAGATGGAGAAAGCCAATTAAATAAATGCAGAAAGACTCTCCGATCAGATAAGGTAGCAACCATTCTCCCTAAAACACATTCTGCTACTTAACCGAGTACCGAGGACATTATTGCCTTGACAGGCTTATTTCACCTTCCAGGACTGGGGTGCAAATATCCTGGAATATTTGCCTACTTGGTGATGTTGATGAGGCTGGTGGTCAAGAGAAAGACAGACTGTGCAAAAGAGGTAGAGGTCTTAGGAGGCCAACTCTTGGGCAGCACTCTAAGACATGACCCCATGAGCTGGAGAGGCTGAGACAGATGCTCAGGGCCCAGCAAGTGCTTTAACCACAGAGTGGGTCAGAATACTTTTCACTAGTCCCAAGCTCCAACATCCAGCAACCCCAGGGGACAGGACTGCAAATCGGGGAATTTTCCCAGTGGTCAGAGACAGTCTCCCCATTTCCATTATGAACTGGTGGTTGAACAAAGGTTCTAGACTCTCTGCTTGGCATTTAGGTTTGTACGTGGAAACCACATTCACTAAAACAAGCAGCAACTATCCCAAAAGGATTTTCTTTTTCCTCAAAAATAAAACCCGGGGGTGTGGGCTTGCCAAGTGGCCTGCTAATCCGTGATCAGGAAGCCTTTGACGGCAGATCACTCCTGAGTTTATTGGTCTATTCCTCTCCACAGAGGACAGTTCAGGCTCAAAGCTCAGTTTCCAAAACAGACCTCCTAGGGTCGATCTCAGGAAGGTAAGTGGGGGCAACATGCCCAGGACAATTCGCTTCCTGGATGCTTTGTAAATATCATCCTTAAAAGCAGCTATGTATTTTCACTGGTCCTTTTTTTTCTTTTCTTTTCTTTCTTTTTTTTTTTTTTTTTTAAGTAGCTTTCTCACCCCATACCCCCGATTCCTGCAGAATTATTATGTGGCCCTGTCTGGAATGCAAACCAGTCCCTGGAGAGACAGTGTGCACATGAACTCACAAGGGTGTTTGCTATCAGCTTATTTGGCAAAAGGAATCTGAGACATTTTAAATATGAACTGTTGGCAGGGCCCATCCCATCCCACTCCCCTTTTGCCCCACCAAGAATCACCTTCACTGGTGTGTGACACAAAGTGTAGAAAATGGACACAAACTGTCTCATACAAGCTGGTAGCGCTTTAGAGCCTGGAGAATTCACCTTGGAGGGTCTTTGCTGTTCTCCTGATGCTTCTGTGAATGAAACTCCCATAGTAGCAAGTGTTTTGCAAACGCCTTGGACAGTCTGGCTCCAAATCCCCTCCCCTTCCCTCTCCTGATCTCTCAACTGAATGTTCCATTCCTTGTACTCTGGGCTAAGAAGAAAACATGCATGCAACCCCTCCTTACTTCCAAATGCCAAATCAGGCTCTTTCTTACCTCCACATGTTTTTCTTGCAAAACCTTCTGCTTCCTTCTCTGCCTGGCAATCTCCTGTTCCTTAATCCCCAGGTCCTGCAGGACCTCCTAGGTGCACCCTTCCCTATGTGCTGCTCTGTTCTCAGTGTTTCCAGAGTACAAGGGGTATCTCTCTATGATAATGTTTAGATAGTTATGGCTAGAAAATATCTGTCTGGCCACCAGGTCTCCCTGTCCTCACAAACTCCTGGGAGTCAAGAGATTGGTTCTTACTCACTTTTGCATCCCAAGGAGCAAGCCGTGGGCCTGGCACTGGGAAGTCCCATTATGGATGCTGGGCCATCACCTCCTTCTTCCCCTGTCTTTAATTGATCTTTACCCCACCACATACCATAAAACAGGATGGTGCTAACTCAACACTGTCAAGGTCAAAGTACAGACTCCTCACTTGCTACACCCAAGTTTTATTGGGCCTGATAAACAGCAAGGTGTGGGCCCTGCTAACACCTTAGCCATCCTGTTCAGGGTCAGAGAGACAAGTGGAAGGCAGGGTACCTGATATCAGGAGGCAGTGTCACCTGGGGAAGGCGCCATATGCTGGCAATCAGACTTGGCTTCCATCTCCCTCCAGTCGTAAATGGCCTGCTTTATGGGTTGGTTTAAATCACTCCTCTGGACCTCAGATGCTCAACATACAAACATGAAGACGGGACAAGGCCCTCTATCATTTCTTTCCAGATTCAGTATTCTCCAACTGTCTATCTCAGTGATGGACCCACCTTCCCTGGCCCCTCTCCTTTCTATCTCTCACTGAGCAGCCTTCTACCAATGCGCCTTCCTTTATTGCTCCAGAGTCTCTGGCCACCCCTGACCATGCCACATGGGGCCACATTCTTAAGACTATATTCACTACCCTCTGGTCAATAGAGCCTAGGAACTTTGGGGCACCAAGAACTTGGGTATCCCAACACCCCATAATCCCATTGCCTTTTAGATCAATCCAGCTCTCCTCTTTAGGTCTCCAACACTCTTACACAATCAGATGTGTTCCCATGCTGCTTGGCGGGAGTCAAGGACACCAATAGGCTGTTGTTACCTGTCCGTGGTGGGGGGGCATGGTTGCAGAGCTTCACAGGCCAGGGGGACAGTGCTAACCGAAGCAAGCTCTTCAAGAAGAGAACCTGAGAGCAGGTAGTGCCAATCACAGGGACAAACTTAGAGCACACACTAAGGACCAGAGGAGTCCAGGAGGCTCCTTTAGTATGCTACTCAGCCTCCCAGACCTCCCTCATCTGCTTACGAAGAGATCTGAGGGCCACAGAAGGTCTGTGACTTGCCTACGGCCACCCAGCTAAGCTGTGAACAGTGCACACTAGAACATCAATCTTTGGGTCTCCGTTCACTCTTTTTTCCTCTCAACTCAGTTGACCTTAAGTGTCTAATGAGGTCAGAAGATGCCCTGCAGACTCTAAGAAACATGACCCTCGTGTCACTTAGGGAAAGAGCGGGCCCAGGAGATGTTATCCTGACCACCTCCCCAGCTGGTGCATTCCTTCCTGGCTTGACATGGTCTTTCTATTCTCTCTCGAGCCCTTGCCGCAAAGTCTGTGAAAGTTCAGAGGTCAGTGAGAAGGTAGAGGTGGGTCTCCCTATCCTTAGAGCACTCTAAATAGGTGAGAGAACCCCCAGCCGCCCCTCCCTCAGACTAGAGAAAGTTGGTGGGGGAAGGGTGTCAGGAAAAGATTGAACGACCCACTAGAAGTCCGACCTGTTTAGGCTGAGGTGCATCTGAGGCCATCCGAAGGTTTATGACAACTAACACAATAACATCTGCCTGTCAGGCTCGATCTGGTCAAAGACTGATGTCTGTCAGATCATCTCTGCATCAGGAGGAGGAAGTTCCTGACTCAGGAATAGTAAAAGACTCAAGGAATTAATTATTCAGTGTGCATGACCCAGTTCAAGGAGTTGAGGCTGGGTGAGAACAGAGCTCACTAGTCCCTTATCATGGAGAGAAACTCAAATACTTCACGGGGCAGTGATCTCCTTGCTGCTAAAGAAGATTCATTTATGATTAAGTGGCCAAAACAAACAACAAAAAATGTTCACTCACTCAACAAATTCTTAGTGAACAACTCTTATGTCTCAGTCCTCCAGGGTCTCGCATATGGTTTAGTAGAGGAGAGAGACTATGGAATTTTCCAACAGGAGGCCTGAGCTCAGCCCTTGAACAGCTATATTATCTTGGGTGGGTTCCAGCCTGTCTCTGACAAATTCCTCATCTAGAAAATGGGAGTATATCCACCTGCCTGATCATGAAGATGTAATGATCTTTATAAAATGTGAAGCATAGCGTAAATGTGAGGTGTAAACAATAATGATATAACATGACACACTTTCTCTACCCTAGAGAAGTATATAATCTGGTCATGTTTTGGAAAACAAGCCAAGGTACCTATTTGGCAAACATCACATTCTCTGTCATTTGGGCAGATTGTATGTTTCAACTTGCCAACGGAGACGGAGTCAGTGGTCAGTGCCAGTCTCCAGTCTGTGTGCCCAAGACATTGCAAAAAGGGCTAGAGTGAACACCAGGACTCACCAGGCCCTGTGTCAAACCTCCACTGAATGAATGCGCCAGGTTGAGATCCAAGGGGGGAAAGACAACAACTGGTCACGTGGTCAGTCGGAAACACAACCCAAAATTCATCTGCACACAATAGAAGAGAGCCAGCCAGAACCGCACACACGTCCTCCCCACGCACGTTTCAGACAACACTGGAATTCACTGTTCACTGATCGCCTCCTCTGTGGGCGCCCCTGGCATGCTGCTTCTGCAGGGAAGGGGAGGGATTCTCAGGCTGCTGCAGACTGGCCAATCTGGGCCTCTCTGCCTGCGTCTTTCCCAGGCACTAAGAATCAGAACTGAGCAGCTTTCCCTGGGTCCAGTCAACCCCTTTTCATCCTGTCCTCAGGTAGGTTCTTGGCACCCACCAGCCAGCTCTGACTGCACAGACATGCTTCCTGCTGACCTCAGGACCCTAGCCTTGGATTGGGCCCTCAGGTCTTTCCTCCTCCCTCCTGCACCAAACAACTCTTGCCCCAGGCTCACAGTGGGGGGACCTCCTGGGGCAAGGGCCAGATGTCTTCATCTCTGTGTCGCCTCCACTGAATTAAGGTACCTCAGAATGTTCTTTAAGCACTTTTCCCTACATGTAGAAATGCCCTCGAATGGCTGCATACAGGTGGCAGGCAGAAGAGGAGTGAGGAGGGTGCTGGAAGCCCAGGCCTGTATTCTGACACTCCACTTGACACCAGATAGCTCTGCAACCTTGAGAAAGTCGGTTTAGGCAAAGCCTCTGTTTCCCTATTTGATAATGAGGGGTTTGCTCTAAATAACCCCTCCAATAAAGTTTGGCATTATAGAAACCAGACTAGCTTAGTACATGGAGGACATGAGACCTGGTCCACAATAGCCTACAATCTGGGGCAAGTTATCAGGCCTCTCAATGCTTATCCTACACGTCAATCAAATAAGGGAGGCTAAGGCAACCATCTCTCCCAGGGTTCAAGGCTCTGTCAAGACAGTTACTGTGATAGAGCTTCATGGGCTGAAAGTCCTGACCTAATTCAGGGTTCAGACTCCTTGGGTCAACAGAATAGCTGTTGACCACCTGCCATGTGCTGTGGGTCTGTGCCTGTGGGGAGGGGCTCCTGCCTCAGAAAGGAAGGTTGAGGATGGCTTCCTGCCCAGAGGCCCCTTCAGCTAGTGGGTAAGACTGCAAGTAAAGGTACCTTAATTCAGTGGTATATCTGAGGGACAAAGGACTATGGCAGTGCTGAGGAGGAGGCGCCAACCTGGCCTGGGGAGGGAGGGAAGCTCCTCAGAGGAACAGCACGTCCCAGACATGGCAAGCCATTCCAGGGTGGTGGGACTGGAGCCAGGACAGAGAGGAGAGGCAGAAAATGAGGCACAACAGTGAGCCTGAGGTCCAGCTGGAGGGGGCCACAGGAGAGATGGTCAGATGTGACTCTGAGAGCGTCTCTGGCTGAACTACAGAGTATGGCACAGAGGGAAGAGCACGTGGAGCTGGGAGGGCAACAGGAAGGCCCTTCCAGACACCAGAAGCCACAGAAAGCTATAAACAGGTCTGTTCTCAGAGTGGAGCCCATGTGGATAAAGATGCCGTGAATGTGGACTTGTGGTCCAGGATGCTCAGAGTCATTCCCTAGAGGCCACCTGGCCAATGCCTCTCTTGCCCAGACCTGGGCAGATAAGCCCCCTCAGAGAGCCGGCCTGGGGTCTGAAGGGCCGCACTGCTGGCGGTGGTTCCGGGAGGCCCAGCCACACACTGCCCGGTTAGATGGGGCTCTCACCTCCTGGAACGAATGTCAGCCTCAGCCTGCCCCCTCTGACAGCTGGGGAGGCTGTGCAGCCCTGGAGTCTTAGACCAGGACAAAGGACTGAGGAGGGATCCAACCACTGCTTCTTCAGTGGGTCACATGACTTGAAGAGAATTTGACAGCTTCCATACTTCCCTAAGCCTGAAACTAGATCCCCCAGGAGCTACTCAATGTGTAAGAGAGACCCCACTGTGACTTACTTGGTTCTCAGGCATCACAAGGGCTAAAGACTTCTCCTTTGGGGGCAAGCCCCATACAGGTTGCCATGTTCCTTTAAAAAAAAAAAGAACCCAACAATTAATGTCAGCCTCATGATCTGACATCGTAGCCTCCTATCTTCTCCCCTTCAAGAGTTTGCACATGGCTCTGACCATAGCTGAGTCTCCTAATAAATTACTATTTTGTGCATTTTTTTTCTCTTAGCAACACTTTAGCCAGCAAGAGGAAATGGACAGATAACCACTGTCTGTGCCCCAGGTTTGGCATGTGAAGAAAGACTGCGAAGCAGGTCCTACCATCTGCCTGTTGGCTGTGCACCCTAAGGCTTTACCCTATGTCTAAACAAAGACTCTGCTTAAATAAAAACAGAGAGTGCCAGGATTTCTAAGGTTGAGGCAGAATGGAAGTAAATAAAACTGGTGCAAAACTTGATCACAGGTCACCAATGTGAAAAGTGTCACATTGCCTCTAGTGGAAAGGTCCAAAATGCTCAAAACCTAGGAAGCTACAGAAGTGGGCCATCTGATCATGACTGTATTCTTTTGGCTTACAGAGGCTACCCACGTTACTTGGTTACCGCCTACTACTGTTGCAAAAAAAGGTCTCTACACCTATTTGGAAAAGGGGGCCCAGAGTTACAAAATATTTCTAATGATTTACATTCACATTAAAAAAAATAAAATCCTAATGTCTAAGAGGAAGACTCAAGAGAACAAAACCTAATACAGATGTGAAATTTGAGCTTTAAAAGGGGCAATATCCACACTCTGGGGAAGCACACACACTCTGCTCAGAGAGCAGCTGGGCTGCTTGTCCACTACACACATTCACACACACACACACACACACACACACACACACAGAGCCATGTGGGAGTCCCAAACCTCCAGACCTTTAATGGGACAGAACCCACTATTTGCTGAGCACGTCTAGGCCTAGCGTGCATCATCTCAGTGGCTCCTCACAGACAAGGAACAGAGGCCTAAGAAGTGATGGTCCTTGCCAAGGTCACCCAGCATGGTAGGATTTGCACCCAGGCCTGACTGACACAGGGCTCAGGGTCCTTGCCCCCAAGCTGAGGTGTCCTGGCTGTGAATGCCTAGTGCTACTGTGAGCCTGGTGAGCTTCCAGAGCAGTCACCCAGGCAGGAGCTACAGTCCTGCCCACCATCATCACCATTACCAAGCCCACACCCCTCGGGGCCTGTGTCGGCGGACGAACAGGCTGGCCTGCCTTGGCCACATTCTATCAGCATGAGCTATAGGCTCCGTGCTGTTGTCTCAAGCCACAAGTCAGAGAGGCTGGAAGCCTTAACTTATCTGTCCCTGCTTCTCACAGGAAGACTCCAGGAGCTGTGAGTGGCAGAGCTGGACACCGTGATACAGAATTCAAGAAACTAGTGATGGCCTCCAGCTCCCTAGATCTCAGGGACAGAGTTCCTGTGTACCCAGTGATATTATTGAGGCCAGTTGGGAGACAAGAAGCTCTCTAAGGTTGGGTTGTCTTCCTGATGGAATGGAAGTGGGCACATCCAGGCCAGGTCACAGGGCTGACCATTGGTTGGATTCCTACAAAGGCCTGAACACACTGATCCAGACATTAAGGTGCCAACTAACGCACACCCTCTATGGACCAGTAGCCCAACAGGCTTTGCACCCCCTGAAACTGCACTAAACCAGACAGTCCCAGCACCCGGCACCTCCCAGGGCCTATTTCTTTATCTATGAGTAGCTAGACATAATTGGTGATTTCCTCACCAAGGACCCCTTTCAGCTGTCCCATTCCATGGACCCTGACTTTTAGAGACACCTACAGAACTACCTAGTGGTTAAAGGCTGTGGGGGAGTCACCTGTGCTGGCTTTACGTTGGGCGGTGACCTTGCGCTGCCTCAGCGAATCCTCCCGGCAACCCTGGCAGGAGGTGGTGTAGTATTCCAGAAGAGGACACTGAGGCATGGCCCATAGTCCTCACCAGCACCGGCCACAGCAGCCCTGGGACTCTCTCTTGAGCCCACCCCATGCTTGTTCCTGACCCAGAGCCTCCTTCCGTCATCAATGAGAATGGAGAAAGCCTGTCTCCCGTGGCTTACCATCCTGCCAGATCTAAGCCAAAAGGCATGAGGTCTCCAGTCCCTTGTGGGTCTGTTTTGATCCTGAAAAGACTTCCTGTGAGTCTAAGTGTCCTCAAGGTCCCAAGGAACACGAGAATCCCAAGGGAGGGGAGCTCAGGGAATCCTTCCTCTCTGACATTCTCCCCACCTATCTGCACAGAGGCAGGGGCTACCCTGAGGCACTCCAAGCACTTAGGCAGGGCCTGGCACACCCTGGGTCAATGAATCTTTTTTGAATCAAGAAATGAATTAATCCTGAGATTTGATGCACTGAAGACTTATTCAAGAATCATTTGGTGTAGTTCATGAGAGACACACGGAGAGCAGCACAATGCAGCTTCCCCAATGGAGGACAAAGGCTTGGTGGCAGTTAAGTTGCCCTGAGCAATTCACATAATCTCTGTAAACCTCAGGTTCTTATCTAAAACTGGAAATGATGTTGGTACCTACTTCATGGAGATATTCTAAAGATTAAATGAGATAATGCTGTAAAGGACTTAGCCCAGCTCGAGTTCACAGCAAGTATTGAGGGGTGACATCGGTTCTTACTGTCTACATCAGAGTGGGTGGTTTAGAGCACACCTGTGTTGGGCATAGTAGTGAACACCTGTAATCTCAATGACTCAAGAGGCTAAAGCAGGAGGATCACAAGTTTGAGGCCAGCCTTCACAACTTAACAAGACCCTGTCTCAAAAAATTAAAAGGGCTGGGGATGTAGCTCAATGCTAATGCACCCCTGGGTTCCATCTCCAGTACCACAAAATGAACAAACAAACAAAAAGAGCACACTTGGAGCCCTCTGCCTTGGTTCAATCCCAGCCCTCCTCCTCATTAAGTCACCTTGGGTAAACTGTTTCACCTCTCTGTGCCTCAGTCTCCTGGTGTGTGAAATGGGGACAACTATGAAGATCAAATGGGTTTTGCAAGTAAAGAGATTAGAATAATGGCTGGCAGAAAGTAATTTCTCTATAAAAGTGAGTTTATATTTTTGTTCTCCTTTTCTTCTATTGATACAATCCCCCAAATCTCCCACTCAGCAAAAAAGATGGATACAGGACTCAAAGTAGGTCCTGAGAGTATCCTTCCTCCTTGGCATGGCCCCTGATACAAAGGGTGTATGTGTGCTCCAATCTGAAGAGTCCTAGGTTTGCCTGGTCCTCTTGAGCCAGGTGGAGGGCTGTGTGGGGTCAGCAGGGAGTTGCCTATGGCTGTGGACCACCCAGCAGGGTGCCTGTCGGGGAGGCTGAGATCACCTGTTCTCTTCTTGGGGCTGGACTCTTCAGTGTGCTCTTGACTCTTCGAGCTCCCCTGAAGCCTTCTAATATGTCCAACTTTTACATAAACTCATTTAAGCTTGGCTCCTGTCCCTTGAAACCAGGAGTCCTGACTAACAACAGCACGGCTTTGTCACCACCAGATCCCACCAAGGGGAAAAGCCAGTTGTCCACCCCCAGAGAGACCCAGGCAGCCAGGGCCGAGCAAACATGTACAGTGAGGTGGCTGCAAACTGGAGCAGGGGGGGCTGCTGCCGGCCTCTGGACCCTGCCCTCCCTGCAGGCACCCCAAGCTGAAACCAAATAGAAGCAGCCTGGTCCTGTGGTCCCTGATGGGGACCTGGGCTCCTTTGCCATGAATGTTAGCAAAGGAGAAGAGGAAAAAGAAAAAAGCTGGAGCTGATTAGGAAGATTACCGGGGGGGGGGGGGGGGGGGGGGGAGATGGAGGAAGGGGAAGGGAGAGCAACTGCCCTTAGGAGGGCTTCAGTGTCCCAGGTGCTGGGGGTCAGGCTCTTGCCTTTGTATGATCTCACCCAGCCTCAGCACAATGCACACACCTGGGTGATCATTCAGACCATTCCCAGGTGAAGAAATTGAGGCTGAGAGAAAGAAAGAACTAACTGGCAAGGTCACACTGCTAATACCTCAAGCCCCTTCTTCCCAAAGCACTGGCTTCACTTTGACCCCAGAGCCTGGGGTCTCCTCCTCTTGTGGTCATTTCTGCTGTCACTCATCCCTGTGCTCTGGCTGCCACAGGGGATGGTGATATCCTGCTGCTCCCTCACCCCTGACCGCCCATCAGAGGAAGGGGCTGCCTGAGGGCAGACTGGACAGGAACATCCTTGGGCAGGTTTCCTCCTCTGGACCTCATTCTGTTTAATCTCAAAGAGCTCCATTGTGACATTATTGAGGAAGCATCTGTTGGTGAGTTTTAGCCAGTATGTGCCCATTGGAATCCCATGGGGAGTTTGGTTTTTCTGACACTGACCTCACAGGTAGGACTGCAGTCTTTGTCACATCA
Organism: Spermophilus citellus; assembly: GCF_964194105.1. Taxonomy (NCBI): domain Eukaryota; kingdom Metazoa; phylum Chordata; class Mammalia; order Rodentia; family Sciuridae; genus Spermophilus; species Spermophilus citellus. Next base: position 205,863,120 of record NC_138183.1, on the reverse strand, counting down.
CACTGTGCTAAACAAGGTTCTCTCTGCTTTATCTCATGGCCTTGCCACCGTCTAGGTCAGGGCCACAGATAACCTATTTCTGTATACCCAGGCCTTCTAATGTTTGTTAGAAGACAGGAAAAGAAATTCCATCTTCAGATGTATTTTTAAAAGGTTTTAGAAAAAAATAGAATCCTGGCCTGGTAGCAAAAACTAAGAAGCCGACCCCACTGACCTCCCACCCTGCTGTAGCATCAACCACGAGGTGAGCGCACACAGCCTCTCCCAGGCCCCACACAGCCCTGTACCACCGTCTGCACCAGTAACCCAGGCAACCTGTGAGCAAGGCCTCCCCAGACAAGGCTTCAGCTCGCTCAAAAGGGGACGCTGCCAGCTTCCAACATCTGCAGGAGAACTAAACTGGAGGCCATGATCTAGAATGATCTAGAAATCCTCCTGACCACAATAATGTCAAGAGGAGTAGCTCTTGACAGGGCCTGGGTTGAGCCTGTTGGTGTGGGGATTGTTAGAAAGCATTTCGAGAGGGCCTTGTCTGCTGACCCCCACAGGACACACCCCAGCCAGCACCCCCTGGCAGCTGAGAGCCTTTCTTTGCTTTCTAGCAGCTCCTTACAGGGAGTAGTGGCCACAGGGATTATATAGGCAGGTGTTTCCCCTTCCTTCCTTCCCTCCCTCCCTTTCTTCCTTCCTTCCTTCCTTTCTTTCTCTTTTTTGGTAGCTTTATTCTCTGATACTTAAAAAATAAAGGGAACTGGCAGGCTTTCCCATTGGAGTGTGGCCCTGTTGGCTCCCACTGGCTAGGTGTGAGGTGGCACCCAGGGTGGTGCTTCCTGGGGTTAGAATAGCACACTGCAGGGATCCACAGGCAACTGGACCAGCCAGAATCCTTAAAGGGAATGGAAAGCTCATGGGGTCCCCTCTCCTGCCCCCACCCAATCTGCTTTTCCTTGAACTATCCAGAAAAGATTATTCAATAAGCATTTGCTCTGTGCCTGGCAGAGACTATGGGGCATACTAAAAAGCATGGGAAACAGGGACCACAGACTCAGGACATAGAGGCAGAAGGACGATGGCTAACCTGGACTCAGCACCTGAACTTTACGCCTGCCATCATGAGACCTGGGGCAAGTCACTTCCACTCTGAGCTCATTTGCATCCCTTTGGGGGATGTCTGCTTAGAAGCTAGGGTGAGCATTCAATAAGATCCTACACATCCAAGAACAGTCAAAACTGTCATACGTAGCCATTTACCGTGAGCCTAGAACTGTGTGCAAAGCAATTTTTCCAATTCCCTTGTGAGGGAGACATCACAGCCTCGATATGGAAACAGACTGAGGAAACTAAAGCACCTGCCCAAAGTTGCACAGCTCCTAAAGTAGCAGAGCTACAACATGTACCTGGGCCAGGTGGGCTCCAATGTCCCAGCCTTGACCCTGCTGCCTAGCACACTGTAGGAAGCAAAGAGGGTGCAGGAAAGAATGCCCAGGAAGCTGGGACATGTGAACCGGGGTCTGTTGGCTCTGCACCCAGGAGGCAGATGGAGAAAGCAGAGTGAGCTTTGGCAGAGAGAGTTGAGGAAGCCTTTGTGAAGTAGGTAGAGCTGGCTCCAAGCGGAGAAGGAGGAGGAGGAAGAGGAAGAAGAGGAGGAAGAGGAGGAGGAGGAGGAGGAGGAAGAGGAGGAGGAGGAGGAGGAGGAGGAGGAGGAAAATGAGAGGAGGAGGAGAGGGAGAGGAGGAGGAGAGGGAGAGGAGGAGGAGAGGGAGAGGAGGAGGAGAGGGAGAGGAGGAGGAGAGGGAGAGGAGGAGGAGAGGAGGAGGAGAGGGAGAGGAGGAGAAGAGGAGGGGAGGAGGGGAGGAGGGAGGGAAAACGCAGCTGAGACAAGCACAGAGCTGGGGCAGGGATGAGCCCCTTGGTCGGGCAGAGGACAACAGTGAGAATTGCCAGGTTGGAGGGTGAGTGAGGAAAGGTCTGCCTGAGCTATTCTTTTGGAGCCTTTCACTTGCCCCCCAGAGGCCCCTGAGCCTGCTCCTTCAGTCCCACACAATCCTGGGACACTAAAAAGCATATGCATGTAAAGTCTCAATAATCTCTCTTCCCACTACAGCCTGAGAATTCAACTCCATCAGCAGGGGTAGTGGCCAAGTCCTGGTCTGCAAGGCCCTGTTGACCTGTCAGTCCTAAATTCTAACTCTTGCTCTGGGTCCCAGACACCTAAGATGCTGCCACACCACGTGCATGTAAACAGCACCCTACCCTGGGCATCCAGCGTTTCCAGGAGGGCCAAGGGGCAAAGTAACAAGGCTGTAGGGCCTGACTGCCTCCTGACAGGTCCCCGCAGGGCTGTGTAGACACTCCCTCAGTAGGCTTTTGTTGAACTGAACTAAATAAAAGATTCTTCTGCCTAAGATCCCTGAGGATTTCCATATGTCCATGGAGTTTCAGAAGTCTGGATTAAAGGCTGTCCTTGAGCCCTGTTTGCTTCCAGGGAAGAAGTGCCTCCTCTACCCCAGTAGTCTCTGCGTCAGCACCCCCAGCATTCCCTGCTCCCTAAATGTAGTTCTGGATCCCCTGAGTCTCAGCACCTGACTCTCCTCCTGGGTGAAGCTGTGTGTTCCCACCTGCCCCCTCTGCCTCCAATTATACGGTCCTTAGGGGCATATGCTCGTTACTGCTGCAAATGCTTAAAGCTACAATGCTGTCTCCACTCTCCATCCAGCCTGAATACCAAGTCCCAGCCCAGACTCCAGACCTATAGAGAAGAGTAAATGGGATTGGAGATGATTTGAGCAGCTCTGACGATCTGCTCAGCCCAAACCCACCACTATGTGCTTGCTCTGGAAGCAGCAGCCTGGAGGGCAGAGGGGCTGAAAGCAAAACTGCATTGACATCTGTCAGTCTCAGGGCCCCCTCCCAACCCTCATTAGGGAAAGGACTAAAGGGGAGAAGATGAGATGGCTTTGGGGTGTGGCCATTCTGAGACTCTAGAACAAAGCTTCCTGGGATGAGCACCTGATTTATCACCTTGCACCAGCTGAGTCTTTTGAGTAAATGACCTCACTACAGGGTTGATAAGCAAGGATGATAACAATAACACAGAGATGATCATGAAGGACAAATGAAACACAAATATGAACATGCTTGGCAAATGGCACAGTGCTCTTAGGATAATCAGACATTTTCCATAATCCTAGGAGGTGGGGTCTTCAGGTCAGACAGATGTGGTTGGAGAGAAAAGAACAAGGAATCCACTTTTTAGGTTTTTTTTTTAAGTTGGAGGTGGACACAAAACCTTTATTTTATTTGTTTTTATGTGGCCCTGAGAATAAAAATCAGTGTCTCACACATGCTAGGCAAGTGCTCTACCACTGAGCTACAACCCCAGCCCAGAAATCCACTTCTTTTGGCCAACACCTTCAACACCTTCTATACAAAGCTGGAGTCTCCATAGATGCAAAAGTCAACATGCTGATGGGACCCCTGGGCAGTCTATGATCCTACAGTTGCATCAGAAGGCAAAACAAGATGTGCCATCTGAGCGATCCTACAGAGGACAAGCATGTTATTCTGGCCTTAGAAGTCCCAAGAGGCTATTACAGTAATATAATAATAATTAGCATAATAACTCCTCCTGGCTGCGGGCCAGGCACCGTTCCGAGTGTTTATACATCTCACTGAACTCACAGCAGCTCTACAGAGCAGCCTCACAGCTGGCAAAACTGAGGCACAAGCAAATTGACTCCCATCCTGGTAAGTGGTGGAGACAGGATTTGAACCCATCAGCTCAACTCCATCAGCCCATGAAGGGATGAGTCAACCAAGATAAACTCTCTATGTGGCTGAAGCTCTGATAAGGCCTGCAGGACTGAGTCACCCAGGGAAGGCACTAGCTCATCCACAGCCTCTCTGCCTCTCCCACCCATAGGCAGCTCCCACCTCCATGCCCAGGGCCTCTCCACCTCTCAACATTGCCTTGCCCCACCCTGCCTTCTCTGAGGCTCCCTGTGGACAGGTAAGACCAAGGGAGATTGGTGTAAGAACCCTTGTTGATGTCTACATTTTTCTCAACAGAACACTCATAGGATTATCCCAGCTCTGCCACATGCTGGAATGTGTGACCTTGGCAAGTTTTCGCCTCTGAGCCTCAGCTTCCTCATCCATAAGATGTGGTTCACAAGAGCAGAAGGGAGATCAATAGAACAGAAGAAGGGGAGCAGGAGGCAAGGGAGGGGAGAGGGAAGTCCCGAGGAGCAAAACGGATCAAATCATGATATAGGCGTGGGCCCATGGGCCTCAGTGAGACCCATCATTTGGTATAATGAATATGCACAAAAAAGGATTCAGTTCATACTGATTATTCAGCTGATGTTACGATATGAAATCGTGTTCGGTGCAGCACCTGGTGCTCCACAGGCTCCATAAACAATGGCCAAATCAGAAGACTTTACAAAGCGTTCCAATTTCAGAAGCATCTTCTCCACAATTATCTCCAGTGGGGAGAGCAGCACTTTGCATTTGCGGTCATCTGGTGTTCATCCACCATGTTGCTGGATCCATTACATGAGTTACTTCATTTAATCCTTAAAAATATCTTTATTGGACTCAGCATTAGGATGTCTAGAAAGGGTATGTCCAACATGTGACTTTTACTCATGCATATATATGGAGAGAGAGAAAAGTCAGTGAATCAATCCAATATCTACCAGGCACTTAACCCATACCAACTACTGTCGTCAGTGTTCGACACTTAATAATCCATTTTGTCCTCCCAAAAGTGTTCCTATAAGGTAAGGACTGTTTTATGTCCGTTGCACAAATGAGGAGCTTGAATTGCTGAGAGAGAAGTGTCAAAAGAGCAGACTTTCTCAGGTCATCTCCTCCTGGGACCTCAGCCCTCAGTCTCCACCTCCTGTACTGCATCCTTCACAAAGTCACAATGGACATTTTCCCATGCATGGGGGAAAAAAATTTCCTCTGTTCAAGAACACTCAAATGCTCCCTACTTCCTAGAACCCAATGGGTTGAAGATAAAATGGGGCCTCAAAATCTCTGCAGGATGTGGCCTTGCCTCTGTTCCCATGACCCCAGACATTTTCACTTGCTGGTTTACAAGCCCCAGTGACAGGGCAAATCAGCAGGCCTTCCCTGACCACTATGGGAGATGAGCGTCCTCCACGCCCACACAGCCCCTCCTCGCCTGCTTTAGTTCTGTCTGCCACACCTCTCATCCCCTGGCCTCCCCCACATATTCTAGGAGGGGGAACAATAAACAAATAAGCTCTACCGCCTCCCTCCTAGAATATGAGTTCCAGGTGGCAAGGATGTCACCCTGTTTTGTTTTGTTTTGTTTCCCTGCTAGAAACCCAGCACCAAAGAACAGTGCCCGGCAGAGAGGGAGAGCCGATGGACATCTGCTCAACACGCACAGAGCAGACATTACCAGGATCCAAGAAAATGTCCAATGGAGCAATGGTGAGAGTGTGGCCGGCCTGCCTCCCCCTCCTCCCCAGGACAGGCTGGAGATGCCCGGATGGAAATGTCTGGAAGCCAAACCCTCTTTTGCCCAGTACTCCCTGTGGGTCCCCAGGTCTTCATGGCCCATCCTGTTCTGGATTTACACAATCTGTCTCTCGCTGAAAGCTGTACCACACGGCTCACCTGCCACCTCCACTCCCCGTACCCACCTTTGCCTGGGCCCTGATGCACAAAAGAGATGCCTCGTCTTCCCTCCACCTCTCTATCCTGATTTTACCTACCCTTCAAGACCTAGATCAAATACTGATGCCACCAGAGCCAATGCCACATCATTGCCATCAATGCCACCACCATTGCCATCAATGCCACCACCATTGCCACTGCTGCCGCCTCCTCCAGGAACTTTCTAGACCTTCCCCAGCCCATCGAAAACACTCCCCACACCCACTGCTGTCTCCTCCACTCATATGGTCATTAGTCATGAACCACCTTGTGACTGGCCTTCTATGACTGAGTTGAACTGTTACCAAAGTCTCTTGCTACTTAATTTTTCAACACTGTGTGCCTTGTTTTCCCAAGCACACAGTGAATGCTTCAGGAGAAGAGGCTGAGCTCTATCCATCTTGTCATCTCCACAGCACAGTACTAGTGCACACAGTTGGTGTTTAATAAGTGCTTCTCACCTTCCCAAGGTAAACAAATTAGCTTCCCAATCGGGTCACTCCCTTAATTATCAGTACCTGGATGAGCTTCTCCCAACCTCTGCATTTTCTCTTTAGAGCCTGCTCTGAACCCAGTTCCTGCAAACTGAGCGAAAGGAGCACTAGCAAGACAGAGGCCAGCACGCCTCCTGGCTTTTCAGTTCGAACCTCGTCCCCTGGGCAGGGCAGACCAGATGGTTTATAAAGCACTACAGGTCTGGGAAAGGAAGTTCGTGGCCTCCTAAGCAAACCCAGAAGTTCAGCGAGTTCCCATTTCCTCAGACACTGGAGTCTACCAGAGGGAAAAGCCGCGGCTTAAGTTTTAGGCAATTCATAGCAGGAAACCAACTCTGGAGACTCAGGCATGCCACCTGGCACTGGCTCTCAGGAAACTAAGAATATAACCAATAGCGGTCAAATCTCCAGTTACCTCTGAGCTCAGGCGGCAGGGAGGAGGGCAGCTTCCTACAGACCCTCCTGTGTTGGCCCAGTGCCAAGCTCTGCCTGCCCACACCTGGGGAGCCAGGCCCAGGTGAGCCGGAAGTGTCATGGCCCTGATTCAGGCGGGTGAGTCACACTCCTTCCACGGGGCCTCGCCAGCTCTAAATTGCCTGGTGGGACTCCCAGATTATCTGTGATTTTCTTTAACTTTTGAATAGGAAATAGGCTCACTGGGTTCCCAAATCCAAAAGCCCAGGAGCCCACAGGAAGTTTCCCACCTCTCCTGGCCACTCCCCCAGTGTGACCCACTCTTAAACCAGTCACCTGGTTCCTAGTAGCCTGCCTCCTTCCAGACAGTGTTCTACTTCTACGTGCAAATAGAAATGTGTGTGTTTTCTTTGCATAACTGATAGCAGACGACACACACTGCCGGTGGCCTCTTTTATCTTTTAAAGAAATAGACTTGGACTAGGGTAGGCATAGAAGAGTATTTCATGACAAAAACAACGTACCTCCCTGTGGAACATGCAGGAAAAAGAGAATAGTCCTGGACAACGTGTGGGTGACTTAGGCATGAAGCTACCATGGAACCCAAGCCCCTGGGCTATCAATGGCATGGATCCATCCAGCTAAGAGCAAAGCTGGGTGAGACTGAGCCCCAAATCTGCTGAAAGCTCCCGTGGCTAAAAGCGCACCCTGGCTTCACTGAGAATTCCATCTTCCAGAGGAGGAAGGAAGTGTTCATGGAAACAGGGACTAACCTCATTCCCTAGTTCCCACAGCAGTGGTGGAATGAGCCAGTGACCAGGAGGGACACAAGAAAGACAAAGGAAAACCAATCATTTCCTGTGAGATTTGGGAGACCAAGAAGGGGAAGTTGGTGCCAGAGACTCTAAGACAACAGACTGAGATTGGGGAAGTAAATGACTCAGTCTCTGAAATGCACTTGTGCATGGAGGGAAGGCGGAGGAGAGTGAGGAGCCTACGCTGAGAGGAGGGAGAGATCGCGCATGTGAGACAGGGACTTGTTTTGGTGTCATTTTTAATGGACATCTGGATACTTTCAATGACCCCAAGTCTTCTGAGGAAGAACTGGTATATCCCAGAGCACAGAGTTTTCAGATGAGACACTAAATCCATTGCGATGGGTGCAACTGATTTCATGGGAGGTCCCAGGAACACCTGGACATGTTCCTGGAGCCCTGTGGGAACTAGGGTCACTCAGAAGACAGCTGTGTCTTTTTTTTTTTTTTCTGAGGAGCTACTTAATGATAGATGCAGAGCTGCAATAGACATGCCATCTCGGGCTTCCAGGAGGCATCTGGTCACAGGTCAGAAGTAAAGGACCGAGACTAGGTAAGAGGCAGCTGGAACCAGGGTTCCCCAAGTGAGCTGGTTAAAGTGTGCTGTCTCTGAAGGGAGATCTCTATCAATGTGGCAGAGAGCTCCTCTTGGTAAGAATGTAGAGACCTGGTAATGCGACAGAGCACACACACACCATCCTGAAAGAGCACAGCGGAACAGGTACACGCCAAATTCAAGTTGAGATTTAGCCATGATTGTTCTGAATCAGGTGGGGACAAAACAGGAGGCTGTGTTTAAATTCTAAAGCCACACAAGTTGAAGACAGGGGAGAAGTAGCTTGGTGACAGCAAATGTTAAAAAATACCTGGTCGGTGGTAGCATCAGTGAGTCAGTTGTGTGTGGTAGCTGCAGAAAAGCTGATTCAAACTTGGGCTGCGTGAAGGAGAGCAGATGTCATGAACCAGGGAGGTCATTGCTCCCTTCCTATCCTGTAGTCATAGCATGAATATGATATACAATTCTGGGTACTGTCTTCACTGAATAAAAAGATAAGGGCACACTGCAGCATGTTCAGAGGAGACTCATGGAGAAGATGAAAAAAAAATCTGACCCTGTCCCTTGGGTCATTAATCTAGGAGAAGACCCAAGAGTGGTCAAGGGACCTATCAATACCAGTTCTTGTTTATTAGAAGATGTACTTGTTGAGGAAGTGAGGGGAAAGGGAAAAAAAAAAAACAAGGGGGAGAAATGAACTACAGTAGATGGGGTAGAGAGAGAAGAGGGGAGGGGAGGGGAGGGGGGATAGTAGAGGATAGGAAAGGCAGCAGAATACAACAGACACTAGTATGGCAATATGTAAATCAGTGGATGTGTAACTGATGTGATTCTGCAATCTGTATACAGGGTAATAATGGGAGTTCATAACCCACTTGAATCAAAGTGTGAAATATGATATGTCAAGAACTATGTAATGTTTTGAACAACCAACAATAAAAATTTAAAAAAAAGAAGATGCACTTGTTTCCAATTACTTCAATTATAAGATGTCTGACAGCAGAATGTATTTTTCAATTCCCAGCATCTAACAATTGTCTCAGGAGCCAGCCGTAGCAGTTGTCATTGCCTCACGGACAGGAATCTGGCTGTTATTCCTGCTGGCATAGCTGCACATCTGCAACTTCCATATTTTAGGAGCTGAAACACTGAAGGGCCATTTAAGTCCTGGTTGTTGACACAAAATTTTCATCCACACTTTCTGGTAAAATCAAGAAAACAACATCAAAACTTACAGAATGGGTGTTGGCAGCTGGAAAAACTCCAAAGACAACAGAGATGAAGAAATACATTCCCACCTGACCAGAAGATAATAACATGTCAGAAAGACACCAACATGGATGTCCTGAAGTGAAACAATACAAATAATAGTTGGATTCTGAAAGTGAAGAAGTTTAGAAATGCCTTAACCAATTTTGTTTTCTTTTTATATATATACAAGAGTGGTATAAAATAATCTAAAGTCTAAAAAATGTTTTCAGTAAATATTTTAAAAAATAAAGTGTAAGTGATAGCAAGATAGTGTGTCCACATTTCATTGGCAGGACTTTCTCTTTCTTAATGGTACACAAAATAATGGTCCATCTTATGACTGATCAATGGTGTCTAATTTGTTCCTTGCAAAAACATAATATCTGAAGAGGTGTCATGTGGTGGAGCCACTGTGGCTTCCTGGAGAAAGAAATGAGATGAAATGCCAGAAGCTATAGGGAGCCCTCCGGAGGAGCCGTCTAAAGGTGAAACAGGTTACTTCCAGCATACAACCTCAGGCTAGACCAGCCCAGTGGAGAAACCAAGCACCCGATGGGGTTGATAAGGCTCTCCCAGCCTTGCAGTTCCAAGTTTGATGAGAAGAACTTCTTGGCACAAACAGAGAGGTGTCCCAATTTCCTCATGGCAATGAAGGCTCTTTGATAGAGTCTTTTTTTTGGGGGGGGGGGGGAGTGAACCCACTGAGCTACATCCCCAGACCTTTTTTATTTTGAGACAGTGTCTCCTTAAATTGCTGAGGCTGGCTTTGAACTTGTGATCCTCCTGCCTTGGCCTCCTTGGTTGCTGGGATTGCAGGCATGTACCACCACACCCAGCTCTGAGTCACTTTAAAAAAGTCACTACTTATGGGTAAGACCCAAAACCCACTTAGCAAACTGTAAGAACATGAGGCCTCAGGTAAAAAGGAACCCTGCCTATGTCTATGTTCCAAGACCCCTGTGGTCCAGAAGGAAGAGGCCACCTGTGTGCTCACTGTGTGGCAGGCAATGTGGCAGATATGTTGTGCCCAATGCCCCTTTTAATTCCACAAGCACCCTGTGACATAAGTCACAGCAGAGAACCCTGACTCGGAAAACCCACGGTCTGTCTATGACAACATGCTTTCCAAAGTCTTAACTGGCAGAATGAATACATCCAGTGATCAATTGATCAATCAACTGATAGGAAAAAATAAATAAAAGAAACAGATGGTACACCCTGAATCCCCATCAATAGCTACATGAGTATTAAACTTATTCGACTTGCTGCTTGCAGGAGCAAATTATCCCATCACATAAAGCAAGTCCTTGAGACATATATGTCAGACAACAGGTGCAATTAGTCCTGCTCAAATGTCAAGGTTGTAAACACACAAGGTTGCCATGACTCCCACAGGCCAGGTCAACACTGGAGCAGGTGGAGGACCAGCCCAATCTTCACCCACCTCCTCATGGCCAGGGTCCACCTGAAGTGGGGCCTCAGGGGACAGTGAGGTCACAGGAGAGAATGGCATCCTTTCAGGTGATGGCGCACTGTCATTCTTACACAGGCTGTTCCTGCCCCATCCCAGCTTTACTGCCTCACCATGGGGAAGCAGGGAACTCTTGCTCCTGACCCATGGGTACCCACCCCCAAGGGTGCACACCCTTCATTCCCTATCCACTACCCTGAAACTGACCCTGAGGGAGGGGAATGACCAGTGGACAAGGTATGCAGCAGCCAGGAGAAGAAAGTGAACAGTTACTGTTTCCCCAGAGTGATGAGCTGCCAAAGCACAGACAGGCAAACATGGTGGCACAGCCGCAAAAAGGGACAGCCATGTGGTAACCAGGCAGTTCCAAAATGGGCTGCAGTCCTCAGAAACAGAAAGGCCTATGCACACAAAGAATATGATGAAATCAAGATCAAGCCTAACTTGAGCCCTGGCCTTAAGCCACCCACTACCCCATTTCCCTTCTCTGTCCAGGCAAATGACCATCTGGTCAGTGTGCACTTCCAATGCCTGGAAGGCACACAGGCCTCCTAAGCTCCTCCCACTAAGCCCATCTGCCTAAAGGATTAGCTCCCACCATACTCATCTATGGCCCTGCCTCTCCACCCCCAGCCTCAGGGCCCTCTGTGCCTGATTCCAGCCTCAGCATCACCCCACCCCCACTTTTCCACATCTCCCAGTGCTCTTACTCAGCCCACCTCTGCCTGTGGAAATCCCACCCATCTTCCAACAAGTCCTGCCTCCTCCAGGAAGTCCCTGCTGGCCCATGCTCAGTGGCTCCTCAGGCATTCTACACACTATCTCTTGTGCAGCCATCAGCCAGTTTGCTGAATGCACCCACCTCCAGGCATCAGAAGGATGCTCAGCTCTTGGTCCTCCAGGGCCTGCAGTGCAACAGCTGCACATTACCACTAACTAGCCCTGGCCTATGGTTCCAGATGCCCCCCACCAGGTACCCTATTTACATTCCTTTCTGGATTCCTTCCTCCTCCTCCTCTTCCCAGCTGACTCATCCCACACCCCATTTTCTCTCAAGGTTCAGCAGGCAGCTAATTAGAGATAAAAAGGGCAATCTCCATCAACATGGTGTCCTTCCCTGTTAAATTCAGCATTTTTGACAAAGATCCTCTGCAGACAAGGGCTGAAAATAAAGGTAAGAATTTGAAACTCCAAGACTCCAAGGAGGTGTTTTGATAAGGGAAGATCTTGAGAGCAAAGCTAGCCAGTGTTACAAGGGTACACATCTTAAATTCAAAGTCAGCAGAATTGTTAGAAAGGGGATAGGATAGGTGATACTGTCCTTCATTAAGGAAGGGTGACTGCAAAAACAACAGCCATAGACTGACCAAGGATCACCCTAGTGGGAAACGGTGGGTGAGAAGAGACACTGACCTGGCCGTGTGACCTTGAACAAGGAACAAGCCTCTGCTCAGCACCAAGAAGCTTCTGAGCCTCAGTTTCTCCAAGGCTAAGTGAGTAGCCAAGAGTGAGAGGCAGATGATCTCTGATGACACTTTCAACCTAACATCCCAAGGTTCTCTTTCCAGGGAGGTCAGTGAAACAACCCCCTCCCTCCTCCACCCCCTCCTCCCCTCAAGCCCCACCTGAGTCCAAAGGGAAATGTAGTGCTAAAGATCTCCCCGCCAGTCCTCAGGCCCACATGAGAGCAGGCCTCAACCCTGCAGGTGGCAGGATGGAGCACCAGTGGAGGAAAGTTATGGTTGCTATGGATACAGAAATGCTCCTCTCATTCATACCATCTGTCTGAAATGGGGGGAGGAAAGACAGTCAGTCGGTGGCCTTCTCTCCCTGGCCTAACTTTTTAAGAGATTACAACTGCCAGCTAAATTTAAGTGCTGCTCTGAAATCAGGACATATAAGGTCTCTCAGCCTGGATCTGAAGGGTTTCATCATGGTAGAGCTGGAGAGCAATGAAGAATTAAACTTGGAGGCCAGCTAAGTGGTATTATGTGGCCATGTCAATGAAAGGTCTTTAAAAATAGCCTCTCACTTCTCTCCAGCTGAAGATAAAGATGAAGTCTCAGCAATAAACAGACATCTGCTAGAAGCTTCTAAAGAAATACCACATAAACAGCCTGCAGCCCTCTCCAGGCAGCATCCAGCTGCCAGGGGGAGGAGGAGGGACCCAGAGGTGAGGATTGTGGAGGGCCAGGAGGAGGTGGGGTCGAGAGGCTGAGTGGGGTGGAGATGGGCTCCCCATGGTAGGGCCAACTGGGCAGAGGAAGTTCAGCTTGTTAGTAAAGGGAGAACTGGCTGCCTGTGAGGGAAACCAAGGCTCACCACCCACCCACAGGACTTTCAGGATGTCATACGGAGAACTCCACACCCGTCTTTCACTTTGGAAATGGGTCACTCTTTAGATGGGGGGGGGGGGGAATGACATTCTGAATGTGTACCTAGGCAAGGCACTTCACACATATTTTAATTTCATCTTTACATCAATCCCTTGAGATAGATGTAATTACCTCCTTTTTTTAATAAACTAAATACTAGGGCTCAAGAACTCGCCTGAGGCCACGTGGCTAGGATTGGAACCCAGGTCTGTCTGAACTCGTTTTTGTTTGTTTTGCTCTGTTACCTGCATTCAGAATATGCCCCTGAGGTCTACTCTCAGTGCCCAGTTTCTTCACATCCCCACATCTAACACAAGGGATCCCTAAAGGGGAGAGGTGACAAAATAGAGTGGAGGGGGCAATAGTTAGGCTTCGGTTAACTTCAGTAGCTGCCTGAGTTTCCACAGCCCTCTGGGCCCTGTGTCTTCACCTGCTGGTCACTTCCCAGCAGGCCCGAGGAAAAGCCATGGTTGAAACAGGTGCAAGGATGTATCTAAACTATATCTGGGAGGATCTACCAGAGACTGGGGACAACTGCCAATGAGAAGAGAACAGAGGGCTGAAGGGCGAGGGAAGAAGGGGCACATACTTATTAATTATGTTCCCTTTGTATGAATATTAACCAAGCATCTCTGTGCATGTGGGGGCAAGTACCATTGAGGTATGTATGGGGGGAGGTAGTGAGAACCTTGCAGCCATGTACGTGTATAGGGGAGTATCAAGTATTTATGTAAGTGTTGTTGGGGGAAGGAGCAGTAAACTGCTCTTAAGAGAGCCCAAGATACCAAATACAAAATAATACCCAAGCTGGAGAAGGACACCTGGATCATGAAGAACTCCTGGGTCCCCTGGTTGAGGTGCACCTAGACTCCAGAAGCAGGCTGAGATTTTATCCAATGCTTCCTCCCTCCTTCCAAACACTGATGCCTGGGCAGATGGCCAGGAAGTTATGCCAGCATGGGATCCAGAGTCCCCAAGACCCCATGGGACATTTCCTAAGGAAAAGAGACTGAACTCTGTCTTTGGGAGTCCGGAAAGAGGCCTCCCTAGTGCCCCTGCTTATGCTTCTCTTCCATTCGCCCTTTCAACCGGCTATCAGACACCTCCTTCCTCCAAGCAGGAGCTCCTGGTTTTATCTGTGCATCAGATCGTGCAAATCCCAGCTGTTCTGATGCATGGAGCTGACAACAGCCTGACTTTATGGCAGCTGAGAACGTGCACGCAGCACCTCCACCTCGCATTCTGCTCCCTGGGGATGAGCTGTTGTCCAACAGGGGTCTGCAGACTGACCTCCCCATAGACCCTGGGTTCACTCTGCTCCAGGAGCAGCTCTCCTTAGTGACCCAAAGGTCTAACTGACTCTCCAGCCATTTCTTCATCTTCCCCTATACCTCATTTCCCCAACTCTCAACAATACTCTGAGATCTCACAAATCATCACCAAATACAGTTAGCGCCCTGATAAGTGGCCAATATTGGCCATTCAGGGACCTGAGAGGCACCTCAGCATATGGACACTATGGTGGCAAGGTCAGCATGGGGCATTCTCAGACCTGAGCTGGGCTTCTGGACAGGGTGCATCAGGAGCATGGGCTATGAACGTCCCACAAACCTGCTGTTGCAGCAGCTCAGGGACCAACAGCCCCTGTCCAACTCCTTGCTGCCCTCCTCTTGCTGCCATCACAAAGGGCATTTGCAATGGATGTCCCCCATTGCCCAGGGAAGGAGAGAAACCTGAGTTGCAAACCAGCAGGAAACAATTCCTGTTCTTGGGGCTGCCCTTACCTCTGTTCCCCCAAAAGAATTCTGAGCGAGGCTTGGAAAGAATACAGGTACTGCAAGGTATCCAAACAGCTGCAGGGAAGTGGAGACTTGGGGGTAGAGGAAAGCAGGGAAATGAACTTGACCTTCAGGGGAGAGAAACATTAGTCCATTTTTTTTTTTTTTTTAGGATTTTTAGTTCTAACCCTAAAAACACAACACTATCTGTTACTCACAGCTGCCTGCCAGGCCCCACTGAGACAGGAGTAACTTTTCCCATGATAACTATGGTCATATTTGGATGCACGGACAGGTGCAGAGCAAACACACTGAAGAAACCAGGCCACACATGGCCACCACAAAAGACTATATTTGGGATGCAGGGATGGATATTCCTGGACAGCTGGCAGAGAAGGAAGAAGCTCAGAATCAGACCCACGGTGGGCTCAACCCTTCAGTGAGGCTTTGTTTGTGACTAGAGGGCCCCTGTCACCTATCACTCTGACCAGCACTGAATTCTGAGACCAGATGATCCATGCTTTAGAAGGAGGCACCTTATCAGCCCCGACCAGCCATGCTTTCCAGGTTGGGGGAGGGTACAGGGAGAAAACAGAAGCTGGAGGGGGGAGGGTCAGGGCACCCAAGCCCCAAGTGAGCTGAGCAGGATGTTGGGCCATCAGGCATTTTCCCAAGAGAACAAGCGGGTTCCCTGGAGCCAGCAGCTCGGCCCTGTCTTCTTTGTGCTAACACATTGTATCATTTTATCTTGGCTGATGGCTCAAACTGCTTGAATAAGAAAATCAAAATGGAGAGCCTAACATTAGAAAGATCTCATTTGGGGAACAGCAAAACAATATTCTCAGAAAGGAAAGGGAGGAAGCGCAATGGGGAGGAGGGCAAGATTTCATGGTTGTCTTATATTTTTCTCTTTCCTAAGCCCCAGTTTTCTTTATTTCCTAACTTGTAACAAGACCAGGATGTTCTTTAAAATAATGATCCTAGGAAATAGCAAAATTCCAGTAGCCCTGTGGTTTTACATATATAGCTACACCAAATACACGAATAATTATGTCTACTCATTCCAAATCAGTTGGAGTCCTCTTTTTTAAGAGAAAAAATTTTTTTGAATATTTGAATATTTCATTATAAAAATAAAATATTTCTACTCTGAAAATTTTGGAAAAAATACTAAGTAGTGAACAATAAAAGGAAAAAGAAATCAACTCTGGTACTGCCATTCAGAGAGAGACTTAAAATTTTGTTCTCTCTCTTCCTAGTGGAAAAGACTGTGTTTAAAAAAAAAAAGAAAAGAAAAAAGAAAAAAAGCCAACAGAAAACATAATAAAACAGAAATTCAGCTCTTCATTTTGAGGGCTCTTTCAGAGGAGGGGCTTCTACAGGGTAGAGGTGGGATAAGGAGACATGTCCCAAAATACCAGCACTCAAGGAGGAGATGGGGCAGAAGATACCTGTCTGAAAGGCATTGTCAAGAAGGGCAGGTGCATCCTTTCCCTCCCTCCCGAGCCTCTGGTCTCCTGCAAGATGCCAGTGGTGACACTGATCTCTACAGAAAAAATTCAGAGAACAAACAGGTCATACATGTTCATTTTCTGAAATGCCCTGTCCCCTCCACATTTGCAGATGAATGGTGTTTGGAGAAACACTCCATCACTCACCCAAGTGTGAAGCAGGTTCAAGAAAGCTCTAGAAGGCAAGAAAAACACTGCTCAGAGAAAGAGGGAAAAGTTGTGTGGCATTCTCCACCAAGCCCAGAACCAAAGACCCGGATCATAGCATAGTCATGACTGTGGCGGAGTTCAAAGCTTGAGCAAAAACGACGTCAGCCCACGTGGGATCTTCAGAGGCCAGTTGCTATCAGGGCACTGATGTGGCCCTCTGTGTTCCCTACCACAAATCAGTCAGTGAGGGCCAGCTCTGCTTCAGGATGTCTATAGACTGATGCTTGCTGGGGAAACGGCCACATGTGAGCAAGTCTTTTTTTTTTTCTTTTCTTTTTTTTTTTTTTTTTGGAAACCTCTTTTGCAAACATGTGCATGGCAGTTCACAACCCCCAACAGGGTTCAGTCCATTCCAAACACATTTCTTGATTGGCCATAACACTGGACAGATGCTCACTGAGTCTCTGCCAGGTCCTCCACACACGACTTTACTCTGTGTATCTTGCATGGCATAGAAGAGAACTCTAGTCTCAAGGGGTTTGCCATGCTCTGGGAGGGTAGAGACAGGCACTTAAAACAGAGGGTAATTGCTGAGGGAGAGGAGGGGAGCTTCTCCCAATTGAAACAGGCGTGAAAGGACCAACGGATAAGTGCCGCAAGCACACTGCTCCTGATTCCAATAAACCACTGGAAAGATCATTTCTGGCAACGAAGCATATCCAAATACAGACAGGTGATACCAAGGAAATACTGTCCATTCTGTTCTGTGCAGTGATGACAGTGTGGCTTTGCAAGAAAAGATTCTTTTTTAAAAAGATCAATACTGGATTATATAGGTACAAATACTTCAGGAAGAGAGAACAGAGGGAAAGGAAAAAGACATAATCTGACAGTCTTGGTGGCTAATAAAGCTGGGTAAGGAGTATATGGGTCTCATTAGACTATTCTAGTTGTAAGTGTTTGAAAATGTTCATAATATTTTTTTTTAATAATGGGCAGTAACACATCATGGTAGATGTCCTTAGCGAAAGGCTAAGGAAATACAGAGCAAGGAGGACTTGAGAGAACCAGAAAATAAATCTGCCAAGTTTATGAGTGTTTTTTAATATTTTTTTAATTGTCAGTGATCCTTTACTTTATTTATTTATACATGGTGCTGAGAATCAAACCCAGTGTCTCACACATGGTAGGCAAGTGTTCTACCACTGAGCCACAATCCCAGCCCATTTATGAGTGTTTTAAAGCCATTTTATGGTGGGGTGAGAAGACATGTTCACACTTAATTACAATATAGAGTAGGGAGTAGTCAGTCCAGCAGAGGAACTCTCCACACCAAGCTCTAGAGTTCAGAGGACAGGCACAAGGTTTTCCTGCTTCCCTTAATGTTTTATCCCTCCCCCTCAACAGACCAAGGCTGGAATCCAATCTTATCTCACTAACTTTCTAATGGGGGCAAGTTACAACATTTCTGAGTCTCAGTTTCCTGGTCCGTAAAATGGGAACAGCCCCATCTACGTCTTCAGAGGGCTAATGCAGGGCTCTCATACAAAGAATGAAATGTCCCAGCATAGTGAACAGTATTCTCTTCCCTGGCTCTTTAAATAACAGAGACTGTTAGTCCTCTGAGGGCTAACAATGTTCAGCCCAATTCTTTGGCCAAGCCTCTGCACCAACAAGGCAGGACCTCTACTCTTCATTAGTGGGGAGAGAAGGGAGCAGGTGCATGGCTGGAAAGAAAACCCAGACAGGGGTATGAGCATGGCAGAGAGAATAAAGATACACCCCAATCATAAGCAAAAAGGAATGGGGATTACCTGGATGTTCCTTGTAGCTCCTGGGAATGGAACTTCACAGCCACAAACAGCCATAGTCCTTAAGCTAATTTATACTAACGTATAATTGATTGGTATCTAGCTGATAGTGATTTTCTTTTGGAAGAAGGGACGAGCAGAAAGTCAAAGCCCTATGCCCAAAGAAGAAAGTGGACAGAGATAAAAAGTGATGTCATTTTTATAAAGGTATGTCAAACTATTTCAATCAGACCACAAACACAACTAGCATACCTCAGCACCTGCCTTTTCCCTCCAAAGAAGAAAAAAAAAAGAAGAAGGAAGAAAGGAAGGAGATAGAAAGAAGGAAAGAAAAAGAAAAGCCATAAAACTGGAATCTGTTTTAAGGTCAAGGTTATTTCACCTAAAATAGTCTTTTCAGACTAATGCAAAAGTCAACTCTCAAAGATGAGGCCAAGTCAATGGTGGAAAGAGCACCCCCCCCCAAAAGAAAAACAGTGCCCCAAAACCAGCAGTCAATCCCTCCCTCCCTGTCATATCATGGCTAGCACTATCCATCACCCTTGACCAGAGGACAGTGTAAGCTATGAGTTTGCAGGTTGAATAACATAGGCTAACCTGGGTCAGTTCATGTGTTTTGTTAAAGAAGCATCTCCTGAAATCCTGGTGGACAGAATCCTCCAGAGGCCAGAAGGCTTCAATCAACCTACAGGGAAGCCACAGTTCCATGCATAGCATTCCACTTTCCACAGCCTTAGGGTAGCAGAAGAGGCACTGGACTTAGCATGGACAGAGCCAAGACCTGGCTCAGACACTTTCTCTTTCCCCATCTCTAAAATGGAATGAGGAGAGTGGGGCAAAAACTCAGACATTTTGGAGAGTAACCAGTGAAATCAGTTGCAAAAATGCCCCAGGACCGGAACTGGTGCCCAAGAGGTGCTTAATAAATCCATCTTCCCTCTGCCTGAAGAAGGCCAGTTCTTACTGCAATTAAAGTCTCCAGAACATCACCTGGGGCTGTCCTGGGGACTCAAAGCCCACTTGTTGGGTCCTCTGCCCCTACCGAAGGGACTGGCACAGAGAGGGCACTAGTGCCAGGGAACCCAGGCAGGCAAATGTGGAGGGCAACTGACTGTTGGCTTTTTCCACGTAGGACCTGTCCACAAGGGGGCTGGTTAGTGACTTCATCCTTCACCCAAACCACTGAAGACCAGACCAGACTGTCAGCAAGAGCGCCAGCACGCGATGCACACCCACAGGTCCTATGGCTTACAAATGAAAGCTCTTTCGGCTTTAAGAACCCAGGATCCAGAATAAACAATGTGGAAGGAGACACACGTTTACTCTGGTTTCAACACGCCTCTTCCCTATCCAGTAAAGGCCGTTCTGAGCTCTGACAGATGAGGCTGGCCCGGATCAAGTTAACCCCACTTGCTCCGAGGGTCAGCAGCGGCAGGGACTGCGGGCAAGACCCCACCTTTCCCAACGGGCAGCCAGACAACCACAGGGAGGGCGCCGTGGACGCCCGGTCCCGGGTGCTCCTGGGCCTGCGGTGAAAGCCCACTACTGGGGCATGCGATGCCGAGAGGACAGTGCTGCGGCCCGGCCCCAGCCCGGGTCCCAGCCCACAGCCGGCCTAGCCACTGACATTTGGCCCAACTTAACTTCCTGTTATTAAGGAGGGAGAAGAATGGGGGGGGGCAGTGAAGAGCCGAAAGGACATAAAGGGCGCGGAACCCAAATCCGGTGAAGCTAAGTTCGGGAAGGACCCGCTGGATGACAGGCGGCACTGCTGGCGCGTTGCGCCCACCTCGCTCTGACGTTTGGGATTTTCTAGGATTAGAATCGCAGGGTTTGGGTGTTTGAGAGAGGAGTAAGAGATAGCTCGGGTTATCACCAGGAGGTTTTCGTTACGTTCTAATTGGTTCGGGGGCTTGACCTGGGACGCCATGGGCTCCATCGACAATAACACCTGCTCGCTGCGCGCTCCGCCGGGTGGGTTTGAGACGTGGGATGCCGCGGCCGCACCTGACCCTCCCGGGCGCAGGGCAGGGCTCAGAGTCCAGACACAGCTGGCACAGTTCCCACCCGCGCCCGCCCGCCCGAAGCTCACGCCGCCTCCGCCTTACCGAGAGACTCCTGGGCAGCCTGGCCTCGGATCAGCGCCTGCCTCCGCCTCAAGCTGTGGGCTCAGCGGTCGAGACCCGGCGGCCGCCTGCGGAGCTGAGAGCTATCGAGGCGGCCCAGCGCAGGCTTAGCCGGCCGGGCGCCCGCAGTTCTGCGCTGTGCGGCGGTCCGGACTGGGAAACGCCCTCATTGGCGGCGAGGCCAATGACAGGGCATCCAGGGGCGAGGCCCCGCCTCCAAACCGAGGAGCACGGCCAATGGCAGTGCGGCGCGGAGTCCACCCCCACGCTCTCCCCGCCCTCATGGGGCCGGCTGTCACCACTGCTGCTTCTGGCGCACGTGGGCCGAAGCCCGGCCCTGAGCGCAGGGAGCGGCCAGGCTCTACCACCCTAACCAGCGCAGGTCAGAGACCAAAACTAAAGCTGACGGGAGCAGGGCGTGGTGATGCTGTGAGATGAAAACCCAGGTGTTGGTATTCTAGTGTCAAGGGAGAGGCAAGGGCTGAGCCTCAAGGTTCTTGGCCTAGGCAGCTGGAAAGCGACTCACTGTCCCCTTTTGGACATAAGGGAGCAGTATAGCACTTCCTGTACTGTGTACACTCTGACAGTCTCTTTCCTTGGTTTGGTTGGTGACCACCCTGAGCATCAGCAAACTGCTCTGCTAGCTAATAGGCCTCATTTGAACTGGCCTTACTTTGGATAAAACTTGTAGGAAGAGGGGTGAAGGTGCGGACCATCTGTGTTGATTTGGTCAAATTACCTAAACACCTTCTTTCTTGGGTGTCTCCTTAGTTTCTGCTCTGCCCACCTTTCCCTGTTGCCCAGAGTCACCACAGCTCCAAAGAAAAACCTTGACAGAAAACAGTGTGAATGAGGTAGAGCCTAGAAGAAATATGAAGCACTTTAAAGAGTGTAAGTCATGCAAGACACCTGGGACACACTGCTGTAGTAGTGATCATGAACTGAGCAGACTCGTGGGCAGATACAATGGCTGACTCACCTCTGGGGCCCAGCTCCATCATGGGGCTTTACCCAAAGTAAGCATCAATAAATGTTCCTGGAACAGATGACCCAGAGGGAGGAAAACAGGCAGGTTTGGGCAATGAGCAAACAGTACTATGGCTCCAGGCTGCTGGAATTCCCCAGCACAAGACCACCTTCAGGAGAGACCACTTTCCATTGCCAGGAAAGTGCAAACAGAACAGTTTGTCCCCAAAACCTGGGGTCTATTTTTTTCTCTTATTCTTTACTACCCCTGGCCTTTTGGGTTTTCCCAGGTGTTATCCCACCTGACAGATCTCTTAGCATCTTCAGAATTTAATCAACTTCATACAGATGAATTTTTCCCGAAAGCTGTCCCTGCTCAGTTTACACAGCTCAATCAGCTCAATCAACTCAGAGGAGCAATATTCCATTCTGATGGAACTAGGTCTGTGACATCAGTTGATAGATGGTCCTCAACACATGATCTCAATTGAGCCTTGAATCTACAGGGGATACATTTCTATTATCACCCTGTTTCCCAGATGTGGAAACTGAAAACTATGAGTAAAGCATCTTGTCATATGGTTATAGTGTGGATTTGAGCCCAGATCTATCTGATTCCAGAATTGGCATAACCACTAGTGGCCTAAATACAGTGTCCGAAACCTCAATAGCCATGACTCTGGGACGCTAGATAGGGCAGGTCTGTTCCTGAAAGGACTGTTCCAGCCTGACCCACCACTAGTCCATTAAAGCATTCTGTAGAGCTCAGGTCTGCTGAAAGAAAGAGGAGACACTGTCGAACTGGCCCTGTCTTCTTTGAAGAATGATATAGCAGAGTCAAGACAGTGAGGAGCTTTAGGAAACCCCTTTATCTCTGTCTCCAGCTTGATTTCACTGGACAAGACCTGTTGCTATTGGCCCGGGCCTGAGACCCCCAAGTTGTGGATGGGGATGTAGGCAGAGTCATTTATTCATTTAACAAACCCTATCAAGATCTAGATGTGCTTCCTGTACTCATGTAACTAATAAGGCAGCAGATAAATCATCAGAAGCACATGATGCTATGGGAGCTGTATTATTTATTGTTCAATTTTTTTATAATTCCCATTGCCTTATCTACAGCACAATGTTTTCCCTTCAGATTAAAACAAATTTGTTATTATTTCAGGAACACTGTGGGCCAAAGAAGTTTTTAACAGAGATAGCATTGCTCAGTACAGAAGTTCTAGCAGCTCAAAAATGAGAAGTTGCCAGTGCATTCCTAGAACTCTGCCTCCTCTCCTCCACTCCCAATCCTTATCTCAGGGAGCTCAACTGAGAAAGACCCTTGCTAGCCTAGCCTGGGGCCCGTGTTTTTCCTTGGATATAGGACAAGCTGGGAACTGATGGGAGCTACCTGGATAGAGGGAGACACACCTTGGGACTTCTTGGGTCAGAGTCTCTTGTCACCTCATACAAGCCAACCTTGCTGACCATCTCCCCCAGAAAGAGGAGAGGAGTGGGTTCAGGATGTCATACAGCAAAATGATCACCAGGGAATGTCCTGCTGGAATTTTCTGGAAGTTTATACAACTCAGCTCTTCAAAGGGAAGATCACACAATGTTAAGAGTGGACCTTAGAAGAAATATTATCTAGCCCCTTGTCAGATTAAATGAATGAATGGAGGCGCAGATATAAGGAGGCCCTTGTGAGGGTCCCAGAGGAAGTGAGTGGGTTCCAGGTCTCCCACAGCCTTTTCTCGCTCTTGGTACACCAGGCAAATTCAACCTCCTGATGGAGCCGCTCTATGTTCTATATATAATCACAGCCACTTCCCTAGCCTGCTTTTCTAGAATGCTGCCTGTGGAGGTTGTCTGGGAGATGCAGATGGCTACTTAGCATCAGAAGGAGGGAGAGAAGGAAGGCCTGGATTCATCCCTAAAAATATCTTCATCTCCGACTGAAGCAACGAGCCTCCGCAGCCCCACGCATGCCCGCCTCTGAAGGCACTCCAGCTGGCAGTCCTTGTCATCATCAGCATCCACCTGACTGTGTTCTGAGAGGGCTGCGGGGCCTATGGTCTGGCTTCCCTTTATTTCCAACCTAGCACTGTGCTTGAAGAAAGTCAGCGTGGAGCAGGGTGAATTCCCCAGCAGGAGATTTTCCTTAGAGAGGCCAGGATGCCTCTGAAGGCATTTGAGTGGCAGAGCAGAGTTTTACAAGTATTCCTGGCCATCATCTTGTCCTCCTTTCCATACATTCTGGCAAGGGGTTAAATAGTGAGTGTGGCACTCACTAGCTTCCTCCCAAGCTACTATCAGAGGGCTTTGGTCTTTCAAGAGGAGGAAAAGGAAGGCTGCTATCTATTGAATCCACTGACCTGGTCAAAAGATGAGCTAGAGGCCACTTAGCCCCAGGCTACCTTGGGAGCTATCTTTGGAAAGAACTTTCTAAGCCAGGACGTAGAAGCATTGGTACCTCCCTCCAACAGACTCAGGGGTGCATGAGAAGCAAGATTACCAGGGCCTTGTTTGAGCCCCTTATCATCCTGATAGGCCTCAGAAGGCACCCATTGTTTATGGATATGACGGAGAGAAGTTTTTAAGGCCACTAGAAACTTGTCAGGTCTACCCCACTTCCACTGGATTATCCAGAGGCAGTTTGGGGAAGAAATGGCCCTTCTCTTGGGACCTGCCCAAATCGGTAATGTCCTCAGAGATGTCACAGCACTTTGGGGAATGTGCACACATTGCCAGCAATTGGGAGGAAGTCGGGGGCTGGAGAGCCAAGAGCAGCAGCTACAGGCAGGACGTGACGTCCCAACCAGACACCCTGACCAGAGCAAATAGAGACAAAGCGGCATAGAGAGGAGAGGGGAAGAAACAGGGTCAGGAAGGTAGTCCAGCCCAGCCCTAAACAGACTGGGGAGATATGTATTTTCAGAGTCAATGTGAAATCCAATGGCATAATTCTTTTCCCTAGAGATAGAAGACACCAAGTGAAAACCCAGTGCACCTGCTCAGTGGGCTGGGCCACATCTGCAGCCCAGGAAGATTCCAACTGAGGCAAACCTGTAGCCCCTGCCAGAACACACTGCTGTAACTGGATGGAGCCAGGGAGACAACTCTCAACTTGTATTCCCAAAGCCTCCACACAGAAGCTGGGCAGGGGCAAGGACAGGAATCTTCTTCTCTGTTCTAGTCTATGGAGGGGACCTTTATGGTCTGGATGTAAGGTGCTCCCACAAAGTTCACGTGTGAAGCAATGCAAGAAGGCTTAGAGGTGAAATGATTAGCTTAGGAGAGCTTGAACCCAATCAGTGAATTAATCCCCTGATAGGGATGAACTGAGTGGTAACTGAAGGCGGGTAGGATGTGGCAGGAGGAGGTGGGTCATTGAGGGACTTATTGGGGAGCATGCCTTTGGGTATATATTTTGTATCTTGTAAGTGCAGAGATGCTTCCCTCCACCACACTCTCCCCCCTTGATGTTCAGCCTCACGTAGATCTCCAGGGAATGGAGCCAGCTGTCTAAGGACAGAGAACTCTAAAACCATGAGCTCCCAAATAAATGTATCTTCTTCTAAAGATACAGTGTTCTTATCGGGTCTTTTGGTCAAAGCAGTGAAAAAAAAAACCGACTAAAACAGGGACTCACTCATATTCATCTACCCATCATCATATTTCCATCCCACAAACTGTACAGTTGGTTAGGCCAACAGGACTCATAGCCAAGCAGTTAATAGCACAGATTCTGAAGCCAAGATGCTTGGGTTTGAATCCCAGTTCTTCAGATTATTACCCTGTGTGCTCTTGGGCAAGTAACTTAACCTCTCTATGCATCAGTTTTCTCACCTGTAATAGGGTAATAGTAATGGGGAGATACATGCATAGACCAGTGCCCTGCACATAGTAAATGCTATATGAGGGGTTTCTGACTCTGTAAGGGGCTTCGATTCTGTAAGCAACTCCAGGTCAGAAACCTGGCAGTTCTCAACATCAAATCTGTGCTCATGTTATGTCTCTCAGCCACATTTTGAGGCAGGTACCATTATCAACTGTACCTCAGAAATGAGAGAAGAGCCCCTTGGAGAAACAGAGTGCCTGGCCCAGCCTCCAACATATGGCAGAGTGGGTCTGACCAGGTGACTTCCAAACCTGAACCTCTGTGGGGTGCTGGGAGACAGCAAGGAGAGAGTGGCCTGTTCTCTGGAGACTGAAGGAGCAAGTGGCTGAGCCGTGAGAGATGACTGAGCCGTGAGGGGTGGATGGCAGGCTGTGCGAGCACTCAGGGTGGGGACCAATAGGAACGATCAGAGTTGGGGTGCAGAGCCAGGAACTGCAAGGGCTTCCTCCACCCACTCACTGAGCAGGTGCTTAGCGAGTGCCTGCCATGCTCCCTGCACTGTGGAGGCTGGGTGGGCTCAAGGTGAAGCTAGAGGGGAGGGCAAGAACCATCTAGGGGCTGGTGTAGCTGAGGTTTGTGTGAGGAGAGGGAATTGGCTAGCTCCTCCATTTCCCCTTATTCCAGTACCATCTCCTGCCCTTCTGACACGGGACTAGGCACAGCTCCCACGCCTACTTAGTCACAGAGCCTCAGAGATGGTCACTCCAACGGTCCAAGCAGAATTCTTTAGGATCAGCGTCTCGATGCACAGTGAGAGGAGTTCTCTCCTTGCATAGAAGTTAGGGCTACAAGTAAACATGCTCCTCTTGTCACCGTGGAGACCTGATTACAACGGGAGGGGAGACTCTGTCAGTGCGGAGTCTGGAGGTAAAACTCCTGCTACCTTTCTTTGCAGCCTTCCAGACTCTGCCCTCCTCTGGGTCTGTCTGGCTTCTTCTTCAGGCTGGTTTTCCTCACAGTGGCAAGTGCCAACAGTTTTCAGTGCCACCAGCCTCCTTATCCGAAAGAGACCCTTTCTGACCTGGCATTCCAAGCAGGTGTCCTGACAGCCCCTCTGCTTGGACTGGGTTACGGGCCCACTTGAACCTGTGCCATGGCCTGAGGAATGGAATGTGCAGATTGTCCGTGCAGTCAGGGGCCCTTCCTAGGGCTGGGTGGGCTGAGCTTCCCCTGCCAGGCACAGTCTGCATGGGAGGGAGGGGGGGCACCTGGGTGAAAGTCAAGAGTAGCTAGGAAGGGATAGAGAGAAATAAGTGTCTATCAGATGTAAAGCAGATGCTGTGGGTTTCTATATTTGCCTTGGCCTTCTAATGCAAACCCCTGTGGCTCTGCCTGGGGGCTTCCTCTAGCCTCTGCAGCAGGCTCAATCAATGCACTGGGCTGACCCAAAGTACTGGAGATGAGCAGCCTCCAACCAAGTGTGGTCAAGGGTGGGGGGACATATACCCCAAATTTCTCACCCCTCAGGGAGGATATCTAGGAGATGTGTTCTGAGCTTCTATCTCTGTCTCACATGTCTCCAGCAAGACAAGGCCATAGGTGCCTACAGCAGTACCCTGCGCATCTGCACAGCCTAAAGTGACTTCCTTCAGGTCACTCCCCTGCCACCCTTGCCTAGTCCTCACTGGTGCTCCCTGGGATTATTTCCAATAAACTTCTCACATTCAATTTCTTACCTCAGGATCTCCTTTTGGGGCAACCCACCCCAAGCTCATCAGAGCCCCCTTCATCAAGCCCTTGAGAGGAGCCGTGGTGAGGTAGCCAATGTCATGACCTCAGTGCACATTGCTGAAACAGCACCCAGCATGTGGGAAGTGACAGTAAAATTTACTGAAGGACTAAGACAGAAGCTATTCAAAAGAAACAACAACAAAAAATACCTACTAAACCAGTGTTTGTACCATCCAACTACTGCTTCTCTAACAGGCCTGGACCCTCACCTAGACCTGCACTCCCCCTTCCCACCCCTGCCACCTCTAGATTCCTGGAATTTGTGCTTCTTACCTCTCAGAAATTCATGTCATCCTGATGTGCCCCTTGATGTCCACTCAGCGTGCCTTCCCTCCACCCTCGCCAAACTTTGTTCTAAATTGGGTGCATTTTGTAGTGGATACATACATTTTAATTATAGTTACATTCCTGCTGCCTTCCTGCTGTTCTCTGAAAATCTTTTTTCCTGTGTGCAGCAGACTATCTGAGACAGCCCCAACTCTGGGAGGTTCAGGAGGAGCTGTCCTAGCTCTTGTCAGATCATCTCCTGCCCTTCTGATACGGGACTAGGCACAAGGGCATTCCTAGTGTTACACTGATAGAGCTGAATAGAAAAGCTTTAACTTGGGGCTAGGGATGTAGCTATGTGGTAGATCATTTGCCTAGCATGTTGAGGACTTGGGGCCGGGGGCGGGGGGAACCCAAGCCAGCTGCATTAGTAACTTTCTGGAAGAAAGAGCTCAGACTATGGTGACCTAGGTTCCAAACTCTGCATTTGCTGGGGTGTGACTCAGATCAATCTAGTAAACGGGGATAATGTGCCCTTCCTTGTGTGATTGGAGCATAGGTCAAACCAGATGACGTTCCGGCTCTCAATTAATGCCAACCACTTTTCACTGTGGTGGTTTGGTATAGTAGCAACTACTAAGCTAGAACTTCTCAGGATTATTCCCTTTCCAGAATGGTTCTGGGTTAGGACTGACCACAGGGACGTTTGTGTGAGACTAGGAAACTGCCTTTGCACAGACGTTCAGCACAACATCTCTGGCACCACTGCAGCTCATGCATGTCGGTGGCATGGGGTGGCAGCCTGCCTTCCAGCTCCTCAACTCCTGCAGATTCTCCTCCTTCAGCTCCCCTGAGGCTGGGCCAGGGAACATGCTCTAATTTGCTGCTTCTAAGGGGCACCAGGCTGCCAAAGTTGGAGGTGGTGAGAATTCTGCCGTGGCCTCAAGGATTCAGTTTGTCTGTATTCCAGTTTGCTTTTGATTGGCTCCACTTCACATCTGGGTTTCTGCCCATCTGCCAAGCCTGTGGACCTAAAGCAACTTCAGAGCCCCCAGGAGACATCTTGACAGTAGCCTCTGATAGACCTCTTGGCCAGCTCTCACAATTGTGTGAACTCTAGGACTTATAATAATCCACATCATATTGATGATCCTGCCTCCTGAAAACCCTAACTGATAAAATAGGTGAATACAAACTGCCCGTTCTTGAAGGCCTCCCATAGACCCTTATCTTCATGACACCCACATAGCAGGTCAGGAATATTAACCTCATTTTACATGGAGGGAAACCAAAGACCAAGGAGGTTCAAGACTTAGCAGAACTAGAATGCAAAGCTATCTGTCTCTCTCCTGAACCTAAGAAGTGGTCACTTTGCCCCTCTAAAACTGATGACCAGCACAATATCTCATTAAGTATAAAAATACTGTAACTATGATATGTGCTTATTGGAAATAGGAAAGATCCTTGGACATATTAGTTTGTCAAAGAAATGGCAAAACTACAACAACAATTATAGAGTAGGCCATTCCCTAAAAGAGGGTAAACACTGATAAGAGGGAATGAATGGGAGACCTGCCAGTCCACAGGAAAGTGGCTCATTAGGCAAACTGGTTTGGGCAATGCCTCAAATAAAGGGGGCTGATCCCTTGGCACACAGGCAAGGAGGAGAGGACAGCAATATCATTTCTCTGCACAGTTTACCACTCCGCACCCTCCCACTGGCCAACAATTCCGGACAGTTTAACTGGGAGGAAATCAAAGAAGCAATTGAACAAGGGCTCTGGGTGTGTGCCCAAGAGTCACAGGATCCCAGAACAAAGCAGGAAGGCAAGAGCCTCAGCAGCTTCTAGGATGCTGAGAGGTCTGCCCTCGAGGTTTTCTGCTTCTTTGAGAACCAAGGGAAGCATCTGGGAATGAGGCTGTGGCTGCCCTTTGGAGAGCATGGAGCAAAGCAAATTCATTTAGTATGGTTGTTTCTGGGCAGAGAAGAAGGAATGAGCCCTGGAAGAGGAGCATAGAGAGATGGCATGGAGCATACCCACTGAGTATAGCCTCTGTCTATTCCTCTCCACCCCCTCCCCAGGCTCCAGGAGGGTGCTATAGTTCCCCCTCCCAGGAGGCCTCCCTCCTCACTTCCACCCAGTGACAAGCATCACTCCCATTCAGATTGTCCTAGAGGTTGCCACCTTGAGAAGTCTTCCTTATTACCTCTGTTCCTGCTCCCTCCACACTCTGCATGCAGACTCACCCGTGTCCCTGTGTGGTTCCATATCCCCTCTAGTTGCTTCTTACATGCCTATAACATTTCCTTCGGAGAAACATCCTACCTCTAAAATCTTGTTCCTCCTTGCATTAAAATTAAGCTTTGTCATTTTTCAAATCAATGATGTTCCCAATCAAAAAGAAAAAATATCTAAAAACATAGATATCCTCATCACCCAGATATTTAGACCATTAACACTTTGGGTGCTATAATTTGGACCCAGAATACTCTGAAAGGCCCACATGATAAACACTTGGTTCCCAGCTTGGCCCTATTAGGAAATAGTGGGACCTTTAAGAGGCGGGGCCTAGTGGGAGGTCCTAGGTCATTGGGGGTTGGCCCTCAAAGGAAACAGTGGGAATCCCTCCCCTTCTTCTCTCTCTCTTTGCTTTCTGGCAGCCAAGAAGTGAGAAGTTTCCTCTGCCACACACTCCCACCATAATGGACGGCTCTACTACAGGTACAGAAGCAACGGAGCCAACCAACCATGGCCTGAAATCTCCAAAATTATGAGACAAAAAAACCCTTTCCTCTTTTTAAGTTGATTGTCTCAGATATTTCATTACAGTAATACAAAGCTGACTAACACATTGGTATATGTGAATCAATTCACATTATCAGTACATGTACCTAAGAAATCTTTTCATGATGGGAGCAGTATGATAAAATGGTTAAGTTTGGGTTTTGTAGTTAAATTATTTTGGGTTAGAATTATCCATCTAGTTGTATCCAATCTAGTTGGATAAACAGTCTTTCAGAAACTTAGCTTTCTCTTACTTAAAATGGGAGTAGTAAAGTTGCTATAAAATTATGTTAAAGAAATGAAACCACACAAAACCCACTAAGCACAGCATATTTTTTTGTGTGCACAGTAAGGCACACATGCAAACAAAAATTCACCGTTTTAAAGTGTAAAATTCGGTGACATTTAGTGAATTCACAAGGTTGTGCAACCATCACCATTATCGAGTTCCACAACATTTTTATCTTCCCCAAAGGAAACTCCACCCCCGTTGAGCAGTTGGCTCCCTTTCCCCCTTCCTCTCGGTCTCTAGCAACGGCTGATCTGCTTTCTGTCTGTATGGAAAGTCACTTCTTTTATCTTCAACTTTTCTCTTTTTTAAAATTTTTCCTGGTAGTTATTATCATGGTCCAGTTTCTCTCCTTAAACAAACCAAACCAAACTTTAAAAAGGAAATAAATAATAACAAAAGCTACAAAGCAAGCATATAAAAATTATCTGACACACCTTAAAGCACTGCCCCCACCTCTTACCATCAGGTTCTTGAGTGACCCATCCATATTTCCCCTGCATCTTTGTTCTCACCCTCCCCAAACCCTGTACCCGGGCTCTCCTTCGGGTGGTAGGACCTCCTAGTGGTCAAAGCCATAGTCTATTTTCAGCTTCTTTCCTCCTTCATGACCTTGCCCCATAGGATGCTTCTGACCATCCCTTCTTGAAACTCTCCTTCCTTTGTTTCCAAACACCACCTGTCCACCTCTGCCCTCTTCCTACTCCTTCTTCTCCATCTCTCCACGGGGGATCATACCCACCACCCTAGCTTCTGCTGTCAGAATGACCTCAGGGTCTTCCTGCTCTCCCCAAATTCTTCTGTTCATCTGTGCTCTGGACATTGCTTTCTGGTTGTGTTCAAGACATTTGCCATGTTTCAAATATCTCCACAAAGTCAATGTGTTGGAAATTGAAATCCTGATGCACCAGTGTTGAGAGGTGGGCCCCTCAGAGGTGAGTAGGTCCTAGGGCTCTGCCCTCATGAATGGATTGATGTCACTGTCACAGCAGTGGGTTTGTTGTCCTCAGAGCCGGTTGCTGTTGCTTTTGCTCTTGCTCTTGCTCACCCTCTCACCTTCTGCCGTGGGATGAAGGCCAGAAGGCTCTCACCAGACGC
Organism: Spermophilus citellus; assembly: GCF_964194105.1. Classification (NCBI taxonomy): domain Eukaryota; kingdom Metazoa; phylum Chordata; class Mammalia; order Rodentia; family Sciuridae; genus Spermophilus; species Spermophilus citellus. The sequence continues at coordinate 205,831,651 of NC_138183.1, read as the reverse complement.
TGGCACCTTGATATTGGATTTCCCAGCCTCCAGAACTGTGTGAAATCAATTCTTTATCTTTATAAATTACTCAGTTTGTGATGTTATGACAATACAAAATGGACCAAGATGACATCTCAAAGTCAGTGTGTCCAGACTGAATCATCCAAAACCAGACTGATGATTGATGCTCCTAATTCCACTAATGGTACCATCGTCCACCCAATTTTCCAAAAGTGAATTTTCAGTTACCTGTGGTTCCTCTCTTTCTCGAAACCTTCTTCATCAACTGGATAACAAATCTTAGTTCAGAAACATCTTTTCCCTCCTGTGCACCTCTGTGGCCACTGTCTTAATTTAGATCCCCAATATCTTTTCTAGGCATGACTACAACCTCCTTTTCTTTTTATTCATAGATAAGCTTTCCATAACTTTCAGAATTATATCTTAAAATATAAAAGTGGTCATGTCATTCTGCTATTTAAATATCTCTACCTTCTAGAAAATACAGTTAAACTCCTCCATCTGGCCCTGCCCACCTCCTTTCCCTCATCTCCCGGAACAAACAGGACCTGTCACAAATGTTCCACTCTCCACAGGGGCTTCCAGGTGAAGCAACCCCACCCTGACCCCATAAGTGGACCCATGACCCCCAGTGAGCCAATCGGCCATCTCCACCTCTCAGCCCTAGGAATTGGTCCAGGACTAAGTCAGAGGCAACTGACTCTTGGGCTTGGTTTGAGCTTTGAAGACATCAGACCTCTTCTTTGCACTGGATGTAAAGAAAGGAAGCACAGAGGTTGAACTGCTATTTCTTGCAAATGAGGGGAACCTAAGATTAGAGCCACCATGAGGGAAAGAGGAAAGCTTATCCCAGTGACAACTTTGGAGATCTGTATCAAACCCTACCCAGAGTGATATACTCTTGGTCTATATTTTTAATAATCCAAGATATGGCACTCCCCCGCCCTGTTTTTTTGTTTTTGGTTTAATTCTTAAGCTCATTAGAGTTCCGCTTTGTGTCACTTGTAAACCAAACTCCCTCTGCATCACCCTTTCAGCTGGGGTTTCCCAAATTTTGCTGAACTTTAAACTCACCTGGGGAGTTTTAAAAACTTCCAGTGCCAACTACATCATAACATCTGGGGATGAGAACAGGTGTCAGTAGTTTTTAAACATCAGGATGATTCCAATGCACAGCAAAACCACTGCTACAAACAATGTAAGCAACTCCCCCTGGACTTCACTAACTCCCTGCTCCCGATTTACCAGCTCTCTTTTCATGCCTCAGTGCTGCTCAGCTCCCCTTTTGAACTCTGAGCATCTTAGTGACAGATTCATGTCTCTTTCTTTTTGCCTCGCACCTGGGAGAACCTCAGAAAGAGTAAAATAATAAACAAATGAATAAATAAATAATGAGACACTCATTTGAATTTTAAGTCACCGTGGTTCCTCTCTTTTGCTAAATGTGCAATGAATGCATATTTTTCCACTTCAAGATGGGTGGTCCTGGATGCAGGTCGAAGAAAGGGGAAAAGAGCTGGGGTTGTGGCTCAGCGGTAGAGCACTTGCCTAGCATGTGCAAGGCCCTGAGTTCAATCCTCAGCACTACATAAAAATAAATAAATAAACTAAAGGTATTATGTCCGATTACAACTAAAAAATAAATATTAAAAAAATTGAAAAAAAAAAGAAAGGGGAAAACATAAAGATAAGAGCGCGGTCTCTGGTGCCCGCTGCCTTTGCTCAAATCCTGATGGCTCAGAGCAAATACTCACCTGCTCCCTGCCTCCCTTCCCCCCCACCAATGAAATGTAAATAACAACAGCTCTTACCTGGCAGTGATGTCGTCAGGACAACATCAATTAATACATATAATATTCTTACAACATCTCTTGGTTCGAGGAAAGCACGCACTAAGTGTCAGCCTCTAACTCCCTTCCTTCATTCCTACAGAGATGGATATGAAGCCTGGACTTGGGGGTTGGTGAACTGGATCTGAGACAGTCAGGATAGGTGGCTCTCTGCAGAATCCCATATGATTGGAAAGGGACACTAAGTGTGGGAGGAAGCCAAAGAGAGGGTGGCTTCTGGTATTTTCATTTTTAGGCCTTGAGCATGTTCAGATGCTGGAAGAGAGTCAGGTGAGGGGGAGAAGAGAAGCAGAGTCAGGACAGATGGAGCCGGATCCTGCAGGGGATGGGAGGAGACGTGGTCTGGAGCCTCAGCAGGAAGGGGAAACTTGGACCGGAGGGGCAGGCGGCTGTCAGTCTCCAGCAGATGAGAAGAATGGCAGAAGGATGGATGCCCCTATGTTCACACCTGAGTGCGCTTTAGAGGTGTTCTGCTTTGTGTGCAGTTTGTTAATTTTGTTCAGGTGGCTGGAAGTTGACTCTGCTGGGGTGGAGACTTATTTACTGCTTGGTGGCAGAACAAAAGACTTGTAAAGTCCTCAGGTACTGCTGGCCTTGCCCTGCCCTCAGAGCCAACAGCGCACAATCAGGTGCCTTTAGATTCACCTGAATAGAGTCTGTTCATTGGAGAGAGGCCAGGTGAAGGGCTTATTGTTTTGTATTATTCATCATGGAGAATTCAGTCTCTTTTAAAGGAACACTTTTTTTTCCCTGCCTTCAGGGAACAGAAAGTACTTCCTTATAGAGAACACAACTTCAACAGAATTCATTCAGGGTACTAGACTATACCTGTAGTCTCTGCATCAGAAGTGCTTGGGCTTAAAAATTTGTCAGCAGAATAGTTAGAGGTTTCATATTGACAGCAATCTTCCAGCTAAGGATGTCCTGAAAAACATAACTCCCTCTCTCTAGCTGTTTCCTTATCTGGAAAAGAAGGGGGTAGGCCTCGGGCCTGCTGGCTTCCTTCCTGCCTCCCTCCCCTCTATCAACACTATATACCAAGCTCCTATCACAGGCAGGGAGCTCCTGTGGGTGCTGTGGGGAGATAAACAAAACTGGATTAAACAAACCCCAATACAGATAAAACTTGATTCAGCCATTGTCCCTCCCTTCATTGATTTGCAATTTTGCAGGAAAACTACAGTCGTCTCTAAGGATTGATTCTAGGTCATCCATAGATACCCAAATCTAACCATGCTCAGGTCTCTTATATAAAATGGTTACCATTGCATATAACCTCTGCACATCCTCCGGTATACTTTAAATCATCTCTAGAATTCTTATAATACCTGATGTAAAGTCAGTGCTATGCAAATCATGGTTATGCTGTATTGTTTAGGAAATCATGAAAAAAAATGCATATATTCAGTACAGGCACAATTTTTTTTTCTAATAATTTCATCTGAGGTTGGTTGAAACCTGTTACAGGGTAGAGGCCTACCACAAAGCTGAGGCAGCCACAGAGGTCCCTTCTTCACCCAGATTCTTGTGATCATGCCAGAAAGATTTCAGGCATGTTGCTCAGAGTAACAGTCTTGAGCTTATTATAAGGGATAGGAAAAGGGAAGGGGACACTCTCAAGAGAGTGGGTCCTCTCAGAGAGCAGAACAGTGGGGGACCTCTTCTCCCTCCAGTTTCAGTGGAGTCCCAGGGACCAAAGAAGTTTCCAGAGTCCTGCCCAGGTCTACTTCTTGACTTTTGACTGGCATCAGAATGACATCAGACTTTCAAGTCCCCATGGCACATAACAACTCTAGGTCACGTTGGCCCATGCTGATCCCTTCTAATTGGAAGCTGTTCTTACAGATTTTATGGTTGAGGGAATTATCCTTATCTCCTTGAGTTCTGGGATCTGGTCTGGGTCACAAAAGTTCCCCCACTTGAAGGTAACCTGTGTTCTTTTTATTGGCATTTCAGGCCTGCATTTCTTCTTGCAGATAGCAGGTAGTTTTGCTGAGGAATGTAGCATATCCTGTCGACTTAAGCCAGGCAGAGCTGCAGGTAAATTGCTTTAAAAAAGAAACCATGTGGGGATCAGCCCAGTGGGCCAAGTTTATAGAATTGTGCTTTTAGCCTCATGTTCTCACTGTTCTCATCTGTTCTCTATCAAATTCACAGATACAGAGGACCACCGTATAACCCAAATCACTCGATTGCAGTTAAGGTTTCCAACACCTCTCATTTAAACACTTTCAGGGGCTTCCTAAGTCTCCTTGCCTTAAATCATTTTTCCTGCCCTGAACAACTGCCAGAAGTCTCCCCATGAAGCATATGGCCCCCAGCAAGCTGCCCTCCAGCCCTGCAACATGACAGGCACCTCCATGCTTTCTCCCGCTCACTTGAGCTCTAATCTCTTCATCTCTAGGTCTTGCAAACTCCTACTCGTGCTTCCTGGCCCAAGTCCATGCTTCCCCTGTACCCACACCTTTGGCAGAATGAATGGCTGCCTCCTTCTGTGCTCTGAGCCTGCCCTGCTCCACAGGCAGAAGGTAGGCGCTTGAGACACATGATTTCCTCCTATTTGAAATATTGCTTCCCGGGTGGGAGGAGGATGGGGTTTTAGGCAAACCTGTTAGCAGAATAGACAGGAGAAGGGCTTGGCTGCAGGATCAAGGTTTGGCTTTTCCTCCCCGCCACCAGGCGACTCTGTGTTTAAGTGTTCAGAAGCCTTTAAAATCCAGTTCCCGAGTGCTTAGCAGGGGAGCTATTTATATCTCCTTCCACTGCTTCTGGAAACAAATAATTACCATATACTCCAGCGGAGAGTCCAGCAGAGGTTTGTTCAAGGCTCTCTGCCTCTCCCTCCTGGGTGCCTTTTGCACCCAGCACACAGTGGACACTTATCACATCCCAGCGGGGATTCGAGCCAGTGAACACTCACCCAGGAGCTATCACCTGTGGCCCTGGGTTGAGTGCTTAAAATATTAGAATCCCCTCATCCTCGCCACAGTGGCAGATGGGGTCCTCCCCATTTTGCACAGGAGAAAAGATGGCTCAGGAAGATGAAGGGACTCATCTGGTCAGGGCCATCCAGCGCATCAAGGAAGGAATGATGTGTCAACCGTTGTCTGGGGAATCTGAGTCCAGCAGTGTGCCCATTGGTACCTATATGGAGGGGAGGAAAAGAGAGGGAGAGAGGGTCAAGGAGAGACCATGGAAGGAAGAAACGGGAAGGAGGAAGGTGAGGGGGGAGAGAGAGAGGATAGGAAGAGAGGGGGGTGGTGGCAGCTGAGGCTGCAGGCTTGTCCTGGAAAGGAGGACCTCCTGTCCCAGGGTCTGCATCCTGGGACCTGTGAGCACCCATTCAAGAGTGATCTGATCTTCCCAGGGAGACCTTGTGAGTCCTTTGAAGGAGAAAGGAGAGGAGAAGAAGGTGAGCAGATTTTCACAATTGAGGATTCTCTCTGAGGGTAGCTCTTTGAAGCCTAGTGCGTATAGGAGAAAATCTTTTTAAAAAAAATTTTTTTTTAAATTTGTTTTAATTAGTTACACATGACAGTACTAACAGATACTCTTGAAACCCATTCCAAAGGGACCCTTGCCCTTTGTGATGGGGATAGAGAAACCACAGCAGCCCTATGATCCCTGTAGCCTGACAGAGGGATTCAACTCAGGACCAAAGGAAGCACCAGAGAGATGATCTGAAGTGTGTAATTTGGTTAAGCTTAAATAAAAAAATAAAAAGTTCCCTAGAAAACACATACCACTTCTCTCTAGGGTAGAACTCTGGACAATTTCCTCTGTTCAAGTATTTTCAGACCTGCATGTGTCCCATGCACTGATTTGAGGGAAATTGTTCAAAGGTCCTCCTCAGTATCAGTGGATGGATAGGAAGGAGAATATGCATGCCCAGGGTGGAGCTGTGGGCTTGGAGAGGCCACTTTGGGGAGGGACTGCCACTCCTGAGCTTGGACACTCAGGTGAGCAACTGACTATAGAAGGCAGATTGCTGCGGTATTACCTCAGCCAGGAAGAAGCCATTGTGGACTTTTGACTTTACTTTCCCCTCCCTCTCTCCTATCCCCAGCTCTCTGGGCCACCTCCCTTTTCTGATAGCTACTGAAGGAATTCTATGAAGCCAACATGCGCCCTAAGCTCTCAGGGGTATGGGCTTAATTAAAAACCAGTCTAGTTTGCCCCTCCATAGGAAACAGGGCAGACAGGATGTTGGTGCCAAAGCAAGCCAAAAACCAACTCAGTATGGGAGGCATCCGCCAGCTTCCTGTAGAAACCCTCTGGGCCCGGCTACAAGGCTGTCAGGACAGGAGAATTAAGTCCTGGGGCCCACATGGGAGCTAACAGGCTGGCTTCAGGCCTGGCAGGGGCTCTTGGGTAGATGGGCAGGGCTTGAGAGTCTTTGGCATTTGCCAAGGATACTTGTCCTCAGGTGGGCATCAGCATGGATCTTCTGAGGGGACTTCTAGCTTGATACAGAAAGTGGCTTTGGATTCAGGAACAAGGTCTGGCCTTTAAGGGCAAAAGAGAAGGGAAGTTAGCAAGACCTTGGGATTTCAGTCAAATGGGGACCATGAGATTCCCTGCTCACTGGGAAACCTGTTGAGAACTGAAGCGGAAGCTCAGTCACCAGACTGGGCTGGGGAAAGACTGGAGCTGAGAAAACACGTGGAGACCCAAGGAGGGGAGCTTTGTTCAGCAAAGCTAGGATGATAAACCAAGAGCTGTCTCTCTCACCGCCCAGATGGGGTTTCCACTGCAGGAGCAGGTCGGGTTCACGGGCTCATGGGCCTGGGGGAAGCTAAACACAGTTTCAGGATCTCCAGCCCTTAAAGATGGGCCTGGCTGGGGCAAGCAGAGATGGATGCCTTCCTTCCCACTGTACAGGTCAAATAGTCTGCAGATAGTCTGATGTTTCCCTTTACAAAGGTATTGACAAAGCACTTGGCTGGTGTTGACTGCTGTCAGTTCACTTTTGAAATTAAACAATTGCATTTCCTCATACCCATACTGAAGAGCTCTTAGAAAAAATGAAAAAGAGGAAACCAAGAGGTAAAGAGGACAAATTAATACACTCCAGAGGCCACCTCCTCCCTGTGGCAGGCAGTTGTCACTGTTCAGCCACCTCATTTTACCCTTTGGGCCCAGAGCAGCTGACAGTGCTCAGCAAGGCCCTGCACATCTTTATCTCCAAAATGTTCAGCATTTGCTACTCCCTGTGGGATTGAGTAAGGAGCCAGAGATCTTATTTCTTAAAGATCGCCCCAGTATCTCTCATCCTGTAAGTGCTTTCTCAATGTAACCTTACCATGTCCCTATCAAGAGGTGACACCTGCTTCTTTATCCCCTTACAGGGTAGGATGCTGTGGATGCTTGACCTATGGAATGTGGGGGAAGTGTAGCTGTGCCAAGTTGCCACCACCCCTCCCTGGCTGGCAGCTCCTTGCCTGCCTCTTGGAACCCAGATGTCATGCTGTGAGAAGCTCATGCCACAGGGAGACGTCATGTGCAGGTAGCAGCCCAGCTGAGCCATGACTACAGCCAGCATCAAGTGCAGGGCACGGGAGTGAGCCATCTCAGACCCCTAGCCCAGTTGAAACCTCAGTGGTCATGTGCTATAATCACATGGAAAAGCCTAAGTGGGCATCGCCCAGCTGAGACTGGTGGATGCACAGGACCATGGGAGCCCATAAGAAGTGAATATGTAGTAAGTCATTTTAAGCCACTAAGTGTTGGGTTGGGTTGAAACTCAGCAATAGATAGCTGGAGGAGAAATAAAATAGACTCCCCTAGGTATAAGCCTTAGAACAGCCACCATTTATAACTTCTCATCTAGTTGCTCGTTCATCTTCAGCAGCTGGCAGGCTGACTGGTCTGGTTTGGCCTCCAAAAGGACAACTCTATTCTCTGCTCTGAATGTTCCCTCATTCTCTTGCAGGCCAACCCAGAACTGCTATCTTGACAGAAGCAGGGGTCTGAAACAGGGGGTACCTAAACTCTTAAGACCTAAACTTGAACTGACATACTGTCATGGTCATTCAACATTGTTCAAAGCAAATCTCAAGACCAACCTGATTCAGAGGTTAGGAAAATGCATTCTATTTCTTAATGGAAGTGCTACAAAGTCACATGGCAGGGCATGTGCATCCTGCAAGAGAAGGAATATTGTGTCCATTTTTGTAATTAGCCTATCACAATAGTAAATATGGACATTAACAGTAAATATGGTTTCAGGCAAGTCGCGAGATATAAATCCCTCTTCTGTTTTGGCTCCCATCACTAGTTAACTCTCCATTACTTAAGATCACTTTCCATTATTTTAAGTTTCCAGGCTGTGTAAAAGCTAATAAAAGATAAAAGGGACTGTGCAGAGGAGTTTTGGTGGCCAGCCCTACCTGTTGAGTCCTCTTCTGCTGTGTTCCTCAAACAATACTTTGTGAGGGCCTCGAGTGCTGAGGAGGCTTCTCAGGGAGGCAGGGAAGAGGGTGTGCATAAGCCTGAGGAACTCTGGGTCCTCACCGTAACAAGGGTAGCTCTGTTCTTTCTTCAAACTTCCTTTGGAAAAATAAAGACTTGAAATCTACCAGACCAAAGCAACATCTCAATCTTCTAGGGAAGGAATGTCTTAGAAGTGACTCAACAGTTGGGCATCCTGGCTGGTATTAGAACTCCATCTGATGACCCACCATTCTATCCAAGGCCAGTTCTCCTGCCTTTCTTTCCCCCTCCCTCACTGGGTTCAGGATGGCCAAGGATTGTTGTAGCTGGTGGATAGAGGGAAACTGAGGCAGTCAGAAGGGATATTCCTGACACTTGCCCGCCTCTATTCTCCACTTCCCTACCGAGCAAGGCCCATCATAGCCTTGCACCCTGAGCCTCAGTAAACTCCCATCTCATGCATACACACACCCACACAATGGGCTCTATAAGGCTTGATCTCAGAACCACAGACAGTTCAGGATGTCATATTGGCACAGGCTGGACTGGCTGGTCAACTCAGGGAAAAGCAGGGCATACCAGGTGCAGCTGATCCTACAAGGGCAGATGGATTCCATCTGGAGAGTTCATTTCCCAGGAGAAGGCCTAGGCTTGCTTGAAGGCTGTGTTCTCCTTGTTCTCCTCCCAATGTGTTAATTCCATTTCTTCCCAAGTACCTTTTTTTTAGGACATGAGCTATTTATAGATCTTCCTAAGCCCTTTTCAGGCTGTTTCCTGTTCAAGTACTGCATTAGTCACCAGCAAGCATCTTAGGCAACCTCCCGTCCCTGCCTGATCCCAGCCACAAGGAACACAGGGATGCTGGTCAGAGTCTGGCAGGGCCCAGAGGGGAAGTAGGAAGGGGAGGCAAGAGGCCGGCTAGGGAGACAGATAGGAAAGTCTCTCATCCCCATCCTCAGTTGCATGAAGCTATGAGCCCCATGGCTTCCTGGAGTTTGCTTATCCCTTGGAGACACAGAAACTGCAGAGGCACCTCTGTCTGGCTGCATACTTTTGCCATTACTTGATGACCTATTTGCATGCAGCTCCTTGCAGAAAATTTCCTCCCAAGCCATATACGGTGATTTCATTGCACCACAAACTGAATCTTCCATCTGCCCTCAGTGACCAAGGTCCCTTCCTGCCTTCTTCCTTCCAGCTCTGTACATCCTTCCCTTTTCCCTCGGTTGCCTAGGCTGCTCTGAGCTCCCTTCAAGCTCACTTCTCTCCACACGTGGTTGGTCCTAGAAATTTACCAGCGCCATCTGATGGAAGGGACCAGGAGATCTGAGCTGAGTTCTTGTACTCACAGGCCCACAGAGAAGGGAGCTCTGAGGCTGAGGGAAGAAAGAGGGGACTTCAGGCCAGGGGATGGCCAACCGGGCAGCAACCAGCCCTCTGTGCCCTTTCACCTTCCTGCACCTTTGCTCACATGGTTTTCTGGCCTGAAATGGATACATATTCTGGACCACAGCAAATGCATCAAGGGATCCATTGTTGGAAATCTCTAGCAGTCCACCAGCATCTACTTGGCAACCCCTGGCCACCTTGATCACTCTGAGCAACCTTGACAAATCCCAAGAGAAGGACTGGGGGGCATGTTTGCTAACCCTGAACTTCCTGGAGACAAAGAAGAGAAAAGTGGAGGGGAGTCTGAAGTTCTATTTGCACAGCTTGTCACCAGGTGGCCCATATCCCAGAGACCGAGATGAGGACCTCAAACTAGCCTCACCACTCCCCAGGCTCCAAAACAGGGGACATCTGTTCTTTGAACAGAGCTTCGGATGGTCTGACAGATAACTCATTCTGGGTTCTTCTTGGGGGCAGAGGTCTCAGTTCCTACCTCAGAGTCACCCAACTCAGAGCAGGGAGAGATCAGCTACTACCAGCTGGTCAGAGAGCATGGCTCCGTGACAGGAAGTCTGGCAAGTGCTACGGGAATAAATGCTCAGAAATGGCCTTGGTAAGAAGGTGCCCAAGCTAATGCCACCTTCCTATCCTGCTCAGAAAGCTGGCATGCACACCAGCATTCTGAGCAGAGGATATGAAGAATATGGAGCATGAGGTGTGTATGCCAGGCACTAGCACAGGCCCAGGCATCCCAGCTACTCCTGAGCTGTGAGGAACACCAACAATCTGCCCAACTATTTTTATTTCCATTTGGTTTCCATTCTAGGAAATTCATTACAGACTGTCTCCCCGCAGAGCAAACTCAATTACATCCTTGGGAGGGCACAGGCCCAGAAGACACCATCAGGGATGGCTGAGTCATGCTTAGTCAAAGATGAGCTTGCTTCTGTCAGTGCTGGAGGCCTCGAGACTGATTTCTAAGTGATGGGTGATCCAGGAGCAGGGTGGGATATAAACATCAAGCAGGGACTGCACCTCTTTGGAACCAAGATTTTTAAACCAAGAGCATCTGAGTGTGACACCCTTATCCAGGCTCCTCTTTGAATGAGATCCTCTCCCACTTGCACTTTTAATTTTAAGAATCAGTTTGGCATGGTGGTATATCCCATGCCTGTAATCCAAGCCACTCAGGAGGCTGAGGCAGGAGGATCACAAGTTCAAAGCCAGCCTCAGCGACTCAACTTGCCCTAAGCAAGTTAGCGAGTCCCTGTCTCAAAATAAAAAATGGTGGTTGAACCCCCTGAATTCAATCCCTGGAACAAAAACAAATCAACACATATATAGAAAAGTGCATAGAGCAATAAATAAAGCAAACACCCAGGGGCTCATCACACACATCAGGAAAGGAAACCCTGCCAGCATTTCACTCACCTTGCACACATCTCTCTGCTCACAGTCCTTTCCCTGCCTCTTATACCTCTATGGAATCAACTTCCTTTTCCTTTACTTTTACCACCTGACTTTGCATCCGGAGAGAAAAAATGTTTACTTTTACCTGTTTTGAGTTTCATATGAATAGAATCACGTTGTGGGATTCTATCTTATCTTGGTTCTTTTGCTCACTTGTATTTATGAGATTCACCCATGTTGTTGTATATAGCCTCAGGACATTCATTTCATTTTTATGGCTATATTAATATTTCACTGGATAAATATGCCAGATTTATTTATTTGGGTGTTCCTAGGTTATTTTTAACACTGCCATAACAGGCATGTTTGGTATGTATATCTTGGTGCAAATATGCAAGCATTTCTCTAGGGTTCATGCCTAAGAGGAGAGTTGCCAGACCATCTAGATGACAACAAGTGGCTTGCCACGGGGTTGCGCCACCTTTTGCTCTCTGTTGGACCTGAAGAAGCTATCCTGGGGGAGGCAGACCCCAGGTCTGGGATGGCCCATCCCACAGTGATGCTTCAGAAGGGCACACTCCCGTGGCCAAGTCAATCTGTGTGTGCCTTTGCTCCTTCTCTGTCTCACTAATGGGCCTGTCAGCCCCTGCCTGTTGTTCAGCCTCTGCTGTGGCAACTCCCCAGGGCAGAGCCCAGTGTTCCTCCTATCTCAGGCTCAGTTCACTGTGGATCCTAGACACATATGGTCAAGGACATGGTGGACAGTTTTGATCTGAAGGTTAGTCCAAAGGTAGTGGGAACCCAGACATCACACAGGAAGTCTGAGATTACTCAGAGTGGGGGCTTGAGCAGGGCAGCTGCAGGGTGACACTGCCAAGTCTGGGACATGGGGCATGGTGTTTCCTCATGGTAGACTGGGTCAAGCAGGGGGAGGTGATAGTAGGACTATTCCTCGCCCCAGAGAACTGAAGACTCTAAATGGTCTTTAGCATAGCCTACTCTACGGATCGTTATATTACAACCCCAAATCCATCTCAAATATATTAAACAAAAAAGGAGACCTGCCTTTAGGGGAAGCTTTATGCAGAAGCTCAAATAATATCATCAGACTCAGGTTCACGGACTATGTGGCCTCTGCTTTAGGAGAGTCAGCAGTTGCTAAGAAAGAGTCAGATGAAACTACATAGAAAAGATGAGACTCTAGAACAGAAATGGAAATCTGCAATACAGGCTAAGGCCAGGCATCAGTAGAATCTATAACTAGGGACAACTCAGAGAGAAATCCTCCAGGTCTGAACAGAGTGGGGGACCCCTGAGGGTTCCTAGTGCCTGGTGAACCACACTTGCAGGCTTGGGAATTGAAAGACTCATCCTAAAAGGCATGTTTACATCCTCAGATTCCTAAAAATATTGGTCTATTATTATTCTGAGCATCTAGGAGGGGACTCCTAGAGAGGAAAGGGAAAAATGAATGTTTTTCCTAGACAAGAAAAACTTGAGTATGTTTTCTGTACTAGAAATTGAGAGCTGAAGTCTGATTGAAGATTTGGCACCATTTCTAGTAAGGTGTTATTGGAATTACTGGGACATTTCTGTGGTGCATGAGGCCAAACAGAACATGTGAACTCATGACTGTCTTGGAAAATCCTAGAGGTATAGTAGCTGCATTGATTTTTAATAATATCTATTAAGGTTTTTGTGTGTTTTGGTGTGTAAGGATTGAACCCAGGACCTCACACATAGCATGCTAAGCAAGTGCCCTGCTATTGAGCTACACCCCTTCCCCCTAGGTTTTTTGTCTTATGTACTTTCCAGAAAATCATTCTTTAGTAGCCACGCCCTGAGCAGAGGAGGATTGGGGAATTACTGTTTTGGCTGTGGCACCTGAATGAGCCAGGCCAGTGAATGGATGAAAGCCATCCAGGCCTCCCTGCCCTGGCTCCCGCTGAGACCTCCAAGTGGGCGTGGGCTCCCTACCACTCACCAGGCACCAACTCCTGAAGAGGCCCACAGCAGGGGAACATTTGCTGAGCAAGAATGGCCTGAAGGAAGGATTTTCCCACTGATTACCCGTCTGGTGCCTTAGAACATCTCCACTCTATTTTTTCCAACAGTGATTCATGCAGGAATCATGAAAGACAGCCCGCCGGGGACAATGCTGGGGCTCCCTTCCTAGCTTTGATCACGGTTATATAACCTGTGCTGGTTTGTGCTCAGAAGCCTTGCTTTCCCTTTGCTGCTGGTCCCCAGAGTGTAGGAAAGAGAACTGGATAGTGCCTGAGGGTTACATTAGCCTTACATGCTTTTCCTTAAGCATCCAGTGACATGTGCATAAACATGTCTTTGCATGACCTCAGACCTGGAAGAAAAGTGCAAGGCTCTCAAACATTCATCATAGATCTACTCATCATCATCATCCATATAGATTTACTAAGAATTTACCAATCCCCAGGCACTGTACTAAGTCATCAGCACCTGTGTGAGGCCTTAAAATACAGCCACATTTTCCTGATGCTGAGAAAGGAAGAGAGGCAGTGCAGACACAAGGAACAGTGGGCAGGTACACAAGTGTCTGAAAGCAAAAGCAAATAACTCCTGATGATTCGATTCTAGAGTGAGTACAGGCCATGGCAAGCACCAGGGCAGAAAGACGCTATGGAGCTGAACAATGAAGGACCTCAGATCCTGCAGTCCTCAATTTGGACTTTACCTTTACATCAACGGGAGTTTTGAGTAAGAGAACTGAATCACTCGGGACTCTCAGCACAAACACATGGCCACTCAACTGGGATAACTGGTGGACTGTTCAACAAGGGACCAAGGTTTGAGCAGTGTGCAGTAAAACTGCGAGGTATAATAGCACCTGCAGAACAAGTAACGTCAGGAAGAAGAAGCATTGCTGAGAGAGTCATGTGAAGGTCACCTTGAGAGGAGCTATGGCATTGGGGGAGCGGTGTTTCCACAGTGAGGGATCCAGGGCTTAAATACACCTGCCCCTGACCTTCTGCTGGTACTACTCATTGGCCAAACCCAGCCAGAGGCCAGAAGCCAAAGGGGACTATTGCCATAGCCCACATGGGCCAGCCTCCCAGACAAAGAGTTGAGGCTAGCTAAGGGTAGAGCTATGTCCTATGCAAGAGAGGTGTGATTAGCTGAGAGATTCAGCAAGCAAGACCTTTTGGGCAGTGTGGAGGATGAAGGAGGCTCAGGGAGGGGGACAGAAAGAAGGCAGGTGGGTCAAGGAGGGTTGGAAGGAAAGAGACGGGGAGGAAGAGAAAGACTCATGACCTGCTGACAGGTGTGAGGGACAGGGAGGGTGAGTGGTGACACCATTAACTAGGGGAGGGAGCAAACCTAAGAGAAGGAGCTTCTACTGGATAAAAAGAAGTGCCTCTTTTGCAGCAGGCAAATCTAACTATGGGGGGAGGACAGACGGCTCCCTGTGTCCCTGCTCTGGGCAGAAGTGTAGAGGTTCCTGGAGTTTTTCTCCTCCCACATCTATGCCCTTTTCTCTACCAGTTACCCTCTCAAACACCCACTTTGGTGTATGTTGCACCCTCAAAGTACCCAGGCTGCAAAATGATTTCTGTGTCTCCAGAGAAATTATATATATATATATATAATATATATATATATATATATATATATATATAAATATATATAAAACCTGTCCTCAAAAGTCACAATAAAAAGTGAAGGTCTACTAGTTATCTGTGGAGATAACTGCCTATTTTTAGAGGATCCACACTGAGGTTCATCTCTAGGAGATTAGGAGGGGGAGATCTCTATTTTTAACTCTGGACCTTCTCAGGGGCACTCTGAAACCCCACTCCACCGCGTTTCTCCACTTACTCCAAAGCACTCAGGTGAGCAGTTCCGCGCCTGCTCTGACGTGTGGCAACCTCTGATCTGGCTTCCCCTATTTATTCAGGACTTCGAATGGTGGGTGCAAATTTCAAGTTTAGCTACTCAGTGCTCAGTACATTCAGGAATGAAGAAAATATAAACAGATGCTAAAACGACAAGGCAACCCCAGGAAGCTTTGAGAGCAGGGCCTCCAGGAGTGCCCTCTTTCTCCGCAGTGAACTCCCACTGTTCCACCCACAGCAGCTGCCTTAAAGGGAAGCCAGTGCCTGAAGGCCCCACACAGCAGAAGGGAGAGGGAAGGCGGGAGAGGGAGGCGGTGTTGCTAGGTAGCTGCTGCTGTCCGGCAGTTGCTGTGGTGACGATGGTTTGTGGTATGGGGTGCTCACTTGCCAGGCATCCATAGAAGCAGGCTGTACTTATCCTCATGATGCATTCCTTGAAGCCACGTCAAAATGTGTATCGTCAAAATTTCCTGGAGGAACAGCATTTGTTCTCTGTTCCTGACCAAAGAGGCAGCTGGAGATAAGTCATAACTGTGATCAACAATCTGTCATAAACCGAAGGCATGAGTGCCCAAAGATCCTCAGAGTTTCAGGGTTAAAATTATGTTCCAGCCTCAAAGCTAGCCCTGGACTCCATGGGAGGCCCCTGTGCCCTGTTCTTTCATTCACTTACACACTAATTTGTCTCTGGGCAGCGGGGTCACTGTGGCTCACTCCAATGTCCCCCCAGATGATGAGTCTTCTGAGCAGGTGTCATGGGCTGTATTGTGTTCACCTGAAAGATATATCAGCATCCTAACTTGTGGTACTTTGGAATGTAATCTTATTTGGAAATAAGGAGTTTTTGTTTTGTTTTGTTTTGTTTCACAAAAGTAATCAAGTTGAAATGAGGTCATGAAGGTGGGACTTAGTTTGACTGGTATCCTTATAAAAAGAGGGAATTTGGACATAGGCATGCACTCAGGGAAGACTATGTGAAGACACAGGAGGAGGATGGCATTTGAAGATGGAGGATTGGATAACGCATCTATAAGCCAAGGAATGCCCAGGATGCCCAGAAAACCACTGGAAGCTAAGAAGAGGCGGGGAAGGATCCCCTACAGGTTGCAGAAGGAACATGGACTGCAACACCTTCATTTTGGACTTCCAACCTGCTGAAGTATGGGACATACATTGGTTTCCTTAAGCCTCCCAGGTCTGAATCCTGAAAAAGCGTTTCCACTTTTTCTTTTACGTGTGTCTAGAAGGGACTCTGGGGTTTGCTGCAGTCATCTTTTAAGAGTCTAAAGGCAAAGTTCTCACCCAGGAGGACAGAAAATGAATGGAAAGAATCCGGTCACAGGTGACCTTGTGAGCTGCCCTGTCAGTCAACTGGAGCTTGCCCCTTCTCTGAACTTTGTTATGCAAAATCCAGAAGTTGGAGCAAAACCCTCTGATTGGTACATGTGTGGACCAAGTGCCACACATGCTCAGCACTTCTTCCTCCTGTGCTTCTCCAGCCCCTCCCAACTGCTATCCTTTATCTCTATTATTGATTCTATTAGATTATCTGCAAAAACAGCTATAGTGATTCCTCCTATCTCTGAAAATTTTGCAATGTGACTTTGCCATTTCTCCTATGAAAAAGTAGAGTTTCTTTCTCCATTCCTTGAATCCAGGCTTGGCATGTGACTTGCTCTGGGGCCGTGGTTTGAATGTCTTCCCAGAGTTCATGTATTGAAAACTTAATCCCCAATGCAACAGAGTTGAGAGATGGTTAGGTCAAAGGGTTCTCCTCCCATGAATAGCCTCATACTATTATCCTCACGGATTCATTATTGTTAGAATAAGTTCTTTACAAAAGCCAAGTCTGGTCCCTTTGCTCACTCTCTCTTGCTTACGTGATACCTCCTGCCATATTATGATGCTGCAAGAAGGCTCTCACCAGATGTGGCGTCTCAGTCTTGAACTTTTCATTATAAACCACCCCGTCTTTGGTATTCTGTTGTAGCTGTTCAAAAGTGACTAAGATACATGGCCAACAGAAATGCGCTAATGACATATAAGCTCATTAGGACCTCCTTTTTTGGCTGCCATTGGAACTCTGAGACCATGGTGCACATGGGCCTGAGCTAGCCAGATAAAAATGCCACATGGAGGGAACCGAGACTCTCCAACTGCTAGATTGTAAGTAAAGTCACATGAATGATCCCAGGTGAGACCAATAGCAGACTCACAGAATTTGGGAAAATAAGATCACTATCATTTTAAGTCACTACATTTTGCTGTGGTTGTTACATGGCAATAGATAAACAAATGAACCTCTTAGATTCATACACATGCTGAAATTGTGTGAGGCACTGTGGATGCAACTAGGGAAAGACCAGACGTCGGTCCCTGCTGTCTCAGGAACACTTAGGATATCATCATGCACCAGAGGCTGGGCCAAAGGCTTCCAATGCATTAACATCACACCCAATATCTGCCTGATGAAGAAATTGAATCTCAGAGAAAGTAAAGAAATTGCCAGACGTAGCACATTGTATTTTCCAAAGACGGCTGCAACAATATTGCTATCTGATAATGCTTTGCCAGGAGGCAGAATCCAATTTCCTTCTTGAGTCTGGTGGGTTTTGATGATGAACTAATAGGACAGAGCAGAAGTGACACAGGGGACTTCTGAGGTAAGCTGCACAGGAAGCCATAGGCTCCACTGTATGAACCTGGGCATTTGCCTGTGAAAACCTAACTTTCACATAAGATGTTGGACTACGGAGGTCGCATGTGGTGAGGAGTCCTAGGACCCATGAGAAGCCACATATGAATGTTCTCTATAAACTCTGGTTGACAGCCCACAAGGAATTCCAGATGCTTCTAGACCCAGCTGTGGAGTCACCCCAGAAGCTCCCCACTGAGGCCCAGATAGCACAGATCAGAGGAAAGCTCTCCCAGCCCACCCTGCCCACCCCACAGAATGTCTGAGCATAACAAAATGCTGTTTTCCACTACATTTGGGGGTGGTTAATTACACCTAAGGTTACACAGCTGGATAGAGGATGTGGGGCAAGTTAGTTTGAACCCTGGCAGTTTGACTCCAGACCCTGAGCTCCTGACCACGTCCCCTTTCTTCTCATGTCCTCACCAGAAACCAAGCTTGGATCCCCTGACACCACCCCATCTTTAGAAAACACTCCATTCCCCACAGGCTGGGCTCCAAGAGTCAGGAGGAAAGGAACCACATGCTTCTGACTCTGCTCCTTCCAGGCCACCACCCTCCACGATTCCTCCTTTCCCCAAGTTCGGTCACCACCCTGGTATTATTAGGAGATATAAATATTTGGGTTTTCATTCACAGTTCCTAGCTTATAACTCCCATAGCCCTTGTTGTTCCCTAAATGCTTGCAATAATAAGCATATCTTTTGTTTAATATTTGGCCTTTTGTCCTTGATTCCTGAAGCATCTGTGGATTAAATTCAGAACCATAAAGGTGAAAGGCCCAGAAGAATCTGAACAGACAGGACTTTTAGGGTCCCCACTCAGTCTAGGAGCATTAAATTTGTCATACTTATGCAGTGAAGTCTCCATAAGACCCTGAAAGGACAAGGTTCTAGAACTTCTGTACTGGAGGCTTACAAGAGGGTGGGCAAGAGCTCATCCCCTGCTGGGAAGGTGGCACCCACCAGCTCTGCAGCAGTGGAAGACCCCAGGCTCAGGACCTTTCAGACCTCACCTGGGTATCTCTTTAACTGGATATTTATTTTTATACTTCAAATACCCTTTATAACAAACCAATAAATATAAATGTTTTTCCCTAAGATCTGTGAGCCTCTCTAGCAAATTTACCGAGCTGAAAGATGAGGGTGTGGGAACCTTAACTTCTAGCCTCTAGAAGTTCCAGAGACCTGGACTGCCAGCCGCCATCTGAAGTGGGAGCAGTCCTGAGTTCTCCACATGCAGGATCTGATGCTACCTCCAGACAGAGAGTCCCCAGAGTTGAACCCGATGACACAACACCCAGTTGGCATTCACAGAACGAGTTGCTTTCTTGCAGTTGAGGAGAAACCCCCACACATTTGGGAATCACAGAACTGATCTGTTGTGTCTAATAGGAAAACCTGAGTTTGTTTTTCCTCTGTACCAACAGACTTCCTTACCTTAGCTCTATGACATCCTCTCCCATCACTTAACATGGCCCAAATTCACTCAATGGCTTCAGTTCCTGTTTCACAGGGGTGTTTGCTCCCCATTGAAGACTAGGTGGAAAATGCAAACCTCTCACGGTCAGGCACACGGTAGGGATGCAAGATAGAACCAGGTCTTGATCAGTTTTCTATTGCTGCTGCAACAAACTATCACAAGTACAGTAGCTTCAAACAACACAGATTTATTGTCTTACAGTCCTTACAGGTCCAAATATAGGGCTTCCTGGGCTAGAATCAAGGTGCCAGCAGGGTTGCATTCCTCTGCTCGCCTTTTCCAGCCCAGCAGGTGCCTGCATTCCTTGCCTCATGGCCCTGTCTCTGTCTCCAATGCCACTCACAGAGCATCTTCAAGTCTCTCTGACTCCCCTGAGTTCTTCATCCACATATGAGGAACCTTTTGATTGGTGGATCACTGAGATCATCCAGGAAAATCTCATCTCAAGCTTCTTTATCTCATTTGAAAAGTCCCTTCTGCCCATAAGGTCACATACTCTCAGGTTCTGGGATTAGGATGTGCACATCTCTGGGGGTTCCATTATTCCACCTGCCACAAGCTCTCTGATGGCGTTCACACTTGGGCGAGGTTACATACTGACAGCAGAAACTGCTGCTCCTCACCACTATCCATCTGCTCTTTTCCTCTGGGCACACACTTTCTTGTGGTCAAGTGTGACAAGCATCAATCAAGTTTTTGTCAATAGGGTGGGGACAGAAGTGATGAGCCCCACCGAGGGGCCTGGCCCACACTAACACCCTTCCATGGGCTCCTCAAGCTGCTCATCAGTGCACTAAGTGAAGAGGACTCCAAGGACGTGGAGGAAGTTGGACCAAAGTGGAGGAGGTCAGGGTCCCTGAATGACTCAGAAGCTGTCACCCTGCCACATTATATTCTGATGTGAAATTTAAATTAAGAATTGAAATTTAAAGGTTGCCGGTGACAGGTTAATCTACACCACCAATTCACAACTACAAAAGTGGACTTTAAAAGAACTCATATAAAAGTATTTCACAAGTTTTACATTTTATAAGTAAGAATAGCATTTCCTTATGACACCACCCCAGCTCAACAACCGAGATCTGGGATCCTGCTTGCCATTGCTGGTCCTCTGTTTTCGATTTGTGCCTGTTTGTTTGTTTTTTTTTTTTTTTTAATTGACTGGTTACTTAATATTGAGGAAGTTCCTGGTGAAGACAAGTAAGTAACTGCAAATGGTATATTTTAACTCATTGTAAACTCTAGAAACTCTTCAATGGCAGATGTCCCCATAAAAACTTTGGTTTCCGAGATCAACAGAGAAACTACATAACTGGGCAACAAATGTTTGTGTTTTGAAGAACTTCTATGTAAATGTCTTTACTCATTGTTAACTTTCAGAAAGATCAAAGACTATTTTCCCCAAAACCTGCAAGAAAAATGAAACCAAACCAGGCAAACAAGAACAACAAGGTATGAGCCCAGCGGTCAAGCAACTAGAGTGAGGAATTTCATGAGCCAGAAAGCAAGGGAGAGTGGGAGAAAGAGACAGACAGAGAGAGAGAGAGAGAGAGAGAGAGAGAGAGAGTCCACACCATGTGTGTGTGTGTGTGTGTGTGTGTGTGTGTGTGTGTGTTGGGGAGCTTAGGAGATGTTTTAGTCAGCTCTTTTCTTGCTGTTACTAAAAGACCTGCCAAGAACAATTTTAGAGGAGGAAAAGTTTATTTAGGGGCTCACAGTTTCAGAGTTCTCAGTCCATAGACAACCAGCTTCATGTCTCAGGGCTTGAGGTGAGGCAGATCATCATGGCAAAAGAGTATGGTGGAGGGAAGCAGCCTACATGATGATCTGGAAGCAGAGAGAGAGAGAGAGAGAGAGAGAGAGGGAGGGAGAGAGAAACTCTACTCACCAAAGACACGTCCTGGATGACCCACCTCCTCCAGCCACACCCTACGTGTGCCTTCACAGTTACCACTCAGTTAATCCCATCATGGACGTCAGGAAATTAATCCACTGATTGTGTTAAGGCTCTCATAACCCAATCATTACTCCTCTAAACCTTCTTCAGTTGTCTCACACATGAGCTTTTGGGAGACACTTCATATCTAACTATAATGGGAGAGGACAGGCAGAAAGATCCTGTAGTCCTGGAAACTTGTGGCCTATTCTCCAAAATAATCCTTGTAAACAAATGATGAACTGGTCCCAGGTCCAGATGACTATGTGCCTGGCCAGAATAGAACAGACTCTAAAACCCCCAGTACTGGTGTATGGTGAGCATTGGAAGAGAGGCTGGGAAAACTAGAACCCATGTGCAGTAACTTCTAGAAGGGGATTTGTACAGGGATTCAGTAGAAGGGGAGTCGTAAAGATAAGCAGGGCAAGGCAAGTCTAAGAATGGGTCCCACTGTGCAGTCCAGTGCTGCGGAAGAAGCAGCTTCTCTCAGACTGGCCAGGGCAGCACCCTGCCCTCTTACCCCTCTGCCAGTCTGCCAGGAGGGAACCTAGTGGAAGTGCAAGGGTCAAGCCCTGGACTGTGTCCTTAGCACACAACTCCACTGTAACAGCCACCTTCTGTGTGTGGCAGTAACTTTAATCTCCCATTTAGAGGTGGGGGACTGAGTCTTAACAACATTAGGAAAGTTAGCCAGAAGAGCAAGCTGCCATTCATGGAAGAGCTGGGATGCAAGCCCATGCTGCCCAGAGCCAACATCTATGTGCTCAGACACCTGTTCAGAGGGCTTTCTCTGCACCCTTCAGGCTGCGCACACACCACGGCAGTCAGATCATCCCCCCTTGACTCGGCTCAGACTGAAATAGACCAGAGGCACCATGGTGCTCAGTACCACAATTAAAGTTATAATGTTACCGGGTGAAGCTGCTGACTTTGGCTGAGAGCAAGCACATCGCCTCAGGGAGCCGCAAAGCCAAGGTACAGGGCGTGCGCACCAAGTGGCAGGGGACAAGGTGCTCCGTCTTCTTTAGCCCTTTGGTCCTCGGATTTCATGGGCCCAATGACACAGAGAGCCCTCAGGACACTCTGAACCTCTCATTGTTTACACAGCAGTGGCTGCTATGAGCCTCCCACGCTCAGTCCTGGCGCAACCATGCATGTCAGAAAGGGGAAACTGAGGCAGCGAGAAGTTTGCACTGTGGCTGGGATCCACAGCCTGGTGAGGGCTGGTAGGCCCTTGCCTTGTGGATTCCAGGTGTGTCCATTTAGTGTCTGATGTTCTAATTGTGAGATTAAATTAATTAATAGTAGTCATAGTAGTAGTATCTCTAAATAAAACATTGACTTCACCTCATGTGGACCGGATGAGCAGAGTGGATGGTGTGGTCAGTGTCCTGGACACCAGGAGTTGATGGCGATAGAAGCAGCTCTCATTTACTCCTAAAGCTGGTGGCTTTCCTGCCAAAAGAGACGCTTGAAGAGCTGCCCATTCATGCCTGTGGAACAGGGCTCCTCTCCTCCTTTGGATGACTGATCCAACCCTTTGTAAACCCCTGAACTTCCTGCCTTTTAAAGTTTGTATTATTTGTTTTGTGACAGTGTATTGTTTTGATTCATCTTTCCTAAGTGACATGGTCAGTTATCTGAATCCCAGCTGCCCACTAGGGTTCCATGGGATGATGAAATTCATTTTGTTTTTCTTTTTTTCTTTACTGGGGAAAAAAAAAAGATGGGGGAGGGGTTGTCACCCAAACGCCTTCCCCCTCAACTCTCCATTAAAAATATTCCAAGCCATGATTATTTTCAGAATGAAACTAAAGTGCACCTACTTGCAATGAGAAAAGTCTTAGGAGCAGTTTATTAGACTGGAAATTGATAGAGATGTGAACATTTCTACACAACTAATTTTTGTACCTTAAAAGTTTGTCATGAAGATGAAAGAGCATTCCATTTTAACAGCCTTTAAACAACACTTAAGATTGGATTTCCTTGGGCATTTAGTTTATCGTGGTTGAACATTTAAAAAATATCCACAAATTCCTTAGCATGGGGAGTTAAGGCTGTTGGAAAGGGAAAGATGGAGAAGAAACCCGAGAGGACCTGGCCACAGCGGGCACAGAGAGACTAGACGCTTGAATGGTCGTCAGGCAGGGCATCAGTATCAACACATCAAGCTGGGCCTAGGGTGGTGAGGATGCTCTAAGTGTAACAGACTGAACCAAGTGTAGTCACGCCAGTGTCCCAACCCTTATACACTGTGTTCCATGTTTTCTCTCCCCACCATGCAAAAAAACCAAATGCATTGAATCTGTAGGTTATGAGAACAAGAATATTACATACCCACTTTCAAACAGCATATGCCCTTTATTGCAGACCCTTCTGGCCATGCCCTAGAGCTCCAAGACCCCCCACTTCCTCCTCCTCTGCCAAGTGAGCACTGCCCATGCTAAGAGAAGGGCCCGTTCCCTCACCTCTGTAGAGTGGGACCCTGCAAGGCACTCTGCCTTCACTCCCACACCCTTCATCCTGGCCCTCCAAGGTATGAGGGGACGTGGCCTATAGGGCCATTTAGCCCCCAAGATCCAGGGCTCCTTCTTTTGACTGCTGTTTACTGGAAAATTTGGGCAAAGAAGCAGAGTGAGAATGGGTTTTAAATGTTGCTTCTCAGTTAAATCCACTGGCTCTTTTTCTAGTCAAAAACTCCGTGTGTGGAAATGTGACCTAAATGTCCATTGCATGCTGCCAAGAATCCCCGAGAGGCTCCAAGCATCACCCACTTATTGAGGGACAGTGACGAGGGTGGCTATTTCACAGAAGAGACAGCCAACAGACATGGGGACACTCATCCTGAAAAGCATGTGGCTCTATTTTCAAGTCCCTGAAGGGTACAATGGAGAGGAGGAGGGGGTTTGGGCAGAGTGACTTCAGGTGAGGACAATGGAAGAAGCCACATGGTGGTAATGGAAGCACAATCCAAGGAAAACCATCCAGATGAGCTGGGCTGGCCTGTAAGGTCCTGAGCTCCCCACCTCTGGAAGCATGCACATAGCCATTTATTCACTGGATTATATATCAAGCTGGATGTCAGCATGGTGAAGCCACCAGGAAGATTAGAAGACCTGAGGAGGCACAGAGGGTGAACGGTCCACTCCATGAATGAATCCATGTTTGGATCCTCCCAGACCCAGGGAGCTCAGAAGCTTCAGGCCAGCCCAGCCTGTGTGTGGATGTGAACCAGTGCTGTGCATAGTTCCTGATTTCAGGGAATTTAAATTCGAGTGGAGGAGACAGACTAGATTGCAAAAAAAAAAAAAAAAAAAAAAATCTAAAGCACACACACACAAAAAAAAATGCATATATGTATGCAAAACAGTTACGGGATTTATGGAAAAGGTGTGCTTGCATCTCCTTTGGAGTGGGTGGAAGGGAGAATATTGGGCCCACGCAGAGGGGCCCTTAGGGAGAAAGGGAGAGAGCCACCTTTGAGTGGTGAGTCCACCGTGTCTCATGTTGCAACTTGCCCACTGGCTCACTAATCACTGCAGGTGACCTCTCCCAGAGGTGGACATGGATGAATGCATCCACCCATGATGGGTGTTTGGATAGGGCAGAGTTCCCAGGCACAGTGGGATGATGGCTTCCCCTTCCTTCCACCTGCCACCCCCTCAGGTTCCGCCAGCCTCACAGGCTGGATTGCATAACAGCTTGGCCTGAATTTAGAGCCCAGCTCAGCACAGAGCTTGTAAATCTTCTCTCACATCATGAAATGCCAGCAATTTCACAGCCAGGGATTCCTGTTCTCATAAAGTCCCCACACCAGCAGACTTGCATCTAAAAGTGGCCTCTGGACTGACAGATTGATGTCAGGGCTGCTCTGGAGCAAGCACCAGGCAGGCAGCCTCCAGGTCCCCTCCACGGAAAGACCTCTGCAGTCCCCAAGAGGAAGGACATGAGAGCCAGGCCCCATGACTGGGGCTCTGTCTACTTGGGACCCTTAAACGTGGCTCCCTGAAGAATACAAGGCAAAAATGGTATCCCCCACCCTGGGAACGAGGAGCTGGAACATATTGGTGCTAAACACTGTTTGGGGGGTGGGGGGTAAGCATACTGCTAAGCCATCTGTGCAGTTGTCATTCATAAGGAGCAGTTACCTATTGTAACTCTTAACCAGCTCCCACTAGAAAGACCTAGAGTTTCTAGAAGGTAGGTATATGGACGGCTGCAGTTCTCATCTGTGAAGATCCTGACCCAGCAGAATCTGGAATCCAAAAAAGGGTCCTGCATTGGCACAAAGTAATGATGCATAGGTAACGACTTAACACCTAATTCACAAGGTGACCAACAGGAAGGACACTGTGTGAAAGTGGACTGGACCTCAGGACCAACTCCTACAAATAACAATAGAGCACAAACTGAAAGAACATCACCTCTGAGACTAGGTGACATGGCTTCTCTTGCTCGCTTTCAGGGAAACCTGGAATGTCCTGTAGAGACACCAACAGGACAAGGAATTGATACACTCAGCCAACAGCCCCATGAGTGAACCTGGGGACACATTCTCTCCCGGTCAGGCCTTGAGATGCCTGCTGCCTCAGCTAATACCTTGACCACAACCTTGTGAGTGTTCCTGAGCCAAGGCCAGACAGAAAAGCAGGCCCAGTTTCTTGACCACAGAAACTCTGAGCTGTTTTAGCTGTTATATTTAGCTGGGATAATTTGTTATGCAGTACAAGATAATCAATATTGGCAAACATTAATAGTGACTGATATTCCTATTAAAATCCCAATAACATTATTCATAGAACTAGAAAAAGCAGTCATGAAATTCATTTGGAAAACTGAGACACACAGAATAGTCAAAGCAATCCTTAGCAAGAAGAGTGAAGCAGGAGGCATCGCAATACCAGACCTTAAACTATACTACAGAGCCATACTAATAAAAACAGCACAGTATTGGCACCAAAACGGACATGTAGACCAGTGGTACAGAATAGAAGACACAGAGACAAACCCACATAAATACAGTTACCTCATTCTAGGGAGATACCTTTGGCAAAGGCATCAAAAACATTCACTGGATAAAAGATAGCCTATTTGACAAATGATGCTTGGAAAGCTACATGTAACAAAATAAAGTTAAACCCCTATCTCTCACCGTGCACGATCTACTCAATGTGGATCAAAGACTTAGGCACTAGAACAGAGATTCTGTGCCTAATAGAAGAAAAAGTAGGCCCAAACCTTCACCACGTTGGCTTAGGAACTGCCTTCCTTAGTAAGACTCCTAAATCACAAGGAGTAGAATCAAGAATCAATAAATGGGATGGATTCAAACTAAAAAGCTTCTTCTCACCAACGGAAACAATCAATAATGTGAACAAAGAGCCTACAGAATGGGAGAAAGTCTTTACCACATGCACCTCAGATAGAGCAATAATCTCCAGGGTACATAAAGAACTAAAAAAATTTAACACCAAAAAAACAAATAACCCAATCAATAAATGGACTAAGGAATTGGACAGACACTTCACAGAAGAAACACAACTTATCTACAGATATAAGGTAAAAATGTTCAACATCACTAGCAGTTAGAGGAATGCAGATCAAAACTAAGGTTTCAGGGCTGTGGTTGTGGCTCAGCGGTAGAGCGCTCACCTAGCACATGTGAGACCCTGTATTCAATCCTGAGCCCCACATAAAAATAAATAAGTAAAAATAAAGGTATTGTGTCCAACTACAACTAAAAAAATAAATATTTTTAAAAACTAAGATTTCATCTCACTCCAGTCAGAATGACAATATCAAGGATACAAGTAACAATAAATGTTGGTGAGAATGTGGAGAAAAAGGTACATTCGTGCATTGCTGGTGAGACTGCATTTGATGCAGCCATTATGGAAAGCAGTATGGAGATTCCTCAGAAAACTTGGAATGGAACCACCATTTGACCCAGCTATCCCACTCCTTGGTCTATACCCAAAGGATTTAAAATCAGCATGCTATAGTAATGCAGCCACATCAATGTTTATAGCAGCTCAACTCACAATATCTAAACTATGGAACCAAACTAGATGTCCTTCAACAGATGAATGGATAAAGAAAATGTTATATATATCATGGAATATTACTCAGCCTTAAAGAAGAATGAAATTAAGGCATTTGGTAGCATATGGAATGAGCCAGTGAATATCATGCTAAGTGAAATAAGCCAATCTGGAAATATCAAAGGCTGAATGTTTTCTCTGATATGCAGATGCTAAGACACAATGGGGGTGGTGAGGCTAGGGAAGAATAGAGTTACTTTGGATTTGGTAGAGAGGAGTGAAGGAAGAATAGAGGGTATGGAGGTAAGAAGGATAGTAGAATGAATCAAACATTAATATCAGATGTGCATATATGATTACACAACCGGTGTGATTCTACATCACATACAACAGAAGACTGAAAATTATACTCCATTTATGTATGATGTGTCATAGTGCATTCTACTAATTAGAACAAATAAAAAATAGTGGCTTATCTCTGGTTAAAGAGTTACAAGTGATCTATATTCTCTTCCTTTTGCTCATCTATAATTTCTACTTTTTTATCATGCCATAGATTATTTTCAAAATGTAAAAGGGAACACAATTATTTTCAAGTTATGTTTTAAAAAACAACTTTAGGAACATACAATAGAAATGTCTGTGACTTTCTGTTAGGTAAAACTTTCATGGACAAGTCACCAAACAGGATAATTAAATTTTTTGACTTTATCAAAATTACAAACTTTAGCTCTTCAAAAAGCACCATGAAAAATATGAAGACACCTGGGCAAGTGGGACACACCTGTAATCCCAGTGGCTCAGGAGGCAGAGGAAGGAGGATCGCAAGTTAAAAACCAGCCTCAGCAATTTAGCAAGGCCCTAAGCAACTTAGTGAGACCCTGTCTCTCAATAAAATACATTTTTTTTAGAGAATTTATTTATTTATTTTAGTTTTTTTTCAGCGGACACAACATCTCTGTTTGTACGTGGTGCTGAGGATCGAACCCGAGCCGCACGCATGCCAGGCGAGTGCGCTACCGCTTGAGCCACATCCCCAGCCCCCAATAAAATACATTTTTAAAAGGAGTGGGGATGTGGCTCAGTGGTTAAGTGCTCCAGGATCCAATCCCTGATTAAAAATAAATAAATAAATAAGACGCTGAGCACACCGGCATGCACCTGTAGCCCCAGCTATTTGGGAGACTGAGGTGAGAGGATTGCTTGAGCCCAGGAATTCGAGGCCAGCCTGAGCAACATAGGGAGACCCCATCTCAAAAATAAAATGAAAACACATGTATAAAGAAATTACCCACAGACCCAGATAAAAGATTTGCAAATTGTATGCCTGATCAGAAATTTGTTTGCAAAATAAAAAACTCTTGCAATCATGAGACAGACAACCAACCCAATTTAAAAATCAGCAAAAGACATCTCAAGACATTTCTCCAAAGAAGATCCATGAATGGTCAACAAGCACCTGAAAAGACATTCACCGTGACTAGGTATTAGGAAAAAAATGTGAATTCAAGCCACAAGAGAGGCTGATGTGTATTTTATTAGAATGAGCAAAATCAAAGTGACAAGTGTTGACTCTGGTGGAAAAATAAAGTGGAGCGGCCACTTCGGAAACCAGTGGGACCATTTCTTAAAACGTCACGTGTAGGCTCCTCATTACACCTACTCCCAGGTGTCTAACAAGACGGGCGGAAACGTGTGTGCTCACCAGGGCTCACGTGTAGGCAGCACAGCGGCCTCACTCTCCACAGCTGGAAACAATCAGAACGTCCCTCACAGGTGAATAGAACAACTGCGGTAACGTATGGGCAACGAGGTGCCCCGGTGATAAAGGAACACAGGAACCGTCCACGATACGACACCTGGGCCACAAAGCCAGCATGCTGGGGCCACATGTGCAGAATACGTATCATATGCTTCTGTGTATACAAAATGCTCCCCAAAAGCAAAACTGTAGAGACAGAAAGTAGGTTCGTGGTTGCCTGGGGTTAGTGTGGTGTGAATTTGACTACAAATGAGCACAAAGAAACATTCAGGGATGATTTTTAAAAAAAAATTCTAAAACTGAATTGAGGAACGGCTGCATAGTTGTGTAGACTTTTCAAAAATCATCAAATTGTAGGTTTACCATGTGTGATTTTTATGGGATGTGAATTATCCTTTGAAGTTCTAAAAAAAATTGTCTTTGTAGACTTGAACCCGATAATTCATGTCAAGGGCATCAGCAAAAATGATTATATCATTTTCAAAGTGGTAATGAAAAACTAGAAATTACCTGAATGCTTAGTAATAGAAAAAATAAATGATTAAGGAATGATAAGCCACTTGATAAAATAGTATACATTCATGAAAGGGATATTTACAAAGAAATTTATAAAGACCTTGATAGTGCTTAGAAATTAATGTACAAAATTATTCTTAGAGCCAGATTTCTCCAAGAGTAAAATGAGTTTCTATATAAATATTTATTTTTAAATATATCTCAATATGTGCTATGAATGGATGAATCCTATATATATGATATAACCAGAAGCATTTGAATGCATCTGGTTTTTTCCCTTCTGTGCAAAAATAAATAGCACACTGCTATCAGCTATATAAATTCTGGGGGTTTTTTTCTTTGCCCTTCATTATCTTTTCTAATTTTTTATTTCAAAAAGTATGGTTTCATTTTAAAACCAGAAACAAAGAATCTAAAGAAAGGAAAGTGATGGTAGGCGGTCCTCTCCTGGCCAGAGGAGAGGCTGTGGCTCCCCTGTGAGGGACACACCCTGGCTCAGTGAAGTGACACAGTGGCTTATCAGCAGCTGCAGACATAATGGCAGAAAACGCACCTGGACCCAGCTGCCCAGTTCCATTCATCCCAGCTTGCATTTACGTGCTGTTAGGGATGGGGGTCAGGGCAGGGTCTGATGCAGCGCAGGTCCAAGAGGAAGAGAGCTCCTGCCATGGAGAGGCCCTAGGGACTGGCTTCTTTGTCACTGCAGGCTGCCAGACAGGATAAGGAGAATTGACTTTGGAAACAGTGCATGAGGCCTGACAAAAATTGCTGGAAACCTGGGGCTATAGGATGCAGCTGTGGCCTCCTGGAGAGGGTTCAGATACTGGGGACAGAGGGATCTGGGTTTTGAGTTCTACTCTGCTGTGAAGCCCAGGTAAGAATCTCAGTTTCCCCATCTTTATAGTGAGTAAGGCAATAAAATGTGGTGCCTATCCCTGGGTATTGATTCAAGGAATGAAGGGCTGTATTAGCTCCTCATAGCTGCTGTAACAAACCACCACAGTCTGAACAGCTCAAGACCACAGAAACCTAGAATTTCCATTCTGGAGGCCAGACATCCAAAGGCAAGGTGTCAGCAGGGCAAAACCTGCCGGTAAGACACCTTCTGAACTTCCTCTTATTCTAAGACTCTTCCCCCATCAGACAGCAGCTGGACTGAGCCGGGGCCATTGACTCAGGAAAGGGATGATGTAAGAGAAAAATAGATGACCGCCAAGCTTTGGGGTAGAGGACAGTCTACTCCTCCTCCGTGGTGGAGACAGATGAAAGATGACCACAGACTGTGCCACTGCTGCACTGAGAGGTGGGGTCTGTGCTCCCTGGTGCTTGAGCAATAGAATAAGGCAGAAGCCATAGGGGCCATGTTGCCAAGGCCCAGGCTGAAGAGAATGGCTGCTGCCATTTCCTGTTCCCAAAGGCAATTTCCCGAACCACCAGGGAGGAAGGCCAATGACCATGAGGCTGCCATGCTGAGAGAGCCTAGAGGATGTCACTTCAGGTGACCTGACCTGCAAGGCCAAGGTCACCAAGCACCAAACAGGCATCTTGGAAGTGGATTTTTCAGCCCTCGCCAGACCCTTCCCCAATTCCTCACGAGGGTTGCTGGATTCAACAATAAAACAATAGAAAGTCTAGTTAAATTTGAATTTTAGATCCACCATGATTTTTTTTTTTTATTTTAGTCCCAGTATGTCCCGAATATTGCATGGGATATATTTAGACTATAAAAACTCAAATTTCCATCTGTATTGTGTTAAAGAAAACCTTAAATGTTTTCATCTGAAGATATAATAGTATTTACAGGTAAATATCTGCAGCGTTTTATCTAGCAACCCCAGACCAAAATAAAATGCATGTGTTATACCACTAAGTCTCAGGGTATAGTTTGTCATGCCATAAGAGATAGCCAGAACATTGGGGACAGAAAGGAATTTGGGATGCACCATACACCAGATTTGGAGGTATACAGTCACTAAACAGCTTTTTCTCACCGTTGAAAGCAAAAACCAAAGGACTTCCCTGATGAGGGCAGAGGAAAAGTGAGGCTTGGACAGGAGATGACCTGCTCTCGGTGTTTGGTTCCAAAACTTGTCCCCCCACCCCCACCCCAGACGGAGTCTTGCATGTGGACTGAAGCACCTCAAGTCCTTTTATATTGGGCATTAAGCCACCGGTGACGCAGGAGCCCTGGTGACCAATTTCACTCCCATTATACCCTGGCCCCCAACACCATTGCATTGGGATTGAGTTTCCCAGATAAACTTTCTGGGGATCCTTTGAAAACATAGCCCTGGACCTTGGCTTTCAGCATGGCCAGGGATGTTAGGGTGATGTTCTTATATTCTGAGAGCTCTGGGAACTCGGCAGAGCCTGTGGGCCCACAGAGGACATGTGGCCAGGATGAGGAAGATGATGTGGCCAGGCATCACAGCAATGGGTGTCAAGGAAGCCCTCAGAGTGGACCCCCTCCCCCACCTCACCTCCTCTCCCTGACCTCAGCCTCTGGCACTGAACACCCCTCTCAGCCCTGGGGAGAAGGTCAAGGCCTGAATTCCCCTCATTCAGACAGGTGTGCCTTGAGAACTCATTTCAGGTCAGAGAAAATATGAAAGGTTTCTAGCCAAACCAAGTTCACACATTAAAATGTGTATTTCCTCCAACACTGACCTCTTCATACTGTACTATTGTTGACATACTCAAATTTGAAAAATTGACATTTTTGTACATCATTAAAGGACACCCCTAAACTCTCTTTCATTTGCCATGTTCAAGCTTTCAAAGTCAGTGGCGAGACCATGTTGAATAGTCTTGCGGCCTCTGAGGGCAAGCTGATTAAAAACAGAAACTGACTGGACAGTGGCACTCACTTGTCATAGCAGAGACTTGGGAGGCTGAGGTAGGAGGATCCAGATTTCAAGGCCAGCCTGGACAACTTAGTGAGAACCTGTTGCAAAATAAAATACAAAGGGTTGGTAGTGTTCTCTCAAAGGTACAGTGCTTGCCTAGCATGCATGAGACCTTGGATTTGACACTCAGGATTACTTCCCCCCCCCCCCACACACACACACACAAAGCCCATAAGCTCTGGAGTTAGACTTCAGGTTATACCACCTAATGTCTGTGTGTTCTTAAGTTAATCACTTAACCTCCCTGGGCCTCCATTTCTTTAATTGAAAAATAGCAAGGAGAGTAACAATATGTATCATGGCATTGCTTCTAGGATAAAGTAAGCCTGGCCCATCTCAGCATTCCTAAGTGTTAGCTATTATTGTTTTTTTTCCAAGCTCTGACATAGAAAGGTCATTTGGTTCCTGCTGTTTATAAAAAGTAGCAGTAATAGAAATGTAAAAATGTTGATACCTGGAGATAATTACATTGTGACAAAGACAGAAAATTCTGTCCACCAGAGGCTAGGAACCTTCACTCTCAAATCATTACCCTCTTTTTTGTGGGGGTGGGTGGGTACTGGAGATTAAACTCAGGGGCACTCAGCCACTGAGTCATGTCCCCAGCCCTATTTTGTATTTTATTTAGAGACAGGGTCTCACCCAGTTGCTTAGCACCTCTGGATTTGTCTGTCACCTATAGGTTCAGTGTTCAGGAAAAAAATAAGATTAAAGAAAAAACAGACTGGTAGACCAATGGTACAGAATAGAGGACCCAGATACTAACCCACAAAATTACAATTATCTTATATTAGACAAAGGTGCAAAAACATGCATTGGAGAAAAGATAGCATCTTCAACAAATGGTGCTGGGAAAACTGGAAATCCATATGCAACAAAATGAAATTAAACCCCATCTCTCACCATGCACAAAACTCAAAGTGGATCAAGGACCTAGGAATTAAACCAGAGACTTTTCGTCTAATAGAAGAAAAAGTAGGCCCTAATCTTAATCATGTGGGATTAGGCCCCAACTTCCTTAATAAGATTCCTATAGAGCAAGAATTAAAACCAATGGGATGGAATCAAACTAAAAAATTTCTTCTCAGCAAAAGAAACTATCTGTGAGGTGAACAGAGAGCCTACATCCTAGGAGAAAATTTTTACCCCTCACACATCAGATAGAGCACTAATCTCTAGGGTATATAAAGAACTCAAAAAGCTAAGTACCAAAAAAAAAAAAAAAAAACCCAAAAACCCAATCAATAAATGGGCCAACGCCCTGAACAGACACTTCTCAGAAGAGGATATACAATCAATCAACAAATATATGAAAAAATGTTCATAATCTCTAGCAATCAGAGAAATGCAAATCAAAACTACTCTAAGATACCATCTCACTCCAATCAGAATGGCAGCTATTATGAAGACAAAAACAATAAGTGTTGGTGAGGATGTGGGGGAAAAGGTACACTCATACATTGCTGGTGGGACTGCAAATTGGTGCAGCCAATATGGAAAGCAGTATGGAGATTCCTTGGAAATCTAGGAATGGAACCACCATTTGACCCAGCTGTCCCTCTCCTTGGTCTATACTCAACGGACTTAAAATCAGCATACTACAGGGACACAGCCACATCAATGTTTATAGCAGCACAATTCACAATAGCTAAACTGTGGAGCCAACCTAGATGCCCTTCAGTAGATGAATGGATAAAGAAAATGTGTCATATATACATAATGGAATTTTATTCAGCAATAAAAGAGAATAAAATCATGGCATTTGCAGGTAAATGGATGGTGTTAGAGAAAATAATGCTAAATGAAGTTAGCCAACCCTCCAAAAACAAATTCCAAATGTTTTCTCTGATATAAGGAGGCTGTTCATAGTGGGGTATGGAGGGGGAACATGGGAAGAACAGATAGGGCAGAGGGGTGGGAGGGAAAAGGAGGGGCAGGGGATTAGCAAGGATGGTGGAATGTGATGGACATCATTATCCAAAATACATGTATGAAGACACGAATTGGTGTGAATATACTTTGTATATAACCAGAGATACGAAAAATTGTGCAGTATATGTGTAATAAGAATTGTAATGCATTCCACTGTCATTTATTTCTTTAAAAATCAATTAAAAAAAAAAAAAGGAAAAGAAAAACCACACAATCCGGAGGCACGCCGTGACCTACACTATCAGTGCCCTGCCCTCTCACCCCAACACACACAGCACCTGGCTGCTGGGTGCACGGCCCCTGGTGAAACACACCCCTTTAAAACTAAAAGCTCCAACTTGTTTTAACTTCTGAACTTCCTCCCACTGAAAATTTTAAAAACCTCCTGCCGGTACCAAGGAAATGAGGTCTGACATGCTCTCTGGCTAGCTAAATCTACATGTGTGAATTTCCCCCCCTTTTGTTCCCCCAGGCCTACTTGTCTCTTGTAAAAGCTCTCTACACCCCTGAGTCCCCCAAAGATGGAGCTTTGAGACAGAAAGTTCTCCTCTATCTCCCTCAAAGCCAGCTTTGAATACACACTTTCCCAGCCAACCTGCCCCCTGAGTGTTTGTGGAGCACAGTTTAGAAAGCTTTCCCCTCAGGATCACGCTGGGGACGCTGTCAGGTCTTCTTCTGGGCAGGGAGCCTGCTAAGCAGGACAGGAAGTGCTGGGACATCAGGCCCCTTAGGAACAGCCCACCTCCATGAGTGATGGGAGGTGGTAGGTAGATACCCAGCTCCCTCCCCCACAGGCATGTATGTCAGTATCTGCGCTATTTCCCAGAGTTCCCGGGGGAGTGCAGCTCCACTGCCTGCAGTGGCAATGTGCCTGATAAGCCATTCTTCACTAGCTTGGCTTTCTTTCCTCCTTTCCCTACTCCATCTCCACTATCTCCTATCTGCATTTCTTTCCTTTTCTTTTCTTTTACTGGAAGCTGAACACCAGGGCCGCTTTACTACTGAGCTACATCCCAGTCCTTTATATTTTTTAATTTGAGACATGGTCTCATTAAGTTGCTAAGGGTCTAAATTGCTGAAACTGGCCTCAAATTTGCAATCCTCCTGCCTTAGCCTCCTGAGCTGCTGGGATCATAGACATTTGACACTGCACCCAGTCCCTATCAGAATTTTGGGTGGGATCATTTCAAGTATAAACTACGTGCATTCAAATGTTTGCAACAAGGGTTACTTTTGAGCAAACCAAGACACATATTGTTAAAGACTGTATATAAGAAGGTTGGGCATAGTTAGTAATTTCATTCATTCATTAGAGATGGACAGTTAGTGATTTTACCCTGTCATCTGCAAAATGTAAATGAACCTTGAGGACATTATGCCAAATGAACCATGCCAGGTACAGGAAGACAGGCACAGCATGATCTCATTTATACGTGGAATATAAAAAAGTCAAAAAACTAGAACGATGGTTGCCAGGAGTTGGGAGTGGAGGAATGGGGAGATATCAAAGGGTACAAAGTTTCCATTTGCTGGATGAAGAAGTTCTGGAGAGCTACTTAGAACATGATGATTATACTTAACAGTACTATATTCATTCTTTGAATTTTTTCTGGGAGATCTTACACATTCTCACCAGGAACACACAAAGACACTATGTGACCAGTTGATGGAGGTGTGCATGAGCTTCACTGCGGTGACATTCCACAATGTAGATGTCCATGGAAAAATGGTGCATCCACCTCAGATATAGACAATTTTTATTTGTCAATTATATCTCAAAAAAAAAAAAACCCTGGGAAAAAGTCAATCAGTGATTTAATCATGTTTGTATATTTGTAGGCAAGATATAAACATCTCTCATAACCTTAAAAGCTCTCATCAGTTTTTAAAAATAAACTACTGTCCAATTTTCAAACATCTGACTTTGGGAACAGATTTCTAGGAACACCCCATGACAGACAGCAGAGGGCTGCTGGAGTCAGCTGTCCCTCCACTTCACGGACATGGGGTTGACTTTACTGTCATGCACGTGACCAGCACTGCCACACACATCCTTCCAGCAAAATCTGAGCACGGATCCTCTTAAGAACAAATTCCCCAGGGAGGTCACTGTGTCCGAGGATGTGCGTTTGCACTCCAAGCTGCTCCCCGGAAAGGCCTACCTGCTCCTCCAGGCTTCCCAGGCCTGCTGTCAGAGAGGACTTCCTCAGCTCGCTCCTCCCCTGCCTGGCCCTGGCAGAGGACACTGAAGGGTAGGTGGGCTCCAGGTAGCTCGCTAGTTCATTGTGGGCACTGGGCAGTGGCACAGGTCTGGGCTCAGCCTTGGGGTAAGAGTCAGAGATGAATAGGAATCAGGTCCAGCCGACCCTGGGAGCAGGACTCTAGCTATTGGAGAATGGAAACTTTACCAAGGGAAACCAAGGGTCAGGTCTCTCCACAGAATGGCCTTTCTGCAAACTAGGAAAAGATGTTCCTGCCTCAAGTTAAAAAGTCTAGGTCAAGTTAGTGTAAAGAGACCTGACTCCACAGAATGCACACCATGATGCACACTCACTCCCAGTGCCAGCGTGGGCAGATGACAGGTTCAAAGTCTTGCAGTCCTGGGAATCAAGCCTTAAAGGGCCTCTGAAGTGCAGGGGTCAGGGTGCACACACGCACAGCCCTGTGGGCCATTGTGAATTTAGGTCAAAGGGAAATCTGCCAAATCACCTGCCTGGAAGCCCAGAGTGCCTGCCATCCAGTGTGCCCTCACCTAAATTAATAGTCTGCCTTTAGGATAACACCCTTTAGATGTAGTGCCCTTAAGCAGTGCACAGCCTGAGTTCCTGAACATGGGCCAAAAGGCACCATCCTTGTAAGATCCCTGAGCTCCACCTTGAGTAGCAGACCCCACCTGCTGGTAAACTGAGCTGCTCAAGACCTCTGGCCCAGTTCAGGGATGGAGCAGAGACTTCAGTGACTTGGACAGGGAGGGGCCGAGGAGGCACCATCTAACTCAGGCCTCAGCCCTCTCCTGAGGTGGCTCCCTGGGCTCAGACCTGCC
The DNA here is from genome assembly GCF_964194105.1 of Spermophilus citellus. Lineage (NCBI taxonomy): Eukaryota > Metazoa > Chordata > Mammalia > Rodentia > Sciuridae > Spermophilus > Spermophilus citellus. Next base: position 205,794,385 of record NC_138183.1, on the reverse strand, counting down.
AATTAAAGGCCTAGAAGATGAAAGAAGAAGGCTTCTCTAAGCAGCCCAGCAGCCTGGCCAGATGAGAGCCAAACCCAGTGTTGTGTTCCAAGGCTGAATGGGCGGAGTCAAGGTTTTCCTGATTATGTGCAATCAAGAGCTTGTAATTACAGAAACCTGGGGAGACTCTCGCAGAGGCAGCCTGCTCACCTCAGCCTTCTCTCTTGGCTTTGACAAATCACAACTTCTCTTCTCCCCACCAGCAGGTATCTGGGAACCTGCTCATTGCAGCAGCCATACCCACTCCTGGGCCAGGCGTGGCACACCAGCCCCCTCCCCAACCCAGGAACCTATGAGCCTTAGCTGTGTCCTTCCTGCCAGAGCCCAGAAGCTCCTGGACAGAGTAGGACCACCCTTCAGCCCTGTGTGAGCAGAGGGCCATGGGGCATGGAGATGGCTGTGGCTAGAGGGGTGGCAGACCAACAAGGTCTAGCCAGGCTGACCCCTGTGTCCCGCCCTTCAAACCCATGAAGAATGGACACTCCTCATGGAGGGTTTATATTACTTTCCTGTGACTGCTATGACAAATTGCCACAAACTTAGTGGCTTAAAGCAACACAGATTTGTCATCTTACGGTTCTGAAGTTCTCACCAGGCCAAGATGAAGGGCAGGGCTGTTTTCTTTCTAAAGCTGAAGGGGACAATTTTTCCTGGCCTTTTCCCAGCTCCAAGACCACCTCAGACCATGGCTCAGGGTCCCTTCCATCCTCAAAGCCACCATCCTGACACTCAAACCTCTCCCCTGGCTCCTCTGCTTTGTGATCACACTGGCCATACCTGGATGAGCTCGAAGGCGCCTCCCCATCTCTGGCCAGGTGACGGACAACTTTAATTCCACCTGCGACCTCAGCTCCCCCAGCCATGTACATAACACACACAGTGACGTCAGGGATGGAGACGTCGGCCTGCCTGGGGGGTCACCATCCTACCTACCACAAGGTTCCTGTTCACTGCTGCATCCCCAGTGCCTGGCACATAATAAACTCTAAATAAAGACACACGGAATGCTTGAGTGATTTAATGGCTTGATTCTATCACTGAGGTAATATTTAACATCATGACTGAGTATTCCCATGCTTACTCAGCACAAGCACTGGTCAAAGCGCTTGGTGTGTATTAACTCATTTAATCCCAGACACTTTTTGTTATTATCTGTTGTGTTCTATAACCGAGGAGATCAGGGCATGCCCTAATTACTCAGTTAGTCAGTGGCAAAGCTGGGATTTGATCTCAAGTTTATTGAGCGTACTAGACGCCCAGCCCCCGGTGGGGCACTTGACATTTCTGATCTCATTTCATCCTCACGAGAGGCCATGAAGGAAGTCAATTACAAACCCTGGACTGAACAGGCACAGCGTTCAGTTGGAGGTTCAGCTGGGGGATTCCGGGGACGCTGTGGCTCAGTGGGAAAAGACATTGAGTATGCTTCCCTGAGTCTCCTTGGCTGCAGCTCTGCTGGGGAGTGCTGCCTGGGGAGGCGGCACCGTCCCCTCTCACTTGCATCCTAATCTTTGCAGTCAAAGCCAAGAGCAGTGAGACTCACTTGTGCCTGCCAACACAGTGGGGCATAGCATTTTCTGTTCCTGCCAGCACATTTTTCTAGGTCAATGTCAGATCAGGGAAATCCAATACTGCATGTCCTAACGTTTTATTTGAAAACAGAGAAGTTGCTTTCCAAAATAAATCGTGTTTACAAGCAAAGTCTGGAGAAGGCTGCATCAGAAATGGACGCAGGACAGGACACTTTCTGGCTTGATTTCTGCGAACCCAAAGCCAACCCCAGCTCCAGGCCTCGGAAGGGCGGCTGGAGGGAGAACACGTACATGCGCACATGTGTCCTGATGTGTGCCCGTAATGCAGGTGCATTTGTACGAGAGTTGTGTGAGCATCCGTAAAGGTCTCCGGAGCTGGTTGGCATGAGTATGTAAGTTGGACAGATTATATATGTGTACTTTTATGTGTTTATTTTCACAGATGTGCATATAAGTGTGAATGGAACTTGACACCCAGCCCTGTTTCATGGATGTTCAGTCCTTTCCATAGACGCCCCCTCCTTTCCTCCTGCGCCCTCGGTCGCAATCCTCATCCTGTCCTTAGTCTTAACCGATTGAGGGGCTGGGGCTCAGATGTTGATAAATTATGACATGCATGCCCTTTGCCCATTTCCTCTCTGCGCCCAGCCCCAGCACCTCCCAATTCCATGTGGACTCTTGCACAGGACAATTAAGTCAGTTTCCGATTAGTGTGTTCAGACCAGCAATTCGGGCTCAAGGTGTCAGCTGCTCTCTGGGTGGTGTTGTGTGCAGCCCTGGAAGCTCCTGGTGCTGTTGTCACTGCCAGAGATTCCCCCAGGAGCCTTCCTGCATGTGCTGTCAGCACCATCTTCTGCTTCTTTCCCAGCTCCAGTTCCCATCTGCCTGAAGACCACCCGCCTCATCCAACTCGAGCAACACGGCCTGGCTTCTTAGGCCTGAGAGCTTTCCTTAAACACATTTTCCTCTCAATTTCTCCCCTCCTTGAGAGCTCAGCTGCTCTGCCCTTCACTGTGCATTAGCTCAGCCCTCCCTCCCAACCCAGGAACATGTCGTTCCCCCGCCCAACACTGTTCCCCACTGCTCCTTCCCCCCATTATCTCTGCTGATCCAAACCCTCTACTGCCTTCACGACCAGTTCTGCTCTCACGTCCTCCTCTGTGAGGCCTGCTCAGATGAATCCCTTTAGAAACAAAGTGCTCCCCCAGGGACCAGAAGCACTGGATGCCCAGATGCCCCTTGCACTGCCTAGGATGGCTTCAGGCTGCACTTATCTCACCTTCCCACCTCCACTGCAGTCTCCACCAGGCTCAAATCAAAGCTTCTGCTCCCTTGGCGTGAGCTGCAGAACCTGGCGCAGGTGTGGATAGAGATAGACTGGTAACAAGAACTTGAGCACATGCAGGATGACAAGCCAGGTGGGGGTAGGACCATAAGACCAGACCACCCACTGCATTTAGAAATGCATCTGCCCTGCCACACTAAATAATAACCACGGGAGCTGGTATCCTCCTCAGTTCAAAGATGAGGAATGGAGATGGAACAAGTTTAAATGACTTTTTCGAGGCCACAATGATAGGGCAAAGTCAGGGCTTAATCCTAAGGTCCAATTTCACTTCCCAGCCTTGCGATAACTACCCGTGGAAGGTAGTGTGCTTAGAGGGTCAAAAACTCTCTGAAATTCCAAAGCATGCCCTCTCCAGAAGAGATCTGAGTAAGCTCTAGATTCCTGCTGTCCAGTAGAGCTTTCAGTGACAGAAATGTGTCTGATATGGTAGCCACTAGCCACCTGTGGTCATTGAATGCATGAAATGTGACTAATGAAAATAAGGAACTGGATTTTAAATTTAATTTTATTAATTAATTTAAATTCAAATTGTTGAAGGCAGCTAGTGGCCACCATATTGGACAGGGCTTCCCAACCTTGTTCATGTTAAGCCAACATGACAAATAATAGTAATTGCATAATATGGAGGCTGCTTGCTGCCAGAGGCAACTGGCTCAAGGGTCCTGTCTTCCTGGCTTCACGCAGCCTCCCCAAGAGGAAGAGGATTCAAAGTCTCAAAAGACTTGTAACCCATCTGGGCATGCCAGCTCTTAACGATGGCCACGTTTCCTTGTTGGCTTCCAGCCTTTGAGCCTAGAACACCAAGGTCAAGGTGATCATGAGAATCCAGCATGGTAAGTGCACAGGCAGCTTCTGCACGTATCCTTTCCCAACTCCCCACAAAGTCAGTGTCTGGTCCTGGGCAGATCCGAAGGCTGACCAAGGCTGAGGGCTGGTAGTCACAAAGCAGCCTTCCTGACCTTCACCTCCAAGGAGCCTGCTGCCTGGCCATTGTTGGAGAGTAGGATGCTCATCACGGCAGGAGGCAGGAGAACAAATGGAAGACCAAAACCTATCTGGCTCTGCCATACCCACCCTGCCCTGGGCCTCCACCTGGAGCCCCCTCCACCCAGGGCATTGATCTGACTGCACCAGGGACACCATTCTCGTTGGCAGCACTTTGGTGCCACCTCCTGGTCACCTTGCAGAGCTCTGGTGAGTACAAATCAGCCAGGAAGCCTTGAGGACCTGCCACTGCTGACTGCCTAGAGGGGCTTCCAAGCCCCCTGCCCCAGCCCAGCTGGGGTTCAGAGCAGGGTCAACTCCCTTCTCTGCAAGGAAAAGGCACTTTTCCAGGAATTCCGAGGGAGGGCAAGGGAAGGCAGCCCAAGCACTGGGTGAGTCTGGATGGGAACGTTCCTGATTCCAGGTCCTCTAGCCCCCACCCCTCATCTCCAACCTGCAAACTGTGCCAGGTTCTGCATTTACAGCAAAAAGCCAGACATGGTTCTAGATAGTGGCTGTTAGAGAGATGGCCGTGAGAACAGAGGAAGGAGGCAACCTTCAGGCTGATCTCTGAGGGCAGGGAGGGTGGGGCTGTGTTGGGGAGAAGGTATTTACCATGTGTGCAGAGGATAGCCCTCCCTGCAGGCAGAGCCCTGGAGGTGATCAGGAGGATGGTCCACTGCCCAGTGAAGTGGCTCACAGTGGCCAGAAAGTGGAGGAAGGGGTGGGGGGAGTGAAGCAGCCCAGACAAGTGGGGAGAGGTGCAAGGGCTGTCTTTCCAGGGTCTTGCTTTGTTCAGCAGATCTCCAGGGTCAAGTCTACAGGGCTTCTGAGTCCGTGGCTGCCTGTTTGGAGCAGAAGGCATGGGCCACATGGTCTGGTGGGGCACAGGGAGGACAGAGACCCAGGATGGGAAATGAGAGAGTTGCTTTGTGATCCGGCAATGTTCCTTCCATTTGGGGGCCTCAGTTTCCCCATTGGTTAAGTGGTGGAGTGATGGTCTCCATTAATTCTGACTTGACCAGTTTGGGGCCTCATAAACAAGAAAATGTGGAGGCATTTGGCAAATGTTCCCCCGCCCAGAGGTACGTGGGTAAAGACTGTCTCACCAGGCTCCAGTGACAAGCACATGTTAAATGGGTTTCTTCTGCTGACAGAGTCTGGGGTTTTCAGTCAGAGAACAGGTGGTGCAGGGCCCCATAGAGGGTTAGACGTGTGGCTAGACCGGAGGCTTATTGGGGGGTGGGGGAGACTCTGAATCAGACTTCAGCCCCACACCATTTCTCTACAGCACAAAGGAATGCTGTGTGCCAACAGAACTATTTATGCACAGTGAAATCTGAATATCCAACAATTTTCATGTGTCAAGAAATATTATTCTTTTGATTTTTTAACGATTTTAAAATATGAAAACTATTCTTAGCTCATAGATTGTGCAGATATTGAGCACTTAGCTATCGAGCACTTGAAATGTAGGAAGTCCAAATAAAAATGTGTCATAAGTATAAAATAAACATGGAATTTCAAAGAAAAAAAATATATATATATAAAAAGAAGAACACTGGGTAAAATATCTAATTACTGAATTTTATTTTAATTATATGTTAACATGCCAAGATATTGGATATATTGGGTGAAATAAAATATATTGTTAAAATTAATTTCATCTTATTTTTTTTTTACTTCTTTGAAAGTGGACACTAGAAAATTAAAAATCATGTGAGTGACTCATATCCACAGCACACATGATTTTTTTAATACTTATTTTTTAGTTGCAGTTGGACACAACAGCTTTATTATATTTTTATGTGGTGCTGAGGATCGAAACCAGGGCTTCGCACATGCTAGGCAAGCGCTCTACCACTGAGCCACAACCCCAGCCTCGGGCTGCCACTTGGTACTGGACACACCTGCACGGGGTGGGGTGGGGGGGCTGTGAGTTCAACAGTGTCAAACCAACAGAGTAGGACAGAGTAGGGGAGGGAACAGACACAGAAGCCTCTGAGGATTTCTGGGTGCCAAGCTCAATGCTTAGTCTCTGACATCTTACCTTCGGCGTGAACCTATGTGGGTGGGAGAGGACCCGACAGCTCTCAGCAGGAAGGTTTACGGTGCACCCTCAGGTTAGAGTAAGGGGGGGTCTTCTTTTCCTTGCATGTACCCTGGTAGAGCCCTGCCATCGTAGGGCCCTCTCTCTGCGGACTTCCTGGTTCACCGCCTTTCTAACCTGGCCTCAGCACGTGTCTGCTGTGAAGTTTGTCCAGTCTCTTCCTTGGCTTTGCACTCTCCTTCGCCATCCAGACACTGTCCCAAGCCATCTAGGAACCCTCCCTTAGCTCCGAGCCCGCTGGGCGCTGCTCTGGAACGTGATCACAGAAACCACAAGGTGGCGCTGTTCCCATAGCCCTCCACCCTCCCCAACACACCCTAACCCCACTCCCAGACACATTTAATCTGCTGCCAACAAAAATATCCCAGCCTTAGGAAGAAGAGGTTTTCCTCCTGGACTGGTTGGTGAGTTTTTTTCTTAGCCTTCAGTGGCCAAAGGTTGTTCAGACTCAGGGATTCTGCTATGAAAAATGGGCATCTGAGTGCACACAGTCAAGCAGGCTGCAGACTCTGCCAACCCCCCTTCAAAGGAATTCTGCACCTAGAGGCCCTGTGCATGCAGGACACACACAGGCAAAGAGCACACACACACACGAAGCACATGCACATGGGTGCTCGGTGTGTCAACACAAAGAACAGAGCAAGACGGCCTGACAGGTTATTCACAGTGGCTTTTGGTTTTGTTTTAGTTGCAGTGTATATATACTTTTTAAATTAATCTAAAGAAGGGGGTAAATATTACAGCTGCTCTGCTTGCAGAGGTGGGGTAGAAAGAATCTCTTCCCCAGGCAGTTTTCTGGAGTGTGATTTGAAAACCACTGACCTTGTCCTTTGGCTTGCTTCATAGGAGAATAAAGTGAGACTCAGAGACAAGGGATGACTTATCTACAGTCACATCCTGCTCTGAAATATTTTGATTTTTAAAAGTCCCCAAAAAGCAGGTGCTCCCCAAAACAGTTTCTATTTCTATTTTCTGTGACATATGCACAGATTCTCTTTAGATTATAGTGATTAATTTCAGGTAGAACGGTAGAGCACCCGCCCTTCTACCCAGCTCCATTCACATTCACTCCATGCTCTTTCAACACCTTCTGTCACGTGACCCTCAGTGCCCCCCAGAGTTTGGGGGACAAGTCAGTACCCCATATACCTGAAGAGAAACCAAAGCCCAGAGAGAACCACACTCACATTGGAGCAGTGTATGTGCATCCATAAAAACAACATTAAAACAGAAGACGAGCACACGTATCTCCTGTGACAGTTTTTTTGTTTTTGTTTTTGTTTTTATTTTTGGTACCAGGGATTGAACTCAGGGACACTTGACCACTGAGCCACATCCCCAGCCCTGTTTTGTATTTTATTTAGAGATGAAATGGCACCCCCCTTTCTCCACAGAAAAGTCTTAACTGGGCTTCTCCAGAAATCTTCACCATGGCTGATCTTAAAACTGTCAGCAAAAGAGTCTCTGCAAAAGAGTTCAATGTAGATAAACCTCCTATTTTCATGTCGCCCTGTTTTACTTGGCCACTGGACAGGAAGATACCAGCACTCCAGGTGCTGGACACCCCCTTACTAGTTTTTCACAAACATATCCAGTATAGTAGTTTGTAGAAATGTGCAAACAAGGCTCTGCCCTTGAGCTGGGCTTCACAGAGATGTCTACATTTCTAAGATAAGAGAAGCTACCAACTGGGCTCCATGGTAACAGCTGGCAGGGGGAGGAAAGAAAGAGGAGAAGAAGCTCTCCCCTTCTCAGGTGCTGTCCCTGAAGGATTAACTTGCCCAAAACAGTGAAAGAAAAAGCTGCTTTTATGTGAACCTCTGCAGACTGTGAATTTATGAGCCCCTCCCCTTACATGCTGGGAATGAAACTCTGAAACTATCTGAACTCGAGGTTCAGGGGATTAATTGATTAGAGCAAAAGCTTTGCCCTCTGAATCTGGTTGCAGCCAAATAAAACTGTGTCCTGCTGTCTTCGGTGCCCTGCCTTGTCTGTCCCTACAACAGATACAGGGTCTCACTGAGTTGCTTAGAGCCTTGACTTTGCTGAGGCTGGATTTGAACTCATGAGCCTCCTGTCTCAGCCTCCAGAGCCACTAGGATTACAGGCATGCACTGCTGCACCTGGATTCCTGTGACAGTTCTATCCAATGATCTGGAGTTGAGTTCTGCTACACATTTTTTGTTCATGGAAAACATGTTGTGAAAAAAGATAATGTACCAACAAAAAATATAAGGAAAAAAAACTTTATGAACGAGGGGGGAAAAAAGAGGACGCTGTCAGGTACCAGTGTGAGAGTGACAGAGACCAAGAGCAGAGGTGCTCCCTCCTTGCAGCAAGGACCCTGTCTTCATTTTTCTATCTCTGGGGGAGAGCTGGTCCTGGAAGGCTGCTGAACCTTCACTGAATGACAAAGATCCATAAAGAAGTACATTTGGTTTATTCCAGAGACATGTCATTGAAATTCTGCCCAAGTTAATACCATTTCCATCACCCACACACACATGCTTGATGAGTGGCTCCCAGGCATAGGGATTTGTTGGTCTCTCTCTCCTGTCTTTCTGAACAGCGACCCTGAGGGAAAAGACAGACTTCCAACAGTGCTGGGCTCCTGCAGCAATTTTGTTTTTCAAACCTTTCATTTAGCTGATATTTTCTTTCCACCTCCTAAGGATTGCTGGGCATTAGGTCTGGAGCGTGTAATAGACCAGTCAGAGTACATTTGATGGTATCATATTTAAAGACAGACTTAAAAGGAGAACATTTAAAAGTGTATGCTTGGAACAGGCACTAGCTGGTGTAGGTGGGCCAGGTAGAGGAAGCCATGGTCGGCAATTCAATGGCAGGATTTACTGCACCCCAGGGTGCTCAAGAACAAGTGCTGGGCAAGTGGGTGCTGTGGTGTGGATACGGGTTGGAGTGTCCCCCGGCGACACACTGCACTGGAAGCTTGAGCCCCAGTGTGGCAGTGTTGCAGTGCGGATCTTTTTAGAGGTGAGGCCTATTGGAAAGTACTTAGGTCTTGGGGACACCACCTTGGAAGGGACTGATGCTCATCTTCTGGTGCGAAATGCTCTAGTAGGGACAGATTGCTACAAAGTGAGACAATTTAATATGCTTAGCCCCCTCTGCACCCAGCCTGTTCCCTTTTCATTTCTCTACCATGTTGTGACACCACCAAGGAGCCCTTGTCAAGGTGCCAATGCCATGCTATTTGGACCCTCCAGCCATCAGAATTGCAGGCCAAATAAACCTCTACTTTATAAAGTACCCAGCCTCAGATATTTAGTTATTGCAACACAAAATAGACTAAAACAGTGGGGAAATGAAAACAAATAAGACCAACCAAAGATCTTGACAGATAGATGATAAAGATAAGCCCATAAGTAAGTGAAATACAAGGTAACTTACAATTAAAAAGAAGTATTGCTAGCTTGCTCTTTCAGAGTCATCACCAGTTTGCCACACATCTGATCTTTTATTTAAGCTTACATAATCCAACATATTCTCTTTATAGGTACCTCTTTTTCTCCCATGTAGAAATGTAATCATGTTATACTCATTTTCTAGACTCTTTCCATATTAATTCACAGTGAACAGCTTCATTCATTATAAAGACTTTCTATGCCATCTATCCTTCAAATACTACCCGAGTGCCTACTCTGTACTGAACATGATGCTAAGTATCATGAAATAGGAAATAAAACACGGTCCCTGGTCTCAGGTAGCTTAAACCGTATGAATGTACCATAAGTCAATAAATCATTTTCCTATTCCTGGGCCTGTCAGTTGAAACATTTTCTCCATTGGTTACAATAATGAGAGCTGAGATTTAATTAGTATCTATTATGAGCCAGGAACAATAAAAAGCATTTTATGTAGATTATTTCATTTAATCTTTATAAATAGCCCACTGTTATGGGCTATCATAGATGAGGAAATGGAGGATAATGGTTTACTAATTCATTCAGGTCTTGCAGCTCCTAAAGTGGCAGAGGCAGAATTCACAGTCAAGGCATTTGGCTTCAGCATCTGGACTCTTCCAGCGGTAGCAGCAAGGATACAATGAATATAGTTGTGCATGTGCTTTTTGACATTTATGCAAATATTTCTGAAGAATGGATTATTGGGCTGGGGATGTAGCTCAGTGGCAGAGAGCTTGCTTATCATGTGTGAGGCACTGGGTTCGATTCTCAGCACCACATAAAAATAAACAAATAAAATAAAGGCATTCTGTCTATCTATCAAAAAAATTTTTTTTTGAGAAAAAAAAAGAATGGATTCTTGGAATTCATGTGCCAAAAAGTGTAAATATTTTTAAAATATTTTAAGAGAAAAATGAAAAGATTTATTTTGCCATGTTGAACCATCGTTTGGGTGACTGAGTAGACCTGTGAAGTCCAGAACAGCAACCACCAGCCACATGTGGCTCCTGAATACTTGAAATGTGATATGCCCAAATTAGGATATGGTATAAGTGTAAATCACACATTTGATTTTGAAGAGTTAGTATGAAAAAAAGGGAGTGAGGAACCAGGGGAGCCTAGACTCCAAACTGTAGACTTCATTGCAACAGAATTTCTGGGTGTTAAGGCCAGACACAAATAGTTTAAACCTTTCCAGAAAATTCTAATATGCACCTAGGGTTGATAAATTGATCTCAACAATTATGGCCACTTCATACATATCACCAGAATTTTGAAGGAAACCTCCTTAACTGTGCTAGTCAACTTGCATCTCTGTAACCAAAAGAGCCAACAAGAACAACTTAGAGGATGGAGAGTGTGTTTGGGCTCCAGAAATGTAGTCCATGGTGGGCAGAGTCTATGGCTCTAGGCCCAAGGTGAGGCAGAACATCATGGTGGAAGGGTGTGATGGAGGAGGCTGCTCCATTCCTGGCAGCTGGAAATCAGAGAGGGAGATGGAGGGAGGGGCCAAGGGGAAGATGAACCCATCCCCCACAGCCCAGTCCATTCCCTGAGCTCCAGACAGCACCGGAAGCAGCGAAGGACTGTACCTGCCAACTCAGTGGCAGGCTTTGAGCTTCCACAAGTAGCAGACTGCACGCTACAGAGCAATAAAATCAGGAAAGGTGTTAAAGAGACTTTATTTACACTTTGAATGAGACAGTGGAAAGATAATTGCCTATACCTAAGACTATTATTTGATTTGGGGGAAGGGATTAGGAGTTATTATAGAAAAAAATGATGCACGACCCTTTTTAAACAACAGAAAGGCAGACCTTATTCTGGAGAACTTTTGCAATAGGTGCAGGGACATTGTAACGAGATCTCACAGTGGGGGACAGAAAGTGGACATGACTTTAAAGTGGGCATGGTCCAGTGGGATTCAGAGCCAAGGAGCAGAATAAAGGTTATGGATGGAAAATTACTACCAGGAAACCTCAAGAGTGAGGGGATTCTGGCTAAAATGACCTACAGATCTCTTGCTGAAGGCAGATAGATGTGACCAGACATCGCCCAGGATGCTGGAGAACATCTCACTCACTTCTCCCACCCAAGTCACCTCTTGGCAGCCCATCTGGGAATGCCTTATCCCATGACTACAGAGGAGGGAACATTGTGGGGAGGAGGGACGTGTGACTGAGCCAGACTGCAGAAGGCAGTTTGTTTTGCCTGAGCTCTGACATGGAGTGATGGAGCACAGAACCAAATTTATTCATGTCTTCCACATTTACAGGGCGCACCGTGTGCCAGCCTTTCTGCTCAGCACCAGCATCACAGAGATTAATTAGTGCACTGGACATGCAAGGGCTCCGACAAAGAGACGGTCCTGAAACACCCAGGGGAGGGCGATACCCATTAAGTCCTGGGTGCCACACTGGCACATCAAGAACTCCCAGACCTTGGCAAGAGGCCAGGGAGGCTGAAGGAAGGCATCAGAAAAAGAAAAGAAAGTGCTTTCTGAGAGCTTTGGAGTACTGTCATGGGAAGAACGGAAACTCCCCTACCCTTCCCAGCTCCTTTGAAATAGCTTGGTCCTGGGCCCTGGTAATCTATACCCAGCTCTGCCTCTCAGAGCTGATATTTGGAAGGCTTCAGATCTACCTGCCTGTCTCTACCCTCTGGCCCATCCCAGCTTGCTTGGCACCTTTTTTCCCCCTTAGTTAAGCAGAGCGAGGAAAGAAATCTCCAAAGGTTTTCTCTTTGTTAGCTAGGACTTTTAAAAAAAATTTATTGGTGCATCTTAATTATGCATAATAGTGGGATTCATTGTGATCTATTTGTACACGCACACAGCATACCTTGGTCTATTTCATCCCCCCCCCCCCACCCTTGGCCTTCACTCCTCCCCCTCCCATCCCTTCTCTACTGTACTGGTCTGGCTTCTCCTCTCATAAGATCACTCTTTTCTCCTTTTTCCTCTCCAGCTTCTGCATATGAGTGAAAACATATGACCCTTGACTTTCTGAGTCTGGCTTATCTCACTTAACACTGGAGAACACTCCAGTTCCATCCATTTTCCTGCAAATGACGTAATTTCATTTTTCTTTATAGCTGTAGCCAGGACTGTTCAACTGTAAATGGCACAACTTATTTGAAGCTAGTTTAAGCAAAAGGAGACTTATAAGGGGCAGGAGTGCCTCACAGACTCCAAAGAGGCAGACAGGCAGGTGGACCTCAGAAGACTGGGAACCAGGCACAGGGGCACCGTCTCTGGGTGTGGCTCTGCTTCCCTCCACTGAAGGGATTTAGCTTTGACTTTCTCTGGGTGCCTGGTGAAACTCAGGATTTCACGGCCACATGCAGGAGGCCCCTGGATTTCAGAAAGATAATAACCCTTGTTGGGTTTGGTGCTTCACTGAGTCCCTGAGCAATGGCAGAGAGGAGGGTCACAGAGTGCAACCATGGCTTCCAGGGTTGCTCTGCTCAAGTTGCCCAGGCTGACCTTAAACTCATGATCCTCCTGCCTCAGCCTCCTGAGAAGTTGGAATTACAGGCATGTGCACCAAGTCTGGCTTCCCTCTATTCTTTAATAGCTTTTCTGAGCTATAACTCACATATCATTCAATGTATCTATTTAAAGTATGCTGCTCAGCAATTTCTGTGTGTGCAATATGGAACTAACTATACAACCACCACTACAATCAATTTTAGAATATTTTCATCATCCCCCAAAGAAATCACATATGCATTAGCAGTCACACCTCGTTTCCCTCCAAATATCTGCTTTTAGCAATAGACAATGACACTTCTACTTTCTGCTCTCTGGATTTGCCCAGTCTGGATGGACATTTTGTATAAATCAAATTGTATAAGAAGGAATTCTTTCTTATGGGCTTCTTTTCATTTGCATAATGTTTTGCTTAGCAATAATGTGTTGCCCAGTATAATGTTTATTTATATTGTGGTATATATCAAGACCCATTTCCTTGTATCATACAGTGATGTCCCATTGTATCGACATACCAGAGTTTATCCATTCAGCCATTGGTAGACATTTGACTCTTGGGAGCAAGCTACAATGAAAATTCATCTCCAAAGTTTTGTGGAGACATTTTCATTTCTCTCTGATGGATACCTAGGAATGCAATTGCTGGTTCATATGGTAACTCAATATTTAATCATTTGAAGAACTGCTAGACTTTCCCCAAGCATCTGTGCGGTTTCACATTTACACCAGCAGGGCCTGAGGATTTCATTTTTCTGCATTCTCACCATTGCTTCACCTGTGAACTACAGGAGTCCACTAAGCCCTAGTGATGGGACCCACCTGTACCTGTAGTGAGCCGGGGCAGATTGGTAGCTGGTAGAGTTGCACACGAGACTGGGAAGGGCCGAATCCTAGAAGCATGGTCCTCTGAGGCACTGCCCAACCTGGAAGGATCTGGCCTTTATTGCATATCTACTGTGTGCCGCAGCCCCCAGGCCAAACACACTCCTGGTCTCATTTAATGGTCACCACAAACCAAGGCATGGCACTGTGATCTTCCTCGGGGGCAACCCAGATAGACTGAGACTCTGATGGTTTTATCTGTTCCAGTTTCTCTCGGTCCTTCTTTTCTTCTCCCTCCCCTCCTTTTTTTTCTTTCATCTCTCCCCTAGGAGGCTTTTCAGACATTTCCAATCTGCCGCCCGTGCAATTTTAATGGCACCAATACACTATTTGACGCTGTAGTACATGTGTGCTTTCAACATAAAGAGTAAGATATGAAACAGAGAATTCTTGCCCCCGCAGGAGCGACACTGCCCTGATGAGAAGGCCCGTCCTGCTGCTCAGCAGACTCTGAGTAGTAAATAAGGTGCCCTCCAGGACCTCGCAGACCAGCGTGGGTGATAAAATAAATCAAGTTACAAACCAAAGGAAAAAATGCTAAGCACCAAGACACAAAAAGAGGAGCAGCCATTTCATTTGAAGCAAGAGCAGAACATGGAGGCAGGTAGCAGGAGGGAGGCAGAGGCTAACTAACTTCTTCCTAATCCTTTCAGATGACTCCTGGGAAACTGATTTAGCAGCAGGAAGTGCCAGTGGCCAGGAAGCTGTGGGCATACCCTGAGCCCACCTGCAGCTTCCTCAGAATTTTTTTTTTTTTAACTGGGGGATGAACCCCAGGAGCATTCTGCCACTGAGCCACATCTCCAGCCCTTTTTATTTTTTTTTTTATTTTGAGACAGGATCTGGCTAAGTAGTCCAGGCTGGCCTCTCAACAGTCACCTCCTTGGACTTCAAGAGTATTGCCAGCTGGGCAGCAATGAAGGGCATGCCCTTAAACTGGAGTTGATTTTAGAGCAATATTGGCTGGTTCTCTCAGTGTCTCTTAAAAATCATTCCGGTCCACCCGTCTGTGGTGTGGCCTTACTCTAGCCTGCACTGGCAGCTCAGTGCCCAGCTGAGGTCACCGCACTCAGCCTTGGCCTGTATGACTGGGCAGTCTGTGATGCATGGCCTTATCTTTGCAAAACCTCAAGGGCTCTTACCCTAGCAAAGGGAAAAAGCATGGTGGATTTGGGGAGCAGGGTTTACATGGTGTTTTTTCTCGCTTTTTTCTTTCTTAAGGATCTGGCTGCTAACAACCTGTGTTACCACAGAAAGCGTAAATTTGCTTTATGAACTTGGTCCCTGGCACTCTGCTCCTAAAAACTTCAGACTCTCCAGAGTAACAGAAGTGTCTTTTGTATGCTAATGAGGTAGGGGGCCACAAGACAGTTGCAGGCCTGGTCTATAGAAAGATCAAAGGTGGCTGAGCCCAACCTGGCCTCAGAGGAGGAAGGAGGAACTGGAGATTGAGTCACTCACCAATGGTCAATGACTTAATTAATAACCTCTGTGTGGTCAAACCTCCATCAAAACCTTAAAAACAGAGTGTGGAGAACTTCCGGGTTGGTGCATTAGTCAGCTTCCTGTGTGACAAGATACATTAGATAATCAACTGTAAGGAGGAAAGAGTTAAACGGTTTCAGCCTGTTGTCACTGGCAGCACAGCCTGTGGTGACGCAGAGCATCATGGCAGGGAGCGAATGGTAGAGGAAAGCTGCTTACCTTGAGGTGCCTAGGAAGCAAAGAGAGAAAGGAGGGGCTGGGGTCTAGTACCTTACCCTTCAAGGGCATCCCTCCTGTCATGGTTTGGATGTGAGGTGCCCCCCCCCCCCCAAAGCTCCTGTTAATTCAGGAATATTTGGAGTTGAAATGATTAGATTAGGGGAGGTCTAACCTGATGAATCCGTCCTAGTTTGAATGGGCTGACTGGGTGGTAACTACAGGAAGGTGGGGCATGGCTAGGGGAGGGGGTCACTGGAGCAGGCCCTGGAAGGGTACTTCTTTCCCGCTTCCGTTCTTCATTTACCTCCCTCCTTTTATGTGCTTCCTGACCCCGCCACAAAAACAGCAGGTTTCCTCCTCCAGGCTTCCGCTATGATGTGGTACCTCACCTTGGACCCAGAGCCACTGAGACCTCTGAAACTGTGAGCCCCAAATATGATTTTCCTCCATTAAGTTGTTCTTATTGGGTGTTTTGGTCACAGCAAAGCAAAGCTGACTAAAACATGACCAATAACTTCACTTCCTGCAACCAGGACCCACCTCCTAAAGTTCCACCACCTCCCAACCGTGCCACAGGCTGATGAGCAAGTTTTTAGCATATGGGCCTTTGAACCAGACACGGTGACACAAACCTGTAATCACAACTACGCAGGAGGCTGAAGCAGGAGGATTGCTAAGTTTGAGGCCAGCCTGGGCAACTTAGTGAGACTCTGTCTCAATATTAAATAAATCAGTAAAAAAGGCCTGAGGTGTAGCTCAGCGGTAAAGCACCCCTGGGCTCAGTTCTCAGTACAAAAACAAACAAACAAACAAAAATAGAATATGATCCTTTGAGGGACATTTAAGATCCAAACTGTTATAATTGTCAAACAATTTTTCTGGGAAAGTGGTACACACAGAGAGGGCATGGCAGCTCCATGCCCTGAACTGGCCCTCTGCATCTCTTTGTTCCTGAGTCATATCCTCCATGGAAACGGGCAACAGCAAGGAAAGTACTTTCCTGATAATAATAAGTATGACAAATAGGTCATAATAAGTGTTTTACTGTGAGCCACCTTGGCAAACTCATCAAACCTGGGGAGGAGGTTCATGAGACCCTTAATTACAGCTGGTCAGTCAGAGGTCAGAAGCATAGGTGACCACTGAGGACTCTGAACAGGCATCTGCAGTGGGGGCCAGGCTTGTAAGAGGGAGCTCAGAGCCCACAGGGTCTGCACCAACTCCAGGTTTTCAGTGTCCGTGGTGTTAGATGGCAGGACACAATGCCGGGTGTCCAAGCTGGTTGCTGTTGTGAAAAACTTCACACAGCTGTTATCAGAAGTGTCTGGAATAAACACTGCTCAGTGCTTGCCAAACCCCAGCCCTTCTTTACACACATTATCTTAAAATGGACTTGATGGCCCTGGGGCACAGGCAGAGATAACACCCCCACTTACAGACGTGGAGCCTGGAACCTGAGGCCAAGGAAACCAAAGGGACACAAGATCACCAGCTGGGCGGGCGTGGCAGGGTGGGACAAAGCCAGGATTTCAGCCCAGGTCTAACTCTGCATTCAGCACTGGGTTCAAAAATAATTTATTAAAGCACTTCTAATGTTCTCCTTAGGCAACACACACACATTTCACCAATTTCATCAGGTACAGGAAAGTAAACAGTAAGCAGGAGAGACTCCCCACTGATGGAGACCTAGAAATGTACTGCACACACTGTTTGTACCTTCTTCTTGCTTTTTCTTTTTTATTTTTCTCTCTTTTCTTTTCATTATTCTTTCTTTTTTTTTCTTTTCTTTTCTCTCTTTTTAAATATTTTTATTAGTTATTAATGGACCTTTATTTATCTGTTTGTTTGTATGTGGGGCTGAGAATCGAACCCAGGGCCTCACACAAGCTAGGCCAGCGCTCTACCACTGAGCCCCAGCCCCAGCCCCTCCCTCTCATTTTTCTAACTTTAGCAATTTATCTTGGGCATCATTCCACTCCATACTTTCTTTTTTCCCCCCTAATAATTTATTGAAATTAACATAACATCAACAACCATTTTGAAGTGAACAGTTCAAGGGCATCTAGTACATTCACAATGCTGTCCATCCTTGCCTCTATTGACTTCTGGGATAGTGCCTGCCCTTCAAAGTAAAATCCCACATACCTGTAATCACAACTCCGCAGGAGGCTGAAGCAGGAGGATTGTTAAGTTTGAGGCCAGCCTAGGCAAACTGCTGTTTTTGTGGTGGGGTCAGGAAGCACATAAAGGGAGGGAGGTGAAAGAAGAAGGGATGCGGGGAATATGTACATGTCCATGACTTGCCCCATGACCCCCTGCTCTAGCCATGAAGCGGTTTCTTCCCTTCCTCAGCCCCTGGCAGTTATGATGGAGGTATCTATTATGGATATTTCATATCAATGGAATCACACATTTGTCCTTTTATGCATGTATGTCTGTTCACCCCCAATATAGCACCTATCAATACTTCATTCATTTTGAGGTTGAAAAATATACCATTGTGTGTATAATCTGCTGGTGAACATCTGAGCTATTCCTACCTTTTGGCTACTATGAATATGTTATATATGTCCTTGTTTTGGCGTCTGAAGAGGAGTCTGTCTTGAGGGCCTAAGTCCTTAGGCTGTGAGAGCTGTTGCCATCTGCAGGTACGTAGTGTCATGGTGGGAGCTGTTAGGATTAAGGTTAAAGGTTGGGTTAAAGGTCACATTTGGGAAAGGTTTGGGGGTTGAGTTAGGGAAAGGGTTAGATGGTTAGGAGTAGGTGAGTACTAGGGCTAGGGTTACGGTTAAGGCTAAGGTTTTAGGGTTAGGGTAATAGTTTTAGGGTTAAGGTTAGGGGGTTAAGGGTACAGGGTTAGTTTTAGGGTTTGGTTAGGGGTTAGGACTTAGGGTGAGGGTTAGGGTTCGAGTTTAGCATTAAAGTTAGTGTTAGTAGCATTAAAGTTAGTGTTAGGGTTTAGTGTTAGGGTCTAGGGTTTATAGTTAGCAATCAAATTTAGGTTAAATGTTAGCTTTATGATATTGTTTTTATGGTTATGTTTAGGGTTTAGTGTTATGATTAAATTTAAAGTTAGGATTTTTGTTTTAAGATTGGCATTATGTTTATACTTTGGTTTGGGTTAGGGTTAGAGTTAGATTTGTGGTTGGGTTTAGGGTTAGGTTTAGTATTAGACTCATGCGTTAGCGTTATAGTTTGTTAGACTCATGCATTAGGGTTATAGTTAGGGTTATGATAGGGGTTGGGGTTACTCTTAGGATTTATTGTTTCTGGTTTAGGGTGATTGTTTTAGGTTTAAGGTTAGGGTTTGATTTTAGGGTTTAATGTTTGGGTTTATTGTTTGTTTTAGGATTAGTGTTGGACTAATGTTAGGGTTTTAGTGCTATTTTTAGGTTTATTGTTTATGGTTAGGTCTAGCTCCATGGTTAGGGTTAGGGTTAGGGTTATTGTTTTGTGATAGGGTTAATGTTAGTGTTAGTTTTGCCTTAGGGTTTGGTTAGAGGTATGTTTAGGTTTGGGATTGTGATTAGGTTTACTGGTTAACATTGGGGTTATGGTTAAGAGTCACAGTTCAGATTGTATAAAGTTTTGGGTTTGAGTTAGGTTTTTTGTTTAGTGTTTTTGTTACTGGACAGTATTTCATTAGGGCCCTGGCTCGGTTATTGTTAGCGTTCAGTTTAAGGTTTGGGTTCAGTTTGTGTTACATTTAGAGACAGGGTTAGGAGTTTGGCTTTAGGGTTTAGTTTTTGTTAGTATTAGGGTTTAGGCCAGCATTTGGGGTTAGTGTTTGCAATTAGAGTCATAATTTGGGTTAGGGTTAATATTTTAGGTTAGAAGTTCATGGTTAATGGTTGTGGTAGTGGAAGCATCACATTTAGGTATAGGTTTAGTGTTTGTTTTTTTAGTATTTTTTTTAGTTGTAGTTGGACAAAATACCTTTATTTAATTTATTTATTTTTATGTGGTGCTGAGGATTGAACCCAGCGCCTCACATGTGCTAGTCGAGTGCTCTACTGCTAAGCACCAGCCCCAGCCCCAGCCCAGTGTTATTTTCTTTTTAAAATTTTTTTTGTAGTTATAAGTGGACAGAATGCCTTTATTTTGTTTATTTATTTTTATGTGATGCTGAGGATCGAACCCAGTGCCTCACACATGCTAGACAAGTGCTCTGCCTCTGAGCTAAAGCCCCAGCCCCCAGTGTTATTTTTTAAATTAATATTGGCACTCTATCTCTGAGCTACTTCTCCAGCTTTTTTTTTTTTTTTCACAATTTAGACATTGTCTTGCTGAGTTCAGTGACTGGCCTTCATTTTGTGAGTTTCCCAGTTCAGCTTCCACAGACCTATTTCCAATTCTAGAAGTAGAGCTGCTAGTCAAATGGTAATTCAATGTTTAACTTTTGGAGAAATTATCTGTTTTCCACAGTGAGCAGACTGTTTTGCATTCCCATCAATGATGTATGAGGATTCTAATTTCTCCACATTTTTTACCAACCCTTGTTATGAGTGTGAACACATCCTCATAAGTGTGAAGTAGCGTCTCATTGTGGTTTTGATCTGCATTTTCCTCATGACTAATGATGTTTGGCATCTTTTCTTGTGCTTGTTGACCGTTCATTTATTTTCTCTGGAGAAACATCTCTTCGGATCCTCTGCCTTTTTTTTTTTTTTTTTTTTTTTTGTCTTTTTGTTTTGGGTTTTAAGAGCGCTCTACCAGTTGTGGCTTCCATACCTTGTCAGATACTATCCCTCCCTCTATGTCTCCACTTCAATGTCCCTTTATCAGCAAAGGTTTTCTAACAAGGTTCATATTAAAAGCAACTTTCCGCTCCTTTCCCCTTACCTTTCTGTGTTACTCTTTTCATAGCATTTATCACTGTCTCTTTGCACAGAGGTGTTGGTGGTGGTCCTTTTCTATCCCATAGAATGTAAATGCTATTAAAATATGTTCACCTCTATTCCAGCCCCTGGGGCAGAGCCCACCCGGCACATGGAATTCCTTAATAAGTACTTGTAGCATATATAAATGAGAATACATAGATTTGCCTATTTCTTCTCATAGGAGAAAATAATACCTCACTGAGGTTTTCCAAAATTATACAATTTCTCTGCTTATCAAATGTGCAAGTGATACTCAGTCCCAGTGGACCCCTGACCTATCAGCAGCCCACTCTAGGGTACATCTGGCCATCAGCTCATATAGACAGCTGCTGCCCACCACCTATCTACCCTTTGAACACTTGGGCCTGAACTACTCATTCTAATCTGCTTCAGGAACATCTCCATGCTAGTTTCTAACCTGATGCTTTTTACTCTCTCCCTTGCTCACCTCAGATGTGACATTCAACCTTGCTTCTACAGCCCTTCCCTTGCATTTTCAGTTGTTTTCTGTAAATATCACTCCTTGTCCACGAATTTTCTGGAGCCCTCTATGCTGGTCCATTTTAGTAGATTTGTCACTGATTCTTCCTTTCTTGGTCCTGTAATATGGACCTATCAAGAATGTGTAAAGGAGCTGGGTGCCGGCGCGGTGGCTCATGCCTGTAATTCCAGCAACTCAAGAGGATGAGTCAGGAGGATTGCGAGTTCAAAGCCAGCCTCAGCAATGGTGAGGTGTTTAGCAACTCAGTGAAACCCTGTGTCTAAATAAAATACAAACTAGGGCTGGGGATGTGGCTCAGTGGTTAAGTGCCCCTGAGTTCAATCCCCAGTATGAAGGGGTCGGGGAAGAATGTGTAATGGTAACTGGCCAAAAGAAGAATGTGAAACTTAGAAACTCAGTTTTCCTTTTCATTTTATCTGTAGTCACAATCTCTACCTGAGCTGAGGAGCTACTACCAGCAATACCATCCCCAGCTTCATCACCACCAGGTGAAGTTTGTAATCTCCCCAGCAGTTAAGAATAGAGGTTCTTCCTTTGTTCATATATGAATACACCACCAGTGAAACTCCATATTATGTACAACCACAAAAATGGATCCTAAGTTGTACTCCATGTATGTATGTCAAAATTTATTCTACTGTCATGCATATCTAAAAAGAACAAGAACAGCAACAACAAAAAGAATAGAGGTTCTGAAATTTTGGTCCCTGGACCAATCTTGTTAGGATGATAAAAAAAAAAAAAAAAAAAAAAAAAAAAAAAAAAAAAACAGAGAACTTGTAGCTCTTCCAAGTCTAGGACCTCATCCAGAAGCCTGGGTTTCACATCTACTGGCCCTGGGGAACCCAGTTCATTCTGAGTGCCTGCTGAAGTTTGAGCACCACAGGGCCAGAGAATGCCAGATGCTGGGCTGTGCTCCTGGCAACGTTAATCAACCTCAGCGGGTGGACACGCAAAGCAACCCAGCCAAATGGGCATGGGGCTATGGTCTTCCCAAGATATTAAGTCCGTGGACCACTGTTAGGGCCTGCCTCCAGTCCAGAAGGAGCAGGCTGAGCATGACAATGACAGAAGAATCAAAATGAGAAGACACAGTTGCAGCAATAATCATATCCAAGTGGCTCTGATTGTGGGACGTCTGTCCCTAGTTAATAGTGGGACATTGGACAAGTCTCTTCTTTTGAAACTTACATTTCATCAGATGTTCAAGTGAAAATCAAATTGCAGAAGAGGATGTGGAGATGCTAAGGTTATGAGAAAGAAAAGCTGTCTAAAGTGTGCCAGTCCCAGTGTCAGGTCCTGGGAGAGGATGGAGCATATCTGGGGGCAGAGCTTATTTGCCATGTGAACTTCTGACCCACTCATCCTGGCAGCTCTGTGCAGGAGGCAAATAAAAGGTTTGCCTGCGCAAACAGAAAGAGCTGCGGCACCAGACCCTCCACAGCCCTTTGTGGTCTAAGCACATTTGCTGTGGGCACCCCCTCACCCTGCCTTCCCCGGAGCCCCACTGAGCACATACAAAGGGGCTCTGTTCCCTGCTCACTTTGCAGAGCCTCGTGGTAATGTGTGCACAATGAGATTGTATAATAACAGCTACCATTTCCTGGTGCAAAGTACACACCAGGAACTCTGTTAAATGCTTTAAGGAACTGTTTCTTGTAAGACTCACAACTGTCCCATGAGATAGATAAAAAATCTTCACCTTCCTTTTATAGAGGAAGACAATGGAGCTCAGAGGAGTGGAGAAGGTGGTCCGGGTCACCTGGGGAATGATACAGAACTGGCATTGGCCCAGTCTCTGATTTGACAATATAATCACCATGCCTCCCAGAGAGGATTTTTTTTTATGGTAAAGGTAGGCTTTTGTTACTCTCTTAGCAAAGGAGAAATTACATAAAAGATGAGAAAAGTTCAGAGAGATGCACTGGCTTTTAGTCAAGATAGTATGGAGGAGGCAGCAAGCCCCTATTCTGTTTCCACAGATGCTGCCCCTACTTCTCACTTCTTTGTCTGATCCTGGTCCAGACAAAGCCCCATTTCCTGAGAAGTACCCCTCCTCACCTGAGGAGCTGACTGAGGCTTTTGAGTGGCTATATTGTGTTGCAGCTAAAAGTCAGGATTCAGGAGTTCAACACACCTGTTTGAATCCCTGGCTCTGACCTTGAGCAAGTTATTTTCCTTCTTTAACCCCATTTTCTTTTAATTTTGATATGTACTACATACATAAAATTCAGTCTTTTTCAATTCAGCTTTGATAAATATATACCACTGCCATGTACCTACCCACCTGGATGAAGGCATGGACCCCTTCAAATATCCCAGAGTTCCTTTATTGTCACTACCCCCGACCCGCCCTCAGCCCCTGGCAGTCAGTGGTCTGTTTGCAGTCCTGATGGTTTTGCCTTTTCTAGGACATTATATAAATGGAAACAGTAGGTAACCTTTTGAAGTCAACTTCTTTCACTTAGCAAAATGCATTTGAGATACATCGTATTGTTGTGGACATAAGCAGCTCATTCCTTTTTATTGCTCACCAGCAAAGATCTTAATGCAACAAAGCCCAATAGGAGCTGACCCACTTCACTGGAAATTTCTGCCAGGCTGAGAGCAGCACCTGTCGGGTTGTGGCTCACTATGTTTAAGACAGCACGATTGTCCTGGAGATGGTGGTAGCAAAGATCATGGAAGCAGGACTGAATCTTGGGTGCACAGACACATCCCTTGGAGACCTCCCACATGATCTGAGTGTCAGTTGGTGGGAGCTAGGAGCCCTGGGGTTTGGGCATTAACTTGCCAATAGGCAAGAGAACCCTGGGAGAGTGAAGTTATGGCAGTAAGGGTCAGAGCCAGAATCCAATTCCAGTGCTAGCTAGTCTAAGTCAAATCTTCTTCCCAAGACTCCAGCAGCTTCAAACCGCATCCAGAGGAAAGCAAGCATTACTGAGCCTAGCCAAATCACTCTGAAGGCAGAGGGGAGGCTAACTGGCTGGGTGGAGAGCTTTGTGGAGAGGCCTGATGATAACAAAAGGCTTAGCAAGGATTTTCCTTGTGGCCTGCAGAGCCAGGACTAGGTCAACAGCACTAAGGGGACCCCATCTCACACCCACTGAATCAGTATCTCTAAAGGCAGCCCCCCAGCATCTGTATTTTTTAACAAACTTATATAAACACGACTCCACTATGCAACCAGCATCAAAAATTGCTCTCAGGAAAAAATAAACACATCATTCTATCCCTAAGCAGTGACAAGAACTGGGAAGAAGCACATTTCTAGATATTTTCCTGCATAGTTGCCCAATATCAATTCTTCACTTTTCCTCTTTTGGTGATAGTTCCACCAAAATCCTCTGCTCCTTAGTCATCTGCCACTCTAGACACAAGAATATACAGAGAACACAGATCCACCTGCTAAGTAAAAAAGCAAGACAGCTAGGCTCGAGCTCACCCCTCCTATGCTGCATTCCAGGGGTGATGGCCAGGAATTAGGTCCTCTGGGTCTCTTTTGCACCAACCCATGGAAACTTGGCAAATTAAATGTATGTTTTGGATAGTCAGTGGTTTTACTCATGGAAATCCTGAATCCACGTGGATACTCTTTCCAGAGACAGATGGAGTTTCCTTTCAGAAAAATCTTGGCACCAATTTCTTCAGAACAATAACAAGTTACAGGCAGGACCTGAGGAGGCTCTGTGAAATTGGTAATGGGCACTGTGGTTTAAAAGTTGGCTAGCAAAGGAGAGGTGTTCCTGGTGACTTGTCCCTGTTCAACAGACCAGATGGCTCTGTTTCTGAGGGATTTCAAAGGGGAAAATCTCCTTTAAAGATTTTCAATTCCTTGAAGAGAATTACTTTGTTGACATGTAGGCATCCCTATCCCAGAGGTTTATAAGAACTATGGGTGTCTAAGGTAAGGCAGTTTGATAGACAGTAACCAAAAAATCACCAAACAGCTCCAAAAAGGGAATACAGCTGGCCCTCCATATCTGTGGTCCTGCATTAATGGATTCAACCAACCACAGATCAAAAATCTGCCCCCCCAATTGTATCTTTACTGAACATGTACACAATTTTGTCTTCCCTAAACAACATAAGAACAATTTGCATAGCATTTACATTGCATTAGGTATTATAAGTAATCTAGAGATGATTTAACTTCCACAGGTTGGGGCTTGGAATGCAGCTCAGTGGTACAGCATTTGCCTGGCGTGTGTGAGGTCCTGGGTTGCATGCCCAACACAACAAGAAACAGAAGAGAAAGAAACAACAAAGTCTACAGGAAGATGTGCATAGGATATCTGCACATAGATGCTATTTTATATTTGGAACTTGAACATCCAAAGATTTTGGTAACTGTGGGAAGCTCTGGAATCCATCCCCCAAAGATACTGAAGGTCAACTCTGGGTGAGAAGGATATAAAACACCTTACAGTATCTAAGCACAGATGATACAGCTGGATCTCAAAAAGGCTGAGAAAAGACTAGACCCAAGAACCAGAGTGACATCATGGAATAAAGCAGCTGCTCTCCTCCTGCCACCCTTCTCTACCCTCCCTCAGGCTCATGGGCTCTTCTCTGTTTCTCTCTTCCTCAGTTGAAAGGTTTTTCCAGCCTCATATCCATCAAGTATCTGATGAGTCCAGTTTCATTCAGATGTCCATCCTTGGTCTCCAATCAAGTGGGGTGGTCACCCCTGCTGATGCTATCTAACCCTAACTCCCACCATAGTTCATTGACTCAGGAATGGACATTCTACACAGGTGTTCTGAAAAGAGTTGGTTTTCACAGTTGTCTTCACCCTACCTTCCTTCACCTGCCAGTTTCTCCTTGTGTTTCCTGCCCTCATGCCATCTTATCCCTGTCCTGTCTCTTTGTTTCATTGTAGCTTAGCAGGCCTGCATTTATTCAGCACATCCCTATCAAGGCCCCGGGAGAGACTGGTAGGGGACAAGTGCCATATGCAATCTCACGTGGTTTGTCTTCCAGCAGGGAAAACAGACACAAAAGAGCTGGTGGATGTGTTATCTCTGATCACAACTCTTCCCACTTTTGTTCCAAATTATATTCAGAATGGTCTATTTAAGATGGAAGGCGAGGGGTGAGGGGAGAAGGAAATGTGTGATAAACTCTCCTCCCATGTGTACACAGAATGCTTCAAGTTTTAAAAATCAGTCAGTAACAATCACATAACTAGACTGGCTGTGTGTTCCAGATACCTGGGGTTTCTCCATTGGAGAGCTCTTCTCTCCCCTGGGGCCTGAGGGAAAATCCTCAGATGAGCCCCCTTTACTGAGCAGAGCCACCACTCAGATCCTTGTGGCAGGAAGCCACCCCACCATTCAAGCAGACAGAGGGCCTTCTATGCAAGGAAAATGCCCCTCCACCCATCTCATGTAGACCCCTGCCCCTCACAGCAATGGAACCCACTGCTGGCCTTTGGGAGGGTGAGCGACTGTGGAGAACAGATCTAAGAGAAGTTCCTCCACTGCAAGAGGGTTTCTTTGGTGGTGTTTTTCCTTTCATTTTTTCTTCTTTTGCCATATTGGGGGAGTCCCTTTTCTTTTACCAATTAATTCACAAAATATTTCAAATATACTAAAAATAACAAAGCAGACATGCTCATGTGCCCACATGCAGTAAATCCACTATGATGATTAAACAGATGTGAATATTTGGACTCTTTTTCTCAGTGTTTTCCCATAGTACATTCCCTTTCTTAAAGAAATAAAATGCCCTAATGCAACTACAGATGTCCCCCACGTCTTCCCATATCCCACTCAGAGGCAACCCGCACATATCTGTAATTTTTGCTGAATGTGTAACATTCATAAATAATATATGCTATTGTCTTGTGTTTTTAAAATATGTATATACATAGTATTCTGTACATTGCATTTTGCAAATTGCCTTTTCCATTCCACGTTATGTTGTTGAGATTTAGCAATGTTGTTGCCTATAAATATTGTTTATTATTTTTACTGCTGTGCAGTATTTTGTTGTTTGTAGGAATCCAGTTTCATCCATTCTCCTGCTGAAAAACACTGTTACGTAGTTCTCACATTTTTACTATTGCAATTATTGCTTCAATGAACATCTTTATACATGTTATCTTAGGCATGTTGTGAGGAGTTTCTGGAGGTTGGACAGCTAGATATGAAATTCCTGAGTGGCCATTAACTTTCTAGACAATTTCTGGCAATTGACAACTCTTCTGCTGGCACTTGCTCAACCTTGAGATGGGACCCAGTTATGGCTTGGTGGACCCCTCATAAAGAAAATATAAGAACTTAGAATTTTAAAATGAGAATTCTGGAAAATACTTCTAATACCTAAAAGAAAAAAAAAGTCCTTCATAAATGCAAAGCTTAGCCAGTGGTGATATGATGAAATTGTCAAGTTTTAGCATGTTCTTTACTCAAAAGATGACTGACCTGGCCCCTTTCATCTTTGTGCCCTTGGGACCCTCATTTCACAAAAGTCATCCAATCTGGATCTCTTTCTCCAACCAATCCCCAATACCACTGGATTTCTCTCACCCTTGCCCCAAGCTCTTTGGAGCCCAGACCATGTCTGGATCGGATTGGGGCCCATCTCTGCAGCTGGCCCAGTGCCTTTCCTGTCTGCTTGGGAACATCTTTGGCTGTTGCTAGGACTGGCATGAAACTGGGTAAGGAAGGCACTTATATACCAGCTTGCAGATTTGCTTTTTCCTTCCTTCCTTTCTTCCCTCCTTCCTTCCTTGGGAACTGCTGATACATTCCTACATTTAGAAATAAAAAATTTAGACTATTTTGTATAGTGGTCAGCCAGCACTTTGGGCAGCTCAGCAATGTCTGTGTAACTTCAGACTGGACCTTATGGCAAAAGATCTGAGGCAGAAAATAGAAGTCTTATTTAGGGGGAATTCCCTGACTTTTAAGCCAGCAACATGGAGAACTGGAAGCACACGTTATACTCTGTAAATGTGTGCTGCTGCCAATCCTCGCTTGACCCTGAGTGTGTCCCCAGCCATACCCTCCAGAGCAGCTTTACCTTCTTAGAGACCCCTATGCCCAGGGGATAAGGTGTGCATCTGGAGATTCAGCTCCAGGTCCCTTTCATGGGCTCAGCCACCCAGAAAACTAACAAAGAGTCAAGCCAGGGTAGCCAAATACCCAGTAGGAGTTGGTGGTTGGTTGAGAGAACTTTCCTTGGATTCAGGAGGGCCTGATGTGAGGCTCAACAGTTGAAGAGAGTGGCTGGAAATCCTTATTTGGCAAAAAGTTCTGCAAAGCACGGTGGTTCAAGGAGTAAATTCTCTGAGCACTAGTTTTGGAGTGGGCTATGCTTGGGGTTCACCTCTACCCTGCTGATCACTGGCTCTTAGACTGACCACCTAACTTTTCTGAGTCTGAGCCCTCACCTATGAGATGGGTGAAGGTACCTCTCTCACAGAATTGTGGTGAGCCCAGTACTAGATGCCAAGAAGGTCCAAGGAGCTTTCTTCTCCATTAAAACTGCTTTGGACTCAGGTATTTGGTCCCCATATACATTTTCTATAAAGTCACCTATAGAAATTGCTCTTCTGATATGCCCAAGTCACCTCAGACACCTCTGAGCCAAGTGTGTAGAAGAATAGGGTGTCTTAAAGGTGAAGTCTCCAGAGCCAGATTCCTATGTTAAAATTCCCATTTAACCATGGGCTAGTTGTGGGCCCTTAGGGAAGTTTCCTCTTTTGTAAACCAGGAGTGAAAGTAGCTGCACCAACCTTGGTCAGTTGTTGAGAATTCAATGAGTTCATTCCTGCACCTGGCACATAGTTAGTACTGAGTAATAATATTGAAATATTGACATATCAGTAGCTGTTGATATAATAATTAGCCCATTCATGTCTTAGGGACCACGTGTGTATGACTGAGACACTGGTGTCACAAAGGTGTGTCAGTCCATACCTACAAGGAGCTCCTGGTTCCTGTGGATAAAGGGGCCAATAAATAGGCAGCCTATGGCAAGTTAGGGTTGTGAAATGGAAACCCAGGGTGCTAGCAACCTAGAGGAGAGATGGGGAGAGATGGGGAAAGCTTGGGAGACTCTGCATCTGGAGAGACAGGGAGAAGTCCTGTGAATAAGACAAAGTTCTGCATTAAGAGAGCTGACGCTTATATCCCATTACTGCGTGCCCCACACTTCCCTACGTGCATCATGTATGTTGTCTAGGGGGTGCACATACTACTATATTTTACATTAGGTTAATAGGTTCACAGACAAATCTGGTTTTCCACAGCTCAGAGATGGCTGTAGGCATCTGGTTCTAATATTGCCATGTCTCCCCCTGGAAGAAATGCCAGCAAGCACGGACATTCCGGGAGCTACAAGTGAGTTATCCTTGCTGGAGCATGGCGTCCACCAATGCAGACAGACTAAAGTCAGCTTGTGATAGCTGCGGGGCAGGAATTCATTCTGCAGGATTGTGCGCTGGGCAGAGGTTGTCCTGGAGACTTGAGACAGCAAGCTGAGACTAAGGAAAGCTGTTGCAAGACCTGAGACCAGAGATGACAGTAACCTGGGATGCTGCGGGGGCAGGGGTCTGCTGGAAAGGGGATGGCTTCCTGCAGAGTGGGTCTCCGAGGCCAAAGAGGCGGGCGTGGGGCGTGCGGTCACAGGCGCCCGGGCCGGCCAATCGCTGGGCGGCGGCTCCTCCCGCGGGGCGGGGGCCTGGTGGGCAGGCGGGGCGCCAGCTCGCTCCAGTACCATTGCTGCCGCATCCCAGCTGCGTGTCCGCACCAACCTCCTAGCAGCCGCACCACTCAGCTCACGCAGCTCAGTGGCGGCCTCCCGGCTCGCGCAAACAGATCCAGCCTCCATCGCATCTTGGTCCTGTCGGGGTGGGTGAGGGGCGGCGGCGGGAGTGGGGATGGCCAAGTTTGGTCTCACCCGGGTGGGTGTGGGGCGGGGCGTGCGACTGGTCTAGACCCCAGGGGAGGAAGCTGACCTGTGCTCCCTGCCCACCCCAGAGGGAGACTGGGAGAGAACTGGGCCGGGAGTAGGGGTCCCGTCGTTTGAACTGCGCTCTGATCTAGTCCAGGAGAGGCCAGGGCTCGAAATTGGGACCCAGCTGGGGTGAGCCGAGCCGAGACGGGGGGGGGGGGGGCGCAGCTATTACCGTAGGAGACCCAGGTTCTTTCTCTCGGAAGAGGGAGCTAGCACCCGGGCGGCGAGTAGAGCTCTACGCCAGGTGCTAGAACCTGGGGTGAGGTGGGGATCGGGGCGCGAGGTGGCGACAGCACAGGGCGAGAGTGGGTGGGGGTGCCACTGTCCCAGAGGAGCTGCGTCTGAAAGGAGGCTAGGTTTCGTCCTATCTGGGGGCGGGGGCGGGAAGAGGGGCTCCCCGGGCGGGTACGGCCGCGGGGCGGGGCTGGCGAGGGGGTGGTCCGCGTGCTCCTCTGACCGCGTTCCGCGACACACAGGCGGCAGCGGCGGCTGGCTCAGAGCAGAGATGCAGCGGCTCGGGGGCACCCTGCTATGTCTGCTGCTTGCAGTGGCGGTCCCTACGGCCCCCGCACCCACTCCGACGGCGACTTCGGCCCCAATTGAGCCGGGCCCGGCTCTCAGCTACCCGCAGGAGGAGGCCACCCTCAACGAGATGTTCCGTGAGGTTGAGGAACTGATGGAGGACACGCAGCACAAACTGCGCAGCGCGGTGGAAGAGGTGGGTGCTCCCTGAGGGCGATGGACTGAGAACTCTTGAAGCTGCGGGGAGTGGGCTTAGAGGAGGCAGGGCTCCAAACGCGGCCGGTGCGCTGATCAGGGACCTGGCGATAGGCGAAGAGGCTCGAAAGGGCCTGTAACAGACACCGAGCTGCATAGCGTGATCGTTACCTCCTCCCTGCTCTCTTGCTCTACCTTCCTGCCAGAACGTCTCGATCTGAGCCTGTCCTAGGAGTCTCCGCTAGACCCTACCTGGAGTAGCTGGGATCACCACCTGACTGCAGGCTGCCTCCACCATGCCGCAGTTGTCTTAAAGTATGCAGTACGCCTTCCCCTTCTGGAGGCGATGCTTGCAGGGCCCCTGGTGTTTTTCAGCGCTGTGGTTTTGTAGCGAGGCTCAGGCAGTTTCAGGCAGCTCCAAGTTCTAGCTTGTCTGTTGGGCTTTGAGCTTGTGTCATCTTCCCAAGATACAGGTAGGATGGGTGTGTGGGGACCAAAACACAAAGGGCCCTGAGCTTTGCTGGCAGTCTGTCTGGCCTGTCTTGCTTTCTTTAATGTATTGTGGGGAAGAAAAGGTGGAAATTCCCAGTCCCAGCTTTAAAAATTATCAGAAGGTGATGGATAAGAATGGCAACCTCATCTCCACCAAAGAGGGCTTTGAAGTCAGTCCTGGGCTCAGGTCCTCCTCTACCATTCACTGGTAGGGTGACATTGGGCAGATCATTTAATAAACTGAACCTCAGTTGTCTGTGAGAATTAGATGTCATGATGTTAATGTGGGCATCTTGGCAAATAATAGACATGTACTCTATAGCCATTATCACATACTAAATACCCTAGCAGAACTTTGCTTCTTGGCTTCTTCCTTTCCTAACCTTCCATGTACAAACACAGGTGAATGGAATCTTGTTCTGTTCTCTATGGTGGGCCCCAAGCATGGAAAAGGCTGCCTGGACCCTCCTTCTTGATCCAGGTGTGGGGAGCTGTCCCTGGTGCCTGGGAAGGTAGGCATGGACACATGGGCCCAGCTCTGGCTGTAACCTATCTTTGGAGAGGAGCCAGCCATCCCAATGAAGGAGTCAGTGAGAGACCAGATGCTCAGGCTGGTGGGTCAGTCTTCCCCACATCCCTGCTATCTCCAGTGTGCCAGCTCCCTTGGGCACAGTCTTAAATGCTGGCTCCTGTGCATCTACTGGACAGACCCAGATCCCAAGACCCAGGGTTTTCTGTGTCTTCAGATTATAAAACAATTATGACATGGAACAATTAAAGAGTGAGAGGAGTCAGGTAGGCCAAAATGACTAATAATTCTACAACTCCAAATTAAACTGAGCTCATGATCCTTCTGGTTTCAGGGTGGGACATCTGCTTTTTTTAAATCAAGGCTTTAAGGACTATCCCTCCTGCACACAGATTTCTGGTAATACTGACTAGGTCATTTCCATGTTTTTATTCAGTGGAAAAATGCCCATAATCATCGAATAAGTTTGCAGCATGGTTCTCTAATATTAACTCCTGATGAGGCCAAGTCCTCTTTGATATCTTCATTGATCCAGAGCAGTGTGGGGTCCAGTGGGACCTTAGTGCTGTGTCTTCTCCATGGGAGTCAACCACATGGGCTTTGCCAGGACTCCATCCTTTCTTCCTCCAGACATGGCTCTGCTTGAGTTGTACAGATTGGCAGGCTAAAATTTTCCACCAAAGGAGACATGACTGTCACATCTACTCCAGTCAGTGGTCATTTCCTGAAGAATGTCTTTGCAGGCTCTGAGGACAGGATGAGAGGTGGCAGGATTATGAAAGTAAGGACCAACCTCTCTGCATCCAGATCCAGCTCTGCTGCTTCTTAGTGGTGGGATCCAGGGTCTGAAATGGAGAAAATGCCCAACCCTAGGCTAAAGGAAGAATTAAAAGAGATTTTAAGTGAAACAAATTATCTGATCATCTAAAACGAGGATAAATAAAATAGATCTAAAACAAGTCTCTTCCTCATGAGGCTTATTGTAAGAATTATGAAAGATTGTCATTTGTCATCAAATAATGGGCATCATTTTGTTGTTTAAATAGTAGTAGCATGAGGAATAGCAAAACACTATCAGTGTCTGATAGATTCTCAGTAGAACCTATCTTAGAAATATATTTTAAAAGGTCTTGGACTGGAGTTGTAGCTCAGTGGTAGAGTGCTTGCCTAGCATGCTCGAGGCCCTGGGTTTTACCCCTAGCACTACAAAAAAAAAAAAAGAAAAAAAGAAAAAGAAAAATATGAAGTATTAAAAATCAATCCTAAAATATTAAAAAATATTTTAAGAATGTATATCTTAATATCTTTAAAATATTTTTTAATATTCAAAAATAAAATTGAATAATTTTCAAATACCTTTTGTTTTGTTTTTCAGTACTAGGGAATAAACCTAGAGCCTCATGCATACTAGGCAAGCCTGTTACTATTCGACTATATCCCCAGCTCAGAAAATAATAAATCTTAAGTGGATTGTGGCTATTGGCTGTTTTTTTGGTTTTGTTTTTTAAAGAAACTACCAGAAAGCCCCTTAAATCCCATGAACACTGGATATTTGTTATTTAGTTGTTCTCCCAGGGAAGAAACAGAAAGGACCTGGATTGGATGCATTAATTGTTTACATAGTTGCATCATGAATCTGCTTTCAAGTAACTTCCTGGCATTTTAAATAGTCCAGCTGCCTCTAGCTGTTGATGATTCTTAAGGGAAAACACAAAGTAGTTCTCCTTGTAGCATCATTATTTGGAGAAACAAGTCTTCTTATGGCTTCCATCTTGGAAGTTCCTATTTTCCTGTCTTACTGTATATATTACTAATATATGTATTTTAAGGATAAAACCACTCCATATCTCCTGCCCGCATGGCCACATCTGTAACTGGTATGTTTTCAAGTGTTCTTATTGCTTCACAGCCCAAGGGAGAGCCCCAATACCAAGCCTGGGTTTTTTTTTTTTTTTGTCCAGTTT
Organism: Spermophilus citellus; assembly: GCF_964194105.1. NCBI lineage: Eukaryota > Metazoa > Chordata > Mammalia > Rodentia > Sciuridae > Spermophilus > Spermophilus citellus. The sequence continues at coordinate 205,760,820 of NC_138183.1, read as the reverse complement.
TGCCTACTTAACTGACATAGATTCAACTAACTGTAAATGCCAGTTTTTTAGTTGTAGATGGACACAATACCTTTATTTTTATGTGGTGCTGAGGATCGAACCCAGTGTCTCACATGTGCAAGGCATGCGCTCTACCACTGAGCCACAACCCCAGCCCCTGTAAATGCCATTTTTAACAACACTCACATTCCTCCTCTATGAAACAACTATTGCTTCAGGCTTAGGTTTCTCTCGCTAGTGGCAGTAATGGTTGTGGTTGAAATTTCCATTGTAAACTGTATTTTTCGTTCATGGTGCCATTAAATAACTGTTAGCTCAGGCTGTTGAAACAACCACTAGCTGAGAGGGAAGGTTTTATGAAAAGACTGTCAGCTCAGCCCACAGCAAACTCAAGATTTGGGAACTTGTCAATTATTTGCAAGCCAAGCTGTATGATTCAGATTCCAGTGGGAATCTAAAAAACATTAAAATATTCCTTTCTCCTTCTGGGTATATCCTCTCTGGCATCTTAAGGTTCCTTCTCTTTTCAGCTATATCTTTTCCATCACTAAAAATGCCAGAGTCTCTTGCTTAGGAGAGGAAAAAAAGAGTCGTTTCTTGACCGTCTTATCTCCCTCCCTAGCTATCTCTTTTCTCTTTCTTCTGCACTTTTTTAGGCAACTCTTCACACACGTCATATCTACTGCCTGCTCCTCCCATTCCTGGCAGAGGAGTTTCTTCTGAAGCTGCTCACAGGCCAGTGTGACAAAAGCAGCTACATATTACATATTTGCCACGTGAGAGCTACTGTACCAGTACTTAGATTTCATGATCCTTCATAACTACATCTACTCAACAGAATAGGATCATCCTCGTTTTACAGATATAGAAACTGAGGTTTGGAGAGATGTGGTGTCTTGCCCAATGTCACATGGCTACTTTGGAACAGAGGTGAACTTGAATGCACCTTGTCCAGTTCAAGATCTCTGACATTACTGCTGCCTAACAATGCTGGAGACAACTACTTGCTTAGTCCTGTAGCCATCTCTCCGTGGCTTGGTCCTTCTAGACTTATTTGGATTCTTTACAAGCCCTTCTGCAGATAGAGCTCCCTTCTTCTAGACCTGATTCTAGCCAGTGCCTTGACTCCACTTTCTTCCTTTCCTGGTTTTTGTATTTTTTCCCCAACTAGTCTGGAACTTGCTGAAGCTCCCCATTGCCTGAAGCACAAGTTCTTAGGTGGGGGCAGCTGAAGAGGAAGGGACTCCTCCGAATCATCTTAGAAACTCATTGATATCTGGGTCCCATCTCCAGAAATTACAATTTTTCAGGTCTGGGAAGGGACCCAGTTATGCATGTTTGTTTGCTTGTTTGTATTTTGATCTAAACTTTTCCACATTTTTAATTGGTGTATTTTAGTTGTACAGGTATGCCTGTTTTTAAAAGTTTGGGGAATGGCTCCAATGTACCCATTTGGTTTAGAGCCACGCCAGCATCCTGTGCCTTAATGCTGCTCCGTGGATCTGCTTGTGGACCCCTCTTTACTTCATCAGCCACCACTTTCTCCTGTGCCCACCGTGCTGTCCAGCCGCCTCAGCTTAGTCTGTGCTGTCTGCAGCACTTTCACACCTCTCCTGTCCAAATCCTGCTCACTCTTTGAAACCAGTCCAATCACGCCTACTCCTCCTGGAAGCCTTGCTTCTCCTTTCTCTGGACCCCTGACTTGCTTGCAGAACCACACAAGAGGGAGGGCACATAATCTGGAGTCAAACAGAACTGAGTTCTAATTCAAGATTTGCCACTTCCTAAGGATGGATGATTTCTCTGAACCTCATTTTTTCTCCCTGCATCATGGGGGTAAACAACACCACCCTCACAGGGTCCCTGTGAATGTTGGCCTGTTCAGGGTATCTGGTGCCATGGCTCAGACATGGCTAATACCCCCCATACATGGAGGTGGTTATTATGACAATTGTTATGATGGAGCCAGCAATCGAGTGTCAGCTGTCTCTGCATCATCTGAGTGTTTTTGCAGGCACCCCAGGTTCTGCTCTGATTAGTTGAACTTTGGTTCCCAGCAGACCTCTTTTCGTGTCTAGTCCAGCTTTGCAAATCTGGTTAGGGGAGGTAGGAAAAGAGGGGTTCCTCCAGTACTTAAGGAAAAAGAGTACAGATTTTTTTAATAGGAAAATATTTTTTGAGGATTAGCTTTAAGGAATAAAAATAGCCCAGAGTCATGGAGAGCAGTATTGGAAGGTTGCCCCCGTCCACCAGAAAGTCTCATTGTGACTGTCATTTGAAATTCCTAGAGAGAGTGTCTGATTGGTCCTTGATATGTGGCCTGCCTTTAGGCCCAGTCATCTGTGAATGGGTCACCTTGTCAACTGACCACTTGTCAGGCAGGGCTGGGGCAGGGTGATAAATCTGGAAGGGGAAGTTGAGTACAGGCATGTGTTAACTGTTTTACCTGATAGAGATGTCATGGAGGCTCAGGAGACTGGAGGATTTGATGACATGACCTTGGAAATGTGATACCAGAGGACAACTAAATGTTCAGGAAGAGCCAGAGGGAGTCGTGGATCCTGGGGAATTAGTCAGCTCTCCCCCTGCAAGGGTATCCTATGTGGATAGTCAAGAGATGTGGGCCTGCCTGCAGGAGTTTCAGTACTATATTATTTTGGGTCTCCACCACCACCATCACCACCACCAGCACTAGCAGACTCAACAAGGATTAGGAGCAAATAGCTTATTTGGGGGTGATCCCAGAAAACCACTAGCAAGAAGTGGGAAAGTGAGTTGGAAAAAGAGAATGGCAATAAAGGATATGCCTAAGCAGATTACTGCTATGGGCATTTAGGGTCCAATCCCACGGAGTGACTTCAGAGAGAGACCTGATTCTACGTACCTTAGAATTGTCTTGCATAGGGAGAAGCTGGGGTATTTACCCCATAGCTTGTCCCTATTGCCAGGGTGTTAATTCCATAGCACTTGGGCCTGTGCAAACCGAGCACACTTCTGTGACCAAAGAATGCCCTCGAGGAGAGAGAGAGTTGACTGTAAGCATGTCTAGGAACTGAACACAGGCAACTCCAGGTTAGGCCACCAGGATATGAGCAAGGCACGAATGGTATGATACAGGGGCCAAGACTGCTTAATGAAAGCATGCTCAAGTTCCAGCTCCACCCTTCCCTGGGAGTTTGGGGAATTTACCTAACCATCCCGGGTGTCAGTTTTTCCATTTGTAAAATGGGGCATTAATTTCCATCACCTAGGCTAATAGTGAGATTTGCGGGCTGTAGTACACGTAAGGAATTTGGTTCAGTGTCTTATCCTAATGGGTAACTCAGTGGCCTGTCATTGTCATCATCCCTTGTGATCGCAGAAGAGGCAAAAAGGTGGTTCTTTTTTTCTAATGATCTCCCATTTGTAACTAGAGAGAACAATTGTGCTCACTGAATTCATTGGTTCAATAGATGGAAGCAGAAGAGGCTGCTGCTAAGACATCATCAGAAGTGAACCTAGCGAGCCTACCTGCCAGCTATCACAATGAGACCAACACAGACACCAAGGTGGGAAACAACACCATCCACGTGCACCGAGAAATTCACAAGGTAAGGGTGGGCGTGGCCAGCACTGCTTCCTTCCTGTGGGCACCCAGTCCTGCTGGAGAACTACAGTCCTATTTACATATTTGAGACACAGCCAAGGATGCAAATGGGAATAGTAAAATGCAGATTAAAAACCAGAGGGAGTGTGAGTACTATTTAAAAGAAAGAGATAGGTATCAGGGACCTAAATTAATTTTGCATTTAAGCAATAGATTTCACACTAGGCTTCCTGCCAGTTTAGAAGAAGGGTTTTTATCTCTTAAGTTTTTATGTATGTCTCAGGAGGAGTAGAAATAGAGACCTGTTACGGTGAACAGATCCTCACTGTTTCCCTAGGAGGGGCTCAGATGTGATATCCCACCTTCAGAAGGGGAACCCTCTGCTGCCATGAGTTTAAACATTGATTCATTTACTGGTTATCCATTCAAACTTCTGCAGCGGATTTTTTTTCTACCTAAACACCTGTCTAGTCTCTTGTTCTGATATCTTGCATGAGGAGCAAGCAAGTTCATTTCCCATCTGACCTGATGAAGAAAGCTTTGCAGATCTAGAGGAATGTAGAATTCACCTGCTCACAGAGCCAGAGGTCTCTAGGTTGATATGATAGAACTTAGCAAACTACTGTCTGTGTTCTCCTAAAGAGGCTGCCTTGCAGATATTCAGGGTCATTGTTGGAGGCTGTAGAGTTGACATTCTGTTGTGAATATCAAAGGGCTTGACCTCCAATCTTATCTCAACTCCTACAGTTAAGGTCATAATGGCTCCCACGAAAGAGAATTGCATTTGTTCAAGTGTCCAGGTAATTACCTGGTTGAAACAATGGGGTTTCTGTCCCAGAGAGCATATGGAGTTGATGTTATTGCCTCATCTATAAAATGGCTTTTGTGGGACTCTTCTCCTACTGCCTAGAGATGGGCCCAGCTAGATGGATCAGTTGTGGAGCATGATCCTCATGCAAATGAACAAGCCCCCCAGTGGAACAGAATCCCTAGGTATTGCTCATGGAAGACTGGGTATTGTTTATTAAAGTGATTATTTCATTCTTGTCAAAACCAATGTTAAGTCATTCTTCTGACAGTAGCCAACAGGTTCAGCTGTATCTTAAAATTGTTTCTTGTAGATCTCCAAATACCTGCACATTGAGTCCTCACAGTAACTAGTGTGATTTTAAAAAATCAATTAACGTTATCCTCACAGCATTTATAAAACAAGGATATCAACAATTACAGTATATAGTATTATGAGGGAGGGTCAGATGATCTAAAGTATATAAAAGTTTACTATAAACTGTAAAGTGACCTGCAAAAGCAAGTTGTTCTTTTTATTATTGTTGCTATGCTACAATGAAGTTGTGTTACCAGCACAGTGTAGTGGTAGTCCTCCAGTGGGGTCTGTGGAGCACCGTCCTGTGCAGTACTTCATGAAAGAGGAGCTGAATAGGGGTGACATATATTTGGAAAGCATTGTATATCCCTCAAATGAAAAAAAATGCATGTTGGTATAATCAGGTTCTGAGAAGTCCTACAACCCATTTATAAAGGACTAGAATTTTTTAAAAATATGATATTATTTAATCAATCCTGCAAAAAAAAGGGGGGCATGGATAAAGAAGACATCATCTCATTTCTGTGGACAAGAATTATTTAGGCAGAAATGTAGAAGCGTGGCAAAAAAGACAAGGTCCTTAACTCCTCAGAACTGAAATTTGATCCCTCACTGCAAATTAGGCCAAGGGTTTCCGCTTTGTCCTGGTGGCAGACTTCTGTTATATTAGAGCTGGCAGGGACATTAAAGATGATGTGGAAATGAGAAAACTGTGAATCAGAGAAAAGAAATGACTTGTTCCAGGCCACATACTAGATGGTTGTCAGCAAAGAACAGATCTGCCAGCTGTTAGGCCAACACAGTCCTTAGGGCCCTTGTTGGGGCAGGAAGGGCCTGGGTTCCACTTGGTGCTGGGCTTTGGGGTGCCTGCACTTGGGCACAGAATCAGAGGCAGATGACAGACAGGGGATAAGGAGAAAGTCCTTGTTGGGTTTAAACACTTTCTTGATGAACTGAATACGATTCTCAGTATCAGGAGCATGGCCAGACTTGCTTGCTTCTCATGAAAGACATTTGAGTAGACACCCAGATTTGAAGTTTGTCCAAAAAAAAAGTTGACACTCAGTTTCAAGTGATGAGCACCAAAAATGGTGAACATGCTGCTGTTTGGGGGCACTGCTGAGGGTCTGGCATGCATCACCTCCTTCCTACCTCCTGGTGACCCACCCAGGCTGCTGTGAGCATCTCCAAGCAGACTCTCAGGGCAGGCTGCTGATGGAGCTCAGAAAGCAAGGGGTGAGTAGCCTGGCCACTTTCCCTGACGCTCCTGCTTCAGCAAATTTAATAAACAGACTGGAGGGATTCTCCTGGACTTCCTTCAATTTCATGTTCACTGTACCCTTTCTACTGTAGATAACCAACAACCAAACCGGACAGACGGTCTTTTCAGAGACAGTTATTACATCTGTGGGAGATGAAGAAGGCAAAAGGAGCCACGTAAGTCATCCTTTCCCCTCACCCCAGGGCACATGTGCCTGTGGTCAGCCTGCCCAAAGGGAGTCAACTCCTGGGCACGTCTCCTGCCTCATTTCTACCCAGATTCCCCAATTCCTGCTTTCCTGGTCAGACTGTGTAGTCTGGTAATAGGCTAAGTCTCCATGCAGTTGGTGTCAGAAACACCAGAGAAGCTAAACCCAGTGTCATTTGAATCTCAGTATTGAAAGGGGAACAAACAGGTACCAGGTATATTGATTGGGGACCCTGGTGACAGACCTGGTGCATCTAACAGTAAAATGCCCAGAGCCTTTGAGATGGCTCAGGCCTGGTATAATCCCAGCTCTGGCCAGGCAGTTTGGGAGCAAAAGTGCATTAAGTGAAACCCAATGGCCTTCAGGGATAAATGTTGATCCCCCGGTGTGTTGCCTTTTACTTAGTCCAAAGGTGGAATGGATTTTGTAGAAACTCATAGTTCTAAAGTTGAAAGGGGGAAGCTTTCACAAACCGGGGCCTAGGTCAGGGGATGAGCCACTGGTTTAACCTCCAGGCCAGTGGAAACTCAACTGTACTTTGTCTTCTCAAAAATGTCAGGCTGTGATTTGGACATGGTCAACAGCAACACTGTGCCTCCTATATGGGAGTTGCTGGGACCATGCTACTCTGTGCCCAGATGCCCTATGCACCTCTGGCTTTCCAAGGGCATGGGGGGTTTTGCCCACCTCTCTTGGCCTTATTATTGAAAGAGAGCTAGTAAACTGGTAATAGTTCAGAAGGTGGGGTTGTCTTGGTTGGTAGTTGGAATTTTGTTTTTGTTTGGTTTTGGGCATGGTGTTCAAATATCAGAGCTGACCTGTAGGCTGGGGGTCTGGTTAGCTGTATGAGGATGGTGACCTGCCATTCAAGGCAGTGTGGTGGGCAGTGGCTGGAACTATGCAGTGACCTGGCAATGGAGGTTGGAAGCATGAATTTATCATGTATAAGCTGGGGCACCTCAGTGACGTCACCTTCAAGTGAGGTACAATTGCATCATCTCTTAGCCCTGAAAGTACAGAGGCCTATGAAACAAAGATGGGTTTAACCAAGCTGGCAGGAAGAGAGGCCAGCTTTCGAAGAAGGGAAGAGAGAGAAGGAAGCAGAAGAAAAGCCAGGCAGCTGGCCTTCGGCTGTGATCAGGGCTCCTGCAAGGGAAGCTGCAGAGTACTCCTGATCTGAGTCTGGGGCTGGGCTTGACGAGGAGATAGAGAGCCTGCGCAGGGGAGTGGAAAGGGCTGGGCAAACCGAATTCACAGGAATGTGCGTTAGAAAAAAAGCCTTGGTTCTCAAGTTTTTAAAAAGTTCATACATATTACATGATGGTTCAGTTTTGCTCCAGGAAGTTTCCTAGAGCCCTGGGCAGCAGCCTGCCCATGAGCCCAGCTGCACCTGCCAGAGGCCCAGGTGTTTGTGGGGATGCAATAGGTATATCCCATACCCCCACTCCAGCCCCTGAGTATCAGGTTTTGAGCCCTGTTTTGGGGAAATTGAGATTCTGGTAGTAGTGGGTAGGTAAGAGACAAGATCTCAAAGATGTCAAGAGCATGCTTGGGACAAGGGACAACTGTCTCCACTATTGTTCTGTGAACCATGACTCTGTGTGAGTTTCCCAGATGCATGTGACCTGGGGTGCCCATGTGAGGCCCTGCTTCGGGCTTCAGCTGGGAGCCAGAATCTGCACACCTGCCCACTCAGTCCCATGTTCATCTGGTGATGGGGGACCCACACATGGCATCCTTGTGTGGTGCACAGTCCGAACCCCTCTGTACCACAGTCTGGGAATGCTGGATGGTGATGAATGGTGAATTCAAGAAACCCAGAAGGCACAGACTCCTTGAGTTTTTTCTTGATTTCTGCTCAAGCCCTAGGGCTGTGAGTTCAGGGAGTTTCTCTACCAGAATAAATGCCAATTTGATGGTGCAGGAGGGAGACCTGAGAATCTGATGCTTCACCAGCCCGCATTTGGCAAGTCCCACAGGGCTGTAGAGAACAGACTGGAGACTTTTCAAGCCATTCATGAAGGGGTTAGCATGTGACAGAGATGGCGTGGGAATCTTCCTGCACAGCCTGGCTCATTGTGAGAGAGGCCTGTCCGGCTCCCAGTGTCCGGGGCATGCTCCCATTCACCCACCTTTCCATTTCTGGGGTCACTGCCATCCTAACACCATTGAGCTGAGGCTCGAGTGCTGTCTTTATGGAGACGTGGAGCTTCTTTTACTGAGCAGGAAGCTGTGAAGACCAGTCTGCCTTCAAAGAATTGCAGAGGGTCATGCACTGTCACTGCTGTCCTGTTCCTCATATTTGCAGGTTAATGATTTTTACAGTTGGTTCCGAATTACCCTTCACACTACAGAAACTGTCTCTTAAAGGGGAAAGTGAAGTTTGCCATTCCAAAGCACAAAAATCAAATGCAGTTCAAACCTTAAAATATTATAAGCAGGGGCTCAGTTTTTAGGATTTAAAATTCTCAGATGAATTTGATTAAAAATAACCACCTAGCACCCCATATTTTCCCTGCTTTAAACGCCGGTCTGTGTATTAATAATGTAAGGTAACCTGAGGAGGCTCATGGAAAGTTACAGACGGTAACACTATATGCCTGTCTAGAAATTTCACACGGTCTGTGCAAGGTGCTGGTCTGTTTTTACATTTAAATGGGAGGGGGAAAGGCCACCCCAGCTTGTTATTTCACCTGGGTGCATCTGCAATGGTGATGTGGTCTGACGTCCTTTTGGGGGGGGGCTTTTGTGCTGAGCTTTCAGCTGGGTCCCTTTCACGGGCCATTGGAGAGGCTGACCAGTGTTGTGCTACTGTTGTTCAGGGTATTAGGAGGAAAGTGGAGTGTTAGAAGCTAGAGAGTGGACAAGCCTTTATGCATGAATAGGAAGCTTTTATTTACAAAGGAGCCCAGCCCAATTAAGCCAAGAAATCATTTAGAAAGGATGCGCCCTCTAATTAAAATGCAGTTCACAGTGACATTTTGCATTTGTTGCCCTTCTGGGTTCTCCTTCTAAGGTGCTGTAACAGACTGGGTTATTCTTCCACTCGAACATCCCTAGTTTGAAGCTCCATCCTGGTTTGCTCAGGTACAACCAACTCCAAGATACTGGTCATTGCCTCTGAGGCACACAGAGGGGGACAGATTTCATTACCAAAAACATCCAAGCTGTATAAATTTGAATGACCCAGCAACTTCCCTGTTCCAGAGAGTGACCAGCACTGATGCCGCCTTTTGACTGGAGACGGACTGTGAACAGTGCCTTGGAATTCTCTGCAAGTGTGAAGCCAGCACCTTCCCTGTTAGGAGAATCCTTGGCTTGCTATTCCTGTTGGCACCTGGGGGAAGTGGGATGTGAAACTGGGAGAACTTTTGGAAGGTTTTGTGTCTGTTTGCTTCCCGTGGGGCAGTAAGCATCCCGTCCCCTGGGGGCACAGAGAGACCAAGCCCAACCAAGAACCTCTTTCCCCCTCAGGCCCTAGGTTCTTCCCTCACCCCAACTTGTTCATTAGTCACAGACGGAAGGCAGGCGGGTGCTGGCTTTCTTTCTTCCCTATGCCCTATTTCTGACCTTGCAGTCTATCAAGTTAATGAATGTCAGGGGGACTATGATGTCCAGTCACCGGAGGACGTGTTAACAGAATTGCAACAGGGGTGGGGACAGACCCTCTAGGGAGACTGAGTCAGTTCCCAGAGAGGCTGCTTCCTGGGGAGTCCTGCTGGACTCAGGAGAGCTGGGTAGTCCCAGGACATGCAGCTCTTCTCTTCCTGTCAGTCTTGAGGTGGGATGGAGAAGTCTGAAGAAGGAGTGAGCAGACCCGGCTTGGCCCTGTGAGCTGTGTCCTCAGCACCTCCATTTATTCATCAGTCAAATGGACTCATCAGCTCCCTTTCATAAGACCCAGCGTGGATCCAAATGTGTGTGACAAGATATACAAAAGCTCTTTGTGTGAGCCTCATTATTATCAAAAAGTAATTAAAACTGGGCTCTAATTGGCTTCTTCCCTGGTTCCCACCAACCTCCTGCTACAGAACGGAATTAGGCTGGACATTGAGGCCGTGTGTGAGCTTCCATTTACCTCTTTCCTCTGCTGCATTAGTCTTGGGCTCATTTCATTCTGCAGCACCCAGCCTCACCCTCTGAGAAGGTGCTTTGCAGGAGCTACATGCTCCTGGCCACAGGGTCTACTCATCCTGCCACTGTTCCTCTGTGCCCAAGATGTGCACAGGGAGCGGCTGGGAGGGATCCGGAAGGAAGGAAGGAAGCCCCGTGTGAAGGACAAGAAGAGGTTCTGTTGGTCCTGAGCTGACAGGTTCTAGGTTGAGGTCCTGGCTTGGCAGGGTACATGCCGGTTTCTGTAGGAGAAAACAGACCTGTCTTTCTAAGGGTGGTGGTGAGTCTCATGTGAATGTCCAGTTTCCATGTCCTAGAATCACACAAAGAATGTGGATAGGTCACAGGCGAGTGAGGCGCTGAAGCTCCAACCTTTGGTTTTTGTATCCTGATGAAAGAAAAATATAAAGGCAGACATGTAAAACCAAACAAGAGAATTTTATTATAAGTGAAAGTAAGGCTCGAGTAAAGAACCCTCTTAAGAGAGAGTGGGTCATCTCTGAGCAGAGAATGACAAAGGAAATGTAATGTGACTTCCAAATTTATTACTGTTTGATGTTTGCCAGGAGAACTGAGGTTCACCTTTTGCAGTCTTCACCAGTCAGATGTTTAACTCACGTTGGGTTGAGTTAAATAATCCCCAGTTAAAGTTTTTGACCTTAGGTTGTCCTCTCCAGAACTGTCATGGTGGCCATGCATACTATTCTGGGGGCTTCACCTACAAATCAATCCTGTGTTAGTATGGGTGCCAGGATCAATTACTGGGCGGACTTCATCTTAGTGCACCTGTGTTATTAATGATATTTCCTTCCTAAAACTCATTAAGAAACCTATGGCCATAAATCTTAATTTTACCGTGACCCCAATAGATCCTGTTAGGAGTTAGCCCCATCTATCTTTCTTTCTTGACCTATTTTTTAATCATTTCCCTTTGTTTCGACGTGTTTATTCTCAGGGTTAATATACCTGTTGTTCTACAAGTTACTTGATTGTTCATTAGAGGCAGTTCAAAGAAACCCCATGACCCTGCTTTATTATTGATTAGCTTTCCATTGATCATTACTAACTATAACCTAATAGGTACACTTTACACTTAGGGTTCTAGATTCATATTTTGAGTTGACTTAGTGATTGCTAGTCAAAAGGCCCTTGTGCTCTAATTGAAAAGAAAAAAAATTATTGGGGAAAATTGAAGGATGAGGTATCATTCTGAGAAATGGATCAATAATCCCCAGTTAAAGTTAATGTAAGTGAGCAATTTTTGTGGGGTAGGGTATTTCTTTTGAGTTATAATTTGGGATATTAAGTTGTATACTCCTCAACTTAAATTATCTTTCAGAAAGAAATTCATTAAATATAAATGATTCCACATACAAAATCTAAACACTATAGAGTAAAAAAATAAGTTTCATATAAATTGGTATAAAAGGATATCTTTAACAAAAATGTTAAGTAAAAAAGAACAGTATACAGGTACAAAATATACACATGAGGTTTAAAAATATTTCATTTTTAGAAGAAAGTATGCATAAAAAAACTTGCTAAAATATATAATAAATCATGACTAGTAGGAACTTAAATTTGCTTAGACTTTTCCTTTATGGATTTTTGTATTTTAAAGATATTTTTAAAAGATCTTGTAAAGTATTTGCAAGTTTGGTCTAAACACACACACACACTTCCGATTTTACAAGTATTTTCATTGTATAAATTCTAGGGATTGTATTGCTGCATGTCAAAGGGTGAGCCTATCTTAAATTTTGAGAGACTGTCCCAGATTTTCCACCAGAAGATTTTTCTGCTCTAGGTTTTTACCCTTTGCAACAATTTTGGAGGCTTATTTCCCCAGCCTCTCCCGCAGTGGAACTGTAATGGTGATCACCTGTGAATCCAGGAGCAAAGGAGATCCTCTTTGTGCTCATTTTTTTTTTTTTTTATTGTGAGGCAGGTCCAGGGGGGCAGCTGTTTGGAAGTTGCATGTTGTACCCAATTCAGAGGTATCTTCAAGCTGACCTTATTTTTTTTTATCCTCATGACAATACCATATGAAAGAACTTGTGTTAACCCCATTTGACATGCTCTAAGGCACAGAGCAGGGAGAAAAGTCAGTTCTGCACTCCAGACTGAAGACCAAATACCACCTACCCCAATATGGGGCAGATCAGGGATATGGGAGATACCAGCAGGAAGTAGCCAAGTGCCCAGGATCTTTGGGAGCTGAGTCACACAGGGGAGTAAGTGACAGTGACTTGCCTGGCGACTGCCTCCACCCCTGTAAATACAAATAAGGCAGGCGCTTCCTCCTTCCACCTTCCCCTATCTCCACAGACTCCCCCAAACAGATATTTAGATGCCTCTGGCAGGAGCAGCCCTTCAGTGATGTACTTAAGGACCAGGCATAAGCAGATCCAATTCAAAGGGCATCCTTGTTGCTTATCAGTTGTATGGTTTTAGCTAAGCTCTTTAACTGCTCTATGCCTTAGTTTCCCTGCATGTCAAATGGAGTTAACACAAGTTCCTTTCATATGGTATTATTATGAGGATAAAATAAAATAATCCAGATTCATACCACTGTACAGTGCCTGGAATGCAAAATGTGAGCCGTTTGTAACCATATTGTTTGATCACCCCCAGTCCATGCCTATCAAAATTCCCAGCATTAACTCACACATTTGCATGTTCTTTTGAGTACATTCTGTTTCTGGGAGGTAAGTATAAAAGATAGTCTCTAACATCAAAAGGTACGTGGCTAGTGGTGGGCCAACAAAACCACAAACAGATCATTACAATATGGGTGTGTAATTTCTAAGGCAGAGGTTGTATAGGGCCTGTGGGAACATGGCACTAGAGCCAGGCCAGGAATTCAGGGAATATTTTGATGGGAGGCCATTCTTCATGGGTTGCTCATGTTTCTGCCCATTCTGTAAGCAGAGGTGCTAACTGCCCTTTCATTTCATACTCTTTCTTCAAGATGTGCTTGCAATCCATTATAAAAAGTTTGGGTTGGCTAAGCTTCACACCTAAGAAGGTGTGATACAAACCTGCTACTTTTGCAGCATCTATTTGGGCCTCTGTGTGCATGTGTGGGACTTGGGGATCTAGGGGAACTGACACAGATGTGAAGTGCATGCTGCTTCAATAAAGTCCTTTGTCTCTGACCCAGGAGGCTCATGTCTTCTGCAGATTCACTTGTCACCTTGCAAATTAATGGAATCTCAGATCCTTTGCACTCTTGACAGGCTTTCTGGAAGAGGCGGCAGTTGAGCTGTCTTTTGAATGGTGTCTAGGAATTCTCAGCAGTTGTGGGAGGAAGGGCATTCCTTGTAGAAGCATTCTTCACTTAAATCAAGGATGCATGCAAAAATCAGAATGCTGATTGAGCCAGAGCTGGAGATATGCCTGGAGAGCAATAGCTGAAGCTGTGGAGGGGTAGGAATTGGATCTCCAAAGGCTTTGAGAGCCAAACCAAGGTGTAAGGAGTACTTGCTGAGTTAGGAATCTGTCCTGCATCTGCAGCGCTTGACTGCACAGTGTCATGAGACACCACGCAAGCCCCAGAGAAAAGAGCCAGGAAGATGTGGTTTGGATGAAGGAGATGTTGCTGGGGACGGGTTTTGCTTAATCCTGCTGAAGCTCGAGGCCTTCGTCTCCTTTGGGCTGCAAAGTCTGTGCCCTGCAAAAGCCTGGCTTCAGGCCTAGAAATCTGGAAACCTTTACTTTGAAACAGGGCACTTTACTTTTGTTTGGTGCCAGTGGACAGGCCACATAAGTGACAGTGATTGGACCTGAAATCTCATTAGGATGATGGTGGCAGCTGCAGAGCCAGCAGATTTCTGTTGCCTGTGACTAGTCTGAGCATGGCAGCTCCTCTGAGCAGGCATGAGGGTGTCCACTATCCGGACCTGAGAATTTTTGCAGACCAGTCTGGACAGCACTCATTAAGGGTCCTTTACATCTTAGCTGTCAGACAGGTGGATCCCTGTCCTTCCTTCCCCTTGGCCTCATTCTAAAACCTCGTGAATTCATTTTGTTTTGTTTTCAAAGTAACAACCAGGGTTGTAATATCCCCCTCCCCCCTCAGTATTCCATTGTTTAGTCACCATGATTCAGAAACTGACCAGATGAACCAGTCGCTCTCCAAATTCACCCATTGCTCGTTTCCAGGGTAAAGCCTGATAACAGTTTACACCAGCTCCTAGTTCTGTGATGTGATCAAGTCCTCAATAATGATTAATGACCATAAAGACCACGATAGTAATAGATAATAGTTAAAGTAAAAGCTGCTCTTCCTGGGGCCCCTGCCTCTGTGCTAACTCTGTACTTATTAAACAACAGTTCCCTGTTCCCTCCCTCCAGCCTCTGACAACCAATATTCTACCTTCTGTCTCTGTGACGCAGGTTCCTCCAGGTACCTCCTACTGGTGGAGTCACACCTTTTTTGTGACTGGCGCATTTCACTTAACAGGGTGTCATCCGGGTTCATCTATGGTGTAGTAGTGGGTCAGAGTCCTGTTCCTTTTTAAGGCTGAATAACAATACTCCATTTTATATATACACCACGCTTTGTCTGTTTATCAGTCAAAAGTCACTTGAGCTGTCCCATCACCGAGGCCACTGCGAACAGTGCTGCCATGGGAGTGCAAATACCTCTTCCCAACGCTGCTTCCAGTTCTTTGGGGTGCCTCCCAGAAGTGGCATTTCGGGATCACGTGTTCAGCCTACTTTGATTTGGTTGAGAAACCACCAGACCGTTTCCCACTTTGGCTGCGTTATCTTAGACCCCTGTACAACGTGGACCTCTCAGTTTTCATGACCGTAGGCTCAAGGGGGCACAGGGCCTAATGTGAGCGGAAGGGTTGTCTAAAACTTCCTGGTCTCTGCTGCCCTTGGATAAAGCAATGCCTCCCCTAGTCCAGTGGCCACCAGCAGCATGGCAGCCTGTCTCAGGGGTGTCCTTAAGGCCTGGCCGAGACCTCAGACCTGAGGTTCTCTGGCCCACGCTCCAGGCCTCTTGTCAGTGTGGTAAAACTCAGGCCTGGGCTTTTGCAGGATCAGGCTGCAACTCAGGAATTCCCTCTGGGATCCGAAGACCTGCTCTTCAGGCCATTTAGGAATTGGAGCCGCCTTCACACCCTCTACTGTGAGACTGCTTTACCACACCCATGGCCTCCTAAAAGAATTCCCAAGGCTTCGGGGCCTCCTGCTTTCCTTCCAGGGATTTGACGCTGCGGTGGGGGGGGGGGGGCTCATCTGGGGCCTCAGGCCCCCACTGAGAGGTTTTGTGGTCCTGTCCTGATGGTGTTTGGATTCCCACCAGCAGGAGGGAGGGATTCCTGGGAGGTGGACTGGAGACAGTGCCAGCAGAGGCCTGGGTCATGCCTTGTTCTCTAGGGCAAGACAAGACACCAGGGCAGTGGAAGGGAACTGGGTCAGGATGGGGTCAGGACAGACTGAATGCTCTCAGGGAATTCAGTCGTGCCCCAAATCTGACAAGCTGAGCTGTTCTCCCAGATCAGGCAGACAATGTCTAACCCAGTCACATCCCCAACAGACTAAAGGGACAATGATGGATGGAGACTGAGTCATCTAAATATTTGCCCAGATCTCATTGCTCTGTCTAGACCTACTGTCCCATTTTTCACCTCCACCTCCTGGAGGAGAGAGAATGAATGAGACGTCTGGGTATGTTTCAGAGGAATACAGCACAGTGGGATTTGAGATTCAAACTGCCACAGGTTACAATCTTCCGTGGACGCTTCCCTCACCTCCCTGAGCACTGGATTCTGCTGTGAGAGGAGGAGAACCATGCTGTGTTTTATTTGTGCTTATTACAGCACTAGGGATGGAACCCAGGGCCTCCTGCATGCTACTCCTAAGCTACGCCCCACGCCAAGAAGGGTATTTTAGAAGGAGGCAATGTCTCCAAAGTATCTGGCAATTAAGAGGTGCTAAATAAGTGTAAGTTCTCCTTTCTGACTTTATTTCCTGTACCCCCTGGGGTAGGAAGTAGTAGTTTACTAATCTGAGTGTAATAAATTATTAAAAATGTTTTTTTTTCTTGCCAAGGTTTTGTTGCTTCGACCATAGTAACTGAGAAAGTTTCTGAAAGGTGACATAGTAGTCAGGGTGACCCAAACAGATGAAGAAGTTCTTGTATGTGAAGACAGGCCTATGCTAAAGATAAATTAGTATTCACTGGGTCAGGCAGTTATAAATGGCAGAATTCAAGGTTCTATTGAGCTTCCCTAGACCTGGAATGGAACCCAGAGGCATACATACCACCATCCCCCCATCTAGGCACCTGTGGTAGACATTACTAATCAACTGCAGAGTTCTTTCCTTATGAGCCCAGGCAAAGCCTCAGCACTTGAGGCAACACAACGCTACAAGCCACTGACAATCAACTGGAAAAAGACTGTACTTGAACATTTCCTACCCTGTGATTACAGATGAGAAAACAGAGATGGGTGGGAGGTATCTCCAAATCATGCAGCAATCAGAGCTAGAGCCTTAGATTTCAATACTCGTGGACCTGGAGTCTCCCGCTGGAGGAAGCAGAGTTCAGGTGCCTCTGTTTTGTCATAGCTCTGAGGATTAGCAGCAGGAAGGTGGGCTGCCTAGTGTGAGGAAGATGGCGAAGAGTGATAGGGAAAAGCTCTTGTCAAGCCTGGGGGCTGAGGGGCATCATAAGTTCCTAACATGGTGAAAAGATAATTTTCTGGAAGATTGTGAGCTCTAGAAAGGCAGGGGCTTCATCCATCCAGTGTGACCTCTGTATCTCTGTTTGGCATGAGACAGGTGCCCAGAAGCTGAATAAATACATTTAATAGTGGAAAGCTGTGTGACCCAGGGGTTAGTTGGAAAATATAAACAGAAGTAAAAATTCTTGAGCTGCAAATACATAAATGAGTTTTATTTGTTTGAAAGAAAGATTGTGCTCTCCCAAATGAAAGTTTCTCTTGCCTGCATCTCCATTCCTGATCACCCACCATGTGTTGGGCCATGTACTAGGTATTTTTTTTGTGTGTGTGTTTTATTCTCTAATTCTTTTAACCCTCCAAAGTTGGAATTATTTTTATTGGTGAATACAATGGAGTTTGGAGAAGTTAAAAATAACAAAAGTCATGGTTAAGTGGTAGCACTAGAGAATGAACCCAGATATAAAATTTGATTATTTCGATAAAAGAATATATTTCTGATGGAAAAAGTCATGGGAGTTTGCCGTCATAATTTTGGTGGTTCTGAAGAGTTTTCGCTAGTCTTCTACTACCTGTTGATGGCTTGTGGCATTTATACCAA
Organism: Spermophilus citellus; assembly: GCF_964194105.1. NCBI lineage: Eukaryota > Metazoa > Chordata > Mammalia > Rodentia > Sciuridae > Spermophilus > Spermophilus citellus. The sequence continues at coordinate 205,743,248 of NC_138183.1, read as the reverse complement.
GTGCCATTGAACAATACTCATTCCCCATGCTAAAACGGGAAACCAGAGTCACAAAAGGACACCTTGTGGCTGTGCACACAGGGTCTTCCCCCCAGGGATGGTAGAGCCCCTTGGGATCCTGGGAGGGAGCATCAGAGGAGAGTGCTTAGGAGACTGTGGAATCTCTCGCCCCCCCCCCTCATTCTTGCCATGACAGGGCATCAGACTTGCTGCTGCCATGGAGGAACATTCTCAACCATGGCCAAGGGGCACTATGAGTGGGTGGCATGTGCCTGTGTCTGAGGCATTGGCCACTGACATTTTGATGATGTGATGTGGAAAATATAGCCAAAGAGAGAACCACAGGGATTTTCCATCATCTCATAGTTCTGGGCCTCTCAGAAGAGAAAGCTAATCCAAGAGGCAGGGAGGGTAGGTGTTAGGATGGAAGAATATCCAGGCTCAAAAATGGGTGAGGGTCTGCACCCAGGCCAGGGTCCTGGAGGTTAAGGTGTGCAGAGGCCAGCAGATGCTATCCTTCCCAAGCCTGTGAAGCAGTAGGACTTAGGGTCAGCCCTGTGTGCACTTGTCCCAGACTATCAGACTGTGCCTTCTCCATTGCTTTTGGTCCAGTCAATCCCAAGTATGTCTCTGGGGACCTCCTTCCCCAGGGCAAACACACCTATGCATCCTGTGGCAGAAAGGCCAAGTTGAAGGCAAGAGTTCAGGCTCAGTCTGCTCTGGGCAGAGTTCCTCCTGTCCCAACTTTGAGAGCTGATGCCCACTGCCCCTGCTGTGTGCCAGACACTGTGTGACCGTGTCATATATGCTGTTTTCCTTCTAAGCCACCGAAGATGGGTTAAGACAGCCCTACTGTAAAGAATAGGAACACAGTGACTTGCAAGGTCCCACAGTTAGAAAATGACAGAGTGGGATTTGGAAGTAAGCCTGTCTTACCCCAAGGCCTGGACTCCTCCTAGTGCACAACAGTGCCCTACAAAAGGGCCAGATAGGTCGGGAAGGACAACTGTTGGATGCCTGGCACCTGCCCCATAAATGCAGATTATCAGCCTTCATCTTTCTAGCAACAGGACTGCTTAGGGTTTATCACCCCCATTTTACAATGAGGAAACTGTGGCCTAATGGGGTCTGTGGTTGTCTCTAGGGAGAACTCAGGGAGGAAGCAGACCTTGGAAGCTCACTGGAAGGGGAGAAGCCCTAGACCCTTGGAGAGTGGGGACAGCCAGGATGGTATGGCTGGATTCCTTGGTCCTGGCTGCAGTCCATGAGCCCCAGTGGGCAGCTCTGGGACCTCTAGGAAGGACGGTGGCTCCAGCATCTTGGGCAGGAACCCTATGTGGCTTAGACCATCTGCCTGCGGCCTTGCTCTTGCAGCCAAAGCTCCCCATGTTCTCTGCCAGCCCATGAAGCTGAAGCAAAGTATGAAGTAGCCACTTAGGTGCAAATGAGGCCAAAGCACATATTTATCCACCAATGAAATACATCAAGGCTTTTTTCCAGGCCCATTAACATAAATGGCTCAACTTGAAAAGTCTAAAAAGTCTCCTTTTTCATCCAAACCATGGAAGAACCTTATGGGTAGATTTGGGGAAAAGGAAGAATAATGGCTAAAAGCAGGAAAGAAGCCTGAGGGGTTTGGAAGCTCATGAGAGACCCGGGGCCTATGCCAGGCTGCTCCCCTCCCTGTGGCCCTGCCAGCGGGCTGGGGAATTGACTTTTCTTCTATACAGAGGAAAACAACTTTGGTTTTGTCTACTGTTGATTTAAGTTTTTTTCATTTTTAACTATTTTTTAACACTTTACAGTTTTATTTAGAACTTAGTGTATAAGTGAGCACAAAATAAGCACCTATGATATGTAGGCTCTGTGTTCAGAAGGCACTGGTTCTCCGGAGATGAAGTAGATGTTGTTCTGTTTTTGTGAAGTTGGCTATGGAGCGGGCGGGTGGAGCAGATAAGTCAGACATGTTCAAAGTCAAATGATACAGAGGTGTGAGCTTAGTGGCTATTTTGATTGACTTGAAGTGGGAATAAGAAATACAAACACTGAAGGATCTCAATGTGAAAATATGGAAAGAGAGAGGAGACCGAGGAAAGAAAACAGGAGCAGAAATTAGAGATGGGAATAAACACAAAAGAGAGAGAAGTCTGGAGATTTTAAGAGAAGCTTCCTGAAGCAGGGCATGATTAACAGGTAAAAACTTGAGAAGACGTCCACTACTGTGAGACCTGAGAGGCGCCTTGAGGTACACTCAGGTGATCTTTTTTCCCCCACATTTTTTATTGGTGCTTCATAGTTGTGCATATTGTTGGGGCTTATTGTCATATTTGTACAGGCACACAGTATAACCATGTCATTTGGCCAGTATCAGTCTCCACGCTCCCCTCTCCCTCCCTATTTCCCACCCCTTGGTCCCTTTCCTCTACTGATCTCCCTTTGATTTTGGGGGGATCCAGCACCACCTTTGTTTTCTCTTTTTCCTCTCTAACTTGCACATAGGAGAGAAAAAAATAGGACCTTAACCTTCTGAGTTTGACATATTTTGCTTAATGTGATGGTTAATTTAATCCGTCTTCCTACAAATGCCATTAATTTCATTTTCTTTATGGATGAACGAATTTCTGTTGTGTATATATGACACACTTTCTTTTTCCCCTCATCCGTTGATGGGCACCCAGGCTGGTTCCATAGTTTGGCCGTGTGATTGCACTGCTGTAAACTGGGCAGGCAAGTTTCACGGTAGTCATGTGGCTTTAATTTTTCTGTATGAATACGGAGAAGTGGGATAGCTGGGTCATAGAGTGGTTCTATGCCTGGTCTTTTAGGAACCTCCATAATGTTTTCTATAGTGGTTACACTAATTTACAGTCCCACCAAGAGTGTAAAAGTATTCCTTTTTCTCCACATTCTCTCCAGCACTTATTATTATAATATTTGTATTCTTGGCAATTGCCATTCTGACTGGTGTGAGATGAAATCTCAATGTATTGCATTTCCCTAATTGCTAATGATGTTGAATACATTTTCATGTATTTGTTGGCCCTTTGTATTTCTTCTTTTGAGGAGTGTCTGTTTAGTTTATTTACCTGTTTATTAATTGGGTTATTTGCTTTTTTTGGTGTAATGTTTTTTTGAGCGTTTTATATATTCTATGTATTGATTCTCTGTCAGAAGAGTAGCTATCAAAGATTTTCTCCCATTCTGTAGATTCTGTCTTCACATTCTTAATTGTTTCCTATGCTGCACAGAGCTTTTTAATTTAATGCTGTCCCATTTATTAACTCTTGGCATTATTCCCTGAGCTTTAGGAGTCCTGTTGAGAAAGTTGTTGCTTGTATCTAAAAGCTAGAGTGTTGAAGTTGCATACTTTCCTGGTCTAATTCCGAAGTCTTTGATCCATTTTGAGTTGATTTTTGTGCAGGGTGAGAGATAAGGGCCTAGTTTCATTCTTCTACATATGAATAACCAGTTGCCCAGCACCATTTGTTTTAAAAGAATGTCTTTTCTCCAATGTGTTTTTGGTACCTTTGTCAAGATCAGATGACTGTATTATTTGTGTGGGTTTGTCTCAGTATCTTCTACTCTGTTCCATTGGTCTATGTGTCTGTTTTTATGTCAGTACCATGCAGTTTTTGTCACTGTAGCTCTGTAGTATAATTTGAAGTCAGGTATTATGATGCCTCCAACATTGCTATTTTGGCTTGAAATTGCTTTCACTATTCTGGGCCTTTTATTATTCCATATGAATTTTAGGACTTATTTTTCTAGTTCTGTGAAGAATGTCATTGGTATTTTGATGCGGATTGCATTGAACCTGTTTATTGCTTTTGGTGATAGGGCCATTTTAACAATATTAATTCTGCTTATCCATGAACATGGGAGGTCTTTCCATCTTCTGAGGTCTTCTTCAACTTCTTTCTTCCATGTTCTATAGTTTTCATTGTAGATGCCTCTTACCTCCTTGGTTAGATGTATTCTTATGTATGTTATTATTTTTTTGAAGCTATTGTGAATGGAATTGTTTACCTGATTTCTTTCTCAAAAGGTTCATCGTTAGTCTATAGGAAAACTATTGACTTTTGTACGTTGATTTTATAACCTGCTACTTTGTCAGATTTGTTTATTATTTCTAATAGTCTTTTGGTGGAGTGTTTTTTTTTTTAAGGAAATTGAGGGAATTCTTTGGAATGCATATTTTTAATTAATCTTTGTATTTGTGTGGGGGTGTGCTGGTAAACAAATTCAGAGGTTTGAGCATGCTAGACAAGAGCTCTACCCCTGAGCTACATCCCCAACTCTCTTTGGGATGTATTTTTAAAAGAGGATACTAAATTGGCAGCACTAGAACCATGGTTCTTACTCCTGGATGTACATCAGAATGGCTTTCCTTGTCTACTCAGAATTTGATAGGAAGAGAAATGCATTTTTATTTTCACTAACTTTTTTTTTGGGTTATAAATGGACACAATACCTTTTCTTTACTTGTTTACTTTTTATGTGGTGCTGAGGATCGAACCCAGGGCCTCACACATGCTAGGCAAGTGTGCTACCACTGAGCCACAACCCCAGCCCCAAACTTTTAAATTATATGTTACATTTACATATAGGCTATCAACCATAGCACTTTAGCTGTATCTGTAAGCCAATACCAATCACAAATATTTTTGCATTCTCTTTATGTTGTTGCGTTCTTGAAATAGTGTGTATGCGCATCACTACTTAGAAATTAAGAGAGTTGTCAGACTTGCCATTAGCTCTTAGTCTCCTGTGTATAAATAAAGAAGCCCATAAAATATGATAGCTCCAAATATTTTGATGCTTGTCATTGGTGCAGTTCTCTTCCTTTGTAATTTTGGGTGCTTTCCTTTCTCCATCCAAATGCTTCATTCTGAGAAGGGGCCCTCTGGCTTTAGCTAGCTGCTGAGGGAGCCCTTTAGGGCCTCTGGGTGACTCAGACATGGCCTTATGGACAGTGGGGAGGTTGTTGAAGAGGTCCATCTGGTTCTGTCACTGTTGCTCCTGGAGACAGGAATTAACCCCTGTTTCTCTGAGTAAAGTCAGCTTCTCCACTCAGGTGGTTTGGCTCCTAATGCCTGGGAAGGACAATTTGCAGGAAGCTGAATTTTGGAAAAAATCTCCTGACCACTGACCTTATAGGGGGGCTCGAGAAGGCTGGAGTTGGGATCCATTTCAGACGTAGGAATCTTCAAGACCCAAGTAGCCCAGTTGGTGAGCCATACAGACCTGCTGCTCGGGACCTCATTGAAGACTAACCTATCTCTTAAAGGCCCGGGCCTCCGGCTGTAGCACCTGCCTCTCAAACCATTTCCTGCCTCCCACTCCCTTATAGTCCAGCTCAAGGATGCAGATGTGACATGCAGAGGAGGTTACTGATGTGTTGGGGGGGATATATGCACCCTTACTGGAGTCTTGTTCTTCCTTAGAGAAGATTCACCTGCCCTACCAAAGGCTCCAGCCCCAAGCCTTTGGGATGGATGAAGATGAGAAAGATGAGCTGGTCTTCATTCCCCCTTGGTTCTCTAGGGAATGAGTCTAGCTGTATACACTCTGATATTATGTGGACACTGTCTCCAAGTCCTAACACTGTCTCCAAGTCCTAAGCATGTATGGGCATGACACATTCATTACTTTCTTCCCGAGGCAAGGAAAAATAGATTTGAGGGTTTGGGTTAGGCCACTTCAGCTCCCTGACTCATCAAAACAGTAAACAAGAAACCAGCCGAGTGAACATGGAGAAATTGTGTGCCACCCTGTGATGGAGGGACTGTCCTTAGCCCACCATGTGACTGACCACAGAGCCCTCTGAGGGCCTGGCTGGCTCTTGTCATTACTGAACAGCACACGCAGGGCTTTCACCCTGTCCCTGAACCTTCAGCCCTCCTTTATTCTTTCCTTGAATGAAGGATGAAGGGATTGCACAACCCATCACATGAGCAACCCAGGCTTAGCTGTGTTCAGGTCAACAGTGGGAATGTGACTAAGCCTCGCCCTACGAAGTGCTGGGTTTGAAAGAAAGGTGATTTCATTAGGGCTTATGGGGTTTTCTGAGGGAGGAGACACAACACCGTGGCTACTCAGAAGGCCCTGAACGCCAGACCTGTCATGTCAGGGCATCATCCTGGCCCATGCCCAGAGGTCAGGAGACCATGAGAATGTGAAGGCCAGGGACACACTGCCAGGATGGTGGCTCCGCTGCTCTCTGAGGCTGAGCATTGTTGTCTGGGGCGGATGCCAACAGTGGGTGTACCTCCTGTTCTGGATGTCGGTGCTGTACAGAGTGGCCAAGACCTCCAGGACTGGGGGCAAGGGGCTGCAGGACCCGGATGAGGACCTGAGCCACACTGTTGTTTTCACCCCTAAACCAGAACAGGAGGACGGGAAGGGTGATGGAAAACAGCCCAAGGTGGCCCCGTGTGGGGGTGAGAGTGTGGAAGGGGGTAGATCAGGGGCAGCCCTCAGACCAGAGTCACACGGAAGCTCAAGGGAGACACTCCTGCTGTGACTTCCAGAGATGACTCCTTGGAGATCTGCCGTGACACTTCAAAAGCTTGTCACCATTCCCTGGATGGGACTCCTCCTGGTCTCCTTCCAGGAGAATTGTCACCACATCCCCAAGATACTGAAGTCAGGAACCACTCATGACTCCTCAGATATGTGAGGACCCCAGAGAGCCCACATCACTCCCTGGATGTGGCTTCTGAGGGCCACTGTCCATGGCCCAGAATTTTTTTATTAATTAAGAGAGAAGCATGAAGACCCTCACCATGGGCTTGCAGCCTGGGGGTGGAGGTGTCTGTGCCTGAGAGAATAGCCATGACCCCGGGAGCCACCTTTAGTCCCTGACCCAGTCACATGGCCATCATCAGGGAATGGCCCCTCTGAGGTTCACTGGGGTTCATAGGTACCTAGATCCACTGAACCTGAACAGTGAGGGGAGGTGACTAGTCAGGGAAAATGGCATCTCACTAGTGTGGTCTCTGGAGAAGCCAAGAAGGTCAAGGAGGGCCAAAGTGGAGGTGAAGATTGGGTGAAGTCAGCCACCATGCTATAAAGTGACCAAGCAGGGAGGTCTGGGACCAGATTCCTCTCTCTGAATGAGTGCCTGAGATTGCTGAGGAAATGTAACTCGCCATGTTGTGTTCCGGTGCCTTCTCCTCAGCTTCAGGCAGGGAAGCGATCCCTGCTCATAGGCACCCACAGTCCTGTGGAACCCTGAGATCACCAGATCACAGTCCCCCGAAGTAAGATGGCGAGCAAAGGGCAAGCTTGGGTGCATTGTGTTCTGGTTGTCTGTTACCCCAAAACCTCACCCATTCATTGTGCTCCTGGGTTTTATAAGTCAGGAATCTGGACAAGGCACCCTGGGATGCTTTGTCTCTAAAACCTGAGACCCGAAGCCAGGGGAGACTCGTGACCAAGGCAGGACTCACCCAGAGGCTCCTGTCGTGTCAGATGCTGGCCACTGCCGAGGGTCTTATCCGGGGCCCCTGGCCTCTCCATGTGGCCTGGACTCCCTCACAGTGTGGTGGCTTGATTCAGAGGGCAGGCGTCTGAGGACGGAGAAGCAGACAAGCTGAGCTGCCTCATGACCTGGCCTTGAAAGTCCAGCCGCATCTTCTGCTCCACGTGCAGTGTGTTAGGAGTGGGTCATGAGAGCCCGAGTGCCTCCTGGGGTGGGGACAGGACGGCTGGGGGGTGGTCTGCTGCCCTTCCAGTTCCCTCCTGCCTCCTGTTCTGGAGAAATTCACTTCATCCAAAGAGGCTATAAGTACTGTGGTACGAGAAAGGGCCAGTGGTTCAAGGGAAGGTCTGGGGGCTTTGGGGGTGGAGCACATCTTGCCTTGGGTTGCCTAGAGAGGCCATGGACCAACCATCCACAGGTCAGGACTCTGCTGCTGGACAGGGTCACTCCCCAGATTGCATAGTCACTCCCAGTCCTCCCAACCTGGATGTCGGCTTCCCCAGTGTGAGTTGTGGCCAGTCTTATAAATGCCTGCAGGCCTTTGACTTACTGTTCTCTTCCCCAACTTTCCCCTGGGTGGATACAGCAGGCCAGGGCAGCACCAAGGAGAAAGGTGCAGCTACCTAGTGAGGAGAGCCAGGGAAGGTTTCAGATTGGAGGAGACACCGGAGCTGCTCCTTGGAGATGAATCACCAGATGAGGCAGGAAGGGATTCTAGAGGCATGGGCTCAAACCTAGACCTTGTAGGGACAGCAGGTTGGGAACTGACCCTAGAAATCTTTGTAGGCCATGCAGAGTTTGAACTCCAGGTTCTGGTTGGTGGAGTAGGTAGTAGGACACCCTCAGAATGAAGGTCTTATTGGGACTCAGAGCATTGGTGATTTTGCTAGAGTCCAGGATCCGTGAGCCCTGCAGTTCGCAGGGGTGAGGAGCATCTTTTTCCAGGGAGGAATGTTGAGACTCCATCTGGGATAGACCCTATGTGGTGTCAGGATCCTCGAGAAGCAAGGCTGGTCTGAAGGTTTCTGGGTAGGTGAGAATCATGGCCAGGGGAGGATGAACTTGTTGTAGGACACTTCATGGGTTCCGCTTGGTGCAGTCAGGGCAGAGAGTTCCCTAGTGACAGAACTCCAGGCCCCCCTCCCTGGTCACTGGGGGACAGGCCTGTTTTTAACTTGCTCCTTCCTGTCACATTATTTTATTATGTCCCTATCACAGATGCCGACTGACTGTTCCCAGGGCCTGGAAGGCGGCCTGCCTCCTCCAATTATGTGTTGATTGAATTAGTCCAACCTCAGCCTTCTCCAGGGCCCCTCAGCTGGCCCAGCTTTCAGAGCAATTATGATCAGGGAGGTGCATAATCAGGTTTGCGATTTGGATTATAATTGGGGCTGCGGTAAGGAGCCTGGTGGAGAGAGAGGGAGGGTGTGACCTGGGGATTAGGGGGTGTTTGCGAGGCACAAAGCTCTCTGCTACCTGCAAGGAAGCCTCACTCTTATTTCTGAGCCTAAGGCAGACCCTCACATCACCAGACTCCTTCCCACGCTCCACCCTTAGCAGGAGCTGGCCTCAGTGGGGACAGGGACACTCCCTAGGAGGGTGGAGGAGAAAAGGAGCGAGGCCAGCTGTCTCTGGCACTCAGCACCTTCTCCAGGGACCCAGGTCCAGATTCTGCTCCTGGAAACCTGGCCAGAACTTGGCTCTCGCTGTTGCTAAAAAAGCTTTTCTCCTGGAGTCACCTGTGGAACTTTGGTCACCCTGGGCGTGGCCTTCTGTGCTGTGCTGGAGGCCTGCGGGCTGGCAGCACCCAACCTGAAGAGAACCCCAGTGGCTGAGGGGCTGCGCCTGGGACGTCACTCCTGCTCTGCTGGTGTGTCTGTAGCTGGGAGAAGACTGGAGCGGCTGGGGACAGTCTGTGCCTTTCCCTGTGTGGTAGTGAGCCTTCTGTTGCTGGGAAGAGCAACTTACAAGCAGGAAGGTTTATTTGGATGGTGGCTTTGCTTGGCTCCATGACCTCTGGGCCAGTGATGAGGCAGAGCTTATGATGGGGCCTGCAGTGGGACAAGGCCACTCACCTCGGGCAGCTGGGAAGCAAAAAGAGACAGGGTCCGGGTCCCAATAGTCCCCTGGGGGCCCACACGGAATGACCTATCATTCTCCACCAGGCCCTGCCTCCCAAAGGGCCGCAGGCTGCTGACCAAGCCTTTAGCATATGGGCCTTGGGGGAAATTCCAGAACCAAACTATGAGTTCCCCATAGGGGGGTTCTCCTCCTCACTTCTGAGACTGCTCTTTTTATTATTTTTATCTGTTCATTTTAGTTATACATGACGGTAGGGTGCATTCGGACATACCATATATACATGGAGTATGACCCAGTTCTGTGGTTGTACATGCTGTGGAGTTACACTGGTCGTGTATTTATGTCCAGTTCATTCTACCGTCTTTCCTATCCCCATCCCTGCTCCCTTCCCTTTCCCCTTTGTCTAATCCAGTGCACTTCTATTGAACTTCTATTCTTCCCTACCCCGGTCCCCTTATGGTGACTTAGCATGTGTATATCAGAGAGAACATTTTACCTTTGTTTTTTGGGGGGATTGGCTCATTTCACTTAGCATGATACTCTCCATCCATTTATCAGCAAATGCCATCATTTTATTCTTCTTTAAGGCTGAATAATATTTCATTGTGTACATATGCCATAATTTTATCCGTTCATCTGTTGAAGGGCACCTAGGTTGGTTCCATAGTTTAGCTATTGTGAATTGAGTTGCTATAAACATGATGTGGTTGTGTCACTGAAGTATGCTGATTTTAAGTCCTTTGGGTATAAATTGTGGGATGAGATAGCTGGGTCAAATGGTGGTTCCATGCCATGTTTTCTGAGGAATCTCTATACTGCTTTCCAGAGTGGTTGCACCAGTTTGCAGTCCCACCAGCAATGTGTGAGTGTGCCTATTCCCCACATCCTCACCAGTATTTACTGTTGCTTGTATCCTTGATAATTGTGAGGCTGTTCTTTTTACCCCACATTGAAAAGCTCATGGACAGAGGATCTGATGGGGAAGGGCAAAACCATCAGGGACACTCAGCCTGGTGCATGTCTCTGGTCCCTGGTCCTCTGTGCTAGCTGATCTAGAGGTGAACCCAGCCGGTCTGGGTTCACCTCTCAGCTCTACCTCTCACTAGCTGTGTAACTTTGGGCAAGTTACTTAGCTTTTCTCATCTGTAAAACAAAAAGGAATAATAATAGTAGTAGTGAATTGTATCCGTGGATTGTTTTAAAGTTTTCACTCTGGCCTGCAGTAAGCATGGTATACATATTCATCATATAGAATCCGAGAACTTTTCTCCAAATACAGAACCTGTACCTGCAACAACCCCCCCCTGAGGTATAGGACAGAACCTGGGGTGGCGGAGGGGTGGGACAACCCTTCTGGGCCTCCTCCCTTGGATTGCTGGGTGGTCTTTGCCTAGCCAAAGGTCCAAGGTCAGGAGGGGGCTCCTGGATGTCCTTGTTGACCAGTTTCATGGCTGTTTTTGAGGCCACCCTTCTTCCTGTGCCCACTGGCTCCTTCTCATCCTCCTGCCTAAGGCTTCTAAGAAACATCCCTGCAGAGCCTGCCCATTTGCCTGGGTCGGCAGGTAAAATTCTGTGTGATACTAAAATAATTTTTAATATAAGTCTGTCCCATGTAAAATATAGGGAATAGTGTACTGAAGTATTATTTTTATTTTTTCTTGCCCAAAATGCAAATTTCACCGGGTGTCTGATATTTTTATTTGAGGAATCTGGCAATCCTGATTTGAGTCCCCCAACCTAAGGGGCGATTGATGTAGGACAAAACAAGATGTCGGGCCACGGGTGGGCAGGACTGGGTCCTTCCTTACATCAAGCCTGGTGGGTGCTGGCGGTGCTGCAGGGCAGGGCCCACACACTTGGACCTGAAGTTCTGTCCCCAGCCGGCTCTTCCGGATGCAGAGTGTGACCGTGTGCTAGGTGTGCTGAGCAGGACGGACCCACACAGGGCACGGCAGTCCCCTGCCCCGCCACCATGTGCCTCTGGAGTAGGGGCTGAGGCTGTGCAGCTTTGACCCTGAGGCTGGGACCCTGGACAGGTGTTGGGGGAGCAGGCAGGGTGGCCTCTAGGCACCATTCCCGCTCAGGCAGGGCGACATGAACACAGGAAGACGTTTCCTTTGGAATGAGCTCAGTTCCCCAGAGGGAGCACTGAGCACTCGTGCTCCAAGAATGTGCTGGGAAGCCCCGGGAGCCTGGGGAGGCCCTCTGTGGCCTGGCAGCAGGACAGGGTCCTGGCGTCGGGGACAGCTTCTCTGTGGAACAGTTGCTCCCCAGGCTGAAGACTCTTGGGCCTGAAGGGGGCTTCCTGAGCAATGGAGAGAGGAGGCCAGCGATGGAGAGAGGAGGCCAGCAATGGAGAGAGGAGGCCGTCGAGGAGGCCAATGGGGAATTGTGCTGTATTGTGGGGCGAGAGGAGAGGAGGAGGAGGAGGGAGAGGACGCCAAGGGCATTTCCCAAGTGACCAGGCACTCAAGGGCTGGGCAGGGGACATACTCCATGCCTAAGTCCAGCTGGGGGCACATTCTCTTCCCTGGCTTGTGTGACATGGGGAACAAGGAATCGGTAGGAGCAGCTCAGGCTACTGTGGAGGCTGGCACTTCAGGACAATTACAGCTTCAGTTCCCAGCGCCCACCTGGAGTTTCCACAGGGTGGCTTCTGCACGCAGGGTGGGCCGGGAGCCTCGGGAGGGCGCCTGCCGCCCTGCGCTGGCTTTTTCCAGTGCGGCCTCCAGGAAAGACTGCGGGGCCGGCCATGTCCCAGACAGGCATACAGTTAACAGGCTCCCGGAGCTGGCTTTGTCTGAAGGTCCAAAAAACCTCCCAGGAATGGGGGAAATCCGACTTAGAAATTCCTAGAATAAAGGGGAGGCCACCCACCACCTCCTGGGCACCCTTTCTAGCCCTCCAGGCACCTTGCTCCAGGGTCAGACTTGGGGACCTGCCTTCCCACAGTGGGCTGGGTTGGCAGTCCCGTCCCTGAGAACTCCAGAGCTCCTTCCTGTCCCAAGTACCACCTCCTGTCCCCTGCCTGAGCCCTCAGCCCAGCCCACCCATCTCCCAGAGTCTGGCCTCATCTCCTGAGAGCCTTGGGTTAGGGTCAAGGGGAGCTCTGCCCTTACCCACGACCTTGGCAAGCAACTTCGCCGCTCTGCCTGCTTCCTTGTCTGAAAGTGGGGCTTCTTTTTTATATATTTTTTGTTTGTTCTTTTTAGTTATGCATGACAGTAGAATGCATTTTGACATGTCATACATACATGGAGTGTAACTTCCCATTCTTGTGGTTGTACATGATGTGGCGTTACACTGGTTGTGTGTTCATATGTGAGCATGGGAAAGTAACGTCCGAGTCATTCTACTGTCTTTCCCATTCCCATCCTCTCTTCCTTTCCCCCACTTCTCCTTGTCGGATCTGGTGACCTCTCCTGCCCCCATTGTAAGTTAGCATCCAGAACATCAGCCTTTTTGGGAGAGGAGGGGTTGGGGATTGGCTCATTTCACTTAGCATGATAGTCTCCAGTTTCATCCATTTACTTGCAAATGCCATAATTTCATTCTTCTTTATGGCTGAGTCATATTCCATTGTGTATATATACCGCATTTTCTTTATACATTCATCTGTTGAAGGGCACCTAAGTTGGTTCCATAGCTTAGCTATTGTGAACCGAGCTGTATAAGCATTGATGGGGCTGCATCACGGTAATACACTGATTTTAATTCCTTGGGGTTATACTGAGGAGTGGGATAACTGGGTCAAGTGGTGATTCCATACCAAGTGTTCTGAGGAACCTCCATACTGCTTTCCAGAGTGGTCGCACCAATGTGCATCCTACCAGCAATGGATGAGGGCACAAAAGCGGGGCTTCTTTTACTCGCTTTGGAAGATAAGATGGTGCGAGGATGAGATGGAGATGCTGGACGGGGCCTAGCCTCCAGTGTGGATTGAATTGTGTCACATTTTCTTGCCCTTTGTCCTCCTTGTTCTGCTGGCCAGTCTGGGCCCTCCTGCAGTGAGGTGACACTGTCCCCCTCCCATTTGTCTCCACCCCACAACAGAAGGCTCTGGGACGAAGCAGGAGTTTGTGTGGTGATGAGGGAGAGAGCCTGAAGCTCCGTGTTCCTGCCTTCAGTGAAAACAAGTGCTCATTCCACAGAGTGAGGCCCGTCAGCCCACCTGGGGCTCGCTGTAGTTGCAGCCTCCTGAAACGGCCCTGGGCTCCTTCCCCGAGTTAAGCCCTGCAGGTGGAGATGCACTCTATGAGCCCAGAGGCTGGAGGCACCATGAACATTATCTCTTTGAATATGCCCAACAACTTCCTGACGGTCCCCATTCTACAGATAACAGAACTGAGGCAGAGATGCTCGGGGTTTTCCCAGGATCACCTGGCTTGTCAGTGAAGCTAGATTTGAATCCAGGCCTGGGCCTCGGAGCCGGTGTGTCACTCCCATGTGGCCCCAGGGACACTCGTGTCATGCAGCAGTGTGGCAAGTGCAGCGCTTCTGGGGAAACGTGGGGTCCCAGTGGGGAAAGGTGCATTCCTTGACCTCTTGTGATGTTGGCACTGAGAGTCCCCCAACCCCAGCCAGCCTGCAGTCCTGGGAGAATCTGGACCTCAATCAGTCCACCCCTGTATCCCATCAGCTCATCCTGGGAGCAATTGTGGCCTAGAGCTACCTCCCCCACTCCAGGAAATGGCCAGCCACAGACAACAAGCCCCACCCCAACCTTGAGTCACTGCTGAAGCATAGGACTCCCTGATTGACTGAGGTCTCAACCAGGGAACACTGTTCTGTCCCTAAGGCTCAGCATCTTGAATATGCCTGTGGTTCCCCACTAGCCTGTTCTAGTCCCAGCAAGAAGATGGTGGATGCTCAGGAATAGAACTGGATGTGTGTGAAAATGTGGGTGATGGGCTTGTTTGGAGGGAAGGGGGCATGTATGAGTGTGTATTAGTGTGCTAGCGCTCCTGTAACAAAGCACCACACACTGGTGGTCTCTTAGCAGAAATTTATCCTCTTACAGTTCTGGAGGCCAGAAGCCCCAAATCAAGTTTTTAGCAGATTGTTTCCTTGTGAGGGCAGGATGTCTTCCAGGCCTCTCCCCTTGGCTTAGAGATGCCTTCTTTTCTCTGGGTCTCTTTACCTTGTCTTCAGTCTGTGCATATCTGTGTCCAAATTTTCTTTTTTTTACAAGGACAACAATCCTATTGGACCTCATTGTAACTGATTGCACCTGCAATGACCGTGTCTCCAAATAAGGTCACATTCTGAAGTATCAGGGGTAGGATTTCAAAATAGGAATTTTGGGAGACAAGAATCCATATCAGGGCATTTCAAGGCCATAGAGGCAGTGAAAAGAGTGAGTGCTTGGGCATCTGATGGACTGGTGTTGAATCTTGGCTTTTCTTCCCCTAATGTTCTTGGGCTCTGAGGCTCAGTTTCCTCATCTGCAAAGTCAAGATTGACCCATAGAAGCCCTGAGCCTGTGGCCCCACACAGATGCCTTGGAAAACCTGGAGGGATTTGTTTGTGGTCCCTCCATCTCCCACAAATTTGTTTCTGCTTCCTGGGAGCCTCCCTCCTCTGATAAACTCCCAGGTGGAAAATCAAAAGCGAGAACGGCTCCTTTGCCATTTTCCACTATTTCATGATGGTGCTGAAGCACCGGTACAGTGTCCAGGCCCAGTGTCCCTGCCAAATGCACACTGCCTTCCCAGTCCCGCTTCCCCGCTGGCTTCTGAACTTTCTAAATATAGCTCCTTCCCTGGGACAACAAAGAAACCATCCTTGGAATGGCTGCAGTCCCCATAACCAGCTTCTGGGCTGTCTGTCAGGGAGGGAGGAGTCGGGCAGACCTAGTGGCTGGGACTTAGAGCCGCCCTGAAACCCAAGCGGCTGGCTTTTGTCATCCAGCCTTAATGACATGTAGGCCCAAACGCCCAGAGGCTATGGCCTTGGCCCTCTGTCTCTGGGGATATGGGGAGCCCAGGGCCCTGCCAGGCAGGCTCTGTTAAACTGGGACTGAGCAAGACATTGGTTCACGCTGGAGGGAGAGCAAAGTGAAGATCTCCTCCGAAGAGATGGGAAGGGCCTGTCTTTAGGGACTCCCAGGGCCATCTCGGACAAGCCAGGCAACTGGGCAGATCCTTCACCTAAGTCTCAGTTTTTACATCTGCGAGGTGAGACAATAACCATGTGGATTTGATCAGAGGGAATCTGTGCCACTTGGCGGGAAGCCATAGCCCTGCTGTGATGGATGGCTGTTGTAGCCTCTGCTCAGTGTGCTACCTTCCCCATCCTGTGTGGGCCTTCAGTTCAGGCTCCCCGTGGAGAGGAGCCTCTCCTGCTGTCCTGGGGCCTGAGAGGTGGGTGGTCCTGTGGGGTCTTCACTGTATATAACCTGAGACACTGAATGCAGAGCTCTGCCCCCTCGCCCCCAACCCCACCCTGGCATTGACTGAGGAAGCAGCTGAGCCTCCCTGGCCTCTCACCTGAGCTCTGCAGCCAGCCTGGGCCCAGCTGGGTGCGGTCCATTTAGTACCTTGGCTCCAAGGTGGACACGCTCCTGAACACAGGTTAAAGAAGTGGAACTTTTGAATAAAACCTGGATCACTAAGCTCAGGGCCTGGCTGTGCCCATCACATGTCATCCCCTCCCACCTGCTCAGTTCTGCTAAGGTCTGAGGACCTGCAATCTTCCTTGGATTGGAGATACCTAGAAAGGTGGGACCTACCCCTCCTGCTAAGGGGGCCTCGGGAGAGACCCCGTAGGAACAACCTTACAGGAGGGAAAGCCAGTCTTCCTACAGTGAGAGGCCACTCTGCCCCAGGACTTTCCTCCTGTGGGAGTACACACAGGCTGCTGCCCACCTGTTTGACACCCTCTGGGAAAAAGTCAGGACTAGTTGTTCAGTCCCCAGCGTTGACAGGGACAGAGCTGTAGAGCTGTTGAGGAGGCATCAGGCCCCTGCCTTTTTAGACCTGCCTTTCTGCTGACAAGCTGGGCCCCTGCGGGGCTGTGCCAGGGAATCAGACATGGGAGGGGTGAGGGAGGGTGCAGCCGTCTGTTGCCATGGTCACCATTCACAGAGCACTAATTCAACACAACAGCTCTGGAAATAGCTCCTGCTATCGGCCTTGTTTTTGTGTTAGAGGTAGAATCAGCAGCCCAGGGTCATACCGCTCTTACGGGCAAAACCAGGATTCAAAGTTTGTGCACCTGGGATTTCTAATGTGATCACGATTCTTCCCAAGCATTGCCAGGGTCTGCCGGGAAGGACCATTGTGCATCCACCCAGGCAAGCTGGTGAGCTAGCTCGAAACAAAACACGGGGTTTTTCTAGAGGGAAAGCAGGCTACTGGCATTCCTGGAGGTCTCACACACATATCAGCTAAGGAAACCAGTTGCTTTAATGTGTTTGGATTTTTTCAGAGGTCTCTGGCAAGCTTCTATGCCCCCCAATTTTTCCATTGTTTGAAAACAATGAATCACTTCACTGTGGCTTTGCAGGAGATGCCTTGCCACACACAGAGGCCCACTGGGGAAAGGAAGCTATTCCTGGGATGGCCATGTACATGTCCTATGTGGGTAACTGTAACAGCAGATTCTCAGGGGACTGGTACAAGAAGGATCCTAGCTCATAGTTTTCAATTAAAGACCTGGAAAAGGAAGCATATAGTATGTAGTCAGAGTTCCAAATCCACAAAGAATTTTGGGGGAAGAGGAAGCCAAATTAATGGAATGCCTATGTTCTTTGCTTTGATTTCCAAATCATTGCTAGGGATGAGCGTTTGCACCCTGTTTGCCACAGTGGCAGCAAGTGGTCGCATCCATTCAGCACTTACCCACTGTGTGCCCATTTTGTGGCAGGTGGTGTGCAGGACACAGACACACATGTGAAATTCTATTCTGCTTTTAGAAAGTGGGATTGTGTAATTCTAATACGGGCGTGCTTTACTTTCTGACATATTGTAGAAATCACTATGCAAAGAGGGCCACTCCATTCATTTTAAGGTCAACCTGGAGACACTACTCCATAGAAATGACTCTGGAATAATCAGTTCCCTTTCATTGGTCATTTCTGTTAGTTCTGGAATTATGAATAATACAACAGTGTGGCCTCAAACATCTTTGTATTCAGATATTTGCATCGAGGACAAGTGTTTCTTAGAATGGATACCTGGAAGGAAAATTACCTTGATGTGTGCATTAGATTTTTGTTAGATGCTGATGAATTGCCTGCAAGATTTTTTTTTTTAAATCTAGCTCAATATTAATTACCTCCAAAGCACCTGGAAATGCCCATTTCCTGAAACCCCTACCAACCCTAGATATTGTATTAGTTCCTGTTGATGCTGTAACAAACTACCACAACCTTGGTGGTCTGAAACAATACAGACTTATGATGTCACATTTCTGTAGGTCAGCAGTCCAACCTGGTCTCACTGGGATAAGCCCATAGGGTGGGCAGAGCTGCATTTCTTTTGGGGAGCTGTAGAGGAGAGTCTGTTCTGGACCATGCCCCTTTCTGTCTGGAAACCCAGCAGTGAACAGTGGATCATCTGTGACGTTTCACATGACATCAATCTGACACTGACTGTTCCTTCTTCTCTCCCCTTTCCCATGTCTAAAGCCCTTTATAATATCAGGCACAACCTAGGATACAGTCCCTGTGTTCAGATTGTAATTCAGATTTAGCAACCTCAATCCCATCTTTCCCCAGAACATCCACAGATTCCATAATTCCTGTGGCTCAGGAGGATGAGACAAAGAGCATTGCGAGTTCAAACCCTGCCTCAGCAATTTAGCAAGGCCCTAAATAATTCAGTGAGACCCTGTGTCTAAATGAAATATAAAAAGGGGGACCAGAGATGTGGCTCAGTGATTAAGTGTCCTTGGGTTTCAAAAAGAAAAGAAAAAAAATTCCAATCCACAGATTTCTGTTGCTATAAATTTTCTATTTGTACCCTTTATCTCCTCTTCTACCATGTTCCTTTCCCCCCACCTTGCCAGATGAATTATGAATTCGTTGGACACAATACCTTTATTTTATTTATTTTTATGTGGTGCAGGGAATTGAACCCAGTACCTCGCACATGCCAGGCAAGCGCTCTACCACTGAGCCCCAGCCCCAGCCCCGAATTATGAATTCTTTAAGAGCAAGGACTTTCTCATTTTCCCCTATGTGTCTCCAGAGCCTCAAAATGTAGCCAGATTCATAAAAAGGTTTCAAAACCTGTTGGTCCTTCCTTCCTCCCAAATGTCATCCTTCCTACTCCATTCTCTTGCTGTTCTGCCTTGGAGAAAATGTCAGGAAGCTTCCTGCTGAGCTGCCTACATTGGGTCTGTAAGGGAGGGTGTGGTGGGCTGAGACAACGAATGTCTTGTGATCTACACTCAGCCCTCTGGATCCCTGGGTTCAACCAACTTCAGATGGAAAACATTTTCAAAAATTGTGTTTGCACTGAACAAGTACAGACTTTTTTCCTGTCATGTGTGATTCCTTGAACAAGACAGTAAACCATTTATTTACAGAGCATTCACATTGTATGAGGTGCTGGAAGTAATCTAGAGATGATTGAAAGTGCTCAGGGGGACATGTGTAGGTTATATGCAAATTCTATGCTGTTTTATATAAAGGACTTGCGCATCTGTGGATTTTGGTACCTGTGTTCTGAAACTGATGATTGTATTTACAGCCACATGGACTTCTCTTGCCACCACGGGGTCTTGGGTCCAGCCAGCTCCTACCTAGCTCAGCTGCTTAACTTGGACCACCCCCGTCAAAGCCTGCTTCTCAGCAATAAAAACAGCGATGGCGTCATTCCTGACATTTGAGGCTTGCTGAGAGAGTGGCAGGAACAAAGCCTCACCTGCTCCGTTTAGGGGGGAGAGTCCTGGTTGCTGAGCTGCCAGTACCTTGCAACAGTGATCATCGGTCCCAGAATGGCAGGAAGGGGACTGATGGCCACTACTGGGCTGAGATAAGTGGGACCTGAGGGAGATGTGCAGAAGAGTAATTTTAGGTCATTTTTAGACTATTAGGCAATGTGTTTTCTTTTGACTTTTTTTCAAAATCACAGTAAAGAATTGCTTGTTAGTCAATATGGGGGTCAGTCTGAAGCTCCTGGTGAGCAGAGTCTGGTGCAAGGTGGTGACTTGGACCTGCCAGTAACACAGGTGCCTTTGCTCTGGCTGCCTGCTGTCCTCCAGAGGTGCTGTGTCCAGTGAGGCTGTTCCAGTCAGCTATTTTGCTGCTGCGACTAAAGGGTCTGACCAGAACAACTGTAGAGGAGGAACAGTTTATTTGAGGGCTCATGGTTTCCGAAGTCTTAGTCCGTAGAAGGCCGGCTCCATCCTCAGGGCTCCAGGTGAGGCTGAACATCATGGCAGGAGAGGGTGGCGGAGGAGTGCAGCTCACCTCATGGTGACCAGGAGGCAGAGAGAGAGACGCCACTCTCCAGATACAGATATATACCCAAAGCCACACCCCAATTCCCACCCCCTCCACCCACACCCTACCTCTCAGTTACCACTCAGTTAATCTCTATCAGGGGACTAAATCACTGTTGGGGTTAAAACTCTTACCACCCAATCATTTCAGTCTGTGTCTTTTTAGTCTCTGCAGTGTTGGCCAGGGGATGCCCAGGCCTGGACCAAGGACAACAGCTCCTTCCCAATAATAGGGCTTCATTTCTTTGGCCACTTGGCCACAACCTCTCTGCTGATTCCCAGTCTACACGTATACTTAGGCCCCTGGTACCTAGAGAGCCTGCCCATACCCCTTGGTAGTACTACCTCGGCTCACAGTGCAGAGGTGGGGACCAACTCCAGGCACTTAGATCCAGGCCTGCCTGTTAGGCTTCTCCAGGATGCACTCCCTACCTGCTTACAGGTGGAGGATATATTGAAACAGAGGGGAGGCAGGTCCTCCTCTCTGCCAAGGCCTTTCCAGAAGGCATGCTGGGGCCCCAGAATTCTAGGCCTTAGGGAACCTCGCTGCCCTCTAGATGCTGTATCTCAAGCCCTGAGCCCCTCTGCTCAAGAGCTGCTGGTGGGCAGTGTCCCTGTACCCTGCACTAGCTGGGTGCTCTGGGGGAAACCCTTGGCCTCTCTGAGCCTCCCTTTCCCAGTTGGCAACATGGGGAGGCAATGCCTATCTGCCACCTGCTGGGACAGTCACCTAGTGGAGCCCAGCCTGCACTGGGGGTTGATGGTTGTTCTTGTCATCACATTCCCCCCTTTCCTGCCCTCCTTTCCATGCTTTGAAGTTGAGACCAGAGCCTGACTCGGGGACGGACAGGCGTCCTTCCTCCTCCTCCCCTTCATCTCTCCACCTCGAGGAGTTGCCAGTCATGGGGAGAAAGCTCCTGCCCAGGGAGGCGGGACCCCAGCCCCCCTCCTCTCACATCCAGGCTGGCAGCTGCCTCTGCCTCTTGCCAGGACCCTGGGCCCAGGACACCACAAGTACTCCCCAGGCAGGGCTGCAGCCTCCAGGGCAGGAGGCCAGCGGCCTAGCCTCTGCTCCACTTCACAGGCACAGGGCCTGCTGGGCCTGGCCTCCAGCCCTTCCTGTGCAGCCCCCTGGGCCTGGAACTCATTAGCACTTTTTATTAGACCCATCTGCTGCCCGTGGAAGGCCAGTCTGTCTCAGCTCTGCCCGGGGCGTGTGGGCGGAGACTGCACACAGGCAGTGTGTGAATCGGGTGTGGCATCCTTGGTTCCAGGGGAGATGGGGAGGAGCAGCCAGCAGGCTCAGGGGTGACTGGGGCTTGTAGGCCTTTCCTGAGCATCCGGGGCTGTGTTTCATCCCAGCCTTCCTGGGCTCTGTGGGTCGCAGCCCTGCATCTCACTGATGAGGCCCCCTCTGCCCTCCCCAGGAGTGCATCATTGACGAGGACTGCGGGCCCTCCAGGTACTGCCAGTTCGCTAGCTTCCAGTACACCTGCCAGCCATGCCGGGAGCACCAGATGGTAAGGATGCCCAGGTCTCCTGGGCTGCAGCACAAGGTCAGGGAAGCTGCGGGAGGCAGCCAGGGGTCCCAGGGACTCTCAGATGGGCTCCTTTGGGATCCCTCTCCACCATCGAAAGGCTCCCTCGATGGCGGAGAGGGATCCCAAAGGAGCTGACTCTGGAATGATCAGGAAGTGACCAGTCTGGGATTGCAGGAAGCCATCTGCAGACCTGCTGCCATCCCTGGCCCACCCAGGATCTCTGGTCACAATGTCCCATGAATGGCAGAGAAGGGGAGGGAGGAGGCTCTACCCCGTCTCCTGGGATGACTCATCCTACTAGACACAAGCAACACCCTCAGGCAGGGGAAAGGCAGCTGCTCTCTGTCCTCTGGGTTTGCAGCCCACCCCCAGATCAGAAGAGATAGAGGAGGAGCCAGGAGGCCAAAGCTCTCCCCTAATGGAGGTTCCACCAAGAAATGCTAGGTGGGCAAAGAACACCCTCCCCTCCACCCCACAAACATTTTGGACAAAGCTGTGGCTCAGACTCCCTTGTCACTTGTCCAATACACAGCATGATGATTTGGAAAATAAAGCCTTTCTCATTACCCTGCTCAGCCCTTCTGTGGTGAAGCAGCTGCTGTGATACCTCCCAGCCCACCCCACGACACTGGGCACGCCACACCGACCCCACACTGCTCCCAGCTGCCATTCTCTATGTGGCTCCAAGCCCCTGGCACCCCTGGGCCATCCCCATCTGGGCTTACAGGCTTGGGCCTCACGCTGGGTCAGCTTATTGGAATCTTGCAGCTGCCTGCATCTGGAGGCCTGGAGCCGACCTAGGGTCCTAATTGAAAAGTGGAAGGCCCAAGTCTTGGGTGGGGCTCAAAGATACTCAACTGTCCCTTCCAGACTCTCAGACTGTGAAGGACTCACACATGACTCGTTAGGTGCTGTTTTTCCAATGTTTTGATCCCTCGTGTCTTGACAGCCAGGCTCCCAGCCCGGCCTCCTTGACTTACACTAAAGCCCACTCACCTAGGACCGCACTCTGTCTCTTCCTCCTTTAGCGAGAGTATCTGTGGCATCTTTGGGCCGGGCTGGGCCAGGCTCCTAAGGTCTATGAGCTATCACACTTGTTTTTTCCCCACCTCTCTGCAGCTCTGCACCCGGGACAGTGAGTGCTGTGGAGACCAACTTTGCGTCTGGGGTCACTGCAACAAAAAGGCCACCAGAGGTGGCAATGGAACCATCTGTGACAACCAGAGGGACTGCCAGCCTGGGCTGTGCTGCGCCTTCCAAAGAGGTGGGTGGGCTCCCCTCTGGGTGCAGAGGAAGCTTGTCCCAAGTTCCGTCTGTCTGGGGTCTGCTGGAGACATAGCCATGTCCCCTATACCTTCTCTGGGTCCCGCCTCCTGGGTAGGAGTATGTCCCAGCCCCACAATCTGAGCCTGAGTGGGAAGACCCTTTTTTTCCACCCTGTTGATGCCTAGAAAATTAAATTCTTTCATGGTGCATGAGCCCAGGGCAGGAGGGTGTCCCCACATAGGCTGGACTCCAGCAGCCTCTCCTCATCCCACTCCCTCTCCAGGCCCTAGAACGAGCACTGGCACTGTCCCTCTCCCAGGTTCCATCCACAGTGTCTCTTCCAGGTGAGGCCTGCTCAGGCTCCCTCTGCTCTCACTAGTGTGGCCGAGAGCTCTCCTGAGCCACCTCCCCAGCTCTGCCTCCCCCAGCCCCACAGGGCCTCCAAGGACCTGCTGCTTCGGTGGTTTTCTGGAAGAGCTGCCTGACGGGGTTACTCCCTGGGATCCACAGTAGCTCTGTCACCTCCCACAGCAGATGGACTCACAAGGCCTCGTGGTCCCCTCCCCTCCTCCCCCTCCCGGCCTCTACCACCTTTTCCCTTTGACCTGACCCCAGGTCTTTGTAGGTGCTATACCCAGACTTAATTTCTCCAGATTTTGTTCCCTAAAACCCAGCTCACTTATTCCAGGCAGACACCCCCCCACACCCTGCCCCGCCAGCGCCCCGCTGTCCTCCCCCGTCATTCCTCCTGAGCCCATATCGCCATCTTGTTCCCTCTCATTCCACTTCTTCAATCCCAAGTTCACTTCGAGGGTTGGGCCCATCTCTCTGTCCCTCCCTATGGTTACTCTTGGCTGGTTCCAGGCCTGCTGTTCCCCGTGTGCACACCCCTGCCCGTGGAGGGTGAGCTCTGCCATGACCCGGCCAGCCGGCTCCTGGACCTCATCACCTGGGAGCTGGAGCCTGATGGAGCTTTGGACCGATGTCCATGTGCCAGTGGCCTCCTCTGCCAGCCCCACAGGTGAGTCCCCCCTTTAAGGGCTGAGATAGGTGAAGTGGGGACTCAAGGGCAGGAGGTTTTGCCTGGGGAGATGTGGACTCAGCAGGGCAGGTCTAATTGGAGGTGTCCTTGTGTCACAGATTTGGGGCTCATCTCAAGGACTGAAGCTTCACAGGCAGATGACCCACAAGAGGGCATGGAGGAGAAAAGTTGAGGGCTGAGGAGGGAGCCCCGGAGATTTAGATGCAAACCCGAGTTGCGGGTGGACGTGCAATAGAAATAGCTAATTTATTTCCCTGGGCAATGGACAGGAAGAGAGAGTGCTGGTAGAGGGGCAGGAAGGAAATGAGGTGTGGGCGCCCAGGTGGAGAGCACCAGCAGTGTCAGGCTGCAGAGAGACTGATGTACCAGGGCTCAGACATGGCATCTCTGCACGCCTTCTTGGCCTCTGAGCAGCCTCAACTCAAGCCCCTCTTCCACAGAATCCAGGGTGGCAGGGCAGACAACCCAGGGGTATCAGACATGGAGTCAGACCATGCTGCACTCAGGCTGCCTCCTGTCTGGAGGCCCAGGTGGGCAGGGAGCTGAGAGGTCTCAAGTGGCTGGGAACTCCCAAACCCTGTCATCCTGGGGGGCCTGTCCCTGGGCTGCTGAACCCAAGAGTCAGCCACAGGAAAACAAGCCTACAGCTGGAGTGGGGTTGCTGCCCCTCAGGGCAGCCTCCCAGTTGACCTTCCTTCAGCCATCTTGTTTCAAGTAAGATGTTGATATGAAGCGGAGGCTGTTGAAGAAGAGGTGGTGTGTAGGTGAGGCTGGAAGGTCCATAGAAATGGCAGCCTAGGGCTTCCCTTCTAGGCACCCCCATGCTTACAGCCCAGCTTTGCCTGCGTGGGGAGAATCTTGGCTAAGTCCCAGCCCCGTCTTTCCCCAGCCACAGCCTGGTGTATGTGTGTAAGCCAGCCTTCGTTGGTAGCCACAGCCAAGACGGGGACAGCCTGCTGCCCAGGGAGGCTCCTGATGAGTATGAAGATGGTGGCTTCATGGAGGAGGTACGCCAGGAACTGGAGGACCTGGAGAGGAGCCTGACCCAGGAGATGGTGCTCGGGGAGCCTGCTGCTGCTGAGCTGCTGGGGGGAGAGGAGATTTAGATGCAAACCCGTGTCGCGGGTAGACGTGCAATAGAAATAGCTAATTTATTTCCCCAGGTGTGTCCCCTAGGTGTGGGCTGGCCAGGCTTTCCCCCGTGTCTTCTCCCCAGTAAACTTTCCCTCTGGCTTAACAGAATGAGGTGCTGTGTGTTCCTCCAGCTGCCCGCGGCTGCCCTCCACGTGTCACCGTTCTGGTGCTTGAGAAAGACGGGGCCTGGCAGGATGAGGGCAGAACCCAGCCCCTGGGCCCCTACAGGTGGGCAGGCATTATTTGAGAACTGTTGGAAGGGAAAAGGTGAAAAATGAGGTAGAGCCTGCCCTTGATGGGTTTTGGGGAGGCGTGGAGAAGGGTGCCCTGCTTTTGCAAACATCCACGTGGCAAAAACGCAACAACGGCCGTTCGCATGGAGATCTTTCCACGGGCAGAGGCAGCTGTTGCAGGGATGCTCAGCTCGCCCCGCTTCACATGCTCATCCACTCGGCTGCTTCCCTCGGCTCCTACCTGGGCGGGCGTCAGGACGGCATTCTCATCCCCCAGACTGACTCTCTCTCACAGCCTGTGGAGGAGGAGCATTGTTCTCATCTCTTAAGGATCTTGGAGACTCAGAGACCACAAGTTACTTGCCCAAGTCACACAGCTAGTGAAGACCAGAGTGGGGTTTCACCCAGGGGTGACTCCAAGCCCAGTGTTTTTCCAGTTACCCTACCCCCCCACCAAACTCAGTGCCACCAACAGTACTTCCAAAAGGAAGGAGAATGAGATCTTTTTCTTTTGAGGCACATCTGATAACTCTTTAAGATTGAAATTCTGTTAGAAATAGCAATGTGGGGTAGCCATCATTCTGGTGGAGACCAGTGGCGTGGACATTCCCCCTGTGGCCATTTGCATTAGTCATTTTGAAGGTATAGTATTTAAGTTAACTTGCAGAAAACACTGAGATAATGGTAGGGCAGAGATGATTAATGAAATTTGAAAAATCACTTAGCAGCAGCTGAAGGTCATTATTGACCACATGGAGCAAATAAAACGAAGCCAGGTTCTATGAAATATGGTTGTAATATTCAAACTGAGAACACTGAACTGGATGTCATTCCACAAATGATATTTTCAGGTGCCAGGAATTGTTTCCATCATGTATTTGTTCAGAGTTATTAAATTTTAAAGTTGCACATGACTGTATAAGCATGCTTTCTTTGAGTTTTAAATTATGTATAAACACATGTTGCATTTAGAAATCCAGTATAAATCACTTTGACTACACTTCTGTGGTTTTTGGACTTCATTTTTTTCTTCTGATTTTGAATAAATATAAAACCATTTCAGCCATAAACGATAAAATAGAAATGACCTGTACAAAACAGATTTCTTCCATAGAAGCAAATTTTCCAGACATCTGAAGCACACCTCCTTTAGGATCCAGATATTTTAGAAATCTTAACCATTTCTGGATCAGAATTAGGATTAAAAGTGTAACTGCTTCACTGTCTCCTGAAAGAACAAATGGAATAAGAGCGTGTGTGTGTGTGTGTGTGTGTGTGGGGGGGGGGGGGGGGTCCTGGAGACTGAACTCAGGGGTACTTTACCACTAAGCTACAGCCCCAGACCTTTTACCAAAAAAAAAAAAAAAAAAAAAAAATTTTTTTTTTTTTTTTTTTGAGACAGGGTCTCACTAAATTACTGAGGCTGGCCTCAAACTTGAGATTCTCCTCCTGCCTCCGTCTCCCAAGTCACTCACTGGGATTAGAAGCATATGCCTCTGAGCCTGGTGATGTCTTCTTAGAAGCTTCCTGTAATCAAATGCAGACTAATGAGGTTTTTGTCACTATAACAAAATGCCTGAGATAATTAACTTTATTTTGGCTCACAGATTTGAAAGTTCCAGTCCCTCCCTGATCCTTTGACTTTGGATCTGTAGAGAGAAAGCACCTCATGGTAGGAGCATGTGGTGAAGCCAAACTGCTCATCTCATGGCTGGAGAGAGGAAGAGACTGGAGTCCCATAATCCCCTTCAAAAGCATAACCCCACCAGCACACCCCCGCCCCCCGCCCCGCAATAGTGACCTAAGTCCTCACTAGGCTCCACCTCCTAAAGATAAAAGGTGCCACTTCCTCCC
This sequence comes from Spermophilus citellus, assembly GCF_964194105.1. Lineage (NCBI taxonomy): Eukaryota > Metazoa > Chordata > Mammalia > Rodentia > Sciuridae > Spermophilus > Spermophilus citellus. The sequence continues at coordinate 205,716,164 of NC_138183.1, read as the reverse complement.
AACAGTACCATGCTGGGACCAAGCCTTTTTAGCACATGGACCTTTGAAGGACACCCCTCCATAGCAGACTGCAGCAATTAGATCTTCAAGGACTGTAATGAAGCCACTGTAGTACGGTTAGGTCACCAGGGTGATGGGCGCCAGATTAGGCACTCCGCCTGTATCAACTCTTTTCCTCTTCAATGAATCCCACGTGTATTTTCTTTATTTGATGGATGAAAAAATGGAGTTACTCAAAGATTCAAAAGTCTGATAAAAGCAGCATCTAATGTAGTATGTCCACAATACACTGATTATTCAAACACAGAGCTATTCCCTATTCAGTGTCAAAAATCAATGGGATCACTCTCCATGTTGCAAACTGATCAGCAGGTCTGTGCTACGCCCACCCAGAGACAGCCTCCGTGACTGGGTGTGCCAGGTTGACGCAGACAGCTCCCACTCTCAACGTCTCACAGTCTAAGGAGGAGAGACACAGCCAAACTAAGCAGCCAGACAAAAAAGGGCCAACCCGATACTGGAGTGTGCAGGAGCCCTAGTGGAGCACTTGGCCTAGAAAGTTGGCATGGGAACTGGCTCCCAAAGATGGTCAGGGTGTATCAGGATGCCAGAGGGGACAGGAAAGGCATTCCAGCCACAGGCAGAAGGAAGGAGGCAAGAAGGGACGGTCCCAGGGAGGGGAAACTGAATGTCATTTGCAGTGGCTGTAAGGTGAGGTGGGCTTGCCGTGCTTGCAGAAGAGGCTGAAAATGATTTCTACTAATAATGTGTTGAGCACCTACCGCATGTTGGGCGCTATATTAGGTGCCAAAGAGGGCAGCTGTAAATGAGATAAAACTAGGTCCTTTTCTCCTGGCACTCTTAGGTTGTTTTAATCCTGCTCCACTTGGTTATCATAGCCACTGAAAGAGAACAGGAGAGACTTTGCATCATTGGGTGTAGATGTGGCGTCTACTCACAGCTCTAAATGCCACGTGTGGAGTGTGGTTCTCGAATCTCACTGCCTGTTCTCCTGTATCCAGTTGCTGCCAAGGAAGCCATGGTAGTCACTGGCTATTTGGCTACTCGACAGCTAGTCCCAGCTAGGGATGGTCTCAGGACTCAATTCTGGGTGAGGCAATTGAAAGGCAAAGCTGTCAAAGAAATTCTAGGAAAATTTTTTCCCTCGGACTAAAGGAGAGTGACAAATAAGAAGCAGCCCTCCTTCCCAGCCCTACCCTTGTTCCCTGCTTTCCAGGACAGGTGCTCAGGATGTAGCATTTGGCTCTGCTGCAGCTGTCTGGGGATCTGTAATCCGGTGGGCTGCATTCCTCCCTGAAGGCCCTTGGGGACCATCCATTTCCTTGTTTCTGTTAGTCCTTACCAGTGGCTCACCTTCCTTGGCTCATGGTCCTTCAGAGCCAGCACTATCAGGGCCCTCTATCTTGAGTGCTGTCACTCTGGCTGCAGTGAAAGGTTCTCACTTTTAAGGATTTACTTGGATAATGCAGAATAATCTTCCCATGGCAAGGCCCTTAACCTTAATCACCTCTGCAGTCTCTCTTGGAATGCAAGTATTCAGAGGATCCAAAGATCAAGCCATAGGCATCTGGGTCTGCCTAGTATAGAGGTGGAGAGTCTGGGTCCTTGATGTTGAGGAACAAACCAATTCTGGTCTCAACCTTACAGATAAACCTGCCGTTAGACTGTTGTTGAAGGCCAGAGCATTCCTGATATAGGAGCTATGTGCAGGATACATGGCACCCAAGGACAGGACAAAGCCCCAATAGCTGGGTTTGTGGGGATTCCCACATAATTGAGAATGGGTTTTAGGGCAAGAGGATGGGATTGAAGAGAGAAAGAAGTGAAGGGCCTGTTATCTGTGAGGAGAGAGGGCAGGATGAGAAAGGGCAAGGATTTCTGCACAGCCTCTCCAGATTGCCAAGAAATGTGGCTTATTTATTCCTTCAAAAACTTTTTTTTTTTTTTTTGAGACAGGCTCTTGCTGAATTGTTGAGGCCAGACTTGAACTTGTGATCCTCCTGCCTCAGCCCCCTGAGCTGCTGGGATTACAGGCATGTGTCATTGTACCCTCACGATCAGTTTTTGATACCCAGGTGGGATTTCTACATCAACAGCTGGGGAGGGAGGCACCTTCACTTGGGGCTTGCTGAGAACTGCCACCACAGTGGCAGCAGTACTGTGGTGGTCCTGTGTGAAGAAGCCTAGAGCAGGTGTGAAGTATGCTTTTGGGAGATGCAGTGTGGCAAACAGATGATTCCCCTCCCTGACTTCCCCCAGGGGAGGAGAAACTAGACCTGTTCCCTTGGCTGAAACCTGAGGGCAAATTTAGGGAATACTCTCAAAACTTGTATGGGAGCTACTGACGGTTGAAAGATGGGAAGCTGTGCAGGACTTGGGGACTGGCACCCGTCTCACACAGGAGGCAAGGAGCAGCAATCAGAATAGCATCCTGGTAGCAGGGAAGGACCACCATTGGACCCTCCAGTGTACCTGACAGCACAATTCCAGAGACAGGGGAAATGTACTGTCAGAATGATGGATGACATTTGGGGTGGAAGACCTGGTAGGGACCATGCAGCATGGGTTAATGGTACACGGCCATTAGAGAGAAGGTCTACTGCCCAAAGGTTGGCAAAAACAGTCATTTGATAAGGGACCAAATGTCGCTTAGAGTCAAGTTCTTTGCGACAGGACCCATGGGACATCTGTCTTCCAGTCTACAAGGGTTAAGTGGCCAGTCAAAAGGGGACAAGCAACCTCACCAACCGGACAGAAGACTATTTAAGAAAGCAGATGTCTCTTCCCCTCTTCTGTGCAGGTAGATCAAGGGGAAAGGAGAGGCGGACCACACAAACCCCCCTCCCTGCTCCCAGCAGGAAGCCACACAGCTAGTGAGCACCTTGTGGGGGTGAGAAGAGCCTTGAATCAAACCACTGACACTTTTCCAATCAGATTGTCTTAATGCAGTGACCTACGTTACTGGATTGCACTGAGACTTTAATGTGAGCCCACCTCTCTGTGGGAAACTGAATTCCACAGAAGTTGGTACAGTTGTCAGGAAAACAACCCTGCTTATTCATACCTCCGTAAGCTGATGCTCTGAGCAGGCTACTGAATTGTTAAATAGAGGCCCTTGTGTGGGGGAGGGGATGTCCAGAGCACAGAAAGCAGAAGGTGGAATGTGGCCCCTCACTTGAAGGCTGGGTCATAGGGTCTACCAATCTGGGCCTGGTGAATTCTCAAGTTACAACCAGTCAAGATTCACTTACCTTTTAGGGACTGGCAGCTGAGGGTGGAAGGAGACGATGTTGTCCTGGGGAAGGGCAGCATACTCCTTCCAAGGGTTTTTGCCTTCCTAGATTGGCCCCTACTGGAATCTGCATGTTTCTAAATGGTGATGCGTGCCCTAATGCTTTCTTGTTTGTCTGGTGTTGTTTCTGAAAGCCAAGTTATGAAATTTAATACAGGGTGGGTCTAAACAAATGGTGACAGCCCTCCTCTTCCCCATGTGAACTGCACTAAGGAGCATATTCTGACTTTCATTCTAGACCTAAGTGGAGGGGAACTTCCTCTGGCCATGAACTCCTTTGAATACCTGATAAAAACCATCTGCTAACCTCCTAGAATACCACATACATAATTTTGCATCTGACTTTAGAATTTATGGCTTTCTTATAAGGCTTTAATTTGTGACCCAAATAGTGATTTGTTTTTCAAAAATTACTCAGAATTGTTTGGATGGAATAGTTTTATTTAGCCAGCAAAAACCCTGCTAATTCTTGGTATCTCCTATTCCACATACTGTACTCTAGACTACAATTTGCAAGTCACAAGTATGAAGAATTGGTTGGGGCCTTGATGTTGAACAAAGGGATCAAATCCAGAGGAAGAGCTATGACATCCAATTGAAAAGGAAATATAGCAAATGAACCAGAACAAAAGATTTTATTGAATTCCATACATTCACAGGTCACTTCCAGATCTAGTAATAACACTGCAATGCTGAGGTGCCGTGCACTCATTTGGCTTGGACCAGCGGGTGACTGCAGCTCCTCCGCCTCCTAACAGTGGGCTGGCAGCCAATGGCTACATAGTTTATTTTCTGGCTGGGGCACAGGTTCTCCCAGACTTGATCAACAAACACTCTAAGGAAGAGCTCCTTCACACACAACTTTTATCTATCATGATTACTATCCCTGCGTACACTTCCTTAGTTTGCAAAGTGGACCTAGCAAATTTTTGTACAGACCAGTTAAATGTCTGGAATGGTCCTGAAACCACAGCTTTGGTTTCTCTGGCCAGAATGTACCTCCAACCTAAGCACCTGCCTCAGAAAATGCAGACACTTGGTTCTCAGAGGGTGTGCATGTAGGTGCAGGGGAGACCACACCCATCCACCTATGTAAAAGCTCTTCAAAACATCTGCATGACCTGCGGGCAGCAGGATCACAATTTCTCACAAGCTGCCTGCCTCAGCCTCGGGAGACAGGCATCACCAGACTGTCCCTGTCCCAGGGCTCTGGTACTCAATTTATACCATCAGTGCCGTTTCTAGGGTTGCAGATGCTCACCTGATTCTCTGAAGCCCAGGGAGACTGATGCACAGTGACATCCCTTGGGTAAAATACTCTTCCTACCTCCACAGATTCACTTTCAAAATTTCACTACCTTCTTTACTGAAATTATTAAAGCGCAACACTGTGTTTTCACTTACCCTATGAGGCACTGAAAAGCAAGCTTTTTTATTTTTCCCTATAATGAAATACATTTTCTCTACTCTTGGTATTTGTAATATACCTGCAATTAGAAGCAGCAGTTAAACACAAAACAGACAACAAAACCAGAGCAGAAGGCACAGACGGAGGAGCAGAAGAATGAGAATTTCACCACTGACTCTTTGATGAACACGAGGCCAAACAAAGCCAAACCCAATTCCTAAGCCCATTTTGCTTCCAAGGTTGCCTCCCTGGCTCACCAGGAAGTCAGTCTTTTGAAAGCAGAAACCCCATTTATTAAAGCCCATGTCCCAAGTAAACAGGTCTGGCTCAGTACGAATTTGCCCCCCTTACATAAGAAAATCCAAGCGACCTGAAAGACTAATGAAAATACAGAAAATTACTTCAAATGTAAGCTGAATGCTACAGTTTACATGGAATAAAAATTAGCCAGAAAACTACCTTAGGAAAAAAAAATTTTTTCCCTTGTGGATTCTAAGAGACTTAATAAGACATTATAGAATTCTCAGTGATAATATTCAAACTGTGAAGCCTACATTTGCCAATACTATTTTCTAATTATATCTTTCTTAGAAGGAAAAAGGGTAGAAATGTGATTTTGAAATATTGGCAGGATCCCCAAAGTTAGATATTAGCATCTTTTCATCTCTCTTAATGAGAACTTCACTGTAAATATACCTTATCATGAGATATTCATGTTTTGAAGTATTATATCTAAAGATAACCAACCTATTCTTAACTCAGATTCATTATCCACAAAAGTGTAATGACTAAAATAACACAACAGAATGAACAAATGTTTTATTGGCATGTTCATTGTTGTAAACAGCATCTGGCATGAAAAAATTTTACCAAAACCTTTTTATTTTTATAAATTAGATGATATTTCAAAATTTATGTAGAATTGTGGTCACTGTATAGTTTTATTTAGCAAAGCAAAAACTTGCTCATTCTAATAGACTTTTCAATGAAACCCTGTTGACTGCATCAGTCTATACGAAGATGACCTTACTAACAAATTTACTCAGTATGTTAAGACGTTTCCTCAAAGTTAAACTACATGGATCTACAAACTGACTCTAAAATTAAAATGGGACTTACAAGCATCCTAGAAGATTCAAACTGGAGGTAAATCTTTAAAAATAAATGTACAAATAAAAAAAAAAAAAAGAAGCTGCTTAACAGAAAAACCTCATTAACAAGGGAAAATACAATCCTGTGGGACCCAGCACTGAGGAGCCTCACTGAGGATTACATTTACACAGACTGCTAACTTCTCAATGTACACAAATGTACATAATGATGTGTGAAACGAATAAACATGGGTTATAGCTGAACTACAACTATGATAACTCAACAGGATAATTTTATTTACATGCTGAATGAACGAGTGAAACATATTCTCTACATCCATAACTTAAGTACAATCAGTTATAATTACAAAACTGCAGTAATTTGAGCTGCCACCTGCTGGGATAGGTCTAAGGGAAATGTTTTGATGTTCCAAAATGTCCTTAATACTTCGCAAAAAATAAAACAAAAACACAACTTCACAATTCTTTTCTGGGTTACAACTCGTTCTAAGAATTTCTTTCTTCAGCTCCTATTTTTGCTGCTTTCCAAGATACAACACACGCTGGCTGCATTTACTTCTGAATTGTCAATGAGGTAATGTGTGTATCAGTGAAATAAACAGAAAATTCATTCATTCATGGCCTTTGCACAGCTTTTATTATTAAGCTATGAGCATCCTGTTTGAGGCTAGTTTTACTAGCGGCTATGTGCACATTTGTCCGCAATAAAAGAAGTTTACTCATTCCCCTTCCCCCTTTTCTAGTAGCAGGTTTTGCTTTTTTTTTTTTTTTTTTATTGTTTTTGCACATCCCTTTTTCACTTTACAGTACATTTGACTATAGTGCACAACATGATTCCAAGTCAAAACAGTGGCCCATTGGGCACTGAGCTTCTGATTGGTGAAGGGCAGTCCAATCAGTGCTGGTGTCACTGGGTTACCCCAACCATGTCCGGCCATAATGGCACTACACAGTAGTAGTGAACCATCTAGTTAAAATCAAAAAACCCCTCAGGGAAAATGCTACACTAGCAGAGTCAGTCTTGAGTCAGATCTTTATTTGGCGCTCCATCCAGATATATTTTTAGTGCTTTTTCTTTACGAGGCGAGTATGTTACACGATGTCCAGTCTTCTGGAGTCGACTGCTTTCTTTTTTCATCAGTTCATTTCTTTGCTCATCTGTCAACTCCATTACTTCTTCTGTTTTATCCCTTTATTTAAAATATGAATTACATATGAGACTAGTTATCCAACTGCCTCTATTAATTTATGCTTGAATGCTATGATGCTCCTTAGCTAGACACTCAAGACTGTCACTGGTGAGGTTGAATATAAATTCTGTCACTGGTGAGGTTGAATATAATCTCACATACTAGGGAATCTTATAGCTAGGTAAATAAAAGGCTAAATTTGAACCCACACCTCCTTGGCTTCAAAAATTATCATTATTTCTCTATATCTGTGTTATCCCATTAGGTGATCACTAGCCACAAGTGACTAACAAGCACTTAAAATGTGTCTGATCCACAATGAGATGTACTGAAAGTAGAATACACAACATTTCTAAGACTTGGTACAAGAATATAAACTATCCCATAAATCATTTTTTGTACTGGTTGCACGTTGTAATGATAATAGTTTTGAATGAATTGGATTACAAGTATCGGATTAATTTTGCCTATTTCTTTTTACTATTTTTAATGTGTCTACTAGAAAACTTCAAATTATAATGTGTGACATTCACTGCATTTCTACTGGTTAGTACTATTCTCTATCAAAATAACAGTAAATTTATGGTAAACAAGATATTCATGCATGCTACAAATAGTTTATCATTACAAGAACAAGCAACAAAAATATTGGAATATTACCTATAAAATATGACGGCACCATCATCACAGATATAAAGAGGCCAGACATTCAGGGTAGAAACTTTAGGGTTCCAGTCCAAATCCTGATGAATATCAAGGACAGAAATATCACAGGGAAAAGTTCCTCTGCCCTAAGGAGAAAAAAAATGAATGCATAGATCATGCCTATAGCCATGTTTGTTGTGTATTAATACACAGATTTAACACTCTCAGGCCTTTACCTTGGCAAATTCAATATCTTCCAGAGGAATCCCACTGATTTCACTAAGCTGTAAAAGAAAAGGTCTTATATAAGTTAATTTAAAAAAATAAACTTGGAAATTATTTTCTTTTTATCCCACAAATTGTTTGATCCCCCTCCCACCAAAAAAAAAAAAAAATAATAATATGCTGATGTAATAAATTAGAAGAAAAAGCAGAAAGTGCAATTCTCTCCTCTGGCCACCATGCAAATGCTAAGCCCGACAAACATCAAGTTAATACATTCCTTCCAGGTCTTCTACACGTACATAAATCTACTCACACATTTCTACAATACGTAAACTTATATTTATAAATATTTCTATAAGAACAATTTTACATAAGTATAATTTTATATAACTTCACAGATATAATTCCTAAGATGTGGAATTTGACCCTAAAAAGACTGAATTTGAATATTTATCAGAGGCATTTGATATTGCCCATTTCCCCTGACAACTCCAGGTATTTTTAAATTTTCTAAATCTTCACATTAAGAGATGAAACATAATGGTATTAATTTGTATTTCTTCTATGAATTGCCTGTTCATCTATTCATGTTCTTAGCCTATTTTTAAAATTAGGCTGTCCATCTTTATTATGGACAACTTGTTGCATATAGGTTTAAATAATTTTCTTCTCTTTTATCTTTGTTTATATATAGTTTTTTAAATACCCGGTTTTGGCTCTACAGATAATTTAAGCTTGTATGTAGTATTTCCTTTCTTTCTTTGGCTTTTGGCATTATGCTTACAAATATCTTTCTTCAGGATTATATACATATTTTTAATATTGTGATCCAGTACCTTTATCATTTTACTTTCTTATATACATTTAATGCATTTAGAATTTATTTTTGTGTCTGGTATGAAAATAAATATTTATCCAAATGCCTTTGCAAGACTAGGGGATGTGGCTCAGTGGTAGAGTGCCTGACTAGCATGTGTGAGGCTCTGGGCTCAATCCCCAGCACCCAAAAGAAAAAAAGAGAACAAAGAGGAAAAAAAAAAAAAAAACCTTTGTACTGGTACTACTGATAGAGTAATTTTTCCTTTCCCCTTAAATTCTTACAGTTCTCATCTTAAAGTGCAAAACAGACCTTCATTTGAATTCATTTTTCAATTCTATTTAATTATTTTAGACTTACAGCAATCTACTAACTTGTAACTAATTCTAATTACTTAAGAAAACTGCTTCAGGTAACAGAAAGTGAAGGTCCACTTCTAGATGAATAAGAGCCAAAGCAATTTTGAAAACCTCAGGAGCTCTAAGGAACAACCAGAAGTAACAGAGACCAATGAAGGCTGTGCCAATAATGTTTGGTATTCACTTCCTAGCCTACCAGCCTGTCTTGTTGGCAGTGGAAGAAAAATGGATATTATTTCATTTTGTTTAAAATGAACTTACCTTCTCTCGCAACTCATCAACACTATTGCTCTCCAACACAACCTCCTGGAAGGGATCCAATTTCATCTCTGAAGGCCTCCACCGTCGTGACAGAACAGCAAGCTGCGACATGGACTTCATCTTCTCTACCCCTAAGAACATGCAAGATCATGCCCATCATTCTATTTTCCCTAAAGGTTCATATTTTGACTTTCCCTATAGTTCCTGACTAAACAAAAAGATTTACTTCAAGTGCTATTCTTTAAAAAAGTAGACATGAAAAAAACAATTATCCCAAGGAGTTAAGAATGAAATGTTTATTCTCTTCTTTCCATTCTTCAAAGACGACTGCTTTCTTTTATAAGCCATCCTTCAGCCAGTACTCTCTCCTGACTCCTATTGGATGCTGCTTTACCAATTACTCTCTCCTCTGGATCTTCAGTGTTTGCTTCTCTAATGGCTATTACCCCAACCTGAAACCATAATCAAGTCATGTTTACTTTATCCTTCCTTTTTTTTCACGTCAGTTATTTCTTCTCTTTTCATAAACTCCCAAATTTTGCGATTCTTTAAAGTCCAAGTCAATGTCACTTGCTTCTCTGGTATATACAAAAGCAGATTCCATTGATTTTGACCCTTAGTACCTATTATTTTAGAATGACAGGTCTGTAGTTCTTAATTCTCCCATGGATCACATTGCAGGTAATAGGCAATCTCTGGCTCTTACTCATTTTTGTAGCACCAGGAATTAGCAGAATCTGGTGGATACAGCTGAATAAATGTTTCTTGGATTTAATTACATGACTTATTTTTATTCAACTATTTTAATGATAAATATATACTTAAGTGATATTGATGTTGGCACCCACAATCCAGTACTAGAGATATCTAACCATCTTTGCCAATACATTATACTTAATCTTTCCTTCCAAGTGTGATTTCTATTTTCTTCATGGTCCCTGCCCAGTCACAGTGGTTATTCTCTAAGACCCTGATACTCAGAGAAGGAATCTGCAATCTGGAGCACTTGTCCACACAAAATGATGCTCAGAAGTTCTTTCCCTCTCCAGTTAACTTTTCAACTAATCAGAATTTCAACTATTTATATTTAAACCAAATTAGAACTGAAACAGCCTCTAAAGAGGAGATGTTTGTACTATTGAACTCTCTATAAGACTATCATAATCTTACATTAGTATTTTAATTTCTATAGGAAAAAAATTAAATTAAAATCCTTCTAAGCAACAACAGTTTAAAAAAAAAAAGATTTAGAACTAGTGAGAACTCCCCAAAGCCATCTTTCCTTCAACTATTTCTTCCAAAAACAATATTTTAAATGTCATAATGCTGACAGTAAATCAAGAGGTGTAACAAATACAGGGGCTCTTCTAGGTTACTGTTATGGGTTGTTTCATCCTCAAAAGATATGAAGTACAAATCCCAAGTAACTCAGAACGCAACTTTATTTGGAAATAGGGTCTTTAGAGTGGTAATCAAGTTAAAACGAGGTCATTAGGGTAGGACTATCGGCTTTAAAGGGAAACTTAGGTATAGACAAGCCTACAGGAAGAGCACCATGTTTAGATGAGGGCAGACACCTGAGGTACTACAACTATAAGTTAAGAAATGCCAACAAACCTCCAGAAGCCAGAGGAGGGAATAGAATAGGTTCTCCCTTATAAGACTTTAAGGAACTGACCTGCCAACATCTAGACCTCTGACTTCAAGCCTCTAGAACTGTGAAATAATAAATTGCTATTGTTTAAGCCACTCAGTTTGTGGTATTTTGTAATGGCTGCCTAGGTAACTAATTTAAGTCCTTAACCTCAAAATCTTTGCTATATTATCAGTACCATACCCTCAATACAAAATAAGCCATAATGAAAAAAGAAACAAAATAATAAACATGGCTAAGAAAATATTAGCAGAATTTGCTATACAATGTACTTTCAAAAAGAGAGAATTAGTGATCTCAAAGTAGAAAAAAGAAGAAATATTTAAAAGGAAAATGGTATCAAGAGAAAGAAGAGAAAGAAGAAAGGTAAAAGACATGTTCTTTAAAATTAACTGAAGCAATTATACTAGAACTCAGGGACAGTAAATAAAACTCTCAGTAATGGGACAGAAGCAGGCATTGCATCAATCTGTAATATGGCATATTAGATCCCTGATAACTCATTATTTGATTAAAAAGTGTAGGCTTCTATTAGTTTTAGGGTATTTCTAATACTTTTCCCCACAAAAATATTGCTAATACCATCAAGAACTTCAAGAAAAACTTCCCAGTTGCTGGAAATATTAATATCTTCTTCATAAATATGATAATCCAAAAAGACAGTGCCAGGATTCTTCCATGTTTTTTTCCTTAGACGAAACCTACAAACATAACATATTTAAAACTAGTATAATTTTAAATTCTTAGCTTAAAAAAACAATGTTAATCTGATACAAAAGAAAACTATGTTCGAATAAAGTAAAATGGCTATTCATTAAATCTGGGGAAAATGTAAAGAAATGCTCCTAGTACTTCAAATTTAATATTCTTCACAAGAAATTCAAACAGAATTCTAATATTCTTGCTTAATACTAGTAATCTGCTATTTAATACTATTAAAATTCTGAAGAGCACAAGAAATTTTAATTCTTCCAAATTTAGAAAGTCAAACCAGTCTATATCAACTGACCATACAACCACCTTTCTTCAAACTGGTGATAACACTGTAATTTTGCTTTACCTGTCAATACTGAGTTCTAAACCACACTGCTCCCTGAGTTGAGGAATTAATTCCTCTTTTGATTGCCGCACAGTCATTCCTTTAGCAAACACAGCATCTAGCAGAAACTTGCATGGCTGGGAATATAAACATAAATAATTAGAGCTTGAATTATACATTAAAATAAGGATTATGGTGACATTTGTATTTTTTAATGATATGTGAAGGGCCTAAGTTTAAGAGTCTTATTTTCCTAGTTTCAAATCTTAGCTTCAGACTTACCAGCTCAGCTTTCTTGTCTCTGAACTCTGTACCTCAGTTTTCTCATTTAAGTTGGGAATGGTATCTTTCTCACTGAGTCACTGTGAAGGTTAACTAGAATAATGTACTCACATTTTCCTTCTTGTAATAAAATGATCACAATTTTATTTTTCTTTTTTGCAGCCATGGGGATTGAACTTGGGGCTTTAGGCATGCTAATCTAAGCAAGTACTCTACCACTGAGCAACATCCCTAGCTCAAATGATTGCGATTTTGATGATAAAAGGAACCACTTTAATGGACTAAAATGAGGGAAATGCATACTAAATCTATGAGCACATTAATTAATTGTCTGAAAAGAAACATAGATCCACAAACCCCAAATTCATAAGAAATATAAGTCAAAATGACCATAATGGTCACAAATAAGAAATATGAAATGTGTTTGATGAAGTATTTGCTGAATGAACAAAGGCATTTTATGAAAAATTTACAGTTTTCCTATTTGTCTACATTCCCAATAAGATGTTATAAACATCCTGAAAATAGGATCTTTGTCTTATTCTTTTGGGTATTAGCCACAAGACTTTTACATCACAGGAACTAAATATTTTATTGATTACTCCCTAAAAACCAGCTTGCTTAGATCCTTAATACCACCATTTACAAGTTGTGTGACCATTAATAAGATCTTTAAGTACTCTGTGACACAGTTTCTTTGCCTTTAAAATGGGAATAATAAATAGCACTTAAATCATGGAGTTAACTTATAAGGATTAAATGATTTAGCTTTTAGAAGCACTTGGAGAACAAATAGTAAATACTATATAAATACTTGTTACGCACTAAAATGACTCTGGACATAAAAAGTCTCTATAGATTTTACAGGTGAGCTGCTATCCATCTGTACATTTTATGATCATTCCAAGAAAGCAAGCATAAACAAACTTATTTTTAAAGACAGGAAAATTTTTGCCTCACTCCTGCATTATACTGACATTTTAGAGCAAGGTGATGATAATGACCTGAGGGTCAAATTCACCACTGTTTTTATAAATGGAATTTTATTACAATATAGTCTTTTGTATTTTTTTTTAGTCTTTTGTATTAGTTTACATATTATCATCTCTGACTACTTTTGTGCTACAATGGCAGACTTCAGTAGATGCAACAGATCTGCAAAACTAAAATCATAAAAAGAAATGACTGATCATTATTATATTTTCAGTAACTATAAAAAATAACTATTCTTTGATGCATCACTCACCTCTTGTTCATTGACTAAAAGCTGGTACACTTTAACTCTGTATTCTCCTTTTTTAAGTGCTCTCCCCAGTCTAATTGTAATCTATAAATTAAAAAAAAAAAAAACAATTTTTTTTTTTTTTTTTAAGATACACTGTCTCAGCAGAAAGATAACCCATTCTCACTTCATTGTTCAAGTTTTGTTTTCCAAAAGTCTCTAGACTATGGGCTCTTTGAGAACAGGTATATCTTTTACCTCTGAATGCCCAGGACCTGGAACAGTAACTGATGCACAGTTAACATTTAACAACTATTTGATGGATGAATAAAGAATATCAATAATCAAAACATCCCAAATAAACATCAAAGAAAAACCATTCTTTTAAGGTATCTACTCCACCTTACTAGGAAGTAGTGCAAGGTGTTCTCAAATCTATCATTTAAAACAGATCTAATTATTCAATGATTAATCAACCTTATTGTCATCTGAAAATGATGAAAGTGTTTCATTCAGTCGGACGCTCTCAAATTCTTGATTGCTGGCATATACTCGAAAGACCTTGAAGTGAGATGACAAAACTCCAACAAAGGGCTCTAAATGTTGTTTGAAAGCTGCCAGAGTAATTCTTTTATCAACATGTACCATCAACCCTAAGCACAAAAAACCAAAACAAAAAAGGAACAAAAAATGTAAAAGAAACCTCTTTGAGTATATGAAACAGATCATAAATTTCTTTTTATATAGTAGCAGAAAAAAGTATCTCTTAGACTTTTAGATAATATACTGTATTGGATGAAGACAAACAAGGACACTTAATAGCTTTAACTGTTCTGAGATAATTTAAGTGCTTATTTACTTACTTGTATTGCTGAATTTCAAAACCAAACTACAAGGATTCTTTTAAAATACACACATTTCAAGCTCTACACAGTAATAGTGTAGGCTCTGACTGAGTTCCACCTGCCTCCTCTGCTTACTAACTATAGGACATGGAGCAGGTCATGGGCATTTGTACCTTTGTTTCTTTGTGGAAAAAAAAGGAGATAATATTAGTACCTGCCTCATGGTGTACTGTGATTTTGATACTGTTCATTTATCATGCTTTTAGCAGAGTGCCAGGAATACAGCAAATACCTACAAAACTGTTAGAATATTATCTAGCTCTGGCATTTCTACCAGAAAAAAAAAAAATCAAGACTAGCATATTAACCATGTATTTGGACTGCAAGAGAACTGAATTTAAGTGGACCAGAAACTCCCACTTCCCCTGGGCTTAAACTTAAGCTCTTTGGCATTATAATACGATAATCTTTGATAGGCTATATTTTTTCTAGTGCTTAATCATTTCAATCTTTTGTACCTTATTTTATAAGCTACTCATGAAGGTATTTCCAGAATGTTCTATTTATCCTGGTCCTCATATTCTAACAAAAACTTAACTTAGCTCTCTCGTTTTCAGTGCTAAGTACAGGAACTGCCATGCTGCTCAGGTCCATGGTCCTTCTACATCCCTGAGACTCCCCTGATTGTAGGTCATGTTTTTCTACAAAATCTAGGACAAGGGTAAAGGATGAGAATCTAAGAACACTCCAGGTTTACATTCTCAGGTCATCCCAACTCGGATATATGAATTTTTTTAATGGATTTTTCAAATGAATTAGTGTTCACTGACTCTTTTCTTGGTTTTAAGATATAGTTACATTATAGACAATGTAACGACTACAAATTTGAAGAAAATATAAATGTGATGAACTTTGTTTACTATATCCCTTTTTTCTGTAGTAGGAATTGAATCTAGGGGCATTCTACCATTGAGCAAAGTCTCACTAAGGTAATCAGGCTGGGCTCAAACCTGTGATCCTCAGCCTCTTGAGTAAATTGGGATTACAGATGTGCACCACCATGCCCAGCTATCATGTACCTTATGAGGCAGCCATTTCTTTTAGGTTGTTTAAAATGTCAACTTCTAAACTTTAGGGAGTGCCCATAAACACTAATAATCTAGCTTTTGGCCAGCAAGCTTTTGATAGCCAGTTTGAGGATAGATGGTAACAGAAAAATTACTTGATGAGAAATCAAAAGTCTATGGCTAGCCAGGCGTGGTGGCACATACCTACAATCCCAGGGACTTGGGAGGCTGAAACAGGAAGATCACAGGTTCAAGGCCAGCCTCAGCAACTTGATGAGGGCTTAAGGAATTTAGTGAGAAACCTGTCTCAAAATAAAAAAAAAAAAGAAAGGGCTGGGGTTGTGGCTCAGTGATTAAGCACCCCTCAGTTCAATTCCCAGTGCCAAATCTATGGCTAGATCTGTTTTGTCACTTTAGTCCTATACATGGCTATAGGTAGGGTATCTAATCTCTCAGAATCTCAGTTTTCCCACAGAATCATAACACTAATCTCACATATTATTGTTATGACAAGTACAGCATTATTCAAATACAAAATAACACTGCCATTTTGGTTTCCCTTTTAACTTCTAGTAATATTATATATATATAGGAAGATAGAAATGGGTTTTTTTTTCTTCTGAAAATCATTCAAAATGATGAGTAGGAACAAAAGATTAAAAGTCCTGGCCTGAATGATTTGTTGGGTCCTCTTTATATATTAGACTTGATTTTGACTAGCTAACTTTCCTATACTCTGAGTAGATCTACTTTATTATGAACATTATAGTATTTATATATCTCAGTTGGGTCAATACAGATACATTGCTAAGCACAGTCCTGGCAAAGAATTGTTAATTTATTGGCTTAATTATTTCAGTTTTAGAGATGACCATGATACCACTTTTTGTCTACCTCTAAAAAAGACTGTGGAGAATTCAGTCTCTTTATAACACAACCTCAAAATATCTTCAGAGTTTTTCTTTTTTTTTAAATATGTATTTCTTGAATGAGGAAAAATCGTACATAAATATTTCAGTACAAATGCACTACAATTTACCACCTTGGCCCTCCTGTTTATATATAGGGTCCTAGAAACTATAACTAGATCCCATGAGTAAAGTATTTCCACAGAATCATCTATAGAAACTCCCTAAACAATTCCTGGGTCATAACTGACAATGACCAGTTCAATTATTTCCTAAGTGAAATGCCTATATTGCATACAACATGTCACTCTTCAGGTATCAGGTTCTTTGTTTACCTGTTATACTTGGCCATTTTGTCACTTACTCGCTGCTCACTTGTTTTCCTAGGTACCTACTTTGAGATCACTGAGGAACTGTGATGAACTGTTCTTAGTACCTACTCCTGAAAAACCTGGCTCCTGTTTATTATCTCTCTTCCCCTTTCTCTGAATGAGTTTCTAAACACAAAAAGGCATATTCCCGAATGATTTCCTGGGTCCTCTTTATATATTAGACTTGACTTTGACTAGCTAACTTTGCTGTACTCTGAGTAGATCTAAATAAACCTTGTGTATGATTTCTGAAAGCCTATGTAAACTGTAGCAGATGGTTTCTCTTCATTATATTTATTATTTCAGTGACTACTAGTAAATTAGGCTAGTACGAATTTCCAAAAAGGTTAAAATAGCCAGCAATGTTCCTTTTAAAATAGTTTATCAACTGGACACAATAGCACACACCAATCGAAGCAACTATGGGAGACTGAGGAAGGAGGATTGCAAGTTTGAGGCCAGCCTTAGCAATTTAGCAAGACTCTGCTTCAAAATAAAAGATAAAAATCACTGAGGATGTAGCTCAGTGGTAAGGTGCTGCTGGGTTCAATCCCTAGTATAAGGAAAAAAAAAAGGTTTATTTACTATCCTATGATAGAAATGAGATTTTTCAAACAATAAGTATTTCCAACTAAATTCTTTCTAAGGTTAAGACAATCATCCAAATTTTCTGCACATCATTCTAAAACAGACCACTTAAAAGAACAATCTTTTCCTAAAGAGGAGCTACTCTTAATTTTCCCAGATCTTTGATGGATTCACTATGCTAAGGAAGCAGAGTAGCTATTTTTTCATTACTATGATGTAAGAAAAATAACAGTGACAGCAGTTATGGAGTGGTGTGACCCAAGCAAAATATTTTAACTTGTTTGAGCCAGTTACTTCACCAGTGAAAACTAATTAATGATAATAATTTTATGTTAAGAGAACTAAAATGAAATAATGCTGAGCAGCCTAGGTAAAAGCTCCATAGAAGCTTAAAGCATTATATAATATGATTTTTATCTCCATTTTGGGTGACTAATCCACATTCCCACACCTGACTCTCTGTAAGATATATGTATGGAAGTCTTATGATTATTACTTGGAAATACATAGCCAAAAGCATGAATTTATATACTTTAGTACTGATTTCATAATTTCTACAACTTTCTTTTAAAAGACAGAATTCTCAGACTTCAATAATCATAGCACTAATTTTTTTTTTTTTTTTTTGGTTGTATACCTCTTCCCTGGTAGATGCAGCATAAAGCTACATCTTAATTGTCTCTACTTCCAATAGCTATGCAGGTATCTAGAATGGATTCAGGAAATAACTAATGGGGTGGGAGAATGGATAGATATAAAAGCAGGGTTTTCTGCCAAAGGTAAAAGCATGTGCATTCAATTAGAAGCCTTTTAGTACCACTATTCACTAACTATATGTACTTTTAAGCAAATTATTCATCCTCTGAGAGCTTCAGTTTTCTTATTTGTCAAAAAAAAGATATCAAAGTCTTATTAATTTCAGAGAAGCTTTAAGGGAAAATAAGCATTCTCAAAACTAAAAATATAAGGGGTCATATCTGTTTCATTAATTTGGTTTTTCAAATATTTCTCTTTTACATTTGAAAAAAATTATATTTTGAACTTCATTGTGTTGTTAATTCTTTGGCTAGTTTTAGTATGAGGTTTCATTAAAGTTCTTTTCAAATGTTCTTTTTTTAAAAAAGCACACAGAATGTTACATATTTGTATGTTTGTGTTGTTACTACTTGTCTCACACCCCCACACTGGCAGATCTCTTTCATCTTTTTGAGATTTATACAATTCAGAGCTTCTAGTTTGTACCCTGCCTGAAGTCTCACTTTCCTGTTAATTATGGATTTTTAGGGGTGAGGAAAAGTTGTCCTTGATTGCAATGGGGACAGAGAGAATGCACAAATAAAAAGTTTTCCTGGGGCCAGGCGCAGTGGTGCTCACCTGAAACTCCAGCAGCTTGGGAGGCTAAGGCAGGAGGATCTTGAGTTCAAAGCCAGCCTCAACAAAAGCAAGGTGCTTAAGCAACTTAATGAGGCCCTGTCTCAAACAATAAAAAGGGCTGGGGATGTGACTTAGTGGTTAAGTACCCCTGGGTTCAATCCCCAGTACAAAAATAAATAAATAAATAAAATAAAATAAAAATTTCTGGGCATTGAATATCAAATTTTCTAAAGTTATCTGGGCTTTTTTTTATTGAGGGGGGAGGGTCAGTTTTTTTTAACTATTCCTCATTTTTTTTTAAACTTGGTATTTTTATCATTATTCTTTCCTAATATTGAATTATCTTTTTTTAAAAAAAACAATTTCACAAAATTTGACATAACTATTGACTAATGTATTGATTAACCAGCTGGTCACCAATTCTCAACTAAAAATTGTAATGAGGAAAAAGTGGATGCTGTTTCAAAGAACCATTTCCTTTTGAAGTACATACATTTATGTCCTTCCCCAGAGCCTTCATCTGCAGCATAGGGGTCTGCTTTGAAATACATGTACTGCATTTCTCCCCTACTCTTGCCACTCTCATCATATTCACTATCAGTTCCAGAGTCTTCTTCTGCTGTATCCCATGTCTCTTTTTTCCCTTCATTTGCTTTAGTTCTTCTGCTACTTGTGATACTGTGAGAGTCAAGTCCATTGGCCAAAGGGATCTGAGCATTATCTGCATTGCACAAAGTATCACTGCTATGACTGGAGCTAAGAATATCACTGTCCACTGAACTCGTACTCCTGTCATTATTCACATCCGAGTCTGATCGTTCTTCAGACTGAAAATTTTCTGGGTCAGAAGTCTGAATGTGCTGTTCAAGTTCTCTATTATCCACTGATGCTGAAGAGTCCCTCTCATTTAGAGGTGATTCAATGTTTTCAAAGTCACTCGTTTCAGTACTTTTGCTGCTGTCCCCATTATCTCCGTCCTGCTGTTGTTGCAGCGATAAGCTTTTGAGTTTCTCAGTGCTTTCTTCCAGAATAGCTTCCACAGACTTTAGGCTCCCTACAGGTCCTGTGACTCTTTCACAATCTTCATCCACATTACCAGAATCACCTCCAGCTTTCTGGTATGCTGTCCTTTTGGAATAAGATCCTGGGGATTGTTCAGGTAGCAAAACAAATAACCGAATTGTATTTGCATGTCGATCCAGGAGTTTCCATAAATGAGAGTCTGTAAAGGCCATCTGGTAATCCAAAGTCTCGGAACTTTCAACAAACACCTAAATAGTAAGTTAAAGAGTTACAATGTAGTTTGTTAGTGATATTTTTATTCATCATTAGAATAAAATCAATATAAGGCTGTGCATAATAAATCATAAAATTGTGATGATAGTGTTTCCAAAGGATACTGCATTGTTTTGGAGACTAAAATAAAAGAAATATTAAGCTCATCAGTCTTTGCAATTAGCCATAAAACTATACCAAGATGGGCAGATATGGACAGACACAAACACATACACTTTCTTTACTGGGCTCCTCATTTATAAAAACGTTTTATATTATACATGCTGCCTTTTAGGAAGCTAAAGTTGAGCATGAATAAAGGAATATAAATAAGTCCAAATTTTAAAGACATTTAATAAGCAAATGATCTGGTTTTACAACAAATAAAGCACAAGGAAGCAAACAAACAAACAACACAAGAAATTCTATAGCTTAAGAAATACATTATGTCTTAAGAAATATATTATGAACTTTGCTTCCCCATACTTCCCTTTATTTGAAAAAAAGTTTTTTAAGATAGTCACAAAAATTGGAATATGGTCTAGATAGTGTTCAAAACATTTAGATTTTTTTTAGGTATATAATTATACTTATTTTTTAAAATTACATTTACTTTTTAAAAAGAGTTCTCACCCTGGAGAGATACATGTTCACATTATTAACAGATGAAACGAGATGATGCAGAGGATATTTTTCAAATAATTTAGAGGAAGTGAGTAGTTAAATACATAAGAAAAAAGAGTTGATAACTGTAGAAGCTGGGTGATGGGGACATGGAAGGGCATTACTCTATAGTCTCTCTGCTTTTGTATATGTTTGAAATTTTCCATAACAAAAAGTTTAAAGAAAGGAAATGCACATACACAAAATTGGCACTATCAACAGCATTATTTTTGCATAAAATAACACTATTATTAGCTAATAAATGATACAAATCAGAACTATTAGATAATGTATTTTTAAAAAAACGACACACAGAAAAGTATTAGGATATAGGTGAATGAAAATAACATTTTAAAAATACTGAAAATGGTTAAATGAGATATAAGACTTAAGATGCACTAAGATGAATGAGACTGGAAAATGTGATAAATCCAAAATGATAATATTCTGTATAGTAGGCTTGCCTTTAGCTTTCAGTATAAAGAACTATCTTTTTGGAAGAAGCCAAGGATGAACAAAATTGAGAAGACATAATCATTGTAAGTAGATTCAGTCATTAAGCCTTCAACAAAGAGGCAGGACTAATCTGAGGCTTGAAAACCAAATGTAGAGAGAGAAGAAATAACACTCCAGGTAGTGGTGCACACAAAGAGGAGACACACACAGAAAGAATTGATTCAAAGGAGAGAAAGAAGCCTGATTGAACCTGACTACTAAGAAAGGTAATTATTGGGAGGAAGTACAAATTATAAAGGTCAGGTCCAGACACATGGTGGACAGCTCAGGAGGTCAAGTGTATAACACTGAACTTCATTTCACTTATTATCAGCAAAGAAAATAGTAATAAAGATAAAAAACGACATACCTTGTTACTTCTAAAAAAACCTTCAGCTTTCAGGGTTTTACTGGGTACACTGAGAAGACGCAAATCATTATAGCAGCGTTCCAGTACTATTCTCATGGTCTCAGCAGGTAAATGGATGGCCTATAATGAAAGTAATTTCATAAAAAAGTACTCTTTTCAAAAGTACTTCTGCTTGATGTAGAAAGTTCTTAAAAATATCAGAGAGAAAATAAAGAGAAAAATAATTTTGGCAGAGGTTTTAAAATTTTTGGAGAATCTAAGGAAAAAATTACTAGTTATATCCATTAATTAAGATATGAATTAGAAAAACAAAGTATCTCTTGTAAATGTACACTCTGAAACTATTTTAAAGGTAGGATTTTTTTGCTAAAGATTCTACTCCTCTCACACATCATGTAGAGGAGGTGATGTGATTCTAAAGGCAGTGAGTAATTGACTTTGAGAGTTGATGTCAAATCAACAGTTAAAATATCTTGGTTTTTTGATAGGCCCTGCTATATATTGTAAATAAATTATTGATGCTTTTACTAAATCAGTTTTAATCTGTTGAAAATGGGATTAATACTAAGTTATTCTGAAATTCCACATCCTTAATTTTTGCAGTAATTTTATCAATTTCAGATAAAATGAGCAAATAAAAATAATTTATTTAAAAACAATTTGTTTTCAATACAACTAATGGTGTCAGCTATGAACATCAAATTCTCAGGCAGCTTCATTATATTTTGAAACAGTATATTTATGTGGGGTACAGTGGCATACACCTGTAATTCCTGCAGGTGAGGTAGAAGGATCACAAGTTATAGACCAGTCTCAGCAATTTAGTGAGTCCCTGTCTCAAAGTAAAAATTAAAAAGGATTGGGGGTGTGGCTCAGTGGTAATATATCCCTGTATACAATCCTCACTATTAGAAAACAAAAACAAAAACAAACGATATTTGCTAGCACAATGTCCTTTGACTACATTTCTTTTCCTCCTCTTCTTCTTCTTCTTCTTTTTTTTTTTTTTTTTTTTTTGTTGGCACTGGGGATTGAATCCGGGGGCACTTAACCACTGACCACATCTCCAGCCCTTTTTTGTATTTTATTTAGAGACAGGGTCTCACTGAGTTACCTAAGACTTCACTAAATTGCTGAGGCTGACTGTGATCTTCCTGCCTCAGCCTCCGGAGCTGCTAGGATCACAGGCTGCGTGACCCCGCAGTGCTACATTTATTTCTTAAACATATTTTTCCTTAAGAAGATTATTAGCTTCATCAGGGAAGGAATCAGTACATTATATGTGTGTGTGTTTGTATCCTATGTGAGTGCTTATACTCCAGACTAAACTGAAATTCTTTATATCTAGCATTTGTATTGTTTAAATGAAGAGCAATTATATTAACATAGTATGAATTTATTAGCAATTTAATCATAAAAAATAATTTCGCAACATTGTTTGTCTCCTGAATATTATTACTTTGTAAAAAGTGTTAGAAGTCATTGTTTTGTGTTTAACATAATAATTGCCACCAATTCTTATAATATTTACAATTTTTTTCATACAAAGCACTTATTTTTTAATGTTTATGGCAACCCTCCTATACTGGTATTGAACCCCCATATAATGAGATAAAAGATAAATGGCTGAAAACCAGACTCAATTTCCTAATTTTCAATTACTGAACAATTTTCACTACTCGAGTTGGAGAACCCTGTAAAATTTTGCCTGCTCGTGTGTTCAAGGTTCTATAGTGTACACGACGCTTGAAAAGACAGTAACCGTTTGTCTGAAGTAGACTAGCCCATTCCCCAAAGAAATTTAAATGTTTTCATCATCATATTTTTCCAGTTCAAAAATCCGGAACAAGACTATGTTCTCTATCACCAACTTGCATAATGGGACCAATATTTAACTCATCCCCTTCCCTGTCGAGTCTGCTTCCCCACCTCACTCCTCTATTGCTATTAATATATCATTACCTTTCTGTCACCCAAATTTGAAGCTTTTCAGGGTCTCTGTACTCCTGTTTTACACCAACTTTCACCAATTAAAAGTCCTACAGAGTCTATTTATATAACCACTCTCACAATCTATCAAAAGTTCTACTTTCTCTCATTTCCAGCCATATGCCTTCAACTGAATTATTTCAACAGCTTCCTCATCCCCATTTCTGACTCTCCTTCAATCCATCTGAATCACCAGTCTACTGTCAGCAGACTTTTCAATCTATAACACAGATCTGTTCATACTACTGCTGTACTTAAAAAAGAAAACAAATTAAAAAAATCTACTCTCTATTGCCTGCACCAAAAGGGAGCCCAAATTTTCACTATTCCTGTTTAAAGCCTCCCATTAAATAACTGAATTTACATCTCCAGGCCCGCTTCACAATGATCTACCCAAAGCTCACAAAGTCATGGTTATGTGTATTTGCTTCATGCTTTTTTGCCTCCATACTTGGTTCAATCTGTTCCTTCTATCTGAAATGTCCTTTCCTACTAGAGTTGTGCCCTAACTATAAAAACTGCCTCTTAAGGTAGAGTCTACATTTTACTTATAACTATCACACAGTGCCTCCAGCAGGCCCTCAAAAGATATTCACTGACCAAATTTAAAACTTACCTTTGAAATCAGTTGTTTGAACTCTGTAACTGTTTGATTTAAGTAAGCTCGAACAGTTATGGGAGCAGCTACAGTTTCTGCCTTTAGATCAACAACATGAACTTTCACCATCACTTCTGTCACATGTGAAGATACAAAAACATAATTGGAGGTTATTTTTTAAATCTATTTCATATGAGCACTACATTCTTAATGTGTTTCTAGTAGATGAGTGCTGCTAACAGTGTTAAAACAGTGTTTTTAATTAAGAGAGTATTTTCTAATTACCAATATATAAATGTACTCTATACACATAACACATGTTTAAAACTTCACAAGCAAAGAGACACAAGGAAATGAGGCTAGTTAAAAAGTTCTCTTAGATTTCTTTAAAAATAGCAGTCTTCACTACAAAGTATTACTTTTGCCCTCTGCACTATACATTACCTACAAAAGTAAAATGTGATTTTTTAAAATGTATGGCTTTATTTCGTTCTAAAACATAACTATTGACAAATTTATTAAGCACATTATTAAAAATCACTGTGGATGGGAATGCAAATTGGTGCAACCAATATGGAAAGTAGTATGGAGATTCCTCAGAAAACTTGGAATGGAACCACCATTTGACTCAGCTATCCCACTCCTCGGTTTACACCCAAAGGACTTAAAATTAGCATCCTACAGTGACACAGCCATATCAATGTCTATAGCAGCTCAATTTACAATATCTAAACTATGAAATCAAACTAGATGCCCTTCAACAGATAAATGGATAAAGAAAATGTGGTGCATATACACAATGGAATATTATTCAGCCTTACATAAGAATGAAATTATGGCATTTACAGATAAATGGATGGAACTAGAGAATATTATACTAACAGAATATTTATCATGCTAAGAGAAATAAGCCAAACTCCAAAACCCAAAGGCCAAATGTTTTCTCTGATAAGCGGACACTGATCCATAGTGGGGCATGGGGGGCAGATAGAAGAATGAAGGAACTCTGGATTATACAGAGGGGAGTAAGGGAAGGGTAGAAAGTGTGGGGATGGGAAGGATGGTGGAAAGTGATGGACATTATTCCCTATACACATGTATAATTATACTCCAGGTGTGACTGTACCATGTACAGCCACAGAAGGAGAAATTGGGCTCCATTTATGTACAATGTGTCAAAATGCATTCTACTGTCATGTATAACTAATTAGAATAAATTTTTTAAAATGGGAAGGGGAGAGAATGGAAGGGAAAAGTGAGGATTATTAATTGAAATCAACTTCTAAAGCTCCAAATACAGAACAAAAACCATAGCACTAAATAAATATAAATATATTATATATGTAAATATATAAATATAATATATATAAATAAATACGAATATAAATATCTAGAGATTGCAAAACAAATCCTATAGGGGACATATATATAGAATCCCAGTGGCTTTTAAACAGCTTTCATTAAACCATTTATGACTTTGCTCATAATCAAAGTCCTCCTTTCCTCTCCTCCTTTTCTCTATAACACATGGAAAATTCTGCACACAAAAAAAACTAGTCTGATTTATCTGTTTTGTTACTTAAATCCTTCACATTACACTTTAATTGTGCTTTCTCTTATGTTTTTAGGAGATCATGTTTATAACCAAACTTTTACTTTATTGGAAAACAAATGATTTTCAAGTACTATATTTAATAGTTACTTTGTTTTAACCTCATGTCAATGCTCAGATTTTCCCCCATGTTGCTAAATCTAAATGATAAAATAGACTTCATGATAATTAGTGAATAATAGAAATTACTTTATACATTTATAATTCGTAGTTACATTCTCAGTTCTTTTTTTTTAATTGATTTTATTGCTGACTCATGGTATCCTTTAATTGCATCCTTTTTTCTATCTAGTTAAGAAAATTCTTCAGGGGAATGCTACAGAATGAGCGGAGTTCAACTGCAAAAGGCAACAAGTTTTCAAAAATAAAATTTTCCCCCATGAGAGAAAGATGGGTTCCATGGAAGAATATTACATTTAATGTACTTTGGAAAGAAGAGCCTTCATAAAATAGGAAGGCCTGCGTGATCCACAGAGGAACAGAATATGAAAGGGCACGATAAGATTTCTAAGTTCAACTTTCAGGGATAAAAATTAGAGAACACAAATCTGAATTTTGACTTCCCACTGATGGACAGGAGTTAAGGTCGAGATACAACAGTAAGAATTTTGTAAAATTATGCTTGGATTTTTCCTCCTATTTATTATGCTTTACATATAGTTTTCTAGTAAGAAAACTCTGGAAATGAGGAAGACCATGTAACTCTTTAGGGACTACTCTGGAGACAGTAGGGGCATTACACTTTGCTTTCCAAGTCATTCTCAAAGAAAAGGGCAAATGTGCTAAGGAAATATGACAGAATTCATGAAAAGAGCAAAAAGCCTCCCGGGGTCTGTAGAAAGAGATTGGAAATGTGGACAGTGATAGGGTTAGGAATCCACCTCTTCCAAAAAGACACTAAAAACAGAGACGTTCTGGCAATAAGTTTCTTTGAAGCAAGGAAAAGAGAATGAGGTAAGAGGAAGAGTGAGATCCTCCTAAGAGATTAGCTGCTAATTTCAGGGATTTATGGCATATAGGATTACTCAGTACCAAATGATTCAGTACTACAAAATAGAGAAGAAAAATCCCATTGCAGACTTCTTGCTGATGTTATTCATTTCCAAGCTTATTGCTAACTACTTCAATTATTCTAAATGTTAAGAATATACTTAAAGGTTTAAATTATATCTATTTCTACAAACAGAACATTTTCTTTTGAAAATTTTAAATCCAGTACAACTAAAAATTGCATAAGATTGCTTACCTCCAGGTTTATAAGACTGGAAAACTTGATCAGGCTTTCTTGTCTCCAGAAGTAGGTCAAACATATACGTTGACTTGACTCCACCAAGAAGAAGTCCCATTGGTGTATCTTCTTCTCCTTCATATGATCGTTCTAGATAATCATGAAACTCATCATATTTAACAAGGCGACAGCAATCCAAGGGTATTACCTCTTCTAAATCCATCATCTAGAAGAAAACAACCCAAGCAAGAGAAAAAAAATAATAGTGTTTAGTCCTGTGTGTGATAATCCTATTAATTAGTCAATAGTCTTAACAAAATCTATGTAGTTATGATTTGAATCAAAGACATCAAAGCTATGGAGACAACTTAAATGTGATTTTTAAATGACCATCTTTCAAATCATATACTATGCACTAACATTTTAAAGACTTTTATTTATTTATTTTAAGAAAAAGGAAAAAGAAGTTTTATTGCTTTGCTAACGAATAAGAAACACAGGGACTCCTGTCCCAGAGTCTGTGATTCTCCCCATCAGGAGAGGGTTATATCTTCCCCCTAAGAGTCAAGGACCAAACTCTGCCTTGAGCCAGCTAGGCAAGCGCTCTGCCACTGAGCTAAATAATCCCCAACCCCTGAATAGAGGATTTTTAAAAAGATGATTCAAAAGCTACATTCCACATGTCCTCAATAAAGACTTTTTTATACGAAAAAATTAACATTCTAAACTTTAGATGGACTCAAAATCAATATATTACAATCTACTGTTCTGTAATTACTAAACACAATGGGAGAACAACAACCAAGTAGAACACGCATCTTTGGTTTTTTGATCCAATATATAACAGAATTGATAACTTGACTATCTAGTAAACATTATAAAGATTATGGTTTCTCTGTATGGAAATGGAAGGAGACCCTCATTGTTACACAGAATTACATATAAGAGATGGTGAGGGGAAAGGGGAAAAAAAAAAACAAGGGAGAGAATTGAACAACAGCTGATGGGGTAGAGAGGGAAGATGGGAGGGGAGGGGAGGGGGGATAGTAGGGGATAGGAAAGGTAGCAGAATACAACAGTCACTAATATGGCATTATGGAAAAATGTGGATGTGTAACCGATGTGATTCTGCAACTTGTATTTGGGGTAAAAATGGGAGTTTATAATCCACTTGAATCAAATGTATGAAAGATGATATGTCATGAGTTATGTAATGTTTTGAACAACCAATAAAAAATAAATTTAAAAAAATTTAAAAAAAAAAGATTATGGTTTCTATTTCTTCCAAGAGTTATCCATTCCTCTATGGACATAACCTTTACTATCAGTCTCCAGAACACCTACAAAGCATACTTTGAGAACTGCATTTATAGATGTTCCTCTAGCTCATGTCACTAGTAGATAATGTACCCTGGAGGCAACATCTCATGAATGGGAAACGAGCCTTCTGAAAGAAACATAGTAGGACTGCTAAGAAGTATTCAATGTCCATGAAGGGGTTGTGATTATGACTGTAAAGGAAGATCTGAAAGCCTTAGTGTGTACCCCTTGATCTCTAATTCACTACCTCCCACCCCCAGAGAAGCAGCTCTATTTTGGGTATATAAGATTGATCTCTCTTTTCTGTTTCACTCTTTATGAACTTTTACTTCCTACTTTCGAGATAAATATTTTTTTCCTCCTATATTAAAAAATGGATGAACTATCCTTACTGCTATAACACTAATTGAACTTACTCTGTAAAACTGTATTTTGTTAAGTTTTTTTTCCACTTTAGTCTAATTTGGTTTTACCCCTGTTTTACAGGGATGATGCTTAAGTTCAACACTAGGTTTAAAGGATTTCGCTACAATGAGGTAAATCCAGAGCCATCCATCCATCTTATTGTTTATTCCTTCACTTACTCATTTACATACCCACCCAATTTGGACTCTAATATATACCAGGCAAGTATCAGAAATGAAATGATGAGCAGAACCAGAATAGTATTCGCTTTTCATGTGCTTACAGTCTAGAGAAGAACAGTGATATTAATTAAAATAGCCACACAACAAAATGTAAAAATTTCGACATTGGTAAACACTTTATAAGACCAGGTATATAATACAAACAGTTCTCAAATTTTAATATACCTAAGAATCCCCTGGGATACCTGTCTATAAAATGCATTATTCCCAAGTTGAACACAGAAATTCTGATTCATTTGTAAAAAATTAGCATTTTTAAATAAGAACATTATTTTTATTGTGATTCTGATACAGGTTATGCACTGGCTCACACTTTGAGAAGAGGATCAGCTATCTTGTGAGCTGTTTTTAGTTGTCTAACTAATCATACATATAAAATATACAAAATGATAAAGTATAGAATTTTTCTCCAGGTAATGAATGCCTAACTTTAGTTAAGTTCTATTAGGTTTTTATGGAAAAGGGAAATTTTTCATTTGTCAAGAACCACAAATGATATTTTGAATGATCCAGTAAGAGTGCTTCTCTATTTACCTTTCCAACCCCACAAGTAACTTTTCATAATTCTTAGAACAAAATGTAATATCATTCCTATAAGATATCATAATTTATTTTGTTATTCTGTGCTCTAATTGAAGATAACGTAAACACAGTACTCCTTCTTTTTGTTTCGTGAACATGCCAAGCACTTCCTTTACCTCAGAGCTTTATGCATGCTGCCTTCTCTACTTAGAATAATGTTCCCCAAATATCTCTATGCTGGTTAAGATCTCAGAATAAATTATTTCAATATACTATTGATTTAGCTTATAAAAAATAAAATCAACGCAAATTGGGATGTTTAAATGCTATTTTTTTCTAATGTGCTACAAACCCCATGTGGGTAGTAACCATCTTTTTCCGGTATCTCTAATGCTTCATATAGTAGTTACTTAATAAATAGCTGCTAAATGCCTGGAAAGAACAAATAAATATTTTGTTTTTAATTATAATTAACTGGCTTTCAGAGTGAGGAAGTTCTCAAAATCAATTGAGTATATTTTCCAAAGAAGAATAAAAGAGAGGGGCTGGGGATGTGGCTCAAGCGGTAGTGCGCTCGCCTGGCATGCGTGCGGCCCGGGTTCGATCCTCAGCACCACATACCAACAAAGATGTTGTGTCCGCCGAGAACTAAAAAATAAATATTAAAAATTCTCTCTCTCTCTCTCTCTCTCACTCTCCTCTCTCACTCTCTCTTTAAAAAAAAAGGGAGAGGGAAAAAAAAGAATAAAAGAGATATATTTGACAAAGGTGCTAAAAGCATGCAGTGGAGAAAAGATAGCATCTTTAACAAATGGTGCTAGGAAAACTGGAAATCCATATGCAACAAAATGAATCTGAATCCCTTTCTCTTGCCATTCACAAAAGTTAACTCAAAATGGATCAAGGAGCTTGATAACAAAACAGAGACTCTGGGCCTGATAGAAGAAAAAGTTGGCTCTAATCTACATATTGTGGGGTCGGGCTCCAAATTCCTTAACAGGACACCCATAGCGCAAGAATTAAAAACAAGAATCAACAAATGGGACTTACTCAAACTAAAAAGTTTTTTCTCAGCAAGAGAAACAATAAGAGAGGTAAATAGGGAGCCTACATCCTGGGAACAAATTTTTACTCCTCACACTTCAGATAGAGCCCTAATATCCAGAGAATACAAAGAACTCAAAAAATTAAACAATAAGAAAACAAACAACCCAATCAACAAATGGGCCAAGGAACTGAACAGACACTTCTCAGAGGAGGACACACAATCAATCAACAAGTACACAAAAAAATGCTCACCATCTCTAGCAGTCAGAGAAATGCAAATTAAAACCACCCTAAGATACCATCTCACTCCAGTAAGATTGGCAGCCATTATGGAGTCAAACAACAACAAGTGCTGGCGAGGATGTGGGGAAAAGGGTACACTTGAACTTTGCTGGTGGGACTGCAAATTGGTGCGGCCAATTTGGAAAGCAGTATGGAGATACCTCGGAAAGCTGGGAATGGAACCACCATTTGACCCAGCTATTCCCCTTCTCGGACTATTCCTCTAAGACCTTAAAAGAGCGTATTACAGGGATACAGCTACATCGATGTTAATAGCAGCACAATTCACAATAGCTAGACTGTGGAACCAACCTAGATGCCCTTCAATAGATGAATGGATAAAAAAAAACGTGGCATTTATACACAATGGAGTATTACTCAGCACTAAAAAATGACAAAATCATGGCATTTGCAGGGAAATGGATGGCATTAGAACAGATTATGCTAAGTAAAGCTAGCCAATCCCTAAAAAACAAATGCCAAATGTCTTCTTTGATATAAGGAGGGCAACTAAGAACAGAGAGGATCACCATTAAACGGGACGAGAGACGGGAGGGAAAGGGAGAGAGAAGGGAAATTGCATGGAAATGGAAGGAGACCCTCACTATTATACAAAATTACATATAAGAGGAAGTGAGGGGAAAGGGAAAAAAAACGAGAGAGAGAAATGAATTGTAGTAGATGGGGTAGAGACAGAAGACGGGAGGGGAGGGGAGGGGAGGGGGATAGTAGAGTATAGGAAGGGTAGCAGAATATAACATATACTACTAGTATGGCAGTATGTAAAAAAGTGGATGTGTAACTGATGTGATTCTGCAATCTGTATACGGGGTAAAAATGGGAGTTCATAATCCACTTGAATCAAATGTATGAAATATGATATGTCAAGAGCTTTGTAATGTTTTGAACAACTAATAATAAAAAAAAAGAAAAAAAAAGAATAAAAGGACTGAATTAATGGGCTATAAATTTATTGCAAGATCTTACATTACTACTAACTATAATAAAAATTTAGGAAATTATAATAATGTTATATAAGTTTATCAATAATTAAATGCAATGAATAGTAAATAACAATTATTTAAAGTGAAAAATACAAAGATAAATAAATGCAACTAAACATACCTTATAAGCCATTTCTACTGCTTCCTTTAATGTCTTATCCTTATGAACTTCCAATTTATTTTCCATCATTACTTGTTTTATAGGATGTGAACAGAATAATTTTATCTAGAAAATGTAAAATATCATTAACTTAGGATCAAGAGTCAAAGCTTAATTGTTTTATAGATAGCATTTTTCCTAATGTCAAAATACTGCCATTAAAAACAAAAAATCTAATCTGGCTCATTCTCTTTATATCCATACTTCTCACTAATTGCAGTAACTCTCTCTTTTTCTTTTTTTGGTATTGGGGATTCAACCGAGGGGGTGCTTAACCATGGAGCCACATCCCCAGCCTTTTTTATTTTTTATTTGAGACAGGGTCTTGCTAAGTTCATTAGAGCCTTGCTAAATTGCTGAAGCTGGCCTTGAACTTGTGATCCTCCTGTCTCAGCCTCCCAAGTCCCTGGGATTACAGGTGTGAGGACTGTGCTTGGCTGAGACTATATCTTAAAATAATTAAAAATGTTAATTTTAAACATTGTATACTTCTTTGTAAGTATGTATCATAAGCATTCCAATTCTAAGTAATAATCATTCCTCTAATGATAAATATTCAGGTTGTTTTCAATGATAAAATATCCTCTATGGGCTGGGGATGTGGCCCAAGCGGTAGCGCGCTCGCCTGGCATGCATGCGGCCCGGGTTCGATCCTCAGCACCACATACCAACAAAGATGTTGTGTCCGCCGAGAACTAAAAAAATAATAAATATTAAAAAAATTCTCTCTCTCTCCTCTTTCACTCTCTCTTTTTTAAAAAAAAAAATCCTCTATGATAAATGTATGGGTCGTTTCCAATTTTGGAAAATACTGAGATGAATATGCTTCTAGTCATGAAGTATCATCATTTTATTAGGTAATATTTCTATAAGAAAAATTATAGGGGCTGGGGATGTGGCTCAAGCGGTAGCGCGCTCGCCTGGCATGCGTGCGGCCCAGGTTCAATCCTCAGCACCACATACCAACAAAGATGTTGTGTCCGCCGATAACTAAAAAATAAATATTAAAAAATTCTCTCTCTCTCTCTCTCCTCTCTCACTCTATCTTTAAAAAAAAAGAAAAATTATATAAAAGAATATGAATTTGCTTAAGGTTCTTGATAAATACTATTCATAAAAATTGTAACAATTTTTTAGCAGCATATGAGAATGTCCACCTCTCTGCAGCTTCACCAGCACCAAGCACTGTCATTATGTTACTGAGTTTTTATATATCAAATCAAATCAAATCAATTTTGGTTTATAGTAGAGTTGGTACTATTTAATGTATAAGTGTCTGTAGATTCAATCAAAT
This sequence comes from Spermophilus citellus, assembly GCF_964194105.1. Classification (NCBI taxonomy): domain Eukaryota; kingdom Metazoa; phylum Chordata; class Mammalia; order Rodentia; family Sciuridae; genus Spermophilus; species Spermophilus citellus. Next base: position 205,682,978 of record NC_138183.1, on the reverse strand, counting down.
GAGTAAGTTATGAGCAAATTTAAATAACACTTTTCAATTAAAAGTAAAATTGATGGAATCTAACCTTGCATGTATTACGCTCAATTTCCCGTTGTCTCTTTTCTTGCTCTTCCAATTCTCTCTCTCTCTGCACCAAGTTTTTAATGTGTTCTGGGTATTCATCCACTTCTAGAAATTCTATCCATAATAAAAACAGGATAAGGCAGTGTCAATGAAATTGGGATTCTTTTGTTCATGCTTTTCTACTATGCTCCCTGTCATATCCTATTACTCTGTACTCATGGAAATGTATTTCAGTTACATTCTTTCCTCAACATGGAACACAAGCTTATTCTAGGCAAAGATGAAGAGGTATTGCTAGTCAGGCTCATATTTTAAAAAGCCACATATTCATCAAAAATGGCTTCTGACTCCAGGAGACCTTGAGCATGTAAACTAAGATTTTAGAGTGAAAAGGCCCCTCTAAAATTCAAAAACAAAAGCATTTCTAATTTCAAATTGTGCCATCACCATCGAATTGTGTGACCTTGGGCAAGTTTATGTCTCCAGACTCAGGTTTCTTTACACCTGAATAGCATCTACCCCACACAATTATTATCTGGGAGAAAATAAAATTTGATAAATGCCACTGCTATTGTAGTTGCTACTACTACAAATACTACCTATTTGTTATTATTCTGCACTAGTATTATCTTTCCTTTGTCCTTGAAGTAATCTTTTAGTTGCTTTCTAACCAAATAAGGCTGAGTGACAAAACTAATAACTTTATCTATTACATTCCTCTCTGCCATACAGTCATTTGAAAAATAACCAGTTAAAAGAAAACAGAATACACAAAAATTATTACAAAGACCTATATACAAATTATTTTTTAAGGAAGCTTTTATAACAATTTTAACTTCATATGTAACTCAAAGTAATAATACAAGTATCATTAAATAAGGAGAACAATTGATACCAAAGGATCATGTCTCCATAAAAGGTAAAAATGCAATGGTTTTAGAAAAGAGTTATAAATTTAAAATTATTCATTATATGTCATATAGCGCCCTCTGGTGCTTTATAACAAAACTAGAGCTTGGGGAGTAAAGGCTGGATCTATACATAAATTACAAAACTGGGTCACAGCCTCCAGGTAGCTTGACCTGGAACAAGTTAGTCTTTGATGTACAGTTTCTTTATGATATAATAAGAATGATTACTTGTGTTCTTAAAACTCACTAAATAGTAAAGTCTACATTAAATTGTTTAATAGTTACTGTATGACAGATCCTAGAATATACTTTTGGTAGAAAGATTATTAAGTTCTAAGCCTTCTATCAGCTGACTCCACAATTTGATGAGGGCTCACAAAAATGTGAACAAAAACACTGTAATGCTAAAGATTCACTAACAGTATGACAGTTTCTAAAAAAGTATGTTGAAATCAAAGGCAGTGATTGTTTTTAATTATAAAATGAATATGGGCAAACACTTCATCTCTGTATGTATCTACATATTCATACACAACCCTGTTAACAATATTGCATGAATCAGTCAAAATTAGCAAGAAAAAACAAGAACTGTAATTTTAAAAGCAATTATTACCAATAAGTAAAAACACAAAAAACAAACAAACAAAACTATACTTTATATTTAGAATTATTTCTGGGATTCTTACTAACATTAAAATGTATTAAATGAGAAATTATACCCCATTTGATTCAAATGTATGATATGTCAAGATCATTGTATTGTCATGAGTAACTAATAAAAAAATGTAATAAAGGATGCATATTAGAGTCATACAAACTTACTTGCTTTTTAATAAAATAAGCAGAGATACTTCACTCTAGTTCCTAAAAATGTTTCTAGAGTGTTTCAGGTCATCTAGGGATTCCATTTGTTAGATACTAACAAACCCCAAAAGCTTGAAATTGAAGAAAATAATGGCTAAATTTGAGTTTTTATCACATGTGAGATATGAAGCTAAATTCTTAAAATGTTATTTCATTTTTATAACAACCACACAAAATGCTTTTATTAATGCATTTGACAGATGTGTAAAGAAAGATTTTAGAATGGTTAAATAACTTGCTCTAGGACATGCAGCTGGTTGAGTCCTACACAGGACTGGAATTATTATCACTGTACCAAAGCGCACATAGTTCAAAACTTACTGCAAAAATAAATATCCAATTTATTTAAAGAAAAAGAAGTGTAACCTTGTTGCTTAATATACTTAAAAAATTTCAATTTTTTTCAAGTGTTTTTACCACTTACTTTTAAAAAGTCTTTATAATTCTTTCAAGTATTTAAAAAACCCTATTGTTCTATCATTTAAAAATGGTTATGTGGGTTTACAAAACTTGTAAAAGAAATGAGTTTATACTATAATTAAAATCAAGTCAAATAACTGTAAGTTAACATACTTGCATTTCTTGTTGGATCCTTCAGTCTATATATCAGCATATATGCATTTGTGGAACTAGTAGAAACATAAAAAAGATTAATAGGGACAAAAAGTAACAAATATTCATTTAAAATTGTGGGTTTTTAAATTTCAAACAATCACAAAGCCATACCACTATTCAGATACATTAAAATTTAAAATATTCCAGAAAGAGGAAAGTCTACATTTTTTAATGACATATTTATGAAAAAATTCTTTATCTCTTCTTGGTAACATAGTAAAGTGTTCAACAAAGCCATGTACTGAAATGAGAACTGTCAGTCAGCAAAATTTTTTTCTGGAAGGAGCCAGAAAGAAAAACCCTTAGGCTTTGTAGGCCAGATGGTCTGTGTTATAACTACTCGAAATATGTTCTTGTAGTGTGAAAGCAACAACACAACCTATATAAACAAAAGACTATGTCAGTATTCCAATAAATTTTATTTCTAAAATCTGGAGAAGGGCTGAATTTGGCCCATGGGCTGTGGTTTACAACCCAGGGGTTAATATTTGAGAACAAATACTTGGAGAAGCTAGAATTAATTTAAACTCATGAACACTAAAAATTACCTTGCAAAAGCACTGGAATAATATCCTCTGCTTCCTGAAGATCCACCATGTGTTTTCTTAATGTCTTCTTGTGTTATCTAAAAAGTTGTTATATTATTTTGTTTTGTAAAATCTATGGCACCATTAAATTAAGGCCAATATATAATCCAATCTATTAATTAGAGAGTTAAATGCTACCCAGATCCTCAAGAGGAACTAGATATCAATTAAAAAGGAACTAGATATCAATTTAAAAATTTAATGATAATTAGTGGCTGTTTACCAGCCAGTCAGTTCTAGTGTTCCTAAAGATATATATATGAAGCACAAGGAACACATGAGAAGGCTCAGGGCAAAAGAAAAATTAGTAGTCTATCTTGGGAAACATTCACAAGCTCAAACAAAACAAAGAACTACAATAAGCAAAAGCAAGAAATTTACTGAAAATGAAAAACTTATTTGAAGCAGGTCTTGAGATAACATCATTATACAGATATTTCCATTTTAAATAAACCCTATTGTTGGTTAGAAATACCCCTCTCCTGCCTTTCAGAATACTAATCTGAAAGGACGCCTTACCCGGCTAACATGTTGATCATTGAAGCTGTACCACTGTTCATCACTGAACGACTTTATACAAGCATAATAATGACCACCAGCAGCACTCCCCGAATGAACCATAACAGAGAAAAGCTCATAGATCAAGGAATTCTGAGGGAGGAAAAAAAACAAAAGTAATTCAGAGAGGAAAACCACAAAATCCTTATTTGACTATTTCCTTATCTCTATTAACATATAGAGATATTGATATTGTCTTACCTATCATAGGTTAACTCTTCCCTAAGATAAAATTAAAATGACAAGTCACCAAAAAATTTTATATCTCACAAATTTTACTCGGTGTATTCCTTCACATTTTAATTTTACGATAACCTTTGGAATTATATTTATCTATAAATATAAACTTAGGTAAAAAATTAAAGAACATTCTGAAATTAGAAGCACCAGCTAAGCACAATTTTTAACATGCACAGTGAACATCAAGAAATCTCATATGAAATACTGGTTTTTTATTCAAATAAGATTCTATTTCCTTTACAAAAGAGCTAAGAGCTATAATTATTTGGAACATTTTCTAATATTTATGTAGTATCTGTGATAGAATGATCTGTTAATCTGACATCTCTCCCTAATATTAAGAATGAATTCTGAATTCTATCATATCTATAATAAAATTATTTCTTAATAATGTCCTCTTCAGTTAACAATTCTTCACAGAAGGATAGACTATTAAAGCAGTGTTGAAGTTGTTTTTGAAAGAAAATAGAAATAAAGGGATTTATTTTAAAAAGAGATGATTTACAAACGAATTGCCTTATATTTATGGCTATCATTTCTTTCAGCAGCCCAGACACTTCACAGGTCCAAAGATACTTGGAGATACTACAGATCTTGCAGACCAGTAATTCTTTTACAAAAGGGACAGGGAGGAAGATGGAAATAAAAGGAAGGTAAAAAGGTTAAAAAGGCAATTTGATATGAGAAGATTCCCCAGCTGCTACCAAGCGAATTTTTTTTAAAAGTTCTTTTTAGATATACATGATAAGAGTGTATTTTGACATTCTACATACATGGACTCCAACTTATTCTAATTAGGATCCCATTCTTGTGGTTGGTTGTACATGATATGGAGTTTTACTGGTTGTGCATTCATATATGAACATAGGAAAGTTGTCTGGTTTTACTATCTTCCCCATTTCCATAGTCCCTTCCCTTCATTCAACTTCTATTCTCCACCTCTCCCTCATTGTGTTATTAACTTTTCTACAAGAACTAGAGCTTCTCTTATCCATGTCCCCCCTTCTTCTTTTTTCTTTTCTTTTTTTTAATATTTATTTTTTTACATTTAGGCCCTGAGGATAGAACCCAGGGCCTCGCACGTGCTAGGCAAGCACTCTACTGCTGAGCCACAACCCCAGCCCCTTCTTTTTTCTTTTTTGCAGTACTGGGGATTGAACCCAGGTCCTCACATGCGAGGCAGGCACTCTACCACTAAGCTATTAAAGCCCCAGCCCTAATTCTTTAAAAAAAGGCATTTTTGCCTCTGAGAAGTCTCATAACATTCAGTTTATCTTAAATAACTTTAAACTGACTATAATTAATACTGAAGTTTTTAGAACAAATTTTGATTATGCCTGAAAAATTCCTTGTGTAGTTAAATTTTATTTCTAAAACTAAGATTTACCATAGTGACAGAGGTTTCAGAATTTACCTGCAATCCAGAATTTGTTTTTAAAGCACTAAACTTATGAAATGCAAAACTATAAGTAATTTATCATCATAGGTTTTTCATGCATCAGATCTTTTAAAAATTACCTTTTGAAAGTGTGAATAAACAGATTAAAATTCCCTTAAAAGAATGTGAGATGAGACAAACTCTGGATGCGACTGAATGATATGAATAATATTTTATGATATGTAGACACCTTTAAAACCTGCATCTATACATTTTAAAAGTTTCATTATAATTAGCAAAGTCAAAATATAATTATTTCCTTGGAAAATTCTGAAGGTAGAAAATTATAGATAACAAAGGTACCTATCTATCATAAATCAAATAAATATACAAACATAAACAAAAGATAATATGGTCTATATGAAAGAGTAAGGGTTCTCAAGAGCAGCACTTTTAGTTCCAAGTCAAACTTGATTGCTAAGGGGGGTTGGGGCTGTAGATCAGTGGAAAAGCACTTCCCTCAAATGTATGAGGCACTGGGTTTGATCCTCAGAGCCAAATAAAAATAAATGAGATACTATGTGTCCATCTATAACTAAAAAAAAATACATGTTAAAAAAAGTAGAAAGGAGACTAAGAGTGATTTTATCAAAATGTAGAATGATAATTTGTAAATAAAATTACATAAAAACATATCTATTATTCTATTTTAATGTTAACAAAATGATAGATTCTCTTAAATAAAATAAAAAGGGTATAAAACTTCAAACATAGTACTGGCAAACAAATTTACAAATTTCTAGATTTGGGTAGAACAACAGAAAAGATCTAGTCCAAATTCCTCCAAAATGTGCCAAAAGAGAGGCACAGAGACTAAATGATTTGCCCGAAGTGATATAGCTTGTTACTCTCAATGTCAGAATTAAAGCCTGGGATTATTTGAACTTCTCATATTGAGGTCCAATAGTGAACATTTTAAGCTTTGTGGGTCATACGATGTTTGCCACAACTATTCAGTTCTTGTTAAGGCACTATACAAGACATAGACAATATGTAAACAATGGAAATGGCTTGTTCCAATAAAACTATACTCATAAAAACACTGAGCACCAAATGACAGAAATGGAAGTTCAGAAAACACCAAGCAGGATAAATCACTAACCCCCCTCACAAAACAAACAAACAAATAAATAAACCCACAAAAGATTTTTCACATTTAGGCTTATCATATTCAAACTGCAACCAAAAACAAAGGGAAAAAAGTCTTCAAAGGAGCCAAAAGGGAAGTAGCATCTTACCTCAAGAAGAACCAAGATAAGAATTACAGCATACTTTTCATTATAAAGCATGCAAGCAAGAAGAGGATAGTGAAATATTTCAAATGTTGAAGAAAAAAATTACCAGCAGCCTAGAATAATACATTCAGAGAAATAATTCTTCAAAAGTGAAGGAAACTGGATAGAAATCAGTTTAAAAAGAAAAGTAAAAAAAATCTCACAAATATGAGGACATTTAAAAACAAAGAATCAAAGAGTCACATAAGAAATTAGAAAAAAATCTCAATAAAAATGAAAACAAAACCTAAATATATCAAAACATATGGATGTATAACTAGTAAGGAGATTAGATTACTTCACTGGTGAAGTCTACCAAACATTTGAGGAAGAAATATACCAATTCTCTAAAATCACTTCCAAAATGAGGGAACACTTCGTAATTCTTTCTATGAGCCCAACATTACTTAAACAAGATAAACATTTTACAAGACTGGAAAGCCACACACCTATGCCTCTCATGAACACAGATACAAAATCTATAACATACTAGCAAATTAAATTCATCAATGTCTAAAAAGAATTACATATCACAACAAAATAGGATTTGTTCCAGTTAAACAAAACTAATTCAATATTAGAAAATTAACCAATGGAATTCAAGATCAATGTATCTAATCCCCATGACAAAACAAATAAAAAACCACTAAACAAACTAGGAATAAATGGCAAGCCTCCTTAATATGACAATGAATACCCACAAAAAATGTAGAGCCAATATCATACTTAATGGTATGAGACAGAAAGCTTTCTCCCTAAAGTATGGAGAAGGCAAGGATGGGGTCTCTCAACACCCCTAGTTAATGCTGTATTAGAAGGCTTACTGAGTACAATAAGACAAGAAAAAGGCATACGTATTGAGAAGGAAGAAATTAATCTGCCTTAATTTGCAGATGATATGAGTATTCAGAAAAACAGGCCGATGGCTAGATTGGGCTCTTAAATCATAGTTTACCAACTTTTACAACAATGCAAGGTTCTTTACATTAAGTCATGTATCCACTTATCCATTATACAACAATTCCTATTCATCTATCTGTGGTGAATGAGGTAATTTAAAAAGGCAAAGATAATAATGATCATCACATTCAACCATCATTAATTACCCCATGCCCTCTCCCTTCCCCTCCCACCTCTCTGCCCTATCTAGAGTTTGTCTATTCCTCCCATGCTCCCTCTCCGTATCCCACCATGAATCAGCCTCCTTATATCAAAGAAAACATTCGGCATTGGTTTTAGTCTCTTTTATTGTTGAGTAATATTCCATTGTACATATGCCACATTTTTTTTTTTAATCCATCTATTGATGGGTATCTAGGTTGGTTCCACATCTAGCTATTGTGAATTGTGCTGCTATAAACATTGATGTGGCTGTGCCCCTGTAGTATGCTGTTTTTATGTCCTTTGGGTATAGACTGAGGAGAGGGATAGCTGGGTCAAATGACGGTTCCATTCCCAGTTTTCCAAGAAATCTCCATACTGCTTTCCATATTGGCTACACCAATTTGCAGTCCCACCAGCAGTATATGAGTGTACCTTTTTCCCCCACATCCTCACCAATACTTATTGCTGTTTGTATGCATAATAGCTACCATTCTGACTGGAGTGCATTTCTCTAATTGCTAGTGATGATGAACATTTTTTCATGTGTTTGTTGACTGATTGTACATCAACTTCTGAGAAGTGTCTCTTCAGGTCCTTGGCCCATTTATTGATTGGGTTATTTGTTTTTTTGGTGTCTAGCTTTTTGAGTTCTTTATATACCCTAGTGATTCGTGATCTATCTGATGTGTGAGGGGTAAAGATTTGCTCCCAAGATGTAGGTTCTCTAATATATGTAATAAGAAGTGTAATGCATTCTGCTGTTATATATACTGTTATATATAAATTTAAAAATAAATAAATAAAAAATACTAAGCCAGGCACAATGAAGCATGCCTGCAATCTCAGCTACTTGGGAGGCTGAGGGAGGAGGATCTCAAGTTCAAGGCCAATCTGGGCAATTTGGCAAGATTCTGTCTCAAAACAAATACATAAAATGGGCTAAGGGTGTAGCTCAGTGGTAAAGTGCTAGCCTAGCATGTGTAAGGACCTGGGTTCCATCTCCAGTACTGAAAAAATAAAAAAAAATAAGTAAATAAAAACTGAAACGAAACAAAAAATGCAAAGAGTAATGGTGACAGTGATGAGAATGATGATCTAGTAACAGATTTATTCTAGTAAAACCCCCTTCTTAAATACTGACCCCAAATCTCTATATTTAATATGACTCTTAAGATTTGAGACTTCAAGTGATTTATTATTCACACCATGAACAAGACATTTTTACCTGAAATTCTTCCCTCAATAAAGCAGAATACATGAATGTGAAAGAAATGGTTTGATAAAACCTTAAAATCTTTCACATAGAACAAAGAAAATCCTATCCCAGAGATTATCCAGATCTATGGTTTTCAAATTATAATCCATGGAACTATATCATTTTCCAAAAGTGTCTAAGGACTATTATGGGAGAGCAAAAAAGACGTGAGAGCCTTGAATTTCTGCTACCTCTAAAAGATCAATTCTGTTATTAACTCTTTCAGAAGTATTCCTATGGCCAGGATTTTTCAAATCAACAGATTAAATCCAACACTTTCATTTTGCAATATGAGAAAACTCAGATGATATATAAGGTTTGCTGACTTGCTACAATGTTTAAGGCAGAGCCGGTACTAGGATCTTGGTTTCCTGGTTGTTAAGCATCCTTTCTTTTGGGGGAAAGAGTGGAGGGTAACGGGGTGAGGAGGATAGTTTATAGATCAGTCTCCCAAAAATTAATGTCCCCCCCAATAAGTAGGTTGTTTCTAAGTTTAATTATGATCTTATACACATGCACAAGTACACAGAAAACTAACAAAAATTAAGAAGTCTTAATTTTTAAAAATGAAACTTTCAAAGAGTGTGATTCAAAACAGCTACACAATTATAAAGAAACTCAGAGATTATTTTCTCTTAAATAAAAAAGCAAGGGGCTGAAGTGTAGCTCCATATTAGAGCACTTGACCAGAAGCATAAGGCCCTGGTTCAATCCCCAGAACCAAAAGCAAAACCCACAAACTATGAAAGGTACCTTTTCAAGTCCAGGTTTTGAAATCTTTTCAGTTCCACTATTGCTCTCAAGGCAGATTCCTTCATCAACACCATCATCATTGGAGAAATCATTGCTCATCTGATCACTATGACAACTACCTTCATTTTCTGCTCCACTATCAGTGCAACTTTCAGTCTGAGGAGATTTCTTAATAAAACAAAAGTATCTTAAAATTATAAGCCAAATAAAGGAAAATATATTCATCAAAACTTCTTACCTACATTCTAACGTTTTCACATAATTTAACATATCCTTAATAATAAAAGTATGTAAGTAAATTTCTCTTAAATTCAGATTTAAGTAAAATTAAACAACTAAAAAGAGTACTTTAATAGCATTTCTATCTTAAAATTTGAATGACAAATTAGTGATTCAGAATTCTATTAAACCCCATTTATGTTTATTATTGCATAGTATAAAATTATCAATTCTTTCAGCACAATTCATAAAAGCAAAGAAACTAAGCTCCAAACTGAGCTCCATCTGTTTTCAAATCCCAGGAGAGTATCTTGTCTTTTTTTGAACAAAAAGTCCAATTCAGTTTATCACTGTTAGGTATTATAGATAATTAGAAAAACAAGACATCATATCTATCTTCAGAATTTTATATTCTGATGTACAACAGGCAGAAATAACTTTTTATGTTTTATGGTTTTAAAAAAAATCACATTCACACAAATTTAACTGAATAATTCTTAGAAATTCCCAAACAACCCTTTTCTTTAATATTTTATGGACATACCAAATGTTTTTATTTCAATAGTTTGAGAATTTTCTAAGATACAGACTCTTGGTATGTATACGGCATTGCACAGAAGTTCTAGAATCAACTAAGCAATAAGTAACAAACTTTTTCCTCATGAATGTTGTAGGAACTGCATCTAGTATGCAGTCTGTTTCCCTCAAGAAACTCTGGTTAAAAGAAAAATGGTAGTGAAAACCAATTTCAGAACTTTAAGTCAAAAGAGATCATTTCTGAAACTACCCCAACTAAGCCAAAATATTTCTTCTCTGGATAACTCTACCTAGAATTTCCTTGTAAGAATCTACCAAACTTTATATCTAGGTTAAAAGAAATGCATTAAGTACATTTAAAACATGGATCTAATACACATCTATATTTAAGTAAAAATTCTACAAAGATTATATCTCCTTTGAAAAATTAGCATATTTCTTGTAGCTATTCTAATTAAAAAGTGTTGGAGACACTATTTTAAATTAAGCCTTTAAAAAGTTATCTGGCCAATTACCATTTAAGAAACATCTACTTCATCTAAGGCATCATCACACAATAGCTATAAAAAAAATTATTATCCTTCAGATTAGGAAAATGAGGCTCAGAAAAGTTATGTCAATTATCCAAGGTCAAGAAGCTGGCAAGAAGCAAGACAAGGATTTGAACTGACATCTACTCTGGTTTTTTTGGTGGTATTGGGGATTGAACCCAGGGCCTTGCACATGATAGGCAAGCACTCTATACTGATCTACATCTTCAGCCCTTTTTAAGTTTTATTTTGAGACAGTGTCTCAGTAAGTTGTCCAAGCTTAAAATTCTTCTGCCTCAGTCTCCTCCTAAGTAGCTAGGATTACAGGCTTTGAACTGACATCCAGCTAAACCCAAAACATGTGCTCTTGTGTACAATACTGCCTCCTGGTGCTTAAGAGTACTAAATAAAACTTGATAAATGTTTAAAATTATTTTTGAGCTCCTAGGAAAAGGCATTTTTTATAAATATAGCAATCAATTTAAACCAGAAAAAAACTGTTTCATGGTAGTTTTGAAAACACAAAAAAGATTTATCACTATAACCACTATGCTAAATGACCATACATATTTCACAAAATACAATCAAAAGAGTTTTGAAAAGAATAGAGTGGGATATTATATATCTTTTACTAAATAACGCTAGAGAATTCTGGGAGGTCAATGAGTAGAAAGAAACTGATGATCATTTCATGTGTATGGTATAGTCCCATGATCAACCTATTTAAGTAAATTTTTTTTAAAACAACTAATTAAAAAAGAAAAATAGAACACTTTGCATTTCATATCTTTTTAACCTAATTAACTTAAGAGCTAGCAAACCTTAAGTGAAAATAACTCAGATACTCCGTTTAATACAAGAAATTAAATTCATGCCCCTTAAGTTTCCTTTATTCATTCATTCATATATATTTGTTCCATGTTTAGTATATATCAGAAACAAAAAGCCCACTGGCAGACTAGTTTCAATAACTAAGAAATTATGAAATGATTACTCACAATCAAGAAAAAATTCCAGAGGTGAAATTCTTATTGTCTTTTCAAAGAGTTATCATAAATTTGACAAACAAGAATACCTGATATGTAGTTTTTGGTGGTCAGGAAAAGTTTATACAAAGGTAATCTGTTTTTTTTATAGAAGTTTACATTAGAAAATAAGAAAAGCTTTTATCAAGGTGACCGTCTAAATGGCATCTACTCTTAATTTACTTCAAACAGCTCTTGCAAAAAAGCATGTGTAACTAAAGTCGATTTATGAGAAATATTTTATAACAAGGAAATATAATAAATATTTACCTCATCTTCAACGTCAATAAATGTGCTCATATCTAACTCCTCAGGAAATGTCATCCGATCATTTAATTTAATCCTATGCATGGTTGTATAATCAAAATCAAATCTTTTCAACTGTAAGGTCAGAAGATAAGGGAAATGCAAAAACCGAAGGCCCTAAAAAGAAACAAAAAGGAGGGACTCTATTGGATATTGAATATTATCTCAAGTAATTAAGAACTAATCTCTATGTGGCATTTACCTTTCGAGCATCACACTTCTTCTTACAACGTTCACAAAAATACTGATTTGGGCCATCCAGGATCTCTGGCTGAATAAATGCATGCAATGCTTCTTCCTGGTTAGAAAAAAATATAATTATTTTATAATTACTTATAATGTAAACAAAAATTCCTAAATATAAAAACTCTGGAATTATCAAAATAGTTGATAAGTAGAACGATTGGAAAATTAGGACCACAAATTACATCAAGGGAAAAAAGGTTTCAATAGGAAAATAATGTATCACTATAAAACTTAGATTTAAAAATAGTATTTCTTTTTGCACAAAACTTATTTTTCTTCGTACTGCATATCAGTCATTTCTACCTATTTTTTAGTGACTTTACATTGTGGTATTTGGCTAAATAACCTAAAACAAAATCTTGATCTTTACATTAAAAAGTAATTCTATACTTCTTAGAAATGTAATCTTATAATAGAACTTTTTAAAACTGTACAGTAAATAACATTGTCCTCTGAAAAATTCACACCATCCAAATGCTTAAAAATCATATAATCATCCGTAAACAAAAAAGTCAGGATCAAAAAGTAATCTCCTATTGCACTAGATATAAAGACTGAAAACCATGGTGAAGTCTCACTGCATGTGAGATACTGCATTGGAAAGGTATAAAAGTTCCTGAATTTTTCACCCAGTAGAACCATGTGATTTTTTTCTTCTCTGTAACAAACAGAAGCAAGAAACTCACTATAAATACTACTGAATAATCAAGAGACATAAAATCATTTTTAATCACTGGCTTTTCATGATTAAAAACTTAGTCAATATAGCATATGAAGATTGGGTACATAATCTCAAATTTCATTTGATGTTCTCTTTTCTTCACCTATATTTATTACGTATGAAGAAAAAAAAGAAATCATTACGACAAAGTATCTTTAAAACTTCTTTCTGTTAACACAGAACAAGTTGTTCCTCAAAAATAAATAAAGGAGCGTAATCTAGTAACACAGATTTAGTTGCAAAATAGCCAGCAAGACTTATCAAACTACTATCCACATATAATTTGACGTGCCTCACTTTGGAACAAGATAAAAATATGAAAAAATATCCAAAGGCTTTTAAATTCATCCCAACTTTTATATTATTCTCATACCAGAAGGAAGCATTAAGAAGGGAGAAAAAAACAAATAGTAGAGTTTTTCCACATGTCCAAGCATTTTACCGGAAGTCATATGAAGGGGTACACTTAGAAAACAATTTTTTTCACCATCTCTAAAGCATATTTTAAGAATGCAGATAGGTAAATGCTGTAAATACCTAACAGAGGAAAAAATAGCTTTCAAAGACATCACACTTAAGGTTAAAATGGACTGATGCCAAATTTGCCAGGCTTTTTAAACACAAGTAATTTGAACTGGTAAAACAATGTCTAAAAAAGGTGTGGGGGGGTGGCGGAATTTGAGAAAGTTATGTTACTTAAATTCTACTTTTCTAAATTAATGTGCGTACTGGTCCCCGGTTTATGGTTCATAGATAGGGAGAGACTAGAGAACACTCAAATATTCTACTGAAACTCATCAACTTTCTAAAAATTGTGTTGCCTTTGCCTCATTCCCCTTCCAACCCAACATTATTATGTATTTTTTTCTGAACCATTTCAGAATTTTACCTCGATACCTCAGTGATTTTTTTTACATAAACAGTAGTTATCAAACTTAAGGAAATTTAATAATGACAATGTACTTTTGTCAGTCTACTTTCCAATTCTACCAATTACCCTACCAATGCCCTTTGTAACATTTCTCCCCATGTAGTACAGAATCTCATCCAGGGTCACAGACTACCTGTCTCTTCAGATTTAATATGAAACAGTTCCAAAGCCTACTTTTTTTCATGACACTGATATTTTTTGAAGAACAGAGACCAGTTACTTTACAAAACATTCTACAGTTTGGGTTTGCCTGATATTATTCACTTCAGATTAATTTTATACATTCCTTGCCAGATTACTACTACAAGGGTTAAACTTTGCACCTTTTATTTTAGGCATTCAGAAGACTTTTTGTCTAAACCAAATTTTAATGATGTCTACTTGAAATTTTTAATAACCAATTTAAGCCCATTCATATTGATTCGACTATGTCTGGTTTTATCTCAGTCATTATTATATAATTATTACATGTATATGTCCTATGTTCCTTTCTTTACTTTTTTTTTTCTTTTTAAACATTTTCTTTGGAATTTAGCAAAGTTAGGGATTTTGCTCTAGAGTTACTTTTGCCTTTATACTTTTGTTAATGCTCTTAATTCCTTTTGTTCCTCTATTAGTCTTCATCTTAAACTTTTTTTCCTGGTCTGCCAGTTTTAAGTATCCGTTGTCTTTATCCACATAAATGTGTGAACTTATTCTAGTTTTTCTTTCTCCCCTTTCTAAATGTGATATTCTTTACAGTTTGTCTAATATATATGACATTCCATATTTCTATTCTACCTATGTCCCCACCCTTGTTTTATTTAGTCTTAATTTTACAATTCAGTGTATTGAGTACTAAAGGTTCTTTTGTTGAAGTTTCCCCACTGATCTTTTGGCTGGATTAGGCTCATCTGCTAATAAACACAATGGCTCATGAATACAATATCCAATCAGTTCTAGAATGTTCAAATTCACTTTTTTCTTACCACTATAACTGAAGAAAAACTCAGCTTGATACCAAATCTTGATATTGCTACTCTATTGCTATGATTTACCTTCAGAAGTATAATGATAACCCAACTTATCAAGTTAAAAAGTTTCTGCATCTCAGATTTCATTGTTCTAGGTCAATTTTTCCAGGTACACGGTGGGTCCTTTTAAAGATGTAGTTAATATATTCCTCATTCCCAGAAAGTTTTTTTGAATCATAATTTAACCATTACTTCTGTTGCAAGATTTCTCTTTTTCACACAATTCCATTAACTGAAGCTCCTTTGCTGATCTTCTCGTTTACTTTTTCCTGAGATCTTTTTTTGCTTCTTCATCTCATTTTCATTGAATGTCCTTCAGATTTTCACTCTTGATTATTTTGTAATTCATTCCTCCTTTTAAGACAGTTTTCTTTTCTTCAATTTCTTTCCTGAGTTTGATATACTCTTCCTGCATTTCTTCCTTTTTTTCACTCATTTCTTTCCTTGAATACCAAGTTTTGGTTTGCTAGTTTGTGAAGAGCTATGGTTTGAATATGGTTTGTTCCCTCCAAGACTCATGCTGACATTTAATCTCCATTTCAAGGTATGAAGAAGGAAGCTCAATTACCTATGGTGTTATAAGGTGGGGATTTTGGAAGGTGATCAGGTTTAGGTAGGGTTATCAGGGTGGAGCCCCATGACTGAATACTGAGGCTTCTTAAAAGAAAGACCAGCAGTGTTTCTTGTTGTGCACCATGTAATACCCCACGCTGCCTGGGAACTCTGCCAGCAAGAAGGCCATTACTTGATGCAACCCCTCACCCTGAACCAGAAGTGAGCCAAAATAAACCTCTAGTCTTGGTAACTTACCCTGTCTGTGGAGCTGTTATTAGCAACAGAAAATGTACTGAGACAGAATACTCAGAGTATTGAGTTACAGCATTCTAATGCTGTTATTTTCCTGAAGTTAGGTTTTTTGTTTTGTTTTGTTTTTTGGTGAGTGTGTGGGTACTGAGAATTGAACCCAGGGGCTCCATTGAACTACTTCACCAGTCCTTTTTAAGACAGGATCTCACTAATTTGCTAAGGCTGTGTAGTTGGACACAAACCTTTATTTTATTTGTCTATTTTTAATGTGGTGCTGAGAATCGAAGCCAGGGCCTCGCACGTGTAATCCTGCTGCCTCAGCCTCCCTAGTTGCTGGGATTACAGGTGTGCTTCACTGTGCCTAGGTGTAATACTTTTTTCTATGTTGTTTAGTTCCAGTTGCTAATGTTTTGGTAACAATTTTCTTATATGCGTGAAAAATTCTCTCTCTCTCTCACATACACACACACAGACACGCACACACACAGAGTCTTTGGCTTAGTATCAGGATAACAGCAGCTTCATAAAACAAACTGAGAAGGATTCTGACCTTTCTATTTTTGAAAGAGATTGGTAAAACTGGTATTCAGTGTTCTTAAAATGTGTGGTACAAATATCCAGTGAAACAATTCAGATTTGTAGACTTCCTTTTCAAGAGATTTCTAATTATGAATTTAATTTGCTTAATATTTATGGGGGTATTCAAATTATCTAATTCATATTGGTTGAGTTACAGCTTGTGCTTCTGAAGGTATTAGTTCATTTTAGCTAATAAACTAGGCTGTCAAATTTCTGTGTGCAGAGTTGTTCATTATACTACTCCCTTTTATATCACTTTGGTATCTACAAGATCTGCAGTGATATATCCTTTTCATTTCCCAAACTGGAAATTTCATTTCTCTGCTACAGGTTTTAAAACTTACTGAATTTTTCAAAGAATCAGTTCTTATTAATTTTCTATACTATTTCCCGTTTTAAATGTCACTGATTTCAACTACTTTCTTTTTTTGTCATTCCCTCTAGTGTTTTGAGATTTTTTTGGCTCTTCTTTTCCTGGGTTAGGTGAACTCTTAAGATTACTGACTTGAAACTTTTCCACTTTTAAAATTAAACTTTCAATACTATAAATTTTCCAACACTGATTTAGCTGCCTGAAATTTGGTATCTTTTCATATTCATTTAGGTCAAAGTATTTTTTTATATTTCCTCTTTGACCCATGGATTATTTAGAAGTATGTTGCTTAGCCTTCACATTTTGGTGATATCTGTGTTTTCTGTTAGTGATATCTATTCTGATACCATTGTGGTTGGAAATCATGTACACTATGATTTTCTTTTAAATTTGTTGAGGTTTGTTTTATAGCCCAGAGTAGATCTATCTTTCAAGGCACTTGAATGTATACTCTGCTTATTGGATAGAGCATTTTTAAAATGTCAACTAGATCCTGTTGGATAATGGTGGTATTGAGTTCTTCAGTAACTGCTATTTCTGTTTAGTCATCCTATCAATCAATTGGTAAGAGTGGGTAGTAAAGTCTGCAACTATAATTGTAGATTTATCTATTTCTCTTTTCAGTTCTGGCGGTTTTTGCCTCACATACTTTGTAGCTCTGTCACCTGGTTTATACAAACTTAGAATTGTTGTCTTGATGAACTTTTTTTTTAATGTTTATTTTTAGTTGTAGTTGGACACAAACCTTTATTTTATTTGTCTGTTTTTAATGCGATGCTGAGAATCGAACCCAGGGCCTCGCTAGGTGAGTGCTCTACTGCTGAGCCATAACCCCAGTCTGGTAGACTGACTTTTTTAAAACAAGATACAATGCCCCCGACTACAGTAATTTTCTTTTCTTTAAAATCTACTTTATCTGATACCAGTATAGCTATTCCTGATTTCTTCTGATTAATATTTGCATGTTGTATCACTTTTCATCCTTTTACTTTCTGCCTTTACCAAATATATTTAAAAAGCATTTCTTGTACATAGCCTATTACTGTGTCACTTTTTAAACATATGTTGCTCATCTCTGCCTTTCAATTGGTATATTTACACCATCTATATGTACCATTTTGGTTTTTGTTTCATGGTTATTTTTATTTACTTTCTTCTGTCATCCCAAGGGCTACCTGAACATTTTTTAAAATTATACTTTGATTTATTTATACAGAAAATTTACAGTGGTTTTGAGCATACCTCTTTTTCAGTGATTGCTCTAATTATTAATATTTTGTGTGTATTTAAGAAAAATCTGACTAGTCAGTTGGTGCCATTCTTTTATCAGTTTAAGTGTAGAAATGTTACCTCCCTTTATGTCTTTAGACACGACCTAATTTACGATAAACTTGTCTTAAATATTTCACTACACACATTGAGAATCATATCAGATAGTATCGGAATTTTGGACTAATCAAACCTAATTTGGAAAACTCAGTAAGGAAAGAAACCTACAATATTGATTCACATTTTTGCATACCTTGTTCATTCTTCCTTCCTGATGTTCCAAGACGTCTTCCTTTATAATTTCCTTTCTATTTAGAGACCTGTCTAAACCATTTTTCTTTTTTAAGAACATGTCTGCCGCTAACAAACTCTCTCAGTTCCCCTCATCTGAGAATGTCTTGATTGTCTCTTCATTCTTGAAGAATATTTTCACTGGGTGTAATACTTTGGCTGACAGTTCTTTTCTTCTGACAATTGAAAAAATGTGCCCCTTCCTTCTGGTCTCCATAGTTTTTGATGAAAATGTGCTTATGAGAAATCAGAGAGCTTTTCATCTAAAGAAAGGCATGTTTTCTCTTTTGCTAGTTTTCATTTTCTTTAAGTTTCCAGAAGACTGCTACAGCTGAACTTAATGTAGAGTTCTTTTGGTTTATACTGTTTGGGGTTCATTAGCTCCTTGGATCTAAAGGTCTGTGCCTTTTGCCAAATTCAGGAAGTTTTTGGCCACTATTTCTTTGAGTACTTTTTTCCTCTCCTCCCAGTACTCCAATGCCACAAGTTTAACTTTTTGTTATAGTCCCAAAGGTCCCCGAAAACTTTCCAGATTTTATTATTCTATTCTATCTTTCTGCTGTTTAGACTGGCTAATAGCAATTGTTCTACCTTCACGTTCATTGATTTTCTTCTACTGTCTCCTAGCTGTTGAAGCTATCCATTGAATTTTTTAGTTCTAAATTTCATTTCTTGGTATCTGTTATTTTTTCCCTGAGAATTCCTATTTTCTCATTTGTTTCAAGTGGAGTTGAAATTGCTCACTGAAATATTTCTATGATGATTGCTTAAAAATGTTTCTCGGATACTTTTAGTATCAATGTCATTTCAGAGACGTGATTTTTTGCTTTTAATTTGAACTAAGACTTCTTACTATACAATTTTCAAAAACTAAAATATGGATATTTTGGTATTCAGTATGAGATTTTGGACCTTATTAAATCTTTTGGTTTAGCTATTTGTCTTTGACACTGGTTTTCTACTCAGCAGGGGCTCCTCATTACTGCTGGGCAGGAGTGTCTTATTAATGCTTCCCTTATTGTCTCCACTGGCTCTACAAAGTTGGAGGAGGCTTATGACATTATCCTAGAAGGGAGTGAAAATCCTAATTCTCCATTCGGCCTTCTCTTGCAGCATTCTACTGGGGAAGGGAAAGAGCAACTCTTCAATATCCAAGTACGGATAGGAGGCCAAGGAGGTCTAATACTATTCTTATATGAGATAAAAATCCTGATTTCCTACTCAGCATTCTCTTGACACCTCCGAAGTGGGGCCAGGGTTGGGCGGAGTGGTGGATGAGGGTGGTCAAGGAGAGTTCTTATAATGTTCTAAGGTTAATTATAACTTCTAGGATCTCCATTTAAGGGGTATGAGTTGAAGTGAGATCACAGTTTTTCTTTGGTGTGTGGCTAAAGGACAGTGATTAACATCTAAAAGTTTTCTGACTTGCCAGCTGCAATTTTTCCTGGTCCTTTGGCCAGAGAGTGCAGATTATTTTAGTCTGCGCCCATTGCTATTTCCGGGTTGCAAACTTCTTCAGCTCCAAGTCAGGGATACATTAGGCAAAAAGAAAACCCAGGGAACTCACCACCATATTATTCCTTGGGTGCTGAGGTCCCTAGTCTGTATGCCTTCTCTCCACCTTTCAGAGTCTTCTATTTATGTTATATATAATGTTCAAGGTTTTCAGTTGTTTTAATGGGAGGAATAGAGCAATGTATATATCTACTCCATCTGAAAGCAGAAATCCCCACTTTGAAAACTGGTTCCCACTATATCAAACCACACAAATTCCTGGAAAAATGAGGGTAGAATCTGTGGAAGAGATTTTTCTTTATGTGATATTTACATATTTGGAAAATTTGGACCACTCTTTCATCCAAATGAGTTGTATCCAGTCCAAATCATCTGTTAAATCAGGGCAGGACTTGTGACATAAACTTCTATAAACTAAATACTTAAAATGCTTTTGATTTCATAAATACTAATTTAACAATTTTCCATTCAAACTATAACAAAATCAAACCTTAAGCAATGTTTGCTTAAGAAACAAAAATCTTTTTATATTATCTGAACTCTCCAAGGACACTATATAGAAATACATGAAGCTTAACTCAGTTTCAGACTTTTGAACACATATCATCATTTAAAAAATGCCTAAAATAGGTTCTGCTAAGAGTAGACACTAAATAAATATGTGACATGACAAAATATAACCATACAAAAGACAGTGTCCAAAATTTTACAGTTAAAGGGAGAAGAACTTCCTGGGATAATGTCAAATATATGAGGTTATATCATTTATAAAATATGCTTCTTTAATTAACCAACAAAAATTCCATTTCTAATTTCTATGTGTCACTAGAATGTATTTAGAATTATTTTCTTATAATACATCCTCAAATATTCTTGGCAATAAGCAGACTCAAAGTTACTTTGATTACACAAAAGGTTCCAATTACCTAAAAAAACATTAAGAATATAATTTTCTTAAAGCACTAATGCAAGTAATACTTTAGCTGTTACTAATTTTTTAGGATTAATAAGATATGTAAAATAGGACTATAGTTACATTTTATACACATACATTTTATATACATATATATAGTTATATTTTTATACACATATTTTAGAACTCTTGCTCCCCCCCTCAATATCCTAAGGACATAAATGTTAACAAAGGAGATATTTCTTAAATCACCTAATGCAAGGATTCTACGAAGTGTTACTCAGAATCCTAATGTGCCCTGAGACAGATGTCCCTCAGAAAAAGAAAATGCTATGTTAAACATATAAGAACAAATTTCTCTATTACAGGGATCATTGGGGCATTTAAAATAACATGTGAGTGTGATCTTCCAAAAGAGGATTATAGTTACAGTGTTACAAATTTATTTTATCAAAGTAGTCTTTCCAGGAAGATCTATTAAGTCCTGTTAGAAATTAGTGCTGAAGAGAGCTCAATCGAAAAAACACAGAATGGTAGAAAAGCCCTTAAATATGTATTCCCTACTTGGCTACATAAAATGAAGATCAGAAATTTAATAAATATCAGTTTTAATAATTTAAAAAAAACTGAATAAAAAATAACACGATGACCTTTTTTTAAATTGTAAGAGACTCCTAGCATTCATTATAAAATCATCTCATGCTGAAAATTTAAAACAATGATTATAGATGTTAAAATGATAAATTGGCTGAGTGCTAATTTCATTTGTATTTTAATCTTAAATATTATCCAAGTTAATTCATTGAGCATGAAGATATATAACTACAGATATTAGATATTTCAGATTGAAGTTAAAAATAAACACTTTAATTTTTAATGTAAGCTATTTAATTGTCTGAAATTAAATACCAGGTTAATTAGACTTTATACACATAGCCAAAATATTGTGGCTCACTGAACAGAACATAAAATAAACTGAGCATGATAATCACCAACACTGTATGTGCATGTATATACTAGTGAATGTGTGTATATATCCGGTAAGATAGAAATATTAGAATTCACTAATAAAGGTAGAAAAATAAGTTTTAAGAATTCAATTAAAATTTAGGTCAAATTTAAGAGCCTGAATTAGCAATTTTATAATGGCTCTTTTAAGTAGGTTTTTTCAATCTATAAATCAAATTCTTTTTAAAACACAGAATTTACAAAATACACAATGGCAAACAGTGATATAAAATTAATTTAGATGTTGTATGATATTTGTGATTGAAGAAGTATATATAGCTTATAGGTTTTAAATCCAAAAGTAATGAGAAATCACTTACCTCTAACTAAATTTCTCTGAAGGTAGTATCCTCCTTAGAACCCCTATCTTGGGTAGTTTCACCTGCTGTAATTTCCCTCAAGAGATTGCAGCAAAGTCTAAGAAGTATTAAGTTCCCTTCTGCAAGTCCTATTAGTGCATGTTTGTTATAAACCTGTTCACATACTGCTTCATAGCTGTAACTTTCAATTCCCACTGAACCACCACCACCACCACCACCCATGAAGGATACTGCCTTGGCAAATTTCATTTAGAATTCTGATACTGTTCACTTCTCCTAAAGTATCCTCCAAATTACTTAATTGCTGTATCTATAATACACTCAACACAGTGGAGGCAAATCAGCAGGTAAATAATGACTAAGTAATTATATTTGCTGAATGCTCAAATATAAAATCCCAACATAATAGCACCAAAAAACCTATCTTTCTCAATATTCAATTAATGTATAAAAGATTAAACTGAAAAAATCTTCCATAAAAAAATACCTTAATAGAGAAGGTAGAAAAAAATAGTTGCCATCACTGGGGACTGACTACCAAATACGTCCCTAGTATATTTTGTCAGAGAAATGCCAATACTTGAAAATTAGTTAAAAAATCAGTAATTAAAAGACAAACATTAATAATTTTTTTGGTGGTTTTTTTAGTACATTTCTACTTCAAACTGCCAAAATATAGTTCAAAAAAATAATAAATAAGACAAAATGAAAATGGAAAACAAAACTAGCTATCCAAATCAAGGCCAATTTAATAAACTAGAATGGAAATTTACAAAGGGCACTACTAACCATTTAACAAAAATTTTTGTTTTAAGTATTCAGGAAGCAGACTGTGAGAAGTTTTGGCAATAAGGAGACTTATCTCACACTATCAAGAACAGATCTTTTACTTAGATACTGATTTTGAATTCCCATTGACTGATTCTAAAAATTCTTATTATTTCCCAATAGCTATTATAAAAGGAGGGGTGGGGGGGAAGCAGGCCTGGTCTGGTGGCACACTCCTGTAACCCCAGTGACTTGGGAGGCTCAGGCAAGAGAACCTGAAAGTCAAAGCCAGCTTCAGCAACTTAGTGAGGCCCTAAATAACTTAGTGAGACCCTGTCTGTAAATAAAAAATATTTTTAAAAGGCTGGAGTTGTGGCTCAGTGGTTAAGCAATCCAGGGTTCAATCCCCGGTACTATTAAAAAAAAAAAAAAAAAAAAAAGAGAGAGAGAGAGAGAGAGAAGGAATCAATATCACACAGGGCAGAGGACTAAATCATCCTTGTGGCACTATTTTAAAAATCAGTGTTTTATATCTTTAAAACACTGATTTTAGCTAAGAGCTACCTTTAGCTTGATAACAGTTTAAGTAAAACTCAAAACGACAATATGATGAAATACTACTTTTTAAATATTTTTCATTTAGCTCCAGAAGTTTCCCCTTCACATAACAGTTTAAATAAAGGTTTCTGAAGAACAACTCCTTCCATCACCCTCCTTTTGTCTAAGTAAGCACACATACACATAGATAAAATATAATAAGACAAAACAATTAAGAAATAGATGCCAAGAAGAGGAATGAGAAAAACCTTAGATAATCCCACAATTATATACTTATATAGTTTAAGAATAATTAAGGTGGCTGGGCATGGTGGTGCATACTTATAATCCCAGATGCTCAAGAGGCTGGGGTAGGAGAGTTTTAAATTGAAGACCAGACTGGGAAATCTAAGACCCTACCTCAAAATATAAAATAAAAAGGGTAGGAATGTAGCTTAGTGGAAGACTGCTCCTGGGTTCAATTTCAGTACCATAAAAAATAATCATAATACTAATAAATTTAAAAATCAATAATAATTTAGATGAGTATAAATAGTTCTGATTCTTCAAATGTCTGGGCTTATACAATATATTTTTAAAATAAATATTTAGAATGTGGATGTTTCTTAAAAAATTTGTTATTTGTCATAAAAACAAGGTGTTATTTTTTCCAATATTTAAAATATACAGATCAAAACAAGTCCCCCTTGGGGCTGGGGTTGTGGCTCAGCGGTAGAGCTCGTGCCTAGCACATGAGAGGCCCTGGGTTCAATCCTCAGCACCACATAAAAATAAGTAAGTAAAATAAAGATATTGTGTCCAACTACATGTAAAAAAATAAATATTAAAAAAAAGTGCCCCACCAAAAAGTACTTTCTAATGTAAAAAAGGGCTACAAAAATAACATTATAAATTGCTGAGTGGTTAAAAAAGGATAAAGGTAAATCATCTAATTACCTATCAGAAAGAATAAAACACTGAGCCCTGAGGCAGTACATGGGCATTTACTTTCCCTCTTAATACATGCACTATTAGAACTCACTGAAGGATCAAATATCTTTTAGATCTTGCTATGTTAAATGCAGGAATGACTAACAACCCAAGAAGGTGTATCTAGGATGATACTTACCATATAAGAGATTATACCACTGTGCTATTATGTATTCTGTGTAAGGATACACAAGCAGACAGCTGAAAGGTACACACCACACTAGCAAATGCTTGGCTGGACCCGTAAGGTCGGATGACCAATGGAATATCAAGATATGTGTCGATTCTCCAGCCCTCATAACCACATTCCAGACATCTCACGTAGTCCTTCAGCTTGCCTTGATATAGTTCATTTATAAGATCAGCCTAAAAATAAGAACATTTACAGTTTTAAAACTATTTTTTAAAAGTAATTTTTAGGATATATGAATACACCACAATTCATGCCTTTTAGAATGAGTTACAAAAGGATACTGATTTTTAATAGTAAAGTCTTTAAAAAGCTCTAATGTAAGATTTATTCAAAATCTTATAGAGAAAATTCAAGGCTTGACAAAAATCACCTAAAAATCAATAAAATTAGATCAATACTAATTTAAGAGTCAACTGCAAAAATTAACTATTTCAATACTCCATAGCACTAACACAACCAACTACTAAATTAGGTTTTGATGAAATCAGTTACCAATGCATTATCATATTCTCTTTTCATTAGGATGAGAATACATCCTAAACTACCACTTTAGGCATAATAATAATATTGTAGATAAATTCACTAGTAGTGTTTTATAGCTTCACATATGCATATTAATAATCTCACAATAATTACCTTCTGATTTATAAACTCATATTTTCTAGTTTCTGATACAAATAAAACTTCTCAATTTTCAATAACATAAAATAATTTAAAGGAGAAATATTATACATTAATGATATAAATGTCTAGAAATTTTTATAAAAATTTAAAATTTATCCCCCTCACTATCCTCACCTAAAAGAATGGAGATCTCTCATCTAGTCCCCAAACATAGCCACTGAGGCTCTTCTGGCTCAAAATAGGCAGGCAACTCCCTGAGTAAGCACCCTCCATATGAATGTCTTCCTCTAGATATTTTTTTACCAAAACCTGGGAACTCAGGAGAAATGCCCGGTTGATCTTAATCGAAGTGGTGACCCACAGAGAGGGATGTAACAAGGAGGAAGGATAACTTCAGACCTATGAAGAAGAAAGAGTCCCTAATACCATTTACATAAAGTTACTAAAAAAGTCCCATAGGACTATATAGAGAAACTAAATCACTAAATGAACTTAAAATACTTTTTATTATCTCAAGCAAGAACAGATCAAAGAAAGTATTATATAATTTATTTTTTTCATAAATTTACATTTCTTAAAATGTCTAGCCCTATAAGCCTTCAAAACAAATACATCCTAAAGAAAATGTGATGTATATATACACAACAGACTATAGCTCAGCCATAAAAGAGAATGACTTAGGGCTGGAGTTGTGTGGCTCAGTGGTAGGGCAATGGCTGGGCGTGTGTGAGGCACTGGGTTTTATCCTCAGCACCACTCAAAAAATAAATAAATAAAGGTATTGTGTCCATCTACAACTAAAAAAAAAAAAAGAATGACTTTGACTTTTGCTAGTAAATGGATGAATCTGGAGACTATCATTCTAAGTGAAATAAGTCAATTCCAAAAAACCAAAGGTCAAAATGTTCTCTGATATATGGATGCTAATACACAAGTGGGGGACTATGAGAGTAGTGGATTAGACAAAGGGTAATGAAGGGAAAGGATGAGGGACAGGAATAGGAAAGATAGTAGAATGAATCAAACATAACTTTCCTATGTTCATTTATGAATACACCACCAGTGAAACTCCACATCTTGTACAAACACAAGAATGGGATCCTAATTAGAATAAGTTATACTCCATGTAAGTATAATATGTCAAAATACACTTTACTGTCATGTATATCCCAAAAGAAAAAACAAACAAAAACAACAAAATGGATCCACCACTGCTGTCTATCATAATACTATTTACTTAATGAAGCTTTCGTCATTAACTTGTCCTAGTCATGTGATTATGCGTTTTGCACTTAGGAGGGTGTTTTAAAGAGGTTCAAGCCACTGTTTTTCGCACACTGGATACCAAATCACTATATAAGGAAACTGCTTATATCTCAACCTTGCACACAGAACTGTAACAAAGTTTTATAAAACAATACTTACCCTTATTTACTTATGTGATGCTCTCTTATACTTTCCTATTCTGTTCCATTTTTGAAAGTCCTGGAAGAGATTCCCTAAACTGACTTCCTAACTCATGAATGGATCATAATCTAGTGTTTGAAAGACTTCTAATCAGAAACCAGACTCTCCAAGCTACCTTATACACTCTGTCACTTTTATCCCTGTAATACTTTTTTATTATAATAAAATACTTCCAGATACTGACTCCCATTTAACTCAGACTCAGTCCTTATTCCAATGATATGTCTCATATGTTCTTCCCACTCCTAACCCACTTCTCCTTCCACTGGATAAGATTAGGGTCAGATCAATAAGGATCCTAAATGTCAAAAGCATGTCTAAGGCTGGGGTTGTGGCTCAGCAGCAGAGCATTCGCCTAGCAACTGCGAGGCCATGGGTTCGATCCTCAGCAACACATAAAAATAAATAAACAAACGTATTATGTCCAACTACAACTAAAAAATAAATATTAAAAAAGTGTATGTCTACACTTCATTGGTTAAAATGAAGGAAATGCTGAATGAATATATTTTAGAATGTTAGAGATTATAAGACATAATTTACTTAGTAAATATCTGGAAATATGGTTCAAAATCACTCTTCCAAAATATATATGTGTACATACATGTAAAGTATATATGTGTATATATGTGTGTGTGTATATATATATATATATATAAATTATATGATTTAGAGTTAAAGGAGACCTTCTTGATCATACAGTCCAATTTTATTATTTTAAAATGAAGTCAGTGAGGTCTAGGATGGTTTATTGAAGATGTTTATGACTCAGTTGATAGCCAAAAGAGAAACTAGTAATTTCAATTCCACATTCAGTGCTCAACCACTGAACTAACTGCCCAAGTTTTAAAACATTCCAATGGAATAAAAATTACTTTAAACATTATTGATTAGAAAAAGGCCCCTCAATTTCAGAGAGAGGAATTACCTGTTCTGTCTGCTTCCATTTCTGTTCCAAAGCATCAAACATGACTCGGCATAGTTCTTGTACGTCATGCTGCTGCCAAGCTATTTAAGGAAAAAAAATTAATTAAAAATAGCAATAAACAGTATAATGAACAATTAATTTGTTCTTTAAAAACAAATAGGCCAGAGCTGGGGTTGTGGCTCAGTGACAGAGTGCTTGCCTAGCTAGTGCGAGGCGCTGGGTTCGATTCTCAGCACCACATATAAATAAATAAAATAAAGGTCCATCGACAAATAAAAATATATTTTTTTAAAAAAACAAAAAAACCAATAGGCTGAAATATAGAAATGTCTACTTTAAAAAATATTAAATTTTACAACAACACAAAAATACACATTATAGTCATGAGAAGACAATCACAAAGAAAAGAATCAAGAGATCTCAGTATTTCATTAAATAGTATAAACTTTCTGGTGCTATAATATTTGTTATTTTTTATTGCAGAGCTAAGAAATGTATTAGGAAAAACTCTACAGCAAAAATCTTCAAAATTTCTAGTTTAAGTTGTCAAAGATAGGGTGTAAACTTATAAGAGAATTTGATTGACCAAAAATTTACCCCTCAGAGCTTAAATATTTAAAAACAAGTTGCTTTAAAATCCCAGCAAAAATGAGAAGGCTTAAAGTAAAGAAAATCAAGTTGTTATTATATATATGTGTAACATTTTTGTCCTCCAGAATTCCTCTGAATATTAGAAATACTCATTATATTACAAGAGAATAAGTACCCTCACTACTATCCCATCCAAAGCTCCTTGTAACATCTGTGGTTTCAATTGCTCTTTTTTTGCTTGTTTGTAACAAAACAAAAAGCCTTTGAAGTTGGTATGGGATACTTGTCACTGGATCTTCTTCAGATTCTTCAAATTCCCATCTATTAAAATAAAATATTTGAAAATTATTTATAAAATAATTTTTTTGAAAGCATAATATCAAAATCACAGTTATATAAGATCTTAATTCTAGAAGAGATACAGTTTGAATATAATCTGAAAGTAATAATATTTAATGAAACATTAGTCTTTCTCTAATTTATAAATTTAGAACTTTAGACATTAACAAGAAAAATCATGAGTTGGCAACAGCTTAAGAATGAGAGGCAAAACTCACATAACAGTTAACTGTCAAACTTGAACTAAACTCTTGTCCTAGTTATTAATTTACAAAAAATGCAGAATGATATTAAATGACTTGAAAGTATACAATCATCAAAGCCCAAACTGTGGAAAAATCATAGGTCAAAAAACATCAGTTTTCAATACATAAATTTGGAAGATGGAAGGGGATTTTTAAAAGATTAAACAGATTAGGAATCTAATCAATCAATTGCAATGTACGAATCTTGTTTGGATCCAGATTTTAACAAGTTGTTAAAAAAAAATGAAGGCAATCAGGGAAATGTTCACTGAACTGTGATATAATTTGCAGAAGATACAATAGGGATGGGCCTTCCAAGTAATCATTGTAGAGGGTTATAAATTAAAAAATTACTCACAAATTGATAATATTCAAAGCTGGGTAATGGGTACAGAGATTCACTCTACTATTTCCCTATTTTTGAATGTTTGATAATTTCCAAATTAAATTTTTTAAAAAGGGAATACTGTATAAATAAATAAAATAATCCAGGTAAGATTTTTTTAAAAAATTTAAATCTATTTTCCAGTTGTAGTTGGACACAACACCTTTATTTTATTTATTTATTTTTATGTGGTGCTGAGGACTGAACTCAGGGCCTTGCACATGCTAAGTGGGCTCTCTACCGCCGAGCCACAACCCCAGCCCTCAGGTAAGATTTTTACGCTCACAAATTTATAAATGGTCATTCATTCCTGGACAGGGATTGTCTCAATAGCAAGTGAACTACAACCAAAGAACTTAAGATCTCATGACAGAAATAAGATTGGGGGACTAAAGTTGATTACTATACTCACGAAAGTTCTCAAGATGATTCTATATTCAATAAGACAATGAAAGCAAAGTATTAAGAACAATATTAATGATATTGTAGATCTTAAATTAGCAATAAATTATTTTTGTACTTTCCACTCTCTTGCTTTCTAGTTTCAAAAGAGTGCTTGAGCATTAATTTTTCTTGGATACAGTTTACAAACTTTTTCAATTTTGAAAAAACACGGTCCTCTTAATAAAAGTGTTCAACATTTTTCTTACTTTAGGAGTTAAAAAATTAGCTGTGATCTTGCCCCTTGTCTCACAGATAACAATGAAGTGTGTCTCACTTTTTCTTCTCAAGGCTTCCTGCAAACACCTCTACCCCATATCACATCTGCTTTAACCCTCCCCCTTCTATATTTAATCCCCACCTCCCTTTCCTTCTGGTTATCCTCAATGGAAAGTATTTAGAATTGACACTGTGGAATCTAAAATTCTCTCACTAGCTCTAAGGGATCACTGAAATTACAGAGAATGGTTAAATTTCTTGTAAGGAAAATTCACTAGAGAAAAGGAATTACTGTAATATAAAACTGAATTCTTATCTGTCCTTTTATTTCTGTACAAATACCTTAAAAAGTTTTAAATCTTGCCATTACTAGCTATTACTTCTGGTTATCTAAAGTTAGAATATTTGGTGCCACATTTGATTCTTCCCTTTCCCTTACTACTAATTAGAGTTTATTACTAAGTCATATCTGTTTTCACTGATCATAATGTAACCACTGTGACCATCATCATCCTGACTCTGATGCATCTATGCCTGGTTAAATGGCAGATCTCTCTTTCAAATCAATCTTTCACAATGCACCATGTAAATTTTCCTATAATGATGTATCTAACACATCACAAGCCTCTAAATCAAAACTGAAGGGTCTCTGTTGGCCAATACAGAACAAGAGAAAACAAACAAAACTATCCCTTCATACTAGCCCTACTCTATGTAATTCAGCAAGGTCCTCAGTTCTACATTATGAAACAACATCATTGCTCTAAGGAATAGTTCTGCCACTTGCTATACTTCACTCTTTTCTACCTCCAATGCATGTAGCCTTTCTCTTTGACTTTATGCTCATGTTCCAACACCCCCCACACCCACTATTAGGCTCCATTCATAATAGATTACTTTGGTTCCTACAAGGCCTCTCTGCACTTGCAGCTCTTATGCCTTGAATGCTCTTCCCAGGATCTTTACAGGGCCATCTCCTGTGAAGGATAGTTACATGGTATTTCCCTTCTTAATTTCCTACTCAAAGTTGTGACCCAACTCCAACCCCTGTGACCTCCTGACAGTTATACTCTCCAAATTACTCTTGCTTTATATATCTTCATGCATACAAGACAGTGTAAAATGAGCTATTTATTATTTACACAGATTTACCAAAGACAGCTCCAAAGGAGGGACTTTGTCTTATTCAACACTGTCATCTCTATGCCTAATAGAATACTTTGCACATAACTATGTTTGCTGAATAAACAGCCCTGGCTGTGCTCCTATTTTTCTCCACAGTGCTAAAATTTCACAGACCATTTTAAGGGTATTAGAACTCACAGTTAAACAAGCTTCTGGGATTCCCCAGGGCAAAGTACTTAACCTTTCTGTGCCTTCAGTTACTTTCTTTGTAAAATGGGGTAAAAACAGCACATAATTCATAGTTAATTATGACAACTAAGTCTGTAAATAATATAATAAAGTACTCAGGATAGTCCTGATATAACATTTATTATTAACTTATTACTCACTTTTGAAAATCTTCCTGTCTGCAATGTCCTCTTTCTTCTCAATCTGGCCAAACCATAGCTAGTTTCAACCTCAAGTTCTACATTAAGCCACATCAAGTTTCATTAATCTCTCTTCCCTCTAAATTCTCATGGCCTTTAGCTGTCCTTAAATGTTTAAACTTTAAACTGTTTCACAAATACAAATATTGCTATTGTGGGAAGATCTGTAAATTACTCAAAAATAAAGATTATATTTTTGAACTCCTTCTCTGCCAAGTGCCCCATGAATAAATATTACTGGGCAACACGTACATGTCAAAATTTTACAAGTAAATTAAAGTGACAAGATTACTGGTAATATAATGTTTAAGCAATACAGCCAATAGTAATAAAAGTTTTAAAAGTAATTCAACTACAAATTTCCATAATTTCAAAGATGTTTCTCAAAAGTAAAAAAGGAAAAGTTCATTTATTCATACTTTAAAAAATAAGTTATATATATATCTTGAAGAAAATATACAAAGCAAAGGTATATTAAATGTATTACAGTAGGATATTATTTAATCTGATGTAGTCTTTTAGAAACACTGAGAGACCCTTATTTACAATAAGATTTAAAAAATAGGGGTGGGGTTGTGTCTCAGTGGCAGAGCACTTGCCTCGCACATGTTAGATCCTCAGAACCACATGAAAATAAATAAACAAAATAAAGATATTTCTTAAAAAGAAAGAAACGTTATCCAGAATAAATGAGTTCTTTTAAAAAAAAAAAGAAAAGAGTTGGGAAAAAATGGGGGATGTAGCTCAGTGGTAGAGTCCTGGCCTAGCATGCAATGGGTGCTGGATTCAACTGCAGTGCTCAGGCACACATGAAAAGAACGTCGTGTTTTATTTTAATTAGAAACAAAGCCTACAAATTAAAACTAATCCTTGAATTCTTAAATTGAAAGGTAAAAAAAAAAAATAAGTGTATGCATTATATATTCAAATTCTTTCAAAAGCCAATTAACCTATTTACTTCTTCATAAAAATGTTACAGCTACCAGAAGATGCCTAAATTTTACCTAAATATCCTACTACCCTAAATTTTATCCTTTTGTTGCCTGTACATTTCTGATTCTTTCTCCCCAAACATTTCACAGGTCAGTCTTTCACAAGATCCTTTTCCCTTTATAATATTCAAGAAGCTGCAACTTAAAAAGTAAGAAATGTTCCACTCATGCTAACTAAAATAAGCCATTCCCCAAAAAACGAAAAGCCAAATGTTCTCTCTGATATTCGGATACTAACATACAACAAGAGGATGGGGAGGGAAGAATACAAGTTCATTGGATTAGACAAAGGGGAATGAAGAGAAGGGAGGAGGGATGGGAATGGGAAAGATAGTAGAATGATTCAGCTATAACTTTCCTATGTTCATATATGAATACATGACCAGTATAACTATACATCATGTACAATCACAAGAATGGGAAGTTATACTCCATGTATGTATAACAGGTCAAAATACATTCTACTGTCATGTATAACTAAAAAGAACAAACAAAAAATTATTTTGAAAAAGGAGAAGTGCTCCAAACTTTACAAATAAATACAAGAAATTAGTTAAAATTAGTTAAAAACCGTGTATTCCTTCTTATATCAAGTTTACTTACAAAATAGTTTTAAATACTCACTTATATAATGCATTCCTAAATTCAGGAGTCATAAAAAGTGTTTGCAAAAGGCTATTCAAATAGCATGTCATTGCCTGGTTTACTAATCCCACATATCCTTTGAAAAGAAAACACAAACATAAATACATATATATATATATGTATATATAAATTAGCATTTAGACTAAAAATAACAAGAGAAAACAATATGAATTTACAACATAATAAAAATTCATAGTTTAGGGTTACTAAATTAGAAATTATCTCCATTTTTTCCAGTAGCACCTAATAAAGATCCCTTTTCTAATATGTGAGCTATGTAAACCTTGTTTCTTAGAAGTCAGGCACTCTTTTTATAGATATGTCCAAAGATATATATATATATATATATGGATATTACATGGCATTCAATAAAATTTTAACATAGCATGGTATATTGGCATAGAAATAATATTCCCCAAACCTAAAAACTGTAGATTAAAATGGAAAAGTATAAACACATTCACTTTAAATATACACTCCCAACACAGGAAGACTGTACTGAATCAATTATTCTTGTTATCAGCCGTATAAACCAATTTCTACAACGACCACATACATGCATTACATGCTAACCCACAAAAGCTGAGACTCTTTTTTTTTTTAAAGAGAGAGAGATGGGGGGGGGAGAGGGAGGGAGGGAGAGGGAGGGAGGGAGAGAGGGGAGAGAGAATTTTTTTTAATATTTATTTTTTAGTTTTTGGCAGACACAACATCTTTGTGTGTGGTGCTGAGGATCGAACCCGGGCCGTACACATGCCAGGCGAGCGCACTACTGCTTGAGCCACATCCCCAGCCCTAAGCTGAGACTCTTAATGCAGAGTGACTTTCTCTATTTTAACAAGCTCATAAAGTATGAAATTGTATCAATAAGCATGCTATCCTATGCAGAGTGATTCAGATCCTTACCAGATGCATTTGTAGAACTCTATTTTACCAAAAAGCTATCTACCTTTTGCTAAGATTCAAGCTTTGATTTCTTATGCCTTTCGTCTTTAAGAATTGAGTACAAGAGTTCATGTATTTTGCCCTATGCTATTACATAATTATAAACTGCTTCAATTCCAGACCACCCCAACTAAGTTGTTCTCATAGAACTCTGTCTTTATTCCATATTAGAATCTTTATTGTACTGTTCTGTAATTTTTTATTTATGTCTTCCCCCATCAGACTACAAGAGCAGGGGTCAAATCTGATTTTTTTCTTTCTCTACTACTGCCAAACACAGCAGCAGATGCACATGAGGGAGCAGCATGACTTACAAGTAACATAAATTTGTAAGATATTTGGCTTATTTGTTAATAATGAAAAGCATTATTTCATTCTTAGTTCATATAAACAGACTCTTCTCCATAAACAGTGATCTGGCCTGGAAACTGGGTTGTTCCTCCTCCTCAGCTGAGCCTGCCTGGGATCTCCCTTCTCCATCTCCTTCCAGTTCCTCAACAGTAAGGGATGGCCAAATTACTGGGAGCCTTAAAAGGTAAATGAATAATTCAATCCCTTGTGTACCTAAAGACCAAACATGCACCACTAATTTGTGACCTGGTTTCCCTTTCATGTGCTTAAAACAACATGGTAAAAGGGAGGAGGGGAGACTGACAGAAGGTAGTACCATCAATTAAATTTTGCCATGAGCAATAAAAACCACACAGAAAGGTCCTTTGTACTTGTCTTAGCACCACATTTAAACAAAAGGAAAAGTATGTCTCATAATTGAACTATTTCCTCAAAGTTTGAAATTTTAGTGACACTAATAAAAATACCAAAGAATTTTAATGAATCTTGTCATTATGTATTGTCTAAATCAAACTTAAAGTGACCACTATCATCAAGTGGTTTCTATAGCTGAAATAACCGTAAATCAATATTTTTACTATAAGCTAGTAAGAAGGAAGAATGTGAGAACGTATGCCATCCTGTAGAAGGTACACGTAGAAAGAAATTCTATACAGAACCAACTAAGGAAGGAGAAAGCAAACAAGGTTAGCTTCTAGAGTAGGAAAAAGAAAACTGTTAAGATATGTATCATGAACTTAAAGATTCTAATCATGTGTGAATTAGAGACTTATCAAAGAAACTGACCAAAGACACTCAGACTTACAAGTTTCTAATCACTTGTGAATCCACATCAAACTTAGCCCCCAAATTTACATTCCCACAGTCTCCTATCAACAGTGGTTGGCTACCAGAAGGGGGTGACAAGCAAAGAGGACAGGGACATATACATTAAGTTCTCAACCCCCTTGCAATTTTGAGAAATGTGTTCCTAGAGCCCTGAGCTGAAATCATGATGTAAACATTTCATAAATGGTGCCAAGGTTTATAATAATTTCTTCAGGGAAATCCAAATTCAATAGTGACTAACAAAATAACTTTTGAACAACAACCCCTTTGGATACTTATAGACTATTTTAATTCAGAAAGGCAGCACCCAGAGGAAATGTACAAATAGGGAAAGGGAATGAAATAGAGGTATGTGAGGAAAAGTAAAGGTATGTGAGGATGAAGACTACGATTACATGGCAACTTATATCAAAAGTTTATTAAAAATTTTAATAAATTTCAACTTCATTCAATTGCTTAATAATATTTTCTATGGAAGTAATCAGAGATGAAAATTAAAACTTAGATATAAGAATTCTTATTCCATAAGCAATAGATGAAATAAATACTACTTTTAGCCTATTAAACACTATATTAAAATAATATTTAATAGCATTGAAAAATGCTATTTGAAAAGTAAAAAAAATTACATTAAAAATCTGCTCAACATGATTCCCATTTTCTTGAAAAGTATACATATGGAGGCTATGTAAAAATAAGCAAGATCACTAAAAGTGGTTGCTGCTAGTGGTGCTGTCAGTGATTTTTACTTTTTTCATTTTACAGCATGACAATAGCATGCATTACGTTTGTACAAGAAACACTTTTTAAAAATACACCTTAATCTTAAAGGAATTTATAGGCCATGAGAGAGCCACAGGAAGTTAAACCTGGTACAACAGTGTTCTATAAATACTTCTCATATAAAGGACACAATCAGTTGTCAAAATACACAATAAATATTTCAAAATACTAATTTGTTAAACCTGCAACTTTATCAAAGCATTCCTACTATCTCAGAATAATCTAGGGTACTTATTTAAAACAAAATAAAATTTCTTCCTGTCTATTTCTGAGCTGTCACATCAGACTTTTGGGAAGTAATAGCTTGAAACCTACATTTCTAACAAGTATCCCGTAAAATGATTTTTGAAGAAATAAAAATCTGAGAATGTAGATAGCATAATGTAAAACAATTTTATTATCTCTTATTATCTAAAATGGAAGATAATTTTGCATTCCCTTATTCTTGGTGGTATATGATGAAACATGCAACTGATACAAATTACCCCAAATACCAAACATCAAAGGCTTTTATTATACTTCCAGGAAAAGCAAGCTATTAAGCCTACAAAATGTTGAGTTATGAAGAAATTATGTTAATTATACAATACAGTAAATGAAAGTTTATAGATCACATTAAAACAAAAACTGCAAAGTAATTCTATAGTATTTTTCATAGTAAGTATTTACTAATACAGTATTTTAAATCATCAATTTTAGAGTTCTTTACGAGTAAAGGTTCTGAAGCCATATCTAGAATGAAATGCCATTAACTAGCTGTGCAAAGGCTTCTCTGAACCCCAATTTCTGTTTTTTTTTAATATGAAAATACTACCTATTGAAAATGTTCATTGAAAGATGAAATATGTTAAAGTATCTAGATTACATTCACTATGCAATTAACCAACCTCAAATATATAAAATGAATAAAACTTTTATATAAATAAGGCATTTTAACTAGCTCTGTAATTTGAAAAAATTCAGAAATTTGGTTAAAGCATGTTTAGAAACAAAGCTAACAGAAAGTTTTAAATGATGTGAATCATTTCAAACATGATTTAACTACAAGATACAACAGACCCAGTAAAATAAACATGGCCCATCTGCTTCAAAATGAAAGTATACTCCTGAGTCTATTCTAATCTAAAAGAAGATAATAAAGACTTCCAATTACAGATAAAGTCAACTTTAAAAACTTAAGATTAGAGACAAAACAGAAAATTATAAAAAGAATTTCAAAATACAAAATCAAATATCTTTTAAGTTATTACTAAATAGAGGTGTAACAATATAGTAAAAACATGCTGTCCACATTACTGAGTTGAGGAAAAAGAAAAACCATATTCTTGTTCAAACTTTGCTTGCCCATAAAATGAGAAGATTAGGCTTGAAATTACAAAGACTACTCAAAGTCTAATGTCCAACGATTTTATGAAACTATAACAACAATAAATCTTACCAGTTTCTGATTTATTCAAAATAGATGAATAGGAGTAGCTTTGACTGACATAATCACTGGTGGAACCAACAGAACCTTCTCTTGGAAGTGGACCTATAAACCTGTCATGAACGTTGTCGTCCATGTTATTGGAATCCTCCTAAAAGGCAGCATAAGCAATATTTAGTGAATAATAAATGTACTGAAACATTAAAAAAAAAGACATACTAATTGCTGAGGCAATTAAAAAAAAGATGCAACATTACTATTACTGTTCCAATTAAGACATTCAAAGAAGTGTACACACTCACCATTTCCAATAATGTTTAGAAGATGTTTGAAATAAAACCCTTTGGAAAGGTGTTCATGTTCCTTTCCAAATAGTGCTTACTTTCTAAGTTTTTTAAAGTTCTTGTTCAAATGTTCTGTTTACACAAGAAAATAAATTTTTGATGCCACTGTGAACTCCTTGATGACAGAGTCTACCATTCATTTTTACATAATCATTACCAGTTAGGCCTCACAAGCAGGGGATGCTTAGTAATTGTTGGATGAGCTGGAATAACCCCACGTCTTCTAACAACAAACTGTCTATTAACATGGAAGATGTTGAAAAGGATTAATGAATAAAAACAGCAAAGAAATTAAGACAGAATTGAAGAATAATTCTACATTTTAAAATATGAATCCTCAAATTGTGAATCTAGAAATCTCTAAATTAATAGCTAATTTAGACTTCGGTATCACTCATACTAATCAAAATTTCATGATGCCATGAAAATAAATGATGAGATTAAGGAACAGCTTTCAGTATGGATGCACTCTATTTAATTACTATCTGTCATCCAAAAATAAGTTTTTATTCCAAAGAGAATTCTAAATGAAAAGCATCCAATAGAACAATTTTTCCTGAGCAAAGCTGTACTGAAAACAAAAAGCTCTTAATCCATAAATTCTGAGCCTTGCTTTCCTGATATGTGAAAGAGTAAGTTAAATCAGACGAGACTTTCTAAATTGTTTTTAAACTCACATCCTCTATAACATATTCTTATCCCACATACATGTAACTATCCAACAAGATTTACTTTCCATAGTTTTTAGTTTCCCCCAATGCCTTCAAATATCAGAACTCTGAGAAAATACATCTCAAAGTGGGAGTTATTAGAATAAACACTACAGGACAAGGCAGGAAAGCTTATTAAAATAAATGTAAATTGGGGTAAACACTAAAAGAATATATAGAAACAAAGCATCAAACTTATATATTACAAAGAATGCAATGGGATTGCAAGAATCAGCCACACACACACACACATACACACACACACACACAAAAAATGACAAACACTGACAATGATTCATAAAAACCAAGTGAATGCTTAACCAAAGGAAAGGCCACTGAAATGCAGGAAATCTTTGTAGCATTCATTTTAACTTATTTTAGACCTACTCCCATCTCTGGTGTGGCAGTGGTGTTGAAGACAACAACCCATGTTTACCTGAATATGGCAACAGACTGTTCATACAAATAATGGTGCCATGGATATTTAGAGCTTAGAGCAAACCAATATAAAATAATAATTTTTAATACAAATTATAAAACATCTTTCCTCCTTCCTTTGGAAAATTGCATTCCAAAATAGGGGGTGACAGTGACAAAAAAAAACTATGAATATGGGTTTTATAAGAAGCTCACCAGCAGTATTTGAGGTTGTTCACCATCTTTATCTGTCAAATGCAGAAAGTTCTTCTTTCCTGGCTCAAAATTAGCATCAAGAAGAGACTTGTCACTGGCATGATCCAGTGGAGCCTACAGGCATAAAACACAGTATCTCAGATTATGAGAAACATTACTTATAACAATAAGAAAAATATACAAATGCACAGATATATACATTTAAACAGTATTTTTTCAGTAATGATTCTGTCAAATTTCTGTTCATGTAGTCTTGGAATTAACTCATCCACTCATAAACTGGGATGGCTAAGCCCAGTGACAGTACATACACTGGTAGCTATCCCAAAGGCTCACATTCCCCAACATCTAAAAAACTGAAGACAGAAAAGGTAAAGTAAGAAAAAATGCTAAGTACCACACACACACACACACAAAAAAAATCTACATTCTATTTCCATGTTCTTTAAAATGTATGCTATATCATTTTGATGAAAATTAAGATAATTTTATGTAACTATAAATGTTTTGATGGAAAAGTAGTGAGAATTCCCAGATAAGCAACACACTTAAAAACCCAATCAAAATAATTAAAATGTAACCAATGCAATATAATCTTCAGAAAGAGCCCTTAAGACGGGAAGATTCCAAGTTCAAGGCCAGCCTGAGTGAGTTAGCAAGACCTGGTCTCAAAATAAAATGGGAAAGAAAACGGGTGGGGGTGTGGGGCTAGAGATATAGCTCAGTGGTAAAGAACTTGCCTAGCATGTGCAAGACCCTAGGTTCAATCCCCAGTATTGCAGAAAAAGAAAAAGAAAAAAGAAAAGATGAATCAGAAACATCAAACAGTTTTGACTCTTCTGAGGAACCAATTAAAATTATGCCCTCCAAATACCATGGGGATATGCATATATATACAATTTCATTTGCTGTTAAGAGGCAGTTTCCCAGAAAACAGAACAACGGCACAGGATATGAAAGGGTAATATAAGCAAAAACGAGAATGAAAATATATGGAAATTTGTGTTAAAAAGTTAGTTTAATATCTGGGAGTTACCAAAGATTTAAAGGACCAATCCAGCTTGTCTTAAACTCAAGGAATCTGATTTTTAAACAGTAGGCAGTGAGCAATGGCTGAAGGCTTTTAAACTAAAAAGTTAACATTAGTGTTATGATTTAAGATAACTGCAGGTCTTACCCTCTAATATGCAGGGTAAAAATCAAACTGAGAGACAGAAACCAAAAAGACTATTTAGAATACAATTCTATAATGCAAAGGAGATCCAATTCAAAAGTCTGTTTCACAACTCTCCCATGCAAAACTGATCAGTTTTTGCTATGATATGAATGCTTATCTTTCCAAAGCTCATTTGTAGAAACTTAATTTCTAAATATATTAAGAGTTGGGGCCTTTAGGTCTTGAAGGTGAAGCCCTCATGAATGGGATTAGTTCCCTTATCAAAATGGCCCAAGGAAAGATGTCTATCAAGGGTTCTAGGATTTTTTTTTTCTTTTTTAGTAATTACAATTATTTATTTTCATAGTAAAAATGAATATAGGATCGAATCAAATGGTGACCTACATGTGTGTGTCTAGAAATATTCTTCCTCTAAACTCGATGCAATATCAAAAAGTAGTTTTTTAAAGAAAAATCTAGCAGCAGAGCAGGAAAATAAAAAGTGTCATTAACAAACCAGAAGTTTTGAGACATTAAAAAACAGAAAGAAGATGGGATCTATGGAAAAACAACACTAAAGGAAACCATAGCCCAAAATGCCTATAGAAAACTACAGTGGAGATAAAGGTGGTAGGGAACTGTAGACTAATGTGAAAATGTACAAGCCAAAGAAGCATTAGAGTGAGCAATTGGGAAAAGGCTTTCTGATCAGCTTAGCCTCTCTACTTCCTTTGGCTAAGGGACAGACAGTACCTTTTCCCTTTATCTGTCAGAGTCAAGCAAGGGCCTTTTGCCAGTAGGACAGAGCAGTGCTATCCAGCTAGGTACTGATCACCTCTCAAAACCACAGTCAGAACAAGTTGATTCCACGACAAATTATAAACACACCATAGCCTGCAGCATGTCCCACCCCTTCCTCACAAAACCCAGAAACTGAACATAGTACATTATTAAACAGCAATCATACAGAAGTTAACAAAGACTCTCAAATATAAAGATGAGTAGAAAACAAGAACCACTAAACATCAGAGGAAATGCTACATTATGAAAGAAGTAAATTAAGTACAATAAATAAAGAAAGATAAATAATTAAGGAAATAGTTAATAGAACAAGTAGAAGATTGAAATAAGGAAACATACCGTGAAAGATACCTGAGTGTACTGCAGCCAATAAAGAAATGATTTTGAGCTTGAAAGTTAAAATCAAAAGCTACACATGTTCATACAGAAAAATAAACATATTTTAAAGTTACCCAGAAATATACATAGATACATAAATAAAAAAATAAAAATCACCTAGAAATAACCTTTCTTAACAATGGGGTATATATATCCTTACACTTCTTTCTTTTTCTATGTACATTTTTCCTTTTATTTAAAACATAGGATCATAAAATACATAACTTTTTTATTTAAAAATATAAAATGAACATCATTCCATTTAGTAAATTTTTCTTTAGTTGACACAATATTATGATAGTCACCTTTCATGAATGAAAAAACTGATGACATGACATTATGCAAACTTTAGGACAACAAATGTTGAATCCAGAATGGAGGCAAAGGGAAGAAGAGGGATCCAGTTATTGAGTTGCACACAGACTTTTAACTGCAGCTGTTATACTTGTGCTTATGATATTAAAGATACCATTAATATCCAGGACTTATGAAATCATTAGTGACAACAATAATAATGGCTATAATGACATTATCAGCAGCTTAAGAGTAGATGCTTTAAGTCTGGGGTTTTACCATATCAGCAGTATTGATTCCATTTCCCCACACCAAATCAAAGGTTCCATTTATGTAGCCTACTTTGTTGGCCACATCTTCAAAGAGCTTTCTGACTGGAGTAGACGCTGGTAAATTTAAAGTGATCCGTTCATTCACTGTCTTTGAATTAGTAGTATCTTGTATTATACATAAGACTCTAGGTTCTTCAGCAGCATTTTCTATCTGAAATTAAAAAAAAAAAAAACATTTTAAATACCATTTATCTTTAAAGAAATATAACCATAATATCCAAAAAATCTTTCATAAGTAAATGTCAAAGAACCCACAAAATAGGAATTATTTTCTCTGTACTAGTATTATTACTTTTTTTAAATTAGGTCTGAAACATCTTCCAATTGATATGTCAAACATATAAGCACCACAGATGTTAATTTTGGAAAAACTAAGGCATATTTCAGAATCGAAAGTCATTCTTCTGTATATCTGCTTTTACCTTTCAAGTTTGTAAAGCAATGGTCAACAAGCTGTGACTATCTTAAGTTACAAATTATAAAATCTGGTCCTTAAAAATGTGTCATTACCAGGCCAACAGTCAAACCCAGCATTTCTGGGTCTCCTGAAGAATAGGAAAGTGTCCATTGTCTAAATATTACAAAATACTCTAACCTTTTAGGCTGCTATATCATATTCCACATTTCCAAAAAGCCCCACATATCAATGTGTTAGGAGCTGAACTTACTGAAACAAATAAGCAAGAAGTAGGGAGAGGGAAAAACAAGGAAAAAAAAATCTTTTCAATTGCCAATCTGGAAATGAATTAGGGTCACAAGTTTTCCTTTTTCCTTTTTCATCTAGTGTATAATTCAGTAATTATTAAGACAAAGGTATTTAATAAAAGGAGTTTCTCAAAGAATTATGCTCATCCTTAAGCACTTGCAAAACAGTCTTCTTTCTACTTTCCACAGGGGTAGTGATTACATCAAATACTTGAGTAAAGGAATTTCTAACACCTAGCTGTTTGAAACAAAAAGCTGGGCTGAGCATCAGTTTCACTCCTCTTTTTCACCTGACACTACCATCAAATCCTATCAATTCTACCTTCTAGATATCCCTTGAACTTCTCTTGCTCTTTATTCCTGCCTACAACAATCAGAATATCTTACACCTAAATTATGACAATGGGTTTCTGAAAAATTTAATTTCTTCCAATCTAATATTTCTTCAATCTAAAGAGTATTCTAATATACAAATCTGGTGAAGTAGATCTCTTACTTTTCCTGAAAGTCAGGAGCAGCAATCGTTTAACTAGAGGCATTAAACTGACAAATATCATCATAGGCCATTCAGAAATATGATCTAGATGTTGTGTAAGACTTCCTTTTTTTTTAACAACAAAATCAACTCCAACCTCCTGTTGCTTCTATATTATCCATTTTAAAATAAAAATAATTATTACTATTGACTAGTACTAAAATCAGGTTAGTCACAAGGTGTTTAGTTTGCTCAGTGAAATAAAACAACCATAATTTATTTCTGCAAAATAATTGGGTTTGCAAAGGATATGTAAATTAAGGTTAATCTAATTAATTTAAAACAGAAATTAGTTGCTATAAAAGGATAATATTTGAAACAGATTGGCTAGCACTACATTTCAGACAAATCAAAATATTTAATTACCAATAATAACTCTTTTAAAAATGAAAAGAAATTTCTGAAAATTAAGAAAGATAAATGGAGCTTTTAAAAATAATCTCTGGTCTACACTAAAGGAAAGAAAAACTCAATTATTTCAACTACCAAAGATCCATTTTTATAGTTCCAATAGTAAACTTCAGAGGTAAGTTAGGTTTGAATGATTTAAGTGATTTTTGGTATAAAATACTGCACTAGCTAGATTTTAAAGCTTCAGATGGGCTTGAGTTGATTGTCCAAAGAAGATGACTTTACTTAAAAATTCAGAAATTAAAAGTGTTGTGTAGTAATAGACATAACAACAGTCATGTGGCAACATCATGTGGCCAGACATTGCCAG
Organism: Spermophilus citellus; assembly: GCF_964194105.1. Lineage (NCBI taxonomy): Eukaryota > Metazoa > Chordata > Mammalia > Rodentia > Sciuridae > Spermophilus > Spermophilus citellus. The sequence continues at coordinate 205,638,854 of NC_138183.1, read as the reverse complement.
TTCCTGGTTCTTTCTCTAAATATGTAAGTGCAAAGCATAAGCACTCCAAACTTCTTTTCTTCTATCTAAACACGTGAGGAGCTTAACCCCCAATAGAATCCCACCTGAAGACTAAACATGCTGTAGGTAAACACAAAATTTAATATTATGTGTCCTTTATTCTTTAAAAAAAAATGACTATAGCTTTCTTTTTATATATTTTATATATATATATATATATATATATATATATATATATATATATATATATATGCGCTCAGTTTTTTAAAACTAATAAGACTATATACAGGGGGGCTGGGTTGTAGTTCAGTGGTGGAACGCTAGTCCAGCATGTGCGAAGTACTGGGTTCGATCTTCAGCATTACATTAAAAAAAAATAAAGGTATTGTGTCCAATTACAACTAAAAAATTTAAAAAAAAAAGACTACACAGGAAAATATGGAAATCCCTAGTAATTCCATAACTCAACACATACACACACACACATACATGCAGGGTTCTTAAATATAAACAATGAATTAGAATCTTCATGTTGTTTTCCAACTTCCAGTCTTGTCAGGTCTAACTCATCCTTTTAATAGCTGAATAGTATTTTAATAGTATTTTTTAATACATGAATCAATAATAATTTACTTAATTTTATTTCCATGGGTCTTAGGTTAGACTTTTTTTATATACTCCTAAAAAATAATTCTATGATGAATGCCTACATAAAACTTTACATAGTTTCTGTTTCCATATGTAAAATTTCTGGACCAATCACATTTATTCTTGAATTCAATTCTAATATAATTTAAACAAATAAACAAAAGGCACTTCTTTAAAGTTCTAGTCTAGCCACTTTTAACAATAACTTTATACTCAACCTTCTGGTCCATTCTTTATTTCACCTATAATTAAATCTAATATGTGGCTACCATTCATAGATTTCATCTAACTTCCAGAATCACTTTTGCCTACACTAATCACACTGAGGTGAAATTTCCTCCTTCGGGGCTGGGGTTATGGCTCAGCGGTAGAGTGCTTGCCTCTCATGTGTGAGACCCTAGGTTCAATCCTCAGCACCATATAAAAATAAATAAATAAATAGAGATATTGTGTCCATCTACAACTAAAAATTGAATATTAAAAAAAATTTCCTCCTTCCCCAACTCCAATTTGGGAACTGATAAAGGGGGAAAAAATACCCACCCTCTACAATATAACTTTCTAAAACATTTAAATGGAAAAGGTATTTCTTAGAATTGGGAAAATAGGGCAACAACCAACATACATACATATATATATATATGAATCTGGACTGGCAGGGTGAACATCTAGGACCCTTAGAATGTGACAAAAAATGATACTGTATAACTTGAGGCAGGGCCTTCAGAGAAACCAGTAACTTTGCTTTTGTACTTCCTGAAACCTTCCCTCTTATAAACCAGTGAGCACTTAAAAAATCCAATTGCTCTGGGATCGACATACAATCCACAGAGAAACTGGCCACTTAGTGGAAGCACTCGTCTGATGTATGAGAAAAGCCTTCTTTTACATTCCATCCAAAGCCAGCAACAGGTGAATGGAACCAAGTAATGATGTCACATGCAGAACTGAATAGCTAAGTCCTTGCCCAAATCCCATCTCAAAGAATCGTGAGTAAATAAACTAATTGTTCTTTTATGTCATTAAATTTTAGGGTAGTATGTTACAAAGCAATAGATAACAAAAACACAGCAAAAAACAATTAAGCACATACAGATACTAGTTGAGAAAGATGTGGTAATAGTGGTGTTGGGGGTGAAGGAGCCCATTTTAGTGTTATACACAATATATAAGAAAAGACCTCTGAGGATGTATCATAATCTTGGAAAGGAAGAAATTTTTTTTTTGGTCAAAAGAGTTCTATGAATTCAAGGAATCAGAAAAGCCTAAAGCATGTTTCTTTTAGAAAAACATTTACTACATATTAGTTGAGCTATTAAAAGGGCACAAAGTTGTCTAGCCAAATACAAAAAAGTATAAATCATAAAATTAAAACTACTTATTTTATAGACAACTCATAATACTATTATACTTGTGAGAATAAGGACAAAGTCATCATATTTAACACCATACATGCTGAGTGTTATGCCCAAGCTCATCAAAGAAACTAAGCTAGATTTACTGGCAGAATCTGAAGAAAGCCATAATCGTGTTTACAAAAGCTAAAACAAATTGTGATAAAAACATGGAAAGCATAATTTTCTTCCAAAGACAGAACTGCTGCTAGGAACACCCAGACATGGTTAACATAGAACATTCTTCCAAGAAACTCTAGAGCCTGATGAAAGTACATTTGCCTCTTAAATCGTCTTGTTTCCTTTTCTTGTCATTTCTCATGGTTCTAAATTCAAATCTGACTTTTTAGATGTTAACAACATAATTTTTTAATAAAATAATTCCTAGGTGTTTCTTATTAAAAAACACAAAAGTACACAACTGATGGTGTATGTTCAACTTGTCATCAGCATGCAGAAAACAAGTTAATATTACACAACATTTAAAATTTTTCTGAGAAAATAAAATCCTCAGATAAATAATGAAAATATTATGAAGCAACCTCTACCTCAACATTCAATGGCCAACCCATTTTCTCTCAAGATTGCCTTCCTTTCAAGGATATTAGAAAGAATATCATGGTTGTAAGTAAACATACACACTCTCAAAAGTTCATTTTCTTTAGTTCATGGTACAGAAGCTGCATGAGGTAAGAAATTAAAGCTTAGAGCCATATTCATTATTAATATATTGACACAGATTTAAAACAGAATGCTAGTATGAATAGTTTTGCTCATTGAATTTTTTTTTTACATTTTGGAATAATATTGTATATTTGTAATATTTAAATACATATTATTTAACTTTTTAGAGTTTCTGGGCACAATGAATTCTCCAAAAATAAGCAGTGTTTAAGAAACATGTAGCTACATTTGTTTTTCCATTTGTATTTTCTCTCACCAGTATGTATCCACAGGTGCTGAGTATTGCTGAATAAATTTTAGAGGCATTGTCACATTGTCAATTTTCACATTTCAAAATTTTCTCTACCCTATGGTTATTGTGGTGAGGATTAAATGTTGTCCCTTTCTTAGAGTAATGGTACAATGGTCTCATTTGTAGAGCTTCTCTCCAGTGTGTTTTCTCTGATGCCTAGTAATATATGATATATAATTTAAAATGTTTCTACATTCTCTACATTTAGATGTCTTCTTTCCACAATAAGTAGCCTACTGGTGAAAAGAATTGATTTCTTATTAAAAGCTTTGCTGCACTGTTTCAATTTGTAGGGGTTCTTTTCTGTATAAATTCTGTTGTTAATAAGGTTTAGTCTTTCTTTTTTTAATGCTTATTTTTTAGTTGTAGTTGGACACAATACCTTAATTTCACTTATTTACTTTTATATGGTGCTGAGGATCGAACCCAGGATCTCAAATATGCAAGGCTAGCACTCTACCATGGAACCACAACCCCAGCCCCAAGGTTTAGTCTTTCTTTAAAAGTATTATTACTTTATTCACATTTCAAATTCACGAGGATGTCTTCTGCTGTGGTAAAAAAAGTTTTATTTTTTATTAAAAGCTTTTCCACATTATTCACTTTTGTAGGGCTAATCTCCAGTGTGAGTTCTGTTGTGGTGAATAAGGCCTGTTTTATTGCTAAAAGTTTGCCACATTCCTTATATTTGTAAGGTTTCTCTCCAGTGTAAATTCTTCTGTGGCAAATAAGGTGTAATTTGAGTAAAAACTTTGTCACATACTTTGCATTTGTGAGGCTTCTCTCCAGTGTGAGTTCTGTTGTGGCAAATAAGGTGTGATATTTGACTGAACGCATTGCCACATTCTTTACATTTGTAAGGCTTCTCTCTAGTGTGAGTTCTTCTGTGGCAAATAAAGCCTGATTTTTGAGTAAAAGCTTTGCCACATTCTTTACATTTGTAGGGCTTCTCTCCAGTGAGTTCTGCTGTGGTGAAGAAGGTCTATTTTTGACCAAAAGCTTTGCCACATTCTTTACATTTGTAGAGCATCTCTCCACTGTGATTTCTGCTTTGGCGAATAAGGTTTGATGTGTCACCAAAAGCTTTGCCACATTCTGTACATTTGTAGGGCTTCTCTCCAATGTGAGTTCTTCTTGTGGTAAATAAGGTCTGATTTTCGACCAAAAGCTTTGCCACAATCTTTACATTTGTAGGGCTTCTCTCCAGTGTGAGTTCTCCTGTGCTAAATAAGGTGTGATTTTTGACCAAAAGCTTTGCCACAATCTTTACATTTGTAGGGCTTCTCTCCAGTGTGAGTTCTGCTGTGCCAAATAAGGTTTGATTTTTGACCATAAGCTTTGCCACAATCTTTACATTTGTAGGGCTTCTCTCCAGTGTGAGTTCTTCTGTGGCGAATAAGGTTTGATTTTTGACCAAAAGCTTTTCCACATTCTTTACATTTGTAGGGCTTCTCTGCAGTGTGTGTTCTGCTGTGGCGAATAAGGTGTGATTTTTGACCAAAAGCTTTGCCACAATCTTTACATTTGTAGGGCTTCTCTCCAGTGTGAGTTCTGCTGTGGCGAATAAGGTTTGATTTTTGACCAAAAGCTTTGCCACAATCTTTACATTTGTAGGGCTTCTCTCCAGTGTGAGTTCTGCTGTGCCGAATAAGGTTTGATTTTTGACCAAAAGCTTTGCCACAATCTTTACATTTGTAGGGTTTCTCTCCAGTGTGAGTTCTTCTGTGCCAAATAAGGTTTGATTTTTGACCAAAAGCCTTGCCACGATCTTTACATTTGTAGGGCTTCTCTCCAGTGTGAGTTCCTCTGTGGCGAATAAGGTTTGATTTTTGACCAGAAGCTTTTCCACATTCTTTACATTTGTAGGGCTTCTCTCCGTTGTGGGTTCCTCTGTGGTAAATAAGACCTTTTTTTTTTTACTAAAGGCTTTGCAACATTCTTTATATTCGTAGGGCTTCTCTCCAGTATACATTTTCTGGTGATGAACAAGGCCTGATTTTTTATATGATTTCTGGTGTTCACTCTCACTTGTAGTTTTCCATATTTTCTTTTGTGGTAAATAGGCAAGATCACAACTTCCATATTTTGCACTTATCACTTCATGTAATATATGTTTTAGGCCCTTTTCTGGTGAATATTCTTGGATATGATTAGGAGTCATGGCCAGGAAGGCCAAGTTTCTATAGTTCTCTAGCATCACATCTCTATATAAATTTTTCTGAGCAGGCTGAAGGCATTCCCACTCCTCTTCAGTAAAATCAATGGCTATATCCATACATGTTAACAGTTCCATTTCCTGGCTCTCAGGGTTCTCAGTGTTCTCCCTGTGGTTTGTTTTCAGATTCTGCATAGCACAGACACCTGGGCTCCGGATCCAGGACAGAAGCCTACAAAAAAGGTGCTCATTGAAAATTATAAAATGTATTAGCCTCATTCAGACCATAGTCACTGGGCTACTCATGAAGGTCCTAATTTACTTGAAAGTAAAAGATTGTTAAGATCCTCTCACCACCCTATCTCAAAGGTACTATTTATGTGGTCTTTATCTAAGTGGTCTCTTACCACACTTGGGGAACACAAAAGAGATTAATCGAGGAGTTTTGGAGAAATAACTTAGAGCTAAAGGGACCCAATGATAATTAAATATTATGTAAGGGTTAAAATAGAATACTACATCATAGTAAAGTCTAGGTTTATAATGCACACAAGTCTATCAAGAAGGTGATAATTTTATTTATGCTTCATATAAGATTTCTGGGTTGTAACTCTGTAAATTATTAGATAATTTAAGTTCTAGCACTATTAATAATTCAGAAAATAGCTGGGTATGGTGGTAATCCCAGCGGCTCAGGAGGCTGAGGCAAGAGGATTTTGAGTTCAAAATCAATGTTAGCAACTTAGCAAAACCCTTAGCAACTCAGTGAGACCCTGTTTCTAAAAATCAAATATTAAGAAAAGGAAGGGCTGGGGATGTGGCTCAGTGAGCCCCTTGGTTCAATCCCTGGTATTTAAAAAAAAAAAAAAAGGTTTTGAAAATAAATATAAATGTAAAAAACGAGTACCATACCCAAAGTCAAAACAAAGGGTTCCATGGCTTTTATATCAGTCATTGACTAAAAGCAAGGGACTATGAGACAAATTCATGGAAAATTACTTTCAGTTATTAAAACTAGACAGAAATAAAATAGCCAAATAAGCATAAGATTTAAGACATGCCTTGTTATTAAACAAAATATTAACATGCTGTTACTTGCTCTGCTGATTATCACACTAAAGCAATTACATCAGCAGACTACCTGTAAAAATTTCTTCTTCATTTCATCAAAGATATTTTGTCTGCATCTCCAAAATACATCCTATGGTATATAAGAACAAAATTAATTATCAATTGTTTCTATAAGATAAAGGAGTAAGACAGGGACATGAAAGCAATAACAGACATTAATGTGATACAATACCTATTAAAATAATTTTTATGCTAGCTTCAGTCTTGTATGATTACTAAAAACCTATAGTATAATGATAAAGAATAAGATTAATGCAAGACACAGGCATATTTTAAAAGAGAGGTAGCTTAAGAATTCCTTGTAAATCAAATGTGCTAAGCCACAAAATATTTTTCAATCCACTAAAAGTATTTAGCAGTTACTTTCTAAATCAAGAGATCCCTGATTTTACTAGTTTATAAATTTGGATTTTTCATAATAGCTACTCATAAAAAAAGGCTACTTAACATTATCCCATAAAACTATTTCCCTTTAATATAAGCCTTTTTCTTACCGTAAGACAAGTTTTTTTATCAATAAAAAAAATCCAAGTAACCCATAATCAAGAGATAATCTGAAAGATCTTGGTATTACAACATTTTATGCTTTTTCTGTACATACTTATCTCCCTCCTCCTTCTTTGGTTAATAAAAAGAAAACAACATAGTGATTTAAAGGGCGATTTTGGTTTTACAATAGAAATATAATTCTAACAGCAATAAGTTTTTTTAAAATAACAAATCTAAAATAACCTCTACAGTAATTATTAACTATCTGATATACATTCTACCAGAATCTTCTCCATTCTATACATATATTTAGTAGAGAAATTTTAATTTATAACCAAGTAAGATCATTTTATACACCCTTATTTAAATTATTTCTTGCCCCTCAATACTCACCTTCCTGTGCCAAAACATTTAGTTTAAAATTTGCAGTGTTCCAAGTCCAAAGCCAACCTCAGCAATTTACCAAGGCCCTAAGCAACTTAGCACCCTGTTTCAATTTTTTTTTTTAAAGGACTGGGGATGTGGCTTAGGGGTTAAGAACAACAACAAAAACAGTGCAGCATTTCATTATAGACAAACTAATTTAACTAATCTGCTATTAACAGGCATCTAAGCACCTTCAAATTTTCACTCCAAGCACTGCTTGTCTACAAGGCTATATACTCATGTTTAGGATTTTTGATACCTTTCTTCCACAGACCCGTAATGAAGTACAATCAACCGTCAAAACAGTTCTAGGTGTTTAGAATATATATAGTTACAAAGCCCTTATCCTCAAAAAGATGACAAGAGGACAGTGGGAACTAAACCACAAACAAATCTAGTCTATGAAACATCCACCATCCTCCTGCTCTTTGTAATTCTGTGCAGTGTACCTAGATTACTTTTCCCTTGGTAGTCTCACAAATATTGTGGTAGCTTTAAAATATGCCCATAAATTCTTATACATGACTCCCAGAAAAAAAAATCAGGAGTCTAAGTTATAGTGCCTTTCAATATAGATCAACCTTAGTGACTCCCTACGCTATATAACATAACTTTCAAGACTGGGTTAGAAAAAGTAGTAACAACTCTTGGCTATTCCTCAGATGCTTGATCTTAGAGACCAGATACTATGCTATGAGGAAGCCAAGCAGCCATATGAAAAGGCCATGTGTAGATGTGCCAGCTCAACCCAAATGAGATCCCAGTTGAGAACCACCATCAACTAGCATACAGCTAAGGAAGGCTTCAGATCATCTTCCAGTCCCCAGCCTCTCAGCTGCCTCCAGCTGCCAGCCAGCACAGCATAAACAAGCTGTCAGAGCCCAGTCTTGACCAAAGTGCATATTGTTTTTATCAAAAGTCACTGGATTTGGGGACAAATTGTTATACAACTACAGATAATCATAAGAGCCCATTTCTCAGTCAGGTCCCTCTCTCACCATCTTATTTAAACACAATCCTCTAGGTACTCTTAATCTCCCTTCCTCACGCAGATTTTTCCATAGTTCTTACAGTCACTTGATATATCTACTAATATTTTACTTGTTTATTGTCTGGCCTTCAAAAAACTTGTATTCTGAGAAAATACGAAATAGCAGACTGTATTTATCCTCCCCCATTAAACAAGTTAAAAAACTAGATTAAAAAAAATAAAATGTTTGGAAATGTAGAACAGGCAACTCAGGACAATGAATCCTGTGAAAGCAACAATAAGGTACACCACCTTTCAAGCTGCAATAGAGGGAAGAACCCAGATAGAATGCAACAATCTTCTTCAGCCCAAAAGATGGAAGTTGGGGGTTTGGTGTGGTGTGGGGATGCATTTTAGCTACAATTCACAGGGCAGTCAACAGGAGAGAAGAAAGCATAGAGATCTGCAGAGTGGTGCTCCTTAAGTATTCAGCTGAGTACTCCACATCATATGTGTATGAAGAAGCTACCTGAGGCAAGTAAAGGAGTCTTAGAGATAAGGTAGGTTCCCTCCAGCCAGAGTTAAACAAAACCTCCTAATACACAAGCCATCAGTAATAAGATTAAATGAGGCTAAATTTAAAAGGCTATTTCTATCTAGCCTCCCCAAGTTTAGAAGAACTGCATCTTATAACAGAGCTTGAGAATATTTATGGAATTAAAAAAAAAACAACTAGCATCTATCAAGGTAAAATTCACAAAGTCTAGTATCCAACTGAAAATAAACAAAGCAAAGTGGAAAAATGATCTAGAGTGAGGGGGAAAACCTACTGATGAAAACTAATACTGAAATGGTACAGATGATAGAATTTATAGAAAAGCAGATTATAAAGTTTATATTTCATATTTCAGGAACAGAAGACAGTATGTTAAGGGAAATCATGAAAGTTTAAAAAAACAAAAAGCCTAACTCGGGTTTCTAGAAATGTAAAGTACCAAATCTGAGATGAGTATACAATAGATGGGATGAACAGATTAGGCAATACTGAAGAAAAGATTAATGAACTTGAAGACACGGCACTAGAAACTTAAAAGTAAAAAGGTGAGATAAAGAAAAAGGATTAAAAAACATGAACAAAAGAGAGAGATAACTTTATACCAGAACCATGGAGGCCAGTAGGAAGTGGCATAATATTTTTCAGATGCTTACAGAAAATAATTGTCAACCCAGAATTCCAGCAAAAATATCCTTCAGGAATAACCCAGGAATTGCTTTAGTAATCAAGCAGAATTCAAGACATCCTCAAATAAAGGAAAACTCCTATGGAGCTACCCTAAATGAAAAGTGAAAGGAAGTTCTGTAAACAAAAGAGAAATGATCAAAAGATCAAAGAACATAAGAATAAAGGCTATTGTAAGCAAAAACATTACTAATTATAATACTTTCCTTCTCTTGAATTTTTATTAAGTGTTTGACTATTGAAATAAAATTAAAGCACTGACTGATGTCTGTTTAATACAATTATATTAAATACAGGGAAGGGTAAAGGAAAATAAAGTTTCTACATTTCATTTGAACTAATAAAATAACACCAATAGACTGATAAATGGATATATATAATGTAATACCTAGAGAAATCACTAAAAAGTTACCAAAGAGATACAATAACAAATACCACAAGTTAATAAAAATGCAGCTTTAAAAAATATCAAATCCACAGGAAGTAGGTAAAAGAAACCAAGAATGAAAACAACGAAAATGGCATAATTAAGTTTTAATGTTAATCATGACATTAAATGTAAATGGTCTAAATATACCAACTTAAAGAAAGAGACTAGCAGAGTATGTTAAAAAAATAAGATATGTTGTATTCAAGAAAATCAATATATATTTATATTTATACACAGATGCAGACATATGTAAAATACATTACTGTATCAAACATATATGTATCAAATACAAGCATATGTGAATTTACACAGTGCACGGTTCATGTAAAAAATATTTTCTGTGAAACTAAAGGGACAGAAAATATATACCGTACAATAATTAATCAAAATAAAGCAAGAGCCAGGTACAGTGGTGCACATCTGCAATCCCAGTGGCTCAGGAGAGTCTAAAGCAGGAGGATGGCGAGTTCAAAGCCAGCCTCAGCAACTCAGCAAGATCCTAAAACAATGCAAAATAGTCCTGGGGATGAGGCTCAGTGGCTGAGTGCCCCTGGATTCAATCCCCAGTTCCAAAAAAAAAAAATTAAAAAACAAGCAGGAATTAATATAAAAAGTTAATATCAGATAAAGTAGATGACTTAGGAACAAGAAAATTATTGGAATCAGAGATAAAGAGGGCTGCCCACCAAGAAGACACAGCAATCTTAAATGTGTATGAACCAAAAAAACGGAGCTGCAAAAATGTATGCCAAAACTGATAAAACTGAAAGAAGAATTAGACATAGCCATGATTACAGTTGGGAGACGTCAACACCTGCTCTATCAAACACTGGTAGAACACCCAGATAGAAAATCAACAACGACACAGAAAATCCGAACAATATCATCAAATAAGATCTAATCAACATTTATAAAACATTCCAACAAACAAGCACAAAATATGTATTCTTTTTCAAATGTTCATGGAACATATAGAAAGATAAGACAACATTCTAGACAATAAAATAAGTTTCACCAAACCTAAAAGAATCAAAATTATATGAAATGTAGTCCCTGAAAACAATTAAAAAAAAAAACCTAAATAAATGGAGAGATACAATATGTTATTACACTAGAAGGCTCAACAAAGATGTTAGTTCTTTCCAAATAGCTGAATGGGTTTATCTTAGTCTGTTTTATGCTGCTATAATAGAATACATGAGACTCAGTCATATATAATGAATAAAAATTGGGGGGCTTATGGTTATAGAGACTGAATATCAAGATGTCAACATTTGGCAAGGGTCTTCTTGCTGCACAGTAACATGGCAGAAAGCATCACAGTGTGAAAGGACAAAAAGAGAAAGGAGGGTGAACTCACTTCCATGATAATGAATACATTCCTGCAGTAATAGCATTAGTCCATTCATGAAGGCAGACCTCTCTCAATATTGTTACAATGGCAACTAAATTTCAACATAAGTTTTAGAGAGTACAAACATTCCCTATCAAAATCCCAGAAAAAAATCTGAAGATACCAAGAAGATTATTCTATAATTCACATGGAGACCAGGTATGGTGGTGTACACCGGCAATCCCAGCTACATGGAAACCTGAGACAGAAGCATTGCCAAGTATGAGGCAAGGATAAAGAACTTAGGGAGACCTTGAATCAAAATTATAAAATAAAATTTTTTTAAGGGCTAGGGATATAACTCAGTGGGTAGGGCATTTGTGGGAGGGCATAGGTTCAATTCCCAGTATGGAGAAAAAAGTAATAAAAAAATTAATATGGAAAGCAAAAAGGATCTTAAAAAACAATAATGCGGGAAAACTTAGTCTACCCAAGTTCATGATGCATTATATAGCTATAGTAATCAAGCCTGTGTAGTACTGGTAGAGAAAAAGACTCATAGATCAATGTCACAATAAAGGCCCAAACAAATACACCCAACTGACTTTTGACTAGGTACAAAAGCAACTAAATGGAGAAAAAAAGATAGTCCCCAAACAAATGTTACTAAGAATAGACAGCAAGAAGCAAAAATAAATAATCCTTAATCTAATCCCTCACCTAATACAAAAATTAACTAAACGTGGATCAGCTGAATGGTTAAACAAATTGTGGCACACCCATGCCATGGAAAACTAGCAAGCAATAGATAGGAACCAATTATTGATATACGCAACAACATGATGAATCCCCAGAGAATTATGCTAAGTTTAAAGAAATGAACACAAAAAGATGCATAATTTCATTATATTCTTGAAATGTTAAAATATGGAAATGGAGAAGTTTTAGTGATCAGCAGGGATTAAAGAGAAGAGAGAGAACTTAAGGGAAATGAGTGTGGTTATAAAACGGCAATATTAGGGATTCTTGTGGTGAAAAAAAAAAGTCTTTATCCTGACTATATCACTCTGTGATACTGTGTTATAATTCTACAAGATGTTACCATTAGAGGAAAAATGGTAAAAAGTGCAGGAGATATGTTTCATTTCTCATAACTTACAGAGGTATCTACAATCAACTCAAAAAATTTGATTTAAAAAAAATGTCTATTCTACTATTCAGTTTAATGTGTTAGAAAGTTTTTGTCTCTTTAAAAAAAGAGATATGAAAATTAACTCAAAATAGATCAAAGACATTAAAGCAAGAGCTACACTATAAAAACCCTTACAAGAAAACACAGGAAAAACACTTCATGACATTGAATTTGGAGATATTTCCTGGATATAACACCAATACCCAAAAGAAAAGTTAAAAAAAAAAAAAGATAAATTAAGACTTCATAAAAATTTTACATATCAAAGTGCATTATCAGAATGAAAAGGAAACCAATGGAATAGGGGAAAATATTTGTAAACCATATATCTTTTAAGATTAATATACAGAATACATAAATATATATTTTACTATTAATAACTGTCAAGGTTCCTGTGTATTAAAAATATAAAAATAACAATAAAAAGGCTATTTACAATAGCACTAGAAAATATAAAGTACTCAGAAATACAGCTAATCAAAACTCTATAAAATTTTTTATGAAAAAAATTATAAAATCTCTGTAAGAAATTAACCAAGACCTTACTAAATGGTAAGATAATAAAAACTTTTTCATACTCATAATCAGAGACTTGATACTATAAAGAAGTCAACTCTGCCCAAATCAATATATATATTCAATGCAATTCCAATCAAAGTTCCAAAAGAATTTGTATATTTTGGGGACTAACAGGCTGATTCTAAAATCTATATGAATGCATAAAGCTACAAGATAGTCATGCAATTCCTTAAAAAATAAGGTTGAGGGGCTGGGGTTGAGGATCAGCGGTAGAACACTCACCTAGCATGCGCAAGGCACTGGATTCGATCCTTAGCACCACATAAAAAATAAATAAACAAAACAAAGGTATTGTATCCAACTACAACTAAAAAAATATATTAAAAATAATAAAATAAGGTTGAGAACTTGTCTTACATGTTACAAATAATTAATAAGAAGCTATAGGAATTAGAAGTGTTTTATTGGTGAAGCAAGTTATCTCCATACCAGAACTAGACATTTATAGAAATTTGATTAGAGAAAAGGACAAGCTCTTCAGCAAGTGTCCCAGAATAAGGTATATGGGGGTGGGGGGGGGGCACGCAGGCCAGGAGGAATCAATGACAACACCTTGAGTCATATCTTATGCTGTACATTTTTTAAAAATCAATTTCTGGTAAATTAAAGACCTAAATATGAAAGTCAAAATTATAAACCCTTTAAAAGATAATATAAAATAACATCTTTAAAATGTTGGGCTAGAAAAGAAAAATTTTAAGTATGTTGAAAGTACAAATGTATTAATATCATTTAAAACTGAAGAGTTCTGGATTTTTAAAAAAACTGAAAAGATAAGTAATAAACTGGCAAAGGATATTTACAACAAATAACAAAATACTATTATCTAGAATAATAATTTCATAAATCAATAAAGAAAAGGCAACCCAAAAGAAAAATGGCCAAAAAAGACATGAACTTCCCAGAAAAGAATGAATAGTTCACAAAGAAAATTTCAAAAGCACAAAACTATTAAAAAGCAAAAGAGACATTTTAAAAACCACACTTCAAACCAATAATTTTCACTCACTGTTAGTGTGAATGTAAACTGATAGAGCCCTCCAGGAAAACAGTTTGACATTACCTATAAAACAGAAAATATGTTTATCCTATAATCCACCATTCTCACCACTAAAAATTCTACTCCTCCGTCTCCTCTATGGCTGCAGATCTATCTATCTATCTATCCATCCATCTATTGTCTTTTTCTAGACAAACTCTTGCCCCAAGTAATAGGAGATATGTACAGAAGTAATGATAACTTCCATTGCTCAAGAGCACAAAATTGTAAGCACCCCAAAAGAGCTTTGATGGATAAATAAATTCATTCATACAATGGAAAACTACATAATCCTAAAACATAAACAAACTACTATAATATACATAAATATAGAGATTATCTCAAAACCATAAAAATAAATGAAAGGACCAAATCATAGCAAAATACTGTATATATCACAAATATCCACAAAATGATTGTTTTTACAAAGCCCAAAAATAACTTTTAAATGACCATTATATAATTGACACAGCAAGTAGTGAAAATAAAGGTAATATTAATAAAAACTTAGAATAGTAGAAGTGAGGATACAATTGGGAAGGGATTCATAGAGAAATTCTGTACTACTAATGACTTATATCCTGGTCAAGATAAACAAGTATTATAGTATCTATTGTTCTTTTTTAAAAAAAAAAACTTTATTTTATTGGTTTATTTTTATGTGGTGCTGAGGATCAAACCCAGTAATTCAAGCGTGTGAGGCAAGCGCTCTACCATTGAGCTATAACCCCAGCCCAGTATTTATTATTCTTTAAGCTGTACTTAATTTATTCATTCACTCTTTTATACATGTCTCATCTTCACAACAAAATTAAATCAAAATAGAAACAAACACAGATAATTAAGAGTCAACATGAATCCACTAAGAAAAATGTGCATCTTATTAATTTCTTAGAATCTTATTTCTTTTTATATACAAATTGATATATCAATAGATAGATATATAAAGAAATATGAAAGACATAAAATATCTTGATGTTAGAAAAGCACATCTGACAAAAATCACTCACAACATTGTTAAGCATAAAATGACAAAATGTGGCTAAAGAATTATTTCTTTGTAGAAATCATACCTAAAAAACTATCCAAAAGATTTATCTATCCTTGGCCTTATTCAATATTTTAAGCAATTATTTAGATGAAACCATGTAAAAGAATTATCAATTTTAAAGAAAAATCTAAGGAACTGTTAACATTGACAATATGAATTTCAAAGCTACCTTAAAAGGCAGGGTCAAACAAGATTAAAAATAATAGGCAAAAAGTCTGCTATTTTTGTTCAAAAAGTAAAGTTGACACATATGATAATCTACCAATTCTATCTTCAAACTATTATGCAAGGAGACAAGTCTATATAGTGTGCAAATATGCATATGAAAGGATAATCAGGAAAATATTGTAAGTAGTAAGGATACAACAGAAGCCAAAAAGTAGGATAATTTATGAGAAGTTAAAAATCTATGCAAAAGTATTTGAATACCATGCAGTCAACTAAAATAATGCCATTAACTGGTCATGGTAACACAGGCGTATAATCCCAGTGACTGGAAGGGCTAAGGCAAGAGGATCTCGAGTTCAAAGCCAGCCTCAGCAAAAGTGGGGCACTAAGCCACTCAGTGAGATCTTGTATGAAAATAAAAACTAAAAGGGGCTGGGGATGTAGTTCAGTGGTAAGGTGCCACTGTGTTCAATCTCCAATACCAAAAAACAAATGCTAGCTATAAAACATGAAATATAGCTTTCTCAAGCTAGCAGGTATCACCAGAAACAACTTTGAATTAAAAATGAAAAATAATTTATGATAATTATTTTTAATTATTATGAATACTATTTTACAGGAATGATTAGACTACTACCCTGATTAATACTGTGCAAAACCTTGTACTATTATTCAAAGTTGACTCAATGTTACGTTTCAGCTATTTTCCCAAAAAGCTAGACAAATCATGAACTGTCATTCAAGTCAATGGGCTTCTTTTAGACAACTATTGATGCTGGAAAGTCACATTCAACTTAAATCATTTCAAGTTATAGTAAGTGTTCCAAAACAGTAACTAGCTATGAGGGTTTAAAATGACTATAGATCTGTCAATTCCACTTCCAAATGAAACCACAAGAATGGAAAGCAGTGACTCAGATTATTTGTATACCCATGGTCATAGCAGCATTACTCATAATAGTCAAAGGTAAGGTAGATGCACCTTAAGTGTCCATAAACCAAAGAATAAGTAAACAAATGAATGAATAAATATTTCCACACATGCACAATAGAATACTATTCAGTGTTAAAAAGGAATGAGCCCCTGAGTTCAATCGCAGGTACCAGGAAAAAAAAAAAAAAAGCAAGAGATATTGGCACATACCTCATCATAGATGTACTCTAAGAATATTATAATAAGTGAAATAAAACCAGTCAAAACATGAACGAATACTATATGATTCCACCTACATGAGGTACCTATAAGTCAAGTTTCATTGAAAGTATAATGGTGGCTAAGGACAGGGAGGAATGGAGGGTTGTCTAATGGGTATAATGTCTAGGTTTTCCAGGATGAGAAGTTGTTTGACGGTGATAACACAAAAATAATGCTACTACCACTAAACCGTACACTTAAAAAATGGTTAAGATTGGGGTTGGGGATGTGGTGAAACACTTGCCTAACAATGTCTGAGGCCTTGGGTTTGATTCCCAGCACCACCAAAAAAAAAAAAAAAGTTAACATGGTAAATTTCATGTTATGTGTATCTTACCACAATTTAAAAAATAAAAAAAAATTAAGTAGCTTATCACTGTAAATTTGTGGAAGTAACATAACTGTGCAAACTGGGTTTCTAACAGTTTTACATAACAAACACATACTATTCAGAGTTATATTGTAGATTTTCATGATTTGAATGTATATATAAATACATATAGCAAAAAAGGGACATAAAAATAAATACAGATTTCACGTTTACAAATGTTCATTCATATATTTTCTAGCTCCCACCACTGAGAAGGACTAGAAGCAATGATATCCTTGTATCAATGAACACATCTAGTGTCCATATCTTGACTTCTAGGTACAATTTCCCATGCACAAAAAAAAAGATCCAGAGGTCTTTGTAGAAATAGCTGAGAAAGTATAAGAAAAGCTTGTAATATCTTATACAGCCAAAAAATAAGCTCAAAGAATGGTGGACATGCATATGTCAAGACAACATAAGAAATCAGCTGAAAGGGCTCTCATTGGCCAAATCTGGAAAAATTTAAACATCAGAGTTTAAATTATTTATTCAATTTAAAACCTGACATTAAAAAAAACTACTAAGATTGCTATACACAGTGGGAAATAATCAAATGGCTAAGTATATTTCTGTAGATATTTTGAAAATTTAAATATGTCCTGTTTCTTGAATAATATTAAAAGATTGCTGTGGGCAATAAAGATTATAGAATGGCTATAAATGGCCTAATATTCCCTAAGGACCACATGGAAAAATTTATTTTCAGTATTTAAAACTGATTTTGTCTGCTTAAAATCTAAAATATAGCTATAAAAGTTAGCTAGCAGGACACTAAGTTCTTATATCAAATATGTTTGATAATTTTTTTAAAAGAGTCAAACTTGTAAACAATTTATTCAAGTAGTTTGTGTAACGTAAATTTAGAAACAAATCTATAAATAAAAGATAACAAAGATACATAAATCATATTTGATCCAAATCATTTAAATTTCTACTTTTTTTCAATTTTTAAACTTTAGAGAATTAAACTGGTGGTGTTTCTATTTTTGTGATTTCGTGTTTTGAATATTTCCATTTAATGAAAACTGGCATTAGAATACTTCATTGAAATATATCATGTTTCCCATGAGTCAGCCAATTTAAAATTCAAATTACAGCATTTGTAAACGGCCAAGCCTTTTTAATAAAACAGCTCAAGGATTCAATATAATTAGAAAATAATGCAATCTATAATAACTAACATAAAAATTCAAGATTTTATTAGCCACTTAATCTTCAACTCCATCCCTACTAGGTCCCTCTACAATTTCCCCTATATGGCTCAGTTCTTGACTCTAGCTTCTTCACCAGTGTCAAATTATACTCAGAATATTTAGTTTTAGGCTCAAATTTTTCAAATAAAATTTATTTACATATCTAGAATTTATAGAAGTTTTTGTTTTTTAAATGTAATTTAGCTCCTCTTATTTATACACTCAAAACAAACATATCAAAGGACTTAACAAGACTGGTCAGGAATACATAAATATTTTAGAAAATCATAAAAGATATTAACATGAACAAAATGTATACAGTAAAAATTATAAGCAGCTTTTATATGCATGTTACTACTAAGAAGTGAAAATTACTATTTTACAATCTTTACTATTAAAAATAATGATTAAGGGCTGGGGATGTGGCTCAAGCGGTAGCGCGCTCGCCTGGCATGCGTGCGGCCCGGGTTCGATCCTCAGCACCACATACCAACAAAGATGTTGTGTCCGCCAAGAACTAAGAAAAAATAAATATTAAAATTCTCTCTCTCTCTGTCCCCCTCTCACTCTCTCTTTAAAAAATAAATAAATAAATAAATAAAAATAATGATTAAGTGGAAAATCTAAATCCTTTTCATAATTCTTTTAACAAAATATATTCATTCAGGAAAATAATTTCATATTGTGTTATAGATGCTTTTGTAAAATAAAGTGTACTCTTAAAACTCTTTTAAGTAAATTTCTAGAAACTGATTTTGAAACTGCCAATTTTTTAAGCAGATTTTAAATTTTGAAATTTTTTCGTATAATAAGAAGGATTTTACTATTTAAGTGAAAGTTAACAATAATCATTCCCTGCTTTAATTTCCTTCATAAATTCAAATCTTCATAACGGAGGTTTTCAAAAGAAGACTTTGTACATATTCTAACAATCAGTTCAAATTGTAAAGAAATTATATATAGATTCTATTTTACTATTTAAGCTAATAAAAATTCTGGGTAACTCATTTATCATAATAGATGTTGTTCAAGGTATCATGGTATGATTCTTTGAATTTGAACTAATGGACAACACATTATAACATAAATTACACGCTAATATATGGCATGTTTCCAAAACCATATAACATAAAAAACATTCAAGTAATTAAAATTTAATAGGTTGACTTGAATAAAGTACATTTTAAAACTTTTTAAACATACATATATACATACCTGTCTTTGGTGCTCTAGTATTAGGGAGTTCCTCAAGTTCTGCATTCCATTTTCTTCTATACTATTTGTGAAATGAGCTTCCAGAACCCCATAGTACTATTATAATTATAAAATTCTTTTTCTATGTAACTTATTTTAATTGTTGCAACAAATTAGACCTAGCACTCTTTCCATTAGAAGAAAACTAGAATGTAAAGTTTCAGAACTTTAAAAGAACAGTTTACAATCTATTTAATTATGATGAACATATTTTAATTGACAGCTAAAAACCAATCAACCAGATGGCTTGTCATACATGACATAAAATTATATTTAAAGCTAGATGACCCTTTGACATTAGGCCAGGGTCCTTATAATTTTATAAGTGAAGAATGCAGAAAACTGAATTGCCTCGCCCAAGGTCACATTTGAACACAGATCTCCTAAATACTACTTTATAATGTTGACAAGTTTTGGCATTAAAATAATAACAGTATTATTCTTCCTGTCACTTCTATGTAATACTCTTCCCACTTCTGCCTTACTCCTTTTAATAGATGTTCTAGTATACGTCATGTGTAACTCACTAAAAATATACTGTAGGTATCCAAACTTAGAAACTACAACTATTCTCAGGAGTCAAAATAATAAGTCGTTTACTATTCCAGTTATCTTTATTTTTAATTACAGCTAAGATTTCTTCTGTGAGTAGGCTGTTGTTGACAACAGTGACTAAGCTTGTGATACAACTGACCTGTTCATAGGTTTTAAATGTTCTACTTCATTCTTACTAAAATCAAAACTTGTTTATGTTACCATGTTTTTTATTTGAAAGCATGGATAATAATTTTAAAGTAAGAATATTACATCCTTAGGGGCTAGGGTTGTGGCTCAGTGGTAGAGTGCTTGCCTAGCATGCAGGAGGCACTGGATTTGATCCTCAGCACCACATATGTGTAAAATAAAGATATTGTGTCCACCTAAAACTAAAACCTAAATATTTTAAAAAAGAATAGTACATCCTTATAATATTTTATAAACATGAAACCATACCACTTCAAAATTGTTACATTATTTAAAACTACTTAAAGATGGTTTATTTCATATGGAATATTATGTTATGGTGCAAGAGGACTGTACTGAAGATTTGAAAAATCTAGGCTAGAATCCTTAAGTCAAAGTAGCTACTCTTCTTTTAGCTATATAATCCTATACAAATCACTTGTCAATCACAAAGTCAGCCTCTGCCTTTTAGTGTCCTCACAGGGAATATATCCTCCACAGAGTTTTTCTGAGTATCAAGAGAACTTCTTGAAAATGTTCTGTAAGTTGTTATAATAATGTAATACGAAAGTAAGGTATTATCATAAAAATTACTATCCTTAAAACAGATTTAAGAAATAAAAACTCCTATAATAAAATTTAAAATTTCAAGAGACTATCTTTGAGACAGTCTAAGTAAAAGGAGGATAAAAGGAATTTTTATCTGATGAGGAAAATCTGCAAAGATCTTTTGAATTCTGACTGCATGCCTCTCACAAAGTTTAAAAACTGACATAGAAAAAAAAGCTTATGTAGATATATAATTTAGAGACAAAAATTTAATGTGGTCATACTCCCTCATTTGACAGATAAGGGAAAAAAAAGAAAAAGCCCAGAAAGATAAAACAACTAAGGCAAAGTCAAACCACAGATTTTTTTAATCTATTTTTTTATTATCTAACAATTGTCCTTCATAATCTGATCAGATATTAAGACAACCCTACCAAATTATAGATAGTACCATTTAGTATAACCTTCCTGTGTAAATCACAAAATTCTTGAGAATACTCTTTTCATTCTACTCTCTCCTGTCAGTACCTAGCAAAACCTTAAACATGTAACACTTGCTCACAAGGTATGTTAGATTAGGCTCAATGCAGGTCAATGGTCGCCACAACTTGGCAGTAGGGAAAGGAAAATAACTAGGAAAGAACTTTTTTTGAGGCATTGGAAATATTCTGTATGTGATTATGGTGGTAGTTATAAACTCTACAGAACTATGCACCTTAAAAGCGTAAATTTTACTGTATGTAAATTACACCTCAGTAAACCTGACTTTTAAACAAAGGTTGCATTCAAGCTATTTTTCTACTACCTGATAACCAAACCTTATAAGCTTTTATGTACTTCATATAGTATTTTTATTTAGAAAATGAAAGGGTTATTAACATCCAACTCTAACTCCCTTCCAGTGTTAAAGCCTATCACTCCACTGTAGAAACACTTTTCATGTCATGTCTATTTTCTTTAGAACTCTTAAATCATATTTGTATTATGTTAATGGCTAATAATGGTAAATATTTCAAGAGACATGAATATAAAATGTCAAAACAGAAGCAATAATATTCTCAGATGTCTTTTAATAAGAAGTTTGGTTGTTAGATATTTAATTTTTTACCAATTTTCATTCACTATCACAAAGTACTATAAATATAGTATTTTGATTTTCTTACTATCTTGATACTCATAAAATCATAAGACAACCCAGTGTACACTTAAAATAAAAAGGCAATAAAATTAAAATACCAAACACATAAGAGTAGACATTTTATATTTATAAAATGGAGGAAATATATATGTTCATAGACAACATATTTATAATTTACTAAAGTACTATATATATATCTTTTAGGAAATGAGCTATAAAACAATTCTACTTTTAATGCAACTGAAACTGGGATTTAATCAAGGTTCCTCTTAATATGAAAGTCTTAATTTTACCTGGGGCATTGGGAATATACTTAGGAAGATTTTTATTAATTCCTCAGTTTAAAACATTCCTTGTTATGTTCTCAGTTACTGCTCCGCTACTACCACACAAGAATCATCACTCTTTAGCCCACGAAGAAGGAGGGTAAACAGGGAGTTCTCTATACTGCAGCTCCTACCAAGACGAATGCTCACAAATAGACCAATGGTAAAAACACTCAGGAAGCAACAGCTACAGAAACCACTAACAAGAATGTGCCCTATACCAGAAAGGTTAAGAAACCACATCATATAAGCCTTGCGCTACAGCTCTCTGTGAAAATCAGAGGTTATCCTTAGTAGACTGAACTTATTTCAAACTTCCCTTCCAGAAGCAGGTGAGAGAAACTGCTATGGACTTCAAAACAGTTTTACAACCCCAGAGTACAGCTACTTTAACTTTTCTAGAGGCAAGAGTGGCCTATCTAGTTAGCCTGTGTGAAGATTATGCCAAAGGATATGCTGCCAAAAAGACTCATACTAAACCAGGTGTGGTGTCACACGTCTGTAATCCCAGCAGCTCTCTGGAGGCTGAGGGAAAAGGATCCTGAGTTCAAAGCTGGCCTCAGCAAAAAGGAGGTACTAAGCAACTCAGTGAGATCCTGTCTCTAAATAAATACAAAAGGGGCTGGGATGTGGCTCAAGCGGTAGCACGCTCGCCTGGCATGCGTGCGGCCCGGGTTCGATCCTCAGCACCACATACAAACAAAGATGTTGTGTCTGCCAAGAACTAAAAAATAAAATATTAAAAATAAATAAATAAATACAAAATAGGGCTTGGGGGTGTGACTCAGTCAGTGGTTGAGTGCCCCTGAGTGCAATCCCTAGTGCCAAAAAAATCAAACAAAAATACTAAGAATGAAAAGAAACATTTCATTTTTAAGGGGAAAAAAAGTATATATGATAGCAAGAGGGAAAATAGTTAAGAGAATAAGGTATTAGAGCAAAATTTCTCTCATTTTCAGTTATATGTTAATTTTTTATATTAACACAAGAGACTTACTTTAGGTAAGTAAAAAATGATTCCGTGAACAAGTTTCAGCAATTAAACTTTATAAAAATTATAGGCAAATCTGTTAACTTTTTCTGTAAAAGAAAACTGAAACATTTTTGCCCTTTACTGTATACAATAAAAATCTCAACTCTTTGAAGACATACAAAGCCTTTGGAATTTTTAGATACAATCTGCCAAAACAATGCACCTACACTAAAAGCTTTCCCCATCCCCAAGCATTTACAGTAATTTTTTTTTGCCACTTCCTAAAATGCATTAGACTTTGTATTTTAAATGTATTACTTCTAATAAAAAGCTCCTAACCTCTTTCTCTACATAAGTCATGTCATTCTCTGTGATTTAGTTCCAATATCATCACATTCTCACAGAATTCCCTAGATAAAGCCTGCTGCTCCCTCCTCTATGGTCCCACTTTATTTCCCTAATATACATTTTTCTCATCACATGTCTGAACCTTCCATTAGGCTAAACTAGACTCTAGAATTAGACTCATTCCTTACTCATCTTCGACTGGTGTTTGGCAGCCACAAGGTCAATGTTTTCACTGAATAAATTCCACATAATCAGGAACCATGGAAATCTGTACTAAGAAAAATTAATGTATACTTAGGATTCAACAAAAATAGGTATCATTTGAAAAAGAAAGGTATTCATAGTCAATATATAAAGCTTTGGTTACACTAAAAAATTTCACTGATCTCATAAATGAGGGTCATGGTTTTCCCAAAGGTAAACCTATCAAATTACCAAGTGTATTGAATTCACTGTATTAGAAATATTTAAATTTCAAATCTTTTTTTAATTATGTAACTTAATAGTCCTTATTTAATTTTTCTCTGCTATAAATTTGCTGTATTTATTTCATATAAGCACAGCACCCTAATATTTCTTAAAGGCTGTAAGTCTATAGCAGACAGCATCAAATGTAAAGCACAATCAATAAATACAAACGACAAGAACAATGTCTCTATTCCTGTCAACAATTCTGTTGTAGTTATACAAAAATCAGAATTATCAAGTACATGAAGTTCTCTCAAAAACAAACTATTCTTGTTATCCAGTGTACTGTCTAAGTGACTTAGCTGAATTTCAATGAGTCCCTAAATCTTGCTTACATTTGTGGACAGGATGCCTCAAGTCCAGAAGTCCCTCTTCAGGTGGATTAGACAAAACCAGTCAGATCTAAGACAACTGCCAGACAACCTTTAATATCATTATAATACCATGTCTGCATGCTAAATGACCACTGCTACCCACCCAGTGCCAGGACAGTTAGTTAAAAACTGCCATGACTACCAGAAAGAACCATAAAAGGAGGTCATGCCTGCATTCCTGGAAAATTTCTGCTCATTCCCAGAAAAAGACATGAATATTCCTCCGCTATATTAGCCTAACCCTCCCTTCTTTTATGACTTCCCCCAACAACATGGGTTGAGAAGTTTATTTGATCTGCTAGTCTGTCTCCTACTTCTCCCATTCTTGGCCAAATATCAAAGCCTCCCTCCCTGCTCAATCAGAGCTCAGTCTCCTTTAATGGTTCTGCAATTCTAAGAAGAAAACAGGACCTCCCCAAAACAACAAAAACTAGGAACATTCTTAACAACGGATCCTGCTTTAAAATAACATTTCATGGGCTGGGGATGTGGCTCAAGCGGTAGCGCGCTCGCCTGACATGCGTGCGGCCCGGGTTCGATCCTCAGCACCACATACAAACAATGATGCTGTGTCCCCCGATAACTAAAAAATAAATATTAAAATTCTCTCTCTCTCTCTTTAAAATAAATAAATAAATAAAATAACATTTCATAGTAAATCTTTACAAACAAGTAATTCATTAATCCAGTACCTTATTTTGACAATAATTTAAACAAATTAGATATGTTTATTTTTATCAGGACCTCATTAGCCTAAACATCTCTTTTAATGTTTGCACTTTGTTATATTTTGCAGTCCGCAAAGCAGTAAGAATAGGTCTTACTTGATCATACAAGAGAACCTATCAAATCATTAAGGATTAGTATTATAAACATTAAGATATTTAATTGACAGGTTATAATCAGAACTATAATTTCAAATGGCTAAAACAACTAAAATATGATTTAATTTTCACTTAATTAAATATTTATTGCACAATGCACATCACACTGTGCTGGCCCTAGGGTAAGATATAAGGATGCAGGTACGAAGAGCAGTGAAATAACAGAAGGTAGTAATTGCTAACATTTACTGAATACTTACATGCAAGACAATGTACGTGTATTAACTAATTTAATCCTCCAAACAATTCTAGGAGACAATTTCTATTATCTTTGTTTAACCAAGATACTAGGAAGTTAAATAAAACTTGCCTGAGGTCACATAGCTGGTATTTGAATGTAGGAGTTCTGGCTATGATATCCTTACTTTGAAGAGCTTATAATCTCCTAAATGCATTATCACAAATGACTTTTATAATAAAGGTACAAAATTTTTTAAATGCCAAAAAATATAGTGTTATGGGATTTCCAAGTCAGGAAAATACAATCAGTCAAGAGAGAAGAATCAGGAAAGATTTAATAATATAGGAAGTTAAAGAGGCTACATTTTATTACTTGGATAGGATTTTTTTTTTTTTTTTACGGTGGCAGGGTGCACTGGGTATTGAACTCAAGGGCATTCAAATAAAAGCCACAATCCCAGCCCCATTTTGTATTTTATTTAGAGACAAGGTCTTACTGAGTTGCTTAGCAGCTCCCTTTCACTGAGGCTAGCTTTGAAGTCGTGATGCTCCTGCCTCAGTCTCCTGAGCCACTAGGATTACAGGTGTGTGTCACTGAGCTCAGCTTGGACAGGATTTCTCCTTTTTTCCTTTTTTTTTTTTTTAATACTTTTAGTTGTTGATGGACTTTTATTTTATTTATCTGTATGTGGTGCTGAGACTCAAACCCAATACCTCACATATGCTAGGCAAGAGTGCTAACACTGAGCCACAACCCTAGCCCCTCGGATAGGATTTCAAAGCGTGGTTTAAAGAACATCAAAATTTGAGACAAATATATCAGTAATTTTCATATAATAAACAGTAAATCTCTCAATGGTGGATTATGTCAGCAACAGTTTTACAAAGAAGAAAACATTTATATCTATGGCTATATCCATAGCTATTTTATGTATGTATGGTTCAGTTTTAATTTCATTAAGTGGAAGGACAGGGTAATTATTTTTTCCCCATCTACATAGTAAATAGAAGTATACAGTAGGACAGAGAGTAGTTATCTGTTTACGTATGCTACACCTATATCCATCCCTTGTTATACTATACAAGGCTCAGGAAAAACAAAGAAAAAATGCACTCAGAATCTTAATGTGAAAGATCACACTATTTTTATCAATCATCTGCCATCACTACCAATCCTACCTTTTGAGGAAAAACTTTTTACAATGTCCGTACATTAGATTTCAACCAGGCATACATGGAAAACACTTTAAGATCTAGGTAATAAATCTCATAAAAGAATATACCTCTACAAATCATGACACCTACATATGTTGCCTGAAATGAAGAAAGTACTTAATAGAAATGAATTTGTTTTACTAGATGTCTTTTGAAACTTTTAATTGATAATAAATACTTTAAAATGTATTTAATGCTCTGTTTTTTGCAACCCCCTATTTCTGATACAATTTTTTCTTTCCAGCTTGGGCTATCACGGGGTTCCTGGGCTTCTACTATTCTGGAAATGCTTGAACTTCTCTCCTCTAGTTTGGCAAAAATGGAGTATCTAGGCACAAGACATACAAACATTTTGTGACTAATCCAAAAGTGGAGGTAAAAAGAGATAGGAATCCTAAGAAAGAACTTAGAACATATCTTTCATACAAAAACCAAATTTCACACATTTAAAGCTCCTTAAAATCTGTAGAATAATAAGAAATATTTCATAATATTCACTCAGGACAAGGGCAAAGAAATGACACATAAATGCAAATAAAACATCTGGGGAACAGCAACTAATGCAATAGAATGTGGTTCAACCAAAATTGGCTTAGACAGAAGACAAAAACATTAAGTTAGGAAATTCTGGTTAAAGACAACAGGTTAAATACAAGCATTCATCTCTGATGCTTTCCAAAATATTTCTAAAATAAGAGTAAAGAAATTTTTTAAAGAACATAAGCCCAAAAGAAACAGAAACACAACGTTAGAAGCTGGAAAGAAGAACAAGAGTTAATGTCTTATTGCAGCTCAGAAAGTCCAATCTCACATATTGTGAAGGAAAAATCAGACACCTGATTTATATAATTTAAACCAAAAGACCAATGAACTCCCTAGATAAGTAGTTAATTCCAGGGTTAGGCCAGTCGAAGTGAAGCATTATGTGGTACCAGAAAGCAAAGAAGTACTCAAAAAGCAAGGCTGAGGACACAAGGCAACCGGAAAGAGCTCCCCGGGCCAAACCTGGGAAGTTTAAATAACAAAATAAAAAACAGTATTGGATTTCAATCCAAAGAATAAAATAAATGTGTTAATTCTGTATTAATATAAATTATTAATAAGTGGGGGAGAGCGAACAATTCCTTCTCACAGAAGAACTTCAATTAATAAATGTAAAACTAGTGAGGAAAATATAAAATCAATAATGGAACTAATAATTACTGTAGAAAATATCCACAGATGAATGCTAAAATTAAAGGGTAGAAGTTAAGAATAAACAATTATCTGTGTGGTCTCAAAATATTTAGTAATTATTAAAGGGAAAAATATTAACCACAATGGTAGAACCTAGCAGACATCACCTTAACCAAGTGGTCAAGGTTGATAAATAGGATATAACAACATCATGTCCTTTTTCCCCTCATATCATGCACTGAGAAGTACTCACCATGTCTGTGATATCCTTCTCTTTGATTCAGAGTCATAAGAAAGCATCAGATAAACCCAAATTGAAAGCCTTTTCACAAAAACAACTGACTAGTATTCTTCAAAAGTACCAAAGTCATGAAAGAGAAGGAAAGACTGAAAAGCTATCACAGGTAAAAGAAGACTAAGGAACACACAACTAAATGCAATGAGGGATTCTGAATTTGATTCTTAAGACATTAGTGGAAATACTGACAAAATCTGAATAAATTGTGTAGTGGAGTTAACAGTATTTGTTCTAAGGCTAATTCTTGCGTTTGAGAATATTCTACAATCATATAAGATGAATAAGAAAGGAGAAGCTGGGTAAAGGGTATGCAGGAATTCTATTCTTTCTGCAACTCTTCTATTTAAAAAAATTTTTAAAACTCAGGAAGAGGCTCAGAAACTGGCAATTTTAGATACCCCAGGAGTGAGGCTGGAGCCCAAACAAGGAAAACAACTGAACTCTAAGAAGCAGTTAGAACCCCTAGATTCTTTTTACTCTTCAGTCCTTCCTGACAAAAGGCTAAATAATTTCTGGAAAGCACAAAACAGGGTATACCTAAACTAGAGGACATCAGGCTCCGCTGAATTTGAAAATGTGTACTCAAACTAGGAAATGAGAGAGAAGTTTATCTGCATATTCAATGATAAGATCCGAAGCCCCCTTTACTACTTAACTCCCAAGCTTGTTCCCTACTGACAAAAGATCAGCAAATTTTTCTGAAAAATCAATCCAGCACAAAAGAAAAAGAAAGATATGTCACTGGAAGCTATGGTCTAAATGGTTATGTCCACTCTCCCCAAATGTATATACTAAACTCTAATCATCAATGATATTTAGAGGTGGGGCTTTTGGGAGATAATTAATTATGAGATTAGTGCCCTTATAAAAGGGCATATAAGGATACAGCAAGAAGCGCTGCTTTTTGAACATGGAGCAGTCACCACTAGACACCAAAACTGTCAGCACCTTGATCTTGGACATTCCAGTCTCCAGAATTGTGAGAAGCAAACTTCTTTTGTTTATAAGTCACCTAGTATTTTTTAAATATCAGCCCAAACAGACTAAGACACTGGGAGTCTGCATAGATATTATCCAGATATATCACTCTACAGGTCAAATTATAAATACCCATTGGCACTTTCAAGTTTTTAAGGCCCCTCTCTTAAATAAACAGATTTTCAAGGATCATCAAATATCTAAGGAAAGGATCTAAGATGGCAGACAAAACCCAAAGCAAACAGAATAAAAGGAAATTTGGAGTAAATAAAGGAATACAACTGCCAATCTTTTCTGAGAAAACACTGCATACATAAAACACATACAGAGTATGTTTTCCTGTTTTTTCCTCAGAGAAAAAGAGTACTTAGAAATTATACATATTATAGCAGAAATAAAACCTCAATAGAAGAATCAGAAGTTCAAGTTGAAAAGATCTAGCAGAAAAAAGGAGAAAAAAGGAAATGCAAAATACATGAAAACAGACAATAAAATTAAAGAAACTAGTCATTAGGCCTAAAACCTAAACAATAAGAAGAGAGAAAAAAAAAAAGAAAATGAAGGTAAAAAAAATCAAATAAATCATCTTAAAATTTTTTCTAAAATTAACAAAATAAATTCCAGATTGAATGGAACAACCCTAAAACTAGTTGAATGGAAAAAACAGACTTATACCAATCTATATAATAGAGAAGGGCAGAACTCTTAAACAAAGATTCTCCACTCTTCTAAAAAGAACAAAACAAAATTTCAAAATAGTGAAAAAGAATTCTGATGTCTCAACAGCAATACAGTAGACAGCAGAAAAAATCCTTTAAAATTCTGAGAAAAAAATTATGACTGAGAATTCTCTTTGCTAAACCAAACTATATCTAAAACAAGGGGAAAAATATTATCAGATATGCAAGGTCTTGAAAAAATCACATCCATCAGAAAGCTACTATAAGTGGTCCTCCAAATGAGAAAGCAAACAAAAAAGGCACTAATAATATGAGACAGAACTAAAGGGAATCACCAAGCCCCCACAGGATAGTAAACCAAATCCAAGACAACAGCTGCACAGAAGATGTAGATCCAACAAGTTTAGGTGGATCAGGTAAAAAGATGCTGGGAAAGTTTCTTACAATGTCAAAATTGTAAGATTTGGATATAAGAGGATATTTATACACTTGGGAGAGACTTTATGCTACATCAGGGCTTCTCAACAGCGGCACTGTTGGCATATGGAAGGCTATGGGGCAGTGCAGGATATCTGGCAGCATACCTGGCTTCTACCCACTAGATGTCAGTAGCACACTCCCTTCCCCCTCCCCCAACACTGCCAAATGATGGGAGTTGGGCACCCAGTTGAGAACCACTTAGCTAAATAAGTATACAGAAAACTAAGTGAAGCAAATTGTAAAAACATTATTAACTCAGAGAAAACAAAATGTTATACAGCAAAAAAAATTAACAGTAAACCAAATGGGTCAATTGTGAATAGTTTACAGTTGTATGATATAAAAATGTACCCAAACAATTTACAATATGGCAATATTGGGAGGATTTTAAGTATGTGTTGGGGTCATCTGCCATTAGATAATATCTTAAACTGAAAAATCAAGGAGCACCATCAAAATGTTAGTTTAAAATATGGAGCTAAGTATCAAAAGAATTAAGCTGAAAGTGGTTGCCTTTGGGAAGCCCAAAATGAAGGGGAGGACAAATTTGCTGGGGACTCTGTTTTTCTAAATAGTTCTGTATAGGTATTTAGCTTTTATAAATATGTGCATGCATAACTTTAATTTAAATTTTTGTTTTTAAATAAATCGAGGCCAGATTATGACAGACTCTGGGACTGGTTAAGGCCACCTTGATTTAGAATCAAATAGCTATAGAACTGAGCAAGTTACTTAACCTCTTTAAGCCTTAGTCTCTTCATTTGTAAAATAGATAATGAAGATTAACAGCTGCCTTAAAGGGCTGTTATAGGGATTAAATAATATATGTTAACTGCTTAGCATAGTGTCTGACACATAAGGTTTATAAATAATACCTGTTACTCAATTTATAATCATAGGGTAATAATTAGAAACTTTGAAGCAGGTAAGTCACAATCTCATCTATTTTAGAAAGTAAACCTGAAGTTGTAGGGAGGATGATAGGAAAGAAAAGAACCTGGAAGCACAGTGACCATTTAGAAGGGTTACATTTGAGTAAGAAAACAATTAGATAGAAGCAGAGCCACACAATGATAAAGTTACAAGAGAAAACAATTAGAGGCAGAGCCACACAATGATAAAGTTACTCATTCTAAATGATGAACTATGTGAGAAAAAGAAAAAAGGAGGAATCAAAACAATGTTCCAGCTTAACCAAATAAGCAGATGGTGATGACCCTAACTGAAACAGAACAATAAGGATGGTGAGGGAGGGTTGACCAAAAAATGACAATATATGTTGGGCATGGTGGCACATGCCTATAACACCAGCTAATTGGCAAGTTGAGGCAGAAGGATCAGAAGTTCAAAACCAGCATGGGCAACTTGGCAAGATCCTGTCTCAAAATTTTTTAAGACATAAAAAGGACAAAGGATGAAGTTCAATGATACAGTGATCCCGGGGTTCAAGTCCCATTACTGGGGAAAAAAAAAAAAAGACAACAACACCATGCAAATAACTACCAAAAAAAAAAAAAAAAAAACCATAAAGCTACAAAACTACAATCAAGATAATCCAGACATCAAGAAATATCAACTGTTAATATTTTCTGTATTCTTTCAAATCTTTCAATGCATTTAGCCCTAAATTTTCATAATTTTTTTCTGACAAAATTGGAATCATATACAACTCTGCATTCAGCTTTTTAACTTTACTAAATGAATATTTCTAATGATATCTGAAATACTGAATTTTATTAAACATTCCTATTTATGTTAGACACTGATGGGTATAACTTGTTATGCTTCTTACTAATAAAGAAAGAATACCTCAAATTTAGAAAAAGGATCATTTTATAAGAATCAACAAATAAAAGAATGACCACTGTAATTTACATAGGAGAAATAAAATTAAAAGAATATTCATTTGATGTGTTTCATGATAGCTACTGATAAATGGATTTTATAAGAAATCAGACAACAGAGATGAAAAATAAGTTAGTTATTATTTGAAGTTCTTTCAGTTTCCCTTATATAATTGTGAACTTGTAGTGAAGCTCAACTGAGTTACCATACACAAAGTACACACAACTTATGCCAATTTATTTGTATTGACATGTAAATAATGTCAATAAATATTGGTTATTACTGTCATATCATGACAAAAACTAGTTCTACAAGGAAGTAGTATTTAATGCATGGAAAAAAAGCGGGGGGTGAGGGACACTGAGATATAAAATTTATATTTCTATTGGTTTCTTCCATTTTTTTCTATCTTCTCTATATTTATATGCTCAATGCAGTTAAAGTATCATTTTAGAGGCATCAGTAAATACATATTTTATCCTTCATTATACTATAAGACACTTGATAGAATGAATAAGAATGAATGTCATCTATTCTAACTTTTCCCTATATGGCAGAGAACAGTAATATACACCATGGGTACTCAAATGTTAATGTCACAGGTCCTTATTAGGACACAGAATAATAAAACAACAACGAAGCTATAATCAAAACTGGGATACTAAAAGCAAGTGATCTTAAAGCCAATATCAATATACCACAACTCAGACATAGAACAGAGTGAAATAGTGAGGGAGAAAAAAGCTTTGTTGTTCTCCTCAATGAACAGACCACACACTCTTTGCTTTTTTTTTCTGGGTACAACAATTTAGGAGGAATACTAAAAATGCTGGATCATATCCAAAAGAGAGCAACTGAGAAAGAACTAACTGAAGATACTCTGACTCAAAAATAGAGAGGGTGAGCTCTCCTGCTGTCTTCTTCCATTTTCAATAATAAGAAAAGCTATCCCTATGGAAAATGCTTTAAGATTTCTGTGCTATCCAGAGACAACTATCAAAAGATGCCAGTATAAATATCTCAATTTCTTTCAATACAAAAACTTAAAATAACAGATCTCTTCTAAGAAAAAAATGTTATCAGAGATTAGTCATGAAGTTGGAAAACAGCTTGCCAACTGTGCTATGGAAAACCTCCAAGCCAAGGATAATTGGTTGAATTCTAAGTTTCCTTATAAC
Organism: Spermophilus citellus; assembly: GCF_964194105.1. Classification (NCBI taxonomy): domain Eukaryota; kingdom Metazoa; phylum Chordata; class Mammalia; order Rodentia; family Sciuridae; genus Spermophilus; species Spermophilus citellus. The sequence continues at coordinate 205,605,805 of NC_138183.1, read as the reverse complement.
CCCATAACTAAATCAATAAATATTTACTGAATCTATGCTCCAGAAAGCATATCCATAGGTCTATTGTCCTAGATTTATAACATAAACAAAAACAAAAAGTAAAGAGGGAGAAATATACAATGAGCTCTGCTATCAATGAACTCACAACAAATAGTATATTAAATGTGTATTACAATTTCAGACCACAACAGGTATCTTAAAATTTACTGCCAAATAAATTCCATTCAAAGTACTATTTATTAAATGCCAAATGAATTCTATTCATACATAAAGGTCTTTATAAGAGGAAGATCCTTAAGCTTAAAATGATCAGAAAAGCCTTTTTTAAATAAATGATATATAAGGTTCTAATGGAAAAATGTGTATGAAGATTTTGAACAGGAGGAGAGAAGTAGGAATGGGGAGAACAGTACAAATAGAAATGAAAATCAAGTTAGAGAGAAACCTGTTTGGCTACATTAAAAACTTGTTTCATGGGAAAAGAGATAAGCTGGGGAAGGGCAGGTTATGGCCAGAACCAACTGTACTGAGCCTTGAATACCAGGCTACGTAGTTTCAAATTTATCCTGCTTACAGTCTCTGTAGCAACTGTTCAATTCTGCTGTTGAAGTCATAGAAGATAGTAAATGATTGGTATGGCTGTGTTCCAAACTGAAATTTCAATCTCATATATTTCCATGTGTCACTGATTATTGTTAGTCTTTTAATTTTCTTTTTCCTTCAATAACTTAAAAATGTAAAAATCACTCTTCACTTAAAGGCCATAGAAAAACAGGCTGTGAACTGGATTTGGCAGTGGGCCACAGTGTGCCAATCCCTATACACCAAGCTGCCTTCCTTCAGCAGTGCTCCAAGTACAACTGTCCTCAAGTTTCAGGGACCAGAATAATATATTATTCATCAACAACTACATACACGTAAACAGGCAAGCACACACCTAATCAAGATCTAGATCCCAGGCTGGGGATATAGCTCAGAAGTACAATGCTTGCCTACCATGCACCAAAGCTCTGGGTTCCATCTCCAACATCACAAATTGAAAAACAGAAACAAGCAACAACAAAACAACAACAGCAGCAGCAACAAAACCTTCCTAGACTGTTAATAATAACCACTACACTAGATGCAGGAAATTTTGAAATTTTAAGTTTGGTAGTTATTTTCACATGGTATAGGTACTTAGAGTAATAATGAACTATTCATATAAGGCCTCAAAGTTATATGAAGGGATCTATAGAATATAATTTTAAAAAATGGTAGCAAGGGACCTAATTCTAGTATTTGCTTGACCATCTACTCATTATGTGACCCACAACTAGTCACTTTCAATCCTCTAGCCCCAATTCTCTCATCTGAAAAGTGAAGGGGTTTAACTTACTAGATGTTCACTATGCTCTCTTAGTTTTAACATTAATGATTCTATTACTACTGAGAAGATCCAGTCAGGGGATGACAAAAATCAAACAAAAGTGAAAATTAAGAATACAAAAAAGAATAGAAAGGCCTTGACTAAGTGAGTGGGCAGAGAGAATGTGCAGATTACTAAAATCAAGAATCGATTTTAAAAAAAGAATGCTACAGAAAATCCAAGGAAGAGAAGAGTATGGCCAAAGGGGGGGGGGGGGGGGACTAGTTGGCTAGCTAAAAAAGGCATGGACCTCAAGTGACAGTCTTCAGATTTGAGAGTACTGTGCATGCTTCCAGAAATCATGAAAGGAATCAGGGGGAAAAGACAACCTCAGATGAGAATAAGGAATAGAAAATAAAGGCATATGATCCAGAAAAAGTAGAAAGAAAACATTATGATGAGCTTGAAGTCTCAGATAAGGGAATTAATCTTTACATTTCCATCAGGTGAAAGCAGTAGCATTGGGATCTCAGTTTTTACACACACAAATAAGTTCCTATGAAGCTGTATAACTGTATCAAGATTTCTATAAATCAGTTAGGGAAATAAATCTAATGGTGGGTTTCTTAAAGCAAAGTTCCACCTGTGTTATATTTTCTAATAATCAAAAAATTAAGAAAGGATGAACTCTACTTTTCATAAGAATGAAAACCAGCAATATGCATATCTAAAAGGAAATGCATGTTTACACCTTTCTCTTAGCACCTATCACTTCCTTCCTTGCATAAGAGTCACTTATGCAATATAAAGTACCTAACCCCTGATTGGAGCTCAAGGAATACTGTTTTTTCCCTTTCTAAGTAGCTTAAAGAGCTACCGAGGCAAGATTTCTGATAAATTCATCTGTTTATCTGCTTTGCAGAGTTACGATGCTTGGTGAATAAATACTGACACAAAACTCTGCTTCAAAACAAAACAAAAAATTCCCTGCAAAAAAACTATCACTATCCATCTGATAAAGCTGGGAAAATATTTGTATCATAAAGGTACATAACTCCAATAGTATTACTTTTGCATTGTGTTTGAGCTTGCTTATTTAGCGAAGAAATTGCCACAAAGCAACTAAAAAAGGCCCAAAAGTTGAGGAATGTATGATCACTCGTAAATATCAGGATCCTACATAGTTAATTTCAACTCAACACTCGCCTCTACTTAAGATATATGAGAAATAAAAATCCAAAGCATTAGCCTGATGATCACCAGTTAAAAATACATGTTTGAATGCGCTGGAGATATTTATAAAGCCCAACAGAGATACTATTAATATGTTGAAATTCACTGGCCAGTGCAGGATTCTACCCTTAATCTTCTACTACTATTCAAGGGAAGCTAAAGAGTCAAGGTTTCTCCTATCACTTGCTTTTAAGAATTTAAGAAGTCACCCAAGTGGACATACACAACCCAAGGGTCCAAAAGTAGTTCAGCTCTCCATATGGTAATACTGCGCTATCTCCTACCTTCACAGGCAAGTTCCATTTGTTAATTTAAGGATCTCTGGTAGGCCCCGTTTAGGCAGGCCAATAGTACTACGAAGCCACAGAAGTTGAAAAAAGTCCTAACAGTAAACTCTGCCCTCCCACAGATCTCAACTTGGGTGTAGATTTCAGAAGCCCTGTAAGCTATACACTGCCACTGTCAAAACCCGAAGAAGCACCGTCACCCTGTCGTGCCCATCGGCAAGTGTTCCAGAATGTTTTCTTTGAAATGATCTCTCTTGGCTCTACTTGTACAATGTGGACTTCAAAGGCCACCTTCCCCCGCAGCGCAGGACCTGGCTCCTAGCGTCCGCTCCTTTATTTGTCCACCCCGCTACCCCGAGAGCGGTCTCGGTTCCCGACCGCGGACATCCAGCCGTCCCCCAACTGCTCGCCGCGCCCGTCTACACCCGCCGCACACCTCCTGCGTCGCCCACCGCCCAGCGCGCACTCCGGCAGGACCGGCGGCCAGCCGCTCGCCCCGGCCTGCGTAGCCTCGAGCAGCCGCAGGCCTCGGGCCTAGCCTCCGCCGATGGCCCCTCACCTCTTTCGGGACCAGTTGGTTCTCCTCGCCGGGCACCATCGCTCAGACTCTGGCCGCTCCTCTCCACCCTGTCGGGGGAGGAGAGGGTGGCGGCGGCTCTCTATCTCAGGAGAGAGGAGCGGCGGCAGTCATCCTCTCCGCCGCCTGCGTTCCGGCAACCGTGGAGGCCTCAGCTTGGGCCTTAGACACCAGCGCGCAGACACCGACCCCGGGCTCTACCGCTGCCGCCGCCTTCGTCGTCGGCCCCTCCCCCAGCCCGCTGCAATCAATGGAAAAATGGCGGCGGCTGCTCTCGCGAGAATTCGTCGAGTCGGGCGCCCGGCCCGGCGCCTGCTGCCAGAGGTTCCCAGGCAGTCGTCGCTCGCTTCTAATCGCCTGGGCTCTTACTCGGCCCCTGGGCATACGAAACCGGTTGTGGGGCTACGAAAACGCTTTTCCTTAAACGAAAGCTGGGCCTTGCATACCGGGACTCCCTCTGCCGGCAGGGAAAGGATAGGCCCCGGAGTCCTCCGTGCCTTCTTGGACTGTTGGACTTCATGCTTATCAGGAAAAACTCGAGACCCAAAGCCCCTCTCTGACCTTATCACTGCTGCTCTCCTCGCTCCTCGATTGCACAGCGCCTCAACATCAGCCCCTCTCCAAACACCCCTGGCCTCTTCCTGGCGAAGAGACCACCAGGAGCTACCTTCTGGCCTCTCACCAGTCCTTCCTGACTCTAGCCTTTGAGTCAGAAAGGACTGCGTTTTATTTGCCCTTCTTACTCCCCTAGAGGAGATGACACCCCAGGCCCAGGCCCATAAAGCACAGTTATCACTGCCCCCTCCCCCACTACATTGGAGAGGCGCGTCCCTGCCCCTGCCTGAGAACTGCCTCCTCCTACAGGGCCAAGTCTGGGACTGAGAGCCCTTAGGAGAGTAGGGCTGCAGGATGCTGCAACCCATAATCTTTTAAAATGATTTTGGGGAACTTTAATTTTTTCTGGCAGTAAGCATTGTGCTATATGTTAAACTAAACAAATGTGGAATGGTTATTCTTCCTAATTCCTATTTCTTGAATTATGAAGACTCAGCAAGGCATCCTTCATGAAGACTTCTATGAGTACAGTGATATTATAGGATGAGACAATATAATCCTGCCCTGTTCCTAACACCCACAGCATCAACTACCCGTACCTGTGTTCTGTGTTCTCCAAAAAATTTTTTGATTGTATGATATCCACATATTTATGTAAGTTTTATGCGTGTCCTCCTGTGTATGATGTTTTCAAACATTTGTGAAATGTAAAAAATGATATGATGAAGGTAAAATAAACACTTAGAATAACTAAGTTTTAAAAATATTACTGGTATAAAAAAATCTATTACCCCCCACACTTAAAATAATTAGTGAACTATGATTGACTAGGTTTAAAAAAAAATCTTTAATACTTTGTGAAACAACTACTAAAATGTCTGATTGAACATCCAGGCTATTTCTGTACTCGGTTATAATGGCTGTTATAAGCAGAAACAGGTAACTCATAAAAATGTAGCCCCCAGGGAAGGAGTACATCTTAGGCTGCTCTTACAAATACAGGTATTCACTTTTATCAGTTCCATCAACCCACATGCAAAGATTTTTGTTGAAATTCAAGTAGTAATTTTCCTTCTTTCCTAATTTCAACCAGAACATGTTGCATTTTTATATTTTTAATAAACAGGCTCAAAACTCTTTGAATACATTGCTCAGAAGATTTCTTAAGGGGTTGAAAAATTCTGTCTTCAAGTATACATGTATGAGTTTGAAGGGAGTAGTGATCTTATCTTTATTTTAAATCTTGATCATCATGGATTTCTAAAATTAACTTTTTAAAATATTGCACTAAGATTGTTTATCTTGACTACTGAAATTTTGATGCTGCCTTAAATTTTGTCTCACTTGTCTCACCTTGGTCCCAGCCTTTAGCAACACAGATGCAGCATTTTTTATACCAGATCACATGATAGCAGTATTTCCAAATCTCTTTTTTCAAAATATCATCCCCATTACTTGTGAAGTGGTTTTGCAGAGCTCATGCTAGAAGTAGAAGTGTCATCTCTATCATCTTTTTGGTTAGACTTGCACTTTTCTATCCAACTCATGATTCTGATACTGCTTCCTCTCATGTTGCAGTTTAAACATTAGAGAAGCTCGCAGAGGCAGGCATATAAAACAGGGTTTATTTAAAAAGGGTTAACATAGACTTCTCCTGGGAGGGAGAGGGAGCCTTAGCTGGTAAGCCGGTATCCCCAGAAGCCAAGTGTTCTTCCCTTTTTTTTTTTTTTTTTGTCCTAGGCTTCCTTTGTTCTCCTGCTCTCTTCCCCTTATCTTTTTCCTTCCTGAGAACAGAATAGACCTAAGAAATGCTTGGTGGGATGGCCAAAAGGTGGGGAACTGGTGGGCTGGAGGGGGAAGGGCAGGATGGAGCAGCCAAGGACACATTAATTAACAAGCTTATGGCTCCCTATAGGGAGGGGCAATTCCAGGGACAGGTTATTTTAGCCACAGGTTGGAGCACAAGGAGGTTTTTGGTAAGGGTGGAGGAAAGGCTCTGAAAGAATTAACATTTCAGTCCCTCAGGGGACAGTCTCTAACTTCCCAGATTCACTCAAAATTGGCCTCCTTGATCTGACCTGATTCGATTTACCTATCTATACTGACTGCCTGTCTAATTCTGGCTTCAATTCCTTTCCAGAAATCTTTTTTAGATACCCTCATTTTAGTAAGAGTGGATTTAATGAAATAATAGTGTAATTGTTAAATCTACTTAACTCAGCTCACATTAACCTGAACAAATCCCAATACACTGAAAAGAAATAAAATGAAAGAATCCGTGAATTATTCTGATGTTGTAGAACTCACACTTTTCACTACAAAATAATGAGATACCAGGGTTGATCTATATAACTACATATTGGTAAGGCTTAATTTTTTTCTGGATTTATATAAACAAAATAAAGTTTTAAAACATCCCAAATTTAAATTTAACCTACACAGAATATTTAGTATCCAAGTCTCTCCCATCACTTCTCCTCTATCTAGATAAGTTACACCATCATCAATTCAGTCTATCAAGCCCAAAACCTGAGTCTCTTCATGTTATATCAATCCATGAGAATTTGTTACTGCTTCCACCTCTGAAGTATATCCCAAGTCCCGTCACTTCTCGTATATCCCATTCCATTCCAAGTCACTCCATCCTCTTTCTTGGATTATTGCAGTTGCCTCCTCACTGTTTTCTCAGCTTCAACTTTTTTTTTCCATGTAGCATTTTATTTTGTTTTTTATTTGTTCCTTTTAGTTATACATGACAGTAGGATGCATTTTGACATATCATACATACACGGAGTATAACTTCCCATTCTTGTGGTTGTACATGATGTGGAGTTACACTGATTGCAGACTTGCCACCTTTTGTGAGTCAGCATCCACATATCAAAGAGAATATTTGGCCTTTGGTTTTTGGGGATTGGCCTATTTCATTTACCATGATAGCCTCCAGTTCCATCCATTTACCGGCAAATGCCCTAATTTCATTCTTCTTTGTGGCTGAGTAATATTCCTTTGTGTATATATGCCACATTTTCTTTATCCATTCATCTATTGAAGGGCACATAGTTTGGTTCCATAGCTTAACTATTGTGAACTGAGTTGCTATGAACACTGACGTGGCCGTGTCATTATGCACCATAGCATGCTGATTTTAAGTCCTTTGGGTATATGCCAAGGAGTGGTATAACTGGGTCAAATGGTGGTTCCGTTCCTAGTTTTCTAAGGAATCTCCATACTGTTCCAGAGTCGTTACACCAATTTGCAGTCCCATCAGCAATGTGTGAGTTTATCTTTTCCCCACATCCTCGCCAACATTTCTTGTCACTTGTATTTTTGATAGTTGCCATTATGACTGAAAGGAGATGGAATCTTAGTGTAGTTTTAATTTACATTTCTCTAATTGCTAGAGATGTTGAACATTTTTTCATACATTTGTTGACCATTCTGTTGTTATGCCAGATTCGTGGGACCCCAACAGACCTCCAGGAGCCGAATCCGATGCAATCACACAAGAGTCTTTATTGCAAGCTTGAGCCTGGACTCACAACTGTTCCCAACGCAGCGGTCCCAGGGAGTGAGTTCTGGTCCTTTGTTCAGTGAGATTTTATAGGTTTTGGGGGATACTCTATGCGTCACAACATCACACAGCAAATCATTCCATACCTCGGGAAAATCAAACAACTCTTAACATTGATTAGCACATTCACTGGCAGGAACAAGTTGGGTAGGGGTGATTGGTTAGTGCAATAGGGGGATTCATTTGAACTGATTGGTTTAGGCCATGAGGGGTGTGCGTGCTAAACTACATGGTTTCCCAACATGTTATCAACCACCATAAACTACTTGGGGGTCATCTGGCATTCCAGGTATCCTTCCCCCATCTCATGCTGATTGGAGGTTGCTAGGGGGTTGCTATGGGTCCTCACCTAGCCTGACTGAGTCAGGGACACCTGGCACCACAAACCTCTCCTGTTATTTACAGACAAACAATTCAGCAGGGTGGGTATGTGCTTAGGGTTTTTCCAAGGACAAGGATCACGCCCCCTTCCTTGGACAGGCTTTGCTCTGAGGTAGATACTGGTTTCTCAAAAATGGAGTCACATTAGTTTCTCACTGTATTTCTTCTTCTGTGAAGTGCCTGTTCAGTTCCTTTGCCCATTTATTGGTATTTTTTGAGTTCTATATATATCCTGGAGATTAATGCTATGAAGACTAGCTTCTACTTTTTTAATATTTATTTTTTAGCTGTAGTAGGACACAATACCTCTATTGTTTTTATTTATATGTGGTGCTGAGGATTGAACGCAGGGACTCGCATGTGCTAAGCAAGCGCTCTACCCTAGCTTCTACTTTTAACACTCAGAATAAAATCTATATTCTTTGCCAAGGCCTATAAAACCCAATCTAGCCCATCACCTTACTTTACTTCTCTACCACTCTTCCTTTTACACCCATCCACCCAGCCACATATCAGTCTGGCGAGACTCAGAGGCCAATCCTCTGTCCTTCTAATGTCTTTGGGAATATTTTCCTTTCTCTCTTCACTTTAAAGTGTTCATATGACAAATCTAATCAAAACATGGGGGGAGGAAGAGAATTACATAAGCCCAGATTGGAAGACATTTCTCAGGATACCTAATCAGTATTCCTCAAGAATCATATGGTCACAAAAAAAAAAAAAACCAAAAAACAAAAAAACACTGAGAAACCATCATGTCCTAGAGGAGACTGGGGACTTAAGACAATAAAATGCATTGTGCTACTCTGGATTGGGGCACTAATAAAAAAAATAGTAAAATCTATATTTGGTTAATATTTATGTGACAAAATCAGTTTCCTCATTTTTAACTTTTTAAACCTAATATATTCACCTCATTTTAAAAAGCAGTTTTAGGTCCACAGTAAAAGTAAGCAGAAAGTAAGAGTTCTGGTACCTGCACTGTCCACACACAGCCTGCCTACTATTGACAACTGTTACCTTAGTGGTACATTTGTTACAATTGATGAACCTACATTGACACATCCTTATACCCCAAATCTTTAATTCAAAATAGGGTGGGGTTTTTTTGGCATGGTGTTGTAAGTTCTATGGGTTTTGATGAGTGTCTAATAGCACATGTACATTGTTGTACCATTAGGCAAAGTAGTAGCCTTAAAAATCTTGTGTGTCTGCCTATCCAGCTCTTTCTTCCCCCAGTTCCTGGTAAGCATGAGTCTTTTTACCGTCTCCCAAGTTTTGTCTTTGGCAGATGTTGGAACAATCAGTATTTATCCTTTTCAGATTGATTTCTTTCATTTAGTAATATGCATGTAAGTTTCTTCCATGTTTTTTCATGGCTTGATAACTCATTTCTTGTTAGCACTGAAATATCCCAACATCTGGATACACCACAATTTCATTTATCCTCTCATCTACTTAAAGACATCTGGGTTGCTTAAAACTGAGAAATTATATATAAAGCTGCTCTAAACATCTATGTGCATGATTTTGTGTCAGTAAACATTTGAAATTCATTTGAGTAAATGCCAAGGAGCACAATTGTTGGATTGTATGGTAAGAGTATAATTCATTTTGTAAGAATCTGTCAAAATGTTTTCTAAAGTTACTGTACAATTTGCCTTTTCACCTACAGTGAAGGAGGGTTCCTGTTGCTCCACATTCTTATCAGCATTTGCTGTTGTCAGTGTTTTGTATTTTGGCCATTCTAATAGGTATGTAGTAATACTACACTGTGGTTTTAATTTTGACATGTGATGCTAAATACATTTTCATGTGTTTACTTGTCATTTCTTATCATCTTTGATAAGGTGTCTGTTCATATCTTTTACACATTTTTAAATCATATTGTTCATTTTCTTATATCAAGTTTCAAGAATTTTTTTTTTTTTTTTTTTTTTTTTTTTTTTTTTTTTTTTTTTTGCTTTGGATAACAGTTTTGTTTTGTTTTTGGTGGTGGGGAGGGTGTTGACCAGGGATTGAACTCAGGGGCACACAATTACTGAGTCACATCCCCAGGCACACAATTACTGAGTCACATCCCCAGCTATATTTTGTATTTCATTTACAGGCAGCGTCTCACTGAGTTGTTTGGAGCCTTGCCAAGTTACTGAGGCTGGCTTTGAATTCACGATCCTCCTGCCTCAGCCTCCCAAGCTGCCTCCTGAGCTGCTGAGATTACAGGTGTGTACCATGGTGCCCGGCTGGCTAAGAGTTCTTTATTGAATGTGTCTTTTGCATTTTTCCCTAGTCTGTGCTTATCTTTTTATCTCCTTGATATTACCTTTCACATATCAAAAGTTTTTAATTTTAATTAAGTCCAGCTTATCAATTATTTTTTTTTCACTTATCATGCCCTTGGTGAAAGTCATCAAGATTTTCTTTTATGTTAAATTCTAGGAGTTTTATTGTTTTTAATTTTAAATTTAGTTCTATGATCCATTTTGAGTTCATTTTTGTATAAGTTTTAATGTCTGTGTCTAGATTATTTTTCCCCTGTGGACGACTAGTTGAACAAGTTATAAAGAAAATCTGTGATGTGGCTTTGGAGCCATGCTGGCCTTTTTGAGATCCAAGCTCTGCCACTTCTTCCATGTAAGACCTCTTTGAATCTCCATTCTCTTAACTAGAATGAGGGAGTAATAAAATGAGTCTTTGGCAATTGCTAATTAGCATTTGTTGTTTTGACCAGAAAAGTCATTGGTATGTAGTATTCCATAACTGCTAGAAAAGAAATTTGAACTTTTTACATTAACCAAAGTATAGATCCTCTAGCTAAGTAGTTTAAGGAATACTCTGAAAATATATTACCTGACTTTGAACTCTACCTCTATTAACTGTATGATTTTCCTTGAATAAACCTCTTAAATCCACTAAGCTTCCATTTTATCTTTAAATGGGGATAAGAGCTTCTCCATTTTTCAAGTCTTTTGTGTTAAGTAATAAAAATAATATTCACAAAACTACAAAGTTAAGATTGTTCTAGGTGCTTTATGTATATGATTTTTATTCAATTCTTTTGAGAATTTTATGCATATGTACTACTATTATCCCCATCTGACAAGTGAGAAAATTGATATAAACTGTTTAAAGCAATCAGCATGCTGCTTGCATAAACTAAACAATCAATACATGCTAGGTGTAATTATTTCAGCAGAATACACAGGGAATACACAGTCCCAACAGTTCCTGGCATATAATAGGTGCTTTTAAATGTTCCTTGTATAAATGAATAAACAAACTTAGTTAAGGGATAAATCTTACTAATCATCTAGCAGCTAAACTTTTATTGTTTTATTGTTGACTATGCTTCTCCATTTATATAGTACTTTCCTGAAAATGATTAACATTTTCTGTAAGAAAACAATGGCTCTGAAAAGAAATTCAGTTATTAGTAACAAGACTAAAGAAATTAATAAAGTGATGGATCTTAGTTTTAAAAAATAGGCTCTGGCTAAATTAAACAGTGAGATGCAAAATTAACCAATGGCTTGTATTTATGATGGGCATGACTCAATTGAATCCATAACTAAGTGAACATTGAAAAGATGATTAACTTTTGGTGTGAAGATAAAAAATACAAACCATGATGATCAATAAAATGTAATCCAGGAGAAACCTGGGAACATGTATAACTTTTCTTAAGAAGTGATACATTGAGGAAATTAGTGGGGCTCTGAACCCACTTTGTCGTCAAAGAAAAAGATTAGTTCAAGAACCTTAAATAGCTTTTATTTACTGACATAAAATAAAGATAAGTGTCGTTGCCACAGAAGAGCTCACCTCTTTTTCTAAGCTGAAGAGGTTCATAAAGGAAATGTCAGTGCATTCAACAGATTTAAAAAGACGCTCACATCAACAAATGATTGGCAAACATATCCAAGGAAGAGACACTAAAAACAGAACTTAAGGCAACCAAAGACAAATGGACCAAGATCCATGCTAGCTTTCTGTAGGTTGTTGCAAACACTCAGATTTCAAGATTAAGAATAAGGAGAGAGCGGGGCACAGTGAAGCATGACTGTAATCCCCTCGGCTAGGAAGCTAAGACAGGAGAATCTCGAGTTCAAAGCCAGCCTTGGCAACTGTGAGGCACTAAGCAACTCAGTGAGATCCTGTCTCTAAATAAAATACAAAATAGGGCTGGGGATGTGGCTCAGTGGTTGAATATTCCTGAGTTCAATTCCTAGCACCAAAAAAAAAAAAAAAAAAAAAAAGAGGAAGAAGAAAAAGAATAAGGAGAAATCTAATAAAAGAAAGTTGGAGGTAGGTCATTAACTTTCTGAAATGATTTCATAAGATCTTTGTGATACAGTAATGTTTTCAGATTTAGCATTTGAAGAAGGCTCAATATTCCTTGAGAATGTCAAGGATGAGTTGTAATCATTACTTTATAGCATTGTGAGGATTAGAAATAATGTCATTAAAGGTGAATATTTCATAATAATATTGCTCTGGAACAAAAATAAAACCCAGAAGTATAAAATAAATGATGCCAATTAAAAATTTTAACTTGTGTAGCAAAAAATATTAATATAAATAAAGTCAAAAGACAAAATCTCAGCGAAAAATATTTGCAACAATATGACAAATGGCTAATTTCCACATTAAAAAGAGCTCTCATAAATCAAAAAGGAAAAGGAGAACAATTCAATAAGAGAATAGCTAAAGAAGATAAACTGACACTTTACATAAAAGGAAATACAAATTGCCAATAAACATCTGAACATATGCTCAACTTTACTCATAATTAAACAACTGCGAATGAAAACAACAAAATGCCATTTTTATTCTCAGGTTAATAAGACTTCTGGGGAAATAAGAACTTTCGTTTGAATTTGGTGGAATATGAATCAGAGCAAATATCTTGAAGACAAATTCATTGAAATTCCAAAAACACATCTTTTGACCTAGCAGTTCTATTTTTAAGATTATCCTATAGCATAAGCCTACAAAGGCACATATGTATTGATGCTCAACATAGCATTGCTTACAATAAAACTAGGAACAATATGAAAATTGTCCACAGGATCATGTAAATTATAAATCTATAATTTTTTAATGCCTATATAGTACTAAGCAGTTATTAAAATAGAATGAAGTAGAAAAACAAAAACTAATATAGATTAAGTGCAATATAGATTGGATCCTGGAACAAATAAAGGACATTAGTGGAAAAATTAGTGAAACCCCAATAAAGCAAAAAGTTTAATTAATATTAATGTACCAATGTTAATTTCTAATTTTTTATAATCTTACCTTGATTATATAAAATGTTAATATGTAACTTTTCTGTAAATCCAAAATTATGCCAAAATGAGTTTATTTTTTAAAAGTATGGAAAGAAAATATATAGAAAGAAAATCAAAATATAGTAAATGAAAAGAAGAAAATTACAGGATAATATTGTAGCGTTTGTGTACTAGAAGGTGGGGCAGTGTTATTTATGTATACCAGTATAGGCAAAGAAATCTCCAACAGAATAGGCTGTACTCTCCTTTTCTCTCACCAGAAATAGTTATAGGAGTGGAATAGAGGCTTTAATGTCAATGGAAATAGGAGTTAGCTGGGATCTTTTTCACTTTCACATAAAACTCCTGTGTTTTAACAGGACGGGAGAAATAACTTGCTAAGGCCATAAGTTAAATAAATGATGGATCCAGTACTGGAATCCAAACATTCCAACTCCAACATCTTTTATCAGAAGTAAAGCCTAGGTTACTTCTATAGCTATTATTATTATTATTTTTAACTTTCTGCATGGTTCTGTGGTAAGTATAATCTACTAGTAATAGAGAAAATAATGACTAATAATTTTTACTTTTTTTTTTTTTTTTTTTTTTTTTGCAGTGCTGAGGATCCAATCCAGGGACTTGCACGGGCTAGGCAAGCACTCCACCACTGAACTATATCTCCAACTCCTTATCACTTTTACTCTTTAACAAGTTGGCTAGTCAAAAGTCTCTGGAACTTTCCTTTTAAAATTTCTACTAATAAACTTTGCAGCTTGATTCTTCACATTTTAAATATTCAAACTGGCCTTTGAATTATTTGGAGGTTTCCACTAGATTAAGTGACCCTACAAGGAATAGAAATATCTGTTCTTTGAGTATTTAGTTATTTAATCCTTGTGGTTGGTCTTTTCTTGAAGATGAAAATCCCGCATACAACACCCTGCCCCACCCTGGAAAACTGAAAATTAAAAAGATAATTAAGACTTGTTATCCTTTTCCTTATATTCCTCTCTCTTCATTTTATGTTTCATGTAGTCTGCTGTTGTATAGTGGGGTGTGTGTGTGTGTGTGTGTGTGTGTGTGTGTGTTACTAGCAGTCAAATCCAGGGCTTCACACAGACTAAGCAAGCACTCTGCCACTGAGCTACACTCTTAGTCCTTTTTATTTTATCTTGAGACAGTGCCTCTCTAAGTTGCTGATGCTGACCTTGAATTTACTATCCTCCTGCCTCAATCTCCTCAGTAGCTGGGATTACAACCGAGCCCCCCTGTCCCCAGTGAGCAAGTAGTTTTTTGCATAATATCCTCTAAATTTGTCCATCAAGATATTTCACAGGTCATTACAAGTGAGTAAAGGAATATCTTCTTATCTGTTTATATGAGTCTTCTGGTAGGAAAAAACCCTTAGAATCAATATTTAGATGTTAGTTTATAAATTTGTACATGCACAGATAATTAAGCCGTTTCAGAAATTTTATTATCTCATTTTCTAATCTGTAGGCAGAATAGAGGCTTTTCACCTTAATCAGCATCACTATTTGTGTTAATAATCAACATTTATTGGATTCTGACTGTTTATATGGCACTGTTGTTTATGAGGAATCATAAATTTCACAATGTCTCATTTGATTTAACTACAAAAACTTTAAAATTTATTATGCGTGTGAGCACCACAGTCACACAGGCTCTTTGGAAGATAAAATGTAATAAATAAAACTTAGGAGGTAGAACATAGAAATAGGTCAGAAGATGTGATGAAAAGAATGTAAAGGGAACAAGAGTCCTTTATCGTAATAAATTAATGTCCACTAAATAGCCCTAAGGTGTTTGACATTGTGATAGCTGCTTCAGAGAGTTAAGAGTACTGATTGATTTCCTGCATAATTGAATAAAGAAGATTAAAAATGATGGAGTATGTCAGAATCTTTAGTCTAGAAATGACTTTGAAATCCAATTCAACTGATATTGAGAGTCTTCTGACAAGGCCTGTTACCAGGGACTGACTGAGATAGATGACTAAGACTGTTCTCTACTCTCAGGGAGCTCGCAATCTAGAGAGACCAGCGCTGGCCAGTGTGTCATGCAGGAAAGGCTGTCCAGGGCTCGTGGCCTGGTGGGCAGACCCTGGGTTAGCAGGAGCCTCCACTCACCCATAGATGGGCACCTGTGTTGAACTGTACAACTTGCATGTTCACACACGGCAGCCCTTGCCATGACTAGAACAAACAAGCCTGCTGGGAATATATAATTGTAGACGTGTACATCTAATCCTGAGTATAGAGAAACAGGTTCTGTCTGGACATGGCAGTTGAGTCTCTGATGATGAGTAGAATGTTTATAATGAGAAAAGGGGCCCCTGTACCTATGACTGGCCCAGTCTGAGCCAGGTACCTAATACATTGGCCAAGATTAAATTGAGGGCTCAGATCCCCAGGAGAGACACAGTCAGAAGATATTCCTGGAAGCAAAAGTCATTTGGGAGAGCTGGAGAAGAGGATCATAAATGTCATGTAAGAGCTTAACTGCCACACTAAAAAACGAGGCACTTTTGGGGAGGGGTTACTTGTAAAGAGACATAGAAATCAATTAGATTCTTTACATTTTTTAAATAAAATATTTCATAGCAGATCAGGAAATTCCAACATTATTTAAGTCTATGAGTAATAAGTGACTATTCTATCTTAAAACTATTTTCCACACACAATCCTATTTTCCATAAAGTAACTACTATAAACGTTTTGGAGTGTAAACTTCTGAACCTGTATTACAACTTGGAGCTACCCATTCATTTCTCAGGCAATTGTCTGCAAGTTTTTTTTTTTTTTTTTTTGACTTGGCTTATTTAGCAAAGTACTAATATAAATTGGTTAGGTTATTTATGAAGTATGTCTTAATATTATTGGCTAACATTCTAAGACTTACTTAACAACTTAGGACAAAGTTCATCATTAAAGATAGGAAATGCAAATTCATATTTCATTTTCTTCTTGATTGCTTCTTTACAACTGGCTTGACTGTTGCCCATCTCAGACTCGAGGACATTGCTGTGGCTTTTAGCTTCCTGAGATGTCTGACTGAGATATTGGAACAAGAGGAAGAGAAATACTTGCTCTGCCGTTTTCTTGTTTCCTTCTGTTTAGAGGCAGCAGTGAATTGTGGTTAAGGGTCTGACTTGAAGTACTAGCAGCTCAAACTCTATTCCCCAGTTTTCTCAGGTTTAGGATAGGAATAAAAACAGGATGTTTGGGAGGGTTAGTTGAGTGAGTAGCTTTAGGTTAGTCCTGGCCTGTGACAAAAGCCACTGATATCAACAATTTGATTTTGTTGGCATAATATTCCAACTATTTTTTTTTTGGTAGGAATCTTTTAAAGTCACTTTCCTATTTGTGAGAGTAAGATAATTCAAACCAGACAAATATACCTCACTGAACCTGCGGTGACTCTTCTCTTCCTGGTGGAAGTTCCCTTGCCCCTTCTCTTCAAGTGACCTGGTATAGTATGCCAGGCCACCATGAGACATAAGTGCCTGGGAGGGGTGTGTGGGGGGGTGCCGATATCAGTCCATATAGAAAATGTTAGTAAATATATATTTTTTCTTTTTTCCATAAAAGTAAAGATGCATACACACATGTGCATACATATGTGTATATCTGTGCATGTGAATGTATGTGTTTGTGTATATAAGCACATATGTATGCATGTGTATATATGTATATGCATGTGCATCTGTGTATGTATTTATATTCACATACATACATATGCACGTGCATATGTATGTATGTGTACTGTGTATATATATTTATGCATCTGCATAAATATATATGTGAAGATATGTGTATATATGTATGCATGTTTAGCCCGCGGCCAACACAGCTTCATAAATGAAGGTTCAGTTTGTGAGAAATCCTCAGGGAGTTTGAATTAAAGAGACAGGCTCTAATTACCTTTAAACCTGCACAGGACGGACGGCTTCTCCTAGCTCCAGCCTCCAGCTACCTATTATGGTAGTGAGGTTTACTGAAGAGGCTAGGAAGAGAGAGAGAACACACCAGGGAGTGGACTTTTATTGGGGAACAAAAAATTCTGGAGAAAATCCCATCCAATGAAGATTGAGGTGGGCAGTGTCCCAAGGTCAGGTGCGATGATTGAGGCTTCGCGGTAGTGGCCAGACACACCTCCACACAGACAAGTCCTCGGACCTGAGAAGGGTGGGGAAAGCTCTGGACACAAGGATATGTCTAAGCGCCTCTCGCCCAGCCAGGGAGGTAACTCAAATCACGTGCGAGGATGGCCTCCCACATGCATGTATAAATAAATGTGTTAGAATATGTATATGTGTGTGTGTGTGTGTGTGTGTGTATATATATACACACACACACACACACACACACACATATATCTCCTATTATTTTCTTCTCATACCTCAGTGGATTTTCTAGGGTATACACTGTGTTGTGTTCAACCCACTTTGGCGGCTCCTGTGCTGGGAGATTCACTGCTAAGAAGGGATCTGCAGCCTGCCACGGCAGGCTGAGGGCTGTGGAAGGAGGACCCGAGCAAGGCAGAACCTTGAGTGGGAGAAAAATGTAGTAGCAAGAAAGGGCAGGTAGAGCCAAGGAAACTTGGCCAAAGTTCAAGAGTCAGATAGCTGCAGGCATAGCATAATCCTGCTTCAAAGTGTCTTCCTAGGTAAGCCAGTGAGGCCTTGGGTTTCAAATACAACATGATCCAATAGTGTGACTCTATCTGGCAAGTTATGGATTTACTGAGCACTGCTGTGGCTCAGCACAGTGCGAAGGGTGCTGAAGCTGCGTGGTTACTTGTTCAAGGGGTTTGCAGACTGATAGAGATAAATAACATCAGCATAGGACTTCAGTGGGAACTATTTGTTTAAATAGTGTTGCCTGAACTGCTCTAACATACAACAGTTTTCAGAGGAAGGGTTTTTCAGAGGTGGTGTCTCGGAGAAGTATTGAAAGAAAAATCATTTTCTTTACTGAATGTTTAATGCAAGCAAACAAAACCTTTTCTTTTAACTGTTTATTAAAGATGTTGCTATTAATGATCCAGCATTGGTATAAAACTGCAGTAGACACTAGAATATAAATTCCATGAGGATATTTGCTGATTTTGTTCACTTCATGTGTCTGATTCCTTAAATAATGGCACTTAATGGATTCTTGTTTGTTAAAAATAACTAATGAGTAATTAAAGAAACTATGTATGTGAAATGTTAGGTGGGAGACTTCATATTTTTCCTTTGAATCATAGAATGAGTGTTATGGCAACCTTAGATTTAATCTACTCCGAATTCCACAGCTGAAAAACCAAAGCCCAGAGAGGCAAAGTAATTAGCTCAGGGCAATCTAGGAAGCCAGGGCTAAAACTGTAGTGGGAACTCGTGTTTCCTAACTGCAAGCCCAGTGCTGTCTTCATGATCCAATGGCACCTTCCCAGAAGTACCAGATGGCCACCGTTCATCTTTCCCTATTCAGACCTTCTCAAGAGCCAGAAACGAATCTGACTCCAGAAGGCTGAAGGAAACGAAGACAGCTAGAGATTTTTCTGTCCAATTGCTGTGTTCTGTGTTTGGCTTCACTTGCAACCAGTGGTTGCCGTGAGTGCCATGAGTCCTCTTTTCTCAGGAATGAAGAAAAACAGAGTGGCATTATATTTGGAGGAACAATTCAAGTCATGAAATGCAAACATATTCTCTAACTACTTCTTTTCTTCCCAAGCAAACCAACCAGACTAAGAGGCCCAAATTGTGTGGCCCAACATTCAACAGGAATGTGACCCGAATCAGTGATTAGGTTACAGCTCCCATAATCTAGTCATTTACCTTTGAATATTCCTGCTTTTAACAGGAGCTTAGGGGGACACCTCATATCCAACCTGTACCACCAACCCACCATCATTCTCATCAGGACTAATGAGATAGCTTCTTACTCCTACTCCCTCCTTCCAATACCTTTCCCATTCATTTTGTAACAAAATGAGTCATATGGAGATGGGGAGTGTAACTCAGTGGTAGCACACTTGCCTTAGGTTCAATCCCCAGTACTGCAAAAAAAAAAAAAAAAAAAAAATCAATAACTCATTTGCTTAAAATCTTTCAATATTTTGTATACCTCATAAAGATTGAAGTCTGTTAGCATGGCTAACAAGTATCTTCATGGTCTGTCCCCCTTTGCTTACCAGTTTCCTCATGGGTAATTTCCTCCTTGATAATTTCAATTCAACTACATTCTCTCTGTTCCTGAGAGGAGCCAGTTTGCCTTTCCCCAGGGCCTTTGCACATGTTGTTTCAGCTTCCCAGAATGCCTTCTTCCAAGGTACCTCACTCCACTGCACACACCTCCTTTGCCCAGTTATTTTCTACTCAGCCCCAGTACCGTTCTCAATTGTCATGTTCTCAAGGGAGGCTTTCTCCCACTTTGGATCAAGTCAGGTGCTTTGTCTTATCCTCTCTTATCAACCCATTTTCCTCCTGCTGAGCTCCTAACACAATTGTAGTCAAATACTTCTTTTTTTAAAAAAAATTTAGTTGTAGATGGACATTCCTCTATTTTATTTATTTACTTTTGTGTGGTGCTGAGGATTGAATTCAGTGCCTCACCCGTGCTAGGCAAGCGCTCCACCACTGAGCCACAACTGCAGTCCTGTATTCAAACACTTCTATTATTAGTTGTTCAATGTGTTGTCTACCCCAACACAATGTAAGTTCTATTAGAAATACCTTATTTATCACTGTCACAGCATTAGCAGGAACAAATATCTGTTTGAATGAGTAATAAAATAAGAGTTTGATAATATTTAAAATTGAAGGTTGTATGTGATGAAAGGGAACACTCGAGTTATGAAAGCAAATAATTGAGCAAATAGATAAACATGACATAGATATTGAGAAACAGGATCTCAAACACACACACACACACACATACACACACACACACACACATTCTGTACTTCTCAGAGAGGGAGAGAGAAAGAGAGAGAGAAAGAGATGAGAAAAAGTGTGCAAGTCCAGTGAGACACACTGAGAAAGGAAGCAGAGAACCCCTTAGGTCAGGAGACTGAGGTAGTTAAAGGACCTCACTACAACTGAGGAAGCATGGCCTCACCCTGGGCAGGTACACGGGGGTTCACCTCTTTAGGGACTCCTCCTTACCACCTACCAGGGAAGGAGGAAGAAAGAGACTGTAGAATGGAGTGAGGCAGGAGTGGCAGAAAGGCAGACACATCTTGCTGGTTTCTGGGGGCAGGTCTGGGTAGAAAGCCCTAGGCTAGGGACACGGTTGCAGCTGAGCCTCAACCAAAGGCCTGAACCCTCCCTAGGAGCAACCACTCTGTCACAGAGATGCCAGTGGGCTTCAGGCCAATGCAACACGTGAGGTGTCTGATGGTTGTCAGTGCCCAAGAATAGAGCAACAGGAGAGTATGAGCAACCTCCCTGACCTTCCAGTAGTTTACCAGGGAGCTGAATGGATGGGAGAGGGAGTTTTGGGCCTAAGATCCTCTTATGCTCTTGGCTTCCTGGTGTTTATGGTGTCACACCCAGACTGGTGCCTGAGAAGCTAATTCTGCTTCTGTTGGAATATTTCAATAAGGCTAACTTCTGTTAATTTAGTGCTATGTTGTAAGATACTGCTTCATATTTACTGACTGCCTGGAGGATATTAGGGATTATACAATGCATGAGCATACAGATAATTATTTATTAGAAATTCATTTTAAAGGAAAATATTGTCTCTCATTTTGCAGTACTTAAAGTCATTTCTTTCAAACCTGTAATAGAAGTGGGTCATCTAGTTCATAGACTTGGACATCAACTTTTGGTGGAAAGTGAATGCTCACACTGATTGTGCTACCATCTGCCCAACCACAAAAAATGAGAGGTGGATGACAGCAAAATACTCAACAAAAGATGAGTATTCACAGGAGTGTGATGAGAAAGGCCTGAGAACTCATTGTGTGCAAACTTAAAGTACCTTAAAGATCTTCCCCTGGACATAATTTTCCTATGTTCATATACAAATTCATAAGCAGTATAACTCCACATCATGTACAACCACAAGAATGGGAAGTTATACTTCATGTATGTATAATATGTAAAAATATACTCTACTTTCATGTATAACTAAAAAGAACAAGACAAAAAGATCCTCACAGTAACTTTATAAGACAGACACTGTTAATGTTTTTACTCTACAAACGAGAAATGGCAATACTAAGACATGAAGTAATTAGCCTTAAGATGTCCCAGAGGTAATCCTTCCCTGGGTCTCCTCTCTTTTCAGGAACTTTCCAAGGAGGAGCACTTTTCTATTCTCTTGCACTTAGGTGGCCTTGCAACTAATAGTGGTCAATGAGTTGAGTAGAATTGGTCTGTGTCACTTCTGTGCTATGGGTCACTTCTCCGCTGAGGCATTTAATTGCTGGTAAGAGATTGTCTAGTTCAAAAGAGTGAAAGTGCACCTAGAGTAGCAGATGCCAGAGTCTCTCTCCATCACACTGGGTCCCTGAGTGATTATGTGAAGCACAGCTTCCTCTCCCTCATGCTGGAAATGTAGCAGGAGTAAGAAATAAATCTGGATGTTTTAATGTTACCATAGCAAATCTTACTCATATTGACTAACACAGGGTCAGGGCACTAAGAAGAGAAGGGGTAGAGATTTAGACCTGGGGAATCTGGCTCTCAAGCCTGTGTCTTAAATCATGACCTTGTAGGTGATTAACAAATGTGGATTGACTAAATGAATGAATAAATGGCAAAAGCCTTTGTTATCTACTAAGGCTTAGCAACCCAGCTCCAGCTCTGGTGAGGGGTGCATGCTTTCCTTTATCCTGTTTTTCCCTTGAAGCACTTCACAATCTTGCTATTTATAGTAAGATGAATAGATCTAATTACCCACAATAGTCATTTTTTTTTTTTAATAAAGAGAGAGGGGAGAGAGAGAGAGAGAACTTTTGATATTTATTTTTCAGGTTTTGGCGGACACAACATCTTTGTTTGTATGTGGTGCTGAGGATCGAACCCGGGCCGCACGCATGCCAGGCGAGCGCGCTACCGCTTGAGCCACATCCCCAGCCCACACAATAGTCATCTTGAACAACAGTCTTTAGAAGGTATTTGGCTAAATGAGAGCTTTCAAACCTCATTAAAATTGAAACATTTGGTTTGATTTAGTCATTTTTGACTCCGTGTACTTAAAATGACAGCACTATCAATCACATGAAACTTTAATCACAATTGGAATTCTCAATAACTAATAAAAGATACAGTCAATTGGATTGTAAAAGATGGTTCCTCACATAGGTTCTTTTGTATTTATTTAAAAAGTTGAAAATGACAAAAAAGAACTTCTTGCCAACATTCAAAACATAAAAGTGTAGGCGAAAAGTGATTCACATTTCAATCATCTACTACAGTTATTTTCATTTTTACATTATCCTTATAATTTTTATGTCATCTAATTTGTTATGTAATATTTTATCACATATATTTTTAAAAAACTTTCCCAAAGTACCATGCTTACTCGTTTCTTGTTCTTGCACATTTGTGTAGATGCTCTACTTTTTTTTTTTTTTTTTACTTGTTAAAAACAGATTGAAGGGGTTGGGGTTGTGGCTCAGCGGTAGAGCACTCGCCTGGCACGTGTGGGACCCTGGGTTCGATCCTCAGCACTACATAAAAATAAATAAGTAAAATAAAGGTGTTTAGTCTAACTACAACTAATAAATAAATAATAAATAAATAAATAAATAAATAAATAAACAAACAGATTGAAGGGCTGGAGTTGTGGCTCAGTGGTAGAGCATTTGCCTAGCATGTGTGAGGCACTGGGTTCAATCCCCGGCACCACATAAAAATAAACAAATAAAAAATAAAGGTATTAGGAAAAAAAGATTGAAATAGACTCACCATATAGTTTGTTAAGAAAATTTATAACTTTCCTGCATGATATTGAAAAAAAAAGATTATTATTATTATTGTTGTTGTTGTTTTACAGTTTATAGGAGAGGTAAAAATACTCAATGAGATCCTGCTGCCTTCCACGACAGTTGTGGAAGGAAATATAGAGCCAGGAACAGATCCAGTTTTCCTGACACCTGATGGTACAGTGTGTTCTCAGGATTTAAGGGTGACAGGTGGGTTATGTCCAAGTGTGCACTGATTTTTATGGCTGCCACCCAAAATAGTGCAGACTGAGTGGCTTAAACAAAAGGAAGAATTTTCTCACAGTTCTGAATGTTGGAAGTCCAAGACCAGGGTCCTAGCATGGCTGGGTTCTAGTGAGGTGGTAAGGGTTTTCCTCCTGACTTGCGGATGGCTGCTTTCTGGTTGTGTGTTCACACAGGAGAGGGGTGTGGGGGTAAGACCGAGATACCTTCCTCTTCTTATAAGGCCACAGTTTTATCTGATTAAAACCCCCATCCTTCCAACCTCATTTAACTTCATTTCCCTGCTAACAACCCTATCCCCAGATGGTCACACTGAGGGCTAGGGCTTTAATATAAGAATTTTGGTGGAGCACAACTAAATCCACAACAAGGTGTCACTAAGATGCCACAGTCTACTGGCCAAAAACAACAAGAAATGATCAAACTTTAATGGGTTTCTAGAGTACAACTATTCATTTCCCAGGAGGACCACACACGTTTTCCCCTTCTGGATGCCTGTTATGGCATCTTGTCAAGTGTCCCTCAGGAGATCAGATCTCTCGTCCCATCCCAGTAACTACCATAGTCCTTGTGATAGGAATAACTGCAATGTGCTTTTCCCCTCCTCAGTCACATCTCCTGTTATTGTATTCATCTCCTTTTGGAAGCCACCTCATCTCTTTCTCCTTCTTTCCCTCTTCCAACCTCCTTTTTCTCCTCTCTGAAGAATAGGTGAAGTCGAAATGAAACAATGATTCTAATAGGCCCCAGCTTTTGATTTTGTTTCACATATGTTATAAGTTTCTAGTGGAAACTTTCACTGGAACATGCTGTTACTTAATAACCAAGAAATGGTGATCAAATAATGTTGTCTCCCCACAGGGGTTGAGTATTTTCCTTATGTAACATATATTACTCTGTGTGGGGGGGTCTGGTCTTTTCTAACATTTAAATAATCTTCAAGACTGGTTTGTGTCAATATTCCTTGAATAAGAGCAATGTGAAAATAATTTGCCTAAAGAGGGTGTTAAACAAAGTGGAGTTGTGAGGTCCTGAGAATACTGGATTATAATGAAAATATCTTCCTAAACATGACTGCAGTAGTTAAAATGTAATGCAACATTGATGGTGAATTATGGTTCGGCTAACAGTCTCTGCGCTTGCCTTGTGAAAGCTAAGGAGAGATTTATGCTAGAAGCAGAATCTGTACTCATGGAAATAAGGCAGCTTAGTTTTTAAATATTCTTGGCACATAAAAAGGCCATTTGCTCTGCTTTATGTTATTCATGTGTTTATTGGTTTGTAATGATAACCATGACCTCCAAAGGCTGGACACTTTCTGGGAGTGGGTGATCTGTCTGGGTTAGAGACCCAACGCTTCGTGCTGAAACCCTTCATGAGCCCACCAGCGACGAACTTATGGGCAGCACCCTCTTCCATCAGTCATCATGATTCAGGTCCTTCAGGCCAGAGCACTAGATCTGGAATGTCTACACTGCAGGCCAGCTTCTCCAAAAACCACAGCACACTGTTAATCACAACAGTGTCGATCCAGGTCAGAAATGCCACACAGCAGACCCCCTGTCTTCTATGACTGTCTCTCTTCTAAGGCCTGGAGCCTGTAATTTTAAAGGTCAGAATATGGGGCAGGTCATCATTAATTCTCTTTTTTCAGGACATTGGTCAAGCAGTATAAAAAATGTTTTAAAATGTTTTTATATAAATAAAACCTACTAATGAACTTAATTTTTTTTTTAGTTGTCAACAGACCTTTTTTAACCTATTCATTTATATGTGGAGTTGAGAATCAAGCCCAGTGCCTCACACATGCCAGACAAGCTCTCTATCACTGAGCCCAAGCCCCAGCCCTTAATGAACTTTTTAAAATGACTCAAAAACCATGGTGGATTTTGTAAACAGAAAAATCACAAATGAATCTAATATTTCATATTTCACTTTTGTTCTGTGTTGTCCTGTTACCAACTACTAGGATTAAATGAACTGTAGGGCAGGTTATTTGTTAGTGCCCATGCTCCTCTAACTTTGTCTGGATAAGATGACATTGACATTGTCATAGGTATTATAAGTCATCTAGAGGTGACTTAAAGCATGTAGGAGGATGTGCAAAAGTCATTTTGAGAATTCAAGGACTTTAGTATTCTTGGGGGTCCTGGAACCAATCCCTTAGAGATATGAGGGACAACTGTACCCAAAAGTATTTACATTTCTAAAGGATGCTGAGCCAGGAATCCAGGAGTCCATCTTTTACTTCAGCAGTTCCTTACCTCAAAGTAAGTTATCATCCTTGGATTCTCTCATTGTGTCACCTATATAAGGAACGATCTCCAAGACTTCAATTGTACAATTCTATAAAAGGCTGAATAACCTGGGTTTTGTATCTTTGATCATAGGATGGTGGCTGCCAACCTCCTCGCACTTCACCAACAAATCCTTATTTAGTCAAAGCAAACGAGTGCTAGGTGCTGGAGATTCTCTAGTTGATGAAACAACCCCATGCCCCAGAGATCCTAGTCTGTTTCTTTCAGAGTCCTCAGGCCTAGAAAGCAGGGATACTAGGTATGCAGTATTCGGGTGTCTGGCCAAAGGTTTTGCAAAGCAGGGAGAACTCCCAGGCTGGGAAGATGGGGCAGAGCATATAAGAACCAGACTGACTGGTTGGTGGGAGTCAGAAGCACCAGCAGTGTCAGACTATGAAGTACTTCCATGGCTCCAGGGAATAGACTTTATCAACCATTCTGGGACCAGGTCAAGCTCATCTCCCCTTTGACATTGATGCCCAACCAGGCACTCAAAAAATGGATGACAGATGTCAATCAGCCTCCCTTATTCAAAATCACTGTGATCTGCAAGTCACATGGGGAGGGACAGGATAAGGGGCAGGCAGTGGTGTGAGAACTCTTTCAGGGTTGAGACTTTCTTATTTATTAGTTTCTCTAACCATCCTCAGCAGATAGCCTTGCACATAACCAATTTTTACTTGTGCATCTTAAAATTTTAATCCCAGAATCTCAGAATGGAAAGCATGTTGAAGCCCTCTTCTCCTCCATATTCCTACAAAAACAAAAACCAAACAAAAAATCCACTCTGATAACAACAACAAAAACCCTGCTTGTTCTTGTTCGTGTGATCCTTGGTGCTTTGGTTCTTTTAACAGTAGATAAAGATTTTCATTCCATATTTAGGCCACTCTTGCAATATTGTGTTCATTCTGGACAACATTTTAGAAGAAGGACTTTGTTGAACTGCAACATATTCAAGAGAAGTTGACCAAGGTAGTTAGGAGCTTATAAATCACGTCATATGAAGAGCAGTTGGGCATATTTAAAGAGCAGGGACATAGTACTCCCTGGGAAGGTGACAGCTGGCTCCAAACAAAGTAAAAGGCTGCCAGAAGGGAGAAGGGCTTGTTTGATATATCTCAGTGAGGGGAACCTGCAGGGGGTTAATTTTGGCTAGCAGGACTGAGAACTTCTTAATGATTAGAACAATCCAGAAATGGAAGGGGCTGCCCCAGGAGGCCTTGATTTACAATCAGGAGCTGTGTTTATTCAGAGTCTACCCCCCATGTGGGATTATTACAGGAGAATAGATGCAGAGGGTGGAAACTTAGGGGGAAAAGCCTTCTAAAGTCACTTCCAGACTTACATTCTGATTAAGAATATCTGATCTCAGAGATTCATACTAAAGGTTTTATCTTGCTTTTATGGCCCAAGGGTGGGGCTCTGGGGAGTGTTGAAGCTTCCGTGAGGAGGCCTGGAGAAAATAGAAAGGTAGTATTAAATGAGAAAAAGCCCAGGAAAGGAGGGACTCCAGAAGGAAGACTGTCTTCATCGCTTTGCTTTCATAGGTTTGTTCTGTTTGTTGATTTGCTCTTTTGGTCTTTTTCTGGGATCTGTTCTGTTTACCTTTGTGGGGAAAGGTTCCACGAGGCTCAGTATGTTGGCGCATGGCTTTTCTCTCTCTTTCCTTTCTTCTGGGTCCTTTCTGAAAAATCTTGCTCTATGTTTCTGGTGCCAACTCTGATGCTTTGGCGGGTCAGACGTAAAGATGAAGTGACAAACAGTTTAAATGAGCCAGTGGAATTCAGGCTTGTGTAACATGTTTACTCCTTTCCTGGGCTTAGGGGGGGCCAGTGATTGGAAGCGGGATTTGAATACCCGATGTGCTTCTGCTGCCTGGTCTTTTCATTGGTGTTGTCGGCCTTATTGGATTTAGTTTTGATTGGAGGCCTGCTTCACAGTGTGGGGATTATCGTCACATAATTCAGAGCTATTCTGACTGCAGCCACAGCCTAAAGGTCCAGATGCTTTTCCCCCCTCAATTTGCATGATAACTGCATCTGGTACACTGTAGAATATCCCTTGTCATTTACTGGTATGACATTTGAAAGTAGAAGCAAACTGGACTAATGTAAATTGTTATTAAGGATAATATGCACTTCTTAGAGTGAAGTTTATGTAGATTTTGCTCATAACTTTCCAGCAGAGCATGGTTTTGTGATGCATTACTGGATGGATACAGCTGCTATTGTAAATTGGCACCTTCAGTTTTTGGTGACCTGACATGTCTGTAGTTTTTTGTTGTTGTTGTTGTTGTTATTTGGGATGGAATCCAGGGGCACTTAATCACTGAGCCACATCCTTGGCCCTTTTTTTGTATTTTATTTAGAGACAAGGTCTCACTGAGTTGCTTAGGGCCTTGCCAAGTTGCTGAGGCTGGCTTTTCGATCCTCTTGCCTAGCCTCCCAAGCTGCTGAGATTATAAGCTTGCCCCAACCACCATGCCTGGCATATGTCTGTAATTTTTTTTTAAATGTTTAAATGTTTATTTTTTAGTTGGACACAATATCTTTATTTATTTATATGTGGTGCTGAGGATCGAACCCAGGGCCTCACACGTGCTAGGCTAGTACTCTACCACTGAGCCACAACCCCAGCCCATGTCTGTAATTTTAAAGTGACTTTTCTCCTTAGGCTTATGATCCCAGATGAAGTTCTATCACTGATCCTCTTCTTTCCTACTCAAAACATCTCAGACCACCTTAATAAACTTCATCAAACAGGAATAGTCTCTTTCAATGTCTCTAAGTTGGCAACAGAAACATTTCTTTTTTTCTGTTTAAAAAAATCAAATCTCACTCTGCACTTTGTTTTGGGAACACGTGCTAAAGAAAGTAACCATTTCTTTCTTCTCCTTCTCCTTCTCCTTCTCCTTCTCCTTCTCCTTCTCCTTCTCCTTCTCCTTCTCCTTCTCCTTCTCCTTCTCCTTCTCCTTCTCCTTCTCCTTCTCCTTCTCCTTCTCCTTCTTCTTCTTCTTCTTTTTTTTCCAGTGCTGGGGATGGGATTCAACCCAGGACCTTGCACATTCTAGGCAAGTGCCCTACCATTGAGTGACCCAACCCCTTATTTTATTTTTATATATTTTTTTGAAACAGGATCTCCCAGGCTGACCCTGAATTTACAGCCTCCTGCTTTAGCCTCCCAAGTAGCTGGGATTGTAGGCGAGCACCACTGATTTGAACTGTGGTGAAAGTAACCATTTCTAACTAAAGTACATCAAGTCCCTGCTGCTTACAGCCGAATCATGGGACATGTAGGGTTGCTAGAAATATCCAGTACTTGTATTACAATCAAATCATTGTACTGTGTGTAATCTTATTATTAAAAGAATATTACAGATCTACTTTTAGACATAACTGTCATTGTTGATCACCCCTTGCTCATATACTAGTTGAATTTTTCTTTTCTTTTCAAGGATCTGTGTCTCCCCTTCCTCAGCTAAATCCCTCAAGATATGATCATAGATCACTTCTAGTGGAGGGCTGTGTACATGCAGTGACCTGTTATTTGTATCTTTACTACATGGAGGAATCAAGACAACTTTTCTCTGTCTTAACTGTTGTGAGTTGTAACCAGGTGAGCACCAGTTTGAAAACTCTAACCATGCTAGGGAAAATCAAGAGCAAGTCATCATCACAAGGGTTATCAAAATATGCCTCAGCTGTACAGAAAAAATAAAGTCATAATACTATATTCAGAAAACCTGAACTTTAAAAAACAGTATCTTAAATGTTCCTCCTGCCCTTGTCTTATAAAAAGAATAAAACTCATATGGAACTGGTCTGTGGCTCACTGGTAGAGCACTTGCCCAGTACATGTGAGGCACTGGGTTCGAGCCTCAGCACAACATAAAAATAAATACATAAATAAATAAAGTAAAATTATCGTATCCATTTACAACTAAAAATAAAAAATAATAAAAAAGAATTTACACTGGTGAGAAACTATATGAATGTAAAGAATGTAAGAAGTCTTAAAAAAAAAAAAAAGAACAAACATTCTAAAACACTGCAAAAAAGATCTAGACAAAATCAAAGCCACCAAAGATGACACTTATTTGGATCAAGTTTTTTTTTCTCTTTTCACTTTATTCTTGTTCATTATCAACAAGAAAGGAGAAATATGAGGAAAAAGCACATTGAAAAAGTATTCCTCAAGACCCTTTGTTAGACCTAACTTCTAAAAGACTTGGCAGGAATCCCATTTCTTTCAAGAAAAGTAAAACCAAGACAAGGCCAAAAGGGCCTTGTATTTATAGATGCTTGTCTGTCTCCACGAGGACAGAGAACACCAGGTAGTCAGTATCTCCAGAGATAATTGCAATGAAGATCTTAAAACTGCTTCATACTGTTTTGATGATGGGATCCTAGCAGGTTCCAAAGGCAGGAAAGGGCACACAAGGAAGTCATTGTTGGCCTTGTATTAGGAGTTGCCATCCCTGAAATAAACAGCTGTCCTTGTAGCATAGAGCCTCCTTTGTCACCGGGTCCATCTGTGCTTGAATTGAAAACATGTAACTCAGAAGATGAATTTTGGGTCTAGAGCCTGAAAGATAAGAGTGCTTCTCAAACAGGCACATTACGTTCTGAAAAAATGGGTGGCAGCAGTTTTAATTACAGTCTGGAGATTTTTCCTAACTAAAACCTTAAAAGAAAAAAAAAAAAAAAAAGAAGCAGGCCTTGTCCCCAGTAGTCACTGTTGTTATTTGTCTTTAGCTTTTCCCAAACATGTCAGGGTTGGAAGTAAAGTAAGTCATTATTTCAGTAATCCTGCAGAAGTTGGGAAGAGATCTACAAGGGCAGAAAGAGTTCAAGAGCATAGCCGTCTCCCTCCGAGCAACCCAAGATCCTCCAACAGAGCCAGGAGCTAGGGGGCACCCAAGAGGCCAGCTGGATGGAAGATTTCTCTCATTCTTCAGCCAGAGCTTTGCTCTTCAGAGAGAGAAGGAAAGTAGATTTAGATGAACAGCCTCTGGGGTTGAGTTTGCCGGAAAAAAGTAGGTCATGGCTGAGAGTGTGTTTTGTAACATGCCGAATGCTGGTGATGAAGTTCATGTGACTCCTAGGAATGTTTTTGAGACTGTGAACCTCACAGAAGAGGATAAAAATAATTTTATAATTTCTACCATCCTTAGTGATGCTAACTAAAGGAAAATATGCCTGTGTCAAGTTGCAAAACACAGATGAAAAAAATATATTCAGACAAAACAGATCTCATTCTTTCCCTTAGAAGCAGACACAGCACCAATATTCCTAAAGAGCCATTAGTGAAAGTAAAAACTGTGACAAGAGGAAGTGTTTCAACACAGGCGTGTGGTGTGAGTGAATCCAAATTCTGGAATGGAGTTTTTCAGTTTTTATGTTGAAGTGCTATTTTGTGTTAGAAAATAAAAACATCAGCGTGATATCCATATACATCCATGCATCATTTTGAATTTTACCATGTATTTTGGTAGAAACTGGAGAAAAGAGGGTGGGGAAATGGGGAAACATCAATTTCTTTTTTTAAAGAAGTACTTTGTTAAGATACAATTGACTTTTAGAAAGCTGTACATACTTAATGTGTATAGTTTATGAATTTGGGAATAAGGATACACCCGTGAAGCTGTCACCACCATCAAGGCCATAGACATGTCTGTCACCTCCCAAAGTCTTCTTGCACTCCTTTATTATTAGTATATTGTATTTTGCTTATTGTGGTAAGAATACTTAATGTAAGAGCTACTCTCTTAGAGAATTTTAAGAGTACACTAAAGTGTTGTTAGCAACAGGCACGGCATCATACAGTAGATCTTCGGAACTTATTATCTTCCATAGTTGAGACTCTGTCCCTTTTGTCATTACTTCTACAATTTCCTCTTTCTCCTGTTCTTGGCTATCACCATTTTACTCTCTGCTTCTATGAGTTTGACTATTTTATTTTAATTAACTATATGTTTTTTGACACATATTCTTGCTATGTTGCTCAGGCTGCCTCAAATTCCTGGGCTCAGGAGACCCTCTACCTCAGCCTCCTGAATAGCTGGGACAATAGGTGTGTGCCACTGTACCCAGCTCAAGTTTGACAATTTTAGATTCTAAGTGTAAGTGGAATCATACAGTATTTATTCTTTTTTTTAATTTTATTTTTTTTATTGGTTGTTCACAACATTACAAAGCTCTTGACATATCATATTTCATACATTAGATTGAAGTGGGTTATGAACCCCCAATTTTACCCCAAATGCAGATTGCAGAATCACGTCGGTTACACATCCACAATTTTACATAATGCCCTATTAGTAATTGTTGTATTCTGCTACCTTTCCTATCCCCTACTATCCCCCCTCCCCTCCCCTCCCATCTTCTCTCTCTACCCCATCTACTCAGTATTTATTCTTAAGAATACTTAGCATAATCCTTTAGGTCCATCTATGGTGTTGCAAACAGCAGGATTTTGTTACTTTTTAAAGGCTAACTAGTTAGTTTTCATTGTATGGATACACCATGTTTTATTTATCCATTCATCCATTGATGTATATTTAGATTTTTATATGTTAGCTGTTGTGAATAATGTGGACAGCAGTTTCTTGGGATGTTAGCATTGAGTTATCAGCAAATATAGATAAGACAGTGTCAGCTGACCTCAATTTTCAATAAGAGTAGAAAATAGAAATGATATTTGCCCATCATTCCAGAAAAAAGTTCTTTTTTAATCATCTTCAGTTTTACATCTATTTCTAAAATAGTTAAATAAATAATAAGACAAACAAACAAATAAACAAAAAACGTGCACCTTATGGATCATGAAGAAAACTTTTGCAAATATAGAAATGACCATGTTTTAATTTTTTTCCAGGAGTTTCGATGTCTTGCTCTTCTCCCTTCTCTTTTCTGTTTCTTTCAGTACATTCATTCCTTCATTCATTTCAATGCAAAATAATTACTGAGTACTTATTATGTCAGTCAGATTTCTGTTATTGTCATAAAATACCTGAGATAATCAATTTAAAAAGAGGAAAGGTTTTTTTTGGCTCATAATTTGGGAGGTTTCAGTTCATAGTCAGTTGGCCCCATAGCTTCTGTAGTGAGGCAGTACATAGTGGTGAAGCATGTAGCAAAACCAGTCACCTCATGGCAAGTAAGCCAAAGAGAGGAAGGTCAGGGTCCCAAGCCTTTTCAAAGGCATACTGCCAGGGGTTAGGGATGTGGCTCAGTGGTGGAGCACTCTCCTAGCACATGCAAGGCCCTTGGTTAGATCTCCAGCATTGTGTCTGGGGTGGGGAAGTGCTTCACCTCTTAAAGATTCCACCTCCCTAGGGAATAAGCCTTTAACACGTGGGCCCTTGGGGGCCACTCATCCAAACCAAATACTTCCTATTCAAGGAAATAGTGTATTTTCTTATCTCCATCCTCCTGACAAATTTTACAGGACAGTGAAAAAATATCATTGTAGCAGAGACAGACCTTGAGATAAAGATGTTTTCCATTTGGAGACCAATTATGTCTGGCATGCAAAGAGATGTGGGCTTATATGGAGTTTGTTGATCTGTACTGAGGTTGAAGGAAGATGTTCCTCCTAATGGAGAGGATTTTGGTCAAAAAGACCCCACTTGTGGGAAGAAAGGAGCAATTCTGAGCCCATATATATATATATATATATATATATATATATATATATATATATTTTTTTTTTTTTTTTTTTTTTTTTTGGCAGGGGTATTGTTCATGGACCCGAGCTTGTCTCTTGGAACAATGAAAATACAGGGTGGTGTATTGCTTTGGAAGAATTTCACAAAACGCTTTTCCAAAGGCCAAGAAAAGATTCCCTGTATCTTAGTAGGCAGATCTTTTCTGTAACAAACACACATACTATTAAAAAACAGCCCAGGACTCATTGTATGCAAGGCACATGTTATGACTTAGATATGAGGTGTCACCCAAAAACTCGTGTGTGAGACAATGCAAGAAGATGAAAGGATTGGTTTATGAGACCCCCAAGCTCATCAGTACATTAATCCCCTGATAGGGATTAACTGGATTGTAACTGCAGGCTGGTAGGGTGTGGCTGGGGTAGGTGTCCCTGGGGGTGTGTCTTGGAGTTTATATTTTGTTCCTGGGGTGTAGAATGAACCCCCTACTTCCTACTCAGGTCATGAGCTGCTGTCCTCCACCACACTCCTCCACCATGATGTTCTGCCTCACTTAGAGCCCCAAGGAATAGAGCGGGCTGTCTTTAGACTGAGACTTCTGAAACTGTGAGCCCCCAAATAAACTTTTTCTCTTCTAAAATTGTTCTTTCAGGTCTTTTGGTCACAGCAATGAAGAAGCTGCCTGAAACAGCACAGTTTACTCAGCTCTCCTGCTGTGTCAGTGTCTGTAAGGGCAGTGGCAGGAAGAGGACCGCCCTGGGGACGAGTCTTGGCACCAACATATCCTTGACAAAGATGCGGCCATTGCCAATGTGGTTTGAGGACTGAGTTTCCTGTTAGTTAAGGGCCTTTTTCCTGTAGCACCTTCCACCCACCTTCTGACACCTTCTTACCAGCTCTCCTGTGACCTCATTCCTCTCCCGCCATTCTTCCTCCACATAGTTCTTCTTTTTGCCCTTGCTCACAAGTCCTGCCTGGACACTTTTCCTTGTGCATCCTCATGGACGATCCTCTGAGCCAATGCCTTGTCAGAACTCTGGATTACTTTACCTTGCTGGAATTGTCCTCAAAATACTAACTGTAAAACTAATGATGAGACCTCTGTCTTCTCAGCTCCCGCTTCAGGGTTGCCAATGCTATTGGAAAACAAAACAAAACAAAACAAAAAAACCATAAAATTACATGGATTATGCCACTCACTTCTAGTCTCCAGTCTCACTTAGCTGGATGTGTGTGTGTGTGTGTGTGTGTGTGTGTGTGTGTGTGTGTATGTGAGTGTGTGTGCACGCCAGCACTCTTCTTTCTCCTCATCCTGCTTAGCTTCTCTTTCAAGGGTTCTTCTGTAGTCTAAGGCAATTTCACTGCTCTCTTCAAGCCCTATGCCATTCCCCCATGGCTCATCTTTGGTAAAATTTTTCTTCCTAAGGGCGTTGAGGCCATGTTATAATTTGGATCTGGAGTGTACTCCCAAGTCTCATGTGTTAAAAGGTTGGTTACCAGCATATGGGAAGGTGGTAGAAATATTAGGGGGGTAGGGCTTAGTGGAGGGAAGTTGGGTCATTGAGGTTGTGCTTTTGAAGGATATTTGGGACCCCAGGTCTTCCTCGCCCTCTTTCTGCTTTTCCAACTGTCATGAAATGAACAACTTTCATGCACTTCCACCATGGTGTTCTGTTTCACCAAAGGCCCCAAACTAACAAGGCCAACTGATCATAAACCGAAACCTCTGAAATCATGAACCAAAATAAATCCTTTTGATTTCTTAGGTATTTTGTTGCAGTTATAGAAAACTGACCAATACAGCCCATTTCCTTACCTGATTTTGCATTTAACTTACTAAGCTGTGTCCCCACCATTACCGTGAGATCAGATGCATCAATAGCCACCTATGCTATGAAACACAAAGCCCCACATCTCAGTCTTCTGATCATTTGAACTGTCAATAGCATATAACACAATTGGTTTCTTGTTCTTTTTAAAAAATTCTTTCTTTCTTTCTTTCTTTCTTTCTTTCTTTCTTTCTTTCTTTCTTTCTTTCTTTCTTTCTTTCCCTCCTCCTTCTATCCTCCTCCCCCTCCTCCTTCCCCCTCCCTCCTCCTCCTCCTCCTCCTCCTCCTCTTCCGATGGAACCCAAGGGTTCTCTATCACTGAGCTCCATTCCCAGAACTTTAATTTTTTTTTAAAATTTTGAGACAGAACCTCATTAATTTGCCCCAGCTGATCTTGAACTTGTGATTCTTCTGCCTCAGCTTCCTGGTCACTGAGATTATAAATATGGGCCACTGGCCTGCTTCCTTATCCTATCTTGTCCATTCTCTTTACCTGGATATGGGAACACTACACCATCTTTGGCTTCCCACCTACTGGCTGCTCCACTTCAGTTTCTTTCCACACCTCATTCTCTTTTTCCCAAAATTTAAATGTGTGGCCTTGATTGTGCTCTTTCTTATTTACTGAGAAATCTCATCTGGCCTTATGGCTTTAAATCTCATTTATAATCTGATCATTCTAAAATGTACATTTCTATTCTCAACATCTCTCCTGAATTCCAGACTTGTTTTTCCAGTTGCCTACTTGGCATGTTTCCTCGGATCTCTGATACGCACCTTAAACTCAGTAAGTTCATAATGAAACTCCTGATTTCTCCCTGCCAAATTGCCCCTTGTTTTCTTCCCTGATCTTGTTGCACAAGTCAAAATAGTTACCCTTGATTCTTTTCTTTCTTACTCTCCACATTTAATCTACCAAAACAGATCCTCAATCTATTGACTTTCTCCAAGTCAATATCATTCCTTGATGGAGCAGTTACAAAAGTCTCCCTGCTTTCACACTTGTCCTGCCTATATTTTCCATGGAGAAGTCCGAGTGATCACTTAGCAACTTAAACTAGACAGGTCACTTCTTTGATTAAAGCCTTCCAGCAGCTTACTTACCATGATACTTCAAATGAAATATAGATTTGTTAATCTTACTTACAAAGTCCTGTGTCTTCTAGCCCCAACCTATCTCTCTGATTTTGCTTTGCTCTCTCTCTCATTCTACTCCAGTTTCACTGGACGGCTTTGGATTCTTCCAACCAAAGAAGCCACTTCTTTCTCTACTTTTTTATGTGCTCTTTGCAAGTCTAAGTGCCATCTCCTCAAAAAAGTTTCCCTGACCACTTGGTTCGAACAGAGCCTAAACTATTGCATCACTTTAATTTTCTGTATAACACTTTTTTTTTCCTGTATTGGATACTTTTCTTTTTTGGTGTTTTCTGTCCCAACTAGGTCTTCAGAAACTTTTCTTTGTTCATTCTTGTATTTAGTGCACAATTTGATGTAATATCCATGGACCAACCAAAAAACAGTTGTATATGTGAGTTAGAGACATAGTAGAATTGATTGGAGATGGGGTCATTATTATGCAATGCTTCATCAAGACCTGTTGATTTCATCTGCAAAGTATTTATCTATTCCAACATTTCCCCCTATCATCAAAGAGACAGAGAAGGCACACAGCTGTGGTCATCTCTTCCCATTATAACCTCTGCAGTTTCCCAACTGGTCTATCATTGATCATGTTCCCTCCAATCCATTCTCCAACACAATTTCTAAAACACAATTTTGGTGTGTCATCTCCTGCTTAAAACATTTCAAGGCTCCCAGTCTTTACAAGATAAAGTCCATTGCATATAAGGGCACCCTTTTTCTCCAAGCTCTTTTTTCTTTCATCTTCTGAAAATCCAGTTGCTGTTGGATCTAGTCCAGTTTCACTGGGCGGCTTTGGATTCTTCCAACCAAAGAAGCCACTTCTTTCTCTACTTTTTTTATGTGGTCTTTGCCAGTCTAAGTGCCATCTCCTCAAAGAAGTTTCCCTGACCACTTGCTGTTGAATGCCATCTTGCTGTTGGATACCTTGTTTTCCCTCATCTCTTAGACTCTTGTCTTGTTTTCCACATTGCCTTGGAATGCCTGGCATTTAGAAGCCAGTGATGTTGACCTTGCTTTTTCTTCTGAATATTTGTTTCCTAATAATCATAATTCTTCATGGGGTTAGCATGAGAGTCAAATGATATCATATGCAGAAAGTAAAGTCCAATGCCTGGTGTATAGTATGTGCTCCACAAGTTGTACTTACTTTTATCAGTAATGTTAATATCCTCAACAATACTGCTAAATAATAATATCTTGGAACTAGTATAGGGTTCCTTGTAGTTTCATGATTTGTTTGCCTTATGGAGAAATAACTAGATCTGGTTAAAAATTCAAACGATCAGCTTCCAATAATGATGATCCTCTGACTTAGTTTCTTCCTTTTCTTGCCTAGAAAACTCAAGACTTATCATTCCCACACAAGTATTCTCAAATATGAAAGAACTAGACAGTAAGAGTTCCTCTTCATTGGGCTTTCAGACTGTATTAATCAGCTTTTATGTTGTTGTTCCAAGAGACCTGACAAAAACAACATAGAGGAGGAAAAGTTTATTTTTGGTTCATGGTTTCAGAGTTTCAGACCATAGTTGGCCAATCCCATTGCTTTGGCCCCAAAGAGAAGCAAAACATCATGGTGGAAGAGAATGACAGAGGAAAGCATCTCAGAACATAACAACTGGCAGAGAGACAGAGAAAGTACCCTGCTCACCAGAGACAAAAGATAGACCCCAAAGTCATGCTCCCACTGACCTCCTTCCTCCCACCACACTCCTACCTGCTTACAGGGACCACCCAGTTAATCTATATCAGTGGATTAATGCATGGTTTAGATCACAACTCTCATAGTCTAATTATTTCACCCCTGAATATTCTTGTAGTGTCTCACAAATGAGCTTTTGGGGGACAACTCATATCCAAATCATAACAGACCCTCTCTGGCTATGCTCTGTGTAAAGGATCTCTTGGGGTTGCCCAGCATTCCCATGAGTTGGTATTGAAAACCAAGACTTTGTGATTTCCCCCTCAATATTTTCCATGGACCTGCTGAACTGCTGGTCTTCAGGGACAGGCTGGAGCCTTCTAGTTGTGGCCTGTGGGCACAGGGTGAATGGAACCTGACAAGTTCAAAGTACTCTGACACGGGTTATCTTGTTATCGCTGCAAAGGAGTTTAGGCATCCACTTAGCATCTGGTAGACTAAGCTATGAAGAAGGATAATGACATGTTCTTACCATCCAGGGTGTGGTGGGAAAGATGAGAAAAGAGCTTTGGAGCCAGTTGAATGGATTAGCTTTAGAGTGCTCCTCAGAAGAAAAAGCAGGGTTGCTGTTCATAATGACAAACTTTGACCAGACCACAATGGGTCCTGGGGGCCAGGTCATCTGGTGATTTGGGTGATTTGAATCTACTTTAAAGGCTCAGCAGCTCTGAGCTCTGTGAATTTTAAGTAGTCTGATAGTTTGGCTAATAAATTAATTTACTTAGTGACTTTAAAAAACAAGCCAATAAATATCTATAATTTGCTAGATACTGTGTAAAGTACTCTAGTAAATTCTAAGATGAATTATGGCTCCTGCCTTCCATGAATTCATGATCTGGTTGGGATTTTACAATACATGGACAAATAACTGACATAGAGAGTGGAAAATCATAATAACTCAAGACAAGTGTAAATAAGTTTTATATAAAGTACATTCAGAGAGGGGAGCTATCCAATAGCTGGTCAAAAATCTGGAGTAAAACTTTAGAGAAAGAAGCATTGGAACTGAACTTTAAGGGATTAGAGGTGCAGAGGGTGTGCCAGGTGGAACCATGTCAGGAAAGCTAGGCTCTGTGTAAAACTGCTGGAAGTTGTGTCTGAGGCATGGAGATTGGAAAGATGGACTGGGGTGAGATCCCAACAAGTCTCATTGCCTGTGTAACGAGCTTGGAGAGCAAAACCTAATGAAAAGAATTCAGCCCGAGGAGTGTTTAGGCTGGTGATAAGATGCAGAGTGAATGGCAAAAGGGAAAAAAATGGAATGTGGAGAGACATTAGGTGACCATTAGGATAGTTTAGGCAGGTGGAATAGAGAGGAGAAAGTAACCTAAATAGATGTTTCATGGTAGAATCAACACAACTCGGCAACTGATTCTAAAAATGGGCAGGGGACAGAGATGAATAAAAAATGTTCTTAGTTTTCAAGCATGGATGTCTGGGAGGATTGTGGAATTAGTCGGGGGTATAGAGGCAAAACATATTTGGAGTTCCATTTTAGACAAAAGGAATTTGAGGTATCTATGGGATGTTTGGGTAGAAATCCAGACTTGCAGTATGGAAGGAGAGTGGTTCTGAGGTTTAGACCACAGGATCATCTGCACCAGGAAGAAAGTGAAGTGGTGAAATTTTAGAACAGGAAAGGAAGGAAAGGAAGCCTCTTCCCTGGGGAGTGAGAGGTAGTGTGAAAGTCACCCTGGGCTTGGGGTTAGATAGACCTGAATTTAAATCCAGTTCTGCCACATACCCTATTTGACTGTAGGCAAGTTACTTAATCTCCAAACCTTAGTTTCTTCATTTTATTCAGAGTTGGTGGTGAGTATTAAATCAGATGATAGATGAAAAATATTTTGAAGGAAGCCTGGCATAAAAATTCTTCACATGAATTTTATTAAAAAAAACATTACCACTAAAGAAGGAAATAATTGTAGACACAAACTTGGGGGCTCTGGCATTTTTAGGGAGTGGAGGAAGAGAAGACAGAGAAGATAGAAGGAAACAGGACTTTTGGGTTCTGGTGTTGCTGTGTTAGGGAAGAGATTCCAGGACTTGGTAGCTACTGTTAGCTTATCAATTGAGGTGAGAAGCTAATGTGGATGAGTACAAAGGAAATACCATTAAATTTAAAAGGAGAATATGTTAGTTTGCTAGAGCTTCCATAAAAAAGCATCACGAATGGGTTGGTTTAAATGACAAAAAATTATTGTCTCACAGGTCTGGAGGCTAAAAGTCCAAGATCAAGTTGTCCTCAAGGTTGGCTCCTTCTGAAGACTCTGAGGGAGGGGTCTGCTCCATGCCTTTCTTCTAGCTTCTGGAATTTGCTGTTCGTCTCTGGCACCCCATGACTTGTAGCTGCATCATCTCCATCTCTGACTTTATGTTCAGAAGCCATTTTTCCTAGTGTGCTGACAGTGCTCAAATTACCACCCCCCGCCCGCTTTTTAAAAATAAGGACAGCAGTTGCATTGGATTAGGGCCCACCTGACTCTAGTATGACCTCATCTTAACTAATTATATCCGAAACTGCTCTGTGTCTAAATGGGGTCACATTCCTGGGCAGTGGGGATTAGGACTTGAAGATATGAATTTTTGTGGGGGCATAATTTAGCCCATAATAAAGGGGAAGACGGTCTTTGGGAGAAGAATTTCAGCAAAGGCCAGATGATACACGGGGCAGGGAAGTAAGAAATTGGAACTCTGAAATGAAAAGGAAATAGAAGAGTGTGGGACAAATGGAAGTATGCTGACCACGAGGGTAGAGAAGATGCCCATAACTGAGGATGAAGCAGAATGAACAGTGAGGGCTAATCTGTGTCCCTAGGGATTGTACGCAGCAGGTGGATTGTTCTGACCTCCTATCAAGCTCCACGGTACTTCCTTCTTTCTTTCTTTCTTTCTGTTTTTTTTTCCTTTTTTTTATCTGAATTATATGGGGAATTGATTTTTTCTCTCCAGTTTGCTCATGAAAAAATATTGTTAAATAATTGTCCCAGAGAGAAATAAAGCCATCATATGATGCACCTTGGTTTATATTATACTAAGAGTAATGAGGGAGGGAGGGAAGAAGGGAGTCCTCCTTAGGATACAACCAGAGTCCATGCACTTATAGAATTTCAAGATTTCTTTTAAAACACTTTTTTTTCCCAAAGAAAATATGTAGCTTAAAATGAAGAACATCTCCTTTGAGAAAAGGCTTTAAAGATAGTAATAATCTTAATTAAATAGTCTTTCACATTCAGAAGGGAGCAAAATTATAAATGTACATACAACTTTCAAGCATATGTTCTTTTTAATGATATTAATATATCTCTAGAGATAGTAGTAAAGCTTCTTCCTAATTAGGTAGTATTTTATTAAGCCGAATGAAATCTCATGTTAGTTTGAAAACCATTTCCAAGAATTAAATAACGTTCAGAGTCTCAAAGACAATTTTTGCCTTCCTTCTAAATTATTGGTGCTGGTCAAACACCAGTTTCAGGATGAAGGAAACAATGAATCTGTTTGTTAAATGAAAACAATTCAAATCCCCCAAGATCTTGCTCAGTGTGAATATGTGATTGCTGATTCTACTCATGCCAAGATAGTTAATTTTAAGTAAAAATTAGAATAATTATAATTTTGTAAAAATCTACTATTCTCAGTTGACTAATCTTTTCAATCAAGAAGGCTCAAATAATGTCCACTTACAGATTTAGTTTTAATTATCCTTTAGGGGTATGGAATGGAAGTGGCAAGAGGACTAAAGCTGAAGGAAGAAAGACTAAAGTTCATACTTTGGTTCTGTGGTTAAAGAAAGAAGGAGTACAAACTCTGTAAAATTAGAAATGATAGAATGAAACTAATCATAGGGATTGCTCCGTGCATCTCTGTGGCAAAACTTCTGAACTCAGATAGAATAGTTGATCTCCTAGCAAAATATAAATCCCCAAATGTAATAAGCTGAAGTGAAAAATGTGTGCATGTCAACTACTATCAGGATATTAGAAAGGTGATTCCAGGGCTGTGGCTGAGAGGACCAGTCAGATTCACAATTGAGTTTTAGCTCACTTTTATTTTTTATTTATTTATAATTATTATTATTTTAAAAAATTTTTTAACTACACGACAGGAGTAGAAAGCATTATAATTCTTATTACACATATAGGGCACAATTTTTCATATTTCTATATATAAAGTATGTTCACACCAATTTATGCCTTTATACATGTATTTTTTATTTTTTGCATTACAATTCTTAATACACATATATACCACAATTTTTGTATCTCCGTTTGTATATAAAGTATCTTGACACCCAGTTCAAGTCTTCATACATGTACTTTGTGTAATTATGTCCATCACATTCCACCATCCTTGCTAATCCCCTACCGCCTCCCTTTCCCTCCCACCCCTCTTCCTTACAAAGAATTCATCTATTCTTCCCATGCTCTCCTTCTCTACCCCACTATGAGTCAACCTCCTATATCAGAGAAAACATATGACATTTTTTGGTGGGGGGGATTGGCTGACTTCACTTAGCATTATCTTCTCCAACGCCATCCATTTACCTGCAACTGCCATGAATTTGTTCTTTTTTATTGTTGGGTAAAATTCCATTGTGTATATATGCCACATTTTTTTATCCATTTATCCACTGAAGAACATCTAGGTTGGCTCCACAGTTATTTAATTCATAGCTGTTGTGAATTGTGCTGCTATAAACATTGTTGTGACTGTGTCCCTGTGGTATGCTGTTTTTAAATCCTTTGGGTATAGTCTGAGGAGAGGAGTAGCTGGGTCAAATGGTGGTTCCATTCCCAGTTTTCCAAGGAATTTCCATACTGCTTTCCGAATTGGCGGCACCAATTTGCAGTCCCACCAGCAATGTATAAGTGAACCTTTTTTTCCCACATCCTCACCAACACTTATTGTGTGTGTTTAACAAACTAGTTTATTGAGGTCATAGAAAAGATAATATGTGAATACAGATGCAAGATTTCACAATAATATAACTAGTAAATAGATTCTAGCAAAATATGAGTAGTAAAGCAAGTATAGTTTATTCCAAGAAGGCAAAAATTGTTTACTATTAGGAAGTCTATCAACATAATCATTAAAATAATGGTCAAATACTAAGATCATTTTAATTTAAACCCAAACTAGACAAGAATGTCTACTCTTAACATTATTGTTTAAAATAGTCTTGAAGGATCTTGTAAATAAATTATTAACTAGTAAAAATGTTGGAAGAGAGAAGAAAACAATCTCTTGTAACCATATTGTCATGCATATAGAAAATCCAGAAAGCTATAGCAAAAACCTCCAAGAGTAAATAAGAAAATTTGGCTAGGTATCTAGATGCAGGACTAATATATAAAAATTAGTAATTTAAAAATCAATTATAAATAAATTTCTACCAATGGAAATATTAGCAACTATTCAATTAATAACAACAAAGATAGAATAAAAAGGAAATGAACAAGAAAGGCATAGGACTTATGTGAAGCAAATAATTCACTAGAAGCTGTATGTCTTATAGAAGGATATAAAACAAGATGTAAACAAACAGAAATATTTTTAGGTGGGAGGACAATATTAAAAAATTGTCAATTCTTCCAGAATTAATATATAGCTTCAATACAATTCTAATTAGGATTCTAATGGCTTTTGGGGTAGGATGGTTTGATAAAATGATCTTAAAGTTTGTATGAGGAATAAATGCCCAAAGATGGTCTAGAAGATTATGATAAAAATAACAACAAGAGTTTACAAGATATCTGAGCACATATGAATTAAATATTATTTTGGCATAAGAATAGGTAACTAGGTAAATAAAGGCTCAAAACAGATCCTGTAATAGATAAATATCTTATGTACTAGGAAGTTGGTAGCTTAATTGTTTGGCAAAATAATGCATTCTATAATAAATGGTCGTGGCAAGCTAACTATCCATTTGGAAGAAAAACTTAGACACCTATGGGACATATATTCCAAATAAATTAAATAGAGATGTAAACACTGAATACATCTGGATGCGGTGGCGCATGCCTATAATCCCAGTAGATTGGGAGGTGGAGGCAGGAGGATCACGATGCCAGCCTCAGCAACTCAGCAAGGCCCTAAGCAACTCAGCGAGACCCTGTCTCTAAATAAAATATTTTAAAAAATGGCTTGGGGGGAACTGGAATTGTGGCTCAGTGGTAGAACCCTTGCCTAGCACGGGCGGGACCCGGGTTCCATCCTCAGCACCACATAAAAATAAAGGCATTGTGTTGTGTCCATCTACAACTAAAAAATAAATATTAAAAAAAATTAGGGGCTGGGGCTGTGGCTC
The DNA here is from genome assembly GCF_964194105.1 of Spermophilus citellus. Lineage (NCBI taxonomy): Eukaryota > Metazoa > Chordata > Mammalia > Rodentia > Sciuridae > Spermophilus > Spermophilus citellus. Next base: position 205,561,439 of record NC_138183.1, on the reverse strand, counting down.
AGCGGTAGAGTGCTCACCTAGCATGTGCAAGTCCCTGGGTTTGATCCTTAGCACCACATAAAAATAAAATAAAGATATTGTGTCTATCTACAACTGAAAAAAAATAATAAAATATTTTAAAAAAATGGGCTGGGGATGTGGCTCATTGTTAAGCACCTCTGGGTTCAATCCCTGGTACCAAGAAAACAAAACTAAACAAAAAAACTGAATACAAAAATTAATAATGTCTTGCCAGATAATTTGGGATGCTATATTCCTATATATTCTAAAAATGTCTGATGATGAGAGAAGATCCTTTTAATCAGAAGTTAATTACATCTAACTACAAAAAGTCAAACTTTAGCATAGCAAAGAGATAAACAAAGTCAATAGATGGACCAATGATTTAGAAAAAAATTGTAATGCAAGTGACAGATACAAGATTTATAATGAAGATATGCTAAGCACTCTTATAATGCAAGAAAAAAGGCAAATCTCAATAAAAATAAGGCATATTATATAAACATTTCAGTATTACCTAAAAGGTGATTTTGGGGGTAGGTAATTTTTTGGGGGGTAAATAACAAATTACATTAAAGATTTTACCCCAATTCATTTTACTTTGTATAGATTATTTCAGCAGGTAATGCCTATCACAAATTAGATGCATTAGTCATTTTATCTTTTGTGGCACAGAGAAGAAGTCAAATGAATGGAACAAAGATGTAAGATCTGAATACACAAGGGAATGAAAACATTTTTGAGGTCAAAAAGTTAGGGTCAAAATGCTTTTCTTTGTCCTTGATATAATCCAAGTGCTTGGAAATTGCTACTAATATTATTATTACTTGAAGGTATAAGAAATTTTTTAATTCACACACCCCACTCTGTTTGGCCATCCTACTCTATGAAAGACTTTGTGACTAGAAATAGGGAGAGAAAATTTTTTGTAGATCTGGGATCAGGGCAGAGTAAACCTAATTGAAGGATCCAGAAGGGAATGGTAGGAGTGTGTCAAACTGGGGACAGCATACTCAGGCTAAAAGGAGACATTCGCTCCTCAGCTAGTTGCTGCCATAGAGGAATGCAGGTCCTGTGTGGCCAGATCTTCAGATTTTCCAACATGTCAAAACCCTACATTTTTATGGTGAAATCTGATATGTAAGCATTGGTAGGGGATTTGAATGTTACTAAACATGGTGTGGGCTAACGTTATGTAGTTTTCAACAAAACAGGTCTGCAGGCCACACACTAGTTTTTAACTTCTGGTGCAGCTCAGCCCATGGCTGTCTTCATGTTCTTAAAGGTAAAAAATGTGACCTATTAGGGAAATGTCATCCTCTATCTGAAATTCCTCCTGCCAAGGAAGTTAGACAGTAGGGGCTTCTGGGGTCAACCCAGGACCAAATAAGTCAGGGGTGCCTTTTGTCCAAATCTGAAAAGTGGACACAGAAAAGAGTGTGCTAGGGAGGGATTTGCCTAGATGTACCTGGATAGTTTCCCTTATGTTTCACTGTGTCCCCTTGAAATAGCAGTGTGGGATGTTGGCTGTCCAGCAGGTGGCAACATGAGAACAGAGATTGGCCATATGATAACTCAGTATTCATAACTTCCTTCCTTATTTTCCTACAAATAAGGAAAAGAACAGATTGATGCATATCAGCTTTAGGGGGAAGAAGATTATTTGGAATACATTTTTAGTTAAAAATAAACATTAAACCCTACTATGTGACAGCCATTGTGCTGTGAACTTTCTCAAATGTCATCTTGTTTAATTCTTATCCCTGGCATAGGGGCAACATTTCCCCCATTTTTTTAAAAATACTTTTTTAGTTGCTGATAGGCCTTTTATTTCATTTATTTACTTATATGTGGTGCTGAGAATTGAAACCAGTGTGTCACACATTCCAAGCAAGTGCTCTATCACTGAGCCACAAACCCAGCCTTACATTTTCCCCATTTTAAAGATGAAGAAATTGGGTTTCAGCCGACTAAACGGATGTATCTGAGGTTGTACAGCTTCTAAGAGGCATGGCCCAAACTGGAACTAGGTTATTGGGTCCTTTCGTGGAATCACAGTTGTGACTCCAAGTCTTGTGGTCAGGTGACCACAATTCTGATAACATTTTACTTTATAACGTTCTTAAGAAACCTGGTCTGTATTCTGAGACAGAGAAAACAGCATGATAGGGGACATGCCCCAAATGCTTACAAGATGACTGTGCCCCAGAGCTGGTGATTTGGAGATTATGGATGCTATTATGGAGGAACACCATGTTTGCCACCTGGAGAGTGAATATGGAAATGTGTTTCTCCTTTTTAATAGAACAATTCCTGTGACAAGAACAGATTTCTTTCCCCTTAGTTTGTACTGTTCAAAATGTTAGCAAAGAATACTAGTTATCTAGGAAATTCAGTGCTCCTCGTGATAAACATGAGAGGCTGACCCCTATTCCAGCCATCCAGTAACTAAGGCTGCAGGATACCCATGTACCAGCTGTGCTGAGTGTCATCTGTCAGGTGACATTAGATTAAAAAGGATTAACCTCATGATTTCATATAGGTAACTTAAGTCTTTTAGAGAATTTACCCAATAGGAGGAATGGATAAAGAGCATGTGGAATATATACACAATGGAGTTTTATTCAGCCATAAAGAAAAATGAAATTATGTCATTTGCAGGAAAATGGGTGGAACTAGAGAACATTATGTTGAGCCAAATAAGTCAAACTCAGAAGGTCAAGCATCATATGTTTTCTCTCATATGTGGGAACTAGAGAGGAAAAAGGAAAAGAAAGGTGTGTAGTCATCGCATGAAAATCAAAGGGAGATCAGTAGAGGAAAGGGATCAGGAGAGGAGAGGGAAGAGGGGAGGGCGAGGAGAAATACTGGAAAGGGAAGAGGGGAGGGTATTGGCCAAATTATATTGTCATATCATGTGCCTGTATGAATATGCAACAACAAATCCCATCATTATGTACAACTATAATGCACCAATAAAAGTGGGGAAAAAAGAATTTACCAAAAAAAATTTAGCTCAATCAGCAAAGTTCAGAATTTCTTCCAAGCAGTGTAGGGTGAGAGAACATTCAGAGCTGCTCCCCACCCCACATGTAAGTAAGCCAGTGCTGCATGGCCTCTTATTTCCTTTGCTGTAAAGTAGGGGTGGACAGGATGGTGATAGAGGTCCCTTCCTGCTCTGACAGACTGTGACTTTCTGGAGTCCCAGTGGATGGCATGTGGACAGAACAAAGCCTCCTCTCATGCAAGGCAGCTCCTCAGTCACTGGCTAGTTGGAATTAGCTAAAAAGATGCTGGCAAATAACATTCAAAGAATAGAGTCAGACAACCCTGATCCAAATCCTGGCTCTGCCAGTTACTAGCTATCTAATAACCTTGGGAAGTTTCTTAAATTCTCTGCCTCTCCATTTTTTCTTTTTTGGTAGATACCTGTTGTGTATGTTAAAAGTACCAGAATTTACAATGCATTTGGCACATGGTAGTTGCCCAATAAATAGCAACTCTGTTCATTACTCATTGTTGTGGGCTGAATTGTGTCATTTGAGAATTTCTATGTTGAAAGCCCAACCCATACCACAGAATATGACCTTATTTGGACATGGAGTCTTCATAGAGGTCATTAAACTAAATGAAGTGATGAGGGTGGGCGTTCATCCAATGACTAGTGTCCTTATAGAAAAGGGAAAATCTGGACACAGAAGAAAAGAATGTGAAGACACAGGGAGAACATGTCCATCTATCTATACCAACGAGAGAGGCCTGGAACAGATCCTTCCCTCATAGCCTTTAGAAGGAGCCAAATTGCAAACAGTTTCATTAAAGCGGAGATGCTTTAAGAGAACTGGGGTTGAATAAAGGGTAAGTTTGAATGGCCACTTCTCATCCATAGTCCTCTTGGCAGCAAGATGGAACTGAGGGCCCCATGTTCTCAGCTCTGGCCTTGGAGCATCTCTCACAACACATTGGACATAATGGTACCCACAGCCTTTAGATCACTGAGCTACTGAGCTTCCCACTGGCCAGAGCTTAGGGTTCTTGCTCCCATTTCAGGTTCTGGATTTCATCTTTCAAGTTGCTAACAATTAGATTTTGGGGGGCTTCTGTGCAAGGAACCGAGGTAAAAAGGTGCTATGGTGTGGCAGAATGTGGTAAAAGTTGCAGGCATGAGTGTCAGGTGCTTGGGTTTGGATCTTGTCTCTGTTAATTACAGTCTAGTTGAACACAGATGACTCACCTAACCTCCACTCCTCACATATAACAATGATAACAATGGTCCTTATCTCACAGGGTTGTTGTGACAGGGATTATTAACGCTTTTATACTTCCAAGACCAAACTTGGTGAGTGCTTAGTAATCATTGGCTGTTGTTATAAAATGTCAGTGGGATGGAATAGAGTACTATCATGGCAACTGCCCAGCAGTGCATCTCTGCACTTATTTTTCAGTTCAGAAAAAGGACTAAACTACATTCAGTCTATAACAATAAATTCACAGAATTTCAATGACTTGCCATCCATATTACAATAGAAATATAAAGTTTCATGTGTATGTGACTTATTTTAGGAAGATGGCAGTTTGTTAGGAATGGTGCACAGCCTATCATACTATTATCATAGTATATAATAAAAATTTGCTAAATGAATGAATGAACAAAATGTGAGGGGAGTTTGGCTCTGAAGCATCCTGACTCCTACCACTGCAGGAAGGAGGGAGCATAGTCTGGCAAAGGGGCGCCTAGGCAACCGTGATAAAACAAGGAGTAGTCAATTGTCCAAATTCCAGTCACAGAGAATGACGTGATTCCCAAGCCAGTCCAACACAGAAGGTAGAGAAAGAAATGAGAGAGCAGTGGCAATCTCAAGGACCCAGCCATTGCCATCAGTGGTAGGCCTGATGCTGGGCTAGAGGAAGTGGGGTGGGAGGAAGGGCTGGAGTGAGCAAGGAGCCTGGCCAGTTGGGCTCTAGTCAAATGGGGAACCAAAGGGGAAACCAGGGGCCAAGACAGAAGCCTGTCAGACAGAGAAAGTCTGTGTTATGGGAACTAGGGATGGCCAATGGCTCCGTGTTCACTTAGGGAGCTTCTCACTACGGGATCTCTAAAGGCAGGATGGAGGCAGCGGGAATGGAAGCACTGCAGACCCTGGTCTCCAAGTGACACTTGCCTGATCGCATGTGACTGAAGCCTTTCTCCTGAGCACTGAGGGCGATTTCACACCTGGCAGCCGGGAGGGGGTTGGGGACTCCTGGGTTGAGAGCATGCCAAGGACTGGACCGCAGCTCACATGTTGCAAGATGTGAGAACCATAGCCAAGCCATCAAGAAGAGTCCCATTCTGAACAGACAGATGACACGCGCCTTGCCTTGGCAACCTTCTGCCTTCTGGATCTCTTTAAGTGAAGTGGATTGATGGCTTTCCAGAAGCGATGGAAAGATTTCTACTGTTTGTCATGAAGAAGTGTAAATTGTTACAATCTGTTTAGGAGAGAAATTTTGCAATATTATAAAAATGTGAAGGATGTTAATTGCAATGTTGTTTGTGGCAGTGAAAAAAATGGAAATGAGCTAAATGCCATCAACAGAGGCCTAGTTAAAAGAGTAATAATATCTCTGTATTATGGAATAACATAAATTAATCAATGACAATGAAGCAAAAACATACATATGAACATGGAAAGATAACCACATCATATTAAATGAAAACAAATCAGAAGAATGTACTAGTACTATCTTGTAGGTGAAAAAGAAGAATTATGTGCGTGTAATATAATGTTTGCGTAATGCATGGAACAGACCTGAACAGGACATAAACCAAATAAACAGTAGCTAATTCCAAAAAGAGAGACTGCTAGGATGTGAGAGGAAAAGGAAAGGGAATAGGGAATTTCACTTTAGACTTAATAGAATTCTGTTCTATTCTCTTGTATTGTTTTGTTTTACAATGAGCATTCATTATACCTTTTTTTGAAAAAAAAATGTAAAGAATCTCAACACAAAACTTTATTACCTTGGTGCTTGGGTTTTATGTTTTCTTGGCTGTCTTCAGGTTTGAAGCAAGTTGCTTGCTTTGATAAAATGGTATTGTGTTGCTTTAGGAATCTTGGAGCCTGTGGGGAGGCTGGCAGTGGGGTTGGGTTTCATCAGGGATGGGGGGTTGTCTTAGTTTTCCGAGTGGGGTGTGGGCAGGAGAAAAACTCCTATGGTGGTGTTCCTCTCTAGGGTGATAAAGGTCATCAAATGGGCACTTGTTGGGCACTGGGTGTGCCACTCCCAGCAATTTATGGGGAGGGATTGTGCTGCGTGGCAGAGAACTCTCAATTGGGTGTTGTTTTTGAAATGGTTGCTATCTCATTGGCCTCTGCATGTTATAACTCAGTGGGCCCAGGACAGCCACTGTGCAGAGCACTTGGCTAGGTAGTGCACTAGTCACTGAGTGAAATGTCATGGGTACCATACACTGGAAACCCCATAGAACTCTTATTGGGCTCTATACAGAATGTGATGCTTAGCACCATAGTTGACGCCATGCAAGAAACTGAACTGGGCACACTTTCTGGGCACTGCCATGACCCCAGTAATGGGCATGAGTGGGAAGCTAAAGAATTAGGTTCTTGGGCTGTGGATGTGGCTCAAGTGGTAGCGTGCTCGCCTGGCATGTGTGGGCCCGGGGTTCGATCCTCAGCACCACATACAAACAAAGATGTTGTGTCCGCCGAAAACTAGAAAATAAATATTAAAAAAACTCTCTCTCTCTCTCTCTCTCTCTCTCTCTCTCTCTCTCTCTCTCTCTCTTAAAAAAAAAAAAGAATTAGGTTCTTGGATCCCAGATCTCTTAAATGGACTCCCTCCAGGAAAGAACCCATGTTACAGAAGAAACAGCTCTAAGCCCATCACACAGTCATGTCCCAGAGGCTGTGGAAAGGAAAGGGACAGCACAGCCCCTGAGATGTGCCCCCTCCTTGAAAGGATCTGTTATCTGAAATTCTAAACAAACAGAAGCCACTGTCAACAATGCACATTAGTCTGAGAATAGACTGAAGGGAAGGCAAACATGGTCCAAAGATCTTAGAAGGAGAGTGAGGCTCTGAGATGGGTTTGTGGTCAGGCTCAGTTCTGCTTGGGAGTGTGCCTGGCCTTGGGAAGTCTCCATTTTCATGGTTTGCCTTAGTGTCTATCTTACCCAACATAAGAAGCAGTAAAGCCAAACCAAATATTTCCATGACCCTTGAGACCCTTCATGAGTTTTGCTGCTCCCTTAGTGCCAAAAACAAAGCTCAGTTGAGAAGGGAGGCTGAGCTGGGTGTCCTTGCCAGTTAACATTCACAGAGATTTGCAACTGCCTCTGAGCAATCATGAAATGATCACATTTCAGGGCCCTATGGTGTGACTTGAGAAAGATCAAGAGGCATATAGTGTCTTCTGAATCTAGGGGACCCACAGTAAGGGTAGTGCTCACCCCTCAACACCATGATGCAATCAGAGACCTTCTGAACCACCGATGACAGCCCTAAGAACTTAGTGAGATAAAATAAAAAATAAAAATGGTTGGGGATGTGGCTAAGTGGTTAAGTTTCTGATAAAAAGAAAAGAAAAGAAAATTGAGGTAAAAATCCATATAACATGAAGTTAACAATTCACCATTTAAAATGTACAATTCAGTGACACTTAGTACCTTCACTAATTGTTAAATCATCATCTCTATCTAGGTCTAAAACACTTTCATCACTCTCAGTGGAAATTCATTCAACAATCCTCCCCATGGCTTCTCCCCCAGCCCCTGGAAGCCACTAATTTGCTTTCTGTCCCATGGATTTACCTATTTTGGATGTCTCATAGAAATGGAATCACACAATATGCAATCGTTTGTGCCTTGCTTCTTTCACTTAGCATAAAGTTTTCAAGATTCATTTTGTCCTTTTCAGGGACACTATGCATTGTGGAGAGAAGGTAGTCTTCGAAGTCAGACAGACCTGGGTTTGAGTTCTGGCTCAGTTACTTACTTGCTGTGTGTCCTGGGAAAATTATTTACTCTTTTCTGAACTATAGTCCTCATTCCTGAAACAAGAATAACAATAATAATCTGTACCTCATATATACAGTTTTAAGGATTAATAGATAGCAGATGCAAAATCACCTGGTCTTATGTTTTGCACATAGTTAGTACTCCCTCACTGTGAGAATTGGAAGAATGTATGTTAAATGTGAAAGCGTAAGGTGTGTAGCCTGTGAACTCCTTACCTTGCACCCATTCGTGCATCTGCATCTGTGAGCACTTTACTGCACAGCGGCAGCTCTTTCCTCTGAACACCTCTGCTGCCCTCCCTTTCTCCAAATAATTTCTCTTGCACTGAGTACACATTGTCTTGTTTCTTTGCCAAGTAGGTACTTTCCCCCACCTGCGTACCTTATTTCCCCAGTGAGACTGCACATTTTTCTGAGGTCAGATGCTATTTTTTTTTCTTCCAAAGAACATATGTTCCAGATTTTCCAGGACAGTCCCACTTTTTAAAGACTCTAAGTCATTGGAGCATTGCAGAAAATCTAGTAATATGGCATCCAAGCTACATCTCCCAGATGATTCTGGCCCACAGAAGGGGTATGACCTCCCTCTTCAGGTTGGCTTTGGAAAACATGACCCTTTCAATGTTTGGTGACAGTGTCAGTTGCCTAGGCATGCCAGAGCTATCCTACCCCCCCCCATCCTCATGGAAATGGAATGGGCGGCAGGCAAGCCTCCATCCTAATTATCTGACTGTAATTGAAAGGTGCAAGTTGGCATTCTCAGGAAGGTGCTTCTTCAAAGGCACTTGCTGCAGAAGCTAAAGTCCAAATTAAAATTGATTCACAGTCTCTTGAAGGCATTGGCTATTAGCGAGTAGGTTCTGAAATGGGATGTGCTACTGGAGAATGAGGTCAGGGATGGGCAGAGAAAATGTCTTCCAGTATTTCAGCATAATTTAATATCATAGCTGAATTTATATGTTGAGTTTTTACTACAGATAAAAATGCAATAATGTTCAAAGTGTACCTTTAATGTTGTTGACCCTGCCTTTTTATTTTTAATAGGAAGTTGGTGCTTAGAGAAGGAATAAAAACTAAAACCAAGAGTTGGAAACATTTATGAAGACAACAAATTTCTAGAACAGTTGTTCTTAACTATTTTTTTTGTGGGGGTTCACAGAGCATTTGAGGACCTGTTAAAACCTAAAGATCTTCTCTGCTAGAAAGGTACACACTATGCATACACACATATGTGTGCTCACACACACACACACACACACACATACATACACAGCTCTGTGTATAATTTTGGGGGCACTTGCAGACCCCCTTGAAGCCCACTCAAGGTCATCATGTTAAGATTTCTACTCCAACAAAAGCCAATTTTGCACTTTCCATAAAGTACCAAAGGCACAAAGATGAATGCAACATGGTTCCTGCTTTCAAGGGACTTGTATGCTGGCTGGTGAGAGGCACCAAACAGAGACCCAGCAATGACCTCAGCTAGTCAATTGCAGACACCTACTGATCTCTGTGCTATCTCTCCCTTTGCTTCCCACTGCCCTTTCTCTGGCTTTTTTGCTCATTTCCTGGCTGGTAACAAGGGCTTGGAGCTGGTGATCTGTTGTTAGCTTCTTCACCCTTCACATGGATGAACAGCCATCCTCCTGAAGCCTAAAGCACCTGAGGAAGGACTGGACCACTCCTCTCTTCAGAGCTTGCAGCAGTGGTATCCTCCCCCGCCATCCCCCCTCCTGCAGAATAAAGACCCAGCTCCTTACTACAGTGTTGAAGGCCTGGTGGTTGGGGGTCATTGTGCACTTCAATCTCACTTCCTCTTCATCCCTGTAGGAATGGTGCTCTTTATCAATACAAGATCCCTCTTTATTCCCTAAATAGAGCTTGCATTTTCAAGCCTGGCTGGCTTGTTCTGCTTCTCTCTGGGAATGCCATTTACCCTCATATCAATCTATAAAATCACTTCTTATCTTCCAAGTCCCACATTGAACACCTCTACTGTGAAATGCTCCCCAGCTCACCACAGCAGAGGCAATGAGGGCTCTTCTGAGCCTGTGTTTAGCACTTAGCTGGCCCTGCCTTGTGAGACTGTTATTGGCCACGTCTGATTCCTCAGAGGCAGAGGGGACATCAAGTTTATCACTGGAATCTGGAGTCCCTTCTGGAAGGGTGGCCCACTTAAGATTGAATTTGTGAGTTTTTCTCTCTTTTTCAATGGGAAGATGTAGAAAGCCATCTCTGACTTCCTGAGGCTGGCATACCTTAGAAGGGTTGACATGGCAGTCTCCCTTAGAGAGACTAAGCCTCCTGATGTTGCTAAAGATACATTTTGTTACAAAGAATACATGTAGCATGATTAAGGAGGAGGGGATAACATAGTCCTTTGTGTGAGAGTTCAAAAATCTTCTCAACTCATGAAAGCAGACCCCAGGGGGGAAAGGATGGGAATTCTAGGTCCTGGGGTTGAAGGAGCTGGGAACTGATCCCAGACCAGTTCATTCCTGAACTGAGTTTCAAACAGGAAGGCACACAGTCACCCATTGGCATCTGTGATGTACTGGTTGCAGGACATTTCCCTATGCCCAAGTCCCTTTCTATAAAGTGGTGAAGTATTTGCATATCCATCACACCCACTCTGCATTTTAAATGATCTCTAGGTTACTTATAATACCTATCATATTGTAAATGTTATGTAAATAGTTGTCACACTGTATTATTTAGGAAATAACAGCAAGAAAAAGGCTATACAGATGTACTTTTTTTTCCCCCAAATATTTTTGATCTCTGTTTGGCTGGATGGGTATATGTGAAATGCCCGGATGTGGAGGGCTGACTATTCTGTAAGAGCTCCACTTGGGCTGGGCTGAAGCGGCTGCCAAAGATCTACCTTTGAATCCCAGTCCCAGCCTGGGAGCTTTGCCAGCCTGGACAGCACATCAGCCTTGGGAGGTTCCAGGCCCACTCCATGCCCAGAGGGTAGCCCTTACATTCCTTGTGGCCCCCACCCGTGTAGTGTTAGTGAAGAAAGGGTACACTGAGGTCTGGGGGATTGGTTGGGCCCTTCAGGTTATGCTTCCAGTGGTGAGGACACACCTTAATAAGGTATAGCTGCTCCTGGGGCCAAGGATTTGACCCAGCTTTTGGGGTTTGAGGGCAACTCCCCAATGGGGACTTCTGCCCAGCCTCCAGTACCTCTCCCTGAAGTCTGAACTTTGCCCTAAATTCTAAAGATTGCCAACCACAACCCCAGAGGATACTATTGTAGAATTTATGCTACCATCAGATTGCAACCTTTTGGACCTCAAATAGGATGGAGGACTCTCCTGCTGCATCTGTAATCTCACCTTGTTCACAGCACAGGCACAATAAATGCTTATAGAATTGAAATCCAAGTGTTTTGTAGGCTGCTTTGAAAATATCCATTCTGCTATGCAAACATATCTTCCCATTCACCACAATACCAAAAAGCCACTGTTTTGGTCCCTCTCCAAGGTCTCCGTCTCTAAGCTCTTAATTAGAAAAAGGAAGCAGTAATTATTAAAGTTATTAAAATATGGAATATTGCAAAGGAGCGGATTAGAAGTCTTCATGCTAATCCAAACAAATCGTGCTAATGTTACTTTGATTCTAGTAAACCCAAACCCACAGAGGAAGATAAAAGCTAGGGCTTGCTTTCTAAGAGGAGGGCTTAGCCTATCACTAAGCTAGTAGTCATCAAGCATTCACCAGGAGCTGCAGAGGAGAAGCACGGGGAGATGAAAGGAAGAAAACCATAACTCTATAGAAAAGATGAAGTAGGCAGAGGAGAGAGCAGTGCTGAAAGAATCAACCCAGGAGCTGTCATTCATCAAGCTCTTACCACAAACTCCTCCCGCTTCTGGAGTAATGGGGTACAAAGAAGTGCCTTCCACCCCTCCACTCCCCTCCTCCTTTCTTTCTCTCTCTCTTTCTCCCTCGCCCTTCTCTTTCTTTCCTTCCTACTTTCTTTCTTTCTACAGGGTCTAGATAATTTCTCCAGGTTGGCCTTGAGCTTAGAATCTTCTTGCCTTAGCCTCCAGAGTAGATGGGGTTACAGGTGTGCACCACCATACCTGGCTCAGGAAATGCCTTTTCTACTCCATGACTTCAGCAACTACATTGGCGAACATGGCTTCTGTAAACTTACATCCAATCTGGATGCTTCTGCATATCTAACCAGCTAAGTGGGCACGGCCACTTACTGAGATAAAGAAATACACATCAGCCAGCACAGTTCTAGGACTCTAACAGAGCTGGAGCATGGCTTTGTCTGAGAACTTGCAAAGCCTGGAAGACACATCCATATGCCTGTTAAATTCAGATATGCCAGACAGAGCTTGAAAGCACATGCCCCATCTGCTGCCAGAACTCCATCTCAGCCCATGGGGCCACCACCTACTCTGTCCTCCAAGTCACACACTTTAGAGCCATTATAGGTGCTCCCTCTCTTCCCTTGCCCAAACCCAAACCCAAACCCACAGAGGAAGATAAAAGCTAGAGCAAAGAACTGGCATTGCAACTCAGCAACATCACCCTATGTTTTCTGCCTCTTTACCCTCGGCATCACTTCCCATTTTTATCACCTTTTCCTTAATTGCTTCTCCAAACCCTGCTCTTATTGCTTTTATATTTTCAAAGTACTTTTCCAAAACTATGATTGTATCTGTTCCTCATACCAGTACTCAGGATACATACTGTTACTAACAAACATTTTCTGTGAGGAAACTGAATCTCAAGGAGGTTAGGGAACTTACACTAACTTTGAACCACTAATGAAGGGCAGAGACAGACTTAAAACTCAGTTCTTCATTCTCCTATCACCCCAGATATGCTTGCATCCCAGGTATGCTTTCTCACAGTGCATGGCAAATTATTATGTTTAAAAATATGAACACTAATAAGAATAACCAATCATTAATTATTGCACTTATAATGTGACAGGTACTCAACAAAATGCTTTGTGTGAATTATCTCTCTTAATTCTTATAACAATTCTTATAAGCAAACTACTCTGTAAGAAAAGATTGAAGTCATTTGCTTAAGTGGCAGAACCAGGATTTAAACCTGGTGCCAATAGCTTTGCTCTCAAAAATTGATAACATGCTTTTCTTTGTCATCCAATGGCCTCCCCTCCCAGAGTGGGCCAGGCTGTCTTCCTTTAGGACTTGCTCAGCTGAATAATTTTGCCTTTCAGTCTTGTTCAGATGGCTGTGCTCCACGTTTTTTTTTTTTTTTTTTGAGGGGGGAAGGGAGTACCAGGAATTGAACTCAGGAGCACTTGACCACGGAGACATTAAGCCACATCTCCAGCCCTATTTTCTATTTTATTTGGAGACAGGGTCTCACTGAATTTCTTAGCACCCACTTCTTGCTGAGGCTGGCTTTGAACTTTCAATCCTCCTGCCTTAGCCTCCTGAGCTGCTAGAATTACAGGCGTGGGCCGCTGGGCTGGCTCCAGATTTTGAAGACATGAAAACATCACGCCTAATGCTGCCTTTGGAAGATGTCAGAGAATGATAGCCGATTACTGGTTTTCTTTAGTCAGTAACAATTATTATTGCCTTTTGGAATCCCCAGGGGTTGGGGGATATTTCCTTTGAAACTTTTATAGACTAGTTTATATCTGAGAATTCTGAGATGAGATTCTGTGCACATAAGAGCAGACCTGGCTGGTGCCATCTTCATCTAGTTAATGGGTTTTGCTAACTACCAATAATCCTTCAGGGTTTTTATTTCTGTGTTTTTAGAAGTCCAGGAAGGCATTTGTGGAGATAGTGGTGAATATGCCCTCGAGTCTGCAGGACAAGGGTCCACTCAGTTTTTGTTCCTTCCCATTTCCCATGGTTTCAGCTTTCTAAGGTCCTGTCTGTGTAGCTCTTAATGTTAGTTTTTTTTTTTCATCTGCCAAATTAGGATGAGGAGAGGATAACAATAATAGCTGCCTTCACCCCAATGTCTGTTGGGTTTCTTAGCTCTTAAGATGGGTTCAGTCTCCACCCTATCTCAGTAGATATCCATATATTTCCTCAGTCTTTAGTGCATTTCCTGGATGTAGTAGGGTCTCTCATCTCATGGTCACCTTGTACTCTAAGATCCTGAATTTGCATAATTGGTTCATTTTTACCTGTCCCGCTGCTTCTGAGTCGCAAGTCATTTTGCTTAATTCTGCCAAGTAGCAACACTAATATCCTCCTTTTAATACAAATGTGGCAGTTGGAAGAGTCAGATCAGCCTAAAGTGATCTTCTAAGTAGTGTATAACTTTGTGTTTCCTTTCACCTCTCTGGCTCCCAAGCCCATAGCTCCTTCCTTCAAAGAAGCAAATTGTATCATTTATTGGAGGCTTATAATGTGTTAGCATTGGATGATTGCTTCTGTGTTATCACAGTTGATCCTTGAAACAGTCCTAGCAGATAAGAGTTTTTTATTCACATTTTGCAGATGAGGAAACAGCAACTCAGATCACAGAGCAAAAAGGTGAAGGACTGGGAATTTTTTTTCCTTCTTCTTCTGGTACTGAGGCTTGAACCTAGGACTGCGTGGCTACTAGGCAAGCACTCTACCACTGAGATACAACCCCAGCCCAAGGACTGGGATCTGAAAAACTGATCTCAAAGTCTTAAGCTTTGCATTCCCAACACTGCTCTGAGGACTGCAAGTCGTGCCCTGTGCTCTTGGGGTAGGGGATGGATTGAAACAGATATTCTCATTTGGCTCCATTTATTCCTGTGTCTGAGCATTGTGCCATAATACTGGATTTTGTTTGTTGGTGGAGTCTGAAAAACATATTGTAAGGAATAATAATAATGGGAGACACAGAGACAAGGTGCAGAGGCAGGGAAGGAGGCAGGGTGCTCATTGTCCAAGTGGCCACGTTTATTTATACCAGTAGGTTACATTAGGTCATTAGTACCATACTACATTATTGTTTAGAGTATCAGTAAGGTTGCTTATTCTGCAGTTACATTCTACAGTTACAATGTGTAATGTTAGGAGGTTTGTGCAGTTCTCAAGAAAATCTATTGTTTGAAGTTACTGTTAAGCTGGCTGGATTCAGGAGCACAGGAGCTTGATGAAACATTGCAGTTATCTAGCAAACAAGTTCTTTTATTACCAGGAACTATGTGCTTGCAATCAAGGTCAAGCCTTGATGAGGCTCTAACACAGAGGCTTCTCAGGGAATTTCCATACCAGCTAGACATTGTACATATACAGCTATATTACTAGATCCTAAGAGAAATTGCAGGCATTCTAAGGATGGGAAACAGGGTGCCTGTTACCCCCTGGGAGTTTGTTCACCAGGGGAATGCTTCCCTGTACATTTCCACCATCAGAATTCCTATACTGTATTATTTAGAGAGCAAAAGGATTATTCAACCCTTTCTTTTGAGTCTCTTGGCCTCTTTCCTCATACTTTCCACAAGACTATGTCTTCCCAAAGCCTCCAGGTCTCCAGAGAGTGACTTCCTTTGGTGTGACTGTTGCTATATAGGGTTATTGGTAAGAAGGAAGTGACTTGCACATCATGTCCAAGCCCCAATTTCAGTGTAGTGGTGCATTTTAGTGTATTTTACAGGGAGCAACACGCTCTTTACCTTGTGTTCTTGCAAACACATACCTCATCTATCCAAAGAGGTGTATCTCAGCTGAAATGCCAGGCTTTCTCAGGACAGTTTTCTCTCCTGATTCTGAGAAAGATGAGTGAGTTCTTCTGCCTTGTTAACTGTCATATCTTTCTAGTTCATTTAACTCATAATGTTTATTTCCAGCTGAAATTTCTGGAATGACTACATTTCTATGAAATGTCCAGAAAAGGTAAATTTACAGAGACAGAAAGACTAAGTGGTGGCTTGGGATAGGGGTGGGAACTGGGATTAACTCCAAATGGGCCAGCAGAATATCATTGGGAGAATGAAAATATACTAAAACTGATTTATGCTGATGGTCTCACCGACCAGTAAATTAAGTAAAAGCCATTGAATTGTATACTTTCATTTTATGATATGTAAAATGTTTCAATAAAGCTATTAGAAAAGTAACCACTCTGTTCACTTTGATCACGATATTGTCGCCTTAAGCTCTTCTTTGTTTAGAGGATTAGGCTTCCAGGGCTGGAAACGTCTCTGTCTTATTCACAAGTATATCCCCAAGCACTGGAACAGCACCTGGTGCACAGAAGAGCTCAGCAAATATTCAGAGAAAGTGAACAGATGAACTAGCAATCTCTTACCATTGTGTACGCACCCAGTGTCAGCCTATGAAAAGAGACATACTCAATGCACAATTAACAACAAACTTCAAATCTGCAAAGCACACACCAAGGACACACACACACACACACACACACACACAAACAAACAAACTCATAAAACCTTCATTCTCAAGGGGCGTGTCAGATTGCTGGTAGTTGACTCCGCATCTTTTCCACCTCCTTCCACATCATTCCATCATCACGACAGGTCTGCAGTACTTTCCCCAGAATTCCTTTCCAGGATGGCTTCAGTTTAGATTTTACAGATTGCTGTGGAAGCTGAAGAGTGGCAGGGCAGAAGTCCTTACTCTTTGACAGCAGTTGTGGACACTTGGGAAGCGGGGGCTAGGTGAGGTTTGAAGAGTTTCAGGTGACTTCCAGTGAACCACCTGCTCTGATACTGCAGGGAGCTGAACTTGTAATTTTCCTGGAACTTCTGAGGTTTCCAGCTCCTCGGGCAGTCTCCTGGGCATCCCTTGTTTTGAGCTGTGGGCAGCAGAGGTTGCTGTCAGCTGCTTTTGTGCTCCAGTTGCTTTTCAATCTCCAGAAAAAGAAAAGCTGTTATCCTGATCGTTGCTTCTCAAGTCTTTCCAGCAGTTGTGCAAGTGGCTGATGCCCTACTTGAAAACATCTCCTTTGGAAAACTTAGTGGGATCTCCTTTTCTGATTGCACTCTGACACAATGGGTACAGACTACAACTTTTTAAAAACTCAGAGTTGGGCCTGGGGATTTAGCTCAGTGGTAGGGAGCTTGCCTTGTATGTACAAGTCTGGTGTTTGATCCCCAGTTCCACAAACAAACAGCAAATCAAACAAAAAAATCCTCAGGATTAGGCAATGGTGACTGGAAGGAAAGGTAGAGGTTCTTTGTGTCCTTTTTTTAGGCTTCAGTTGCCTTGAAGAGGAACATACTTGATTAATCTCAGGATACCACACTTCTTGAGGGAACCTCTTTTTCCCTTCCTGTGATGGCTTCTGCCATCTCTTTCTCTTATACTCTATGCCATGGTCACTTTTTCCTTTTTTTCCTCCCCTCGCCAGCTTCCAGAATACACCTTTCCCCAGATTACCAGTTTACACAGTGGGCAGCTCTCCTGTTTGCAGTTTTGATATAATCGTCTGGTTGCCTGGTTACACCAAGGGGGCCTAGGCGATCCCAGCAAGGTTCTCCAAAGTGAGGCACATCTTGTCATTCACCCTCCCTCTCAGACCTTGTGCCAGATGCAAGAGGAACTTGGATTTGCCACCTAGAAAAAAGACTTAGCACCTACTTTTTTCCTCCAAGTAATAACAAAATAAATCAAGGCGAAGATAATCTTTTAATCATTATTCTGTCTGATTGTACTGCTTTGGTTCAATTGGAGCCTGAATGACCATATTTCAGAACTCTCTGTAGGAACCCCGTAGGGTTAGGTAAGGTCTGGAGGCCCTTCCCCGCCTGGCTCAGGCTCGCTCAGAACCTTTTGCCTACAGATCTGGGATCTCAGCTCTTTCCGGCTAGGATGCAGTTCTTAACAACAGTGTGACGCCCATCACCTGGGGGAGTGGATCAGAGTTAAGTCACCCCCAGACTTGATGTTGGGAATAGAACATATGAACTCTGCATATTTGAGTGGCCCTCCAGTCCTGGTACTTCCGGTCTCTTTATTGGATTTGCTAGACTGGTTATTTGCCTCATTCTCATCTGTAGTTGCCTGGCCATCATACCTTGTATTAAAATTCCTCTCTATGATTGGGTCCTGACTTTGTCTCTGTGGTTGGGACTTGACTCATTTCAGTTTCTTCCTTCTCTTTTGGAGAAGGTGGTGAAGTGTCCACATCTCTTCCCTAACTCCATTATCCCAAGTTACTGGCTGGAGCTCTGCTGGGAATGGATGGGCACCATAAATGCTGTCACCTGATTCTATTCATCTCTCTCAACATCCCTGTTCTTCTGCTTTTAGTACTCTACACCTCTGCCTTCTCTCCCCACCCAACATATGGGACCAAAGAGCACAGAACAAATACCTGCCAGACCAGAGTCTTGGGGCCATCTAGTGGCCTTTGCTGGAACCTGCCTCTTCAGTTGGGCTAGATGCAATTCAGCAAGCATTCAAGGATCCTCTGTTATTTACTAGGGAATAGAAAGCTAAGCAAACCTCATTTCCTACCTTTAGAAGCCCACTGCATGGTCACAACAATGCTTATCACTCCATTGGCTGGCTCATATCACTGGGAGCCCGCCCCTCATCACATCTGAGCCCCCATCAACATGACAGAATTGCTCATGGTGGAGGGGATACTGAAGGCAATATAGGAAGAAATCTTCTTGTTAGTTCATGCGAAAGCAGCACTGGGGTTGCAATTCTCCAGATAATGATATTTATGTTTGTCTGGGAAGAATCTATGGAGCTTTTGGAACACTTTTATATTCACAAAGATGGAAGGAATATTTTAGATCCTGGGAGAATCATAGTCTGATAGACGTAAAAAATGCAATAATGCTAATGTTCAATACATTCTAGATGAGCTGATAACTCAGGCAGAACCTTGAAGACTGTGAGTTTTGCATGGTTTGTTGCTTTAGGCAAAATCAGTACCTAACTTAGCAATAATGGCAATAATAATGATAATGCTAGAAAGGAATCCAGAAAAAATGCATTTGTTGTGTTTCTGAAATGTGCCAGTCTTGGTGGAAATGGAATCATCAAATACTAGGAGGATTTCCTGCTACAAATCTCAAAGACTGTAGGCATGGATACAATAGTTTGTTTCTTGTAAGGTATATAAGAAAGACTTTTTTTTTTTAACCACCTCCGGCTTAAAATTTTTTTCTATTCTGAAAAGCTATAAGCTTTTCCTACTATAAGCTGCCTTTCTTTATAGACCCATGAATCCCTTCTTCAGATGCAGTCAAATTTTATTGCCAAAAGGCAGAGGATAAATTGGGGGTAAATATATCCCTGTATTCATTAAAATTTGCACTCCATAAAACGGATTCCTCTCTTTGTAAACATGTATTTCACCAACATTGGAAATGGATGAAAGTGTGTGTGTGTGTGTGTGTGTGTGTGTGTGTGTGTGTGTGTGTGTAGGGGGGTATGATATTCAGGAGAGGCTACTCTGTGGAATTAAAACAGAGAGCAGTTATGTCCAGACCTTGTCCTCTGGTACGGAGCTCCCTCAGTTTCCCAAGAGGGACTCATCAGCCTCATGATAAGCATTGTGGTTTGAATATGAGTTGTCCCTCCTGTGTTATCTCCTGTGTTAATGTAGGAATATTCAGAGGTGAGGTTATTGGGTTGTGAGAGCTGTAATCTAATCAGTCCATCCCAGTTTGAGTGGGCTCTGGGTGGTAAGTGTAGGCGGGTGGGGTGGGGCTAGAGGAGGGGTCACTGGGAACGTGCCCTAAAGAGGGTGCATTTTTCTGCAGACCCTTCCCCATTCTCTGATTTCTGGCTGCCATGAATGAAGCAGCACTTCTCCACCATGCTGGTCTTCCACCATGATGTTCTTTCTCACCGTGGGCCCAGAGCAATGGACTCAGCTGACCATGGATTAAACCTCTGGAACTGGGAGCCCAAATAAACCTTTCCTCTTCTAAGTTGTTCTCGTCAGGTATTTTGGCCACAGGGATAAACAACAGACTAACACAGTGGGTTGGAGATGCCACGGATGGACATGCACACAAAGTGTTTGGGTTCTCCCTTCCTTCTGAAGGAAGGTATATCGATTTGGACTGATCCTCTCACCAATAAGCTTAAAAAGAAACGGCAGAAAAAAAACTGGGCTCGTGGACTTATAAATAAGTTAAGCCAACATATGTCATCCACGTATCTTGCAACCTATAACTTTCAGTCCCATAGATTCTCCACAGGCATTGCTAAGGTGCCAGATCAGTAGAAATCCTGTGATTTCTTCTTTATTGTGCACACCAGTTTCACACTTGAGGTCTGTAAACTGCAGGGAGGAGCTTCCCCATGGAGTACCTTCTATGGACCTGGTAATTCAAGACTGTCTGTAGATGAACAATACAATTCTAGGCCAGGGATGTTAAGGGTTGGAATCAGCTTGGATTAGATATTAAGGACCTGGATAAAGGGAATCCATTCATTTAGTTTAAGGAAATCTGTCACATTGTAAAAATTACCGATATTTCCCAAATCACATATCCTTAATGTTAAGGAACTAACAGAACTTCTTAGACATAAAACAGTCATGTTTTTCAGAGAAATTCAATTGCTATTTGGAATTCTATTGTTACTGTGTCCAATCTCTCATCATTTATTAATGAATGCTTTTGGCAGTAAGAACATTTCTTATAATGTAAGAATTTAGGTTCCTATCAAAAGAATGTGCATGAGTCTAGAAAACAGCTTGGAAGTCTTTCTTCTCATGAAAATTTACACACAGCGAATCTCCCCCAACCCCCCCCAAAAGTCCAGATCTAGCTCAGTAGAGTTTACAGTCAGAAAATCTCACAATGAAACAGAATGGTGTCTTGGCTAACTGGCCAATATATTTTGTATAGAACTTTTCTTCAGTGTAGACAGTCAGTAGTTCTTTAGGAACTAAAAAGCTCATAGCTTCTTCTAGCACTGTTTTCTTCATTTAGTACAGGACTTGGGGTCCAGTACATCTGGAGGGAGAACCCAGACTATTCTTGATCCTATATGCGTTTTCTTTTTTAACTGTATGATTCCATCTACACCAAGTTTATATATATATATATTTGTACTGGGAGTTGAACCCAGGGGCACGTAACCATCTCTTTAGCTAATCCCCAGCTCTTTTTTAAAAATATATATATTTTATTTAGTGACAGGTTCTTGCTGAGTTGCTTAGTGCCTTGCTAAGTTGCTGAGGCTGGCTTTGAACTTGTTATCCTCCTGCTTCAGCTCCTGAGCCACTGGGATTACAGGCATGAACCACTGTGCCTGGCACAAAGTTAAAATTTTTTAAATTGACAAATGAATAATTGTATATATTTATGCTGTGCATTTATATATATATATATTTATATATATATATATATTATGCAATGACTAAAACAAGCTAACTAACATATCTAGCACTTCACATCCTTACCATGTTTTTGTGGTGAGGACATTTATAATCTATTGGCAATTTTCAGGTAAACAACATATTATTATTAACTATGGTCACTATATTGTATAATAGATCTCCAGAACTTATTCTTCCTGTCTAACTGAAACTTGTACCCTCTGACCAACATCTTCCTAATTTCCCTAGTCCCCAACCTGGTAACCACCATTCTACTTTCTGCTTCTATAAGTTCAACATTTTAAGATTCCACATGTAAGTGAGATCATGCAGTATTTCTTTCTCTGCTTGGCTTTATCTCACATAGCATTGTGTCCTTCAAGTTCATCCATGTTGCTGCCAGTGATAGAACTTCCTTCCTTTTCAAAGGTTGAATAGTATGTCATTGGGTACATATACCATATATTTCTTTATCCATTCATCTGTGGCTGGACTTATAGGTTGATTCTGTATCTTGGATATCGTGAATAATGTAGCAAAGAACATGGGAGTCCAATACCTCTTTTATGTTTCCTTTGGGGGAAATATATATATATCTCCCCAGGGGTAGGTAGATAGTCTAGTTCTATTTTTAGTTTTTTTGAAGAGCATTCACCATGTGGTTTTCCATAATAGTTGTACTAATTTTCATTCTCAGTGTACAAGGGCTCCCTTTTTCTACATTCTTGCCAACACTTGTTATTTTTTTTTAATAAAAAACCGTTCTTACCAGCAAGATATGTCACTATGGTACTAATTTGCATTTCTCTGTTGATTAGTGATGTTGAGCTCCTTTTCAAACACCTTTGGCCTTTTGTATGCTTTTCTTTGGGTAAATGCTTAATTAGGTCTTTTTTCTACTTTTTCATCAGTTTTTTTTTTTTTTTTGCTGTTGAGTTTCTTGTATATTCTAGATATTAACCCTTTGACAAGCACAGAGTTGTGATATTTTCTCCCATCCTGCAGGCCGTCTGTTCATGCTGTTGATTGCTTCCTTTGCTGTGCAGAAGCTTTTTAGTTTGATGCAATTCCATTCTCCTGTTTTTGCTTTTATTGCCTGTGCTTTTGAGATCTTAACCAAAATATCCTTGCCAACGTCAATGTCATGAAGTGTTTCACTTTTTTTTTCTTCGAGTAGTTTCATAGTTTGGGGTCTCACATATAAGTCTTTAATCTATTTTGAGTTGATTTTTTAACTAGTGATAGCTAGGGTTCTAGCTTCTTTCTTCTTCATGTGCATATCTAGCAGAAAGAAATTTTCTATTGTCTTTTATTATTATTTTTTTAAAATTATTTTATTGTTGGTTGTTCAAAACATTACATAGTTCTTAATATACCATATTTCACAGATTGATTCAAGTGGGTTATGAACTCCCATTTTTACCCCATATACAGATTGCTGTGTCACATCAGTTACATTTCCATTGATTTACAAATTGCCTTTCTAGTGACTGATGTATTCTGCTGTCTATCCCATTCTCCACTGTCCCCCCTCCCCTCCCCTCCCCTCCCTTCCCCTCCCCTCCCCTTCTCTCTCTCCATCCCCTCTACTATAAATTGTTTCTTCCACTTATATAATTTTTCTCCTACTCCTCCTTTCCTCTTATATGTAATTGTGTATAACCCTGAGGCTCACCTTCCAATTCCATGCAATTTCCCTTAACTCTCCCTTTCCCTCCCGCCTATCATCCCTGTTTAATGTTAATCTTCTTCTCCAGCTCTTCGTCTCTACCCTGTCCTTGGTTACTCCCCTTATATCAAAGAAGACATTTGACATTTGTTTTTTAAGGATTGGCTAGCTTCACTTAGCATAATCTGCTCTAATGCCATCCATTTCCCTCCAAATTCTATGATTTTGTCATTTCTTAATGCAGAGTAATACTCCATTGTGTATAAATGCCACATTTTTTTAATCCATTCATCTATTGAAGGGCTTCTAGGTTGGTTCCACAATCTTGCTATCGTGAGTTGTGCTGCTATGAACATCGATATAGCAGATAGAGCCCTAATATCCAGAGTATACAAAGAACTCAAAAAATTGGATAATAAGATAACAAATAACCCAATCAACAAATGGGCCAAGGACCTGAACAGACACTTCTCAGAGGAGGACATACAATCAATCAACAAGTACATGAAAAAATGCTCAACATCGCTAGCAGTCAGAGAAATGCAAATCAAAACCACCCTAAGATACCATCTCACTCCAGTAAGATTGGCAGCCATTAAGAAGTCCAACAACAACAAGTGCTGGCGAGGATGCGGGGAAATGGGTACACTTGTTCATTGTTGGTGGGACTGCAAAATGGTGCAGCCAATTTGGAAAGCAGTATGGAGATTTCTTGGAAAGCTGGGAATGGAACCACCATTTGACCCAGCTATTCCCCTTCTTGGTCTGTTCCCTAAAGACCTAACAAGAGCATGCTACAGGGACACTGCTATATCGATGTTCATAGCAGCACAATTATTATTATTTTTTTCTGAAAAGGATTTAGTCAAGTCTCACCTGATGATCAACCCTAGATTTAAGCTCGTTGAGTTTGGACAATGATCTCAAAGAGTATCATGACACAGACATCAGTCTCAAAACGTAAAGTTTAATTAATTAAAGAAGCACCATCATCTAAGCATTGTAGTTGAGGAAGGCAGGAGTGCTGCAGAAGTAGATTAGGGAAAAGTTTGGTGGGGTGGCAAGAGTACCGTAATGGGAAGTTCTCCTGACTACTAGTTATTATGGTTTAGATATGAAGTGTCCCCCAAAGTTCATGTGGGAGACAATGCAGGGATGTTCAGAGGTGAAGTGATTAGGTTATGAGAGTTGTCACCTAATCAGTGGATTAATCCACTGATAAGGATTAACTGGGTGATTACAGTTGGCAGTTAGAGTGTGGCTGCAGGAAACAGGTCACAGCGTGTGACTTTGGGGTTTATATTTTGTCCCTAGTGAGCACAGCTCTCTCTCTGCTTCCTGTTCTTATACCCTGAGCTGCTTGCCTCCACCTGGCCCTTCTGTCATAATGTTCTGCCTCATCTCTGGCCCAGAGCTATGGAGTCAGCCAACCTTGGACCAAAACTCAGAAACCATCAACTTTTCCTCCTCTAAGTTTTCTTGTCAGGTCTTTTGGTCCCAGGAATGAAAAAAACAAAAACAACAAACAAACAAACAAAAAAACCCACAACAAACCTGACTGAAACCACTAATCTGTGCCAATTTTGGTCGGCTAACCTCTGTGAGCTTCAGTTTCCACATGTCAACGTGGCAGGGAAAGATCAAGCTCCTGTCTCTACTGGAGAATGCCCATGCCAGGACCACATGGAGTCTGCAAGGAGACCCTGAGATGACATTTGCTATGTGGGATGGAACATTCTCCTAGTGTTTTATGGGATGGAAATCACCCAGTGGAGCCTAGGCAGCCTTGAAATGTGACCCTGTTGACTTGCAGAACAAAGAAGTCAGTGTGAGATCCATCTTTTGAAGAGGCAATTAACCTACCCCATGAAAACTTGTTCCCAGATCCTGTGTCCTGGAAATCCCCGGGCTTCCAGTCTATCTCCCTGTTTATTACCCATCCTGGGAGGAGGACATGCCTGCCTCTCTGTCCTCCCTCAGGAGTGACAGTCTGGTTACAAACAGGTCCCATTCCCACCTTGCCATTAGGACTTTTGATGAGTTTTGCCTTCATCTCCTATAATCCCACTTTAGCTTTGTTCTCTGATTTCCTACCCTCCACTGCACACCATCATCCATAGTTTTAAGTATTTCAAACACTTAAAAACCTTTTAAGTCAGGTTCCTGGGGCCCACAGCATGCGAGGAAGAGCCCTGAGCTGGGAGTCAGATCTGGCTTCTCGTTTTGGCTCTGCCACATACTGGTAAGTTTCTCGTGTGATATAATAAATATATTTTGGTCTCTGTTTCTGGTTCCTGGCCTGGAGCTCCTAAAACTCTTGAAATTTCCCGAGTGACAGGGACAGTAAGTACATCTTTTGTCTAATATTTGGTCTTTAGCTTTAGTTTCTCATGCAGAGCTCCTGATTCTGTTGGAATTTCTTGGGTGATAGGAGTACCCTTTATTTTAATAAGTCTTGATGGGATCCTGGGTGGATGATGGTCACCAGAAAGACCATGCCATAGTTAGAAGCTTAGAACTCTTCAGTTTCCCATATCCTATCCTCAGGGAATTGTGGAGAGAGGGGCTGGAGACTGAGTTAATGACCAACCATGCCTACATGATGAAGCCACCATAAGACCCTCTGGACTTGGAGGGTCTTAGGGTGGTTTGGGGAGATTTCAGGTTGCTAATGTGGATGTTCCTGGAAGACAGCATGCCCACAGAAGGCATGGAACCTCCAAGCTCCTTCCCACATCCCATATCTTACCAGGTGCATCCCCCCATTTGGATATTCATTTGGTTGTTTTCTGTTTCCCTATCCTTTTTTTACACAGCAAACCAATAAATATGTTTTCTTGAGTTCTGTGGGCTGTCTTAGCAAATTAATGGAATTGGTGGAGAAGGCTGTAAGAACTCCTGATTTATAACCAGCTGGTCAGAAGTGCAAGTCAAGACTTGAGACTTGCAATTGGCATCTGAAATATGGACATTCTGTGGGACTGTGAAATCTGACACTATCTCCAGGTAGAGGCGTTAGAAGTAAATTGGATCAGAGGAACCCAGTGCCTTCAGGAGGGTATGTTTGTGTGTGTGGGGGTGGTGGGGGGAGGAAATTCATCCATCTGGTCATAGAAGTTTCCTGTGCTGTGTGGAGTGAGTGAGAGTAGGAAAAACACTTTGGGTTTCCTGTGCTTACACTCAACATCTCTGGACCTAGGTCTCTCCACAGAAAACTTCAACCAAGGAAAGAAAGGATGGGTACAATCTTCCTTGGCCCAGAATTCTGTGATTTGAGCAGGGGTGAGTTCTGAGCTGGTTATAAATAGAGAATATTATAAGAAATCAGAGAGTTGAGGGAAGGAGAGAGTGAGCCAGGGTGAGACCAGAACCTCACTAAAATCCAATGCTGAATGAGTTTGCAGCAGAATGAGAGAGTGGAGAGTCTTGCTATGAAGCCCAAGAGTGAACCTCCTCCCTCCCTGACTCCCCACCCAGGGCTGTAACTCACTCAAAATTGTATTGAGGCTATAAACTGCAAAGAGCTCCTCTTGAAGAATTTATGAGGGGCCTGAAAGCTCTATATTTGCTCCAGAGACATCAATTGTTTGTTTATAATGTATGCATGTTTAATTTGCAATAAAACTGGGAGGCACTACTACACAAACAGGCAACTCATCCACCCTCTAGTGCTGTCTTAGGAGGAGGATGGGAGAGGAGAAATTCAGGGAAAATTTATGACTTTGTTCTGTGAGTGGAAGAATTTTGAGTTGTTGCTTCTTTGATAAAGGGCTGGCCTGTTGTTTGCAGGATAGGAGACCCTGGGGTTTGAGTAGGAGGGGTTTATGGAGCTCTTAAATTTCTCCTTATCTCACATATTCCCTTCTCACAGTTCCACACCACATGAATCCTTCCCCAGATGATTTCTCCTTGTATGTCGGGCTTATAGGTAAAAAGCTGGGTCTCAGGCCTGTGAGTCAAAGGATAACTTCAGCTCCTTATTGTTATTTGAGGATAGAAACTGGGGAAATGGGAGTTTGGACAAGATGAGTTCTATACTGGCAGGTGGAGGGAGCCAGTTTTGGGGTGCTCTAGTGGAACATATGGCAATTGGGTCAGTAGCAGGGAGAAGAGAGTCAAGGCAAGGGCCAGAGTGAGAGGGCAAGAACCAAAATTTGCTGCAAGTTTCATAGGCCAGGCTTGATGCAAATGCTTTAAATATAGGACTTCTTTAAACGCACTTGGGAACTCAGGGAGGCTGGGATTATTACCCTCACTTTATATAAAGAGAAGCTGAGTCACAAGGAGAGTTAAGTTCACACAGTTAGTGAGTGGTAGAATATGTCTGACTATGTCAGACATGTCTGACTATGAAAGCCATTTCTGTGAGCCATTGTGACATATGACTTTACTGTGATTGGTCTTATGGAAAGAGCAGCTTCGTTGTGGACCAGGGTGATACTCAACTATTCTCCCTAGTGAGGGGTTCTGGGGTATAGAGAAATCAGATCCTGGGTAGGGTGTGGAGGATCTTTTGTCTTCACTACCAAGAACTTTTTTTTTTTTTTTTTTTTGGTATTGGGGATTGAACCCAGGGACTTGCACATGTGAGGCAAGCACTCTACCAACTGAGATATATTCCCAGCCAAAAAGAAATTTTTGGGGGGAGTACCAGGGATTGAACTCAGGGGCACTCGAACACTGAGCCACATCCCCAGCCCTATTTTGTATTTTATTTAGAGACAGGGTCGTGCTGAGTTGCTTAGCACCTCACTTTTGCTGAGGCTGGCTTTGAATTTGGGATCCTCCTGCCTCAGCCTCCGGAGCTGTTGGGATTACAGGCATGTGCCAACGCTCTCGGCTTCACTACCAAGGATTCTTGATGCTTAGATCATGGGTGTGCTATGGTCCTCTTTACAGAAGGGTACAGAGCTCAGTTTTATTAGTCAAAGGCATGGAGGCAATTGTGATGTTTGGGCATCTGTGTGCCATATTCGGTCACAGTCCAGTGAGGAAATATATTCTGAAGTACCCAAGCATGAAGGTCCTCCTTTAGAATGAAAGTTTCATGACATCAAGGACTTTCTATATTTTTCTACTTTGGTTCTGTAGCATCTTACATAATGTCTTCCAGAAACTTAATTAATACTGTAGAATTTATTATTGAATCAAGAAAGAAGCTTTGGGGACATCATTCTTTTGGAAGTTGGGGACTTTCTCTGTTATGCTTGGTTTAATAGTTGGCTCCCCATGTTTCAATGTTGGAACTGGAGATATCACATTCCATAGTTCTGTTGCTACCCTACAAAGCCTTATTTCAAAGTTGCATCATAGGTCTTTGGGCTTCCTCTGGGGTCAGGTAGATTGTTCCCTTTCCTGGTAGCTGAGGCAGGGAAAAGAAACCCCCAACACATGTCCCTTGTTGTCAGGATCTGAATCCCTCACTGCTTCATTCCTGAAGAGAACATGTATGGAGCTTGTGCCCATTGTCCCTGCCCTCTGGGAGGATTATCTGAGAAGCAAGTCAATGCAATGAAACTAGGAGAGCATTTGGAAGAACTGGGGTCCCTGGGAAGGAGGGGGTACTCTAGTGGTAGTGTTCTAGAAAGACTGAGCAGAAGAGGAATTAACTGACTTGCTAGGAATCCCCTTGCTTAGAGCTCAGTGAAGCTGAGGGTGATGATTTACTCTTATGGCTGCCCACTGTCATGAGTCTGGATGAAAGGCATTACCAAGGAAGCATTTTGTCCCTTACCTAACACTTCCATGGGGATTACTCTTTCAAGCCACCAAAGGTTGCTTTTACAATCAAAATTCATCTCCTCAATATATGGCCATGGCAGAATCTGCCTCAATACATGTGTTTAAGTGGTCTCCAGTACAAAGCTCTCATCGACCTGTTTTCTGCTCTGTGACCCAAACCTGACAACCCCCTGGTGTCAGAACCAGCCCACACCCACCAGGCTGGCAGAGAGGATTTCATGTCCTCTTTGGATTCATGTTTGCATCTAATTTTCCCCAGACAGCCCCCGAGTGGTACAAGAGATTAGCAATAGTTAGGCACAAAAATATGCTATGCAAATGTCTTGAAACGCCCCAGGAAGAGGAGTTCCTGCCTGAAGCTCTGAACTCAGGTTGTTTACCCGATGCTGTGAGCCATTCACATAAGATCATTGGCTCTGTGAACATTTTCTCTGAATTTGACATGTTGGTGCCACTTTTGGCCATTGTAGTTTTGACTTCACTTATTTGGTGCCATATCAGCAGCCACTGTTGCTGAACAATATAGAGCCTTCCTGGTTACAACTGAAATCAGTGGGCTCACCTAGACTCCCCTGCTCCTCTTTCTGAAGACCTTCTCTGCCCCTCCTGCTGGATGACATGCAGTGGTGCTTGTTTAGTATGGCCCCACACAGGGACCACAGCCTGGTCCCCTCATCATGTGCTCTTTGCATTTTAGAACTCAGTGCCACCTTAGTGTGTTCAGAGAGCTTTCCTGGAACCTGTCTTTTTCAGACCCACATCTTGCAGGCATCCCAGCATACCCTGGGCGGCTCTTGGGGAAGTGGGATAGTGTTGCCAGGAAGTGGATGCACTTGTCCCTGCCAGTTCCCACCTGGCTTCATCTGCAGTGCCATAACTCTGGCATTTCTCTCTCAGCCCCTCACTTACTGAAAAATTGCATTGTGCTGTGGATGACTGCAAATTGGGAGTTTCCTGGAGATGTTTTAGAGTAGCAGCTGTGACTGAGTGACTAATCAGATGGTCTGCAAGCCATTTGGAGTCTGTACCCCAGGCTACACCCAGGCTGGAAAGACTCAGAAATTTAAATGAGAACCCCTGAGGAGTGGACTCTTGTGAACACCCCCAGGGTTTTATTACTGCACATCCTGTTCTGCCACACATTCCTCTCTACCAGTGCCTCCCTCCACCTCTGCCGGTAGAGGCACTGTCTAGAGGGAGAAGCTCTTCTGCCATCCAAGTAGACCCCTCCTGGCCAGTGCTGCTGCTGCTGCTGCTGCTGCTGCTTTTGCTGAGTCCTACTGCTTTCATAGCCCCTTGATTTTGGCTTCCAGTGTCAATCAATTAATTAAGCAATATTGAATATCTCCCTGTAAACTTCCTTTGATTACAAAGTAAAAATCCAGTTCAATCTATTTTTACATATAAGAAGGGAGTTTGCCATAAAGACGTAAAGGTGTGTCATAGTACAGGAATGTAGCCAGCCTCAAGCAGGGGAAGATCACTAGGCAGTGTCTGAAAAATTGTCATGAACCCGGAGATAGCTCATTGGATCCCTAGTCTCTGCTTGAACATCTGTTCCATTCTCATTTCTTGGAAAGCTGGCTTTCTCTGCTTTCAGTTCATGTGTTAGGTACAAGAGGCTGCTCTCAGCTCCCAACTCATTCATTGAAAAGAGCAGCCCCCGATGCTGCAGAATCTAGTAGTCCTTATTCCAACAGGGGAAGTGGATTGATTGGATTTGAATTGCATATCCAACTCTTGTCCAATAAAACTATGGCAAAGGGACCAGGACTGTGAATGCAAATCCTCAGAGGACTGCTGCTGGATTGCCAGGTCATTTTAAGTGGTCATTGTGAATTGAAAGGTCTCTATGGTGTGTTGCCAAGTGTGGGGATTACACAGGTGAGTACTCGGGGCCTGTTTTTGAGAAGCTCACAGTTAAGAGGGAAGGATAAATGTACATCAAATGCAATGAAATAAATCAGGGATTTTCAATTGGGGATGGATTATTTTGCCCCTTGGAAACATTTAAGAATGTCTGGAGATATTTTTGGCTGTCACGTTGAGAGTATGTGTTTGGGTTGCTACTGGCATTTAGTGGGTTGAGGCTGGGATGCTGGGGATGCTGCTAAACACCCTACGGTCACACAGCCTCCATAATAGAGAATTATCTGGCCCCAAATGTCAATGGCATAGAGGTTGAGAAGCCCTGAAATAAAGTAATTGTATAACATGCAAATATATTTTTAATGACTATGGCCTGACCAACTTTCTCCAAAATTCCTCTGCCCTTTCTCCTAGTGAGCCTAAGATACTTGAGGAAAGGGAACCCCAACTAGCTCTACTTCTCAGAGTTCCATCTGCAGATTAGACACCTCCTCCTCCCACACATGTACATAAGGCTCCATACCTCCTTCTCGCATGCATACACACACGGCCCCAGGCTCTTCTTACATGCAGAGTCCTTACTTCTATTTCTGTCCTTGAGTGTAGGACTGGAACCTGGAGGGTGGCTGCATGGGGGAGAGCAGCTGCTCCCCATCATGCCTGTGTGCTGGAGTCCACTAGGAAACTGTGGGCAGGCCCAGCACACACTCAGGCCAAGGCCCCAGCTCCAGAGCTGTTGGTTTCACTGGTAATTTTTTTTTTTAATGTGGTAGTGTAAGAATCTGGACATTAAAAGGCAAGTGACTCACTCGAGATGGAGATTCAACTAAGAGATTTTATTGGGGGGCTGCCTGAAGGGGAAGGAAAGGAGAGGCAGAGAGAAGAGAGAGGAGAGGAGGAGGGCAGAAAGAAAGAGAAAGAAGAGGGAGAGGGCAGAGGGGCAGAGAGGGAGAGAGGAAGAGGGGAAGAGGGCAGAGTGTGATCTTGCAAGCTTTGGCTTAAGAAGGGTTGCGTAGGTGATGTGGCAGGTGCTGATTGGCAGGGTGACTCAGGAACAGTGAGTGGACATGGTGTCTAGTGGGAATTGGTTGAGAAGACCTTTGAATTTGGCGCTCTTCGGCTTGGCGCCCTTTGGAGAGGAGGGGCAGGGGTATGGGATTCCATGATGTTCTCGTGAGAGGGAAACTTAACTTCAGTGGGGAGCCTCCAACACACCCAACATCCCTCCTTTTTTGTTGGAAGTAGGGCGATGAGATGTCTGGCTACTTCCTGCTGGAGAGGGACGAGTGTGAAGGAAGGGAGGATGGTCAGGGTGCAGGGACAGGAGAGGCATAGCCGTAAAGGGCAGGGCGCTGAAGATGTGAATTTCTTTGGGGCTGAAATCGATGAAAGTTCCTCGAAGCCATAGGTCATGGATGGTCTTGATCCAATCCTTATCCCTGCAAATGGGGGGAATCAGCCAGCTGTCCTGCCGGAGGGCCTCCACGAACTCCATGATCCAGGTGCGCCACATGATGAGCCTAAAAACACCAAAGATACCCAAAGGCAAGGAGAAGAAGAGGGAAGAGGAGACACCACATTAGCTTCTGGCCGGAGGTCCAGTGAGAGGGACTGGCTGAGAAAAGACCAGCGGTCAGGAGGAGGCACATGGAAACGTATGGGCCTAAAAACCCTGGGTGACAGGCCAGCAAAGTTTTCCAGCTGTGTTTCTGTTTTGTAGCTCCATATCCACGATGGCGAAGTTCCATCAGCTGTTGGTGAGGCCTTCATGTAAGGGACAGGTGTCCTCTGAGGTAGCAAGTAGCTGGAAATCCCTGAGGAGAAGCTGGTTAAAGGTCTGATTAGATATTTTGCCTATTTGATTCTGCAGGAATTTATGATTCATGGTAAAAAGGCACAAAACAAGAAAATCCCAATTATTGGGATAATCTGGGATGTCTGAGGAAGCGTACAAAGTAGGTGTGAAGGAAGTGGATGCCAGGAGGGTGGCAAAGAGAAGGGTGGAACTAGAGTGAGGCATGTTGTTGTGAGGGCTTCTTAGGATGAGAAAGGTCCTCCTTGGGAAGGGGGGAAGGAACCCTCAGGCGTGAGATGTGGAGCTTTAAAGGATTCCCAGGAGTGGTGGAGCAGATGTATTTGGGGGAGGAGGATGGTGGACGGTCAGCCTGGGCTCCCTCGGTTGGAGGCGGGGCTGGTTTCAGCCTGGAAATGTGAATCCATAAAGTCAGTTTGCCTGGGGACTCCTGTAGGCGGGCAGCGGTGGGAGTGCATGAGATAACCCTTAAGGGGCCCTTCCATTTAGGTGTCAGGGTAGGCATTTCACTAGAAGGAGGAGAGAAATATACCCAGTTGCCTGGGGTTAAGGGGAAAGAGACGTATGACCTGGAGGGATCAGGTAATAGAGTTTCCTGGTGTTTCCAAATCTGTGTTTGGATGAAACTAAGAAGGGGATGACTGAGATGTTCTGGAAGGATGCAGGGTGAAGGAGTTACCCCAGGTGGTAAGGGTGGGCATCCATACATCACCTCAAAAGGGGATGCTTGAGTGGGCCTTTTGGGGAGTGCCCAAAAGTGAAGCAGGGTGACTGGGAGAAGTTTCTCCCAGTTGAGATGTAGTTCGAGGGAGAGCTTGGTGAGGCTCTCCTTTAGTATGCGGTTAACACGTTCTACCTGCCTGAAGAAGTGGGATGATAGGGGATGTGTAGGTTCCAGGGAATGTGGAGAGCCTCAGCAATGCGTTGTGTGATTTGAGAGGTAAACTTGGGACCATTATATGATTGCAAGGAGGTAGGGACCCCGAATCTTGGGATGATATCTGAGAGCAAAACAGAGGCGACCGTGGATGCCCTTTTGTGGGTAGTTAGAAAAGCTTCCACCCATCCTGAGAAGATGTTTACAAGGATGAGGAGATAGAGATACCTCTTGACCCTGGGCATGTGTGTGAAATCCAATTGCCAGTCGGCTCCTGGGAATTGTCCTTGAGCCTGGTGGGCAGGAAAGGAGCCTGGGTTGAGAGGGGTATTTGGTAATGTTCTTTACGGTCAAAATTTGAGTGTTGTAAGGGGAGTGGGTAGGTCTTATTTTAAGCCCTTGTACCATAGGTCCTTAATAATGGGCTGTAGGCCCTGAAGACTGCTAGTTGGAAGAGGATATTGAGGTTGACAAGGGAAATGCTGAGGGTCCTTAAGATGAATTCTGACAGGAACACAGTGAGCCAGAGAGGGGGTGGAAGTCCCCAACTCGAGGGTTTACTTCTGGAGGGAGAGAAGGAGGGGAACCCATAGATGTGTGGGTTGCTTCTGCAAGGGCAAGGATAAACGAAAATCTGGGATGGAATGTGATGGAGGCATGGAATTTGGCTAAGATGTCCCTTCCCAATAGGGGAATGGGGCAATACCAAAACCGGTGGGAGAAAGGATGGTGGTAAAACCTACAAGAGAGTGTAGGAGTTTTAAGGTGAAGGATTGTTTTGTCCCCCTACCCTGACAATGGGGGAACAGGGTGGAACAGGAAGTCCCCAAAACTCCCTCAAGACTGAGTAAGTGGCCCCTGTGTCTAAAAGGAAGTTAATCAGATGTCCATCCACCATAATAGTGACCCTGGGTTCCTGAAAGGTGATGGTGGTCATTGGGGAGGGAGTCCCTAGGCCCCTTTCAGTCATCTGTTGCCAGCCCCAAAACATCCAGGTCTGGGCTTGGGGTGGATCCGACTCCCCTTTGGGGATCAAGGCAGTCCATGGCTCAGTGACCACTTAATTGGCATTTAGGGCATGGATGCGTAGGTGGCCTGGGATTCGGGCACTCTCATGCCCAGCATCCCTCTGTCCCACACTTAAAACAGGGCCCAGGGGCCATCTTGGGTGGTAGTCATTTGGCTGAAAATGAAGGGGCCCGTGGTCCCCATAGAGCCTGTGCCAGAATCTGGGTTTTTTGCTTTCTGGCCTTCTCATCCCGGTTATGGTGTTGTAGGGACAAACGAGGTAAGGCACTGAAGACAGCAGGAAACAGTTTTATTTGGCTGCAGCCAGGTTCAGAGGGCACAGCCTTTGCTGTAATCAATTTATCCCCTGAACCCTGCGTTCAGGTAGTTTCAGAGTTTTATACCCAGCATGTAAGGGGAGGGGCTCAGAAGTTCATAGTCTGCAGAAGTTCACATAAAAGCAAATTTTTCTTTCACTGTTTGGGCAAGTTAACTCTTCAAGGACAACATCTGAAGGGGGGAAAGCTTCTTCTCCCCTTTCTTTCCTCCCCCTGCCAGCTGTTAGCATGGAGCCCATTTGTAACTTATCTTAAAAATGTAGACATCTCTGTGAAGCCCCAGCTCAAGGCCAGAGGCCTTGTTTGCGCATTTCTTCAAAGTACTATACTGGATATGTTTGTGAAAAACTAGTAAGGGGGTGTCCAGCACCTGGAGTGCTGGTATCTTCTCCGCCACTGGCCAAGTAAACAGGGCGACACGAAAATAGGAAGTTTATCTACATTGAACTCTTTTGCAGAGCCTCTTTTGCTGATAGTCCTAAAATCAATCTGGGCGAAGATTTCTGGAGAGGCCCAGTTAAGACTTTTCAGTGGATAAAGGGGGTGCCATTTCAATAAGGCTGTGGCCAGGACTTTAGTCTGAGGGGTTAAGGGTCCCCGTTCCAGGTTTTTAAATTTCGAGGTAGCTCTGGGAGAAGAAGTAGGTCATTAGGAGCTGCCTCCCATCAGGGGTCTCAGGGTCTAAATTAGTGTATTGCTGGAGAGTCTTAGTCAATCTATCTATGAAGGTGGAAGGGTTCTCGATTTTTGTCCTGAATGATTTCTTGGAGGTTTTCAAAGTTTACCGCCTTCTGAGCCACCCGTCTGAGTCTGGCAACTAGCCAGGTGGAAATTTGGTCCCTCAGGGCTAATCCTGCAGCGGTATTGTAGTCCCAATTAGGGTCCTGATCGGGAACTGCCTGGGAGCCTAGAGGGTGGTTTGATGGGCCTCATCAGCATAATTATGGGCTTGTTCCCAGACTGGCCTGAGTTCTGGGATAAGGGTATTGGTCAGGATCATGTAAGTGTCATAAAAAGTGAGACTGTAGGCTTGGAGTAAGTACTGAAACTCCTTTATGTATGCCCAGAGTTGGTGGTGTAGGAACCCAAGGGTTTTTAAATCTGTGAAAGGTCCACTATGGAGAAGGGCACATGGACCCTAAGGATCACTTCTGCCCCAGCAAAGGAGTCATAGTAGGGTGTGGCTGGACAGACTGTGTGCAGACACCGGTGACAACAGGACTGAAGAATGAAGTGGGGGCAGGGCCTGAAGAAAGAGGAGCCAAAGGGACGGGGACTGGCACAGACCAGGGAAGAGGAGAGTGAGGGGAGGGGTTTGGGCAACAATATGGCGGAGGCTAGTTGGCTGGATTGAAATTCCTGGATGGGGAGGCAGAAAGAGAGGAGGGTTTATAAGCCAAGAGGACATGCTTTGGGTTGCAAGAGAGACGGATTCCAGCGAAGGAGGAAGAAAGCCTGAATATATAAAATCTCTGCCCATTTTTTCCATCTCTCACAATAGTTATAGAGATCCCGCAAAATGGCGGGGTCTAAGGACCCATAAGAGGGCCAATGGTTTTGGTTATTTAAGGGATAATTGGGCCAATCCTGAGTAGAGAATTTCTTGGGGTTGATCTTCGGGGTTTGGCTGAGGGTGTCCAAATTGTCAAGGAGGCATTTGAGAGGGGAGTCAGCCGGCAGAGAGGAGGCGCCCCCCATGGGGCTGTGAGGAAGGGTATGATATGTTGACTGGAGAGGCGTCCTGTTTGAGCCAGTGAGACTTCAGGCCCAGGATATGGCGAAAATCCTCTGGTGAGGGGCCCTCCTGGAGGGCCCAGGGAGCTATGGGTCACCTGGCGCCAGGGTTTCGGACTGAGGGGGGAGGAGGAGACCCAGGCTTGAGGAGGGGAGGGCGTTTGCCAGAGGACCACTGCGACAGTGAAGGTCTGGGTGGGGTGTATTCCTCCCCACGAGACACCACAGGGGCTGCCGGACGATCAACAGCCAGTTTCCTGTTACTGTGCCTCGGTGGGTTTAGGAGTCCCTACGGGAACTCACCACTTCCTAGGCCGATGGTGGATGTGAAGGAGGCGGTTTGGCGGAGGTTGGTCTCTGCTCAGGTGATGATCTCCGGTGGGATGCGGGTCCTGCTTAACAGCAGGAGAGTCCCATCCGAGTCACAGCACCAATGAAAGGCGAGTGACTCACCCCAGATGGAGATTCAACCAAGAGATTTTATTGAGGGGCTGCCTAAAGGGGGAGGAAAGGAGAGACAGAGAGCAGAGAGAGGAGGGGAGGAGGGCAGAGAGAAAGCAGAGAGAGAGAAAGAAGAGGGAGAGGGCAGAGAGGAAGAGGGAAGAGAGCAAGAGAGGAAGAGAGGAAGAGGAAGAGAGTGTGAGCTTGCAAGCTTGGGCTTAATGAGGGTTGCGTAGGGGACATGGCAGGTGCTGATTGGCAGGGTGACTCAGAAACAGTGAGTGGACACGGTGTCCAGTGGGGATTGGTTGAGAAGACTTTTGAATTTGGCGTTCTTCGGCTTGGCGCCCTTCAGAGAGGAGGGAGAGGGGTAAGGGATTTTGTGATGCTCTCCAAGGCGGAAACATAACTTTAGCAGGGAGTCTCCCACATACCCAACAGGCATGGCTACTCAGAAGAGCAGGGTGAGGTCATCTGTAGAGCTCTTTGACTTTGGAGAGACCCTAACCCTCACAAAGCCTTCATTTTCTCATCTGTAAAGCGGGGGAAACACCTCCTAAGGCTGTTAAAAAGTAGTGAATGTGTAAATGTCCTGTTCATCTTAAGCTCTGGCCAGCTCTGGTCACTCATGCAGAGATACCTCTTTGCAACACCACTTTCAAGGTTTCCATGAAGTGTAAGAAATGGTAGCCTGAAAACAGGACAGCTCACCTTGGAGGGTGATGGACTGCTGGCTCAGAGCACATTCATTTAAGTAACTGGAGGGAGCCCAAGTCCTGGGTACTTAATTGGGCAGGGACTCTACAGTCACAGATCCAAAGTACTCTCCCCTTTAAATGCAAAATCCTTTTTCTTTTCTTTTTTTTTTTCTGGAAAAAATTATGGAGAATATTCAGGAGAATTGGAATCTCTTAAATAACATGTGAAGGAGGGCAGCAGCAGAAACCTTGGTAATGAAGGGAATCCAGGGGGTTCTATTTTTAAAGCACACAGGTCCATGACTGCATTTCATCAACAAAATGGCGCTGATGGAAGGCCAGGCTCTGCCACTGGCAGGGCGAAGGCTGGCGCCTCCCCTCGGGAGATGTCTGTCAGAAGCGTTGATTCTATTCCACAGATGCGTCTTCAGAAGTAAAAGACGATTCCACGCAAAACGAAAACAGTATGTTTCTGACAGACAGGTAAATGCCCCTTTGCGCAGGCACTAATAACACGTTTGTCAGGGAGGCGAGGAATCTCAAACTTATTTTTGATACAGATTCAATTGCTC
Source organism: Spermophilus citellus (assembly GCF_964194105.1). NCBI lineage: Eukaryota > Metazoa > Chordata > Mammalia > Rodentia > Sciuridae > Spermophilus > Spermophilus citellus. The sequence continues at coordinate 205,523,411 of NC_138183.1, read as the reverse complement.
CTTTAATCCCAAATAACCACTCCATAACTGTATGAAACAGAGCAGCCTAAGGATAATTGCCAAAATGGGAAAGAGGCAAACCCACTGCTTTCTGTCTTGAAAGGATTTAGCCTGCCTTTCAAAAGTAGTGTGTGTAAGAATTGCTCACAACTAGCATAATGCCTCCTCTGCTTCTCCCCACTGCAGACAGGCTCAGAAACCATCCATTTATCACATGCCCGGGAGAGAATGGAAAGTACTCTTTTGTAATCCCACCATTGCCCTGAAAGTATACAGATTGAAACATCAAAAATTCATAGAATAATAGATGTGAAAGATGGAAAAGAGGCACTGGGGTCATGGATTCTGTCTCGAGCGGTCCAGACAGCAGAAGTAATGATCATCCTGGACCCAGACAGCACCTTGCACCTGCAGCACAGCTGGGGTGGCTCAGAGTGCTTGCAAATGGTTTGTTTTAGATGGAGGATGTTTATTCTTCCAAAGCCCGACTCTGATTGGCATTCAGGCTGCATTTACTCAATACTTCCCTGTTCCTCTTCTCCAGAGAGTTCTTTTAGGATTCTGAGACTTCGTGCTGAACAGAGACAAACCCACCCAGGCATATGGGAATTTTTGTTCATAGTCAAGGTAAGAGGTAAAGGCCAATAGTGAGAACACTAGGATTCTAACACCTGTGCTAGGGAGGTGCCCCAAAGTCATGGTCTAGATGTTTGGAATAGGATCACAGACATTTCAATTGTTTTCAAGAGTGTGCTTTGGCTGTCAGTCTGTATTTACTGAAGTATAATCTATGTCAGGCCCTGTGCTAGAGGTACAGACAAAATGAAACAGGACTTAGACCCTCTTTATAGCACTTTCTAGTTTAGTGAGGCTTCTAAACAAGGAGTTTTAAAACAATTGGAAGGGCAGCGACAGAACAATACATGATGTATCACGTGGCACAAGAAGGACCATCAGACCCAGCCTAGGAGTGGGGATGGTTAGTCATTAGGACTAAGCTGGGAATAGTGAACAAGGGCATAGAGACAAATTTATGCAGTGGAGAAAAAAGAAAAAAACCTCAACAACTTATAGGAGAGAGATTTAGAAGAGGATCATATTTTATTCTTTAACATGTTAGACCTTGTGAAATTGGATGTGACTCTGCTTCCATCATTTATCATGTTAGGGAAGGACCCATAAATACATAATCTTCTGAAGTGCTTGGTGGTAATCATTTGAACCATCAAAAGATCAGGCTGGCTGTGTTGGAGGGTCAATCACTAAAAGAGGTAACAGGTGAGGGTGATGGGATAGCAATGTTTGTTCCTATAATTTTATGACCAAAGCAACCCTAAATGTGTCAAAAGCTCCCCCAAACTAAGCACTGATTCATATTCCAATTAGGAGAGAAGAGGGGGTGCTCTCCAGACTTCTCAGGATTGCCAGGCAGTGGCTCATGGACATGGCTGCTTGGAGACAGAGGCTGTTTGGTCACAGTTAAGGTATAAACTTGGCACAGCTGAGACAGCACCATGGTCATGCTCTGGCACATGCACGGTGAAGCTCAGTCCTGAATTGTCTCACCCTGGGTCCTGCACTTCTACCACGGTATGCATCTTTCTACCTGTTTTTGTCTTGATAGTTCAGGTGACTTGTCTATTCCCTGTACCCGTCTGTGATTTGGCCTTATGCATTTGATACCTAGTAGGGCAGTCACTGCTGTTTGTGCTGTCATTGCTGTTGCTGCCTCCATTCCCTTCTCTGTTCTATTGCCCTTCCCACCATCAGACTAGACCTTGGACCCCAGGGAATGGAGGCCATAGTAGAAATGGGAACAAAAATGAACGAAATTATCTTGACCTAAGAAATTGGTTTGCAAGAATCTTGGTTAACCAGTTCCTTTTACTTCTACTATACTAATAGAGGAAAAAGAAAAAGAAAAATCTTTGTATTTAAAGATACAAAAGAGTTGGGAGTAAAGGAAGACAGTACAAGCAGGTGAGGGTCATTGAGAAAGGGGTCCCTAGTGTTAGCTCCAATTTGGTGATGTAGGGGCTGTATCTCTAGAAAGTATTGGGGATTGTGTGTCAAGGACCCCTGGGTGGTGGCAGCTTGCTGGCAATTCCATGCTGCCATGGTGCAGGGGCAGGAAAATGAAATTGCTGTATGGGTGGGTATTAGGGTAGGGTAGAGGACCTCAGGCAGACCTGCTGAGTTCTCACTGCTCTCAGCAGCATGGGAGAGCACTTGAATTTTCTTATGCTCCTGGGATGGAGGTGGGAGTTAGCTGAGAGTGTCAGAGATCCAGAAGAAGCCCCTTAGCCAAGATCAGAAAAGTCAATTTTCAAAACTTTGATCCCACCTTCCCACTCACATTTATCTTGCCAAGTAAGTCACATGACTGAACCTGTTAGGGCAAAGTGGGATTTGGCCTCGGTGTATTTTTTTTTTTTTGGTGTTTTTATAGAAAGAACAGCAAAGTCACAATGAGAGGGAATGGATCCAAGGAGGGTGGAGAACTGGAGCTATTAATACCATCAGCCACAGCAGGCAAATGAAAAGAGGGTCAGGATCAGGTATTGAGTAAACCACATTCGTATTATGTCAGCTAACTTGGATATCAGGTTTAGAGCTTAGTACAGAGCAGGAATGTTTTAGGAACAGATTGGGACAGAATTTAAAGGAGATGGCCAAATATATAGCTTACTCTTGAATTTTTAAATACCTTGAATAAATGCAGGTGTGATGACTCTGGTCTGAACATGTTGTATAAAGTTGCTTAAATAATGGGTTCGTGCTTACCACCTGGGTGATTTAAAAGACATGAGCTGTAATTCAGCTTCCCAAACTAATTTCCCTTCAGAAGAATGGTTAGCCAATATATTGAAAGCCTCATTAAGGTACTTTTGGGTACTTAGATATATATAGGCCATTGATATTTAGAGACTATTCTATCGGTTCCATATCTTGCTGGGAAGCATCCTCTGTGGATCAATTCACTAAGTGGAATAAATGTAGTGGTCCACATAAATCAAGAGCATGAGATTTCATAGTCTTCTGTCAAGTCTCCTTCCTTTCACTCTGTCGCTTCCAACTCCTTCCAGCTATTACCCTGTGTGAGCTCAGACCTCTCCATTTCTTAGCTAGTCCTGATAGCAGGAAGTACTTGGTTGGATAGGTTCCACTGTGGATGGAGTTCATTAGTAAAATGTTGTAGAACTGCTATTTGAGGGTGACAAGTGTCTGGAGAGCACCTAAGCCATAGATTTCCTACCCCAACTCTTAACACTTGTCTAGGGGGAGCCTTTCATTTTGAGACCTTGTTCATAATCTGGGCAGAATTGTGTCAAATGCAAGTCAAAGGACTTAGCAGTCACATCTTCATAACTGATTCTTAAGCTGCCCGACTCCATATCCAGACTTCCTGTACCTTTACCTGTTCTCCAACTCTCATATCAGGGCAGTGCTTTTTCCTCACACTCCCCTTCTCCCAGCCTCTGACCATGAGGGCTCTTAGTTCTCACATGGTATCCTCCTGATTGATGTAAGCATGGCTTGAGTGGACTTGTCATCTTGGCATTTTTTCAGAACCCACATTGATGAGATACTATGTGATTTGCCCCATGAGGAAGTGTCCTTGGTGAGGTGTGTGTGAGTGGGGCAAGGGGCTGCATATATATGTGCATCTCTTCTCTGATTTTAGCTCTGAAAGGACCATGAGCAGAAGGCTCTTGGTCTTCCAAACACAATCAGGCTCTGATCTGAGCATCCCAGACAGCCAAATTTACAGTCCTGAGCTCAGTGCTTGTCAGTTCATTTCTCCTGGGGAATGGATAGATCCCACCCTTGTGTCTTCCTATGATTGGCGGGAGCCTTGTGAAAGATTTGATTGACTACAATTTTGATGCTGTTGCTTACTTGGGCTTCAAGTGTTACCAGCTATCTGAACTTCATCCCATTAATTTTCTCAATTCTCTAAATAGAGTCCCTTTGATTTCTGTGCTTTGGATGATCCAGATCTCTCAACTGGACCAGCCCCTTACAGCCAGGTCACTTCCCCAATGGCAGCCAAACTAATCACAGCTTTCTTTCTTTAAATTTTTTTAATTCAAGGATTTGTTTATTTTTGTTTGCATTTTTGGCTTTTATTTAGATATACATGGCAGTAGAATGTACTTTGACATATTATACATAACTATAATATAACTTATTCTAATTAGTATCACATTCTTGTGATTGTACATGATATGGAGTTATACTGGTCATGTATTCACACATGAACATAGGAAAGATATGTCCGATTTATTTTACTATCTTTCCCAAGCCCATCTTCCTCCCTTCCCTTCATTCCCCTTTGGCTAATCCAATGAACTTCTATTCTTCCCTCACCCTCCCACCCCTCATTGTGGAATTACCTGTACCCTATGTCCACATGTCAGGCAGAACATGCAGCCTTTGGTTTTTTGGAACTGGCTTATTTCACTTAGTATGCTAGTCTTCAATTCCATCCATTTACTGGAATTTCATTCTTCTTTATGGCTGAGTGATATTCTAATCCCAGCTTTCTCTGCCTCTACTCTGCTTGTTCGGCCAATGTTCCTTACTCTGTTTCTCTTCTCCAGCTGGAGGAATGACACTGGAAGAAAGATGTCCAGAATGAGATCAGAAGGGATGACATTGCCTCTTTCCAGATTTGAACTCACAGTTTAATCAATAACAGCAGTGCAAAGCCTGAGCAGATGCCTCAGGAAAAGAATCAACTGCAAGTGGAGAGGAAACCTGAAAATAAAAGATTGCAAAATATTTTCTTAAAAACCCCAATCTTCAGAGATGATCACTCTGTAACATTTACCGAAATGTCAGTATTCTCTAAAGCTCTCAAATACCCATCCTGGTGATTAAGAAATCAATAATTAACATGCAAATCTGAAAGCTCTAGGCAAATTGAATATTAATTACTGACTTCATAAGTGGAGGCTGCTCAGCAGTATGAAAATAGTTCAGGATAATTAGGATTTAACAACCTTCAGACATAAAGAAAATAAATACAGGGTTCTTGATGAATGACTTTATTTTTATTTCGTTGTTGTATTATAAACATTCTTGGTTTTTCCAAGACCTAGGAGAGAGAGTGAGAAAGGGTGGTTTTGAATACTTAGTATATATCATTGTGATAACTCCTTTCTACCTCCTTCTGCTACTGAAATCCTTTGCGAAATATTAGGTAGATGTTCAAGTTCTGTAGTCTAAGGTTGCAAGGTAACCCATGTGCATTGAGAACCAAGAAGCACTGCAGAGCAGGGCTAAAGAATGACTGGGATTAATGGTTAAAGGAAGCCGTGATTTTAGATCAGCTCATTGCTGCTATGCCTGCCCCTATTCTTAAGAACCTGAGTACCGCCTCCTTTATTTTAAAATTCATTTCCACATCAGATCTCATATTTCAGTCACTGTATTTCAGGCATATTCTGGCTTCATCTCTTCCTGATCTGTGTCTTGGCTTTCTTTCCTGGCTCCACCTGCTCTTGGTCGCTGGCACTCACTCCTGATAAGTTCCTCAGTTACAGACATCTGGCCCGGTGGGTGGGTGGTACTTGGTATTTTCTCTAAGGCAATCTGTACCTGTAAGTTTAAGCCCCTTTTGTGTATAGTATTTGGTGAACATCACCATTTCAAGTGCAGCTATTCATAGATTTTCGTCAAAAGGGAATATCCACATGAAAAAAAAAAAAACCTCATAAATCCTCTGTGTATTTTCACCGGCTCAGGAAAGTACACCCAGCAACACTCCTGAAGACCCCAATGCCTCCTCTCAGTCCTTATCCTCACACTCCTTCTCAAGGGTCAATATAATCTTGAATTTAACATCTTAGATTTTTAAAAGACATTTTTTAGATGCTGTAAGTTATAAATAGAATGACCTGAGGTTTTCTGTGCTTTTTTTCATTTGTGTTGTGAGATTCAAGCATGATGCTGCATATGGCAATAGTTCATTTTGTTGCTATATTCTTTTATATAATATACTATGATTTATTTATCCATTCTAATACTGATGGGCATTTATATAATGGGCATTTATATAATTTCTGTCTTTTGGTGAAGTTGCTAAGACATGGGTAGAAAACCACTGTAGAAAACTGTTTGACAGTACTGCTAAATTTAAGTGCCTGCTTAACTTTAGCAGTACTGTCAAACAGTTTTCTACAGTGGTTGTACAAATACACACTCCTTGCAGCAGGATCTGAAAGTTCCTGTTTTTCTATCTCCTTGCCAACATTTGATATTGTTTTATCTTTCCCTTTTTATTCATTCTGTAGGGTGGGTTTTGGTATTTATTGCAGTTTTAATTGACATTTTCTTGAAGAACATATTTCATGTGTTTATTAGTGATTTGGAAATCCTTTTCTATTGGACTATCTGCCTTTTTTCTTACTTTAAAAAAGACATTCTGTATATCTGCTTGACATAGTTCTTGGTGGGTTATATATACATATTGCAATCATATTTCCCTGGCTGAAGGCTTGCTTTCACACCTCTGTGTTTTGCTTTTCATAAATAGAATTTCTTAATTTTAATGTAGTCCACTTTATCAATCTTTTTCTTTGTGAGAAGTAAGTTTCATGTCTTATTTAAGAAATCTTTGGCAACTTCAAGGTCTTGAGAATATTTCTTTGTGATTTTTTTTCTAGAAGATTTATTACTTAACCCTTTAATTTAATTATACAATCAGAGCTGATTTTGGGGGTGTGTGGTGTGGGGTAGTGGTCAACATAAATTTTTCCACATATTTGTCTGTGATGGTTTTGGATGTGTTGGTGTGGTTAGGCTAACTATAGTTCTTCAAAATTTCCTTTCTGGTGTACCTCTAGTTGCGATGACCACAAAGGACAGTCTCTTATGAAAGCTGGAGCATAAAAGGGAGGTGATGGCCCTTTTGGAGAATTCTTCCAATTACATTTTCCTAGTTATTCAATCAAGTACCTAAACTTTTGGTAAAAACATAACGTCCTAAAGATTTTTTATCCTGTAGTTGTTTTCTTCCCTAAATGTTTTGCAGTTTTATGTTTAAAGATCTATTTTAAGTTAATTTTTATAAAAGGTGTGAGACTTAGGTGGAGGCTCTCCTTTTTGGTCTATAGAGATCCAGTTACCCCAGCATGATTTGTTGAAGATACCATCTGTTTTGGTTTGGATCTGGAGTGTGCACCAAAGGTCCCATGGTAAAGACTTGGTCCTCAGCTTTGCACCCTTGGGAGTTGGTGGAAACGTTAAGAGGCTGGGCCTAGTGGGAGGTCTTTAGGTCATGGGGGGCATACCCTCGAAGGGGAGTGTGGGACCCAGTGCTCTTCCTTTCTCTCTGTTTTGCTTTCTGGCCACAGGGTGAATGATTTTGCTCTGTCATGTATTCCTGTCATGCTGTGCTGCCTTGCCACAGGCCCAAAGTGATAGAGAGGGCCATCTGAATTAATATGGACTGGAAGTTCCCAAAACTTCCAATCAGAATATCCCTTTTCTCTCTTATCAGTTGATTATTTCAGCTATTTTCATTATCATGGCGGAAAGCTGACTAACACATTGTCCTTCTTCCATCGAGTTGCTGTTGTACCTTTGTCAAAATCAATTGGATATATTTCTGTCAGTCTATTTCTGGATTTTGTGTTCTGTTCCTTTGATTTATGTGTCTTGGTCCTTTGTTAGTAACACACAGTCCTGATCACCATTGCTGTATAATAAATACTAAAACTGGGCCGAGTGATTGTTTTCCCTTGTCTTTTTCCAAATACCTTTTAGCTATATCCTTTGCCTTTCCATATAAATTTTAGAATGATGTTGTTTACATACTTTAAAAATCTTGGTAGGATTTTGACAGGAACTGCATTTATCCTATGGTTCATTTTTGGGAGAATTAGTATGTATACTAATCCATGGGTGCAGTATGTTTTTCTGCTTTATAAAGGTCTTTTTAGACCTTTTCCAGTCTTTAGTACACAAGTCCTGTACATTTTTGTGCCCAATTATTTTATTTAACTCTTAGTGATTACAAATGATATTTTGTTTTCAATTCTGTTTTCCACATTTTTATTGCTAATGTATAGAAATATAATTGACTTTTGTATGTTGATCTTGTGTTCTGTAACTTTGCCGAACTCATTCATTCTAGTATTTTCTCTGCAGGGTTCTTGAGATTTTTCTATGCAAACCATCATGTCCTTTGAAAACAGGAACACTTTTCTTTCTTTCTTCCCAAACTCTGTGTACTTTTTTAAATGTCAGATTCATTGGCATTTAGTTTAAAGTAGTCAAACTTTTCATCATGATTTCTGACGAATTCATCAGTTTTTGTTGGCTTAAATATGTTTTAATTTTGCTTGTAGTTTTTGAAGATATTTTTGCTGTTTACAGAATAGAGCTGGTGGTTATTTTATTTCAGCACTTTGAGGAATTATTTCATTATTCTCTAGCTTCCATTGCCCAGCATAATATATTGAGGTTTTTGAGAGTTACTTGTGTTTTTTGTGTACATCAGTTGCTTATTCTCTCTAATTTTTGAATAAATAACTGATGTACCTATGGGATGAATAAGCCACAAATCTTGCAATGGCATATATTTTCATTTCTTTTGTGTAAATACATAGGAATGGGTTATTGCCTCCTATGCTTCACTTTATAAGAAATCATCAAACTGTGTTCCAAGTGGTTGTTCTCTTTTGCATTGCCACTAGCACATGTGTGAGTTCCAATAGGTTCACACCCTTGTCAACACATAGTTTTATTTTGGGGGGACTTCGTTAATCTTTTAAATTATAATTATTCTAACACATATTTGTTTTAATTAGTCATTGCTTTCTCATCATTGGTGTTTGAGGATTCCAATTTTTCCATATCCTCTACCTTATTATCTATTTTTAAACTGTATCTATCCCATTTTATATACATAAAGTATATGTCATTATAGTTTTAATATTTGTTTCCCTGATGATGAATGGTGTTGAATTTCCTTTAATGTGCTTATCCATTTATGTGCCTTATTTTGTGAGCGCCTGTTCTAATCATTTTTCTATAAAACCTAATTTTTGCATTCATTTTGGTGCTTAGTAAAATGAATCAGAGCAATGAGTAATTATTTGGAGACCATATGACAATTAAGATACCTGATGGTCTACCACATGCCCCTTGGTGTTTGATAAGGCAGATGTGGGGGCTGTGAGCCCAGTTCTCCTTGTGGGGGCATTGACAGTCTTACCTTTTCCCAGGGCCCAAATATATTTCTTCTAAAACCTGCCAGTACTGTGTGCTTGGTTTCCACCACCATTGGCTTGAAAGTTATCCTGAGATAACTTCATGAGGAGGCGTCTCTCTCATGCTACATATACAATCAACTGGCTCAACCCGCCATGTTTCTCTTGTCTTTATATTTTTCCTTCCATTCCTGTTGTCATTATCTCTGATTAAAGTTAATCTCTGATCATTTTACATATTAGATTCATATTTTTTCCCTGAGTGTTATTTCTAGATTGTTAATCAGACCACTTTCTTACCCTGTTCAAAAATCAGCATACACCCTCCTTATTTCCTACAGTAGAAAGTTTAAAGTCTTCAGGGTGTTCTAGGCCTTTCATAAAGAGGACCCACGTGCTCATCCCTTCTTTCACCACTATCTCTCTTACACTTTACATTTCTGTGAAACTAAATTGAGTGCAGTTTCCTGATAATTCTATATTCTTTCACATCTTCTCATCTCTATTGCATTTCATTTGCCTGCAATGGCAATAATTTACTTATTCAAAAAAATTTTAAGAGTCGGCTACGTTCTGGCTGCTGTTTTATGTTCTGAGCACAGAGAGAATCGAGTGACTGCATAGCCTGAACCACACGATTGATACGTCCTCAACTTTCTCCCTCCTGTCCCCTTCCTGACAGCTGTCCCTAAGAAGGATTCTTATGTGTGACTGCACATTAATTAATTACTTCAAAACAAAACAAGGCTTCATTAACAGAAAGAGGAATTACAGAGGTCAGTCACCTTGTCTCACGCTCAGGATTGGGGTTGAGCTCTCTGTCCTTCTTTTGACCTTGAAGACAGATGATGCAACCTCAGAGAAAGGATTGCATTATTTTGGCTCAACTCAATCATTATCCTGAACAAATAGGGATTCTTTGGCCCACAGGGCACATATGGGTTGGTGCACAAGACACCTGTCCTACAAATATATAACCAGAGACAGCAGAGTTAGCCTACTACTTCATAATCAAAGAAAAAAACAAAGGTAAAGAGATGGCCATGAGAAACTGAAGCATTGGTCCTTTTAAGTGCCCATGTCTTTTAATCCTTAGGGCAATTGGATGAGGCAGTTTCTTATCTCTCATTCTTTTTTTTTTTTTTTTTTTTTAATTTGTTCTTTTTAGTTATACATTACAGTAGAATGTATTTTGACATATCATACATAAATAGAGTGTAATTTCCCATTTTGTGGTTGTACATGATATGGAGTTACAATGGTCATGTATTTGTATATAAACATGGGAAAATTATGTCTAATTCATTCTCCTGTTTTTCCCATTCTCATCCCCCTTCTTTTCCGCCCCGTTCCCCCTTTCTTCTGTCTAATTGCTCTGGCTAGAGTTTCCAGAACTATGTTGAAAAGAAGTGGTGAAAGAGGGCATCCCAGTTTTTAGCAGGAATGCTTTCAATTTTTCTCCATCTAGAATGATGTTGGCCTTGAGTTTAGCATAGATAGCTTTTACAATGTTGAGGTATGTTCCTACTATCCCTAGTTTTCCTAGTGTTTTAAACATGAAGGGGTGGTGTATTTTGTCAAATGCTTTTCTGCATCTATTGAGATAATCATGTGATTCTTGTCTCTAAGTCTATTGATATGAGGAATTACATTTATTGATTTCTTTATGTTGAACTAATCCCTGGGATGAACTCTACTTGACCATGGTAAACTATCTTCTTAATATGTTTTTGTATGTGATTTGCCAGTATTTTATTTAAAAAATTTTGCATCTATTTTCATTAGGGAAATTGGTCTGAAGTTTTCTTTCCTTGATACATCTTTGTCTGGTTTTGGTATCAGGGTGATACTAATTTCATAAAAATGAGTTTGGAAGGGTTCCCTCCTTTTCTATTTCATGGAATAATTTGAGGAGGATTGGGGTTAGTTATTCTTTGAAGGTCTGGTAGAACTCAGCTGAGACTCTGTCCAGTTCTGGGCTTTTCTTTCTTGGTAGGCTTTTGATGGCCTCTTCAATTTTGTTGCTTGAAATTAATCTGTTTAAATTTTCTACGTCCTCCTGATTCAATTTGGGCAAGTCAGATGTCTCTGGAAATTTGTTGATGTGTTCAAGATTTTCTATTTTATTAGAGTATAAATTTTCAGAATAGGTTCTGATTATTGTATTTCTTTAGTGTCTATTTTGATACTTCCTTTTTCATTGTGAATTTTAGGAATTTGAGTTTCTCTCTCTCTTTGTTAGGTTGGCTAAGGGCATATCAATTTTATCGGTTTTTTTCAAAGAACCAACTTTTTCTTTTGTAGATTTTTGGATTGTTTCTTTTGTTTCAATTTCATGGATTTCAGCTCTGATTTTAATTAATTCCTGTCTTCTACTGTTTTTGGTGTTGACTTATTCTTTTTCTAGGTCTTTGAGATGTAATGTTAGGTTGTTTATGTGGTGACTTTCTATTCTTTTAATAAATGGGCTCAATGCAATGAACTTTTCTCTTATCAATGCCTTCAAAGTGTCCTAGACATTTTGTTATGTTGTATCACTATTCACATTTACCTCTAAGTATTTTTAAAATTTTATCCCCGATGTCTTCTGCTATCCATTCATGATTCAATAGTATATTATTTAGCCTCTAGGTGTTAGTGTAGCTTCCATTTTTAATTTTATCATTAATTTATAATTTCATTCAATTATGCTCTGATAGAATGCAAGGTATTATTTCTGGTTTTTTTTTTTTGGTATTTGCTAAGAGTTCCTTTGTGGCCTAAGATATAGTCTATTTTAGAGAAGGATCCATGTGCTGCTGAGAAGAAAGTGTATTCAGTCCTTGATGTATGAAATATTCTATATATGTTTGTTAAGTCTAAATTATTAATTACAGTTTTTAGTTCTATAGCTTCTTTGTTTAGTTTTTGTTTGGAGGATCTATCCAGTGATGAGAGAGTGTTTAAGTCACACAGTATTATTGTGTAATGGTCTTTTTGATTCTTGTAATTGAGAAGAGTTTTTAAAAAAATTATTTGTTTTAATTAGTTATACATGACAGTAGAATGTATTTATGCACTTTGATATATCATATATAGATAGGATATAATTTCTCACTCTTCTGAGTGTATATGTTGTAGAATCATATTGGTCATGTAGTCACATATATACATAAAGTAATAATGTCTATTTCATTCTACTATCTTTCCTATCCCCACATCCCCTCCCTTTCCCTCCCATCACTTCCCTCCACCTAATCTAAGGTAATGCTATTTTTCCCTAGTGCCCCAATCTTGTTGTGAATTAGCATCCACATATTAGAGGAAACATTCAACCTTTGGTTCTGTGGGATTGACTTATTTCACTTAGCATGATATTCTCCAACTCCAACCATTTACTGGCAAATGCCATAATTTCATTCTACTACATTTTCTTTATCTATTCACCTATTGAGTGACACCTAGGTTGGTTCCATAATCTAGCTATTGTGAATTGAGCTGCTATAAACATTGATATGGCTGCATCACAGTAGTATGTGGATTTTAAGTTTTGGGTATAGACTAAGGAGTGGGATAGCTGGGTCAAATGGTGGTTCCATTCCCAGTTTTCTGAGGAATCTCCATACTGCTTTCCATAGTGGTTGCACCAACTTGCAGTCCTACCAGCAATGTATGAGTGTGCCTTTCCCCCACATCCTCACCAACATTTATTGTTGCCTGTATTCTTGATGATTGTCATTCTGACAGGAGTGAGATGAAATCTTAGAGTAGTTTTGAATCACATTTCTCTAATTGCTAGAGATGTTGAACACTTTTTCATATATTTGATGATCAATTGTATTTCTTCTTCTGTGAAGTGTCTGTTCAGTTCTTTAGCCCATTTATTGATTGGGTTATTTGATTTTTTGGTGTTAAGTTTTTTGTGTTCTCTATATATCTTGGAGATTAGTGCTCTCTCTGAGGTGTGTGTGGTAAAGACTTTTTCCCATTCTGTAGTTTCTCTCTTTACATTATTGATTGTTTTCTTTGCTGAGAAGTTTCATTTTGAATCCATCCCATTTATTGATTCTTGGTTTTACTTTTCTTGCACTTTAGGAATCTTATTAAGGAAGTCAGGTCTTAAGCCAACATGATGAAGATTTGGGCCTACTTGTTCTTCTATTAGGCACAGGGTCTCTGGTCTAATTCCTACGTCCTTGATCCACTTTGAGTTGATTTGTGCAGGGTGAGAAATAGAGGTTTAATTTCATTTTGCTACATATGGATTTCCAGTTTTGCCAGCACCATTTTTTGAAGAGGCTATCTTTCTCCAATGTATGTTTTTGGCAACTTTGTCTACTTTAAGATAACCATATTTATGTGGGTTCGTTTCTGTGTCCTCTATTCTATACCATTGGGTCTACAAGTCTTTTTGATTCTGATACCATGCCATTTTTGTTACTATATCTCTGTAGTATAGTTTAAGGTCCAGTATTGTGATGTCTCCAGCTTTACTTTTCTTGCTAAGGATTGCTTTAACTATTCTGGGTCTCTTATTTTTCCAAATAAACTTCGTGACTGCTTTTTCTATTTCTATGAAGAATGTCATTGAGATCTAAATAGGAATTGCATTAAATCTGTATAATGCTTTTGGTAGTATGACCATTTGACAATATTAATTCTGCCTTTCCAGGAACATTGGAGATCTTTTCATCTTCTGAGCTTTTCTTCAATTTCTTTGTTTAGTGTTTTGTAGTTTTCATTGTAGAGGTTTTTCACCTCTTTTGTAATATTGATTCCCAGGTATTTTATTTTATTATTTTTTTGTGGATATTGTAAATGGAGTAGTTTTCCTAATTTCTCTTTTAGTGGATTCATCACTGACGTATAGGAATGCATTTGATTTTAGGTGTTGATTTTATATCCTGCTACTTTGCTGAATTCATTTATTAGTTCTAGGAGTTTTCTGGGGAATTTTTTGGATCTTCTAGATATAGTTTGAGTTCTTCTTTACCTATTGTATCCCTTTAATTTCTTTCTTTTGTCTAATTTCTCTGGATAGAGTTTCAGAGATGATGTTGAGTCAAAGTGGTGAAAGAGGACATTATTGTCTTGTTACAGTTTCTAGTGGGAATGCTTTCAATTTTTTCTGCATTTAGAATGATGGCTGGCCTGGAGTTCAGCATATATAGCTTTTACAATGTTGAAGTATGTTCCTACTATCCCTAGTTTTTCTAGAGTTTTGAACATGAAGGGGTGCTGTATTTTGTCAAATGCTTTTTCTTCGTCTATTGAGATGATCATATGATTCTTGTTTTAAAGTCTATTAATACGATGAATTACATTTATTGATTTCCATATGTTGAACCAACTCTGCATCCTTGGGATGAATCTTACTTGATCATGGTGCACTATCTTTTTAATATGGTTTTATATGTGATTTACCAGAATTTTATTGAGAATTTTTACATCTATGTCCATCAGGTATATTGGTCTGAAGTTTTTTTTCCTTGATCTGTCTTTGTCTGGTTTTGGTATCAGGGTGATATTAGCCTCATAGAATGAGTTTGGAAGGGCTCCCTCCTTTTCTATTTCATGGAATAATTTATAAATTATAATTTATAAATTAAATTATATGGTGTTAATTCTTCTCTGAAAGTCTTGTAGAACTAGGCTGAGAATTTATCTGGTCCTGGGCTTTTCTTGGTTGATAGGCTTTTGATGATATTTTCTATTTCATTTCTTGAAATTGATCTGTTTAAATCATGTATGACCTCCTTGTTTAGTTTGGGTAGGTCATATGTCTCTAGAAATTTGTCAATGTCTTCAATATTTTCTATTTTATTAGAGTATAAATTTTCAAAATAGTTTCTAATTATCTTCTGTATTTCAGACTTGTCCGTTGTGATATTTCCTTCTTCATCGTGTATTTTAGTAATTTGAGTTTTCTCTCTTTTTTTCTTTGTTAGCATGGCCAGGGGTTTATCTATTTTATTTATTTTTTCAAATAATCAACTTTTTGTTTTGTCAATTTTTTAAATTGTTTCTTTTGTTTCAATTTCATTGATTTCAGGTCTGATTTTAATTATTTCATGTCTTTACTGCTTTTTGTGTTGATTTGTTCTTCTTTTTCTAGGGCTTTGAGATGTAGTATTAGGTCATTTATTTGTTGATTTTTTATTTTTTTAATGAATGCACTCAATGCAATAAACTTTACTCTTAGTACTGCCTCCATAGTGTCCCAGAGATTTTGATATGTTGTATCAGTGTTTTCATTTACCTCTAAGAATTTTTTATTTCATCCTTGATTTCTTCTACTATTTATTCATCATTCAATTATGTATTATTTAGTCTCCACTTGTTAGCGTAGCTTCTATTTTTTATTTTATCATTGATTATTCCATTGTGGTCTGATAGAATGCAAAGTATTATCTCTGTTTTTTTTGTACTTACTAAGAGTTTCTCTATGCCATAAGATATGATCTATTTTAGAGAAGGAGCCATGTGCTACTGAGAGGAAAATATATTTGCTCATTGATGGATGAAATATTCCATATATGTCTGTTAAGTCTAAATTATTGATGTATTATTTAGTTCTATAGTTTCCTTATTCAGTTTTTGTTTGGAAGATCTGTTCAATAGTGAGAGAGGTATGTTAAAGTCACCCAGTATTATTGTATTGTGGACTATGTGACTCTTGAAATTGAGAAGGGTTTGTTTGATGTACTTTTTCTTTTTTAAATAAATGCTCCTTGTTTGGGGCATAAATATTTATAATTGTTATGTCCTGCTTATATATACTTCCCTTAAGAAGTATGAGATGTTCTTCTTTGTCTCTTCTGTTAACTTTGGTTTTAAGTCTACTTTATCTGAGATGAGAATGGAAACCCCTGCTCATTTAACAATCCTTATGAGTGATGTTTTTTCCCATCCTTTCACCTTTAGACTGTGGATATCTTTGCCCATGAGGCGAGTCTCTTGAAGACAGCATATTGTTGGGTCTTGCTTTTTTTTTTTTTAATCTTTTATTGATTTTATTTTTTTTAAGTACACAACAGCAGTGAAATGCATTACAATTCTTATTACACATATAGAGCACAATTTTTCATATCTCTGTATATCACGCCAATTCATGTACTTTGGTTTTTTTGCATTACAATTTTTAATACACATATATACCACAATTTTTCATATCTGTTTGTATTAAAAGTATGTTGACACCCAATTCAAGTCTTCATACATGTACTTTGTATAATGATGTTCATCACATTCCACCATCCTTGCTAATCCCCTGCCCTCTCCCTTTCCCTCCCACCCCTCTTCCCTATCTAGAATTCATCTAATCCTCCCATGCTCTCCCTCCCTAGCCCACTATGAGTCAGCCTCCTTATATCAGAGAAAACATTCGGCTTTGTTTTTTGGGATTGGCTTACTTCACTTAACATCATCTTTTCCAATGCCATCCATTTGCCTGTGAATGCCATGATTTTGTTCTTTTTTAATGCTGAGTAAAATTCCATTGTGTATATATGCCACATTTTTTTGATCCATTCATCCACTGAAGGACATTTAGGTTGGCTATAAACGTTGATGTGGCTGTGTCCCTGTAGTATGCTGTTTTTAAGTCTTTTGGGTATAATCTGAGGAGAGGAATATCTGGGTCAAATGGTGGTTCCATTGCCAGATTTCCAAGGAATCTCCACACTACTTTCCTTATTGGCTGCATCAATTTGCAGTCCCACTAGCAATGTATGAGTGTACCTTTTTTCCCACATCCTCGCCAACACTTATTGTTATTTGTCTTCATAATAGCTGCTATTCTGACTGGAGTGAGATGATATCTTAGAGTAGTTTTGATTTGCATTTCTCTGATTTCTAGAGATGATGAGCATTTTTTCATATATTTGTTGATTGATTGTATATCCTCTTCTGAGAAGTGTCTGTTCAGGTCCTTGGCCCATTTGTTGATTGGGTTGCTTTTTTGGTGTTTAGCTTTTTGAGTTCTTTATATACCCTAGAGATTAGTGCTCTATCTGACAAGTGAGAGGTAAAAATTTGCTCCCAGGATGTAGGCTCTCTGTTTACCTCACAGATTGTTTCTTTTGCTGAGAAGAAACTTTTTAGTTTGATTCCATCTCATTTATTCTTGGTTTTAATTCTTGTGCTATAGGAGTCTTATTAAGGTAGTTGGGGCCTAATCCAGCATGATGAAGATTAGGGCCTACTTTTTCTTCTATTAGACATAGAGTCTCTGGTTTAATTCCTAGGTCCTTGACCCATTTTGAGTTAAGTTTTGTGCATGGTGAGAGATAGGGGTTTAATTTCATTTTGTTGCATATGGATTTCCAGTTTTCCCCGCAACATTCGTTGAAGATGCTATCTTTCCTCTAGTGCATGTTTTTGGCACCTTTGTCTAATATAAGATAGTTGTAATTTTGTGGGTTAGTTTCTGTATCCTCTATTCTGTACCATTGGTCTATCGGTCTGTTTTGGTGCCAATACCATGCTGTTTTTGTTACTATTGCTGTGTAGTATAGTTTAAGGTCTAGTATAGTGATACCACCTGCTTCCCTCTTCCTGCTAAGGATTGCTTTAGCTATTCTGGGTCTCTTATTTTTCCAGATGAATTTCATGATTGCTTTTTCTATTTCTATGAAGAATGCCATTGGGATTTTGATCAGAATTGCATTAAATCTGTATAGTGCTTTTGGTAGTATGGTCATTTTGATAATATTAATTCTGCCTATCCAAGGGCAAAGTAGATTTCCATCTTCTAGGGTCTTCTTTGAATTCTCTCTTTAGGGCTCTGTAGTTTTCATTGTATAGATCTTTTACCTCTTTTGTTATGTTGATTCCCAAGTATCTTAATTTTTTTTGAGGATATTGTGAATGGGGTAGTTTTCCTCATTTCCCTGTCTGAGGATTTGTCACTGATATACAGAAATGCCTTTGATTTGTAGGGGTTGATTTTCTATCCTGCTGCTTTGCTGAATTCATTTACTTGTTCTAGTAGTTTTCTAGTGGAACTTTTTGGATTTTCTAGGTATAAAATCATCAGCAAATAGAGTTCATTTAAGTTCTTCTTTTCCTATACATATCCCTTTAATTCTTTTGTCTGTCTAATTGCTCTGGCCAGAGTTTCAAGAACTATATTTAATAGAAGTAGTGAAAGAGGGCACCCCTGACTTGTTCCAGTTTTTAGAGAGAATGCTTTCAAATTTTCTCTGTTTAGAATAATGTTGCCCTGAGGCTTAGCCTTTATGATATTGAGATATGTTCCTGTTATCCGTAGTTTTTCTATTGTTTTGAATATAAAGGGTGCTATATTTTGTCAAATGCTTTTTCCTGCGTCTATTGAGATGATCATATGATTCTTTTCTTTAAGTCTATTGATGTGATGAATTACATTTATTGATTTCCCTATGTTGAATCAACCTTGCATCCCTGGGATGAATCCCACTTGATCATGGTGCACAATCTTTTTGATATGTTTTTGTATTTGATTTGCCAGAATTTTATTGAGAATTTTTGCATCTATATTCATTAGAGATATTGGTCTGAAGTTTTCCTTCTTTGATGTGCCTTTGTCTGGTTTTGGAATCAGGATGATATTGGGCTCATAGAATGAGTTTGGAAGTGCTTCCTCTTTTTCTATTTCCTGAAATAAATTGAAGAGTATTGGTATTAGTTTTTCTTTAAAGGTCTTGTAGAACTCAGCTGCGCATCCATCCAGTCCTAGGCTTTTCTTGGTTGATAATCTTTTGATGGCTTCTTCTATTTCCTCACTTGATATTGGTCTGTTTAAGTTGTGTATATCTTCCTAACTCAATCTGGGCAGATCATATGACTTAAGAAATTTGTTAATGCCTTCAATGTCTTCTATTTTATTGGAGTAAGGTTTCAAAATAATTTCTAATTATCCTCTGTATTTCTGAAGTGTCTGTTGTAATACTGCCTTTTTTCATCACGTATGCTGGTAATTTGAGTTCTCTCTCTCCTTCTCTTCATTAGCGTGGCTAAGGGTCAGTCAATTTTATTTATTTTTTCAAATAACCAATTTTTAGTTTTGTAAATTTTTTAGTTGTTTCTTTTGTTTTGATTTCATTGATTTCAGCTCTAATTTTAATTATTTCTTGCCTTCTACTGCTTTTGCTGCTGGTTTGTTCATCTTTTTCTAGGGCTTTGAGATGTAGTGTGAGTTCATTTATTTGTTGACTTCTTCTTTTATGGAATGAATTCCATGCAATGAATTTTCCTTTTGTACTGCTTTCATAGTGTCCCAGAGATTTTGATATGTTGTGTCTGTATTCTCATTTACCTCTAAGAATTTTTTAACCTCTTCCTTGAAGTCTTCTGTTCATTCAGTAGCATATTGTTCAGTCTCCATTTGATTCAGAAATTTTTATTTCTTATTTTGTTGTTGATTTCCAGTTTAATTCCATTATGATCTGATAAAATGCATGGTAGTATCTCTAGTTTTTTGTATTTGCTAAGAGTTGCTCTGTGGTATAGTATATGGTATATTTTAGAGAAGGATCCATGTGCTGCTGAGACGATAGTGTATCTGCTTGATGCAGGTTGAAATAGTCTATACATGTCAGTTAAGTCCAAGTTATTAATTGTGTTATTGATCTCTATAGTTTCTTTATTCAACTTTTGTTTGGAAGATCTATCCAGTGGTAAGAGAGGTGTGTTAAAGTCACCCATATTATTGTGTTGTGGTCAGTTTGATTCTTGAACTTGAGGAGAATTTGTTTGATAAACATACCTGCACCATTGTTTGGGGCATATATATTTATGATTGTTTTCTTGTTGGTATATGGTTCCCTTGAGTAGTATGTAATGTCCATATTTATTCCTTTTGATTAACTTGGGCTTGAAGTATACTTTATTTTATATAAGTATGGAAACCCCTGCTTGCTTCTGCAGTCCATGTGAGTGGTATGATTTATCCCAACCTTTTACCTTCAGTCTGTGTATGTCTTTTCCTATCAGATGAGTCTCCTGTAGGCAGCATATTTTTGGATCTTTTTTTTTTTTAAAGTCCAATCTGCTAGCCTATGTCTTTTGATTGGGGAGTTTAAGCCATTAACATTTAGGGTTACTATTGAGACATGGTTTGTATTTCCAGCCATATTTGTACATTTTTGTTATTTAACTTGGCTTGGTTTTCCTCTTTGATTATTTTTTCCTTTAGTGTACTACCTCCCTCTGCTGATTTTCATTGTTGTTTTTCCTTTCCTCTTCATGAAATATTTTGCCAAGGATGTTTAGTGCAAGTTTTCTAGATATAAATTCTATTAACTTTTGTTTATCGTGGAAGGTTTTTATTTCATCTTCAAATCTGAAACTTAATTTTGCTGGATAAAAGATTCTTGGTTGGAACTGATTATCTTTCAGAGCTTGATATATGTTGTTCCAGGATCTTCTAGCTTTCAGGGTCTGTGTTGAAAAATCTGCCATTAACTTAATTGGCTTTCCCCTATATGTAATCTGATTTCTTTCTCTTGTGGCTTTTAAAATTCTCTCCTTATTATGTATGTTAGGCATTTTCATTATAGTATGTCTTGGTGTGGATCTATTGTGATTTTGCACATTCAGCATCCTGTAAACTTCTTGGATTTGGATTTCCGATTCATTCTTCAGGTCTGGAAAGTTTTCTGATATTATTTCATTAAATAGATTGCTCATTCCTTTGGTTTGGACCTCTATGCCTTCCTCTATCCCAGTAACTCTTAAATTTGGTCTTTTTATGCTATCCCATATTTTTTGAATGTTCTGCTCATGGTTTCTTATCATTTTTGCTGTGTTGTCTATGTTCTTTTCAGGATGATATATATATATATATATATATATTTTATTGATTATTTAAAGCATTACATAGCTCATGATATATCATCTTTCATACATTTGACTCAAATTGTGTTTTGAACTCCCATTTTCACCCCAAATACAGATTGCAGAATCACATCTGTTACATATTCACATTTTTACATAATGCCATATTAGTGACTGTTGTATTCTGCTACCTTTCCTATCCCCTACTATCCCCCCTCCCCTCTCCTCCCCTCCCATCTTCCCTCTCTATCTCCCCTGCTGTTGTTCAATTCTCTCCCTTTTTTTCCCTCCCCCTTGCCCCTCATGACCTCTTATAATTTTATGTATCATTGAAGGTCTCCTACCATTTCCATATGCTTTCCCTTCTCTCTCCGTTTCTCTCCCCCCATTCATCTTTGTTTACTGTAGTCTTTTCCTCATGCTCTTCCTTCCTGTTCTGTTCTTAGTTGCTCTCTTTATATCAAAGCAGACATTTGGAATTTGTTTTTTAGGGCTTGGCTAGCTTCGCTTAGCATAATCTGCTCTAATGCCATCCATTTCCCTGCAAATTCTATGATTTTGTCATTTCTTAGTGCTGCATAATACTCCATTGTGTACAGATGCCACATTTTTTTTTCTCCATTCATCTATTGAGGGGCATCTAGGTTGGTTCCACAGTCTAGCTATTGTGAATTGTGTCCCTATAATCATTGATGCAGCCGTATCCCTATAGTGCGCTCTTTTAAGGTCCTCAGGGAATAGTCCGAGAAGTGCGATAGCTGGGTCAAATGGTGGATCCATTCCCAGCTTTCCCAGGAATCTCCATACTGCTTTCCAAATTGGCCTCACCATTTTGCAGCCCCACCAGCAGTGTACAAGTGTACCTTTTTCCCCACATCCCCGCCAACACTTATTGTTGTTTGACTTCATAATGGCTGCCAATCTTACTGGAGTGAGATGGTATTTTAGGGTGGTTTTGATTTGCATTTCTCTGATTGCTAGAGATGGTGAGCATTTTTTCATGTACTTGTTGATTGATTGTATGTCCTCCTCTGAGAAGTGTCTGTTCAGGTCCTTGGCCCATTTGTTGATTGGGTTATTTGTTATCTTATTGTTTAATTTTTTAAGTTCTTTGTACATTCTGGATATTAGGGCTCTATCTGAGGTGTGGGGGGTAAAAATTTGTTCCCAGGATGTAGGCTCTCTATTTACCTCTTTTATTGTTTCTCTTGCTGAGAAAAAACTTTTTAGTTTAAGTAAGTCCCATTTGTTGATTCCTGTTATTAACTCTTGTGCTATGGGTGTCCTATTAAGGAATTTGGAGCCCGACCCCACAATATGTAGATCGTAGCCAACTTTTTCTTCTATCAGACACAGTGTCTCTGATTTGATATCTAGCTCCCTGATCCATTTTGAGTTAATTTTTGTGGATGGCGAGAGAAAGGGATTCAATTTCATTTTGTTGCATATGGATTTCCAATTTTCCCAGCACCATTTGTTGAAGATGCTATCCTTCCTCCATTGCATGCTTTTAGCCCCTTTATCAAATATAAGATAGTTGTAACTTTGTGGATTAGTCTCTGTGTCCTCTATTCTGTACCATTGGTCCACCTGCCTGTTTTGGTACCAGTACCATGCTGTTTTTGTTACTATTGCTTTGTAGTACAGTTTGACCTCTGGTATCGCTATACCTCCAGATTCACACTTCCTGCTTAGAATTGCTTTTGCTATTCTGGGTCTTTTGTTTTTCCATATGAATTTCATGATTGCTTTGTCTATTTCTACAAGAAATGCCGTTGGGATTTTGATTGGCATCGCATTAAACCTGTAGAGAACTTTGAGTAATATCGCCATTTTGATGATGTTAGTTCTGCCTATCCATGAACAGGGTACATTTTTCCATCTTCTGAGATCTTCTTCTATCTCTCTCTTTAGGGTTCTGTAGTTTTCATTGTATAAATCTTTCAACTCTTTTGTTAGGTTGATTCCCAAGTATCTTATTTTCTTTGAGGATATTGTGAATGGAGTGGTTTTCCTTATTTCCATTTCAGAGGTTTTGTTGCTGATATACAGGAATGCCTTTGATTTATGCGTGTTGATTTTATAACCTGCCACTTTGCTGAATTCATTTAACTCTAGCAGCTTCTTTGTAGACCCTTTAGGGTCTGTTAAGTATATTATCATGTCATCCGCAAATAGCGATAATTTAATTTCTTCTTTTCCTATTTTTATGCCTTTAATTTCTTTTGTCTGTCTAATTGCTCTGGCTAGTACTTCGAGAACTAAATTGAATAGAAGTGGTGATAGAGGGCATCCCTGTCTTGTTCCAGATTTTAGAGGGAATGCCTTCAGTTTTTCTCCGTTTAGGATGATGCTAGCCTGAGGTTTAGCATATATAGCTTTTACAATGTTGAGGTAAGTTCCTGTTATCCCTAGTTTTTCTAGTGTTTTGAACATAAAGGGATGCTGTACTTTGTCAAATGCTTTTTCTGCATCCATCGAGATGATCATATGGTTCTTGTCTTTAAGTCTATTGATGTGGTGAATAACATTTATTGATTTCCGTATATTGAACCAGCCTTGCATCCTGGGGATGAATCCTACTTGATCATGGTGCACAAGTTTTCTGATATGTTCTTGTATTCGATTCGCCAGAATTTTATTGAGAATTTTTGCATCCAAGTTCATTAGAGATATTGGTCTGTAGTTTTCTTTCTTTGAAGTATCTTTGTCTGGTTTTGGGATCAAAGTGATGTTGGCCTCATAGAATGAATTTGGAAGAGCTCCTTCTTTTTCTATTTCTTGAAATAGCTTGAAAAGTATTGATATTAATTCTTCTTTGAAGGTTTTGTAGAACTCCGCTGTATACCCATCCGGTCCAGGGCTTTTCTTGGTTGGTAGTCTTTTGATGGCTTCTTCTATTTCTTCCTTTGTTATTGGTCTGTTTAAATTGTGTGTGTCTTCCTGTCTCAATCTGGGCAAATCATATGCCTTAAGAAATTTATCGATATCTTCACTATCTTCTATTTTATTGGAATATAGGGTTTCAAAATACTTTCTAATTATCTTCTGTATTTCTGTAGTGTCTGTTGTGATATTGCCTTTTTCATCCCGTATGTTAGTAATTTGAGTTCTCTCTCTTCTTCTTTTCGTTAGCATGGCTAAGGGCTTGTCTATCTTATTTATTTTTTCAAAGAACCAACTTTTAGTTTTATCAATTTTTTCAATGGTTTCTTTTGTTTCAATTTTGTTGATTTCTGCTCTAATTTTAATTATTTCTTGTCTTCTACTGCATTTGCTGTTGTTTTGCTCTTCCTTTTCTAGGTTTTTGAGGTGTTGTGTGAGTTCATTTATTTGTTGGTTTTTTCTTTTTTTGAGGTAGGAACTCCAAGAAATGAATTTCCCTCTTAAAACTGCCTTCATTGTGTCCCATAGATTCCGGTATTTTGTGTCTGTATTATCATTTGACTCTAAGAATTTTTTCATCTCCTCCTTTATGTCTTCTATAACCCTTTGATCATTCAATAACATATTGTTCATTTTCCATGTGATGTAGGATTTTTCCTTCCTTCTTTTATCATTGATTTCCAATTTCATTCCATTATGATCAGATAACCATATCTCCATGCCTTTATATTTACTAAGAGTTGCCTTATGGCATAACATATGGTCTATCTTTGAGTAGGATCCATGTGCTGCTGAGAAGAATGTGTATCCACTTGATGATGGTTGATATATTGTATATATGTTGGTTAAGTCTAGGTTATTGATTGTGCTGTTGTGTTCTATAGTTTCTTTATTCAGTTTTTTTCTAGAGGATCTGTCTAATGGCGAGAGTGGTGTGTTGAAGTCACCCATAATTATTGTGTTGTGGTCTATTTGACTCTTGAACTTGAGGAGAGTTTGTTTTATGAACGTTGCAGCTCCATTGTTTGGTGCATACAAATTGATAATTGTTATGTCTTGTTGGTGGATGTTTCCTTTTAACAGTATATAGTGTCCTTCTTTATCCTTCTTGATTAACTTAGGTTTGAAGTTGATTTTATTTGGTATGAGTATGGCCACTCCTGCTTGCTTCTGAGGGCCATGTGAGTGGTATGATTTTTCCCAACCTTTTACCTTCAGCCTGTGTATGTCTTTTCCTATCACATGAGTCTCCTGAAGGCAGCATATTGTTGGATTTGTTTTTTTGATCCATGTTACTAGCCTATGTCTCTTGATTGGTGAGTTTAGGCCATTAACATTTAAGGTTACAATTGAGATATGATTTGTACTTCCAGTCATGCTTCTTTATTTATTTATTTTAGTTTGGCTAGTTTTACTTTTTGGCTACTTTCCTCCCCCTTTACTGAGATACCTCCTGCTGTTAGTTTGGGCACTACTTTTCAATTCCTGTTCTTGTGGTGTTTTGCTCAAAATGCTTTGCAGAGCTGGTTTTCTTGCTGCGAATTCTTTTAGCTTTTGTTTATCGTGAAAGATTTTAATTTCATTGTCAAATTTGAAGCTCAATTTTGCTGGATACAGTATTCTTGGTTGGAATCTATTATTTTTCAGTGTTTGAAATACATTGTTCCAGGATCTTCTCGCTTTCAAAGTCTGTGATGAGAAATCGGTCGTTAACCTAATTGGTTTACCCCTGAATGTAATCTGCCTCTTTTCTCTCGTAGCTTTTAATATTCTCTCCTTGTTCTGTACGTTGCCTATCTTCATAATTATATGTCTTGGAGTTGGTCTATTATGGTTTTGAATGTTTGGGGTCCTGTAGGCTTACAGGATTTGCCAATCCATTCCATCTTTCATCTCTGGGAAGTTTTCTAGAATTATTTCATTTAATATGCTGTCCATTCCTTTGGTTTGAATCTCTGTGCCTTCTTCTATCCCTATGACTCTCAAATTTGTTTTTTTTATGACATCCCATATCTCTTGAATAGATTGCTCGTGGGATTTAAGCATCTTTTCTGTGTTGACTATATTCTTTTCAAGTTGATAAACCTTGTCTTTATTATCTGATGTTCTGACTTCTACTTGATCAAGTCTATTTGTAATATTCTCATTTGAGTTTTTAATTTGGTTTACAGTTTCCTGCAATTCTAGGATTATTGTTTGATTTTTTTTTAAGATCTCTATCTCCTGGTAGAGCTCGTTCTTTGCCATTTGAATTTGTTTGTTTAATTCATTTTCAAAATATACTTTTATTTCTTGGACTTGCTGTCTCATGTCTTCTCTAATATTCCTTTCCATTCGAGTTAGGTATGCCTTGAGTTCTTTCCCTATCCCTGTTTCTGATGTTTCTATGTCCTCTTGTAGAATTGAGTTGTCTTGCATTGTTTGTAATCCTTTTTTCCCTTGTTTTCTCATGTTGTCCACGTTACTTTCCAGCTCTATTTGATTGTCGTGTTTCTGCTCTCTTCTATAGATTTGTTTTGTTTCTGTATTACTCTGATGTCTCTCCTTTGTGTTGTTAAACTATGCCTGCTAACGTGGATTCCGCTGGGAAGGAATTCCGACGTCCGAGCTCCAGTGACGACACTACTCTGCTATGACGGGCCCCAGTCTCCTTGCCGGGGTGTCCTAATGGGGGGGTGTGACTGGACTGCCTCTGTTTGGTTTCAGCTCCCGGTCGCGGCAGGCGGGCGGTCTCCAGCCGCCCAGTATCACAGGCCGCGGGCAGGTGATCAGTCGTCAGCGGGCGGGCGTTCTCCTACCGCCCAGTTACGTGAGCAGTGGGTGAACTGTCGCTGGCGGGCCTGCAGTTTACAGCCGCCCAGTCGCGAGGGCCTTGCCTCTAATCCCCTGGTTTCTGCTGCTAGTTTTGGTTTCTCCTGCTAGACCAGATTTCCCCTGAGTGATGGTTCTAGGCAGTTCAAACTGTACTCTGGGCCTGCCATTTGTTGGGTGTGGAGGGTGGCTATTGGGAACCCCGGCACTCTATTGTTTTGTTTCCCTTGTGGGGGATAGAACTGTACCGCTTCCTTCCCCGTCTGAAATCCAGAACTCAGCCCGGGGGTCAGTGCAGGCTTGGCTGGCGGGATTCCACTGTGTTGCAGCCACTTATCTCCCTGCTTGCTAGTTAATCCCTTCTCTGCAGCGCCACGCCTTCTGTAGCCACGGGGCAGGCCACATGAATCAGACAGCCTGGATCTCCGGGGTCACACTGTTGGCTTTTGGGATCCCCGGCACTCTATGGTTTTGATTTTTTCTGCTTGCCCCTCCCCCAGCGCTGGCTAGACAGGTTTTGTTTTGGCTGCTGATGGGGGGGGGTTGAAGGTCAGGTGCCTCTAGTTTTCCCTTAGTCTTTATGCAGGGTCACTCTGATACTCCCTCCCCCCGAAAGTCTAGGAGAGATTTTATGCGAAATCCCCCTATGTATGGGGGCTGAGCTGAGTGACACACACCTGTTTTGTTGTTGCAATCTGTCGGAGAGTGGCGGTGGATACTTCAGCTCTCCAAGATGGTGGCTGCTGATTGCCTTAGTGGAGTGTCCCTTGTGGGGGATGGGACTGTACCGCTTCCTTCCCCGTCTGAAATCCGGAACTCAGCCCGGGGGTCAGTGCGGGCTTGGCTGGCGGGATTCCACCATGTCGTCGCAGCCACTTATCTCCCTGCTTACTAGTTAGTCCCCTTCTCTGCAGCGCCACTCCTTCTGTAGCCGCGGGGCAGGCTGCGCGAATCAGACAGCCTGGATCTCCGGGGTCACACAGTTGGCTTTTGGGATCCCCGGCACTCTATTGTTTTGATTTTTTCTGCTTGCCCCTCCCCCAGCGCTGGCTAGACAGGTTTTGTTTTGGCTGCTGATGGGAAGGGGGGTTGAAGGTCAGGTGCCTCTAGTTTTCCCTTAGTCTTTATGCAGGCTCACTCTGATACTCCCTCCCCCGAAAAGTCTAGGAGAGATTTTATGCGAAATCCCCCTATGTATGGGGGCTGAGCTGAGTGACACACACCTGTTTTGTTGTTGCAATCTGTCGGAGAGTGGTGGTGGATACTTCAGCTCTCCAAGATGGTGGCTGCTGATTGCCTTAGTGGAGTGTCCCTTGTGGGGGATGGGACTGTACTGCTTCCTTCCCCGTCTGAAATCCGGAACTCAGCCCGGGGGTCAGTGCGGGCTTGGCTGGCCGGGATGATATATTTTATATTTATTGTCTGATGTCCTATCTTCTACGTGGTCTACTCTGTTGGTGATGCTCTGATTTGAGTTTTTAATTTGGTTTATTATTTCTTTTATTTCAAGGATTTCTGTTTGGGGTTTTTTTTTTAGAACCTCCATTTCCCTGTTGAGTTGATCTTTTGCTTCTTGGATTTGTTTGTGTAGCTCATTGTCGAAGTGATCTTTCACTGCCTGTATTTGTTCTCTTATGTCTTCTTTGAGATCATAGAACTTTTTAACCATGTATATCCTGAAATCTTTCTCTGTCTTTTTTCTGTTGTAGCTGTCACTATTTCTAATGATGTGTTGTCTTGATTTGTTTGTGGTACTTTCTTCCCTTGTCTTTTCATGTTGCTCGAGTTTCTTTCTTTCCAGCTCTGTGGGACTGGTGCGTTATTGTTTTTACCCTGTAGATTTGTAGTGCTCTTGTGTGGTTCCAAGATCCCTCCTTTGTGGGGAAGGACAATGTTAACATATTCCTAATATCAACAGTACATCACCTATGAACAAATTTTTGTTATTAAGACATTTATAGTTTAGTCTCAATGTCCAGAAATGTTGGATTCAATTATATTTAAAATATGATCAGTAGTTTTATAAAAGGTTTACAGTTACTGGCAGCAGCCAGTGAACTGGGGGTCGGCTGTAGGATGATATACTAAGGGGGGAAAGATGTGAGGGTATGGGGTTAATATAACTTTGGAAATTTGAAGGTGAACTCTAATGAAGAGGATTAGTATCAGGGGAAAAGACAGAAGGAAATTTAAGGTAGACAAGTACATGGGAGAACAGTAGAGTACATAAAAAAAATATGTATTTAGAAAATTATAGAATGTAAAAATAGTAAAATTTGGAGGGTGAAAGAAGAAGAAAGAGAAGTAGAAAAAAGGAAAATAAAGAAAGAGAAAAAAATAGAGGAGAAAAAGAAGAAAAAGGGGGGGACTATGCAGTTCCTCTATATTATATTATTCAGGTGACTTAGTTCTCAAAGTTCTATTTCATGCAAATTTCATGGTTTCACACATGTTGGGGTTGTGAGGGCCAGAGGATAGAAGGTAGAGGGGAATGAAGGAGAAGAAGAAGAAAAAAATACTCTTAGAATTCCGTTTCTTTCCTGCTTCTCTTCTCTTCTAGTAGGTGAAGTTGTTTATTTTAAGCTGGATTCTCTGTCCTCAGGGTGGTGTAGGTAACCAGGGTGAGAAGACTTGAGCCCCCTGGTATCATCTCCCTCTCCTGCTTGGAGGTTCCCCAGTCATGGTCTCTGTTTTGCTCCAGGCTTTATACCCTTCCCCTCTCTGGCTTATCAGGTCCCAGCTGTGGGATCTCTCGCCCTCAGGCTTGCACTAGGTGGGCCGTGCCCTGGTCGCACTGCGCTCCTGTTCAACTGAGAGCAGTTTTTGTGCTGGGTAGTCACTGTGCAGAGTTATCACAGCTGGGGAGGGGGGATGGAGGGGATTTGGAAACCAGGTACCTGTTCAGATGGAGATCCGCGCTGATAGCCACGTACACCAAAAAATAGCGAGAAAGGTTTTCCAAGATAGAGTCCATTTGCTTCTAGCACAGGGGTGTCTGGTGAGGTGGGGTGAGCTGGGATGGCCTTGGGCTGTGGCTAGGTAGCATCTGAGTGACCTCTGAGGGAGCAGAGTGCAGTCTGGAGTTCTGCAGAGGTGCTGATTAGGTGATTCTGCTACGTGGCTTGAGAGCCGTGTATGCCCTATAACTGCGAGCTTTGGGTCTGGAGTCCAGAGTCTTACTGGAATGCAGAGGCATATCTGTGCAGGTGGTCACAGTGTTTTGGGTTTCTGCAAAAATTCACTGTACAGGGGTCCTCTCATGCACTCTGAGATGTTGTATTCCATCTAGATGAGACCTTGTGGAGAAGCCACCTGACTGCTTTCTTGGTTTTATGCCACAGAGCAGCCAGAAACAGTACCTCCTGTATTCCACCATCTTGGATCCCTCTGTGTTGGCTAATTTTATGTGGGTTCCTGCTTTTTAATCCAATCTGCCAGTCTATGTATTTTGACTGATGAGTTTAGGCTGTTAACATTTAAGGTTATTATTGAGATATGATTTGTATTCCCAATCATTCTGATTTATTTCTTGTTTTTGATTTGTCTTAGTTTCTCATTTCATTGAATATTCCTTTAGTGTATAATGTCCCTTTGTTGGTTTTCACTTTTTTCCCCCACTTCATCCTCATGGAATATTTTGTTGAGAATGCTCTGTAGTATAGGGTTTCTAGTTGTGAATTCTTTTAATTTTTGTTATCATGGAATATTTTAATTTCATCTTCAGATCTGAAACTTGATTTTGCTGGGTATAAAATTCTTGGTTGACATCTGTTTTCTTTCAGAACTTGAAATATATTATTCCAGGACCTCCTAGCTTTGAGGGTCTGGGTTGAGAAATCAGTTGAGATCCAAATTGCTTTCCCCCTAGATGTAATTTGATTTTTTTCTCTCATAGCCTTTAAGATTTTATCTTTATTCTGTGTTAGTCATTCTCATTATAATGTGTCTTGGTATGGTTCTGCTGTAATTTTGTACATTTGGGGTCCTGTAAGCCTCTTGTATTTGATTTTCTATTCCATTCTTTAGGTTTAGGAATTTTTCTGCTATTATATCACTGAAAAGATTGTGCATTCCTTTGGTTTGTATCTCTGCTCCTTCATTTATTCTGATAACTCTTAAATTTGGTCTTTTCATGTTATCCCACAATTCTTGGATGTTCTGTTCATGGTTTCTTACCATTTTCTCCACATGTTCAGCTCTACTTTCAAGGTTATATATTTTGTCTTCATTGTCTGAGGTTCTGTCTTTCAAGTGGTCTAGTCTGTTGGTGATTCCTTCTATTGAATTTATAATTTGGTTTACTGATTCCTTCATTTCAGGGATTTCTGCCACAATTCCAGCCCTATTTATGGTTTTTAAGTTGAATTAGTCTCTCCATTAATTCACTATTCTCTTAGTGTCATTCCTCCTTTTACTGGTTTTCACTCTTATTTTTAATTTCTTCTTCATTAAATATCTTATTGAGTATTTTTAGTAGTGCAGGCTTTCTAATTGTGAATTCTTTTAACTTTTGTTTACCATGGAAGATTTTTATTTCATCATCAATTCTAAAGCTTAATTTTGCTGGGCATAGTATTTTAGGCTGGCATCAGTTTTCATTCAGACTTTGGAATACAATATTCCAAGACCTCCTAGCTTTGAGTGTTTGGATTCAGAGATCAGCTGTGATCTGGATTGGTTTCCCTCCGAATGTTACCTGTCATTTTTCTTTGGCAGCCTTTAAGATTCTATCCTTATTCTGAATGTTAGCCATTTTTTATAATAATGTGTCTTGGTATGGGTCTGTTGCAATTTTGTATATTTGGGGTCCTGTAAGCCTCCTGTATTTGACTTTCCATTTCAAGCTTTAGGTTTGGGAAATTTTCTGATATTGTTTCATTGAAAAGATTGTGCGTTCTTTTGTTTGTATCTTCAAGCCTTCACCTATCCCAGTAAATCTTAAATTTGGTCTTTTCAGGTTATCCCATATTTCTTGCATGCTCTGTTCATGGTTTCCTAATATCTTTTCTTCATGGTCAACTTTGTTTTCAAGACTATATATTTCGTCTTCTTTGCCTAAAACTCTGTCTTCCAAGTGTACTAGTCTGTTGGTGATGCCTTCAATTGAATTTTTAATTTGATTTATTGATTCATTCATTTTGAAGATTTCTGCTTGTTTTTTCCCCAGAATCTCTGTCTCTTTATTGAAGTGATCTTTCACTTTTTGTATTTTATCTCTGATTTCACTCCTTATACTGTTCTTTATCTTTAATATCAGTTTTACTATATACATTTTAACTCCGTCTCTGACATTTCTTCCACTGTGGTGCTGGTGGGTTCTGTTATTGGAATATCTTAGTTTGTTTGAGATGATTTGTTCTCTTGGTTTTTCATGTTGTCTGTGTGTCTACCCATCTAAAAGTATGGGTCTGAGGCAGTAGAGTTTCTATGTTGTGAACTTATAGTGCCCTAATAGTTTCCAGTACCTCACTGTTTAGGGGGAGACAAGTAATAACAACAACCAATGCAAACAATATATAGCATTAAACCAAATAGTTCCTACTATGACATTTATAATATTAATTATCACAATAAACAGAAATTATATGATCAATTATTGCCTATAATAAAAACAGTAAGTTTGCAAAAGGGTTTACAATTTCAAATGGTGGACAAGGAGATAAGAGAAGTGATATAGGATGTAATGATTATGATAGAGGGGGAGAGATGTTAGAAATAAAACATTAAAGGAAAGTGAAAGAAAAATTGAGATTGGCTGTTAGTGGAAGAAAAGAGAGATTCAAGGGAAACTGTAAGAGAAAAAATACATATAAAGTGAAAATTTAAAAAACTAAAACTAAAAATCAAACCACATAAAACAAAAATATTCTAATCAAACATCCTATTCCTCAAAAAACTGATCCATGAAAAATAACTGGCTTCAAAAATTCTATAAATGAAAAAAAGAACCCAAATATGAATATATATAAATGTCCGCATATCATTGAGATCACAATTAAACAGAGAAAAGAATAAATAAAAAAAAGGAAAGAAGAAAAAAAATCTTGAATGAAAAGTTAAAAATTTTTTTCTGTTGGAGTTGAAAATATCCTCATCTTCTCTTCCCAGTAGTTTTAGGCAGGGTCGTCTGGAGCATGATGTTCCATGCTCTGAATTGCTGGAGTGAGAAGTAAGCCCATACATAGGCAGATTCCTGGAGGCAGTGTTTAGGCTTAGGTGGGCTCCAGGTTCTTGGATGAATGCTAATTGGTCTGGAGATTTTAAATCAGTGCACCTTCAGGGCCCAGTAATTGCTGGTCCACACTGTAAGACTGTACCCCAGGGATTTCCCCTGGGTTCCATTTTGTGGTGGGGGAGCCAATTCTGTGTCCCTTACATCTCCTGAAGATCCTACATTTCCTGGTCTTGGGTTCAGCCTGCAAACAATCTCTCCTACCCCTGTCCTTCTGAGTTCCCTGTCAGACTTATCTATTCCAGCCATTCCTGCAAGCAGCTGGATTGGAGCAGGAGGGATAAAGCTGGGTGGGTTTCCAAGACCAGTTGTCCCATGTAAACCTCTTTTCATGTTTGATATTCTTCTGGTTACTTAAGCACATTCTATGTCAAGTTGGGCCTAAAATTAGGGCCAACCTTGGGTTTGCTAGGAATCAGCCCCCTCAGCTGATGGCCCCTGTGCTGTGGCTGCAAAATGGATCCTTCCTTTGTCCTCCACACACTGTCCGAGGGAGGGGCAGCTTCTTTCCCACATGAGGATATTGTGCAGTACACCTTTCAGGTTTATTGGGCAATGTCTTTGATCTCTAAATGCTCCATACCCAGACATGCCTTGGGGCTCCCCCAAATGTGGTTTATTTTAATCCCCTTATCTCTGCACTTTGCTCACAGAGGTACCACTCTGGCTCATTCTTCTGGCCCAGTCGCAGCAGCAGTAGCTGTGCCACTGGGGATTTCTTCCTTATTTTATTATATACAATCTCCTGAGTCCCTAATCTCATTTGAATGTCCAGTTTTAAATTCCAATAAAGTACCCCTTCCCCTTTTTTTGTTTACCCACCTTTTTGCAGAGAAGCTTCCTGTCTGCTTTCTTGGTTTCATGCTGCAGAGCAACCAGGGAAGTGACCTCCTCTGTTCCACCATCTTGAAAACCTTATCTCCATTCTTTAGAAAAAATTTAACTATACACACAAGGCAACAGGCTTTGTGAAGATGGGAAGAAGAGGTTGTTAAGTAATTTGCCCAAGCCACACAGGAAAGAGTTGCAAAGGCAGATATCCAGTGTAAAGAACACCTAAAAGTCCAGGATCTTCACTGTATGCAGCTGCCAAGCTCACTCTGGTTGGTGAGGATTGCACCCTGCAAACTTACTTAACATTTGGCTGTATTCTGTCTTTCTGATTCCTCAGGTTGTCACCCACATCTTAAGAAGTTGAAGGGAGCCCGGCTGAGTGGGTCACTGGGACAGAGCATCAGTTGTGCCCCAGTGAAGTGCTGTCACATCCACCAGACACACCAGCTTGCTCTGGCTAAAGAAAGAATACCACAGGAGGAAGGAGGTGTCCCTTCTCTGTTTCTTATCTGATGAATGATTTAGGGAGGAGACTAGCTTAGAGAGACCCACTTTAATTATGCTCAGGAAAGAGGAGCCACTGAAAGCGAGTCTCCTGGATTATTTATGAAGATAGAGAGGAAAGAAGCTTCTGAATAAAGACCTGTAGAGAAAAGGAACCTGGTGATGCAAAGAAAAGGAAAGAGAAAAAAAATGGGAGAGGAGACAGGGGAATAGAAAGAGGCCAGGGCTATGTGGTTCTGGGGTTTAGATGGGACCTTGGGTAGGTCTGGGGGTGGAGGCAGCCTGGGAGGGGTGGAGGCAGCCTGGGAGGGGTGGAGCAAATGAACAGGCTGCTCTGTCACAGTCACAAACCTCTTGCTGGGATCTCAGCTTCTCCTGAATGGAGGCCCATTTCTCTTGATGCTCACATTCAAGTTGACCCAGCTGTGCAATGGAATGTCCACACTCTTATGGTTCTAGCACAGGAACACTCTGCAAGGTGAACCCCCCCTGTCTCATGGTGTGACGTGTCAAAATGCATCTTTTACCCTGTGGGATTTTACCCTTGTTTATGCCCTTCTCTATGTGCCCTCTGGGCCATTCACCCATCAGGCATCTTCCTTTCAACTTATGAGCAACACTGCAGAGAAGGTGTTCATCATGCTCACTGAGTGTTAGTGAGGTGGGATTGGTCTTGCAGGAGAGTGTCGGGAGCTGTCACATGGGAACTGAGTGCCCCTTAGCTTTGAGCCACAAGAGTGTGGAGATGTGGCAAGCCAGCCACGGGCTGTGTGTGTGTAAACTATGAGCATTGATCACACAGGGTGGACTGAACACACGTTGCCCCTCTGTTTGGGCGGGTGACTATGCGGCTTTTCACTCACTCTGCCTATGATTCCCACACAGCACGTGAGATGGGCGTGGCCTTCCCAGATGTCAGTCAACCTGCTGACAGCAAGACATCACAAAGCTAGACTCATAGACTCAACCCCCTGAAGCCTGACCCCTTGCCTCATTTGAATGGCTTCTCCCCAATAAAAGGGTTCAGCATGTGCTCCTTGCTCTCTTTCTTTCTTGCCTTGCCCTCTTGTGGGAGCTGTGGCTGAGGAATGGTCACTGAATCCAAAGAAAATGTACTTTCTGTGTCTATGTCTTTATTTAGTCCCCAAATTCACTTGGAGTGACCCTGACTGGTTTAGTCGTGTGTTGCGACAGGAGAGTGTGGCCAGCTACAGGAGGTTGTGGTTAGTGGGTGCATCATTCCTTCCTCGCTTCCTTATTCTTTCAGTCTTCCTTCTAGAACTGTCCAATCAGAGAGCCCATAGCCACATGGAGCTGCGAACACTATGTGACAGCTTCATGATTGCGTATTAACACCTGCAAGCCTCCTTATTCTTGAAACTCTTGCTCTCAGCTCATGTTAGAATCCCCTGTTGGTTTTCCCCATTTCCCTCACCTTGAGTCATGTTGCATGTCTGTCCTCCCAAGATATCCAAAGTGAATCTTATACAGGCCATATCGTGTGGGTATCTATATAATAAATGTAAAGCAGTAGCTCTACTGAGATACGATTCACATATCATAAACTTCATACCTTTGAAGTGTACGATCTAGTCAGACCTAGTGGCAAATGCCTGTAATCCCAGAGACTTGGGGAGGCTGAGGCAGGAGGATCACAGGTTTGAGGATAGCCTCAGCAACTTAGTGAGGCCCTAAGCAACTTAGCAAGACCCTGTAGTGAGAGCCTGTATCAAAATTTTTAAAAATCATTAAAAGGTCTGGGGATGTGGCTCTAAGGGTCCCTTGGTTCCATCTCTGGTAACAAAAATAAACAAAAAAATAAATCAATCAATAAAAAGTACAATTTCCAGTGGCCTTTACAACATTTGGAAAGTTGTGTAACCATCAACACTAATTCTAAAACATTTTCCACCCCCAAAGAAACCCTGTCACTTCCTATTTTCCCCTGCTCCCAGCCCCTAGAACCATTTAAGTCACTAAGGATTTTTCTCTTCTGGATATTTCACATATACAGAAT
Organism: Spermophilus citellus; assembly: GCF_964194105.1. NCBI lineage: Eukaryota > Metazoa > Chordata > Mammalia > Rodentia > Sciuridae > Spermophilus > Spermophilus citellus. The sequence goes on along the minus strand of NC_138183.1, from coordinate 205,487,110 downwards.
CATACATGGCTTATATTTTACGTGAAACCATTCCAGTTATAATTTCTATGTCTGGTGACAATTCACTCTGTTTTGTGTGATGCACTTACAAATCAGCACATGGAAACCTAATTATATTTATCTGCATGTAATCCTTTTGACCATTTTGGGAAATAGAAGTTATAACCATTTCTCAGGTGAGGAACCAAGTGCACAGAAAGGTTATATAGCTGGACTAAGTTTATCAATCAATCAAAGGGAAGAACTGGGACCTAAACCTAGAGTGCTTCATATTCTTTTAAAACTCCAGGGTTAAGATACAGAGGTTCTTTTTCAACTTCTTTCCTCTGAACCAAGCAGAGTATTTGAGACTTCTGTGTATGTGGAAATGGATGAATGAGCCAGGTAATTAATCAACTGAGCTTCCAAGTGGTGGGGGGAGGAGAGAGTGGCCTCTGAGTCCCAGACATGGGCCTACAGATGCAGGCTGGCTGTCACTGTTGCTCACCCTGTGCAGGAACACGGCTGAGCAGCGTCATCACCCGTGCTGTGCAGAACCTGCTGCCTGCCTGACCTAGGGACGTGCTGCCTCCAATCCTAGGGCTCCTTGTCACTGAGGTCCAGCAGCAAAACCTCCCGGGGCACTCCTGAGGGCTGCGTGCTCCAGGAGGACAACTTGCTACAAATCAGGATAGATGTCAGTTGGGACCCAGTGGTGACTCGGGTCACCCAGAGTAATTTAAAGTATGAATTGATTTCTCAGCTGGAGACAGTGTCGATGTCCTGCTTCTTATTTGTGCTTCATTGTGCATATTACCTCATGTGGAAAATTAACAGGCGAATTAACCCACCGCACAGCCCAGGCTGGAGGAGCTGACTGGGCTTCTGCTTGCAAGGCATACTCTGGAGGTTGGAAGGAGGTGGGTAAAAGGCCAGAGCAAGGGGAGGCCCAGGCCCCAGGTCTCTGGAAACTTCCAGCCTGCATATGAGCCACATCAGTTCTAGGGACAATGGAAAGTGAGATTTATGTCATTCAATGAGATCTGTGGCTTTATGGTGTTTATGGTGTGATACTGGGTGAAAGAGTGAGTTAAACACAAGCCACATCAGAGCTTCATTTCCTGGCAAGAGTGCCCATTTCTCTGGGGATTCTGGAAGTAACTCACTTTCTCTATGTTCATGATTGTCTCTTCCCAGTTGCTTGTAGTGGCATCTTCTGGCTTTTGATCAATATCATTTGCTTAAGTCTTATCTGTGTAAAAGGTCTGATGGTTCCTTTCAGCCCTGCCTCTAGTTCTTCATGGTCTGCTCTCTTCTTTATTTCTGAAGTCCCTGTACCCAACTTTCTTTTAGTCCTTCCATGTTTCATTCAGTCCCAGGGTCTTGGTACACACAGTACAAAGACCTTTTCTCCAGGCCAAACTCCACTCAGTTTAAACATCACTTCCTTGGAGAAGCCTTTTTTGATTTCTCATCTCTCACCTTGCACCATGATCTCAACCTCCTGTATTTTCTCCATCAACAGCATTTGTCAAAATGGTAATTAAATAATTAGTCTGCAGTTGGTTGCTTAATGACTGCCTTTCCTGCCCTGTTATTGGCTTCAGGGAGCAGAGACTCTGCAGCCTTGTTCCCTTTGGGTTCTCCAGTGGTGAGCAAATGTCTGGGATGAATCCTCAAAAGGTGTATTGGATGGATGAATTCAGTTCTATGCAGATTTTTTTTTTTGGTGAGATTTTGAACTTGGCATTTCTAGGACAAACATGTTGATCACTAAGTACATTTAGTTTCAAGAATCACATTATAACCCGTATATAATCCCACATATCACACGGCGTAGTCTTGGCATGGTGTTGATACTGCTGGTTACTGGTGACAAGTTCTGCTCCGTCACATGTTGAAGTATAACTTTAGAGAAGCACGCTGAGGCAGGCATATAAAGCAGGATTTAAAAAGGGGTAACATTGACTTCTCCCAGGAGGGAGAAGGGGGCCATAGCTGGTATCTTTGTATCCCAAGAAGCAAGAATGTCCTGCCTTTTTATATATCTTAGGCTTCCTTTGTTCGTTCTCCTGCTCTCTTCTCCTTATCTCTCTCCTTCCTGTGCAAGCGACTAGGCCCAGGGGATACTGGTGGAATGGCCAAAAAGTGAGAAGCAGATGGACTGGGGGTGAGGTGTGGAGAGGGCAGCAATTCCTGGGACAGGTTACCTTAGCAACAGATTGGAGCAGTGGCAGGTTATCTTGATAGGGTGGAGGGAGGACATTTCAATTCCTCGGGGGCAGTCTCCAACTTTCCGGACTCACTCAAATGGGTCTCCTTGATTGGACCTGACTTGATTTACCTATCTATACTGACTGCCTGTCTAATTCTGGCTTTAGTGTCCCATGCACAGCATAGTTCAACAACCAAAAGAAAGTTTCCTTCCATTTCCAGGTTATTTTCTTTTTCTCTTCTGATTCCCTTACTCCCAGCATTTTATTGGTAGATTGACTTAATTCTGGTTGCTTGATTGAACTAGGGGTATAATGACAGCCCCTAACTGCCAGGGACTGCTAGGTAGATTAGTTATGAGATTTTTACTATAGTCCAGAAAGGAGATTACAGGAATTTAGAAACCAGACAGATACCTTTTAAGATAATTTTTTAGGAATTAACTTGATAAGGGACGTCAAGGACATTTGACATGGATACCTCACATCAATCACAATCCAGATTGAGTTGGACTTTTGGTTACTTGCAGCAGAATCATCCTGATTGATAAAGAGAGGTCCAGTGGGAGCTCAGTGGGCACAGAAGTGCCTTCTGGCTTGCTGGGGGCTGTCCAGTAACAGGGGTCACAGGCCTATGGCATTATGTCTCTTAGTTACCTTGTAGGGCACTAGGACTCCCAGCTTCCCTTTGGAGGTGTCAGGGATGAAACTGAGGCAGATATGGGTATCTCAGCAGAAAGTGACCCAGATTAAACATTAAATAATGAATCTCTATTTTGGGCTTTCAGTCTGCATTAAAATGAGAAGGTAATATTTACTGATTCTTTTTTAGAAGTCAGCTTATATTCTATTCCTGCTCTCCTTAGATAGTCTATTTTGAGGAATCTCCCCATCCCCGAAGAAATGCTGTATTGCAATAACAGCAATGAAAATCAACATGTAGGAAAGGGAGAAAAAAAAATCTCCTATTGTCCCACAACTAACAATCAAATTGTTTTCTTTGCCCATGCACTCGTGAAATTCTTGTCCATGTTCATGCAAAACTGTACAGATTGGTAATCATAGCCAGACATCTTTGGTATTTTTACTGAAATACGACATCCTTGTTGGGAAGTGTCCCAATCTGTACAGCCTGATTATTTTTCACATGTGTTCATATGTGTAACTGTTCCCTAGTTTGAGATATGAAACATTTGCCAGGGTATCATTTTATAGTTTGATTTTTAAATTTACTATCATATGAGAAGTATGTTACTCTGATATGTGTCCTAAGAACTTTTTTATTATGCTACATGGCCTCATATTGCTCAGGAAAACTTAATCAGATGGCTGTATCCATACATAGTTGGGCCAACTCACATAATTGGGCATGAAGGTTGTTTATCAAATTCTTCCAAATCATAAATAAGGCTTCAATGATCTGTATAGTAGAGGTTAGAAAGTGGCAGCCTGTAGACTGGATCCTCCCCATCATGCTCATTTTTCAGGCTTATTTGGTGTTGGTGCACACAAGTTTTTGTTGTTGTTGTTTTTGTTTAAATACTTTAAATTGTATATGGACACAATACGTTTATTTTATTTATTTATGTGGTGCTGAGAATCAAACCCAGTGCCTCATGTGTGCGAGGCAAATGCTCTACCATTGAGCTACAACCCCAGCTCAAGGGTTTTTTTTTTTTTTAATAAGAATATTTGAGTTTTGTTGCAAACTTTAAAACCACAGACAGCTTACGTGGAAATCTTCATTTTGCTTCCTGGATAAAACAGATCTGGTCTCACCACCACCTTCCCAGTGGTAGCAGACCTGTAGAGCTGAGTAGGGTCTGCCTCCTTCTCCTCCATAACTTTTATAAGGAATATTCATTAATTTATACATCTTCCTGGACCCCGCAGGCACTTGAGTTTGCATTCCAGGCACATGGCTTTCTTTTTCTTGATGCCTATAAAAAGGTCATTTGTGCATGAGGTTCCTGATGACCCCAAGGAAATAATATGAGTATGTTCAGAAGAGCACAGTGGAAAAGTCACAGCTGCTGTGTCCAAGAGACACTTGTGGCAATCTCTGCTCATGATGTTGGCCTGGTCATGTTTGGCTTTGAACCTTGATTAATTCAGGTTCCAAGTGAAAACAGTGATGTCTGCTTTCATGGAATAATTCCAAGGATCTCATAGGGCTCAAAACACAGTATGCAATCAATTAATGAATGTTAAGTACAAAAAAAAACCTGTTGAAAATTGGTTTTGATGGTTCATTTATCTAATTCTAGTTCTTGGATGGCAAAATTTATTTTGATAAAAATAAGATTTAATTTCCTCTGAATTTACTGTTCATTGAAAAGATCTCCAGAGATACCTATAAAGTTTTAATAAGAACACCAATAATAGACATAAGTGAGTACAATTTAATAATGTTGTGTCTGAGTGTCTGAAGAGTGACCTTAATATTATGATTTAATAGAAACTGTAAATTAAAATGTGCTGCACAGATTGACCATGCTAAGGAGGTCAAGATGGCAGAGAGTTGGTCCTTAACCTTGTAGTTTTAACTACTGTTTCTTTAGGAGGATCTTGATCTCCATCTGCCCTTTTTGGCCTTCTTTAGTTGTTAATACGTCCAGAGATTCTTTGGGGAGCAATACACAGAGGCTTGCCCCAGGATTTAGAACACATAATGTGTTGACCCCAGTAGAAGAAGCCTTCCTAGAAGTTGCTTTGCCTCTTTCTCAGAACATAGTGCTATTATCTCCTGGAAATCATTCCACCCATCCAACCCATCAGAAAGTCTGTCAAGTTTTTCTAAATGTCTTGCAATTCAATGTATTTCCTTCTATGTAGACCCAGCTGTGCCCCACCCTACCCCTGCAACTGAGCCACAACACATTCTCCATTCAGTAGCCAGGGTGATCTTTAAAAGTCTCAACTCATAGTACATGAGGCTCTGCATGATCTGCCCCCACCTCCTTCCTATTCATGCGGTGTTCTCACCTTATACACGACTCCAGAAACACTGATCATCTTTCATGTCAAATTCTTTCCCAGCCCTGAGGTTTGCACATGCCTTGTCCCTGCCTGAATTCCTGGTTTTACCCTCTAGTCCCTCTCTCTGTGAGATTTCTTTTTTCAGTTCTCAAATGTGATGTTTCTACCCCATGTATAAAGTTCTCCATTTTTTTTCTTTGCAGCATCCTATGCCTTCACACCCCACAGCCTCTGTGGTGATTTTGTCTGTTTCCCTGTTTGGTAGTCTATCTTCCTGCAGTAACATAAGTTTCACAGGGTCTGGGGACACATCTCTCTCATTTGTCAGCTATATCCCAAGCTGTTAGCACATTGCTGGGCAAATAGTAGTCATCAGTAAGTGTTTATTGAATGAAAGAATCGATGGATGGGTGTAACTGCTGTGGAGGTAGATACAGAAGATTTTCATAGAATGTGATGGCTAGAAAGAGCTTTAACATAACCAGTTAAACCAGAACGTAGTATGTGTTTGATACTGCGCAGGGAAGTGTTTCAAAGGGTCTAGGAAAATTGAGAACTAAAGACCAATATATGGTCAGCTTATCTCTAGCACTGTTCAAGAGGGACCAATTAGCATGTAAATTTTTCTCTGAAAATTAATGGCTCAGGCCTTGATTTATCAATCAGTGCCTGTGAATTTGGTTAGCATGAATTAGAGCTTTTGAACTTGATCAATTCTGAGAGAGCTGACAAATCTCATCAGTTAAAGATGTGATGTCCTTGGCCTCCTACTGTACTTAGCCTGGCTCTGACCCTGATCTCCCTGTACTCTCACTCATGATATTTGGAGTTGGTCCTGTCTATTTCTAATTACTTTCTGACTTTGGCCCTTCCTCCATTCAGCTTTCTATCATCTCCCTCCTCCCTATTGTAGGTTCTGATATAATGAACTCAATGCATAGGTTTCTAACTTAAGAGCCAGTAAGTCAGGGTATGTGTTCACATCAATAAGCTAAAATTAGCTGGTTTTTAGATGTGGTGACATTATTGGCTGGTTGGCTGCCCCTATTGGAGAAATGTGATATTACAACCCAGTTTTATTAACCTAGGAAAGAGGCAAATTCCTGGAATCTGTCAAGTGGGACTTAAGGAATGCTCAGATATGGAAGAATAATGAGTTCTGGAAGCGCAGAACAAGGTAAATCAACAAAATGAGAAATCTGCAAAAGAAAAGTAAATGTCCAAATGTGAGATGTTTTCCTTTTAGATCAGGATTAGCTAGTTTCCTTTTATTATTCTGGAAAATATGGAGGAAATTTCTCTTCCTAGTCTCCATTTTAAGCTCCCTGGTCTAGATTATCATTACTTCAAGACCCAAAAAACCTTCTTGTGGGAGCTCTTGCTGAGATCTGATAACTTATAGCTCAGGAGAATGAGAGTTCTCAAAATCCTAGATCACAGAAGGCTATGTAATTAGTTACTGTGTTCACTTTGTAACCCAGGCCTACACAATAAGTGTAGCATTAAGTAAAGTTATGAAGTTGAACACGTTTGTTACCTATAAACTTGTTTATCTTGTCTGTGTCACACACAACTCTCAGAACCTCCACCAATTCCTCTTTCTTTAGGTCCACACCTCTCATATTTTTTGAAGGAACAAAATAGAAATAGTGATAGTAACAATAAGGATAAGGGATCAATCAGGATTCACACAGGGAAAAAGAGACCACAAAGACTTAGGTCCAAATCCCAGATTTCCCACTTACTATTTGTGCATCTCTGAGATTATTTCCTCTGTACAATATTGATATTGCAAGGTCATTGTGATGATTCTGTAAATGTATGCAAAGTGACTTTCACACTCCATAAACATTCTTTCCCCCACTTCTCAAGTATGCGAACCTGTTTTAAAATCATCTGTAAAGGATTAAAACCAAGAAATGCTGCTTGAATGAGTAACACCAGGCAGTGGGTGGCATGGATATTTTTGGATTGCAGCTCTTCCACGTGCTCCTAACACGTAGCATGGGATGACCTCCTACTCTTGCCTGCACACAATGGCAGCTGGGCTTTGTCACTGTAATTTTGGTGATGAGCATCCTGGTCTTTGGCTCTGGCTTAGATGGGTAATTGATTCTATTCAAAGATCTGATGGAAGAGAGACTTTTTGATTTAAGTTCTTTTTAGTTCTATTAAATTTTTCTTGAATCCGTTCCTTCCTCTCCAGCCCCTTCACTGCTGTCATGGTTCGAGAACTCATCATTTCCTGCACGCATCACCGTGTCAGCTCCTAACGGTTCTCCCTGCTGCTGGGCTCTTCCGCTCCTATCCATCCTTCACAGAGCAGGCAGAATGATCTTTCAAAAACATGCATATGATGCTGTCAACCCTTTGCTTAAGAGCCTTCAGTGGCAATGTGCTTCCCAACCACAGTGGTTCTCAGTTTCTGGTGTCATGACACACTGGTTTGTCACATCAATTCTGAGGCAGATTCATCCATCCGTTCAACAAATATTTGTTGAGCGACTCTTTTGTATCTGCTATTGCTATGATGTTGGGCTACATCAGTCAACAAAACAGACAAAAATCTCCATGTTGTCAGAAACCTGTTACTAACAAGAGTTAAATCCCTAAAGATTATGAATAATTTATTTGAATATTATGGTCGATAAATTTTATTTCTGTAATAACATTACCCTAAATCACTTGCATGGTGAAGCACTTCTTGGTGGGGAATGGAAGGGGGGATTTATAGCTAGTAGTGGGGGGATTGCGTGTAAATCTGTGTATGCTTTTGGCAGTGTACATAGGAACAATATCGTAGTTTATCTGAAGGAAAAAAATGTTAAATATTGCTGCTTATCCACAAGATAAAGTACAAAATTTTTAAGTTTCGTTGCTTGTCCTACCAGTCCCATTCTCTAGCACTCTCTGCCTTGTATTATACACTTGCTGGTTCTTACCCCTTGAAGATGTTTGACGTTGGCTTGACTTTGCACCCACAGAAGGGTGTAAATATACAAATCATTTTCTTCCATGGTGACAGAGGTCCTATTCATGTGAGAGAAAGGACTAAGTTCACGTTGAAAGCTGATAATAAGGAGTGAAAGGGGAATTTGATGGGATCTTCAGAATACTGTTTGTGGGTTATATTGATAGTGTTTTGATGAAGTACATTTCTTGAGAGTTGATGGAAATAGACACAGTCATATGATAACCAATATGTGTGTTGGTATTATTTAATCAAAAGTGTATAACAGGCACATTGGAGGATGGAATAATTTGGAGGATAAGGAAGAAGTATAATGCTGTGTAGGAATCAGCCTCATTTTGTCCACGTGTGAGAATGGAATGGATGGAAAGGAACTGGAGGAAAAGACCTTTACTGTCTGTAAGACACAAGACAGCCCTCAGGAGATGCCTGGGGAACTCAGGCCTGATGGGTTCCTGAAAACAATCAGAATTGCTCTCACATCACAAAGTAGACTTCCAATCCACTCGTGTTTACAGCCGTGACTCCAAGCCACAAGCTCATGACCAAGTCCTCCTGTGATCAGAATACAGATTTCCTCCAGAGTCTTTCAACTTCTGATGTTGAGACTTGTCTTCCCACATGTGACATAAAAGGTGATGCTTGACACATCTGTGGCAGCTTGAAGAGGGAGAAAGGAAGGTATCACAGGATACCTTGTCCAAGTTTTTATAAAATGGCATAAAAGGCAAAACTAAAAGTTAGCACAGATATGGCTTGTTGGAAAAGATCTGGTAAGGAGACAATAGTTTGTGTTTGGATGGAGCTTCTCCTGTGTTGTTTCTTCCAAGAATATTAAATATGACTGGTTGATGGTTTATTAGGACAATCCTTCCAGAGGTGTGAGAAAACCAAGACAACCCTAGGAAGGATTTAACAGAGGTAAAGGCACAAGGCCTGGAGTCACTCAGTACATGAGGATGAATACAGCAAGCAGGCCAAGTTGTCCAAAGCCTGTGATTATTCTGGGGTAACTTGGGGGACTATGTCATAAGGTTCTTAGGGGCAGGATGTGTTGGAGAGCTTTGCCCCCTGCTTCTGAACCTATAAACTGGACTCAGCAATTCTCTCTCCAAAAGAACCACTGCAAATTGATCGTCATAGCCAAGGCATTGACGCTTGGCCTCTTTCCCATAGTAGATGAAAAGCAGTGAGGGGCCATTCTGGGTGACCCTCACTTTGTAATTAACCCTCCTCATTAGCGGCTCACTTGCTTCCTATGGGCAGTGTGCACATGTTTGTGGTTATGTAACTGCCAAACAGGGCTGGGCAAGCCATTTGTTGGCATCCTAATTGTCTCCAATCACAGGGAAATGAATTGCAGTGAGAAGAGTAATGAGAAGTGGAGCACCTGGCAGCCGGCCAAGGCTCCAAACTGTCAGCTTCGAGGCCCAGCAGTCTGCCTTCATGCAGGGCCCCGGAGGTGGACTTGGGCTGGTGAAGGAAGGCTATGGGACTTCAGAGAGGGGGTTGGGGTCCAGGGAAAGCGTGCTTGAGCGAGGGAGAGAAGAGGAAAGATTCAAGCTCTTTCCTTTCTTTGTAATCTCTCCTTTCCCCTCCTCTCCTCCTTTCATTTCTTCTGATCCCCAGGAGTTTCCAATCCCACTTTAGCAGTGCTTTTAGTCAGGGTCTCTAGGGAATCAGATGAATGATGTACATACATGTGTGTGTGTGTGTGTGTGTGTGTGTGTGTGTGTGTGTGTCTGTGTGTGTATGAGAGGGAGAGAGAGACAGACAGATAGACAGACAGACACATACCTATGATAAGATCTTGACTAAGAAATTCACAGTCTGCCACCTGCAAAACTGGAGATCTGGGTTTCAAGATCTGAGAATCAGGAGCCCTGAGAGCAGGAGAATAATCACATCCCAGCTCAAGCAGTCAGGCAGGAGTGAATTCAACCGCTCTCCACCTTTTGTTCTATTCTGGCCTTCCTGGATTGGACGAGGCCACCCATGTCTGCTTTACTCAGTCCACCAGTTCAAAAGCTCATCTAAACACCTTTGCTAAGGTGGTAGCTTATGGCCTGGTCAAATTGGCACATAACCACAGCAGTGATTTTGAGAGCACAGAAAAGTGAAGAGAGGGAAGGGAAGGAACCACGGAGAAAGGAGAAATATACATGGGTTCAAATGAGGAAGAAAAAAGATTGCAAAGCACTTTTATTCTCCATCCCACTTTGGGATTGCTGATGCTGCTAGTGGTTTGGCCAGGGGATTATGGGACAGCAGCTGGACCTGGCCCTCTGTTGAGGGTACAGTAGCTGCCATTGTAGGTCTTTTGATGATGGGGACTCCATTGGTGAGTGACAGCCCATATGGAAATCCTAGAGCCTGAAGTCTAGTTAAACTTCTGTGAGTGAAATCAGAAAGAATAAAATGTCATAGAATGAGATTGGCTCTCTATAGAAATGTCCCAAGAGTTAATAAAATGGGCAGTTAGTAAAAGGCAGTCAGTAAAAAGGAGTTTAGGAGGACCAAGTCAATCAAGCCTCAGTCAAACTGAAGAATCTACATCTTTATGTGCTTTTCCTTGGCTGCAACTGAAATCTGATGGTAAGTCTGCCCAAGGGAGATTTGCCCAAAGAGAGGGCTGGTCTGCGATAAGCTTGGAGGGGGGATTCTTACAGCCAGTGTTGCCAGTGAGTACCCTGCACTGTCTTGGGAAGAGGGCCTGAGAATCAGGCACAGTGTTCTTGACCTAGGAAAGTGCTCCTGTTAATGGACAAGGGTGTTTCAGAGGCTCACAATGGTCAGCAGAAATGTACTTCAGGGATATGCAGCATCCTTTAATTTTCAGACTCATATACACATTCTGTAAATAGATTTTGGGCACCAACAGTGTGACAGGCATTTTGCTAATCACTGGGACACAGCAATGGACAAAATGCATATGGCCCTTCTCCTCACTGAGCTTTTAGTTGAGCAGAAAGTATAGGAAGTTATTCAAGAAAGGCCCAAGGAGAGGGACACGAGATTACAGGCACTGAAAGAGAGGGAGGATGGCAGGAGGGGAAGGTGGATCCTAGATCAGCTGAGAGCTTTGAGAAGCACCTAGCACATAGCAATACTATCTAGAATATATGATGATGATGACGACAGCGGCGACAAAGATTATCTATCCCTTTGGGCATACGGGAATAATTCAGTTCTGGACCTACATAGTCAATAACCCCATCAAGACAGAGAGAGCCTGGACCACCAGGCCAATGCCCTACACATCTCCATCTCATCTGTTTATAGCATCACCTCAGGTGACAGGAGCTTGATGGATGCCAGAGATCCTACATGAGGAAGTAATGCGGTCTCCTGCAGAAAACACATTTTCCTTCCACCATTCACTGCCAAACAATGGTAGATGCTCAATCAATAGTTGACGATGATAAGTGATAAATTAAAACTGACTAGGGAATTCTTCCCATTATTTGTGTGTCTCCATTTGAATAGGCTAAAGTTTTTCACAAAACTTTTTGTTACCGGTAGAATCTCAGAGGATCCTCTAGTAACAACCCTGACAGGCAGGGTTTCAAACAAACATTAATTAAGTCTCTTAACAACCTTGTAAATCAGTGTGCCATATGGCAATTATAAAAAAAAAGAATAATTTTAGTGAGTAAGAAATTTTAAAATGATTGCTTACTTCATCACAACAGAGAGATCATTTACATACATGCAAAAATGAATATTTAGATCTATAGATAAGACAGAAATGCTTGGCTAATGTCTGAGCCATAATTAGTTGTCCTTTAAAAGGTCATTTGATCCAGGCAATACTGGGAACAGGATTTCATTTTGAGAGGGGAAAGGTCTATGTATTCTCTGCTTTGTATTCTAGTTCATATGCCTTGTCCTAGACCAGCATGGTCTAATACAATTTTCTGTGATGATGGAGAAGTTCCGCATCTGTACTGTCTAATATGAAAACCACTAAAGGCTACTATCACTGAGCAACTACAATTTTAATTTAATTTTAATTAACTTAAATAGCACATGTGGCTAGAGTCATTGCATTGCTGTGCAGTCTTAGGCTGTGGTTCATGGGTTTGGAAAATTATTGTAATTTGGAAGGGGATGCAAAAATGGATGTTAATATATTGTTAGCCAGATTGCAGTCTACATGCAGGGTGCGGACGTTGTCATAATGACAAGTGCTACGTTGGATTTGAAAGGTCCTCCAGAGACCCATGTGGTAAAGGCTTATTTCCCAGGGTGGTCCCATTATGAGGTGGTGGAATCATTAAGAGGTGGGGTCTAGAAGGAGGTTTAAGGGTCACTGGATCATACCCTCAAAGGGGGTTGTGGAACCTTGGTATCTTGATCTTAATTTTTTTATTTCCAGCCAAATGGTATTCCATTTAGTATTCACATGAGGTGAATGGTGTTCCTCCATCACATGTTCCTGCCAAGAGGTACTGTGCCACCGTGGGCCCAAAGCAATGAGGCCAATTGGTCATGGACCAAAATCTCCAAGAAAAGCCTTTTTCTCTTTATAAGTTGGTTATCTTGGATGTTTATTATGGTAATGGAAAGCTGGTGAACACAGAAAACTGGTACTAAGAATTGGAGTCATTGCTGTGACTGTACCTGATGATGCCGTATAGAAGCCATTGGTACCTGAGGATGTGTTTCACAGGAGGAGTTGGAAAAGTTTGGAGAATCAGGCTTAAAAAGGTCTAGAAAAGGGGAGTTTAACTGGAAATCTTAGTGGAAGCTCAGAAGACCAGAATTCTGATAGAAATGCAGGCAGTAAAGGTCAGGCTGATGAGGTTTCAGATGAAAGTGAGGATTCTATTGGGAATTTGATTAGAGGACACCCATGTTATATCTTGGTAAAGAATTCAGCTGCTTTATATCCATGCCCTGAGACTCTGTGGAAGACTGAGTTAAAAGGTGACAAACTTGTTTATCTCGTAGAGAAAATTTCAAGGCAGCAGAGCATACCTAGGCAATGGCGTGGGCATTGCTGGCGCTCTTAGCTATATTGACAGTGAGAAATGGGAGCAAAAATCAGAAAAGAAAGATTTAAAAAATTCAGTCAGCAAGAAAAAGAACATGTATAGAGGTGTCCCTCAAAAGGGTGCAGAGATTGCTGTTATAAAGTCAAATGCTTTGCACTGGGACAATAAGAAAGTAAGATCCCACCCATCTCATCGCAGGCTTAGAGATATAGAAATGCATACTTGTTTCAGAAACTTTCTAGAGCAATCTCTGTTACCAAAAATATTAAGAAACTTTTGGGAAGAAAGCCATGGGGCACCCTGCCTGCCCAGGACCACCTCTGGAATCATCCCATATGCAGTCAGGCACCCAGAGGTCACTGCTGCCATGGTTCAATGGAATCTAGGTATAGCTCATGCCAGGGCAGACCCTGGTGTCGTCCACATAATGTCAGGATGGCAGGCATGCAGAAAGCAAGAGTTATGGGAGTGTTTACCCTGTGCCAGTATATCTTCGAAGAGTGTAAATTCTTCTTGACTTTTATAGAAGCTCACAGCTGCATAAGTCTTCTGAGACTTTGGACTTGGACTTTTGAGCAATGCTGGAATATTTAATGTTGTGGGAATTCTTGGGGGATGGACTGAATGAATGCATGTTGCTTGTGAGAGAACATGAACCTTTGGGCAAATCCAGAACACTCTAGTTCAGATATGGAATGTCCCCTAGTGTGGGTCCAAAATGTCTCCCAAAGACCTGTATGTTAAAGATGTGGTCCCCAGTTGTGGTGCTATTAGAAGGAGGTGGACTCTTTAGGAGGCAAGGCCTACTGGGAGGTTTCAGATTACAGAGGGTATGCCTCAAGGGAGATTCTCAAAGGAGATAGTGGGACCCTAGTTTCTTCCTTTTTTCTATATAACACCCAACCATGAGGTAAAAGGACTTCCTTCTCCATCTGTTCTTGCCACCACAGGCCTATGGTAATGGGACCAATCAACTCATGAATGAAAACCTCCAAAATAATATTTGAGCCAAAATAAACCTCTCCTTTTTTATAAGTTGATTACCACCTGTAAAAAAAATACAGCAGTATTTTTGTTATTGTAACAGGAATCTGACTGACACAGTAAGATTATTTTTTATTGCCATCATCACAGGCCATTCATTCAAAAAACATATACTGAGCACCAACAATTAGACTCTATACTAATCCAAAGGGTTATCCATGAGACTAGTCATTGTTTTGGTTTAAAGGTGAGTGGGGGAAATGAGAAGATTAAAAGATAGAGAAATTTGTAATGTTCTTTATATTGTGGGTAAGCATACGAATTATGGTAATATGGGGGGCAACTAATTAAGCCTGAGGATATATGAAGGTCACAGAATGCATCCTAGAGAAGGAGTTTCTGAATTGGTTCTTGTAGGACCAGTAAGGATTCTCCTGGGTGATGAAGTCCAGGGAGGTGGGGGCTCATTCCAGGTAGACAGATTGACACAGCTAATAGCATGACAGTGCTAGGGAGCATGGCCTTTGGGGGGACTTCCAGATGTGTGAGAAGTGTCATGTGGGACACACATGGAATTATCCCTTTACCCAGCATATCTACACTGCATACACTATCTGCCCACTGATTACTAAGACACCCTCTAGGTTATCAGACTGTTGTGGTATCACAATGCTGTGTTGCAGTCACCCTTATTTTACTTATTAATGGCTCCAAGATGAGAGTGGTGATGCAAAAGAGGCATAAAACATCCAAGGACAGATTAACTGTGGCACCATGTGGCAATACTGCAAGGCCAATAGGAGAAGCCATAGTATATATAGGGTTTGGTACTATCCATGGTTTCAGGGATCCCCTGAGGGTCTTAGAACATATCCTGCATGTATAAGAAGGATTATTATGTCTATTATCAAAAGTATAAAGGTAGAGGCTTGATCATAATTTGGCAAGGATGCTGTGGGGGGATGACCTCAGTGAATGAGGAACTAGCAACAGATGGATCAGACTCTGGGTTAGAACATTGTCTGAGCTCTCTGCCAGGCAAGGTTGACATACCTCTGCAGTGTGAAGCTCAGTGTGGGAACTTCAGTCTGCACTTGGGCATACTGGAGGGAATACATAATCCAGACTTCTGGAAAGCTGGGAAGATCACTCATAGGAAGTCATGTTTGAACAGAAGCCTGGGGGATGAACAGGATTTAGCTGGGGGAAGAGGGTTGGGATCGAGGGAGGCAGATCATTCTGCTTCACAGTTCTTGCAAAGAATTATCTGTCCCAATTGTCGATATTGCCAAGGTTAAGAAACCATGACCTAGAGTCAATCTGCGATCCGTGTCTTGAGAGAGATGGTGAGCCTCATGATATTTCAAAGTGTCAGGGCTTTTTTCACTTCCTCATTTTAGATGTGATCTACAACCATCAACTGTTACAGTTTTTGACAGGGCTTCAGACACAGTAGTGTAGAAAAGAGAGCACAGCCACACTTTGTAATACTGAATTCTTTTGGCACTCAAGTCCTGGGAAGGCAGGGGAGAAGTGTATGTGATGCAGGGAGATTAAACTGCAGGGAGGGTCCTCTCCCACCTCCTGGCACCTTCTGGGGAGGGCTCCATCCAGGAAGGAGTGAGGATACAACACCTGCTCATCATCCCCTGAGATACTCCCAGCTTAGGCTATCAGGACTTTCTGAAAGGCACAGGCTGAGCCTGCACAATTTCTGGATGAAGAGGGTGGAGAATGAGAAACAGATTTATGGGAGGCATTAAAGACCTCTGGGCATTTTGAGGAAAAAATGGTATCGTGACCTGGTTTCCATGGACAAATTCCAAGAATATGCTTACAAGTTTGGACTTCCCCCCTAGGGTAATGTACCATAAATGTTCAGTTAAATGTTAAGAGAGCTGAAGCTCCGTTTTATGATTAACTTGACCTAACTTTATTTGTCATGATCTTTTATATTACAGATTTTATGGTCACCTCTAATGCCTTCTATGGCTGTTGGAAAATTTATCCTGCTTCAACATGATGGGAAGTTGGCATGATACAACAACAACAACAAAACCAGAATTTAGAGACAAATTATGAATCCCAATGTGTACTTAATTAGTTGTGTGAACTAGGTCACTTACATAACATCCATCTCTGAGTGCTTCCTCATTTGAAATTTAGGGCAACATCTGTCTCAAAGTGCCTGACACAGTGTCTGACATACAACAGGTGCTCAATAAATGTTTATACAACAGGTGCTCAATAAATGTTTATTTCCCTTTAAATTTTTATTGTGTATATTTAAGCCAAAATATGATGTTTTGGTATACACGTAGATAATGAAATAATGTAGCCAAGCAAATTCACATATGTATCTTCCCATACAGTTGCTAATGTTTTGATGTTAACAGTACCCCAAAATCTATCCTTTTAACCAAAATCCCAAATATGATAAAATACCATAATCCTTCCATTATCTACAGTTTAGCTTTCCATGGTTTTAGTTACTCATGGCAAACTGAAGTAAAAAAAATTAAGCAGAAAATTCCAGAAATAATTCATAAGTTGTAAATTGCATGCCATTCTGAGTAGCATGATGACATCTCCCGCTGTCCTGCTCTGTCTCACCCAGGATATAACTCATCCCTTGCCCAGTGAATCCACACTGTATATGCTGAACACTGCCTAGTAGTTATCTAGGTTATCAGACTGCCTGCTGTGGTATCATGGTGCCGTGTTCAAGTAACTCTTACTTTACTTATTAATGGTCCCAAATCACAAGAGTAGTGATGCAAAGGAGGCACTGAAGCATAAAAGACGGAAGGGCGGATTAACTCTGGTACTCTCTGGCACTGTGTGACAATGCTGCATATAGTATATGTAGGGTTCAGTACTATCTGTGGTTTCAGGCATCCACTGGGGGGTCTTGGCACATGTGCCCCATTGAAAAAAGGGGAGATTATTTTATCATTAACCATGCTTCTCTTCTTCTCATGGCTCTTGAGACTTTTTCATCCTGTGTAATGGCTACTTTGTATTGCCCAGCATCTCCCCATTTCATCCTTTCCTACCCCTCCACCCCCCTTTTCCAAATGCGCAGATCTTGCTTCTCTTTTCTCTGCAACCATGTCTCATAGAAATGTGTTACATTTGGTGGTTATAAATTACATTTAAAACAAAGAAGAAGAAAAAAAACCCCTTAGTCCTATAGCTTATAGTATCAAGAGGTGTGCTATATTTCATAAACAGGAATTCTAAATTAACTCCCAGCTAGAAAATACTGCTTGTCAGTTTTCAACACCCATTTCCTTTTAAAGACTCGTGTAGGGATGAAGAAATGGAAAACATGTTTAAACAGTCACATTCCTGACAAACCCTGGACATTTTCAGTTGTGCAAACTTTACAATTTGAATAACTTTTATTAAAAAATCATGGATTTGATGTTTCCCATGCACAGCTCAGGGCTGCCTCAGTAAAATGTAGATTCCTTAAGCTGGAAGAAACCTTAATGTGCTAGTACCACAGTGCTGTGGTGTATTACGGTTCTGCATCACTGCGACCTAAATATCTGATAAGAACAACTTAGAGGAAGAAAAGTTTGTTTTGGTCATGGTTCCAGAGTTTTAGTCCGTGGTCAGCAGAGTTCATTGCACTGGGCCCAAGGTGAGGCAGAACATCATGGAGGAGGGTGTAGAGCAGAAGCATGGCTCAGTTCATGACCTCCAGGAAGCAGAGGGAGAGGGTGGGGGGAAGGGGCTGCAGGCTACGAGATGCAGTTACCAACCAGATGGTCCATTCAAACTTGAATGGACAGGTTAGGTGACAGCTCTCACAATCTGATCACTTCACCTCTGAATATTCTTGCACTAACACAGGAGCTTTTGGGGGACACCACAAATCTAACCATAACATACACGTGGGCCATCATCAGGGTTGTTGGTTGTCCCTATAAGCTAGTTTGTTAAGGAAGCTCAGCAAGTAGAAGTGATTTGCTTGAGAGGTGGTGACACAGTTACTGACAAGGACATTATATTTGTCTCCTCAAGGCTCTCTTTTCATATGGTGCTTGGAGAAGGTCACCTGCCTCTGTCTTGATCAACTGCCAAGCAGCAGGGTATGCAGGGAATTTGGCTTCTCTGGCCCCTGGCCTTCCTGCTGTGTCCCCTTTTGTGTGTAACTTCGCATATGCAGTTCCACTGGGGCCATGAGCTGTGAGATGACCTTGCCAGCCAAGCTCCATGTTCAAGGGTCTGGCAGAAACAGAAAGCCAAAGCCAAGGGTGTCCTGATGGGGCTCCTACATGGTGGCGCTGGGTCAGGCCAGGCAACCTGGCGTGGGAGGGAGTGGAGCTCAGAACCCAGACGGTTTCTTGAAACAGCCTTAGCCCGAGGTAATGGAGGGTCTGTACAGCAGCCACGGAGGATTGTCACTCAGCAGCACCGCGGTTACCTTGACAAAGCAAGGCTGATTGGAAATTAAAATGCATGGAATCGTGTGGGGAGTGTTTTCAAGAAGAAACACAATCAACTTAGTGGCACCACTGAGGCTCTTACAGCCGAACACCAGATGCAGGATTTTTCAAGGAAACCACAAGGCTCTCTTCTTTCCTGGAGCAGGAGATTTAGTGCTTAGGTTGGTTACAGTGAAGCTATTTTAGGAGACACTGCCAAAGGCTGAGCAAAGAGGCGTCAGAGAGCTGTGTCAAAATTGATGCAGACCTGGCACCAGGACTGGTTCGGACAAGTGGCCCCTTGATTCTCTCTGGATCTGTTTGCCTGACTCATGGTGTGTGTGTGGGAGGGTGGGGATGTCTTCAGGCCATCCTGCTGTCCCAAACTAAGTATCTGCTATACTGTGGGGCATAGGGGACCCGTATATCCAGTGAGTCACCACTTTTTTTCTAACCCTGATGTTCTGGGTGAATAATTCCCAGCCATGAGGAGAACAAGAGGCCTGTACTTCCCGCTCCCTGCACCCCGCCCCCCATCTTCTGGCAGGAGGCTTGGCCAGATTCCCTTTCCCTGAACTCCTGCCATTAAAAAAAGGGCATGTGTGGTATGTGCTGTTACTCAGTATTCGTTATGCATGAATAATGTGTGGTTAATAGATCTGAATTTCCCCAGTAAATTTTTATGTAAATTTTTACATAAAATACACAATACACATGCACACAAATACACACACACACACACACACATGCATATATAGTAATGGACCCCCAAAATGTTCACATCTTCAACTCTGGAAGCTGTGAATGTGTCATCTTACATAGCAAAGGGACCTTTGTAGATGTGATTAATTTAAAGATATTGAGATTTGGAAATCATTCTTGAGTATTTGGATAGGCCTAATGTAACTATAAGATAATTACAAGAGGGACACAGGAGGAGTTAAAGTCAGACAAAAGGGATATATATGGTGACTAAGCAGGAGGTTGGAAGATACTCTTTGAAGATTGAGGAAGGGGCCATCAGCCAGGAGTGCAGATGCTTATAGAAACTGGAAAAGCACAAGGAAGCAGGTTCTTCTGTAAAGGTGCTGGAAGCTAATGTGTCCCTGCCAATTCTGTGGTTTTAGATGTCTTCTGACTTCCATAGCTGTAGATAACAATTTTTTTATTGTTTCAAGAACAGAAATCAGTCTATTACAGCAGCTACAGGAAACCAATACACACAAAACACACATTCTAAGTTATAAAATTTGAGGATTATAAAATTTACATATATATAAACATGTAAAGTGGAGACAGCAATAACTCACATGTAGAATAGTAGTTATGACCAAAGACCGTGGTTTCTGGAGCCAGCTCTGCTACTTTGCAATTGTGGCCTTGGGCAAGTTAACCTTAACCTCTTTGTACCTCAGTTTTCTCTACAATGATGATACGATTCTGCTTCTTAGGATGGAAGTAAAGATGGAAATGAGGTCATGTATTTCAGATACTTATAAGAGTGCCTGGCTCTTACTGGGTACCATATTATATATCATTATTCCAGTTTTTCAGATGAGAAGACTGAGGTTGGTTTCCTCCATGGCCATGCAGATCTGAGATGGCATAGCTGGGGCTAGACCTGGTTAGTTAGTGCAGCTCCTCCTGGCTCTAATACCAGCCTGTCTCATCACATAGAGGAAACATCCTTTCCAGTCCTCAGTTACTGCCCACATCAAGGCAATCCTGTGAACAATCTGGTATTGACCCCTCCAGGTATGGATGCATGCACACACAATCACATGATCTTAAAAATAAAATGAAGTCATACATATGTGTGGTTTTGCAACCTAGCTATTCATTTGTTATATGATGAACATCCTTTTTGTTAAATTTATTTTAATTATAGAATATTAGAGAGACACATTGTTTTTGAAAAAGTTGGGACATTATAAGTAAAGCTAGAGTCCCCTTCAACCACTGCCTCTAATTCCTCTGTCTTAAGATAACTACTCTTTGAGTTCTCTGCATACCCTTCCAGATTTTTCCTTTAAATAACTTTGCACACTTGTACATGGGCTAGCAGTAAATATATAATTTTTTGATTTTGTGTCCATGTTCTTAACATAAATTGCATTATGCTCTAAGGATTGTTTGGAAACTTGGCATTGTATTTCTGAGATCTTTCTACACTAATGAACATAGAGCCAGTTTATTCCTTGTAATAGCTGAATTGCATTCTGCCACATTATATTTTTCCATTCCATTATTGGTAGACCTGTAGGTCATTCTCAATTTCTTGCTATTAGAATGCTTCAATTAGCTTCCTTATCCAGGCTTCTGGCTTGAATGTGAAAGTGGTTCCCTGGGTAGAGATCTGGAAGAGGAAGTGTTGGGTCATAGGGTGTACACATTTGCAGTTTTAATAGACTCTACCAAATAACCTTCCAAAGTGGTTGTCCTCATTTATATCTCTTCCAATAGTGTTCAGGGTGGGGAGACTTTTCTCTACACTATCACCAACATTTGATTTTGTCAGTGTTTAACTTTTGCAGATCTGATGAGTGCAAATAGAATTTTTTTGGTTTTAGTTCATATTTAAAAATGTTTATCAATTAGACAGTGGAGCAATTTTTCCAACTGGCTATTTGAATTTCCTCTTTTATAACCTTCTTGTTCATATTCTTGCCCCAATTTTTTCTTGCATTGCTTGTCTTTTTTTCATGCATTGTAGGAGTCTTTGTGGATATCATTCTTCCCAAATACATAAAGGTCTCTTTGATTGTTTTTGTTAATGGTTGTGTAGTATTCCACCATGTACACCAAACCCTGAGGCTACATCTAACTCTCCAGCTGTGTCTGTACATGAGGATTGTGTTTGGAGACACAGCCATGGTCACCCTTTTACATGTTGTCCATGGCTGATTTTGTGCTATAACAGCAGAGATGGGTAGTGGAGACAGAGACCAGATGGCCTACAAAGTCTAAAAATATTTACTATCTGACTCTTTACAGAAAAGGTTTGCTCTCATACAGATAAATCATAATTTATTCAGCCAGTTCTCTTTCAGTGTATGTATAGGAAATTCTGTAGTTAATATCATTGGGCACACACAGGTTATATATTGCTGTGACCATTTCTTTTCTTATTTTTCTTTATTAAATTATTTATTTATTCTAATTTGTTATACATGATGGCAGAATGCAATTCATTTCATATTACACATATAGAACACAAATTTTCAAGTCACTGGTTGTACACAAAGTATTTTCACACCATTTGTGTCTTCACACATGTACTTAGGGTAATGATGTCTAACTTATTCTACTGTCATTCCTACCCCCTTGCCCCCTCCCTTACCCTCCCTCCCCTTTGCTGTATCTAAAGTGCCTCCATTCCTCCCATATTCCCCAACCATTGCTATTATGAGTGAGCATCCTCATATTTAAAAAAGAATTCTGCCTTTGTTTTTTGGGGATTGGCTTACTTCACTTAGCATTATATTCTCCAACTCCATCCATTTACCTGCAAATGCCATGATTTTATTCTCTTTTAGTGCTGAGTAATGTTCCATTGTGTATATATACCAAAGTTTCCCTATCCATTCATCTACTGCAAGGCATCTGAGTTGGTTCCACAATTTAGCTATTGTGAATTGTGCTGCTGTAAACATTGATGTGGCTGAGTCCCTTTAGTATGCTGTTTTTAAGTCCTTTGGATATAAACGAAGGAGTGGAATAGCTGGGTCAAATGGTGGTTCCACTCCAAGTTTTCCAAGGAATCTCCATACTGCTTTCCAGATTGGCTGCACCAATTTGCAGTCCCACCAGCAGTGTATGAGTGTACTGTTTTCCCCACATCCTCGCCAACATGTATTGTTGTTTGTCTTCATAATAGTTGCTATTCTGACTGAAGTGAGATGAAATTTTAGAGTAGTTTCGATTTGCAATTTTCTGATTGTTAGCTACGATGAACATTTCTTCATATATTTTTAGATTAATTGTATATCCTTTTCTGAGAAGTTTTTCTGTTCAGTTCCTTGGCCCATTTATTTACTAGATTATTTGTTTTTTTTGGGGGGCGGTGTTTAGCTTTTTGAGTTCTTTATATACCCTAGAGATTAGTGCTCTATCTGAGGTACAAGTGGTAAAAATTTGCTTCCAAGCTATAGGCTCTCTATTCACCTCACTGATTGTTTCTTTTGCTGAGAAGAAGCTTTTTAGTTTCAATCCATCCCATTTATTGATTCTTGGTTTTAATTCTTGCTCTATGGGTGTCTTATTAAAGAAGTTGGGGCCTAATATGACATGATGGAGGTTTGGGCCTAAACTTAATGAAAGAGGTGAAAGACCTCTACAATGAAAACTACAACATGCCAAAGAAAGAAATTAAAGAAGACTTTAGAAGATGAAAAGATCTACCTTGTTCTTGGGTAGGCAGAATTAATATTGTCAAAAAGACCATACTACCAAAAGCACTATATAGATGCAATGCAATCCCAATCAAAATCCCAATGACATTCCTCATAGAAATATAAAAAGCAATCATGAACTTAATCTGGAAAAATAAGACTCAGAATAGCTAAAGCAATCCTTAATAAGAAGAGTGAAGCTGGTGGCATTACTATTCCAGGCCTTAAACTATACTACAGAGCAATAGTAACAAAAACAGCATGTTATTGGTAACAAAATAGATCTGTAGACCAATGGTACAGAATAGAGGACACAAAGACTAACCTACATAACTACAGTTATCTTATATTAGACAAAGATGCCAAAAACGTACATTGGAGAAAAGATAGACTCTTCAACAAATGCTGCTGGGAAAACTGGAAATCCACATGTAACAACATGAAATTAAACCTCTATCTCTCACCATGCACAAACCTCAATTCAAAGTGTATCAGGGACCTAGGAATTAAACCAGACCTTGCGCCTGATGGAAGATGTGACCATTTCTTTGGGATGGATTCCTAAAAGTGGAATTACTGCTTGTCAGACTGCTGGGTTTAGTAAGACTTGCTTCATTTGAACTAGAAATGCTTGCATTAGAGAATATTTTTAAGAAGGCTAATTATTTCACTAGGATTAGTGATAACTTTCTAAATGTAGTAGCTGTAAGGTACCAGGCATGGTTCTGGGTGACTTCCTTGTATTATCTCACTTAATCCTTCCAATAATCCTGAAATTGATATTAAGCACTGCCTTTGATGTGAGGAACTCAAGGTTCAGTGAAGTTAAACAGATTGCCCAAAGCTACAGAACTGGTGCATGATGGAGCCAAGATCTGAACCTATTTCTCTGACTTTAAAGACCCCATACTTTGTACTACACAGTATTATCTCTTAGTGAAAAACTAGGTGTGTAAACAATTGGCAAAACAGACTTACAAGTGGTAATTTTGCATATTTTTTCTTGGTTAAATGATCAGGTAACAACATTCGTAATTAATGCAGTAAGTTTCTATAGACAGATGGGTTAGATTAAAGTAATTTTATGACTCTTAAAGACTGTTCGTTTTCTTAAGGAAACTAAATATTTCTTTTGCAAACTTATTTATGCTTCTAGAAATAAAGGCACAGCTGTTGTGTAGTAGAAGAAATACTGGATTTAGAAATCTGAATTTGGAAAAATTATATTTTCTGCTTCCTCCTAAGGTTGCTGTGTGACTGTGGGTATATTTCCTATCCTATCTGTGCCACAGCTTGTTCACAGAATTGTGAGAAATCAATGTGAATGACTGTGTCGTACTTGACCCTGGTGCCTCGTACATAACAAAAGTATAATTGTAAAGCTCTTTGTGCCTTGAGGATATTTCCAGAAGGAGGGTTTCATCCTGGGTACACTTCAAGGTTCAGGTTCTGCCTTTCTCTGAAACCTTTATGCCACCCCCTTGACCCATCCTAGCATTTAAATAGTATTATGCCTGGTCCACTGGTCTCATTGAATCCTCACCATCATGCTGGGAGACAGGTGTGTCTTCCATTCCTACAAGGCATAGAATGGATAAGGAAATGAAATGAAGGCCCAATCAGTTACAAAGGACATGTACTGGGTAGGTAGGAAAGCTGGACTTGAATCCACACCTCGGAGCCCTTAGCCACCATGCTCTCTCTTCTCCCTCATTTGGGAAGCCTTCATAAGGAGGGTTCCCCACTAGGACTAGGCACATGCTTATTTCCAGTTGCAGTTTTCAGGGTGGAGAATTTGCCCTCTTGGGCATGCATTACATTGGACCTGGACCATGGTTCATGCTAAATGGTCCTCTCAGCATCTGGAGGGTAGGATTGTCTTTCTTGAATGCCTGGCACCAGGTTATCACATCTGCCTTGGGAAGCCTGATTTTACATGAGATTTCAGGGAACCTTCCCAGACATAAGAAAGCAAGATCTGACGTCTGACCATTTTGATTTGCATGCTGCCTTTCTCGTGTTAACAAAAGGGTCTCTTTCACCCCAACCTGCTGCCTAGCATCCATGTCAAGACCGCATCAATTTGTCCATGCCACTCTTTTGGGACTGCTGTCATTTTTTTTTTTTTTTTGGTTTTAGCTGCCTCCCTGAACATCTTGTTCGCAATATAAGCTCCAAATGGCCTGGAACTTGTCTTTTATAGCCTCTGCCAGATTAAACATTTAGAACATAATACACGGGCTTCAAAAACAATTGTGTAGTCTTCAGCCAAGCAGCATATTGATTTCAATTTAGGCAATTGCACACGTTTTCAGGTCTTGGGAGACTCTGGGTTTTACAATGCTAGAGGCTCATGGCCTTGCTCCCCATTCCTCATTCTCTCCTTGGACCTGGAGAAGCCTAGAGATCCTGGGGTGGGAAGGATAGGCCTCCTTCAATACACTTTATTTTCTTAGGTTTAGTTCTGAAACTTCTAAGAAGGAGAAAGGCAGTAAAGTATTGTCAGAATAGTGTGGAAAGAACTGGGTTCATATCCTTGCCTTTCTATTGAATGACAAGAGGGCAAGCCATTTCACTTTCTAGACCCTAAGTGGGATAATGAGGGTACTTCACTTACAAAGATATTCACATGAATGATCAGGTTGCTAGAACATCCTCAATGAAGTTTGAGTGGATTTACAAAGCTTTTTTGTTAAGTGACTAACAATGGCAGGGTATTTTAATGCCCAAGAAATTTTCTTCTCACAGAAAGAAGACATCCATCTGTCACTGACTGCAGGGAGACAATAGGGCCTGGTGCATTTTGCATTTGGGCAAAAATAGTGGTTGATGGTGGGTAGCTTCATCCATGAGCCATGTCCGGGGATTCAATAACTAGCCCCAGAACCCAATGGCAGCTTCCGTTTTGTGTCTTCAACATGTGTTTGCAGAGTTCTTACCCTGCATCGGGCTCTGAGTTGCTGCCAAATGGCCATGACTAATATGCCAGTGTTTGCTTTTAAGGAACACACCATTTAGGGTGGAAGACAGACGTGCATAAAGCTAATTTCAATGCAGTCCTCTGGCAGCTGTTCTCAGAGAACATCCTCCAAGGCCAGGAAAAAGCTGCTCTGTCACCTTGTCTTCTACTCTCCTAGGGAGGAATCACAGTAGCAGAGCTGCTAGGGACAGAAACCTAGATACAGTGGCTTAAACACATCGTCAAGTTGTTTTCTGTCTTCTAAAAGAAGTCACATCAACATGCCAGCAGGAAGAAGGGACAAAAGGGACCACTCTCAGCTGAGCCGGTCCTCTTTAAAGTAGTTTTTCCAGCAGCCTCTATCATTTACCTCTCATTGAGACTCCCTGGAGCACTCTCCTACCCTCTGCTAAGGAGGGAGGGGGGTGATTATGGGATAGGCAACTGGTGTCATTGCATACTAGAACTTTAGCTTTTTCTCCCTCCTTGAGATTTCTGCCATCTGTTTAAAAACAAAGATGGATGAGGGAGATGTCAGGCTGAATGAAAAATGAAATTTTGTGGTACAAGGTGGGATACATGTGCTTTCAGTGACATGCTTAATGTTGATTTGTGCTCCTGGTATGATGAGCTAAGCAGGTGGAAGATGGGGAGGAAGTGGAATGGCTGAGCTGACTTGGTGGCTGACTTTGAAGGAAGTGGCTTTTGAGGGGGAATGGGCTTTGGGAATGACAGCCACATTTCCTATAATCAGAAAAGCTGGTTTTCCTCTCTTTAACCGTGACAGAGAAAGCAAGAGAGAACACCAGGAGGTAGTTGGTATTCTAGGCTATTACTTTGGCTAAAATGTCCTGACCTGAATCTATAGCAGCAGTAAAAGGAGTTTAGCTACTTCAGCAAACTGCCTGAGAGGCCCCAGACCGCTGAATGAGCTGCAGCTCTCAGGAATGAGCCTGGAGTTCATGCTATGGTCCTTTTGCATTCTTAAATTGACTTGTCATGATGGTAAGAAGCAATTGTGTCTTTCACATCAGAATAATTTTCCTTCTTAAAAAAGCTTCTAACTCTCATTGCAGAGAAATTAAATTAGGATAACGAATAGAGTTTGATAAGTGGAACTTTGCCTCCCTGTAGAGAAATAGCTGAATGTCAGCTAAAAATGAATGCTGCAGTACCTTGAAGAGTTTGATAAATGATAGCTACTGATGACCCATTTTGTGGCAAGGTACTCAGAGGTGTGGGAGAGAGAGGCAATGAGGGCTATTGCAGCATTCATGCCCTTCTCTCCCTCTGTCATGCTTCTGTTGACGACACTGCCATTTGGACACTGTGGGCAACAATCTGTCCTCCACCCTCTGCTCCCCCTCCCCCTCACCAACCCAAATGCAGCAGGTTCAATATTGTCTCTAGCATCCCTCCTCCTAGACTGTTTTCCATCCAAATTAAACTCTGCATGACATTCTTGGCTCTACCCCAAGCCCCCAATTTCAATCAATCACCAAATTCTGCTAATTCAAGAGCAAGAATTGCATGGTTGGGATTGCCTCCCATTTGGGGCAAGGCTTCAGGATGGGATTTTAGCTGGTAAAGAGGCTGTCTGACTTCTGGGGCAAGCAAGTCTACTCCTGTGGTTCTCACAGATGCATGGAGGCAAGAGTCTGCCCACTTGGTGGGGTAGCCACTGCTTGATAACCCTGAGCCTTTCTAACAGGTCTTTCCCCTTTGTGTTTGGGGACTGGAGCTTGTGAGGACTTGATGGTAATGCCCAGCTGGGAAGAGAAGCTATATGGGGATTTCCAGCCTGAAGGCCAGATGTTTCCTGCAGTGTGTGCTTAGGTGGTCAGAATCAAGTGGTTGGGATCCTGAGGCCTCTGGACCCCACCAGCACCTAGCTTCCACCTGACCTGGAGTACTCCCAAGCAAGGGCCACTCAACGGCAGGAGGCTGAGGCCAGCTTTGCACCTGGCTTCTGCAATCTGGGGGAGGCAAGGGCACAGCACAGTGAGGAGAGGTAAGCTCTTGTTCTTCCATGGCCCTGCTCAGTGCTGTCCACCCAGGGTATCCCAGCGGCACTCCTGAGTTCTGGGACACTCAGGACAGGGTTCTTGCCTGTGGATAATTGCTAGTTGAATGTCTTTGGGGGAGCAAAGCCACAGGGCTCCCATCCCACCATCTTGCTCACTGTTCACCCTTGACCATGACCCAGCTTGGACTTTGCTTTCTCCTGTTCTATTACCCATCCTGCAGTGGACACTCCTGCCCTTAGACCTTCCCCTTGATTGTGTCTTTATAAGTAGGCAATGGTGCATTCTCTAATACAAAATTTTTCTGTACCTTTACCCTACATGATAACATCCACTCTCTTTAAACATGGCTTCTGTCAATAATCTACAGAAAATGTGGTAGAACACCACAGCACAGCCAAAGCTGTGGGCTCCGCGGAGTCTGCCTCCCGAGGAACTTTTCAGCCTATTTGTGACTTCTGGCAGTCTTACTCCCTGTGACTTGATTTTCTCATCTGCAAATCAGGCATGATAATCTTATCTGATCAGTTTGCTATGAGAATTAAGAGAGTGAACGAATGAAAAACCACAAGCACAGATTTGGAATCCTGCCAGCCCCACAGTAAACACAGCACAAGCATTTTCTATGGTCTCTTTCCCCACACACTCTGTTCCACGATTGCTTGTGGTTTCCTCTCTTGGTCAGCGCTCCCTCACGTTGGTTAAACCAGCCTCTGTTCACATTGACCTCATTGCCTTGGGAATCCTCCCCACCTCCATCTGGCCAACTCCCAGCCATCCTCCAATACTTAGTGCAAGAATCTCTTGCAGTCTCCCACGAGACCCTGGGCACATCCCCAACTTCACATTTTCACCTTTGTACACACTGCTAACCAACCGACTTCCTGGCTGGCTTGTGGAGAGGAGGAGTTGAATCTGACTCATTTTTCAAAATTGCCTGCTCCTCGCTGAGTGACTGATACTGAGAAGAAATGCAGTAAAAGTTTGTGGGCTGGAAGATACTGTAGTACTAATAAAAACCCCACTGTCAGAGCTCTCTTTCTAAACATAGATCGGATGACAATTTTCTCTACTCAAAAATGTTTATTCTGAAGCAACGGAGAATTATATTTAGCATAAACCACAAGAGTCGGAGTCCATTTCTTATTTGCAGGAGAAGGGAGAACCTGCTTGGAGAACTGTCGCTGCTAAGGCTTTGACAGAGGGAGCCCAAAGTAGCAGAGCTGGAGGAAGGAAATGAATCTTGAGGAAGGAGAAGCAAAGTCCCAGTGAGGTGACAGTTCTGCTCTCTTGGCCCACTTCCAAAGGGCGTGACTGCCTGAGCTATTTGTGACAAGTCGTCTCTGCCAATTCAGTCTTTTCTGCTCACTGGAAGCCTCTTGGTGGGGCATCAGAACCTACTGTCACTGTATTACCTGCTCTAGGAAGCTCAGGAGAGCCAGTGCTCAGGTGGCCAGAGAAGGTGTGGCCTTCTTTTCCCTATCAAGTGACAACAATGATCTTAGGTGACAGAACTGGCTGTCACATCTCCAGGAGATCATTACTGGGAGTCACACTGTGGGGCAGTGACTCCCTGTCTTCGCTATCCAGTAGAATCACCAGGGCATTCTCTGAACATTTGCGGGACTGGTAGTGTCCTTTGCAGATTAATCAGAATGCCAGGAGGTGAATCCCTAGTGGCAGTAAATTTGAAAACTCTCCAGGTAGTTCCAATGTGCAGCACGGTGGCGAGTCATTGCTTGTGGGGGTGGGGATGGTGTTGGGCTGGGTGGAGAACAAGAATTAAATTAATTAACTGACCATTCTTCTGGGTCTGTGCTTCCTTTTAACAAAGGGTTCCAGATCAAGCTACTTCCCATCCCTATTCTCCTCTCTGCAGGTAGGCAGACTAGCAGAAATGGGTTTTTGAAGATTATTTCACACACAGGTGATCACATGATGAGGTCTGCTGGGTGGAGGTCTCCCAAAGCAGCCCAGGACACTCAATTTCCAGTGGAAAAAAATAGAATCAGAAAAGAATTGTGTCATTATTCTAAGATTCCTCAAGGAGGGATATAGGGGCAGAGGTGAACCTCCAACTCAGGAAGCAGTGGGCAGCTCCACTTAGTTCCCACTGTCCCTGGGTGTGAGCAGGAGCTGCTGAGTGATTTCTTATGAGAGCCCAGGAGCAGCTAATGTGTCTGAAGACAGCCATCTCCAATGGGAAGCCCAGCTAACTGCTGATTTTTTCTTCCCTAAGTCTCTTTCTGCCTTTCTCTTTTTTCCACATTTTTACCTTTCTCTTCCCTTTCTCCTCTCCTTCTTTCCTGCTTTCATTCCATACTTATTGAGCACCTACTATGTGCCAGGTACTGTTTAATTACTGAGAATTATATAATGTGAACAAAATAGACAATTAGAGATGAATAAGGTGTAGTCCCTACCTTTGAGGAACTCATAATTTAGCAGGGAGATAGTATGTAAATAATAGATTGCAATAAACAAAATTTAGCAGAACCCCTAGGGGAGCAAATTCAATTCTGTTCAGTATATGAAAGAGTATATGTATGAGTGATCAGAGGTCTCAGTATAGAGGCTTTGAATTATGATAAATGCTCATTCACATCTAGAAAGAATTCTCCGGCAGATAGTGGGCAAAGTCCCACACTTACCCAGAACCACATATATAAAGTCAAGGAGGTATTCAAGTGTTTGGCAAACTTGAACAAGAAGTTTTATAAGGCTGGCCTGTAGCTGGGGGCATGTTCTGTGAGGGGGATGCAGCTAGAGACAGACTGCTAAATGAATGACACTAGGGACCTTCTCTGGGTGCCTGGCAATGGGGTAGCAGCTAGATGGATAATTCTGTGCTCCCAGAAGAGGCTGCTGCAATTCTCATGGGACTTAGATACCATTCTCCCTGACCTCCAGTCAGTGCTAACTGTGTCTGAATTCAATTCCCATGGAATGGGGGCTCCCATGTTCTTTGGGAGCTAGATGGCTGACTTTTCTCTGCACGTCTGTACACCTGGCACTTCGGCTAGAGCTGCTGTGCCTGAGTCCAAAATGTTTATCTTTCCTCTCTTCCAGGGGCAAAGTCACTTTCATATTTGCTCCCTCTAAATGGAGAACAAGGGGGTAGAGCTCTCTGAGACCCACCACACATACACCTGTGCTGCAGTCCAAACATCCTGCTCTGTAGGATGCCAGGAGGACATATCTGCTGTTTCTCTGCCCACAAATTCCAGATGTACCAAATGATGCTTGTTGATGCTTCCCACAAATGCTTTCATCATGCATGAGTTGGAATGGTGGGTTATGGCAGGGTGAAGATGAAGTATAGGGATTGGAGGGACCAGGTTTGAAAGGGTCCTGTGAGCCATGCTTAGGAACTTGAACTTTGTCCTTGGAAAATGAGGAGCCAGGGAGGATTTCCAGCATAGGGAGGGGGTGTCACCATCCAATCCATGCTTCTGAAAGATTTTTCTGTTGGCTAATGCAGAGGATGGACTATAAAGGAATAATGCTAAACCCCAGAGATCACAGGAACGTCAGCTCCATGAGGGCTGGGGGCTTGGTGTCTTTTGTTCACTACCTCATCTCCAGCGTCTAGAACAGTGCCTAACATGGTTAGTACTCAATAAATATTTGATAAATTGATGACAGCAGTAAGGGAGTTGCTGTTCTGGATCAGGTGAGAGATGATGTGTAATGTCGGTCAGTAGTCTGAGGATAGAGAGGAGTTAGAGATACTGACATAGTTTGGATGTGGAGGAACATAGCTGGAATACCAGCTAAAATTCTTTACTCATTTCAGCCCACTACCAAGGACAGAGAATTTGACAGCCAGGCCAATACTAGGAAATTCTGTTGCTAGACTTGGGTTTCTTAATTTTTCACTCCTGGGGTTCAGGGTCCTAGACAAAGGAGTCATTGGCTCCATGATGCGTTTCTTCCATGGAGTCTGGCCTGGGTACCACCCTGCCCTTGGTGAACTCCACAACACTGGGGATTCCTGGTGCAGCCACAGGATGAAATTGGTATTGAATTTACTGTCACCATGCTAGAAGAGCTGTATGTGTGGTGGGTCTCAGACAGCTCTATCCCTTTGTTCCTAGAATACTTTTCTATTTAAAATCAAAAGATGTAACTGTTAAAGTAAACAATTCCCCCGGATGTTTCCAAAATTCAACCTCCCATCTTGCACAGGTAACTTTAATAATCTGTGCGAAACAAGTCCCCAGCTCTGCTCTGTACATATTATTTATCTGCTTGGTCTTTCTATTTTTCAGGATGATTTTAGTTGGTCATTCCTCTTGTGGCCTAGAACTTAGTTTTCATCTTAGATGGTGAATCAGTTAGTTTGTCGATTATAAGACATAGAAATAAATTTGGGTTAATAATAAGCAGAAAAGAAATTGAATATTTTTTATTGTGGTAAAAATGCATATAACATAAATTTTCAATTGTAACCATTTTTAAATGTACAATCCAGAGTCATAGATTATATCACAATGTTGGGGGGGGGCATCACCTCCATTTATTTCTAGAACTTTTCATCACTCCAAAAGAAGTTGCTTCATTAAGCCATAACTCCCCATTCACCCCTTCCCATAACCTGTCGTAACCTAAATTCTATTTTCTATCTATGAATTTGCCTTTTCTGGATATATCATATAAATAAAATTATACAATATTTGTCCTTTTGTGTCTGGTTTACTTAATTTGGATAAAGTCTTTAAGGTTTATCCATGAATCAGAACTCCATTCCTTAAATGGCTGAATAATATTCCACTGTATATAATATATATATATATATTTGTCCAAGAAAAGGATTTTATAAAGGCTATTGTGTAGGTTCTAGAAAACAAAGCCGGGAGCCTACATGGGGAGTATGGGTCTTTGGGGTCTAGGGGGCTTTGGAATTCCAGCTGTGATCTTGGGCAAGTTACTCTGAGCCTCTGTCTCTTATCTGTAAATTAGGGACAAAGAATCTTGTGTAGATTATTTGCTCATTTGACATAATCCCTGTAAATCACTCAGCACAAATTATGACACCAAATAAAATCAATGCTTATGTTACTGTATTATTATGGCTTATAAGAATCATTGTGTGTGCTGCTTCTTTGTGCAAAATCAGATAGATATTTTTTCCTAAAATATCTCCTAAAAAAAAAAAACTAAGTTGTTTTAAAAATATATTTTCAATTGATTTTCTTTTCCTTTGAGTTGGAACTTCTGAGGAAAGCAAAAAATCTCTGCTCCTGACGAGAGAGAGAGTGAAACCACCCCGGTCTGCCATCTAGCCTGACACCCTCTGTGGAGGCAGCTTTAGGGGTTCCCTTCCCAAGTGCCACCCCACATTATGGAACCGTGAAAGGGCCAGGTGGCTGAAGGCCATGTTTGATTAAAGGGAATGAGATGCAGTTCTTTATGCACCTGTGGCCATGTTGTAGTCAGGGAGGGTGTTATGGTGCTTCAGAAGTAGAGGCACCTGGTTTCGAGTCCTGACTCTGCCATATGTAGGTCAAGCCTCCCATTTTCTAGAACTGGGAAAGGTTATCCCTGGGAGCTGCAGAAGTGGGAGTGGTACTGAGGACAACCACTCTGAGGTCACTGTGAGCCAAGGCACCCGTGGGTGCTCTGGACAGCTAACACATCCAGCTGAGATGCCTATGGTGTGCTAGTCTGTCCCTCCCTCTGGCTCTGTACAAATCAGCTGGGTCATCCTGAAGTGTGAGATTCTGGTGTGTCTTTTAAGGTCATCCTCAGCAAAGAAGGAGCAGGACAATTTTCTGTTCATTACAGGCTGAGATTCACTCACTCAGGGTAGAGGCTCAAGCCGGCTACAGCAACCTTGAAATGCAGTTCTGCCCCTATTCCCAAAAGCCTTTTATTTACTTGTGAAATTGATTTTTTTGTGTGTGTGTGCACGTAAACCTTGTAATAACAAAATGATCTTCCCGCACAATTCAACTGCTCTGAGAAATCAGGCTTACATGCTACATTTTGACTTTGCTCTTCCCACTGCCAGCAAGGCCACGGGGTGCTGGCAGTTAGTTCAGTTGGAAGGTATTTTTCTCAAGCCTATGTAGGTACACCTTGGTTCTCACAGGGTGTTATAATCAGACTGATAGGATTGAGTTGCAATAATTACTGTAACAAGCATGATTTCTCACAGGGCACAGATCAGTTGACTGCATCATTCTATTTCCAAAAACATTCTTTGTGCTGGGTGCAGTGGCACCTGCCTGTAATCCCAGTGACTCGGGAGGCTGAAGCAGGAGGATCACAAGTTTGAATCCAGCCACAGCCACTTAATGAGGCCCTCAGCAACTTAGTGAGACCCTGTCTCAAAATAAGAAAAATAAATACATAAAAAGGGCTGGGGAGGTAGCTCAGTGGTAAAGCACCCTTGGGTTCAATCCCAAGGATAAAAAAGAAAAAATGGTCTGACAAGTGGTAGAAGACAAGTTCTCATTTTAAAGTTGTGGGAATTGGGACTCAGACATTGGTTGGCTAACAGATGGCCCATTGTGGACGCAGGAACTTGGCTATTGATTAGCTAGCAGATCGTCTTTTGGGGGTCAGAATCCACATCCTCTGACTTGTTTTCCAGTGGTCTGTTTATTTCTCCACTATGGGCTGGGCAATGTGGGAACTTATTGACTTAGTAGTTTGTGGTATGATTTCAGGGGGGGTCACTTGTCCTCCCTGCACCTGGAAAGGGGCATATTTGTGGTGACTTTCTCTCACTCCTCAGATTTCCAAAAACCAAGGAACTCTCAGCTGGCGCAAGAGCCCGGGTCTGGTTTGTAGGCAGTGGAGTGCACAGGTGGCTCATCGCCTCATGCCCCAGGGCAGCAGTAAATTGATATTTTTCTGGTCTCCAAGCCTCTGGCAGAGATGGGGAGGGAGGGCCGGGAAGCTGACATTTCTGTAAATAACCACACCTGGTTCTAAGAGCAGAAGGATTGGCATGTCCCTGTAGCCTCATCAATTACTATCAACCTTTTGCAAAGGGAGCCCCAGGGGAGAGAGTCTCTTCACACTCTTATGATTATTTATAGACATCTCATCCTGCCCAGGTTTGCTTGGCAGCAGCTTTCTTCCACATGGATCAGTATTCTTCCAGGCCCAATGGAATACTCCTTCAGCCCTCCGCCACAATGGAACGGAGGGGAGGCCAGGCATGGGGACATAGTAAAGATGTGGAAGGGGAGACCTAGGGTGGGATGTTTGAACTTCTCATTTACATATATCTATCTCCCAGTGGACATGAATTGCCAATTTAGTGCTAACCAAGGTGATCCAGTATACAAACCTGATAACGAAGCTTTGTATACAGTTGATCTTGATTCAAATCCCAGCTCTGCCATTGACAAGTCATGTGACTTTATTAAGTTACTTCAAGCATTTGTCTTTGTTTCTGCATCTGTAAAATTGGATAATAACAGTTCCCCTTAGGGTCATTGTGAAATTTGAATGCCAAGGTCCTGACAATGAGGACCCTCGGCAATCAATATATGATGGCTATTTTTATAAGATACTACCCCTCTGGATGTGTCTGTGTACATGATGCTGGTAGAAATGGGCCTGAAGAAACAGGGATCATATAGGCAATACAGGAAGAGAATTTTTTGGTGAAAGGGTAATTATTAAAATGTAGAGCAGGAGAGATCTCCCTGGACAGGGCAGGACGGGTCAGAGCAGGGAGGTGGCTGAGGTGTGTTACTGACCATGCCAGCAGGGTGCCTGCCCCCTTCCCTGCAGCCATGCTGTTAAACAGCCAGGAGAAGCCTTTTCAGCCTGGAGGGTGGCTGGGGCAGTTGGGGATACGTGTCCAAGCCAGGCAGCCTCTCTGGAAGGAGAGGTTTTCGATGTGCCACACTTGGAGTGGAGCCTATGTTTACCAGCTAGTCCGAGCTCAGCAAAAGTGAGGCTGAGCAAAGATCTGTTTGGGGTTAGTTACCTGCATGTAGTGGATTTTCCTGCTCAGTTCTCTGTTTGAAGTATAAATGATTATCCACCTCATGAACTTCCTGTATCTAAAAAATTTTATAATGTATTTTAAAACTCACAAAATTTTAGAAAATAGCTCAATGAAACTTCATGGACCTGTCACCCAGCCCAAACCATAAACCCACAGCCACTTTTGTCTCACCTGTGCCCCGTGCCAGATTACTTAAAACACATCCCCAATGTCATATGATTTCACCTGTATTTACAGGTGAGATTTATGCATTTCTAACATCCAAGGACTTTAAAAAAAATCACAATGCCATCATACCACGAAAAAACTTGATAGTAATTTTGTAGTAGCATTAAATATTCACCCAGTCTTCAAATTTCTTCAACCGAATCATATTTTTGCTTTGGTTAATTTGAATCAGGATTTAAATGTTTCACACATTGCACTTTCTCTTGGTCTTCTCCCTGCATAGCCTCCCCCACCCTCCCTTCATCCTGTTCTAATTCATGTGTTGATGAGACCAGGTCACTTCCTGTTATCTAGAAAGGATTGCATCTGTAGGGTACCATCTACCTTACTCTTTCCTGTCCCCTCTATTCTGGTGAAGTGCCAGTTATATCCAGTGACTGAGGCTTGGTTTGATTCAGATTTAATTTCTTTCTGTGCAGGGTGGCATTGTAGTTATTGTCACGTGCTTCTTTTCCCTCAGTCAGCACACAATGACAGAGGATCTCCTGGTGATGCCACAGTCGTTGACAATCATTGTCCAGACTGTTATTTCACTTTGGGGATTGCAAGAAGTGACATTTAATTCTATCATTTTTCTCGAATTTGCTATATGGAATCTTTCTGTAGGGGGTATTATTTCCTTTTGACCATTTAATGATCGTCTGATGTAGTTCAATCAGGAAAAACAGGTTAAAGGCTCAATTCTTTTCCTGCATTTACCAGTATTCAGAATAGTGGGTTGGTCTTCTTTAGTCCTCCAGACGTAACCAGTAAGTCTTTTGTTTTGTTTTGTTTTATAGTATCATTAGAAACACACAAATGTAAACATATTTGATGTATTTCAATCCATTACCATTATTATTCTCTTCAATGCTTAGGTTTTCCATGCCTGGACAGTGGGAGTTTCTTCCTTAAGTTGCTTCCCAAATCCTGAGAGGACCATGACTCCAGTAGTCATTGGAAAATCCCTTGATTTCTGGAAAGAAAAGTTGTTCAGGCTTGTAAATGGAAAAAAAAATTAGAGAAAACACATTATGAGTTTATAGTGATATTTTCAATTCAAATTTAGGATTAGAGAGCTTTGCTTAACTTTGATTTTGAATCTTTTCCTCTTGCTGTTGAAAATCTTGCTTCTTAATGACAACAGCATAATTATTTGTTTGCTTTATTCTTTTAATGATAAAATATATGTATATACATATAAATGATACTAAAACTATGATTAATATAACAGTTATTATTACTATATGAAGTTCTTATGTATATCTCACTAGAAATGTCTAGTCAAGTTACTGTATTTTAAAAACATTTAAAATAATATAACTGTGCATCATTAAACCATTAACTCAATGTTGTTAGATCAATTTATTTTGTTTTCCCTTGATTTTAATTTTTCATTCTCATTTTATTTATAATCACCTAAACATGTCTATGGTTCCAAAGCCAAATATAGAAACCAATGTATTAGTCATAAAGTCCCACTTTTATCCCAAACTCTTTACTCTTTTTCTCTCCTTTTCCTTTAGCCCACACTTTTCTTTATTTTATGGTTTATCCTTCCATTGTAGAAACATACATGAATACATTTACATATACCTAGACACACATGTGCATGCACACACACTCTTAAATATGATGCCTTGTTAGGTATAATTGGATCCACCTTGTTTTTTCACTTAACATTAAGGTTTGAAGATCATGTCACAGCAATGTATAGAGATGCTTTTTAAAGTTGCATCGTACTTTATTGTTTGCATATACTATAGTTTATTTAACTAATTCCTTGTTTATGGACATCTGGGTTTTCATTGTTACTAACACTACTGTGAAATAAAAGTGGGAAGAAATATACTCTGCATGTCATCTTAAGTTCTACCCAGTACTAGGTACCATGTGAAGTCTTTTTTTTATTGGTTATTCAAAACATTACAAAACTCTTGACATATCATATTTCATATATTCGATTCAAGTGGGTTATGAACTCCAATTTTTACCCCAAATACAAATTGCAGAATCACATCGGTTACACATCCACATTTTTACATAATGGCATATTAGTAACTGTTGTATTCTGCTACCTTTCCTATCCTCTACTATCCCCCCTCCCCTCCCCTCCCATCTTCTCTCTCTACCCCATCTGTTGTAATTTAATTCTTTCTCTTGTTTTTTATCCCCTTCCCCCTCAAATTCTCTTATATGTAATTTTGTATATCAATGAGGGTCTCCTTTCATTTCCATGCAATTTCCCTTTTCTCTCCCTTTCCCTCCCACCTCATGTCTCTGTTTAAAGTTGATCTTTTCCTCATGCTCTTCCTCCCTGCTCTGTTCTTAGTTGTTCTCATTATATCAAAGAAGACATTTGGTATTTGTTTTTTAGGGATTGGCTAGCTTCACTTAGCATAATTTGCTCTAATGCCATCCATTTCCCTGCAAATTCCATGATTTTGTCATTTTTTAGTGCTGCGTAATACTCCATGGTGTATAAATGCCACATTTTTTTATCCATTCATCTATTGAAGGGCATCTGGGTTGGTTCCACAGTCTAGCTATTGTTAATTGTGCTGCTATGAACATCGATGTGGCAGTATCCCTGTAGTACGCTCTTTTAAGGTCTTCAGGGAATAGTGCGAGAAGGGCAATAGCTGGTTCAAATGGTGGTTCCATTCCCAGCTTTCCCAGGAATCTCCATACTGCTTTCCAAATTGGCCGCACCAATTTGCAGTCCCACCAGCAATGTACAAGAGTACCCCTTTCCCCCACATCCTCTCCAGCACTTGTTGTTATTTGCCTTCATAATGGCTGCTAATCTTACTGGAGTGGGATGGTATCTTAGGGTGGTTTTGATTTGCATTTCTCTGACTTCTAGAGATGGTGAGCATTTTTTGATGTACTTGTTGATTGATTGTATGTCGTCCTCTGAGAAGTGTCTGTTCAGGTTTTTGGCCCATTTGTTGATTGGGTTATTTGTTATCTTATTGTTTAATTTTTTGAGTTCTTTGTATACTCTGGATATTAGGGCTCTATCTGAAGTGTGAGGAGTAAAAATTTGTTCCCAGGATGTAGGCTCCCTATTTACCTCTTTTATTGTTTCTCTTGCTGAGAAAAAACTTTTTAGTTTGAGTAAGTCCCATTTGTTGATTCTTGCTTTTAACTCTTGTGCTATGGGTGTCCTATTAAGGAATTTGGAGCCCAATCCCACAATATGTAGATCGGGGCCAACTTTTTCTTCTATCAGGCACAGAGTCTCTGATTTGATATCAAGCTCTTTGATCCATTTTGAGTTAACTTTTGTGCATGGCGAGAGAAAGGGATTCAGTTTCATTTTGTTGCATATGGATTTCCAATTTTCCCAGCACCATTTGTTGAAGATGCTATCCTTCCTCCATTGCATGCTTTTAGCCCCTTTATCAAATATAAGATAGTTGTAACTTTGTGGATTAGTCTCTGTGTCCTCTATTCTGTACCATTGGTCCACCCGCCTGTTTTGGTACCAGTACCATGCTGTTTTTGTTACTATTGCTCTGTAGTACAGTTTGAAATCTGGTATCCCTATACCTCCTGATTCACATTTCCTGCTTAGAATTGCTTTTGCTATTCTGGGTCTTTTTTTTTTTCCATATGAATTTCATGATTGCTTTATCTATTTCTACAAGAAATGCCCTTGGGATTTTGATTGGCACTGCATTAAACCTATAGAGAACTTTGGGTAATATCACCATTTTGATGATGTTAGTTCTTCTTATCCATGAACAGGATATATTTTCCCATCTTCTAAGGTCTTCTTCTATTTCTCTCTTTAGGGTTCTGTAGTTTTCATTGTATAAATCTTTCACCTCTTTTGTTAGGTTGATTCCCAAGTATTTTATTTTTTTTTGAGGATATTGTGAATGGGGTGGTTGTCCTCATTTCCATTTCAGAAGTTTTGTTGCTGATATACAGAAATGCCTTTGATTTATGCGTGGTGATTTTATATCCTGCCACTTTGCTAAATTCACTTATTAGTTCTAGTAGTTTCTTTGTAGACCCTTTTGGGTCTGTTAGATATATTATCATATCATCCGCATATAGTGATAATTTAAGTTCTTCTTTTCCTATTTTTATGCCTTTAATTTCTTTTGTCTGTCTAAATGCTCTGGCTAGTATTTCGAGGACTAAATTGAATAGAAGTGGTGAGAGAGGGCATCCCTGTCTTGTTCCAGATTTTAGAGGGAATGCCTTCAGTTTTTCTCCATTCAGAATGATGCTAGCCTGAGGCTTAGCATATATGGCTTTTACAATGTTGAGGTAAGTTCCTGTTATCCCTAATTGTTCTAGTGTTTTGAACATAAAGGGATGCTGAACTTTGTCGAATGCTTTTTCTGCATCTATTGAGATGATCATGTGGTTCTTATGGTTAAGTCTATTGATGTGGTGAATAACATTTATTGATTTCCGTATATTGAACCAGCCTTGCATCCTGGGGATGAATCCTACTTGATCATGGTGCACAATTTTTTTGATGTGTTTTTGTATCCGATTCGCCAGAATTTTATTGAGGATTTTTGCATCTAGGTTCATTAGAGATATTGGTCTGTAGTTTTCTTTCTTTGAAGTGTCTTTGTCTGGTTTCGGGATCAGGGTGATGTTGCCCTCATAGAATGAATTTGGAAGAGCTCCTTCTTTTTCTATTTCTTGAAATAACTTGAAAAGTATTGGTATTAATTCTTCTTTGAAGGTTTTGTAAAACTCCGCTGTATACCCATCCAGTCCAGGGCTTTTCTTGGTTGGTAGTCTTTTGATGGCTTCTTCTATTTCTTCCTTTGTTATTGGTCTGTTTAAATTGTGTGTATCTTCCTGACTCAATCTGGGCAAATCATATGACTTAAGAAATTTATTGATATCTTCACTATCTTCTATTTTATTGGAATATAGGGTTTCAAAATAATTTCTAATTATCTTCTGTATTTCCATAGTGTCCGTTGTGATATTGCCTTTTTCATCCCGTATGTTGGTATTTTGAGTTCTCTCTCTTCTTCTCTTCGTTAGCATGGCTAAGGGGCTGTCGATCTTATTTATTTTTTCAAAGAACCAACTTTTTGTTTTATCAGTTTTTTCAATTTTTTTTTTGTTTCAATTTCGTTGATTTCTGCTCTGATTTTAATTATTCCATGTGAAGTCTTTACATAAATTTTCTCACTTAAGACTCAACTTCTGTCCCCCCCCCCCCCCAGCCCCAGGGAGGACAAAGATGGTGGAGCAGAGAAAAGGAGTGATTTCCAGTTCTCTGTGGCTCAGGATTCAAGCAGCAGGAATACTGCTGCCCAGGAAGGTGAGTGACAGACCAAATTTTATTATCAGAATCCTGGACAGAAATTTGAGTGCCTTGAACATAAGACAGGAAAAAATAGCTCTGCACCAGCCAATACCATCATGGAGCTAGGAGTGGGTGACACAAACAGAAAGAAAGTCTGAATTTGTGAAAACAAAAACAAAAACAAAACAATTGGCTCAGGGTATCCTGTGGAGCAGAGGGGGGCTCTGAATTTGAGTGACCCAGAAGCAGCATGCTGAACTGGTATATGAGGGGTGTTCTCTATTTTTTTAGCTGGAGAATGAAGAACTGATATCTTGGGGTGGCTGTTGACCATGTGGATCTGTCTGCTGTGAAAGCCAGGGAGTCCACAGCAAGCTGTAGCTGATTGTCCTGCTGTGAGAGCTATAGTCCTCCTGGTAGTTTGCAAGTGAGGCGGACACAGAGGGATTGTGTCTGGGGCACTCTGGCTGGGATACACAGCTGAGTGCTGCTTGCTTTCCTTTTGGGTTTGGCGCCTTGTGGGATTAGTCAGAGAACCCAGAAACTGGAAAGGCAGGCACTTTGCACTTGGGTTCTGATCCTGGGAGGACTACATTATGGGCAGTGGACTGTGAGAAGTTCAGGAAGTTGGTCACTTTGCCCCAAGAGTGGAGCTCTCAGGAGGTCTCCCACCCCTAGATCCAGGCACCTGGCAGAGGTCAGCATCTGCCCCGTAATAGAGTGGGTCGACCCATTCTCTCTAGAGCAGATTCCTTATGACAAAGCAGATAGTCAGAACTATATGTCAGCCACCCGAACTTCACATGTAGAACTCTGTATCAACCCTACCCTGGACGTGCGTCTATCGCCATCTAT
This sequence comes from Spermophilus citellus, assembly GCF_964194105.1. Taxonomy (NCBI): domain Eukaryota; kingdom Metazoa; phylum Chordata; class Mammalia; order Rodentia; family Sciuridae; genus Spermophilus; species Spermophilus citellus. The sequence goes on along the minus strand of NC_138183.1, from coordinate 205,444,850 downwards.
CCTAGCGGGCAAACTAATGCTAGGTTCACAAAATCTGACCATTCCAATAACTTAAGAAAGTAACAAAGAACACAGAAGTACCTTTTCAATAATCCAGGGATGGCTCTTCGACCTTAAGTGTCTGTGAAAAGAGAACAAGCCACTGGAATTCTTTATTCTTATATAGGAGATACACAAGGGAGGTTCTATGTAGCATTCTATCCCCCAAAGGGCAAAGGGGTAGGATTACAAAGGAACAGGTGAGTGTAACTCAACCGCAGCAGAGACGCCTACACCTGGAACCACACCTCATTATCCGAGCGGAGGCAAAGCCCAAGTTACTGCGGAATGCAAAAATTGTGCAGTGCCTCGGGCATCATGATTTAAAGGTGTGTTCATTCAGGGCAGCTCCTGATGAGCTTCTATCCAGTTTGTTTGGATAAAGCACTAATTATCACTGTTTTCCCTTCTGTCCTCACTTAAACTAGTGAGAAGGGGAGCTGAGAGCCATTACAACCAGCTTTGGTTCCAGGCCAGCTGACAGCTTAAGGAGCAACTCAAAGAACATGGGTTTAACAACCTCCAGCTCTTGCTCTCTCCAGGGATACATAGTCTAAGAAGAAACAGAAAGGAGGACAGTATGGATAGACAGTAAACATCATGCTTGTCAACTCTTTTGACTATCTCAGCAGAGACACCCCTTTATTTTTCATTAAAATTATTCTTTTTATTTTTCCCTCTTCTTTCCATCAAGCCTGAGTGTATGTTCTAGTTGTGTTGATGAGCTGTGGCTGTGTGATTTTGTGTGTGTATTCATTTTTTCTCTTCATTTAAATCACTTTTCCCACCCTTTTTCTTCTTTTTTTATTCTGTATTTATTTTTCCTTTCCTCAATCATTTGTTACTTTAACTTGTTTTGACTTTAGAGGGGTAAGTATTTTTGTTTATGTGGTTTGGTTTGACTTTGTTTTGGCTCTAGTTTTTGTTTCTCTTATTATACCTTCTCTTCTCTCTTTCCCCTTCAATAGTCAAATTCACTTGTTTTCTCTCTCTCTCATAATTTATTTTAGTTTTTTATACCATCATAGCCATCACTTGCTACTTCTCTCCTGCTGTACCTCTGTTCATCTTTTAAATATTTTAAACTTTCTTTTACCGTCCTATCCCTTTTTATTTCTTCTTCTTTTTTTACCCTTTTCAATGCTTTATTTACTCAAATACAATACAATTCCACTATATAGGGTTTTTTTTGAGAGAAAGAGAGAAAGAGAAAGAATTTTAATATTTATTTTTTAGTTTTTGGCTGACACAACATCTTTGTTTGTATGTGGTGCTGAGGATCGAACCCGGGCCGCCCGCATGCCAGGCAATCTAATGCTACATCTCAAGGCCCTAGAAAAGCAGGAACAAACTAATTTCAAAACTTGTAGAAGACAAGGAATATTTAAGATCAGAGCTGAAATTAATGAACTAATAAAAGAACAACGCAAAGAATCAGCACAATAAAGAGTTGGTTCTTGAAAAGATAAATAAGATTGATAAACACCTAATCAACTAACCAAAAGAATAAGAGAAGACAAAATTGGAGATGAAAAAGGAGATATTGCCATATACATTTCTGAAATCCAGAGGATCATTAAGGACTATTTTGAAAACTTATATGTAACTATAATGCACTAAAAAAAAAAAAACAATAAGACCTAACCTCCTAATAAGGGAGCTCTCTAATCACCCCTTTCTCACAACATAAAAAATGAGGCATGAAGGGGTTTTTAACGTTTCCACTCACACCATCTAACTACAAAGTTGTTTTTTGCAGGCATTGAGCCATGCCACCTCCCGCCTCCTTGAGCATGTTTACCAGTGGGTAAAGGACCCTTGGAGTATTGGGAATCACTCTCGTGTAGGAGTCCGTGTCCAGGTACCTGAAGTGGTTTTTTTCTGGGTGACTGGGATGATGCTGTGTTTCTAATCTTACTGATTTATCCTGAGGATACAGTGCAGCACTAAAAAAAAAAAAAAAAAAAAAAAAAAAAAAAAAAAAAAAGCACTTCTGAAGGAATTTAGTTAGGAAGAGAAAGAATTCCCCTATCAAGCACAGAGCCCAAGGTAGATATGTTAATATTAGCAGACACCTCAGTGGAGGTACCATACATAGACGGGAGATCAACTCAGGGGGCAGCATCAGGAAAACTCTGACAGCTCGTGATAAGAAAGTACCAGTCAGCTTCCATCTGGAGGGAAAAAAAGGCGTGGGGTCAGGTCTTAGGTTCCCAGGTGGTTCTCTTGAGAAACCAGTACCACTGAGATTACTAGCCAGCGGGGAATGATATTGGCTAAACTATATTGTTACATTGGGTAGATGTACAGATATGTAACAACAAAGCCCACCATATGTACAACTATAATGCACCAATAAAAAACACTGGAGTAGGGGGTGAGGTGGCTTCTCAGGTCTTACATGGATCAAGCATGTGGATTCTAGAGCAAGACTGCCTGGCTTTATACCCGGGCTCTATCACGGGGTGGCCAGCACCTCGCTAAGGAACTCTTGCCTACTCACAGGGATAAGCCTCCGATGAACTTAAAGTCTGAAATAATTAGTAAAGAACAAAAGTCAGAGTCAGAATTATAGATTTAAGGGAGCTTGGAGAACCTGATAGGTCCAGCCCCCTGATAGGTCCACACAGGAGCTGGAGCTGAACAATTAGAAAATGGCTCCCGTGTTTTATTTAAGGGGGTACCTCAAAGGCAGGGGTAAGTTTTCAGGGGTGGAGTCTTTCTTTGTGATGTCTTGCAGTCAGCAGGTTGATTGGCATCGTGACAGGTGACACCCATCTCTGAGAGGCGGGGTGGCTGCAACAGGTCACCCCATCTCTGGTGCTGTGTGGGACCAGGCAGAGCTGAATACGGCTCAATGTGTCTGGGAAGTCTTGGCCAGAAGAAATTTCTACTGGAAGTTCACAGACACCAGATTCTCCTATTCACTGGTTGCGATGCTGATTTTTGGTTTACACATAGCCCATGGATGGCTCTCGACAGGGCTCTGTCACTACCTGACTGTGGGACCTGCAGCAAGTTATTTTACGTCTTTTTGCCTCCATCATCTCAGCTATACAATGGTGCAATAATAACTCCTGCTTCATTTTTTCGGGCAGGATTAAGTGAGTCAATACATGTAAATCACTTAGAATGGGTTTGGGGGCCCCATAAGTCCCTGTAAATGTTCCTTTTAATCACAGATGATACTTATGATTCATGATTCATACATTTTGTTTGTTAATTGACCTATTTGCTAAAATTTATTTGCAACCCCCAAATTAATACTCCTATGCTTTCGTGGTCATTTTTGGACATGTGTATTGTGGTGAAAAAATTTGACTTGCCTGATGCACACATTCCCTGTGAAGATGAGCAAGGCAGCTCATCTTACAAAGCCTTCTTGTTTTAGATGTCCCTGCCTTCTTTGTCTTAGGTTGTAAACAAATGTCCTTTCCACAATCTTTTCAATTCCGTTTTTATTTTTGCACATTTGTGCATTTTGTTGATGATTTCTCTGTTTGTTTAAACCGGCCTCCAAGCACAGGTCAGGAGTGCTCTCCTCCGCTGCATAAAGGCTGTGATGTGCTTTTCAGGAGAAAACGTGTGATAGCTTCATCCATCAGGCATGAGTTATAGCACTTCGGGCTATGAGTTCAGTGTTAATGAATCAGCAATATGTATTAAATAAGGTGTCTTTAAACAGGGCTGTCATAAAACATGCTGTGTATTGATTGGCTGATAGAAATGTTATGACAGAGGCTCATGAAAACCTAACCCTGTATCTTCTCCAGGAGCAATGGTTCCAAATTTGCAATGACTTTAAAGGACCTAAGTACCATGAATAGTGAGAATCTACTGTATTTTCTTACCTGAACTGCCCCAGTCTGGGTGGCCTGGAGAGGTGAGGCATATGGAAATGAGCAAGCTTATTTTTTAATAGGGCCTTGAGTGCCACAGTCCGGCTGCAGCAAAAATAGCCAGAGGAGGGGGGGGGGTGACAGCAACTTGTGTAGATTGATACAGCAGGAATGGGAGCCATTTATTGTAGGACAACAGAGGTATTTATACATTCTACACAGCTTATCTAATTAACATAAACTCGAAACAGCAGTCAACCAATAAGGAATCTCCACACTTAATGGCTTGCTGGCGTTACTTCACAAACCACTCCCTCTGGCATTTTGCCAGGCGCCATCCAGACTTGTTTACAGACTCTAACACTTGAGCATAAGTTTCAAGCTCAGAACTAGTTCTATATAGTTTCATGTCTTTCTTGGCAAAATGGGTTTTGAGAAACACAGGTGTTTGGGGGAAAGTGACATCTGGGAGTGGGATTGTCTTTAAAGCAGTGGGAAAGGCAGACGGCTGCTCTTTGTTAGTTTGGACCCAGCCATTCCTGTAAGGCCAGGTAAGATTCATCCTGGCTGAGGGATCAAGCTGGGCTTCTGATCCACCTGCCTCCTCTGACAGCTGAATTTTATGTGGCAAGCCATAGCAGGTGCCTGACAGATACCAGAGACAGAGCTGAGATTACAGTTATTAGGCCTCCCAGGTAACTGTCACTAAATGCTTTATGACTCCAGAGAAATGTGTGCAATGTGTTTGGAACCCTCTCTGGGGTTTTAGGAGGCAGTGGACCAGGGATAGGTCAGTTTGTCAAGAAAGGTAGCATTACATATACCTCAGCACCATATCATATTGAAGATCACAAAGCCCCAACACAACAATCACCATGGCTCTGAGATACCGACAAGCTGGTGCCATCACATGGGGGGCTCTCCATATTTACAGGTTCTGCACCCCTAGATTCAACAATTATGGATAGAAAGAGTGTGAAAAAAAGTTGCATCTGTACAGACTGTTTTTCTTGTCATTATTCCCTAAACGATATCACTATTTATATAGCATTTACGTTGTATGAGGTATTATAAGGATAAGTAACCTAGAGATGATTTAAAGTATAAGGAGCAGGTGTATAGATACTATGCCATTTTCTATAAAGGGTCTTGAGCATTGAAGGTTCTGGTAATGGCAGGCAGTTCCTGGAAAGAATCCTGACAGGTCTTGAGGGGTGACTACACTGTGGCATGATGACAAGACTGAGAAACTGAAGCTCTGCAACAGCCCATGACCGGGAGATGACACCATCATGAAATGTGACATCTGCACAACTCCATGCCTTGAGATTACCGCTTGGCTTTACAAAAGATAGCACCACCATGCCATAAGAGTAAGATTTACATGTGACACCACAGTTTCCCCACTGTACCTTGCCATGATATCATCACACATTGTCACAATAGTACAATGCCTGACCACATACCGTACAGATGCACAGCCCCATAGCAGTCGCTTTGGGCAGATTCCTTGCATGAGTCTTATTGTCCAAAAGTTCAGCCCAGCTCAGAAACTCCACAGACTTAAACAATGAAAGGAATCCCTTCAGGACACCCCCTCCCTTGTGCGGTAGGTCAACATGGCTGTTCCCCTGTGGGAGTGCGAGTAGAGAGCATCTTCTTCACCTCTCCACCATCAGCTCCTACAGTGGAACCTGGCTCAGAGGGAGAACAGATAAGGGAAAGGCTGTTTGGTGAATCTGGGATTGAAACAAAGAAACGGGATGACCTTGAGAGATTGTTGTATAAAGCGATAGATCAGCACAGGCCTAGATGATATTTCAGACTCTGTGTTTCCCAGAATTTATTTATTTCCTGCACTAATAATTTCCATATTCATGTTTTACTTGTTACTAGCTTAATATCTTTAAGACAACTCATCTTTAAAAAAGAAAGGGAATACTTTTTTTTTTTTTAAAGTAGGAAAAAAAATTGAAGCCAAAAGAACAGACCGGTCTTGCTCCCACCCCCTCTCCTAGTCTCCCTGCAGGAGCTTTCCTGATGTTGGCCCCCACCCTCCATGTGAGGTGCTGGAACTGCCTTCCAGGAACTGCAGTGGTACCTGAGAAAATCCACAGCCCCAAAGAGGGAAGGGGCCCATGCATTCAGTGGCATGTGCCTATCAGGGGATGGTTTGGGGGCTCTGTGGCTGAGACTGGGGGAGGGTCTCCTTGGGGGAGACAAGGAGACTTGAATTTGCTTCCTTGGGATCTTCCTGAACAAACAGGAGCATGAGACAAGGGCTCTTGAAGTTTTGATAGCAGAGACCATAGTCCTGAATTATTCTTTGTTATCAATACCATCCTCAAATTTATTGAACTATTATACAAAAATACCCTACTTTCCCCTTTTAATTCTTACAGCAACTGTATGAAGTCAATACTCTTTACTATCCTCAGTTTAACATTTGAGAAATTAAGCTTCAAGAGTGGTTAAGTGATTTGCACAAGTTCACCTAGTTGAGAAGTAGAGGCAGAGTTCAACCCTGGATCAGCTGCTCTCAGGTTCCAGAATTTGGGCTTTTTTGGGGGGAAGGGGAGGTACCAGAGATTGAACTCAGGGGCACTTGACCACTGACCACATTCCCAGCCCTGTTTTTGTATTTTATTTAGAGGCCGGGTCTCACTGAGTTGCTTAGCACCTTACTTTTGCTGAGCTGGCTTTGAACTCATGATCCTCCTGCCTCAGCCTCCTGAGTTTCTGGGATTACAGTTGTGCACCACCATGCCTGGTCAGAATTTGGGGCTTTTAACCACTATACTCAACTCCTTCTCTGACTTATTTTCCAAAATTTGTACCTGTCTGGCCAATGTGGCCTGGAGTTCAAGTAGAGGTAGAACATTATTTTTGGCTTGATGTCTTGCTCATCATCTTTGCTCAGAAATATCCATTCTTTGATAGTTTGGAGGAAATAGCTGATGAGGCCTAGAGCCACTGGGAGCCAGTGGTCAGCTGAGCTAAGTGGTGCTGTGTCCCTGCAGATGTCTGGGGGCCTAGACAAAGCTACGCCACATGAGGAGCTAGAAACACACAAATAGAACCTATTTAGGGGTAAAAATAATGAATGACATAAAGCAATAAGATGTGATTAATTCTATCTCCATCATTTTGCTTAATTAAACAAAACTCCCAGGGATGTTTAGCAGTTATTACCCCTTCTCTGGCATATACCCTCTTTCTCCTGCTAACTTGTTCCTGGAAGCCACCTGCAATAGTCAAGGCTGGCTATTTCTAAGTCTGTAGCCCTTTTCTTCTTGATGGCTCACTGAGAATTTTCCCTGGTTTGGAACACAGAAAGCTGGCTTCTGAATGTGGGAGTCCCCAGATGGGAGACTTGAAAAAAATGAGCACAGATCTTCACCAAGCTCATTTATATCACTTAAGAATCAAATATACACAGAAGCATGATTCACAATAGTCAAAAGGTGGAAACGATCCACAGGTCCATCATGGATGAATGGATAAACACGTTGTGTTTGCACATACAATGGAGTATTATTTCACACCAGATACAAAGGAAGTACTGATAAATGCGGCAATGTAAATGAACCTCTAAAACACTATGCTAAGTGAAAGAAGCCAGACTCAAAAGTCACGTGTTGTTTGGTTTCATTTATATGAAATATCTGGAATAGATAAGTCCACAGAGTCAGGATATAGATTGACAGTTACCAGAGGCTTGAGGGAGAAGGTATCGGGGAACAATTGCTTTACAGATATGGGGCATCATGATCCATTTTGTTTTGCTCTATCAAAATACCTGAATCTGGGTACTATATAAACAAAAGAGTTTTATTTGGCTCATGATTCTGGTGGCTGAAAAATCTGAACAGCTTGGCTCTGGGGTCTGGTGAGGAAGGAAGTAAAGAGCAGGGAGGGCCAGGCTTGTTCTTTTGTAACAACCTGCTCTTGTGGAAACTAACCCTGTCCTATGAGACTATATTCCTCCCTTCTCAGGCCTGGTGCCCTTGTGACCTAATCATCTCCCTTAAAGGCTCCATCACCTCAATACTGTTACACTGGGGAATTATGCTTCTGTATGAGTTTTTGTGGGAAAAATCAACCTGGAAATCATAGTGTGAAATTTCCTTCTGGGGTAATGAAAATAGTTTGGAAATAGGTACAGGTGGTGATTACATAACATTGTGAATGTACTAAATGCCACTGAACTGTACATCTTAAAATGGTTAATTGATGTTATGTGATTCTAACCTCAATAAAATGAGGCCACGATCCATGTTCCAAATGGATAACAGATTTCCCACCAGGACTCCGAGATAGAGTGATGTTCATATGATCACTAAGGTGATCCCAAAAACTTCTGGGTAAGAAGAGGGTGATGGGATCAGGGAAGAGCCCGGGCAGAAGACTGAGACTCGAGCCATACATCTGTCATCTGAGATAAGACACAGAAGGAGGGGACCTGTTTTTAATTTTAATGCTCTGTGACCTACAAAATAAAATTGGTCAGAGGATAGACAATTAAATAGCAAAAAAAAAAAAAATGTTTAGAGAAATAGAAAATGTTCTACTCACATATATTTTCTTAAAGTTTATTGCTTTACTTAATTATAGAAGAAATATAGTATTTATTATAGTTTGGGAAGCACAGAAAAGCATAAAGAAAAATAGGGAAATCACCTATTATCCCAACATGTAGCTACTTTTGACAATGTCCTATGTTTTCCCAGCATTTTTATCTTTACCTTTTATTTGAATAGCTCAAATCACATGATATACACAAGTTTTGACCAACTCCTTTACCCATAGTGTGGTAAAATGAGCTTTCCTCTGGTGTTTTAAAACTCTTTGTATACTACATGTGTTAGTCATACAATGAATAGTCCAGCGGTTGCCCTCTGAAAGCTAAACACTGAACTCCACAGACAATAGAAGTCATGGGTGGAAGACCCTATGGATCCTGTGGGACTATGTGACCAGGAATTCATAAACCTCAGTGAAGGGGACTGAGTGTGATCTTGGGAAGGTGACACGGGAGTGTGATTAGAATTTAGAATTTCATTTCCAGGAAACACACTCACAGCAGTACATTTCCTGCTTTCAAACAAATGGAAAGGTAGTGACTGTCAGCACACAGCCCAGAACAAATCTGAATTGGCCAATGAGCCCTGGCCCAACAGTTCAGGCTTTTATATCCTAAGTGAACATTTTTCTGAGCACCCTCTGTAGGGGGGACTAGCACCCTCTACTTGGGAATGCAGTGGGAGTGAAGCACCCTTGGCATCCTCAGGCTAAAGCCACAGCTCCCTCTCATGGGTGCTGTGAAGACTAAACAGGATGAGTGGGCACCAGGCCTGGCTGAGTTGGTGCTGGGAGGTCCCATCTTGTCCCCTTCTCTCGAGTTGTTCAGTGCAGACCATGAGTCACATGATGAGTCACGCAGTTCCCTCACACCCTCAAGCTAGTTCTCCTAGTGCATTAACCAAAGCCATCAGTCAATGTGACTAATTGCTACTTTATGAAATAAATGTTTGAAATATCATCTCCTATGACATGGTGTTTTAAAAGTTCATGGATTTGTTGGGGGTAGTGGAGGAATATAATATGCACACAGAGAACAATCACAAGATAATACTGGAAATCAACTGACCTGAAGGCCCCTTGGTCTGGGCTGGTATGTGCCAGCACACCTGGATGGCTGGGAATGGTCAGTGCCAGCACTCAGGAGGTACCACTTCCCCTCAAGACCAGGTACAAAGCCTGTCTGCTCCTTCACTCACTCCCCTGCTCTGCACCTGCCAGCAATGGCATAGCAGTGGACCTCTATGAGTTGGTGGTATGCCTGGAAATGGTCCTTTGAGAAGCCTAACGTGGGCTCCACCTGAGAACAACAAGCAGCCCCATCATCCATCCTCTGGTGAGCTGACAGCTAAGTGAGCTTGACCAAGCATGATTGAGGTTCTTGGGGACAAAGGAATAGAGAGCAGGTCCTTGGTTTTCCAGGTGCTGGGATCCACCAAAGAAATCAAAGGATGGAGGCAGATGCCTTAGGCTGTAGTTAACCTAATTTCCATAGGATTAGAGGGAATTTCTAGGACTTTTCACAAATGCCCAAGGTGATCTTGGAATTGAACTTGAACCTTTGGCTGACCAATGCTCAACTCCTAGGAAATTCAGCCAGGATTGCAGATGGACTGAGCCAAGATCACAGCCCTAGGGATGTCTTCCGGTGTTGTTTGAGGTCTCAAGGAATGCCCCATTCCACACACACCTAGAGTTGACCATTCTCTTTACTCTCTCTTTTGTTATACCTCATCTTTCCACCATTTTCCCGAACTCTTATCTGCAAGCATTTCACCAGTTTGAGCACTGGGGTTACGTGACGGGAAAGAGTTGCCACCAATGTGGCAATGTTTTGGCCTAATGTTTTGGCCTAATTGGAGCTGGATGTTGGTCACCTTTGCCTGGACACAGGCTCTCACCCTGACAGGGTCACATGGGCCCTAATATCATAGTTCCCAGGTCTTCTCATCTGTAGCAGTGGGCTGGTCTTGCCCTTGCTGTCACTGAGCCTGGGTTGTGAGTACTTGGTGGCTTCATTGCTAGCTGGTTGAAAGTGTCAGAGTTCTATACCTAGACTGGCATCCAGGAATAAAGACTTTTTTGAGAGATGAAACTAGTAAGTAATAACCAACCAACCAAAGTCCTGCAACCATAACTAAGCACAAGAAAAGAAGAAAGTGGACTGTGGTGCCCAGGCCCAGTACAAGGTGCTTATTTATGAGTCCAAGATTACTCCTTTGGACCTCGAGTGAGCCGCCGCCCTTCCTATGCCTCTGTTTACCCAAATGTAGAGTAACAATGATGATACGACCAACCTCAAGGGGTTGTGTGAGCATTCAGTGTGTTACCCTCATTGAATTGACAGTGTCAGAACATGTTAGTGCTACATCAGCCTTTGCTGGTGCAGTTGCAGCCAGTCTTTGATCCCTCTCCCACCCATTCTTGACTCTGAACCCTGTCCTTCTCTCTCCTATTTCTGGAATGCAGGCACATGGCAAGCACCATACCAGGTATGGGGGGCTCCCAAAGTGCTTAGTGGTCCACTCTGCTCTCTGTGTGTGGGCTGAAGGATAAAAGCCCACCTCTGGCCTCCAAAGATAGAAATGCCCCACTGCACTGTCCCCTTGGAGTGGAAGACTTAGAAACTTAGATCTCCCTGGAGATCTCAAAGTCTCCAGGACACTCAAGTACTTCTGGCTAACATTTATGGATTCAAGGAGAAAGAAATATATACTCCTTGGCAAAATCTTTAATTGTTAAAAAGTTTCTAGATAACGCAAAGCCCAAAGCAGCCCACTTCCTTTTTGCCAATGTAGTTTTTAGTTGATGATTTGTGTTTTTACTTGCCATTTCAATGGCCAATGCTAGTAATAATAATTAAGTATGTCAAGCTTATTGAGTGCTTTCATGTCTTGTATCAGTTAATCCTCAGAACTATCCTTGGAGGTAGGTACTAATATTATTCCTATGTCCAGATTCGTGGGTTGAAGTTCAGAGAGGCAAAGTGACTTGCCCAGGGTCATGTGCCTAGTAAAAAGACAGCCAGTTCAAACCCAGATGCATCTGCCTGACCCAACAGCCTATGCTTTTGCCTGCTGTATGTGGTGCCTCTGAGTGCGGTGGGTAAACAGAAGTCATGAACTTCAGGTGTCAGATAAACCCTGGCTCAAATTCTGGCTCTGTCTTGAAAGCTGTGTCTTGAAAGCAGCAGCAGCAGCAGCAGCAACAGCAATAACAGCTAATAGTTACCTGGGACTTACTAGAAGCCAGGAGAGCTTGACTATATTCACTTGCAACAACCCTATGAGGTTGATGGTTTTGTTTTGCCAAGGAGTTAATAGCAGCGACCTCAGGGTGAGCTCAGAAGATTAAACGAGATACTATTTATGCAAGCATTTGGCTCAGCACAGAGGAGGAACAAATATTTGGTAATGTGGATGACTGCAGCAATGGGAAAAATGCACAAGGTCAGCTCTTCTCCACCAGTGTCCTCCATCTGTAAGAAGAGGTTCTAATCCTGAGCTGGGTTAGAACCATCCTCTCCTCAATTTTGCCGCTAGCTGCTTTATTGTTGCTTTGTTTCAGGATGCTGCAGGTCTTGTCACCGTCTGTTCCTCTGTGGAGCCAGTTCCCAGAACAGATCCTGGTGCACAGATCCTGTGCTCCACAAATATTTGCTGAATGAGCAAGCCCAGGAACCAGCTCCAGCCACACTGACTTTGTCATTCCCTTGCACAAGGTCTTTTCTCATAAACAGAAAGCTCATTTTGGGAGAAGGCTCTTCACAAGGAAGAGCCCCTTGTGTTTACACGGTGTTGGGGCATTCTGCTCTTTATTATAAGAAAAGGGGGGCTCCTACATGATTCACCATCCATCACACTCCCAATAGGGCAACCTATTTCTCTGAACATTTCCTGGAACTTGCTCCTGAGCATAGGAGGGAGGTGGGAATGGGTGTCAGGACAGGGACCAGCATGTATCTGCTGGGAAAGAGTACTTGAGATCTGGGGACATGGGAGCCTGGCATTTGGAGAACTGAACTGGAGAGAGGTGTCTCTGGGAGCTGGGGAGGCCCCTCCTCCAAGTCAGGCTGCAACATGTATGGTGTCATCTGTAGTTACTTTAATGGCTCATTTCCACCTCCACAGGAAGGATTTTTTTTCTTTTTATCTCACCTGAGCATCTCCTTCAGAGTGTTAACTCATTTCCTTTGGCCCCTTGCTCTGAGCAGAGAGAGGCCAGCTGGTCACCAATTTCTATATAACAACTCTCGGATCCTCAGAAACTGCTATTAAATCTCTCCTTGGCTGCTGCTTCTCCAACTCAATCATTCCTGCTCCTTTCACCTTTTCCCACAGGGCCAGTTTCCCATCCTAAGCAGCTCGGTGTCTCCCCACAGGCCCGGATACTCAGAGGCCTGAGTGTAAAGGCCACAGCTGGCTGAGGGGTAAGTACAGGGCAGCCAGAGGCTACCCCAGACACATTTTGATGCACAGGGCATCACCAGGCACAAGCCCCAGCTTCTCCCCCTGCTGCTTCTGCCTATGAGTGAAAAAAAACAAAGATGTATTTTTCCACCTTGGTGGAAAACCTTGGTGCCCAGTTTAACACCTCTTCCTCTGCCTCCCACTCCCACCTCTACCCTTGCTGTGCTAGCTGAAGCCACCCAGAACCCTGGCTGGGTGCCAACGTACAGGGGAAGGCAAGCTCTAGAGGCCTGGAACCATAAGCCAGAAATAGCCAACAGTCCACAGTGTCCACCAGCTTTCAGTCAACACATGCTTTAGTTCTTAGTTTGTCCAACCATGGGATTGACTTCATTTTATACAAGAAGACACTAAAATGCAGCTCTAAAGCCCATAAGTAACTTGTCTGAGATTGCACTTATAGAAGCTGGTTCAGCCAGAATTGAAAACTGGGCAGTAGGACTTCAGAGCTGGTGCTTTTAATACCCACCATCTCAACTTATTTTGCAGAGTGTGACCAGGGATGGGAAAAGAACCCTCAATGTGTGCATAAGGAATGGGTGGCTACTGTGGACAACTGGAGCTAAAGACAGAGGGGTTAGTTAGAGAACTAGGAGGGGAGCCAGAAGGAGAGATCCCAGGAGGATGACCCATGTCACATGCCCCAAAAGGCCAAATACAATCCTTCCTTATTTGTCTTCCATGCAGGCCCAAGGGAAACTGTTTATAGTCCAGGCATATCTCCTAATTGTATGGTTGCCACTGATCCTTCTCTCCGTGAGGGCCCTCTCCAAGATTTTCCAGCCCCCCAAATTTTCCCCCAAACTGCTTCCTGGTTCCTGAGTGGGAAAGCCCTTGAAGGTAGAAATCCCCATTCCTTCCCTGGATCCAGCTCTCCTGCTTTCCCAACACAGGGCCTGGACTCTGACTTATTGCTACACATAATTTCTCCCTAATTTTCCCCCACCATTCTCCTCCCCCATTACATGAGGGTTTTAGCTCCCTTTTTGTAATACTTTTTTTTTAATAGCACAACCAACTGGAGTATGGTTGCCTGAAAAATGGCTCCCCCCGCCCAAAGGTACATTCATTTATTGTCGGTAGGACTGCAAATTCGTACAACCTCTTTGGAAAGCAGTAGGGAGCTTCCTCAAAAGACTAGTAATGGAACCATATGACCCAGCTATCCCTTTCCTTGGTATTTGTCCTAAAGAACTAAAGCCAGCATACCATGTGTGATATAGCCACATCAATGTTTATAGCAGCACCAGTCACAATAACCAAGCTATGGAACCAGCTCAGGTGCCTGTAAACAGATGAAGGATAAAGAAAATGTGATATATATATATATATATCTTGTGTGGAAGCTAAAGCAAAATGAGAAGAAAAAGTGAAGGGGCATTAAAATAGAAGAAACAGCAGAGGACTAGAGGGAGGGAATTGAGGAGCAGGACAGGAAAAAGGAGGAAATGCAGAATGAAATTGACCCAGTTATGCTATGTACCAAATTATGCTATGCATATACCACATGAATCCCATCTTTATGTATAGCTATAAAGCATCAATTAAAAATAAATAAGTAAATAGAAATAATACCAGTAAAATAGAGAAAAAGATGAAGAGGGAGAGAGAAAGGGAGAAAATGAGGAAGTACTAGGGACTTAATTAGAGCAAATTATATTCCATGTATGTATGATTGTGTCAAAATGAACCCTACAATTATGATAACTATAATGTGCTAATAAAAACAAAATAAGCCTCCCTCAAAGAAACACAGTCTGATTTCTAGGATTTATGAGTATTACCTAATGTGTGTGTTGGGGGGAAGGATGTCCTTGCAGATGTGGAGTTATTGTGGATTAGTGGATTATCTGGGGTGTGCCCCAAATACAACCACATGTTACCTTATAGAAGAGACAGAGGGAGATGTGAGACCCTCTAGTGTCAAAGTTGGAGAAGACAACATGGAGATGAGTAGAGAGGTTTGTAGACACTAACCGTGAAGACTGGAGTGATGTGGACAAGGAGTATTAGCAACCCCCAGAACCTGGAAGAGACTGGGAACAGATACTTCCCCTGAGCCTCTGGAGGGAGTGCAGACCTGATGATACCCTCATTGAGACTGGTTTTAAACTTGTGACCTCTAGAACCGAGAGAATACATTTCTGTTCTTTAAAGCCACCAGGCAATTTGTTGTAGCAGCCACAAGAAAATCAATACATGGGCATCACACATACACATTTGCCAGCTAAAAACTACCACCATTTAAAAGTGCTTGGCTCTCTTATTTCAAATTCAATGCCTAGGGGTTAGATGGGCATGAAAATCTGCAAGCTTGAGTTCAAAATTCAACTTCATTGTTTCAGGTAGGCAGTATTTTGCCCCCCCCTCCATGCTCAAAGCAGTTGAGGTCAGCAGTTTCTCCTATGGCACATGAGAGGAACTTGATGGACTAGTTAGCTTGTTGCTTTGTAAGGGTGCTTGCCTTTCAGAGCCCTACCCTCCCTTGAAAAAGTGCAGTCTTTACTCTTGTGCCTTCTGTAGGATCCCAGGAGATCCCTGGGAACCAGTCACTCCATGGACCTCCATAAGTCTAGAAAAGAAATTGAGATAGGGAACAATGACAAGCAGGGTGGGTAGGG
Source organism: Spermophilus citellus (assembly GCF_964194105.1). Taxonomy (NCBI): domain Eukaryota; kingdom Metazoa; phylum Chordata; class Mammalia; order Rodentia; family Sciuridae; genus Spermophilus; species Spermophilus citellus. Next base: position 205,429,301 of record NC_138183.1, on the reverse strand, counting down.
GAATGGAACTTCTTGGGGTGATCAGAAAGGCTTTCTGAGGAATTGACTTTTATGCTTAAAATCTGGGTCATTCTGTGCAGAGAGAACAAGGGTTTTAGAATAAGAAAAATACTTAACATATTTTGAAACTGAAAGGAGGCCAGAGTGGCTAAAGTGTAGAGGTAAGTTGATCACACAGAGCTTTGTGGGCAACCAGAGAAGTTTGGATTTTTCTTTAAGTACAATGTAAAGCAGACTATCTTGTGAGCTTGTGGGTAGTGTCATATTTCAGAGCCTTCACAGTTTCTAACTGGACAGTCCTATCTTTTCCCATCATACAGATGAAGAAACTGAGGAGCAGAGAAATTAAGTTCAGTAGCTTGTTCAAAGTCACACAAAATAGAACTTGGATGAAAACCCAGTTCAAGATAACTGTAGAGTCCAGGGGTCCTAGGCTCCTGGTGCCAGGGGCTCCAATGAACTTTACTGTCTTATAGAACATAGCAAGGCAGAACAAGGAGCAGGGCCTCTCAGAGCTTAGACGCCAGCGTTGCAAATGTTACTTATGCCATTTAGAGAACTGATCACCCAAGAAGTAGTGAGGAAGTGTGGCTAATTCATTCTGGGTCTGGGCCCACCAGGCCTATGTGGCTTTGACTTCTAATTGTCTGAAATGCCTTTATAATCAAATGTGATCCAGAATGTTAATGATTCAGAAACTGGGGGCTGAAGGGGGGAGTGCAATTCAATCAGCCCCTTACCTGCTTTTAAAAATATGGGCTCTGATCTATTTCCAACGTGGTTTTCTCATTCACTTTCTGTCACTCTCACTGCTCAACATGTGTTGCTATTACAATAATAATAGCTGAATTGTGGGGCAACTATTAGAAGAGAAAGCAAGCCAAGAAGATGGAGGAGTGGACATAGGCAGAGATGCAGGCTTCATGGGGTGGGTGGGCCAGCTGCTGGGTCTGGGCTGATCCTGGAGTCACGGAAGGGACATAATGTTAATGGAGGGATTCAGAGGGTCCTTCAGCTGAACCTCTCTGGAAATTGTTTTAGTACAATTTTGGGTTTTATGGTTCCCTGTTCCTACCAGTTATAAGCATCAAAAAGGAGATCCTTTAAACATGGGAAAGGGCACCCTCTTGGGGAGTAAGGTTGTAAGGGAAGAGGCAGGGGGAGGGGTGCCCTATATTCATCTCTATCCTCATTGTGTAGCAGAGTGCTAGGCTCCTGACTGACCTTATAGATGTGTCATAGTCCTATAGTAGATGCAATGAAATTATCACAGCTTCAGCTCTGCCATCTCTTCTCTGGGTGGCCTTGGTTGAGTTGTGTTGCCTCTTTGGCCCAGTCCACCCATCTGCTGAGCGGGGAGGAGAATAGCAGCCACCTGCCAGAGTCTGTCTGGAGAAGGAACAGTGAGTACATCATGTGGCCCCCATAGCCCTAAATAACCCCCAGGCATGAAAATCTGGAAGTTGTTTCGTTGATCCTTTTTAAAAATGCCCAAGCATTATGTTTTTTGAATGGTTAAACACATAGTTCTCACACTAACATATTTTTGCATAATAATGAGAATATATGTGTTCTTCACCCATGGGATTCAGAGAGCTATTTTCAATTTTGAATACAAAAAAATGCTAACCATAAGCATTTAATATTCCCCTCTACTCCTTATTAGTCTGTGCAAAATTAAAAATATAGTTCCCTACTGGTGTAGGACAAAAATGTCAAAAACATCATGAAGATTTCTTCTTTGTCCCCAGCCCCAACAAAGGAATTTTTTTCCTTTTCCTTCTTCCTTATTCTGTGTTGGATAGTCTTTCATCTGAAAAGCCATTTCTCCAAAATGTCAGGCCAGGTGCCCACACTTCCCACATGTTGTCTGGTTTAAACCCGGCCCCAGCCCAAGAAGGATTTTACTCCTGGCTCATGTTGTAGATGAGATCTCAGATCCTTTGTTGTTGGATTTCTGTTGGCCACCCTGGGGGTATTATTAGGTCTGGCTCAGGGCTGGTCACTGAGGACTGTACTAAGCTAGCTGTTTGCAAGGTCCCAAGTTTCTGAGCTCTCTTCCTGAACTCACAAGGTTACAAGTGAAACACTGGGGAAGTATTTGTTAGTGGAGGTTGCATTTTAATGGAAATGCCTGCCTCGAATGCCAGTGTGACCGCAGCCCTCCTGCTAGGAGAAGGACCTTATTACCTCCCATTCTCTGAGGATGAATCCTAAATCCTTTCATACTGAGGGAGTGTTGAAAGCAAACTGTCTACCCAGTGAGGACAATATTCTGGAAGCTTCCATCCATCTTTGCTTCCCCACCCCTAGGTCCCAGTCTTCTTTATTCTTTTACTCAGCTATAAAATTTCCTCCATACCTCAATGTGAATCTGCTATTCAGGGGTTCACCTGGGGAAGGCACCCAGTCCTCACCCCTCAGAAGACTTTAGGAACTTTTGCCAGATGCCTCTTCACTCCAAGGGCCTCCTATGCAGAGCCAAATCCTGGCTCAGGGTAAAGGGCTGGGTCTTCTGGACTGATTTTGCCAGAATTTGGGGACAGATTAGATTATAGAGCAGAAAAGCCATGATAGAGTCCTTAACTCCTAGCTCCCAGAGGAAAAGATCATCTGGTTTCCCTCACTTCCCTCATACTCCAAATATGGGGGGACACCAGAAGTTGCATATAAAACTAGAAATTAGACTCAGTTGTTTGAGGCTGTGAAACACCTAGCCTTGGACATAATGGTGAGGGAGCTGTGGTTGCATTGATGCAGGTGGGAGACCTGAGTAGAGCTGCGCCAGAAGAAGGTGATTAAGATGCAGGGAAAGAGGGGCAGAGAGGAAATTCCCAACACTCACGTGAAGGAGTTATGGAAGTGTAACAGTGGTCTCCTCACCTTCTCAATATAGTCCTCATTGTTCTAAGCTTTATTTTTTTTATTTTTTAAATTTTAATTGATTTTAAAAAATAAACGACAGTGGAATGTATTACAATTCTTATTACACATATAGAGCACAATTTTTCATATCTTTGGTTGTATATAAAGTATATTCACGCCAATTTGTGTCTTCTTAGATGTACTTTGGATAATGATGTCCATAATTCCACCATCCTTGCGAACTCCCTGCCCCCTCCCTTCCCTTCCCACCCCTCTGCCCTATCTAGAGTTCGTCTATTCTTCCCATGTTCCCCCTCCCTACCCCACTATGAATCAGCCTCCTTATATCAGAGAAATCATTCGGCATTTGTTTTTTTGTGATTGGCTAACTTCACTTAGCATTATCTTCTCTAACTCCATCCATTTACCTGCAAGTGCCATGACTTTATTCTCTTTTATTGCTGAGTAATATTCCATTGTGTATATATACCAAAGTTTCCCTATCCATTCATCTACTGAAGGGCATCTAGGCTGGTTCCTCAGTTTAGCTATTGTGAATTGTGCTGCTATAAACATTGATGTGGCTGTGTCCCTGTAGTATGCTGTTTTTAAGTCCTTTGAGTATAGACCGAGGAGAGGGATAGCTGCTTTCCATATTGGCTGCACCAATTTGCAGTCCTACCAGCAATGTATGAGTATGCCTTTCCCCCCACATCCTCTCCAACACTTATTATTGTTTGTCTTCATAATAGCTGCCATTCTGACTGGAGTGAGATGATATCTTAGAGTAGTATTTTTTTTAATGTTTTCTTTCCTCTTCTCCCCTCCCCCCCTTTCTAACAAGATTAAAAAGACAGTGTTACCTTTTCTTCCCCTAGTTAACTGCCCTTGAACACACCCACTACACGAAGGTGATGCTTGCAGAGGATCTGGGAAGTGAATATCTCCCAAATTAACAAGTGAATCCTAACACACCATCAGGGTGCCCTGGGACCCCCTACTGGAATATAACCCTTGGAAAAATTCCTTTAAACACCCCCCTGTTCCTCCTTAGGGAGAGAATCACAGCCTTTGGGACAGGAGTCCCCTGTGTTTCTCCTTTGCCAGCAAATAAATAAAACTTCTTTTTCCTTTTTCTCAAAACCGTGTCCTCATTATTAAATTTGGCATTGATTGGCATTTGGGACAGGAACCGAGCTTACGGTTACAGAGGAGATGCATTCTTGTGTCTTGGTGATTTGGAAGACAGCAGCATAGAAATGAAGACAAGAAAGAGACTCAACTACTTATAGGTGCATATTTGTAGGCAGATATTGGACCCTGATTCCAATCCTGACTCTGTTGCTTACCGAACTGTGACCTTGAACATGAAACTCTGCATCTATTTAAAATAGGAATCTATTGTCTCATCTATAACATGAGCCCATAGTAAAATCCTCCTTGGGCTGGGGCAAGGTTTAAACCAGAGAATGTGTGGGAAGTGTGGGCACACGGCCTGGCATGTGGCAGAAGTTCTGTTATCAGTGCCGTGGTTGGATTTTTGAGCTCAGGCTTCTGCTGGGTGGCACACAGGGCAGGGAGACTGAAGTAACCATTGGCCCTAGAGCATCAGGTTTTAGGATACTACAAATCCTTGAGCACCTTGAAGTGGTTCTGAAGTATGTGGGGTTGGGACTGCCTCTCCCCATCTGTAATGGAGACGGAGGGCCGGTCCTGTCAGAGTCCCTGCTCAAACTTTGGGATGGGTCATACCAATGGCTGTGCATTGCCCCAGAAATGGCTGCTCCTTGCATTTAGAAAGCATGGCAGAGCCTCGAGAGCTGTACTCTGAGACGTTGTTCTAGCTCATTCTGCTGCCACTTTCTGGCAGCCCCAGGGGAGAGTGGGATCCCAGGTCCTATCTAGTTGGTCACTGCTTGCTCACCTCCCAGCTGGCCGAGGTGGGCTGCCCAAGCATTGCACCAGCCCCACTGGGCACTTATTCTTTTGTCGTGTGGGAAATATTCCGTGCAGGCATGGGGAATCTGTTTCCAGATATTAAGGAGTGGTTCTGCAGGGCATTGGGTGATAGGAAGAGTAAAATCTGGCCTGGAGTTTGGTGCATGATAATGATCTTCTAAAAAAAGGAACTTAATTACACCTTGAAATTGAATGATTCCTTTATTCTCTTGAACAGAATGTGCTGGACTTGGGAAGCCCCTGGCGTTCTTGCTGCCTGGTTAATTCCTACCCCTTTTTTTTCCTGCCAATGCTGTTTGTGTCACATTTCAGAAAGCTTTTGTAGGGTTAAAATCCTAATGCCAATGGACTGCTGCCTTGCTTACAACTCAGAATCTCTTGAGATGTGGTCCTTGGGCACAGTTGTGAGGATGCACCATGGGCTGATTTTGACTACTACCTCCAGCTCAGTTTTATCACAAGAGGAATAAATACAGTTGTTTCTCCATATCTGCAGGTTCTGCATTTGTGGATTCAACCAACTGTGCATTGAACATATTTAGAAAAATAAATTACATCTGTACTAATAGATGTTTTTTTCTTGTTATTCCCTACGCTATACTGTATAACAGCTATTTACATAATATTTACATTATATCAAATATTATAAATAATGTAGAGAAGATTTAGAGCATATAGGAGGGTTTTAGTCAGCTTTTGTGTTGCTGTGACCAAAAGACCTGACAAGAACAACTTAAAGGAGGAAAAGTTTATTTTTGGCTCACGATTTCAAAGGTTCAGTCCATGGTTGGCCGACTGCATAGCTCTGGGCATGAGATAAGGAAGAACATCTTGGTTTAAGAGTGTGGCAGAAGAAAGCAGATCAGGACATGACAACCCAGAAGCAGAAATAGGAACAAAATAAATGCCAAAGTCCCACCTGCAGTGACCTACCTCCTCTAACCACACTCCGCCTGACTAGTTACCACCCAGTTAATCCACATCAGTGAATTAATACACTGATTAGGTTACAGCTCTCACAATTCAACTATTTCACCCCTGAACACTCCTGCATTGTCTCACACATGTACTTTTTTTTGTCGGGGGGGGGGGGACACCTATCTAAACCATAACATAGGAGTCTATGCACAAGTTACATACAAATATCATGCCATTTTATAAGAGGACTTGAGCATCCACAGATTTGGGTATCCACAGGGTGTCCTGGAACCATCTCCCACAGGTACCAAGGGATGTCTGTATTTGCTATTTTGGTGCATAGTGGGTATTCAATAAATTGAGGTAGGAGTTTGGAGATGTCAAGATGGCAGAGGCAGGGTACAAGAAAAAATGCTAGCTGGAGTACAAGACCAATGAGTCATCATGTCCTTATTATGATAGGCTGCATTATTATGACAAATGTCACTGAGGGCTTATCGCCCATGGCAACTCCCACCACAAGTCCTATATTCTAATTAGATAAGAATAAATTAACCAATGGGAACAAATGGTATACCAAGGCACAGTTCAGCATACAAGATAAGAGTTGTCCAGACATGAGGCCTTAAGCTACTCTCTCTCTCGGCCCACCCAGCTCTAGTTTATGGAGTGTTATTTTCACTTGCATTTTCAATAAATTTATGTTCTGACAGTTACTTCTGCATGTCTTTCTCAAGAACCTGGACTCTAACTGGATGCCCCCAGGATCAAAATGGTTTTGGAGAAAAAGAGAAAAAAATGAATAAATGATTACAGCGAATGCATATAGCCTAAGGCCAAGTACCTGATTAAAACATATTAGTTGAATGTGATTTTCATCATTTGGAGAATGGTATATCAATATGAATAATACCCACTGCATAAGGTTGCTATTTGTTAAAATAAAGTGACATGGCAGAGTACCTGTCACATGCTGGCATTCAATATCTATTCACTGTTATCAATATTATTATTATTACCAACTTCAAAGGCTTCAGGATTTTTACAATGTGGTTAGTTTGAAAGGAGGAAAAGAGAAATCACTGTCTCCTAAAACATTCTCATGGCTCAGTTCTTCAAACCACAGTAGGCAGGGTGTGTTCTCTAAGTTGGGGGTGAGGGAGAGCGGCGAGGGAAAGCACAGAGCTAATTGAAAGAACAGTGTGGGTTGCCAGTTGCTTTGCAAGATCATAGAGTCTAGATCAATTCCAAGTCATGCATTATTGCAAGGAGGTCAGCAGCATGGAGGTATAGGAAGCCCAGTGTGACCAGCTCCAGGCTGTTGTTCTTGAAAGCCTGAGATATTTCAGGGGACAAGCCAAATTTCCACCTTTGAATACAGGATACATGGCATTCTCAGCAATGGCTTCATTTCTATGCAGAGTTGTTTGCTTCAGGAGGCAGGAGGCGAGAGGCGAGCTCACAGAGGCAAAGCTGAGCAAAGGGAGTGGCTGCTTAAAATGTCATCCTGATAATAAAAGATGGAGCAGATTTTGCAAAGCCATTGTTCTGTTAGATGATCATTGGACTAAGCCTGGCACGTATTTGGTGTCATCTGTGATTTCCCTGTCCCAGAAGCTCTGAGTAAGATGGATTGGGATTGCCACTCCATGACTATGGACTAGTTCACGACTAGTTCTTTCCCATGCACCATGCATAGAAAAAGGATGGAATTCATCCTTTTTTCCCTAAATTCACACACACACAAACTCACATGAATTTCTGTGTATAGCAGATTCTACTAAACATTTGGATAAATAAAAAAGGTACATGGCTTTAAACTGAATATTAAATGTTATTGATTCCAGAGTGTTGCTTAGTCAATTTTTCAACTGGGAATGTTGCTTCCCAGTCTTTCTCTTCCGTCTTGGCTTTCTCTAGTCATTAGTCCCTCATCTCCAATTCAGCTCCCTGTTACCTTTTCATATCTATAAAGGGTTGTCATTGAGCAAGACCCCCCATCAGAAGGCATGACGTATTATCATTATTACATAATGTAACATTTATCTATCATATATTATACATGACATGTATTATATCCCGAGGACATTTACATTATATATTATTTACATATATATATTATACAACATGGATTACATACACATATAATCTGTATTACAGATATAATATATATAATATTATTATATGTTATAATACATATTACATATAAAACCAGGAGGATTTTTGAACCTGATTGTTAAGGAAGGGCAAGAAAATATGCTCCATGCCAGGAAGACACTTTCTTATGAGCTGAACAAGAGGTCAGAGCCATCTGTCCAGAACCCCAGGCCTTCTTTTCCAGCTTAGAGAATGAACTGGCCTGGCTGACATCAACCTCTAAAAGGACAATGTTTTTGGAAGCAGCCTCAGGCCTCACAGTCTGCACACAGAGCTATGTCTGTCACTAGGCACGTCCATTGGCTGCCTGAGACTAAGCCCAGTGACAGGTGGCAGGGACAGTACTAGGGGCTAAAGACTTTAGCCAGAAGTCAACATTCATGCTGACCAGACCAAAGCAGAGCTGGCACCTCCTTAAAAATCATACCACTGACATTTGCTTCTCCTCTGCCCTGTAACATTACAAGAATAAAGCAAACCCCCACCCTCCAGCCCTCTCCTCCCATGCTTCTCCTGGAGAGTTCAGGGTCTCTTTCTTTCTCTAACATTTTCTCAAGGCTTTTTTTCTCTGCTATGTCCCGTCTCTATGTGGGCTCTCTCAACCAGCCTTCACAATAATCCTGTAGGATTGATACTGTTTCTTTGCAGAGGACAATGCTGGTGTGGAAAAGCCAAGGTCACAAAGTTAGCAAAGGACTCCAAAAGTCTGTACATGTCACTCTTGACCAGAAATGATCTCTGACCCCTTCCTGGAAGGGAAAGGACATTGATATTTATTGGGCATGAGATGAGGGCCTGGTGGTTCCACACAAATGTTATCCTTGACATTCTCATTGCATGTTTCTGATGTATTATGAACACCATTTTCCAGATGAGGAAACCAAGTCTCAGAGAGATTATCCTCAGAGGTCATGTCCTTACTCTGGCTACAGCTCTCTTCCTTGTTGTCACTCACAGAGCAGCCACTCTGGGTTTAGTTGACCCCAGGCTCTGCCTACTGTGTGTGGATGTCATTAGGAACCTTCTAAGTTCCCATTCAGCAATGCTGGCTCATTGTTTCCAGGCCTCCCAGCTGCCAGCTTTTAGAATCAGCCGTTGGCAGGCTCAGCCCAAGTCCTCAGCCATGGGACAATAGAAAATCCCTCCCCATCAGAGAGTGACTTTGGGATTCGCCAGCTGTCCCATGTTCTATGAAAGGATTGTCTAGAATGAGTGAGCCCAGCAGGAGGTAGTGGCAGGAGCTAGGAATGCATCCTGCCCCCCTGCCTCCCTCCACCTGGTCTTATTCAGGACACTGGTTTGAAATCAAATCCTACCTTTCTAGGGCTTAGTGGGCCTGGAGCTGGTCCTAACTCTGTGCCTCCAATCTGGGACTTTGGTCAGGTTTCAGTGTATCTTCATTAGCAAGGTTTCCCTTCTTTATGGGTTGGGGTACAAATAGCATCCCAGATCACTCCTAATGTATTCTCAGAATGCAATATTTGGGAACTGTATTAGGGTTCGTGTGTGTGTGTGTGTGTGTGTGTGTGTGTGTGTGTGTGAAGAGAGATGAATTTGAATGAATCGGCTCGTGATTATGGGGTCTTGCAAATCTGAGATCTCTCTGCAGGGGCCATGCTGGAAACTTAGATAAATATATGTAGTCATAAGTCTGCTTTCCACAAGGCAGTAGTCTGGAAACTTAGATAAAGTTTCTGTATTGCAGTCTTGAAGCCAAATTCCTTCTTTAAGAAGTCTCAGTCTTTGCTCCTAAGGCCTTCAACTGATTAGATGAAGCCTACCACTTCATGGAGCATAATCTGCTTTACTCAAAATCTGCTGATTTGCATATTAATCACAACCAGAATAAAAAAACTTTGTAGCAACATTCCATGTTTAACCCAATAACTCGACGCCATAGGCAAGTCACAGTGACACATAGAATTAACTGTCCCAAGTACTACCTGTCTATGACTACTAGGAGCAGGTCCAGAAGTCCAGTCTGTTCCTGCCAAGCTCCTTGTGATACATTAGAGTTGCTCTGGCACAGAAGCCCCTTGAGCAGTCATGCAGAGCCGTCAGTATAGACGGTAGAGTGGCTCTCCCCAGCCCTGTGCCCAGGGGAGGGTTCCCAGTCAAACTGATCCACAACTCTTTGAATTAAAGCTCTTAAAATCCTCAGGCATGAGCAGACCTGTACAACTAGAAGCAAAATGCCACTCACTGCCCAGGTGCCATGACATTCAGGAATTAAATGATTGAGTCTTGCCAGCAACAAGCAGGTCAACTACCCTAAAGTTGTTGCCCGGAGCCCAGAAGTGGATGTGGGGGCCTCTGCTCTGTCTGGCACCTCAGGCAGCAATTTATAGCATGGGGTTCAGAACAGGGCTCTGCCTTCCTGGGCTTAACCACAATGGGAAAGAGCAAGGGTGCATTCAGTTTTCCGTGCTCCTGGCTCTAATTCTAGCAGGGTGCCCTACTAGGAAGTTTTTTCTCCCTTCTTCTGTGAAAGAGGCTGATGGCTGCTCTCTGTACAGGCAGTGCTAAAAGGTCACATTATGGCAATACAAATGGCAAGCCATACACATCTGCCCACAACTGTGGGGCTCAGGGAAAGAGTACAAATGGAGGACCTCACATCATGTGCTTAAATATTAAATGCTATAAATCATGCTCACTCATTGTTAAATCATGTTCTATTCTCTTACCTGGATGAATGTACCCTCCCTCATGCATACGTGGAAGGCAGCTTTGAATTTAGAATCTTCACACTCCTCCGAGTACTCAGAATGTGGCATTCCAGGGAGAGCTGATACCTGGCTCCCACCTCCAGATTATTTTTCTCTCTCTTCTGTTTCAGGCTCCAAATGATGACCAAGGAGCATAGTATGCATGCAGGTAGATGTGCAAACTTGCATGTCTCTGAGCCCCCTACAAACAACTGCCTCTGGTCCATCTCAAGCCTAGAGATGTGCACACCTTGCAGTGGTCTAACTATTGGAGGATGGGCCCAGGGGAGAGGCCATCACAAGTCTGGGAAGCGAGCTCCAGCTATTTGGGTAGAGAATTTAATTCGGGTACAGGGTATGGGGGAAGAGGACAAGCTGAAGGCAGGCTCACCCTGTTGGCCCCATGAACTCTGCTCCATGAAGAGGGGGTTAGCCAAGGAAGGTTAAAGAAGAACTCTCTAAAATGTGGGGGCAGGACGGCCTGTCTTGCCTAAGAGTGGTCTCATGCATTGTATTAGTCCTATAGGTGCTGGATCAGGAAGTGCTTCTTGCACTGGGTACCAACTATTTTGTGATTTGATGTTCAATCTCTGTTTCCATGGTATCACCTTCTCTCTCATCATCCCCTCTGCATTTTCCTTTCATCTCTAATCTTGGAGATTTCCCAAAATTTGTCCTCTATATCACAGATTAGATTGGGGGTTGTGGGGGGCTCAGTGCTGCTAATCATTGCCATTTAGGGAGATTTAAAAATCTTTTGCTGCTTTATTTTTATTTCATTATAGCAATTAAAATTTCATCCAGTTTCCTTTGTATTCCAAATTTTAAGTCAGCTGGGGTCTCTATTTGTGATTCTTTTTGTCTACCTTACAGAGACCAATATCTTTCATGGTATTCAAACATCAAGCAGGTCTCTAAAAATTTATTCTGTCTCTTGTGGTAAATAATTTTTCAAAGACAGAATTTTGTTTTTTCTTCATTGTGCTTCCTATTGGATTTTTTGGTTTTGTGTTCATTTTTGAGAGGAAGTTAAAGCTAGATTTTCTTTCGAGTTGCTAACAGACTGCTCTGATCCCTTTAGGGTCGGGGCATCTCCCTCCGTAGATCATAGCCTCTTGCATGATCTGACTATGTGGCCTTTACTCTGGCATCAGGTTCCCAGTTTGGGAGCAAAAGAAGGGTCTCTGGTTCTGGGGCCTCTGTTCTTTGTCTCCTCAGAGCCAGTGTGTGTGTGTGTGTGTGTGTGTGTGTGTGTGTGTGTGTGTGTACGTGTGCACATGCATGTAGGTCAAGCAAATGCCTAAGCTTCAACAAGCTGGGCTTCTTCTAGGGGTCTGCTGCACCTGCTTCTCACAGTGTTCTGGATAAATCAACCACTGCTCTCAACATTATCGCATTCTTGCATTTTGTTTCTGAACATTTTTAGGACATAGGTCTGGGGAGGGGAAGGAAGGAAATAAATCATCATGAACTTGGCTGTCTTAGGAAATAAATATTGAACACCAGTGGTGCCAGTTCTCTTGTTTTTGGTGGGTTCTTTCAATCCCATGCAGAGGAAGATGATAGGAAGGGGGATACAAAGCTTTTTACTCCCGACCCTGTCCTCTGTCTTGGATTCCAAGGGCAGACGTATTCAGTCATTAACTACAGATTTCGATCCAACAAAGAACATGTAAAATGTTTCCTTCTTGAATGAGCTTTGTAAATTAGGGAGATTTTTACCCTGATTCTGGCAATGGTCTTCTTTTAACTTTAGTCTCTGTTTTACTCTGGATTGTTTAGTTCTAAGTGACAGAAACCCATACACGTTAATTTAAGGAAAAAAGCAGAAGTAATTAGGATATGAGTGTTTTGGAAAGTCCTAGGGCGGGAAATAAAGCTAGGCCCTCTGAAGTTTCTTTCTTTCTTTCTTTCTTTCTTTCTTTCTTTCTTTCTTTCTTTCTTTCTTTCTTTCTTTCTTTCTTCCTTCCTTCCTTCCTTCCTTCCTTCCTTCCTTCCTTCTTTCCTTCCTTCCTTCCTTCCTTCCTTCCTTCCTTTTTTCTTTCTTTCTTTCTTTCTTTTTTTAATATTTTATTAGTTGTTGATGGACCTTTATTTATTTATATGTGGTGCTGAGAATCAAACCTAGAGCCTCACACATGCTAGGCAAGCGCTTTACCACTGAGCCACAACCCCAGCCCCCCACCCCCTGAAATTTCTTTATGCCTAGGAAACCAGAGTGCTCTGATTGATTGATAAGTGTGGGAGGTAACCGGCATGCTTTGAGTGATCATTCAGAAATCCAGTACAATCCTCTCAAGGCCACAAACACCTTTCTCTTAATATGTACAGTGTGTCCTTTTAACTTAAGGTTTATTGTGAACCCCGTGTGGTGCAGGCTGGTAGGAAGGTACTGGCCATTACAATCTGAAGCTGGGTGGCTTTGGTGAAGACCCTGACCAGCAAGAGCTGGGGCTTCATCTTGTTCCAACCACACCACAATTCAAGAAATGATGAGCCCACTGCCCAATGAAAAGGCTCCACGGAAAATTTGCCATGTCACTAGTCTCTCCCACAATGTAGGGAAGCTTACCCCTGGGTGGCCCAGTCAACACAGGTTCCAAAGCCCCCCAACTTATAGGCTAAGCAGCAATAGCTCTGCTTTCTATGGTGTAAGGATCTCAGGTTGCCCTTTCCTCAAACCTCAGCTCTGTGATGTATGGAACCCTCTTCAACTGCCACGTTCCCATCAGAGCCTAAATTACTTAAATAAAGGGTTCCACTGGATCTTCTCCATGGCTAGGATGACCTGCCTTACACATCTAAACAAGAAAGCTTCTCAAGATCAGATCCAGATGAACAGTAGTAACTCAGGAGGAGAAGGATTAAGATATTCAGATGAACACTTTATTACAACCTAGCCAAGAAGTGAAAATCATCAGCCCCAAAGACAGTCCCCTCCACTCCCTTTTCTTTTCCTGAACTCTCCTCTCTGCTTCCCTCAGTGGATTTTTTTCCATTCTCCTGGGTTTTAAGCTTGGCCTTGTTTGTTCCACTTAAACATGATACAAATAGGGTGGCCTCAGTCCGGTTTTTATGTAGCTTCCCAGTTCAAATGATCAACAGAAGCCAAATTCCCGTGTTCCAAAGTTAAATCTGGGGACTTTTTATTGATTTATTTTTTTTTAAATTGTCACACAATACTTGTATGCATTTATGGGTACAGTGTGATAATTCAATACATGGATACAATGAGTAAGGATCAAATCAGGCTAATTAGCATTTCCAGCTCTGTAAAGCATTTGTCATTTCTTTACATTTGGACCCTTCAAACTTCTCTCTTCCAGTGCTTCACAACATATATAAAAATATATAAAAAAAAATCCATCATCACCCTGCAGTGCTGTAGAGTGCTAAAACTTACTCTTCCTGTCTACATTTGGTACCTGTGATCTGACCATCCTCTTTGTCTCTCCCTCTGCCCACTACCTTTCCTATCCTGTAGTACTGTACTACTCTAATCTCTTCTCTGAGATCAACTTTTTAGCAGCCACATAAGCATAAAAACATGTGGTACTTATTTTTCTCTCAACACAGTGTCCTCCAGTCCCATACATTTTGCCACAAATGACAGGATTTCTTTCTTTTTAAAAAAATAATGAAATAACATTCTATTGTGTGTATGTATATATATCGTATTTTCTTTGTCCATTTATTTATTGATAGACACTGTGTTAATCAGCTTTTCATCACTGTCATCAAAATACCTGAAGGGAACAACTTAGAAGAGGAGAGGTTTATTTTGGCTCACAGTTTCAGAGGTTGTCTATGGCCAGATGACTCCATGCTCCGGGCCCAAGTGAGGCAGAACACCATGGCAGAAGTGGGGGACACCTCGTATCCAAACCATAACAGTCACCTTGGTTGGTTCCATATCTTGGCTACAGTACTGCAATAAACATGAGCAGGCAGGTATGTCTTTGATAAGCTGATTTCATTTCTTTTGGCTCTATACCCAGAAGTGGGATTGCTGGGTCATTCAGTAGTTTTAGTTTATTTGAGGAACCTCGATACTCTTCTCCATAGTGACTATATTAATTTATATTGCCACTAACAATGTATGAGGGTTTCTTTAAAGTCTGGGAAAGGAAGAATCACATTGGTCTATTTGGGTTAGGTGTTCATCAGTGAACCAATCAACTCTTGCTGAGGGTGGGACCACAGGCACTGCCCAATTAGTAGAGGTCAAAGCAAAAGACTGGGAGTGGAGAGGACAGAGCAGGCAGGCAAAGTGGGAAAATGTCTGCTATAGTTTTTGCCACTTCATTCTGTTTCCTAGTATTGTAATGAAAGTAGAAGAGAGTTCATTAAGTGCTCTGTTAGCCACTTTGGACAATCTCCGGTTGCATCTGGTCACCAGCCACAGACCTGTCTTCTAACTCCATGGGTCCAAGACTTTCAAACTTCTGAAGGTGTAAGGGTTTTAAATCCGGAAATTCACTGAATTTGGTTGAAGCATTCATGTTTTCACGATGCAGTGGCAAATCGTTCCAATACATGATTATTCTAAATTGAAGTTGTAATTCAAAGAGGATAAGAAACAGCAATAAAAGAAAAGTCTGGATTATGAGGTTGAGGACGTGGAATATGAGGTTGTAATAAAATTCGACTTTTCCTCTTATTATTTATCTAGGCCACCTTAAAACTAATGCATTATATATTTTGCCCCCGAATCCCCAGGCAGAGTCTTCCCACCCCACACGCCTATAGCTCTTTGTTCACATCTCAGTTTACCATTTACCACACTGTATTGCAATTATTTGCTTATGGGTATTTTTTCCTTGCTAGACTAGGAACCTCTAGGGAAGAATCCGTATTGTGTTTGCCTTTGTATTCCTAGCATGAATTGGACTTCAACACACTAAAGGTTCAATAAATATTTGTTGAATGAACCAGACTCAGGACTTGTTGAGCCCAAGCAGAATCCAAGACTCTCCCAAACTTTCTGCTTCTCGCTCCATCCACATCCTGTGATGGTTCACTGTTTTCTATCATATACTTTCAGACGAGGGACTTTTCCCAAATTCCAGGCCACTTGGCTGGGCTCTTAACCCCATCTATCTCTTGCAGCCCTCTTTCTCAGAGGTTATTCCCTGAATCATTTTTATTCCAGCACTGCTTGACTCAGCAGACTGATCTCTAGAACCATGATATAGTCCTGCAGAGATGCCTGCTCTATTCTGGCTCCTTTCATTGCACATATTGAATGAGAGAGGGATCCCTGCATTTCCTTTTCCATCTCATGCACCAACGTGGGACATATTTAAACTTCATAAGTACTTTGGACATTGCAGCCCACTCTTTTCAACTCCATCCTATGTTGTAACTCTCACTGTTCCTCATGCTATTGTCTGACCCCCGTGTTCCTTATTCTGTGTCCATCATCAACTATGTGGAAACACCAAAGCACACAGGGACTCCTAGCTTCTTTGGGTCACTGTGCATAAGGTCCAGTGGGAGACCTTCCTGATCCCTTTCAGAATTCTTTCTGGCACTAAAAAAAGAGGGGTGAGCATTTAGTGTTTCCTCTCCTACATAATTGCCATGGCTACCATGTAAAACACCGGAGCTTTTGGGGGACAACTCGTATACAAACCATAACAGTCACTTTGGTTGGTTCCATATCTTGGCTACAGTACTGCAATAAACATGAGCGGGCAGGTATGTCTTTGATAAGCTGATTTCATTTCCTTTGGCTATTCACCCAGAAGTGGGATTGCTGGGTCATACAGTAGTTTTGACATACACATGTCAAACTATGCTTTCCTAAAGCACAATTGGGGATGTCCTGACCCTCTGAAAAATCAAAGCAAATTCATATTTGGCTGCCCAACTTAGCAGGGAGGGTGATGGAGACTGAGAAGTTGGAATGAAGCCCACCCAGCAGGAAAAGAGCAGGAACTCAAAGAGTAGACTCTGTGTCTGTGGATAAGGGAAGCTTCAGTCTGGCAGAAAAAAAAAAACTGTCATAGGGGACCATGGTAATGGCAGTAGTTGAATTAGTGTCCTGGGGCTGCCATAACAAAGTACTGCAAATTGGGTAACTTAACAGAAATTTATTGCCTCACAGTTCTGGAGGCCAGGAGTTCAAAATTAAGGTGTTGACAGGGCCAGGCTCCTTCTGAAACCTGTAGGAGGTCATTCTTTCTTGCCTCTTATAGCTTCTGGTGGTTCCTTAGCAATCCTTGGTGCACCTTGGCTTGTAGCGGTAGACTTGACTTTTACTATTTTCACATAGCAGGCTTTTCTTGTGTGTCTACATCTCTGTGTCTCTTCTGCTTTTCTTCTAAAGAAGGGCACCAGTCATATTGGATGAAGGGCCTATCCTATTCCAGTATGACCTTGGCGTAAATAATTATGCCTTCAATGAGTCTATGTCCCAATAGGGTCACATTTTAAGATACTGGAGGTTAGGACTCAATACCTTTTTATTTATTTATTTATTTATTTACTTACTTATTTAGTTGTAGATGGACACGATCTCTGTGTTTTATCTATCTATCTATCTATCTATTTATGTATATGTGGTGCTGAGGATTAATCCCAGTGTCCCATATGTACCAGACAAGTGCTCTAACACTGAGCCACAATCCCAGCCTCTTCAACATCTTTTTGAGGGACACCGTGTTTGGTCTGCAACAGTAATGTAGTGGATGTCAAAATGAAAGTTTGGAGATTTTATTAAGTGGATGGGATCAATTAATCGAGAATTTAGGATGCATTAATCAGAAATCTTGGTATGTCTTTGGCTGGCTTAGAAGTCCAAATGGGTTTTAGATTCTGTTGTGATGACATTATGGCCAGGGACACTACAATGCCTGGATTCTGGTTCTTCTCTATGATTTGAATGTTTCCCCCAAAGCTCATGAATTGGTCCCCATCACAGTAGTGGAGAGAGGTGGGAACATTGACAGGTGATGGGACATGATGGCAGAGACCTCCTGAATGGATTAATGGATTATTGTGGCACAGGCTCTGTTAGAAAAGCAAGCTCGCTCTAGCAAGTTTTTTCTGTTTCACTATGTGATACCTTCCTGTCCTGTTACGATGCAGAATGAAGGCCTGATTCCAAGCAGATTCCAACGTCATGCTCTTGGATTCCCCAGACTTCAGACCACAAGCTAAATAAACTTCCGTTCTTTATAAATCTTGGATATTCTGTCATAGCAACGGAAAACAAACTAAGACACTCTTCTTCCCACTAGATCCTTACCTAAGGGCACAATGGTCAGATGGGAAACAAAACATCACTCTCAAAAACTGGGCAAGTCCATTAGTAAAAAGGTGGTGCATTGATTGGGCTCTGACTACTGATGTTACAATATCTTCTCCCTCAGAGAGGGCTGGGACTATGAGACAGTTGGGGGTAGGCAATTGTGATGGAAAGGATTAACATGAGACAGTTGAGGGTAGGCAGAAGAACTCTGATCATTGGTTTGAGGAGCTTCATTTTATTGGAGCATGGGTTGGGAAAGAGCTGTAAGTGATGATACACTGGTTCTTTGAATCAGGGCACCAAATGGGGACTTGATCTGAGCACAGTGGCGGGCACAGAGGCATTCAGTATGTGTGTGCTGAATCTGCATCAGGAAGGCAGAGGAATCAAAGACTGAGCTCCAGAAGCTGAGCTGACATCTGGTTAAATCTCTCTTCTAGCTTCTTATCAGAATTGATAGACACGTGGATTAGTTCAAATGTGGGCGATGATTATGGAGGATGGTAGGGAAGGCAAGCACATAAAGACACCAAAAATTAAGATAAGACCTGACCTTAATGTGTTTCTTCTGTTGAGCATCCATTATATGGTTCATAGTTTTCATCACTTGTCAAGTCCTTGTGTGTATCTCTACCTCCATCAGACTCACTTGGCAAAACTCCAAGCCTGGATGTCCTAACCATCCACCTGCATGAATCTGAGCAACTGTTTATTGTGGAGAAAACTACACAGTCATTTTTAAATTCAGTCTCAATCCACTGCCCAGGTTCAATACACTTGCTTTTATGTCTCTCAGGATACTTCATATCTTTGCCTCTCTTCTAAAATCCCTGATTCCATTCCTGCACTCTTCAAGATGATCTAATTATTCTGTGTCAACTGTATTTAATCAAAAAATTAGAACCATTCAACATGAATTCCCCTTATCTATAACTGCATCCATCTGTGTCTTCCCCCTCTGTACTCTTGGAATAAAGGACCAAATATCCTATTCCCACTCAGGTCAGCTGCTCCTCAAGGTATATCCTCTGTGGCCTCAGGATCCTGGCCTCTCTCACCTTCTCAAGGTTTTACTCTTCTGGTTACCTCCTTTTCCTCCTAAACTATGATCCATTCCTTTTCTCAAGGGTTATTCTCTCCTTTATCTTTTAAAAGTCCTCCATTCCCTCATATCTTTTCAGTTACTGCACATTTCTCTGCATCCCTTTATAGTTTAATGTCTCAAAATAGTTTTTTATTTATTTGTTTCATGCTTTCCACCATTGATTAGTCTCAGAATTCTCAAATGAAGTCTCTTTCCCTATTACTTCTCCAGAACTTACAGGTGTCCAGTTACTACTTTCAGGTGTCAGTAGTTTGTCCTTTTTCACTTGCCTGCAGTATCCATTAGGTAGCATGCCACAATTTATTTAACCAGGTTCTTTTTGATAGAAAATTAGATTTTTTCCAGTCTTGGGCAATGATGAGTAAAGTTGCTATGAGCATTCATGTACAAGTTTTTTATGTAAACATGTTTTTATTTATTTTGTTTTTAAGTTAGTGAGCTTACTAGTCTAATTGCTGGACTGTATGGTAAATTTTATATTTAATTTTTTGAAGAGAGTGTCTAGCATTTCCCCAAAGTGACTATTTTCATTATATTTATCATGAAATTCAGACTCCTTTCATGTCTCAAACGCTCTTCCTTTTCCACCATTTCTCCTCTCTTTAGCTGCTGTACTTAGTTCTTCAAACACATAAAGCTCTTTCCCACTTCTGGGCCTCATCTGGGCTGTTCCACCTCATTCCTTATCCTCCAGGCCTCAGAGAGCTGCATGCAGCTGCTACCTCTTATTTAAGAAGGTTCCCTCTTGTTATTATCTATCACTGTTCCTGTTCACTACTTTAATCACTAATCACTAATTGATGATTATCTTTTAGTTTTACTTACGTTTCTCTCCCTTCTCCACTAGATTATGTGTTCTATGCAGGGAGGGCTGTTTTTTATTTCTTCACTTATATATACCCAGCTCTCAGCACAATGCCTGACATTGAGAAGGTGCTTAACAACTATTTGCAAAAGGAGTATCTATTGATGGGGCTTTAGATTGCCTTGTAATACCAACAGATTGTGCAAAGATATCCCCCTATGTTGTTACCCACTTCGAGAAATTAGCACCAAAGAAGGAACATAAGATTTTATTCTAGGAAATCTGAAAACAGTTCAAATGAATGTCTTATTCATTTATATAATTATACAGAGCATTTCCCAAAAGCTTTCATTCCAAGTACTTCAGTAAAATAGAATAATGACTCAGAGCATTTAGAGGAGACAAACTGTCTTGGAATCCAAGGTCTTAGGAGAATTAAGACCAACACCCTAAGCATGGCTTCTCTAAAAGGAAGGATGCCGATCCAAAGGGCCAGAATGGGCCTATCACCAGGCCCAAGCCTGGGAGCTGCCTTGTCGGATTGAAAACAGACCCTTCATACCCAGAGGAGTGAAGTCTGTTTTATATATTGCTGTAGGAAAAGTGTTAACTTGGCTTAGTGAAGTTAGCCTCTGTTGCCTGTGTGCCCAAATACAACTCCTTGAAAGATTCCTGTTTGTGACTTTCTCTCTGAGACAGCCTAAGAAGGTAAGGATGAGGCTGAATATAAACAAGCCGAACAAATAATGCCTCTTGCATAAGAGGCAGATTAAAACGTTGGATCAGGAGTGGGGTGACTGATCGATGAAAGCATGATTTATTTGTTTTAAAAATAATGTGCTGCTGCACGCTCCAAGGAAGGGATTTCTTCCCGTTGTTCTTGATGGGTAGGGGAGAAACTGTCGTCCCTGGGAACCAAGTTATACCAGAAAGGATTCTTAGGTGGAAAACAACAGAAATTGACTCTGACTACTGAAAGAAGAAAAGAAAGGTATTAGAAGAATGGCGAATAGTCCTAGGATTGAAAATGAGCTGGAAATCAGTTCCTGAAAGACCAGGACCAGAGGAGCTCCAGCTGCAGAAACTCATCAACCTCCCTTTAGGGAGCTCTCACCCAATGGCTTAGATTTAAAAATGCTACATGGGAGAAGCTGGTTGACCTCCTGTGGGTCAGATCTCTACTTCGGTGGGTTGGGAGTGAGCCTGGGATTCTTAGTCCTGCCAGAGCCATAGAAGGTAGAGGAAAATCTATTTCATAAAGGAGTTGATGTAGGGCAGACAAAATAACTTGTTCACTATTCTGCTAATGGTAGAATATCAATAATCTGGTTATCTCCTTATTTACCTTATCAACATTGTATAATTCTATCATACTATGAACTGGATCATACAGATGAATTAAGACACATTGGTTACCCTTAAACAAGTTGCCATGCAGTGTTGGAGATAATTAAAAAGTTGCATGAGGGCTGGGGATATAGCTCAGTTGGTAGAGTGCTTGCCTCACATGCACAAGGCCATGGGTTCAATCCTAGCATCAAAAAAAAAAAAAAAAAAAGAAGAAGTTGCATGAAATTGTTTAAGTCATGGCTCCTTTGGTTGTGAGAAAGCAAAACTCATTCAAAGTTTCTAAAGTAAAGAAGCAGGTTTATTTCGAGGATAAAGAGATTTCACAGAGTCCAAGGACATGAAATCAGTGCAGCTGAGCATCAGAGGAGATGAGCAGGACAGAAGCAGCTGTCTAGACCTCTGTCTTCCTCTCTTGGGCCACCAGCTCTTCTTTCCTCCCTACTTATTGTCAGTTCCATTTTTCTTCCTCTGCAAAACAGCTTCCTCCCTTTACTCATCAACTTGAAAACAGCTGCTATTACTTTCAACTTATGGGACATTCTCACCACCAGCTGTCAGCAATCTTGTATTTTATATCAAAGTCTCAAGATAGAATCTGTTCATTTCTTGGTGCAAGGTCACAAGAAGTCAGCAAACATACTGGCTTCTTTGGGATCAGGTGGTCATCACTAGTTTTATTCAGCCCTCTCTCTCTGTGTGTGCACATTTTGGGGCTGGGAATCGGAGAGATGAGGGTATGTATATGTAGTCGTAGGTGGTGGGCCAGGCTTAGGAACATGTCTTTTGCAACATATAATTACAATGAATTGAAGAAGATGCATGATCAATGTTGAAGCAGAGACAGCTCTATTGCATCCATGTTTGGAGATGTTTGGAGATGGGGAGAGATGGGATGGAAGCTTGATAAGTGAGTAGAACTGGTAGAGTGTGCATCTATTGCTTTGCCAGGCAAACATATCCTTTTGTGTTTTACATTTGACCTCTGGTGCTCACCACGCCTGGCATATTCATCATGGCACCATGTTCCCCTGACCACAGACTGGCTGGTTTCCTCTACCCACCAAGGTCATGATTAGATTAGAGATGAACAATTGGGCCAAACATATTTTTCTCTCAGTTTTAATATAAGCTTCTTGTTAATGAAAAGTTCTTTCTATGAACTGGGATGGAGAGCTATCATTACAGAATAAACCAGACTCCCTTGTGTCTATTGTCTCCAGTGCCTGGAGGAAAAAATCTCTTCAGTCTGTAAGAAAGAGGCCAATAAGAAAGTAGAAGCAAACCCAAGGGACAGAGAAAGGACAACAGCACTGGTCCTGCACTTACATTTACTTGGGACTAGATTTCTCAACTGTGAATCAATGCTTGTTTGAATAAAATTTCTGTTACTTGCAGCCAATGAGCCCAAGCTAATGCAAAAAGGTTATTGTTTATATAACTAATTATAAAGAAAAGCAGAACCCTGCAGAAATAATAGAAAGCAGAGGGTGGGTGGGAAGAATACCATCCTAATAAAAAGTTAGCTCCTTGTTGTGGTTCCTTTCAGTGTCCCCCCACCCCTCAAGTCCACAATCGTTTCTTACAAACATGGTTACAACATGTGATAAACATTTCCCCACATTGTTCATGGGTTTCATAAACTTTATCATACTAATGTTAATGCCTCTTATGATTTTTGGAGGATGCTGTAAAATCAGTTAATCACTTCTGTGTTGGTGGACATTAAGATTTTCCCAACTTTTCAGTTATGAAGTAATATTTAGTCTAAAGGAAAAGTCATTCTTTGGGGGGAAATGATTAATTCCGGGACAGGAATTAAAGTGAGTCCTGAGATTGGGATTGGGGGGGGGGCTTCTTCCATGTTTATTGCTCTCAGAAGAATCAAAAGGAAAAACTAACTTTGGAGAGTTTGCTACCTGGTCCCCTAGTCCCTTTGGACCCTAATCTTCTGACACCATGCACACAGCATGAACAAAATGAGTGTGTGCAAAAGTTGAAACAATAATACCTCAAATCTGGTAAACAGATACTGTAACACTAGGGAACCAAGTTTCATTCTGCCCAGATGATGACCCTGGAACAAGCCGCACTATACCCTGAGAAAATATTGCAAACTTTCCCTTGGTTTTCTGGAGGCCTGCTCCTGACTGCTGAGTTATTTGGGGTCTGAGGTACCCCAAGAGGAGACATCCATGGGAATGTGAGCACTGTTTTCTGACTGGATTTTCCAAGTCGTTTGCAATGTAGTAGTGGTGCTGTGTGAAGGCAATGATGACATGCTCTGGTGGTGGCACAGCAAGAAGGAGAGGACATTAGTCATAGGAATTTCAGATTTTGCAGCTGATTATCTCATCTCAAGATAGATGGCAGCAAGTAAGCAACAGAATTCGTGGGCCTGCCTTGCAAATATTTCTTGAATTTCTAGAAATTACTTGAGAAGGAGAATCTCCAGATAGGAACGAATTTTCCTGCTATGATTGGAAGCTGCTTTCCAAAGTAGTTTAACTCATATAATAAAAGTAACATAACTTTATTTTGTTCCTGAAGCTGTCAAAGTGGGATATTTTAAAAATTTAAAATCAGCTTTATTTGGATATAATTTACATGCAATAAAAATTACCCAATTTTAGGTACAATTCCCATAAATTACCTCTGACAACTCTGATCTGCTTCTGTTATTGTAGTTTTGAGTTTTCTAGTTTCTCATGTGAATGAAATTATGTCATGGTTTATGTAACTTGAGGGTCTGTTTTTTTTTTATTCAGTATGTTAAGATTCATCCTTGTTATGTGTATTAATTACTCAGTTACGTAAAAATCTTAAGAATCCATTTCATCCAACTGATGAACATGTGTCATGAACATGTGGGGTTTTTTTTCCATTTAGACATTTGAGTACAAGTCTTTGTGCAGACATATGTTTTTATTTTTCATGGAAAAATAACTAGAGTATATATTAATAGGAATTCTCCAGAGAAACAGAACCACCAGGATGTGAATATATATATGGAAAGAGACTTATTTTAAAGAATTGGCTCACATAATTGTGAAGGCCAGGCAAGTCCACAATCTGATGGGGAAGGCTGGCAGGCTGGAGAGATTCAAGACAGAGCTTCAGTGCTTATCCAAGAGCAGTCTGCTATAGAACCAGGAAAGACTGATGTTACAGATGATTTGTTTCAGAATTCCCTTTTTCTTGGGGAGGGTTAGTCTTTTGTTCTATTCAGGCTCACATTATGGAGGACACTCTTACTTAAAGTCAATTTGAATGTATTTATCATCCAGAAACACCCTACAGACATATCTGGAATAACATTTGACCAAGTATCTGGATACCATGGCCCAGACAAGTTGGCACATAGAATCAACCATCACTAAGTGAAATTCAGGGTTGTGTGATAAGTGCATGTCTAACTGCATCAGAATTGCTAATCTGCTTTTCAAATTGGATGTGACATTCTTATCAGCAATGCGTAGCAGTTCCAATTGCTTCATATCCTCACCAACCCTTGGTAAGTGTAAGGGTGGGGTGGAGAAATGAAGCTGTTTTTCACTGTGGTTTTAATTTGTATTTCCCTAAGGATTAATAAGGTAGAGCATCTGTTCATGTGCCTTTATGTGTGTTATTTGTGAAGTGTGTCTGTATAAACATGTGTTTGTATTAAATATTAGGTATATTTATGGTCTCATTTGGTTGTAAGAAATATTTACCTGTTATGAATATATGCTTTTTATTTAATATATGACTTTTAGAATGTTTGCTTACAGTTTGTGGCCTTCCATTTTATTTCCTTACCAATGTTTTTGGATTTTTTAATTTTTCATTTTAGAATAGTTACAGATTCACCTGAAGAAGCAAAAATAAATAAAAAAGAAAAAACAAAAAAAGCAAATCACCAAAAACAAAGCAAACAAAAACCCCAGTGAGGTCCTATGAACTCTTTACCTAGTTTTCTTAACAACATCTTGTGTAACTATAGTACAGTATCAAGGTCAGAAAATGGACATTAGCACAATACATAGACTTTATTCAGATTTCATCAGTTTCAAATGCACTTGTGTGTGTGAAATATTTGTAATTTTATTACATGTGTAGGTTTGTGTATGTACTCTCATAATCAATATGCAGAATAGTCTTTTAAAGAACAAACACTTGCAATTTTGAAAAAAAATACAATTTAGCAAACTTTTCTTTTAAGGAGCATGTTTTCTTATATGAAATAAGAAATGTTTGCCTAATCCTGAGTCACCAAGATTTTTTTCTGTTTTTGTCTCTAGATGTTTTGTGATGTAGTTCTTACATTTATGTCTATGCTACCTTCGTATATGATGTGAACTAGTGGTTAATTTTTTTCTCCTTGTTTATGGAAGTCCAA
The DNA here is from genome assembly GCF_964194105.1 of Spermophilus citellus. Classification (NCBI taxonomy): domain Eukaryota; kingdom Metazoa; phylum Chordata; class Mammalia; order Rodentia; family Sciuridae; genus Spermophilus; species Spermophilus citellus. Next base: position 205,403,804 of record NC_138183.1, on the reverse strand, counting down.
TTGTTTCAGCATCCTTTGTTGCAAGGACTATCCTTTTACTGTAGAATTATATGAAACCTTTGTCAAAAATCAATTGGTTTGTTATGGTTTAGATGTGAGGTGTCCCCCAAAAGCTCATGTGTGAGACAATGCAAGACTTCTCAGAGATGAAATGATTATATCATGAGAGGTGCAACCTAATCAGTGGATTAACCAACTGATATGTGTTAACTGGGTTATAACTGTAGGCAGGTAGGCTATGGCTGAAGGAGGTAGGTCTCTGGGTGTGCCTTTGGGATTTATGTTTTGTTCCTGGTAAGTAGCACCTCTCTCTCTGCTTCTTGCTTGTCTTGTCCTGAACTGGTTTCCTCCACCATACTCTTTATGTCATGATATTCTGCTTCATCTCAGGCCCAGAGCAATGGAGTTGGCCATATATGGACTGAGACCTCTGGAACTGTGATGTCAAGTAAACTTTTCCAACTCTAAAATTGTTCTTGTCATGTCTTTGGGTCACAGTGGGAAAAAGGCAGACTAAAACAGCTATATATTTTTGAACTCATTTATGAACTTGATATTATGTTCCTATTGATTCTTGTGACAATAACTTAATGTCTTATTTGCTCTATGTAAGAAAAAAAGAGAAAATTCCACATTCATTGTTCAATTCAGTGTTTGTCATTTAGTATTAAATAAGAATTCAGCACAGTGCAAAACACAAATAAAATATAGTGTCTTCTCTAAAAAAAAAGACTTAAAATAAGGTAGTGTATGTTCTCTAACTTTATTCTTTCTGAAATTATTTTGGCTATTTTAGGTCCTTCACAATTTCCACAAAAACTTTACAATCAGACTGTGAATTTCTAAAAACAAACAATTTCTGCTAGCATTTTAGTTGGAATGACAATGAGTGTAAAAGTTAATAGGGGGAGAACTTTCATCTTAATAATATTAGGTGTTTTGATGCATGACTATAGTATATTAGTTTCATTTGTTTAAGGAATCTTTAATTTGTTCATCGGTGTTTTAATAGTAACTCTATACACATCCTGCACTTGGTTTGTTATGCTCATGCCTATGATTTCATATTTATGGATGCTTTATAAATGGTATTGATTTAAAAATTTTCAGTTCAGGTATTTCTTGGTATTACAGAGATATGTTTCTTATTTTTATATTGATCTTGTATCCTGCTAAGTTTCTAAACCCACTTATTAGTTTCAACAATTTTTGAAAGCAGTTTCTCAGGATTTTTCAACATACTTAGGCATGTCACCTGTGAATATTTCTTATTTTGCCATCTGGAGGCCTTTTACTTATTTTTCTTGTCATATTGCACTGGATAGGAAATCTAAAACCTTGTTGAATAGACATGGAAGACGATGTATTTACCTTTCCTCAATTTTAGAGGTAAAGCATTTTGTCTTTCATTTGTTTAGTATGATGTTCTCTGTAGGCTTTTGTAGATGTCCTTCATTGAGTTGAGAAAAATTTCTAGTTTGCTGAGATCTTTTTTTTGTTTGTTTTAAAGTATAGCATGTTATATTTTTGTCAGATGCCTCATCTGAACCTAGCCACATGATAATTTTTTCTTTTTAGCCTGGTGATTCATATCATTTATTTCCAAATATTCATCCAATATTGCAGTTCTGCAATAAAACCCACTGATCATTGTGCCAGTTATAATTTAGCTCCGAATGCGCCTACTCCCATAAGCAGAAGACACTAGAGGGACCCTGAAGGAGGAAGGGTTTTCTCTTTCCAGTTCTGGAGCATCTTCCTGGCTAAGTTCCTATAGAGCATGCTATTTCTGTGCTCAGTGTTGACAGTGCACATATTTTTCAGCAGCAGCTCCAGTGCTCAGCTGCTGAGTGTGTACAGTTTATTCTGAACTTAGTTCCTGGAGAAGGAAGCTACTTCTACTCTTGATTCTTCCAACATGGAATCTGCGGCAGAGGCTATTGGTGCCCAGCAATTTCTCTGGCATTCTATAAGGTGAACATTTCCCTAATATTAAGTCCGAAAAGAAGTTTTTTAAAAAATCAAACTACAGACTAATAATCCTTATTAACCTAGATGCCAACAATTCTTATTAGAATATTAGCAAAACAATCCAGCAATATATTAAAAAACTATATCATCATAACTGTATCAGCCAGGGTCCAATCAGGACCCAGAAATCATACACCAATTTGAATAAGTAAAGATTAATATAAAAATGTATTAACAAAAGATTAAAAAATATTTAACGGGAATTGACTAATTAGAAAGAGAACACAAATGAATACAGGACCATCAGGAATACGGAAAACAGCTATTACTCCTAAAACTAAGATAGAGAACACAAGTAAGACCCACCTTCCACATCAGAGCTGGGATCCAGACCGAATTGGAGAGGGTATAGCTGTGGGTCACTAGGTGCCTCATCAGTGGAGTTTGCTGGAAAATGGGCCTGGGGGCATTGTTGAAAGCTGTCCCCAGAGGAATCTTCCATTAGGCTCTCACTGTAAAGTCACCAAAGGAATGCTGGAATAGACCATTCACTGAGATGTGCCCTACTGATGACATCTACTTGATGGTACTAGGGATGGAACCCAGGGCCTGGCACATGCTAGACAAGTGCATATCGCTGAGCTACATCGCTAGCCCCCTTCTTTTCTAACATAATTTTTAATTTTGCTATAAATTTTCCTATAAGCACTGCTTTACATAAATCCTAGGAATTTTAATATTTTATATTTTTGTTTATATTTAGCCCCAAATATTTTCCAATATTTTACATTTCTTCTTTTTCATATGGAATATTAATAAACATTGTTAATTTCCAAACATTTTGGGGTTTTTTAGATTTTTTTTTTTTTTTAGAGAGAGAGAGAGAGAGAGAGAGAGAGAATGAATTTTAATATTTATTTTTTAGTTTTCGGCGGACACAACATCTTTATTTGTAAGTGGTGCTGAGGAATGAACCCAGTGCCGTGTGCATGCCAGCCGAGCGCGCTACCGCTTGAGCCACATCCCCAGCCCTTTAGATATCTTTATATTAATGATTTCCTGATGTTCTGACTTCTGCAAAGCCTTTGCAGGATTTTATGGAGAAAGTTGTTTCTTTTTCGTGTGATGCTGCTCAACCAGTAATCATTCCTCCCACAATTTTCAGTCTTCTAAAAGTTTGTTGAAATCTTTCATCTGCTGATGCCCCCTTTCCATTCTCTTCCTCTGTTTTAAAAATTATTCTTCTTAGTAGGGGATAGGAAAGGTAGCAGAATACAACAGTTACTAATAGGGCATTATGTAAAATTGTGGATGTGAAACCGACGTGATTCTGCAATCTGCATTTGGGGTAAAATTGGGGGTTCATAACCCACTTCAATCTAATGTATGTAATATGATATGTCAAGAGCTTTGTAATGTTGTGAACAACCAATAAAAAAATAAAAAAAAATATTCTTCTGCCTTTCCTATCCTCTACTATCCCCCCTCCCCTCCCCTCCCCTCCCCTCTTCTCTCTCTCCCCCCTCTACTGTAAATCATTTCTTCCACTTGTATTATTCTTCCCTTACCCCTCACTTCCTCTTGTATGTAATTTTGTATAACCCTGAGGAAAGGCAGCAGAATGCAACAGACACTAGTATGGCAATATGTAAATCAATGGAAGTGTAACTGACGTGATTCTGCAATCTGTATACGGGGTAAAAATGGGAGTTCATAACCCACTTGAATCAAACTGTGAAATATGATGTGTCAAGAACTATGTAATGTTTTGAACAACCAACAATAAAAATTTAAAAAAATTATTCTTCTTTCATATTTGGAGGATAACAAAGTGAAAAGGAATTAAATACATGAATACATGCTAGAAAACTGACATCTTTAACCACAATTCGACATTGTATGATTTTTATTGATATTATTATAATGAACACTTTTTTAGCTTCTAGCATTTTTTTTCTCCTTTTGCATTTATGGATTAGGGTAGGATCAAAAGCCCCAATAAGGAATAAGGTTTCAGTAGATAGAGGAGGACTTTATCCCCCATTTTTAAAGATGAGATCTGTAGAGAGAATTTGAGGCTAATGGGAAGGGAGATGAAAAGCTTTGTCATGTGTTTTCATCTTTTTTTTTTTTTAAATGAGTTCATTTATAGAATGAACATTTTCTACCCTAAGGGAGTGGCAGTTTAGAGCATTTATCTTTCAGCTGTAAGGAGTGGAAGAGTAGTAGCTGCTCCAGCCTCAGTTCTCTGCCTGAGGCAGGCCCTCCTGGCTCCTGGCGGCCTAGAGACTTCACTCTCCAAGAAATGAAATTTCTACTGAGATGCCCAAGGCATTAGCCCTGAGGGCTGGGATCTTTCAGGAACTGTGACTGGGTGTGCTCAGGGCCTCTCCTGTCCCAGCCCACTGTGGGAGAGCTGGAGAACAAGGAAGTGTTTCCCATCAGGAAGTGCTCTGGAGTAGCCCTGGGTCAGGGGACTGAAGGGCCTCCTGAATAGGGCTTCCCCCAAAGTCAAGGTCTCTCTTTGGTTGGTTAACCCTGGGCTCTGGGCTTCAATGCCCGGAAGGTTGTGGGTCACGGGAGGCTCCCTGCCCAGCCTCTGCAGCACCTCTCCTCTAGTGCCTGGGACCACCTGGGGCTGCCCTGGGAACAGATTCACTTCACCTTGGTCCTCCATGAGTTTTGCAGAAAATTCCCATTTCCTCTGGTAGGTCCTTCCTCTCCCCTGGTCCCCTTCACCCTCACCTTTGTTCTTATTCTCCTCATCCGCCACCTCTGAATCTGCCTCTCTGCTTCTCAATCCCTCCAGCAACCCACACCAGTTAGGAACTATTTGTCTAATTTTTCAAGAAAGAATATATTTGTATTCACAAGCTCCATTTTTGGGGAAAAAAAAATCCCAGATGAGCTTAACTATACGTTTTTCAAAAACAAAACAAAACAAAAAAACAAACAGTAATATTCTTCTTGAACATGTTTCTTCAATATTTAAAAAAATATATACAATTATATATATATATATATTTATAGGTACAAAGTAATGTTATGAGACACACACAATGTAGAATGATTTAATCAAACTGTTTATCTTATTCATCACCTGAAATCCTTATAATTTATTCCTTCTGCTGAACTGAAACTTTGCATCCTTTGACCAACATCTCTTCATTTCCCTCATCTGTCAGCCTCTGATAACCAGTACTATACTCTGCTTCTATAAGTTTGATTATTTTGTATCCCACACTTGAGTGAGAACAGGCAGTATTTGTCTTTCTGTGTCTGGGTTGATTCACTTAACATAATGGCTTCCAGTTTCAACCATGTCGTCACAAATGACAGAATTGCCTCCGTTTTAAAGGCTGTATAGTATTCCATCTTATGCACATACTAGTATTCCATCTTATGCACATACTACAATTTCTTTTCTTTTCCATACTATGATTTCTTTATCCATTCATCCATTAATGGACACTTAGATATCTAACTCCATATCTTGGCTATTGTAAAAAATGCTGCAATGCATAAGGCAAAATTTTAATTTCTTGTATTTTCTCCACATAGCCTCACATAACAATGTAAGCACAGAAGAGGCACTAAGAAAGGCTTTTTACCCAAAAATTAGTCCAAAGAGGAGGATGGCAAACGACAATGGCTCCTCTCATTTGCACAGCATTTTGTGATTTTTCACAGCCATTTCCTGTGCACTGTTTTTTTCATCCTCACACAATTGTGGGAGGCTGCCAGGATATGAGTAGCATCTTCCTCTCATGGGTTACATGGCTTGTCTAATGTTACACAGACAATACGTGTCAAGAGCAAGACTGTGTCCCAAGTTGTCTGACCTCAAATCCAGAGTTATCGCCAATATATCCTATGACCTTGGAAAAACAATAACAAAATGTAAGACTTGGAAATCATCCACATATGATTATATCTTGTTATACCCAGAGCTAGGTCTGAATGTTTATGGCCCCTCCAAATTTCACATGTTGAAATTTAATTGCCAGTGTGATAATGTTAGGAGGTGGGGCCTTCAGGGGGTGATTAAGTCATGAGGACACAGCCTTAGTGACCACCAGTAAAGCCTTCATAAAAGAGGCTCCACACGGTGCTTGGCTCTCTTGCTTTCTTCCTTCTGCCCTGTGAGGTCACAGGAGTAGGGGCCACTTGGGAAACAGAGAGTAGTTCTCTCTACACACCCATGTCAGCACCTTGATCTTGGACTTTCCAGCCTCCAGAATTGTAATTTTTTTTTTTTTTTTTTTTTTTTTTTTTTTTTGCTAGCAGGGATTGAACCCAGGAGAACTTAACCACTGAGCCACATCCTCAGTCCATTTTTATTTTATTTTTTAAATTTTGAGACAGGGTCTTGCTAAGTTGCTTAGGGCCTTGCTAAATTGCTGAGACTAGCTTTGAACTTGTGATCCACTTGCCTCAGCCTCCCCAACTGCTGGGATTATAGGCATGTGCCATCACATCCAGTTATGGTATTTTGTTATAGCAGCATTAGTGGACTAAGACACCCTGATACCTGAGTCTATTATCAAGAATTTTTTTAATAATTTGGGGTTTACTACCAAATGATTGATTTTCCTTGATAATTTTCAAATCATTTTTACTTTAACTAGTGCATTCATTTGATTAAAAAATAAAAATTGATTGTTTATTTCATGTTCAGTCCTATTGGGTAACTAGAAGAAAAATGTTGACTAAATTCCATGACATCCAACAGTTTGGCATGGAAGAGTGGGGTGTAACAGACAGCGAGTACATGTTACCACAATGGCAGTGGCTTACAACACTCAAATTTATTATCTTAGCATTCTGGAAGTCAGAAATTTGAAGTGAGTCTCATTGGGCTAAAAGCAAGACATTGGCAGAGCTGTGTGCCTTCTGGGGACTCTAGAGAAGAATCTGTTTCCTTTTTTAACTTCTAAAGGCCATCTGCTTTCCTTGGCTTGTGGCCTCATCCAGCATCAAACCCAGCAGTAGCTGACTACCAAGTTGCCATATCACTAGTTTTGGCTCTTCTGCCTCTCTCTAGTTCATCAAAGACCCTTCTAATTACATTGGTCTAACTAGGATAACTAGGGATAATCTACTTATCTTAAGGACAGCTGATTAGCAACCTTAATCCCATCTGCAACTGCAATTCTCCCTGGCCATGTAATGTAATGCAGCCAGTGGTTCTGGAGATTAGATTGTAGATGTTTTGGGGGACCCATCCTTCTGCCTACTTGACATACAGTAACATTGTAATTCAAGGCATCATACACTTGGTGCCCAATTAGAGACTATAAATTCAGAGAGCAGGGAGGAAAGTGCTCATCTGGAGTTGCATACTCCAGAGCTCTTCTTACTGGGCAAAGAAATGGAATAAGCAAAGTTTCAGGGGGAAGAACGAACACTGCTATAGGGAAACACAACAGCTTCGTAAGCAGGCGTGACCTGAAGCAGATGGCATTTTGAATGGATGAATCTGGTCCTTGGTTATCCATGAGCCTTGTTTGCTTATCACGGGCTTTGTCTTTCTCTATTTCTCAGAAGTGAAAACTGATGCACAGATGAATGCCTCATGAGAAGCTTGGTTAGCAAAGCCACTGGCCTGATGGTGAGGGTTTTTTTTTCTTCCCCCCAACAGTTCTGAAGTTAGAAAGAAGATCTAACTTTTGCCACAGTTTATGACTGTTCATGATAAACCAAACTCTCTTTGGAATCATTCCCAGAAAATCCCTAAAATTAGCTCTGTCTTTGCTTTTGATCATCTTCTCGTATGGCATATGCATGTCCAGGGCCCATTGCTCCATGCCCCTTTTTCAGTTGCACTGGGGCTGGGGCCTGGGAAGGGTGTCCTGGAGCACAGCTTGGGGTAAGGGGTTGAGGACTTCTTTTGAAATCTCTTAGGAAGACTTTTGCTCCAGTATTAGGTTGCCATTCAAGTTATATTGTGCTATTAACTCTGGGCCCTTGCCTAAAGTGTCAGCTCCATTTTTAGCTTCTCTGGGGAAATGTTATGCAGGACATCACAGAGGGAAAAAGCTCAAGAAGAGAAGCAGAAGGGCTGGCTTCTAACTGTCTGTGACTAGCCATCTTTGGGACCTTCCGCAAATCGTTTTTACTCCTGGATTCCTCATCTGTCGATTGGGTTGATTTGACATGACAGCGGTCCTTGGGGGGCGGGGGATTTGATTTCTGAATATCTGTATTTATGATTCTAGGGACTCGGCATCAGAGCTCCTGCTTATGGAGGTCAAAAGTGGATCTACAGGCACCATTTGTATGTCTAGCTTCCCATTTCACATGTTTGGGGTCTCTTTGTCACCTTGGTTTGGCAACCTTTCATTGGAGATGCCCCCCAAATGTGTGTCATTGGATGTCACTCACTCCTTGGTCCTTCCATCCCCCCGTCCAACAATTCAATGCTCATTTGTGCGCAGTGAGCCCGTTCCATATTGCAGAGCCTTCTTGCTAGACGGGAAGGGGGTGCAGTCCAGGCTTCTCCAATCGTACACGTCAGAGAAATGTCGGAGTTGGAGGGACATTTAGAAAGCATCAAGTTCAATAACCTCCTTTAGTAAACAAGAAAACAAAAAGCCTTCAGAGCTGAAGCGGCTGGCCTGAGATCACATGGCTGAACCGACAACGTCTGAACTGGGACCAGATTCAATTTTCCAGACTTCCAGCCCAGATCTGCCTTCTCCCTCCATTATCTACCACATCCCATTAACTGATTCAAAAACAAAACCGTAATGAGCCCTAAATTATTTTCTCCTTGAGCGCAAAGAATTTCTAACTGGGAAAGGATGTGCCCAAATTTGTGATGAGAAACAATTAACACGGCCCCCGTGGAACGACTGGGCCACTGCACATGGTTTCAGCAAAGGCATTGTGTAAGGGTGGGAGGGGGAAGATGAGGAAGGAGACAGTGCAGTCCTTCTTTGTTCTCACAACACGTCTAGTCTCCTTCTTAAGCTACTTTTGGTTGCCAAACATGAGCCTAGTAAATCCAGTAGGCCAAGTCATCCCAATTACCCTACCCTAATTCCTGGGGCCTGTTTGGCAGCTGATGTCTCAGCGCCGATTCACGGCCAAGCAGGATGAATAGGCCTCAGCTGAGTTCTGGCTGTGAAAGGAGGTCTTGAGTGCAAGGGCCCTGTCCTCTCTGTGATCCACTGAGGACAGGTCACTGCCGGCCTTACTTATCTTTAAATCGAGCCAACCCCCTGCCACTACATGGAGCCGAAGAGTGAGAGACCCTTCACCCATAGTCTGGTGTTTTACTTTTCTCTTTTGGCTGGAGGTTTTGAATCTCTTGCATAGTCTGGAATTTGAAATTATCTGCATTCTGGTTACTACTTGCTCCCCCAATTTTTAACCTTGTCTTCTGTTTCTAGCCCCATTGAGTCAACTCTTTAACGTAACAATCAGATTCATTTGGTTCAGCAATTTGTCCTTCCCAACTGAAGGGTCATGCTCATCCTCTGACTCTTCTCACTCTCGGTCACTCTAGGCTAAAGCTTAACCAATTTTCAGTGTATTTAGGCCCCAGACTTCAGGGATGAGTCCCTCTATCTGACTTGCCTTAGTTTCCCCACATGCAAGCCCCTGTGTCTATCTCCAGGACTCATTCTGCTCTCTCCACAGCTGACTGCCTGCACCGGCCACTTCTGCAGTCCTTCTTTGTTCTCACAACATTTTTTGTCTCTACAGAAATGTGTATCTATCTCCTCGTTTCCCTGTCCTTATTCTTGACTTTTAGCACCTGCTTTGGATGAACCCACTTTGGTTCTCCCTCCTTGGTGTCTCACTGGCTCTAGGCTCTGACTTGGCTTCCTGGATCCACCCCTAGTGTTCTGTGGAGCCCTTACTGACCCAGTGAAATCAGCTCTTCACTCCCATGCCTCGGTTCAACCCCCAATGAAGAATATTTAAGAATGAACAGGGCTTTTCACAAGGAACTTTTGGCTGAATGTTTTGAATCCCTTGCATAGTCTGGAATTTGAAAATATCTATAGATTCCTAAGGTTAAAAACAGCTTCAAAATCAAGTTCAACATTTTTAAATTTGTGGTTCTGTGACCATCTGCTTCAGAGTGAACTTATTAAAAACATAGATCCCAGCCCATCATCTATGATCAGCTGAATGAGAATCTTAGGGAGAAGTTATTAGATTGATTATTAGGTATAACAAATGTTTTAATATTTATTTTTTAGTTGTTCTTGGACACAATACCTTTATTTTATTTATTTGTTTTATGTGGTGCTGAAGATGGAACCCAGGGCCTTTCATGTGATAGGCTAGCACTCAACTGCTGAGCCACAATCCCAGCCCTAGGTACAACAAAATTTGATAGCTACTGACTTCATCCATGTCCCAAGTTCTAGTTGGTATCTCATTTAAGCCATCCATAACAGTCAAGGGAACTTCCAGGCTATATGGCCCTTGAAAAAAGGGATATTTCAGAAGTTACCAGCTTATCAATAAAACATTGACCTCACATGTATCTGCTATTTTTTTAAGAGAGAGAGAGAGAGAGAGAGAGAGAGAGAGAGAGAATTTTTTAGTATTTTTTTAAGTTTTCGGTGGACATAACATCTTTATTTTATTTGTATGTGGTGCTGAGGATCGAATCCAGCGCCCCACGCATGCCAGGTGAGTGCGATACCACTTGAGCCACATCCCCAGTCCTGTATCTGCTACTTTTAAAGTTAGAAATTTTTTAAGTAAGTTTATTGAGAAACCTTTCTTGCACAGAACTCTGATTAAGTACGGTAGGGGAAACCAGTTGACTAACACACTTGAACTAGTTTCAACTCTAAAGTGCGGAAACATATTTTGATTTGTATCTTAGAGACACCAAGTGTGAGGACGCCTTGCAACAAGTCTCACCTCATCAGAGTGGTGCTATCAACACTGACAGGTGAGTCTGTTCTGATGGCTGTGATAAGTGAAAGAAAGTATAGTAAAGAAAAAGTGGGTCACTATTTTGATATCCAAAGTTGACATAAAATTTAATGTGACAGTAAATCTCTGTTGGAGGTACCAAGCAAATTAAGAGAAGCTGGAGCTGGGGTTGTGGTTCAGTAGCAGCGCGCTTGCCTAGCATGCATGAGGCACTAGGTTTGATTCTCAGCACCACATACAAATAAATAAAATAAAGGGCCATTAACAACTAAAAAATACTTTCAAAAATTAAGAGAAGCTTGTGGAGGTGAGGTGCAGTCAAATATGTAAAGACAATAGGGAAGATAGCTGATGTGATGGTTTAGATATGAGGTGTCCTTTTGCTCATGCGTGACACAATGCAAGAAGATTTAGAGATGAAATGATCTGGTTTGGGAGGCTTAAGGTAACCAGTGCATTAATCCACTTGAATGAATTAACTGGACGGTAACCAGGCAGGCAGGGTGTGGCTGGAGGAGGTATGTTACTGTGGACGTGCCTTTGGGGTGTATACTTTGTACCTGATGAGCAGAGGTCTTTCTGTGCTTCCTGTTGCCATGTCCTGAGCTGCCTTCCTCCTCCATGCCCTTCTGACTTGGTGTTCTTCCTCAGCTTGGCCCCAGAACTATGGAGTTGGCCATCTATTGACTGAGACCCCTGAAACTAAGCACCAAATAAACTTGTCCTTCTCTAAAATTGTTCTTGTCATCACAGAGACAAACAAAAACAAAACTGACTAAAACAGCTGGGATGTTAGAAGAATCTATATAGAAAAATAAATTTCTGACTGGGAGCAACCTCTGAAAACATATAGAAGAGTGGTTTTCAAAGATTTATTTTTAGTCCTTGGAACCTTTTGTCAAATAAAATCTTATGTGGAAATCTAATTGTAAAATAGGTAAATAAGTTGCTCTGGTGTGTGTGTGTGTGTGTGTGTGTGTGTGTGTGTGTGTGTGTGTAGGAGAGAGAGAGAGAGAGAGAGAGAGAGAAAATGTTTTAGTCAAGATAGGTTAGGTTAAGTACAGTAACAAACAACCTCAAAATTTTATCAGCTAATATAACCACAAAGACTTCTTGTTCATATTACATATCATGAATGGACTTGGGTTCAGCTCTATGGTTTCTCACTTCAGAACCCAAGCTGATGGAATATCAGCCATCTTTAACTGTGTTGGTTACCATGGCAGAAGAGAAGATGCAACTCTGAAGACTATTGCACTGACAATCAAATGCTCTGGTTTACAAGAGACACACAGTACTTCTATCCGGGGTATGCTGTCACATGGCCCTACCCAACAACAAAGAGATTATCCCCAAGGTCATTCCTAGGTATCTCAAAAAAACTCCTAAAGTCCATGAGCACTAGTTTGAATACTGTTGAATCAGTTCCTTTGTTGTGTAAATGAGGAAACTGAGGTCAAATTGCTCACTCAAGGTGAAAGAATATCAAACATAGATCAGAATGGAACTCTTTTGGCTCTCAGGCCTAGCTCTTACCATTTTATCTCAGAATGTGGCGAGAGAGGCAGGGGATGGGGGGCTGTGAGGAGAGAATAAGGTGATTCAAGAGTTAAATATAGATAAAGAGTAGACGCATTCTGAAAGGAAATATGAACTTGAGGAAATTTTCCGTGAAGACTTGCCATGCATTCCAAGTGACAAATAGATGCAGTAAAGACATTATATTTGCTCTGATTACCCAGGGGATGCTGGGCAATATAAAGAGTTTTTGCAGAGAACAGCCGCTGATGATGAAACGTGGTGTTCCTAATGTGGTGTGGAGGCCAAACAGAAATCACCAACTTGGCTGAGACCTAGAGAAATGCTCAAGTCAAGGTCAGCAGTGAGGAGGGCACCAACTGGTTCCACTCAAGTCAAGGCCATTGTACAGAGAGCATTTATCCCACAGGATGAAGCACTTTCATTGTGTGTAACAAGCAACAACAATCACCCACTGGGTCCCTAGCACAGTGTTAGGTGTCAGGAGTCCAAAGACAAACAGCACACAGTGAAAAGAAGAAATGGTGAGACTTGAACTAGGGCCAGAGGGGAAGCCATAACCACAGGACTTGGTGACTATTAACATACTTTTTTTTTTTGGTCCTGAGGGGACGGGTAAAGATGGAAGAAAGGAGTATCTAGAACGGCTCCTTTCTAGAGTTTCATTTCTAGAGTTTCTCAATGTGCATTTTGAAGGTACACAATTCCTTGGGTAGGGTAGTCCCATATGTAGCAGGATATGTAATATTTTTGCACTTGGGCTGCATTCTTGTTCACTTGTTGTGAATGCCTGTTCTCTAAATGAACACACTTGCACACACCAGCTCCATATGTCTTCAGAGGGACAATTCCCACGTTCACCCCGCACCATCCTTTTTGAGAATTGCTGACTCTTCATTCTCAGCCTCCACGCTGTGACCTGATTATCACTCTCTAAAAACACTAATAAGTTCCTATTCTCCTTCCACCTGACTCCTTCATTGCCTCCATATTTCCTCTGAGAAAGTAAGGTTTAGTATAAGATTGCCCCAAATCTGGGCCCTTTCTGCATTTCTACCTTCATTTCTCTTCCCCAGAACTATGAAGTTGGCCATCTATTGATTGAGACCCCTTCACCTTCTCCCTTCTCCTTCATTCTCCCATATCATCTACACATTCATGCTTCAAGTACATGAAACAATTTGCAGTTCCCTTGATGGCTAAGGCAATTTCTCAGCTCTGGACTTTTGTATATGCTACCCTCTAAACTGTGCCCCTCTCCACCAGGTAAAGTCCTGCGTCCACTCACCTGACCACTCTTTCTCTGTGCTGCTACAGTAGCCTGTACCCAAATCTATTTTACTTTGGTCATACTTTTTGTGTTTGTTAACTTGGAGGAAATCACATATTGTGTCAATTGCTTGCTCAGCTTCTCAATAGATCATATAAACTTTCCCTACTTCAATATTTAGTAACTGCAAATCACCTCAACTCTCTGAATCTCAGTTTCTTTTTCTGTAAAATGAGTATAATAATAATAATGATAATGATAATATCTCCTGCATAGATTTATTCTGAGGACAAAAAAATACATGCAAATTATTATCTAATTACAGGGTTGGCTACTATGATATGAATATAAAATATGTAATATAAGTACACATACTCACGTATGTGTATATATTTCCCCTACCATACTGTGAACTACAAATGCTTTGTTTTATGTGACTTTTTATTCTTAAGTGCTTAGCACAGTGCTAGGCATTTGTTTTGGAATGAGTAAACCAGCTAGTAAAGCAGAAAATTGTGTTCACTGAGTGATCATCATAAGTAGGCATGGAAATTTCACATATGATTGAGGGTTGCAGCTGACATGTTTTAAGGAGCTTAAATCTTAATGCATTTCACTTACTTAGAAAATTTACTAGTATGAACTTGCTTATTTCTTGACAGTGCCAGAGCAGGTAACCATGCATATTTAACCCTAAAGAGGAGGTGGAGACTGAGGGAACGTGGCGTTGTAGCTCAGCTCCGCTGGGTCCCCTTCCTGGCTCTGCTCCCTTTTCATTACAAGACTTTGTACTGGTTACCTAAACTTCATGAGCCTCAGTTTTCTTAGCTATAGGGTGGTTGCACACCTACCAGTCTCACTGGATTGTTTGGGTTAGAGCTGTGGATTCTGATCCAGAGTTCTGGCTCTTACTAGTTGTTCATTAGCTTTTAGTTATTTTATCCTGTATTATTTCTTTAGTATGCCTGTGAGTAATTTGGAGATGAGGGTTCAGGGTCTTAGTTGAGACACCCATTCACTGAAGTTCAGATAGCATCAGGGGAATCTCATGAACTGTAAATGCAGTAGATTCTCTCTCTCTCTCTCTCTCTCTCTCTCTCTCTCTCTCTCTCTCTCTCAATGACTTTCTATTACTGCTTTCTTTTAGCATTTCTCCATCATTCTTCCCATTTCTCCATGCCTTCCCACTCTGCACCCCTATGTTCCTTATTCTCCATTGCTAACTGATTCAGTCTTTTGTGCCTCAATCACAAGTTCCCAGGAGAGAGAATGGGACTTCTGGACCAGCTTCTGAACAAGAGGTGCCCATCCCTTGTTCCATCAGCTTTGCCATCAGTGAGGCTCAGGGTGGTGGGGAAGCGGGTGATAGAATGCCCGGGGCTTCCCTGCCAGGGCTGAGGATCTCTCAGAAGAGGGTGTGGGCAGGAAGGAAATAGCATATGTCTCTGGTACAGTGTTCTGTCCCGTTGAGCTTTGCATCCATTCAGTGTTTAGTGAAGAGAGAAAGGAACAAGGACAGAAAAATGAGATTTGGTGACAAAGCAGAAGAGGCCATCATGCGGATTAACTTTAATATTTTTTCTCTAGCTGTTGCAATGCTGTCTTCCTTGTTTATCTTTTGTTTGTTGTTTTGTTTTTAACCCTTTTAAAAATATTTTCAGTTGTAAATGGACACAATACCTTATTTTATTTATTTATTTTTATGTGGTGCTGAGGATCGAACCCAGGCAAGCGCTCCACTACTCAGCCACAATCCCAGCCCTTTTTAAATCCTTTTTTTGTGGCCGCCAGAAATACTGTTTCAGTTTTGATGGGGTCTAAGGGAACCTGTCACTTTTTCCATCACTCAAAATCTCTCAACTCTGGTCTCCTTTGAGTCAATCCCTTGAAGGCAGTTATCAGAATAAACCTTCAATCTGGGCATTAATTGGTCAAAGACTTGAGGAAAAAAAGTTTTGAATGCCAGCAAAATCTAAGATAATTGTGTGTGGGGGTCTCCTTGCCTTCCTGTGATGCTCAATGGTGGAGTCCCCTGACTCCCTTTCCTCCATTCCTGACCCTGTTACAGTGTCTGATGGCCCCATGTTTACAGTTACAACCAGAGGGCCTGAGACCTGACAAGGGCAGGTTTGGAGGCTGTGGTGGATCTGGGATCTCCTAATGGGAGCCTAGGATGTTCCCAGGGTTAACATGGAGGAGGAGGGGAGACCGAGTGCCGGGAGCAAAAACCTTAGAAAGGAGCTGGCCTGCAGGGTCATTTGCCAAGAAGGGCTAGGACAGGGATAGAAGCAGTCCTCTGTGCAGAGAAGACAACACTTTAAAAACACAATGCTATCCCAGTGGCTCAGGGGGTTGAGACAGGAGGATCAGGTGTTCAAAGCCAGCCTCAGCAACGGCAAGGCCTAAGAAACTCAGTGAGAGCCTGTCTCTAAATAAAATACAAAATAGGGCTGGGATATGGTTCAGTGGCCAAGTGCCCCTGAGTTCAATCCCTGCTAGCCCCCTACCAAATAAACCCCACGATGCTACGGTGAAGATTCTATGCTGAGCTCACTTCTGTGGATGCCCCTGACCATGGAGCAGATCTGGTTTCTTTTTTCTTTTCTTTTCCTTCAACATTCAACCCAGTGCCACTGAGGCTGAAATCCTGCTGCTGCTCACCCTGCCTACATGTGCCTGGAACAAGAGCCACTGTGCCCATCAGCTGTCGGGCAGCTCTTCAGGGAGTGCAGGGAAAGTTCCAGCCCGGACCCTGCCTTTGAACCGCATCCCTTCTGCCGCCATCTGCACCTGGATCCTTTGCAGTGGAGATACAGATCCTTGCTCTCTATAAAAGACAGAGTGGCACCCTTGGGCCTGTCCCTCTGCTACGCCTTCCAAGCAGTGCTCTGCTCCATCATCCCGGCGCTAGCTCACCACGTGTTGCTTTAATGCCTGGCAGAGCATGAATTGTAAGCACATCATTAGACTTTAAGGCTGCCGAGATGGTGGCTGAGGAGAGCAGGCCCTGAAGAAAGAGGAGTTTGGCTGAAAATGAACTGCTGAATAATTTATCATGAATTGGAAAGTCAATACCTTAAGTGAGGCGTGGTGAAACCTGAGACCTCGGAGGTAAACACTGCAAGGATGTAATTTTTTGAGAGAACATTATCAAAAGGAATGATGGGTTGGAAGGAGCAGAGGATTGAAAGACCCTGGTGGAGGGTGAGCTGACCAGGCGTAGGGGTGGGGATGGAGCACAAAAGGAGAAGCCCAGGACAGCTTGCCTGCAAGGCCTCTGCATCCTAGCTGGAGGAGAAAAGAGGCCAGGGAGGAGTTGAGGAGGGGGGGATGATGGACACTATGTAGGAGTCCCAAGAAAACCTGACCAGCAGACTCAGGAAAGCTTCCTGGAAGAGGGGGACAGTCCTGGCAAGCATTTGATTAAGGTAGAGGAGGAGAAGAGAATTTCATCAGATGAGCCATTAGGGTATAGCAGGAGAGAAGCTGGTGGCAGTCGCAGATCAAAGAACACACACACAAGAATGGACTTCTGTTGACGTGTGAAATGGGAGCCCTGCAGATTCTTTGACAGGAAGTTGGCATTCATTCATTCATTCATTCATTCATTCATACATTTATTCATCTAGCAAAGATTCAGCATGTACTTACGGAGCAATGTTCCAGACTCCCTGAAGTTCCTGAGCACCAGGCAGGCATGGTCCCTGGCCTCATGGGGCTTACAGTCTGATAGGGGAGACAGACCATCAACGAATGGTTATACATTTGATGAACTAAGTACTCTACATGCACCATCTCAATCTTTGCCATGTTGTTAAGAAGTAGGTGAAACAACGATTTCCATTTTATAGTTAGAGATGCTGAGACTTAGAGAAGTTAGGTTATTTGTTCAACACAACCGAGCTAGTAAATGGTAGAGCTAGGACTCTTATCATGCTACTCTGCCAGAGTGATTAGGGCTACATGTTTGATGGAAAAGTATTTAGGACTGGGGGCCAGTGTTTGACCCATGGCTTTGTTCAGCAGGCCAAGGAGGTTTTCTAGGAGAAGGATTTAAGTTGAAACTTGATGAGCTGGGGTGACAGTCATGTTCCATGTATTTGGGCCTGGAAACGTGAGAGAGGAGGGTCCGAGAGGCCACATCTGATAGACTTTGGAGGCCTGTCAAGGAACCTACACTTTATTCTGAGGGTGATGAGAAGCTACTGAAGGGGTCTAAGCAGGGAAGGATGGTGGTGTGTGTGTGTGTGTGTGTGTGTGTGTGTGTGTGTGGTGTGTACCAAAGTCAACTTTGCATTTTTAGAAGATCACTCTGGCTGGTTTGTGGGGAATTGATTGGTAGGACCAGGAGTGCAAGCTGCTGGAGCATGAGGGTGTTGAGAGGCAGAAAATAAGTGAACCAATAAATATGTCACATCCTTGAACACTTTATTCACAGGAGTGTCCCTCAGCCCCTTGATCAAAGTCCTTTTGCCCCTCATTTACATCCAACTCTAATAATTCAGCTATTTGTTTTCCCAGTTTATAGCAGGTTGGGAGTAACAATTTTGGAAAGAATTTGAGAGTGCAGTGGGTATTCAAGAGGGAAGAAACACTGGCAATTCTGAAAGGTGACAGCTCGATTGTAAGGAAAGATTAAAAAAAAACTATTTAAAATGTTTGAACAAACAAACTTCTGCTGATCACAGCAATGGGACTGGTTGACGGAAAGGCAAATGACCCTGTTCCAATAGCCCCTTCCCATGTCATGCTTGTATCTGATCTCTCTAGTGGTTATTTGAGTCAACAACAACATAGTGCGTGTTCAATAACTCAGGTTTAAAAACTGGGAAAGGAAAAAGAATGAGGGCACCTTCCCAGCAGCACTAAGTAGTTGTGGGCACATTCCAAGATGGTCTCAAAACCTGGAGCCCAGCGTTCCCCTTCCAGTCTCCAAGCACAACCGTCTCCCCCTGTGTGAGGCCATACTAGGGTTGTCGAAGCAAAGGGGCTGGAGCCTGTCAAAACCTTTAGTTTGTCATCGTGAGCCATGGTGGAATGGGAACTAAGGTAAGAAGACCACAGTGACATGGTGGCTATGGGCCTCCTTCAGAAGCAGGGCCAGAACATTTTCTAGTCCAGTGTGGCCTTTTAGGGACTTAGAAAGGACACTAGGGAGCATCCTCAAGGAAGCACAGGTGTAAATAATCCTATGTTGCCTGGATTCTCAGACTTGACCAGCATGGGTATGGCACAGGCCTCTGCACTCTGCCATCGTGGACATGGCCGTGGCTGGCAAGTGTGGGAGATTCCCTCTCGTCTAAGGATGTAGGTTAGCCCTCCTCCATGTCTTGGACTGATGCCCTCAGTACCCAGACATGCCAGCATGATCCTTCATCCCTGAGCCAAGAAACCGGACCTTTCCCAGTTGGTGGCACAGGACACCAGCCCCAGGGCATATTTATTTACCTCAGTTATCTCACTTTGGTGGTTAGAAGTATACAGGGGACTGGGTCAGTGGAAGACACCTGTAGAACTTCTATTTCAGGTGCCTTATTTTATTGTTACTGTTGTTGCTAGTACGATAAATAGACCTTAGTATCTAGAAAGATTTCCCAACCAATATTTTCCTGTAAACTAGAAAAGTTTTCTTTAACTTTTAGGAATTGGAAGGCTGAGCTGGAAAAAAAAAATACTGTTTGAGGAGTGGGGAGACCACTGGAGCTTGATTCTGTAAGGATTTAGCTCACTTACTTCTTCTTCCAACTCTCTCGGGTTATCTGCTTAAACCCCAAACCTTCAGATTCTATCTGGGAGGCCAATTAGGAAAAGAATCTTCACTAGAAGATGGGTGGCGAATCTTACAGGACAGCCCTGGTCCTCAGTTTTTTACCCAGTTATGACATTCCAGTTGGGAATGGTGACCACTGGAAATTGAATTTCTGAAGCCACAATGTCTCCCACACAACTTTTGCTAGCTTGAGTTTTAAATGTATTTTTTGTTGCTAAAATAAATAGAACTTTTTTCATTGTTTTCTGGAGTGTAAGAAATGCAAATGATTTTTTGGTTTATTGATCATATATCCAGGAACTTGTTAAACTACCTTTTTAACTATAATAAATTGGTGCTATCAGGAGGATTGCAAGTTCAAAGCCAGTCTGAGCAACTTAGCAAGGCCCTAAGCAACTCAATGAAACCCTGTCTCTAAATAAAACACAAAAAGGGCACAGTGGTTAAGCACCCTGAGTTTGATTCCAGGTACCACACACACACACACACACACACACACACACACACATATTTCATATATCATATAGTATTTTTTAGGAGGGTTATAGTATATTTTAGGAAGATTATTATAAAGATGATTGAAGTAAAAAGAAACAAATAAAAAATCTAGTTTCAATTTTCTAGGGATTTTTACATGTCGGATTTATTGTTCTCTGACACTACTGGATAATATATAATTTAAGTAAAAATCTTATTCATTAATATATTAATATTTATTTAGTACCATGATAAGCTCCAATGATATTAGTGGGAATAAAACTCAGAGATTCATCTCTGCCCTCCAGGAGTCAATAGACTACAGTTGTTAACTAGTTAGTAGTCTAGGTGAAAGATGAAGGGAGAGATGACATGGAGTCGTTAGAGTCAATACGGCTTGGTCATGATGGACACAAAGAACAAAAGATCATTTCTGGGCTCCTGGTTCACACAACTGAATGGATGCTTTCATTCACTAAGATGGGACACCACAAAAGGACTAGATTTGGGAAAGGAGGTAGGAGGGGAATCTCAGGAGTTTTATTTTGCCAGTTTGATTTTGAGATGCTTATGAATCACATAAGGAGGGAAGTTAGCAGGCAATTGGGTTTACTAGTCTGGAAGTTGGCAGGAGACCTGGCTTGAATCATCTGTCTAGAGAGAGTTGATGGTTAGAGTGTAGATGAAAAGGGAGCGTCTGGAGAGAGCAGATTAAGAGAGGAGAGAGACTTGGATGGAATCTTGGCTGAACTGTGACATTTAATAGCCAGTAGATGAAGATAGGTTGGTAGTGGGGAGAGGCAAGAGGAAATCAGGCTGAACATACATCTTAAAAACTAAAAGAATGGAAAGTTTTAAGAAAGAAGAGAAATCGAACAATGTTCAAAGTTGCTGAAAGGTTGAATCAGGAGGACTGAGAAATGTCATTGGATTTACTACTTTGAGATAATTGGCAACTACATTGAGGGTTATCTTGGAGATGATTATCATGCTTGGAGAGTGAGTGAAAAGTGAGAATGTTTTTTTTGATAATTTATTGGAAAATGAATCTGTATTGTTGTTTTGGTTTTAGAATACAGTATCACAAATGAAAATGCTTAGGCTCACAGAAGTTAGCTTTATTAAGAAGCACAAACTTAGCATTCTAGACCTACCCTTTTCTATAGTTGCTGAAGCTCCTGCAATAAAGTTAAGATGGATGGCAAGTAATTTGTTGTGTCTGTCACACTACTTGGGGATATGGGGTCTTAAGACTTCATTCTGGAGTCTGTCAGCTCCCTCATCATGTTTGTGGATGCCTGGATAAGGCAGATTGTGTACAGTGGACAATTATTAGCAAATACCCACCCATTCTGGGTTTGAGTTCTATCAGAAAAGTGATTATGTTAGTATCTGTAAGTATATCCTGTCACATCCACCTATCCATTGGTACCTGCTGAGGCTATTTTATCCAGAATCATTCATTTGAGTATTTTGGACTTTTTTTTTTTTTTTGCATCTGTCATTTGTCTTGGAACCAAGTTTATACAAGTCCTTTGATGATAAATTCCACAGCTCTCTGAGTAGGGGCTCAGGGCCTGCTGCAAATGCAGACTGTCCCCAGCTTTTGGTCTCTGGCTCTGTCAGAGGAAGCAGATTGCTGACTACCTCCCAGCTGCTTCTTGCCACTTGCAATTTGTGCTTTCTACAGAAATCACTCTGTTCTGAACCAGCCAGTAACCACACTGTTGTGAGAAGTTGGTGTGTCTGCTGAATATTTTATTTACCATCTGTCTGGCAGCAAAGCCCAGAACATGCTTATGGGCCAGTCATGCTCCAGACCATCATATACCAATCTTGAAAAGGTCATTGCTTCTCCCCGGGCCTCGCAGGCACCAGTGATCCCTTACAGAGGGGCTTTGCTATTTCTGTGAGTCTGAGAGTGAGGGTCTGGGTGGCTGCTGAAACAGCTCTCTGATGTTTTTGTTCAGACATGAAGGTGGCCACCAGGCATTTCCCAGGAAAAGTCATTTCACCACCCAGCTCCTCTTCTCTCTGCCTTATTGGAGCCCACACAAGGATTTTCAGGGAAGCACCTTCCCTGAGTCTGAGGGAATCTATGACTCTCTGCTCTGCTTTGATATGAGGTATCCCCCAAAAGCTCCTGCGTGGGAAAATGCAAGAATATTCAGAGATGAAATAATTTGATTATGAGAACTTTAACCTAACCAGTGGGTTAAGCCACTGATATGCATTAACTGGGTGGTAACTAAAGGCAGGTGGGGTGTGGCTGGAGAAAATAGGTCATTGGGGCTGTACCTTTGGGGTTTATGTTTTGCCTCTGGAGAGTGGCAATTGTGTCCTGAGCTGCTTTCCATCACACCCTTCCAACCATGACGTGCTGCCTCACTTGAACCCAGAGCTACGGAGTCGGCCCACCAGGGACTGAACCTCTAAAACCATAACCCAAAATAAACTTTTCCTTGTTGTTGTCTGGTCTTTTGATCACAGGAACAAAAAGTCTGACTAACACACTCCCTGTGCCCTATTAGTAGGGCTCCAGATATGGGAAGTCCCCTAGCTGGGCTCCACTAGATCCTCCCTTTTGAAATGCTGGATTTAATAGAGATTTTCCCTATTCAGGGGACAACATCCAGTTAGGGGCTGAAAGCTCTTCTCATTCCAACATACACCTAGACAGATGCAAATGGCGCCTCTCACTTTCTAGTCTTGATCAGCCTGCAGTTCCTTCTTTGAGGATAAGGGTCCCTTGGCTGCTCCTCAGGAGGGAGGAGGTATATGGGAGAGTGCTAGGCTTAGAGTTAGAGTCCTTCACCACTTTCACCCTTTAGTGTTTGACATTTGATAGTTTTCTCACCTATAGAGTGGGTGTGAGAATAGCTTACCTATGGAGCTGTTTTGTAACAGTACTGGTAATACAACCTGCCCTAGAGGGCCAGGCGGTCCAACGAATCACTTCACTTTGGGTAGTGAAGTGAGCTACAAATAGAGCTACTTTGGGTAGCTCTATTTGTTTCCACTTATAGAAGTTGCACAGAAACCCAGTACTCATCCTTTTACGTAACAACAACAATAGCAGCAACAACAAAAGCACATTTAAAATATATATGTAGTCCCTCGGCTGCATATATATGCTATAGAATATGTATATGGTGGGCTGGGAATGAAACATGATGATTTAATATTTAAATAAAAATGTGAAGTACTAGCAAATCTAATATTTATTGAATATTTACCACACCTGTGTGCCAAGCTTTCCAAATACTATTTTATTTAATCTACGTGACAACTCCATGAGGTGGTCATTACATTTTACAGATGAGGAAATGGAGATACAGTATTGTGAGTAACTTTCTCAGATTCATAGAACTGGTAAATAAATGGCAGATGCCATTTCCAACCCAGGTTCATTGGGTTCCATGTGTGTAACCAGGATGCTTGATTGCTTTCCTTGTCAACGTATCTTATCTCCTACTGAGCATCCTTTTTAAATAACAGGAAGCCAAAACTTTCATAAATCTCTCACTGCATGTGTGAAAGCAGGCAACTCTATAAAATTGTCATGTAAAATACCCTGAACTAAGAAATGACTCGAAGGGAGCAAATGTGGTAGTTGATAACATCCTTGCTCTCACTATGTGGTGAAAGGGATTGTGCACCTTGATGGTTCTTTTAATTTTTCTATAGAAAACACCCTTATGGGTAGCACAAGTAAGTCAAGCCTCTTATAGGTATGTGTGAACATGTGTGTATGTGCATTTGTTTCATTTGGTGAAAGTCTTGCTCCAACAGTATTGCTCTCTTCTCTGTGGCCTTAAACTGTTGAGAGCCACAGCTGAAGGGGCCCCAGCAAACTTTCAGCTGCGAGCTGATTGGCTGCTCTGCAGTGATGCTCATTGGGCTGTTTCCCCACCCTTTCAGACCATGGAGCTGCTCATTGGGGGACTTTTGTTTGGCTCTGCCCACACGACCCAGCCAATCGGCCTCAAGAGCAAGAGGAGTGGGGGGTTGAGAGGCTCGTTGGGCTCTGAGGGAATTCCTGAAGAGCTCCTGTGGTGTGGCGTGTGTGTGTGTGTGTGTGTGTGTGTGTGTGTGTGTGTGTGTGTTCTAAAAATAAAGTTCGTTTCTGCTTGATAAGTGGCTCGTGAATTGTGCCCAGCCAGACTGTGGCCTTAAACCATAAAGATTGGCCAGTTTTTCCTGATCATCAGAATCATATGAACATCAAGGCTTGAGTTGTACTTGGTGTGATGTGTTTGAAGCCCCCCTGTGTGTGTGAGGCTGAACTTTTAGTTACTAGGTATAATTACTGCTGTCCTACAGATAAGGATGTGGGCTTACAACAGTTAAATGGCTAGCTCAGGTCACAAAACATGAAGCAGAACCCAGCATAACCAGAGGCATCATTTTTGAAATTAAAGAATAATTCTAATTTTGAAAGTATTATATTAAGAACTATTCATTCTCAGAAATCAGACATTGGAGAGAACTTCAGTTCAGAATTTGGCCACTTCTGCTAGTCCTGGTTCTTTTCCAATACAAAGCCCATGGCTCACAGTTTCATATGTATTGGTTCTCAGATTTTAATGTGTATATGAATCATCTGAAGATTTTGTTGAAACAGACTTGATTCAGTAGATGTGGGATGGGCCCAATGTACTGTACTTCTATGAAGCACTCAGGTGATGCTGAGGTAACTGGTCCACAGACTGTACTTTGAATACCAGGTCATAGGGTAATGTGAATTCTTAATTTCATCATTACTGCCAAGTTATATTCCAAAGTGATTGTACCAATTATACTCCCACCAGAAGAATATGGGAGTACTTATTTCCCACATGTTCTCTCTAATGCTTGAAAATTATCATAATGCGTTTTTGTCAATCTGATAGGTAAATCAGGGCATCTATGTTTTTTAAAAACATGCTTTTAATTTTTAACAAATTTATAGCATCTTTTTATATGTTTATTGGCAATTTTCATTTTGTCTTAACTGTCTGCTTATATTCTTAGCCCAATTTTCCATTTGAATAGTTTTGCCCTTCTATTTTATTGGTTTACGTGAATTCTTTATATGTTCTAGATATCAGTCCCTGGTCTGTTAAATACATTGCAAATATTTTCCTCCAGGGAAGAAAGTTCAGTGCAGTAGAGATATCCAGGGACTAAATGGCAGTGAAGATGCTTAGCAGGTGCACAGTTGCTTCTTGGGAAGGAATTTGGTGCCTCCACCAACTGTTTGCACCTTTCTTTCCCATATTCATATGTCAAGTAAGAGCTTATGATACACATCAAGTTGTTTGTGGGCTTCCTTCATGAAAGAGGTACAGGGCCAGGATGCAGGTGTGAGTCATCTCTGGACCACCAGTGCCCAGCAATGAGTCTAGTACAGACTGGACTCTCAGAAAATATTTAGTGGATAATTAAGTGGGCAGAGTTGGTTAGATGTGTGTAGTTATAGGATTCCTTTCAGGATCTGCTCTGAAGTTCAGCTAGGGGTGCTTTGAGACCTTGAATAGGTGAAAGAAGAGGATCAAGAAAAACCTTTGCTCCCAGTTAGAGGAAAGCACCTTCTGGATGTCCTGTCTTCTCTCATTTATCTTTTAGATATTTTGGTGCTCAGAGAAAGTAATAATAGCTATAGCCAATACTGACATGGTGCCTTTAGTATGCTTTATATAATTCATCCATCTAATTTTCATGACATTCATATGAGGTACGTGTTATTACTATTATCCTCATTTTGCAGATGAAGAAACTGAGGCCTGGAGCAGCTAAATAATCTACCCAGGATCATACAGCTAGTAAATGGTGGAAGTAGAATATGAACCCAGCCAATTGGCACTCTACTCTGTGTTCCAAAGACAAAATATGAAAACACTAGGTCTGACACCTAATAGGTACCAAAAAATACTAGTCTCATTGCCATCTCTCTCCCAGAAGCGTGCCTTTTCAGTCACTGACACCTTGTGCCTATAGCTTGGCAGAATCCAATCTTAGATCTCCATAGCCTTTGTCTCTGAACCTGTATCTGTCCTTGCTGGAAGCCCCATGATCCCAGGTTCTCTTAGGAACCTGGCAACTCCTCTCCCCATCTAGCCTGCATACAAATTGGGGCTTTTCACTATCAGAATCTGTTTTTTTTTTTTTTTTTTCCTTTAGCCCCAGCATCCTAATTGGCACCTCCAGTCCCAAGGCTTTGCATGGTGCTGCCATCTGGTGGGATAGATGGCCACTGACACTCCTCCCTGAGGAGTGGACTCCTGCCATTGCCCAAGATTGGTTCACTGTTCCTCTTTAACTCAGTTCAGGGGAACCTCTGAGAATATAATGGATTGGTGGCTGCACTCCATTAATAATTGGATTTTCCCAATTTTAGTGTCAAGGATATTTTGAATGAAAGCTTAGTGTTGGTGAGATGACACTCAGACTATGCATGTGAGTAGGAAAGTCCTACTAGCTCACTCCCAAATCCCATCAGAAGGATAGCAGCTTCGCCAGTGTAAAAGATGGGTGAAGTCCAAAGGCTGTACTGGGCAGACCCTACCAAGGATCTCTGCTTCTTTAGCACATTCTCACTTCCTCTTGTGGAAGGAGTGGGAGGAGACACCAGATTTACATCCTCAGAAGTTTAAAGAAAGACTTTTAGAGTTTCTGCTCACATTCATTATCTAATGACCTCTTTAGTCCTGATGAACTCTCCAGGGCTCTGATAATAAAGCAGAATTTATTTAAAGAAAAGGTGAGGTGACATTCAGAGGTTAGATAAATGACCTAACTTGAGAATCAGAAATGTCTTCACCGTCTAGGATGAGTGATAGCAGCTTTCCAGGTTCAGAAAAGAGTCCCATATTAAGACTATGAAGCTCAGATTATATCCACATGTCTGGAATAAAGTGGGTGTGTCCAAGTCAACTTGTCATTCAGACAAAACCATCAGAGGCTCAGTAATTACTTGTTGGATTGAATGCAATTGAATTGAGGATCAAAGATATGAACTCCAGGAACTGTTCATAAGAGAGCTTGTGTGTGCTTTCTTATGAACAGTTCCTGGATGATACCTTCTGACCTGTGACTCTGCAAAATCATTGTGGCTAAAATCTTTGTGTCCTCTTTTATTCAAGGTGGTCTTGAGTAGAAAGTTATGGTCCTGGGGGCAACCAGTCTTCCATTTTGAATAGCCTATCAACCTGTGTGGACCACTGCACTACTGATGGTAAAGACAGACATGATAAATAGAAAGCCAACGAACTGGAGCCCAGCTAGCTAAGAAGAGATGAGCCACTTGCCGCTATAGTTTTAATTCCTGTTAGCTTGCATTAGAGGAGACAGAAGTGATATTGCTTGGTAGAAAAACCAAATAGAAGGATGAAGTTTATGTGATTGTGCTCTGGCCTCGGGAAAGGAGGGACCATATTCTGGAAGGAGATTCACATGAGCCTGAGCAGCCACAATGTGTACCTTTCTGGTGTATCCTATCATTTAATCTTCAAAACCAGTTCTTCAGTGAAGTGTTGTTTTTATTTGATACTTGGGGGAAATTGAGCTCACTGATGTTTTGAAATTTGTCCAAGCTCACATAACTAACAGGTGATGGTCCAGAGGTTAGAACTCCAGAGTCTGACTGTCCCTCCAGGGAATATTCGTTGAATTGGTGAACTCAATCCTGTGACCTTTTAGAGAAGAGGGCCTATTCTGTGCTCTTATGTGTGTTCTTGTTATATTAATGCCCTCTGTGGTCACACATTATCTTAGAGCATTAGCTGGTACACAATTTAATGTCATACATTCTACTTTGTTTTTTTTCTTGAAACTTATCTTTTAATTTGAAATCCCCCTGCACCCCCCAATGTGAAAAACAACTATGGTCTCCTCTCAGTCTAACTTGTGGTACATTAGGAAGGTCCTGGTAAGAGCTGAATTTCTAGGGCTCCCTTTGGGAGAGAGTGCAGAGTGGAAGCCAGGATGACACCTTTGCCATCAGCTGTGCCCAAAGCCACTGCCACTAAGTCCATCCAGCCTGAAGAAAACCCAAGTCCTCCCTTTGTGAGCTGAATTATGCTTGCAGAAGAGGAGAAGACCCAGGACTTCTTCTTTGTGGAGGCAGGCAGCAGACTGGCCTATCTTGATTTTTATTTTTCCCCAGAAACTGTGCACATTTTCTCCTGTCATGAACGTGTCCCACTCATGCACACTATTCTCCTCTCTCTCCTCTACCATACCCATTGTTCTCTCCTCCAATTGGAGGTGAAGAGAAATTTTTCAAGATCCCTAGTTGGTGCTTCTTTTCACAGTATCTTTTGTCAGCAAAGCACTGGATGAAGGGCCTTTGGCTGGTCAGGCCATAAAGTGCATCTACTTTGGTGTTGTGCCCTCCTTTTGTAGGGCTAGTTTTCTGAATCCTGAAAACTTCCCTTGAGAGAGCCACTCTGAGCCCTAACAAGTCAGGTTAGAGTCACGCCACTCAGAGTGTGCATGCAGCAGCTGCAGCCCTGACTTCCAGGCCAGAAGAATGCAACTTAGAGTAGGGAAATCTGTGTTTTAAAAAGCCCCAGTTTAAAGAAATTCTACTCAGCTATTGAAAAGTGGGTGTTCAGTAAGAGAGGGCAACATGAGCACAGTTCTGTTGCCAAAAGCAGGGACAATCAATATGTATAGGGACTGTACATGTTGTCCTTCCTCTTTGTGTCTCCTCCCACTTACTTTCCTCTGGGCTTTTCTGTGCAGGGTTTCTCTATGCTTGGGATGAGCCTGGTCCCAAATTAATGAAAACTGGGGTTACAGGACATGGCCTTTAAGCCTTGACTTAAAGAAAAATCTAGGTAGCAAAAAGAAAAAAAAAACCACGTGGGAGCAGAAATAGGTGGTTCAGAGACATCTAATAGGTCACCGATTCTGCTTCCAGAAGATTCCTGGGGGAATCTCTACCCCTTTGACAACTGCCAAGTCTGGTGACACCCCAGGGGGCCAGGAAATAAAGGGCAGGGTGGAGGCCGAAGTGAGACCAAGGAAGGAGTGGATGACCACAGGGCCTGACCGCTTAAGTGGTCTCTTGGGGTCCTGGCAATCGCAAAAGGATAGCGGAGTGGAGTCAGTTTTCTGGTGGGACCTGCTCCAGAAGCCCCGCACTCAGGGCAGATAAGGGGAACTGAACCTCGAGATCCCCGGAAGCCAGGGATTCCTGCGCAAAAACCAGAGCAAGGGCAAGAGCTGGAATTCCCCTACCAGCAGAATCTGCCGACCTGGGCTGGGGCTGGAGTCGAGCCATCTTCGGAAGCTTGGGTAGGGTCAGCCTGCGCGGGCACGGGTGGAGGCTCAGGCGCGTCCCTGGGGGCGGGAGCTAGGGAGGCCAGCAGGTGGGGCCCGGGGCGAACTCCGCCCCCCCGCGTCTTCCTCGTTGGTCCGCAGCCGCCCAGCCCCGGCCCCTCTACCGAGCCGGAGCGCGATTGGTGGTGGCGCTTGTCGCTCGGAGGGGGCCGGTCCGGTCTGCTCTGCCGCTTTCCCTGCCGCCGCTCTCGCCGCCGCCGTCCTGCTAGCAACGCGGGCCGGTCGGACCGCCAAGGCAGCTGGAGCTTGGCGATGGGAAGCGGCGCGGCCGCGTACCCAGGCAGTGGCAAAGTTTCCCAGACGTGTGCATCGGGTCGCGCGGCTGCCGGCCACCCGTGACCGTTCTAGAAAGGCTCAGGGATTTTTAATTTGGAAAAAAATTCTGTCTCATTTCCTTTGTCAGCTCTCTCCTGGTAGCCAGCGGCGCGAGCTGCAAACTTGGGCACCGCGGCTCCACAGCCATCGGACCCGGTTTTGGAGAACCTCGCGACTCAAGTGCAGCCCCAAGCGTGCTAGGGGGTGTGATCGCTGGGCAGTCCCGGGCGCGCATCAAGGAGGGGCCCCCGGGAGCTCTATATGGAGGTGGGAGTCCAGAATGGTGTGCACCAGGAAGACCAAAACTTTGGTGTCCACTTGCGTGATCCTGAGCGGCATGACCAACATCATATGCCTGCTGTACGTGGGCTGGGTCACCAACTACATCGCCAGCGTGTATGTGCGGGGGCAGGAGCCGGCGCCTGACAAGAAGCTGGAGGAAGACAAAGGGGATACTCTGAAGATTATTGAGCGGCTGGACCACCTGGAGAATGTCATCAAGCAGCACATCCAAGGTACTGGCGCCGCAGGAAACTTGGGCCGCCCACGAGACCCGGGAGTGCCCACACCGCGCTGGGTGTTTGGGATTAGTGCGCATCAATCGCGCGAGTGCCGGGCTTTGGGGCAGCAGACGCTTGTGGGCTTGGGATCGGGTTCGTGTTAGCTCTTACCCGCGTGCAGGACCCTCAGTATCTGAGACCCTGCGCGCTTTCCCAGGGCACATGTGTGTGCGCGGGGCTGCACAAGCGGGTGTGGGCAGCTCCCAGTCGATATGGGGGCGCGCTGCGCACGTGTCGAAATGTGCTTGTGACACCAGGCTGGTTGCTCACCGGCTTTCGGGATCGCACACAACTCCAGCTTGAAATTGTGTGCGTGTGGACGTGTGTGTGTGTGTGTGTGTGTGTGTGTGTGTGTACAAGAGAGTAGTAGTGCAAAAGAGCTCATTTGGTTACTATAAGGGACTAACAAGGAGATACCGCTTGACTCTAGCTATTGGTATTTAGGACCACAGGCTGGGGGACAAGCCCAGGCCAGGAAGATTGCATACCCTCAGCCCCAGCCTCAACGCCAGCCTCCCTATGCTCGGTCCCTCAGCGACTGGGAATACAGGGATGCATCTGTGACTGGGTGGCTAATTAAACCAATAGTGATTCTTACCTCCACTATGGCCCGCTGGTCTAGGACCCTCCCTAGGAGCAGGTGTCAAACCCTGGAAGAAGGCGCTGGAGCCTGAGCTCTGAACCCGCCCTGGGCTGAGCCTTCCCGGCACCAGGCACAGGCGGATCCCAAGGTAGCTCCACTTTCAGGCTCAGGGAGTGGCTGGGGTGGAGCGGACAGACCTATGCCGGGTAGGACTCTGGACAGACCTATACTGGGTGGGCCAGGAGTCCAAGACTGCTCTGGACCAGTGCAGTCCAGGCTGTCCTGCACTCCAGGATGTCCCTTGGAGTCCCAAAGGAGGGTGGGATGCGGGGCATTCTTTTGAGGTGACCCCATAGGATAAGCTGTCAGAAGGAAGGGATGGAGTTCTGGGCACTGGAGCCTCGTACACACACACACACACACACACACTCACACACACACTCACACACACAGGTTCCTCATGCTCACACTTGCTTTTTGTCACTTTTTGGCGTCCCCTGCTTTCTACTAGGAGTGTGAGCTTCTTAAGGGCAGGGCCAAGCCTAGTTCACCTGTGAACCTGGCAAGCCCACCAACCACTGGGGCCAGCACCAGAGGACTTGACAATATTGGGTGGAATTGAAGGCTGTCTGCCCCAGGAGCTCTCTTGTTTACACCTGGGTGTCTGGGTTCCAATCCTTGCACCTGCTGCCCTTGCCCACGGGGTAAGGAACTGTTCTCTCTGAATCTGGTGTGTGCACCTCTGCAAGTGGCCAGAACGGTTTGTTCCTTTCCAGGGAAGGCTCAGCCAGGTTCAGGTGAGTCTGGAGAGGTGTCCATATCTATTGTGCTTCTTGACTAATCTTAAAAACAAGCTGGTGGCTTTGACAGTTTCCCAGAAGAGGGATCCTTGACAAATTCTTCTTCAGTCCTGCCTCTGCCTCTCAACCTGGCATTGAGTTTGGCAGACAAAATTGTCTCTCTGATGTCTGCCTGTTGCTATTTCTTACTTGTCATCTTCATCCTTTGGGTTTGGCTTGACAATCAGCAAAAGAAATTCAGTGTTTGCCACAGGGCTTTTCATAATGTTCTGTGGGAGACGTAAGGCCATATCTTGCTTTGACACTTCCAGTTCTGCCTATAGATTTCAAGAAATTTTCATTCACATATACTGTGAGTGTGTATGTGTGCTCAAAATTATCTTCTTGTGTCATTCTGTCTGGTCAGGGAGTAGGTGAGCAAGGTACCACTTGGGAAACATGGAGAGTAAGTTAGGAGCCTGTGAGCTCAGCACAAAGGGCCCGTCATGTTGATGGTGGACCAGGTGGCATGATTTATAAGGCTTCATGGGAAAATGCATGAAATGTTGAAAGTGAGAGGCACTTTTGTGATTTTTTTCCAGGAAACCTTGTAACTGCATATTGTTTAGAACTTTCAAATTTATACCCGGAAAAAAAAAAAACCTGGGGAGATGGGTAAAAAAGAGACCAGGATCCTTGGAACATGGGTCCAGTTCTCTTATATGTGCGATTTCTCCTCTGAACACTCCTAAATGTCTGTAATCTTAAGAAAGAAAGGCAAAGCCACAACTTATAGTGGAGTGGGGCAGGGCAGTGACTTGGTAGGCAGTGACTTGGTAAAGACTAGACATGAGGCAGTGGAGTTCGTGTGTCAATGACTATGGCTCCCTCCATGGTGCCAGAGCCATCCCTGAGTTTAGGATTAGGGAACACAGGTAAGAGGCCTAGAAAGGGGGACTGGCCACATGCAGTGCTGTGAGGTAGAGGGAGGGAAAGGACAATGAGATCAGACCCCTGTGCTTGGTGATGGGCCATGCCCGTGTATCCATTGTCAAGTTCCCTCCCATCTGTAAAGCAGTTTGAACAATCCACTTGACATCATGGAACTGAGAGGAGCTAGACAGCACTTACTGTTCTAAGAACTTTGCCTGTGTTGACCTGTTGAATCCTCACTCCTAATCAGGTAGATAATATTAACTCCACTTTACAGACATGGAAATCAAGGCATGAGGAGGTTATTTGACTGGTCCAAGATCAGGCCATTTCAATTTAGATATGGTGTCCCCCAAAGGCTCACATGTGAGACAATGCAAGAAGGTTTGGAGGAGAAATGATTGGGGCATATCCTTAACCTAATCAGTGAATTAGTCCCTGATGGGATTAACCGAGTGGTGACTGGAGACAAGTGGGGTGTGGCTGGAGGAAGTGGTTCATTTGGGTTTGGCTATGAGGTATATATTTTGTATCTTGGGAGTGGATTCTTTCTGCTTTCTGATCATTATGTGAGCTGCTTCCGTCTGCCACACTCTTCCTCCATGATGTCCTGCCTCACCTTGAGTCCTTAGGAATGGAGCTAGCTACTTATGGACTGAGACCTCTGAAATCGTGAGCCTCTAACCTAAATAAACTTTTCCTCCTAAAATTATTCTGGTCAGATCTTTTAGTTACAGCAGCAAAAAAGCTGAGTAAAACAGGGTCTTTGTTCTTTTTTTTCTTTTTATATTTTTAATATATAAAGAAAATACATTTATTTTGACTCTGGGTTCTGGAGACTGGGAAAATGCCAGCATCTGCTGCTCTGTTTTTCTGAGTCTGTATTCTGAGTCTGTAAACCATACACTATACTGTCCCCTACATGGGCCATAGGGTCACAGGGAAAAGGCGCTCTCTAGGAGTTAGTTGACAATGGCGGAAGTGGATGTCAGAGTGAGCAACCTCAAGGGTAATAGAGGGACAACTGGAGTCAGTAGTCTTTCTGGGTGGAGATGCTTACCTTAGATAAGCTCAGGAAGCTGTGGACTGTGTTTTGTTTCCTGATGAGGGGCAGAGGTTACATGCAGTTAACTAATGCTTGTTGACCATCCAGGGCAGTCCTGGAAATTCTACAGAGAGTGGGTGCTGGATGGCTGAGTGGATAGATGAAATTGGTACCCAGTGTTGATGGCCAGTGCACCAATTAGTCATTAATAAAAGTGGTGCCATTCTCCAGAGGATACATTTTGCTTTGGAGTCTTGCTCAGGCTCCTCTTTTCTTTGGAAGGAAAGTTGTCCTGGAAGCTGCAAATGTCACAGAACATTCTGCAGGATGTTCGATAGAACTTGCAATTAGAAGAGGCTTTGGAGCGTCACCCTAGAGATCTGTTCTAGTCATGACTGAAAAGTTTATTTTCCTCTTGGGGATTGCAGTGATATTTCATTTTAATTTGTTTTCTGATTGAATGATTTAATTAGATGGTGTTTGGGAATCTCTTGGGAATGCAAATTGTATTTTTGAGTTTTTTTTTAAACAAAGTAAATGTTAATTGAGCTAGTGAGTAACTTCAGATTTTAAAACAATAATTCTGAGAGTTTGGAAACACAAAATAAGTATTAGAACAGGTTCAATCTCGGGACCTTGAGATAGTGAGGTAGATGAAGGAGAGGTTTTGCTAAAGGAAGACTTAGTGTTGCAGAACTTAGGGAAATGAAGTGTTGATTTGCTTCTTATTTTGGAAGTCCAGGAGAAACAAAAATGGCTTTCTCCTTTTCTTGGTTAGTACCTTTCTGAATCTGTAAAAGAATGTATCAATATTTAAGAAAATATTTAAAAATGTATATAATTGTCCATGATTCATTCTAGTTTAATAACTATTTTGCAAATTTTGAGTTTTTCTTCTAGCTTTGTCTATTTGCTTTCCTATTTTAAAAGGAAGATGAAGTCATGATTTAAATGTCATTTTATATTCTTTTTTTCACTTTTCACTTTGCTCCACAGTTTATTGGTTCAGGATCTCTCTTGGGGGTCTAATGTGTGCTAGGCATTGTGCAGGGGGGATGATTGGGGATAATAATGTCTAGATGTCTCTTATCTGTGTCATGGTGGACTTTTTTCCAAAAGATAATAGAAAGAAATGTTCTTCTTCAACCTGTTTGGAGTTTAAGTTAATCCATTAATTGAAATATTGGGTCCAAGAGGGAAATCAAACAAAATATTACTAATATGGAGTAACTGCTTCTAATGTTATTCAAAATGTGCATCCATTGGCCAGTCTTCTCATGTCAGGCCAAAGTTTTGTCTTTGGGGTGAGTCTGACAATATGCTCCTCTCCCCTTCATTGCACAAACCACTCCTTTGGTGTCCTGTTTACAGAAACTCATTTCTAGTTCTGTTTTAAATTTCACTGGGAACTGAAAGGTACTTAGGAAGCCATCTCCGTCTGTTTTGTAGTCTCAATTTTTATAACTTTTGTCTGATCTTCTGCAATGATTTTGCTGATATGTAATTTGTCTGCTATGTTTAAGTGACTATCTTGTATAAAGTCTTTCTAAAGCATTACATTTTTCTTAGAAACAACCACTCCCGTCTTTTTAGCGGTCATATTTCATTGGTTTACATAATATGTAAGTCAATCATGCAGTTTCGGCGACAAGTGTAAATAGTATAAACACACTTGGGAACAATCCCACTGGACAGCTGGAAAGCATACAGCTTGACAGGAGGAGATGTGAGCAGGGATGCTAGAGGAAAGCCCATGTGCATGGACAAAGGCAAAGGCATTCTGGAGTTTATTTTACAGAGGAAGTGGAAAGCATGTTTCATTTGTAGGTTTGAGTAGAGGGTCTTTCAAGAGAACCTATACGATATATATTTGGTACTGGGGATTGAATCCAGTGGTGGTGCTTTACCACAGAACTACATCCTCAATCCTTTTCATTTTTTTTTTTTAATTTTGAGCTGGCATCTTGCTAAGCTGAGGCTGGCTTCAGTGATCCTCCTGTCTCAGCCTCCTGAGTCTCTGGGATTATAGGTATGTACCCCAACACCAGGCCTTATGCTTTATTTTTAATAATTACAGAGTATTCCATCATTGACATGCTATTATTTATTCAATGACTTCTTCTATCTTGGGTTATTTGTTTTGCTATTATAGTTAAAACAAAAATGAATACCTTCACTTCCTTTTTAATTTTTTTTTAAGAATGCATTTCTAGAAGTGGGATTGTTTCTGACAAAATAAACATTTTTATGAAAGGTTGCTTTTCAAAAGGAAAACCTTTTTACACAGCCACCAACAATGTACCGTTGTACCAGTGTCATGGAGTCTGGCCAGCACTGGGTGTTATCATTCAGCTTTTTTTCTGGGCAAATGGAATCACTGTCAAATGCTCTGGCCCTTTGACTTGTACTCCTTTGATCACTATAGAACTTGATTTTACTCCACATCCTGATGTTTGTTTTCATTTTATGGGAACCATTTTCTCTTGGATTATCCGTTTTTGTGGTTTGTGTATTTTACATGTATGTTTAATTTGTAGATTTCTTAAATAAATTAATTAATGAAAATATACATGATACCTGTATTATATATTATATACATAAATCTTGTTTTAAATAGATGGCTTAGGTCAGTGGTTTTCACACTGTGTCCCCAGGAGCTCCAGATTTCCAGAAGATTTGATCTGGGTTTGGAAAGCAAGAGGGCAAGAGGAGTCTCCTAGACCCCTCATGGTCTGCCTTCCTCCCCTCCAACCAATACACCTTCTCTTTCATCAGTTTATATTTGATATTCTGTAAAATATTTCCTTTTTCCAAAAGGATCAGCTGCTGCTGCTTCTTCTTCTTCTTCTTCTTCTTTTAAAAAGGTTGAGAATCACTGTTTGGGGAGAAGAGACCAGACTATTACATTTTTGTGAAAGATGTTGGTAGCATAAAGAATTAAGGAGAGTAAACAAATCTGAAAGGAAATTGAATTCCTGGGTGGTGTTCTTATAATGTCTATTTACCCTTTTGAATACTGTGATTAATAATGTATTACATTATATGACTAATTTCTAAATCCATTATCTCACTTCACTGAGCCGAGATCATCCCAACAATGGGAGAAATGGGTTATTAACTGCACTTTCTTTCCTGAAAGTTTATTAGGAATGTTGTGTGCATATTAATGTACATCAGGTCCATAACAGCAGGTTGTTCACCACGATTACAAGCTATATATGGTTCCCAGAATCAGAAAATGTCCTAGGCACGGTTGCTCTTCTGCCCCCTGTAGCTTTCGGAAGTTGCCTACAATTGGCTGGTGTCCTCATCTGCTCCTTGATGTGGCAGCTTTTGGAAAAAGGAAATATAACGTTTTCTGAGTGCTTGGAGTTGATTGAAGGAAAGGGTATCATTTTAAGAGTAAATCTATTTGTCCGCTGGCAGGAACTATTGCACATAAGATTATATTAGTAACAGTGATCGACATTTTGAAAGAGTTCAATAGTGGAGTTTAGGGTTGAGCCTAATGACCTTTGCTATTATCCCAGGACCTCATCTTCACAGGACAGAAAAACCTTGCCAAAGAATACACTTTTCCCCATGGCCAAAGAATTTTCATTTTTTTAGCCAGAAATGTGTAGGCTGTAAAATAAATGAATTCCATATTCTTTCCCACTCACTTGACATAAATTGTTATTTGCCCTTGATAAGTAGGTTGGTGTAGAATCTCAAGGAGAATTCAGAATGAAAAATGTTGGAGAGCCACAGTCTGGTTTTTCTGGGCTGGCCTTGAAGGTCAACTTCAGCCACTTGGGTCAGGTGGGTCTAATTTTTCTGAAGGTGTTTAGGGATTCAGAACCACAAACAAGGTTACAGGAGCGTCTTCATTGCCATCCTGTAGGATTTGTGACCTCGCTTAACTCAGGAAGCTGAATGGCCTATGGCTTTGCTGTGGGGATTGAGGGTCTCTTTAGGCTGTTGTCCCATCCAGGAGCCAGAGACGAACCCTCTGCCCCATGGAGAAGCATGCTGGAGGGCCATCCAACCGGAGTGATGCTGCACAGAAGGTTCTTTGGGGAAACAGCCGATTGAGTATGATGATGAATGTAATGCAAAGGGAGCACAGTGGGCTCTGGGGGAGAGAGGCTTATGCATGAACCTAGAAGCCCTCAGCGTAGGACGGATGCTGAAGTGGGGAGCAAGAGACAGAGCGGCTGAGGTCTAATCCAGCATGCTACCCTCCAATGCCTCTGGAAGGCTGGGTGGGGGTGAGGGGTTCTGACTTAAGTTTGGCAGGGATGTGGTTTTTCCATGGCTTCTACAGTGGTTACCTTATCAAATCCCACTTTGCCTTTGGGGTCGGAGTCAGCTCCATTGTGCAAGGCAATGCTTGACTGTGGTAGGGATCCTCAGTGTTTTCCCTTCCTCCCATACACGGCTTCTCATGCAGGCTGTGCACCCCAGGGCAGGACCAGGATGAGCGCACCCCACATGTTGTATCCATTGTCACTGTGTCCCTGTCTTTCTCACCCAGGAAAGCTGATTAGTATGCAAGGCAATGTGACAACCTTGAAATCTCTTTAATTTATAAAGTTAAAGTTAATCATTCATAAGCTTTGGTACTTAAATTATTGTTAATAACAAATTACCTGACAACTGTTCCAAAGCACCGTGTGGTGTGGCAGTAATTGGGAACAACTGCTGTTCCGGAATCTTCTCTGTGGGTCTGTCTATGTCCCACAACTCTGCTGAGTGTAGTCAACTGAAACTTTAAGCAGAGGGATTCCTGGTTATATGAATGCTAATGTTTTGGCAGGTTTTATTCTATTTTTTTTTTTTTTGGCTATGCAATTAGGGATTAAAATGTATTTCTCGACAGATCATTGCAGGGGGTATGCAGTTCTGAGATGTAGTTCTCTTTCACCTCCTGACATTCAATTTCAGTTTTGTGACAGTTTGTTTTTGAGAGAAGAAGCTGCCCTAATGATGTTAGTTGAAACACCTGGGTATTCAGTTCCATAGAGATACTGGGAGATCCTTGTATGAAGCCACTGCTAGGATGCTATTGGAGCTGATGGGCGTAATTAACTGGGCTGCGTTCTACTGTCCTTTAAGAGCTTACAAAAGCACAGGGTTTGGGAAGATCCAGAGAAGTGCCCTGTGCACCCTTCACCTTGGGACAGGTGAGAACAGTGAAAAGCAATGCCTGGACAGGAGGCAGGGGGCCCACTCTTGGGCACAAGTGGGTTCATTCTACCAGTGTCCTGAGTTTCTGTGTCGGGGTGGGGCACCCTGATTTAAGATTCTCAGGTGCTGTATCTTAGCCATCTCGGGAGGTGCGCTGGACTCCACCAGCTTCTGACCTGT
This sequence comes from Spermophilus citellus, assembly GCF_964194105.1. Lineage (NCBI taxonomy): Eukaryota > Metazoa > Chordata > Mammalia > Rodentia > Sciuridae > Spermophilus > Spermophilus citellus. The sequence goes on along the minus strand of NC_138183.1, from coordinate 205,364,982 downwards.
CCAGGCATCTCTATCCTCTGGGAATTCAGAGTGAAAGGCCCTTGAGATCCAACAGGAGCCGGAAGGTAATCCAGGGACCCTCGCAAGACAGGATTTGAAGCTTGCATTCCTGAGTGTCGTGCTGATGGCATCTGAGGATGCAGGAAAATAGAAGAAAAATCGTTTAGGCCAATGAATGTGAGAGCAGGAAAGCTAAGAGAGGGTTACAGTGACAAAGAGGATTCTAGATCAATCTTTGATTCATTTAATGAGTAATAGGCATGTAAGCAGTTGCAGGTTGATTGTATGGGGAAGGGAGGAAGCAAATCCCTCCTGGGTCAGAGCCTGGGCCAGGGCTGTCCAGCATCATTGCTTTATTACATTGTTGATTTTAATGGACACCAATGGATTGCTTTTCATCTTTATAACCTGACAGGGTCTGGTTTTGAAGGTGAGAAAGTTAAGACTTAGACCACGTGGTTTGGATGTGGCCTGAGTGTGTCTCCCAAAGCTTCATTTGCTGGAAGCTTGGTCCCCAGTGTGGTGGGGTTGAGGTGGTGGCATCTTTAATAGGTGCAGCCTAGTGGGAGGTGATCACATTATTGAGAGCAATGCCCTTGGAGGGGATTAATGTAGTTCTCTTAGGACCCCAGTTAGTTCCTGAGAAAGCAATTGTTATAAAAAGAGCAAACTTGGCTCCTGAATCTCTCTTGCTTCCTGTCTTGTCACATGACTGCTTTTTCTGCCTTACACATTCTCCCATTGTGATGCTTCCCACCATGTTGTGATGTAGCCAGAAGGTCCTCACCATTTAACTATAGGCTGAACTTGGGGGCTGGCTGGTCTTGGACTTTCAGCCTCCAAAACTATGAGCTAAATAAGGCTTTTTTTTCTTTATACTTTATCTAGCCTCAGGTGTTTTGTGATAGCAACAGAACAAACTGATATAGAGAATTTGTCCAAGGTCACAGGGCTGATGGTTGATGGAGCCAGGAAGCTGTCTACAAAATCTATGTTCTCTACAGAATAGAAAAGAAGACAATTTAAATGGAGAGGATTTGGAGGTCATTTTATTGAAGCTTTTGTTTGCGTGTAAGCTTGGAGGCCTCTGGTCAAGCAGGAGACTGCTGAGAGAAGGAGCCAGGCAGGGAGCCTCATTTGTCTTTGAGTCTGCAAGGAATCCTGAGGTTAGGGTAGGCAGAGGGCAAGGGCTTTCTCTGAAGGGATGAGTGAGGTGCCACCATAGAGGTCACAGAGAGCCTTTCTCTTTGATCATTGTGGATCACTATGGGCCCCTGGGAATTTGTCCCTATAGGAAAAGCAGAGAGTTTCAGCAGTAGCCAGAGCTCATTCAAGTTCCACTTGTGACTTTCTCGCCACCTGTGGTGTGCCTGGCCTGGTGCTGAGTGCCCAGGCAGTGTTGTGTCTTCTGCAGTGACCAGGTTGTCCTAGTTTTCCCAAGATTTCCCCTGTTATCAAACGGAAAGTTCTGAGACTAAGGAAGGCCCTCAGTCCTTGGCACACCTGGATGGTGGGCACCCTCATGTCCTCACAGTGAGCCCCAGGGTAGAAATAGCCCTTGGACCACACCAGTGTCTTCTCTCACGGCTCTAGACCGCCAACCTTGCAGAAGAGGTGTGAGAAGATGTGAGGGTCCCAGCAGCCCCTGCCCCATTCTCCCTGCCCACAATGGCTGCCTCCTCTCTCCTTTGTTATTCGTTCTGCCTTGGCACACTCTGTTTTTAGCTGTCTGGGCCTCTCAGGATTTGGAAGGGAAGAAACAATTGCTGTAAAGGAAAGCACTAATAAAGTGGTTTGGGCACAAAACCTCAGCAGCTGTTTATTTGCCCCAAACAGTAGGAGCCCGTATTAATAACCTTTTGAGTTATATGCTGGGAAGTTAAAAGTAAGCAAAAATCTTACTGGTGACTCGCAAATGGGACTTTATTCCTTTATTGAGCTAATCTCTCTTCCTGTTTATGCTGGTGACATTTTCTATTATCCATGTGGAAGATCCACTTTGATCTTCCGTTGCAGACTTATTTAGCCGTGCCTTGGTGAGTGTCCCAAGGCAGAGGAGTTTTCTGGTTTCCTTTCATTGCAGTTATAATGCTTGGTGTTTATGTGGTTCCTGCCTCAAAGGATTTCAACAAGTGGGACAGCCTTTGTCTAATTAATCATCACATTTCCCTGACGGGAGAGAAGGAGCCACGGAGGAAGGGGAGGGGGGCGCGGAGGCTGGGGCCTGCCTGTCGGTTCAGGGGTTTGGAGGAGTTGTCTTGACAGTCTAGTGTCTTGCACTTCCAAATCTCGTTTTAATAATAAACTGATCCTCTGATTTGCTTTAGTTTCTAGAAGAGTGCATGAAGGAAAGTAGAACCTGCCAGAATTATAAAATAGATCCTCCAACTCTATAATGGGGCCAGGCTTGTTTTTTTCCCCCTTTTCTTTTCTAATTCAATAGAACCTGGGGATTTATATTCGTAGGGGAATCCAATGAAAAACGGATAGGAGAGACTTTTATCAGGGTCTGTTGGGGAAGGGCTGCAGAAATAGGTCTGAACTCATCTGGAGAAGAGATGGGAAGAGGAGGGGAATTGGTATCTGTGGAGCGGATATTCCTGTTCTCCTCTGCTTTGGCTAACTGTTTTACAAGTGCCCAAGGAAATGCTTTCAGTGCTTTACCTTGGAATCTCAGAAGCCAACAGTGGAATGGTTTCATTGTCCCGTTTTACAGATGTGGAATTCAAGGCCCAGGGATTGTAATTAACTTGTCCAAGATGAAGCACCTAGTAAGAAACAAGACCTCATTACTTCTATTCAGTCCCTTAGCAAGAGGCTAACTAGGCGCTCTTATTTCTGCCCCAGTGATAGCCATCAAGATAATACAGGCTCATTCTTTCTCTAAGCAGGAAAGATGCAGGTGAGAATGGGAGGAGGGCTCTTGAGAGCAGCGAGGCCCTGAGCTGGGTTACCAAGTGATGGTTGTGGCAGGCTCCTTCCCTGGGGAGGCAGGGGTTGCCTTGCCAGAAGCCCACCTGGACTCAGCCCCCCAGGGTCTGAGGGAGGCTCCAGGTGTGGTTGTTCGCAGCCAGCAGGATGGCTTTGCCAGGAGAGGATTCATTGTGAACAAGATGGTCCCCCACTCAATCAGACCACCGCTTCATCTTGGGGGGTTCTCTATGCTCAGGTCATGTGGTCATGCAGGAACCATGAGAGGTACCCAGAGGAAACAGGAGACAGGTCCAGGCCTGCTAGGAACTTCCCATTTAATCCAGGGAATAGAATATTTGAAGCTAACACAGGAGATCCACCTCAAGGCTGGTGATGTCTACTGGGGTTTGGGAATGGGAGGAAATGAATGCCCATGGGTGGTGGGGAGAATGCAGATGCACCCACAATTCCTGTTCTCCTCTGCTTTGGCTGGAACCCCTGCCTTCTTTGAGTTACATGAGAGGATTTTTCCCTCCCTTCATTCAACAAGCATTTATTGAGCACCTAGCAAGTGGTCAGGACATTTCAGTGGAACAAAGGCATAAATAGGAAGGGGTTTTAAGATGGCCAGGAGCTGTCCCATAGGCAAACACTTAAGGAAAGTGAGGTGTGACCCAAGAGCATGTCTGGGGGACAAGTACCAGGTGGGGGAAGAGAACAGTCGATGCAAAGATGCTGGAGCAGGGATGAGCCTGATATGAATGGGCAGCAGTGGGGTGGCTAGAGTGATGATGGGAGAAGGGGGGTGGAGTTGAGGCCAGAGAGGGGCTGCTGGAGGGGGTTGTGCAGCTTCAAGGGCCACTAAAGAAGGAATGCTCTGGAAAGATTGGGGAGCCACTGGAGGGGCTCAACAGAGAGGTACCTTTTATTTATGTGCCGAGGATTGAACCCAGTGCCCCCCACTTGCTAAGCAAGTGCTCTACACTGAGCTACAGTCCCAGCCCCAGGAGAAGCAGTTTTAAAGGTATCAATCCAGGCTGAGGCTGCTTCCTGATTGTGAGCCCACCTCTGGTGGGCTTGGCACTGTACAGGATATAAGTGACACAATCCTTTCCTTTCAAGTGCACGTAATTGGGCTGAGAGGACAAAACAAGAAATGCTTAAGGATCTTTTGCAGCTAACTAATTTAATGAGAGTTAAAATGGAATTCTAGAAGAGAAAGTTGTCAGAGCAGACTTCATGGAAGAATTGGAACTTATGACGCATCTCTGAAGAATGAGGAGGATTTAGAGGAGCAGAGTGGGAGAGATTTGGAGAGGGCTATCTCAGTTATTAAACAAAACCAACAGTTACCTTGAAGAAGAAAACCTGAGCCTTCTCTAGTGTAGGTAAAGAGGGTGCAGGCACTTGTCAGTGCTACCTTGACAGGGCAGGTGACCTTGGGCAAGTCTCTAACTACAGAAGTGAGGACAGGCACCCCTTGGCCATTGTATTGCACTGATCAAATTAGGTGACAGCACATGGGGGGAACATGTTCTCTTTTCTTCCCTTGTCTTTCCCTTTTCTTTGTTTCCACACTCTCTTCTTCCTAAATCCTCCATAGAAAATGGTCAGGAATATACTTTCTTGCAACACCTAAAATATCAGATTTGAGCTCCATTTTGGTGCAGTTAGCTAGAACTTCCCTGGTTCAATCAAGCCTGAGCTGGCCCTAAGTTAGATTTGAGGCAGCCCCAACTAAAGCTCATGTCCCTCAGCTGAGATGAGTAGGAAGATCACCCAGGGTATCTCATCATGACCTGCTGCTACTCTGGGGTCCCAATGCAGAAGCCCCAGGGACCTGCCTTTGTTAGTGGAGAATGTTTTTGTTTTGTAAAACCCACTTAGTGTTGCTACAGGCTGCAGGTGATGTCCAGAATGTGCTGTGCTGGTTGAAATCCTGGCTGGAAGGCTCCTTCCGGCCTCCATGGCGGAGGGAGAGTCTTCTTAGGAGAGAAACTTGTCTTCTTGCATCTCAACCTCCACTCTGAATTGCAGCCACATCAGCCCATCTTCCTGCCAGGGTGGATTTGATTTAACTCAAAGCAATGTGACTTATAATTTCAATAGCAGACAGGCAGGTGTGATTTAAGATGATTGTCAGGAAGATTCAATTTAATCTTTTCTTTCTTCCTCCTCTACAAAATGTGCATGTTGTTGTGTGATATAATTTTACTATGCATTCTTTACAATTCAGAGGTAGGTGTAGTTTTATATCAAGAAGATGCACTGCATTTTTTTAAAAAAATACTTATTTTAAGTTCTGCTACAAAGGATTCCTCTGTAGCAGCAAAAAATAAAAGGGTAGTTTGCTGTTTTACAAGAGAGACTCATGGTAAATCATGAAACTTCCCATTTGAAAGAAAAAAAAATCTTTTTTTTTATTGATTGTCAGGGATTATTTTGGTCATTTGTTAAAAAGAAAAGAGTTACCGTCACAAAACATTCAAAGCAAGTTATTTTATTTACCCAAAACTGAACAATTGTAGACTTTGAATGTTTTTTTTTAACAAGAGCCAGTTGTTTTCAGCAAAATAGCCATAAGTATTTTTGAGTTTATAATTACTTTAGGAATACAGAAAATGTGCATTGATTTTTTAAGTCAACAATTAAATGTCTTATTGCACCCTGGTCAATATGGGAAACTCGAAGGGTTGTGCAGCGTGGTGTAGTCATTCCTTCTTTCTTCATATATTATTAGCCAGGAAGGTCGAGCCTTCCTCTGTTGGCAGTTTCCAAGTCACATCTCCAATGTGACAGCTGTAGGCTGAAGGACCTTTAGTTAGAAGCAGAATGTTCTTGAGCCAGAAGAAACATCAGTGTCCTCAGGCTCAGACTGTTTACTGAAGGGTGGGGGACACAACACAACTTGTTGGCTACCCCAGGAGCCTCTGCAGTATCTTGGAGACTCTGGGGTGAGGATCTAGTGGTCCCATATCCAAGCCCAGACAGTCTGTCTGTACACCCAGTCATGTTCCTCCACCTCGGGGGAAACATCTGCTGTGGAGAGGTTGATCCCTAGTTGTCTGTTCTCAGCTAAAGCCAGGCCCCCTTGAGTGATAAGGGGGAGGACATATTTTTCAGAGTCTCCCTTAAGTGGTGTCTTTTCTCCCTGGCCTGTCCCTAAACCCCATCCACCTGGGATCATCTTCAGGCACCGGGACTCAGCACTGTTGATGAGAACCTGACTGTGGGTCCAAGCAGTGTGTGATGGCTTCTGGTGGTGCAGCCTCCATGTCTGGGAACAGAGGTTATTCCCAGCCTTTTGAAGCAAGTAGCGATGCAGATGGATGAGGCAGAGAGATTCTGGACCAAAGAGAGAAAAAGAAAGTAAGCTGGGGCTGGGATTGTGGCTCAGTGGTAGAGCGCTCGCCTATCACGTGGGAGGCCCTGGGTTTGATCCTCAGTATCCCATAAAAATAAATAAATAAATAAAGATATTGTGTTCAGTTATGACCAAAAAACAAAACAAAACAAAAAGAAAGAAAGAAAGAAAGAAAGCTGACAACTACCAGTATGTTTCTGTCACTGTGACAAAATAACTGAATGATCAACTTAAAAGCAGGAAAGGTTTCTTTAGGCTCACAGTTTTGAAGGTTTCAATCCAGTTGGTCTTTTGGTTTGGGCTTGTAGTGAGGCAGAACATCATGGTGGGGAGTGTGTGATAGAGCAAAGGTGCTCACCTCATGGTCACTAGGAAGCAGGGGGAGGGGGAAGGAGAGGGAGGGAGAAAGGGGGAGAGAGAGAAAGGAGCTGGGGTCCCAATATTTCCTTCAAGGGCACAATGTCAATGACCTAACTTCCTCTCACTAGGCTCCACCCCTTAAAGGTCCCATCACCTTGTTATAGTACCACAGGCTGGGGATGAAGCTTTTCGTACATGGTTCTTTGGGGATGTTCATGATCCTGGTTCCTATAGGAACCAGGCACATCTTATATGTTTGGCACTATGTGATGTACTTCCTATTATTTAATCCTTAAAGTAAGCCTGTGAGATCATTAGCCCATTTTTCAGATGAGAAATTAGACTGTAACTATTATTCTGCTCTTCCGTTAGACTGTTTCCTTGAAAGTGGAGATTGAGCCCTAATTTTTCCATTTTCCAGTGATTCACACAGGGTCAGGTACATAATAGGGGCTGAGGAGGTGTTTGTTGAGTGAATAAATGAATAAGTACACAAGCCTGCTTAAAACCTCTTAGGAAGAAGTGGCATCAGGATTTGCACCCAGGTCTTGGGCTCCAAAGCCTTTTGTAAAGGAAGCCAAGAGACTGAAAAGCTGCCTCTTGTCCTGCCAGGCCCGGGGTGGCTTCTCTCTTTTGCTGTGTCTGCCTTCTGGGTCAGGGATAGGAAAAACGCGTGCTCCCGGGGCTTTCTCACAGCACCCTGTAACTTCTACTGCTGTGTAAAGGTTTAATCGAAAGGGGGTGGGAGCACAGCGCTGGTGTGCGAGTGAATGGGTGCAGAATGTGCCTTCCTACACTGACATCCCCCAGGAATCCGCTGGTGAGAAAAGCCTGACGCCTTCGGGGGACCCTTTGTGCCTTCATTTTAATAAAGCTGTCACTTGTGGTCATTTCAGATGGAAGCAATCTTGTGGGCACAAATGGGGAAAAAGAAAGCTGCACCAAAAGCAGAGTAAAGCCAGAGAAGACGCCGCTGGACAGGGCACTCTTTCCAGAGAAGGGACGGGATCAAGGTCATTTCGACTGATGTCTGGAGTCCATAGAAAGAAAGAAGTGTAGATTAATTTCCAAGAAAGAATTCCTCGGGCTCCAGGGCTAAGGGGAAATTGACCTTTGTCTTTCTGAAGTGACAGACACTCATGGTCCACACTGGGGGCTGTGGAAACCTCAGATTCCACCATCTCCTGGTGTCTCGTGGGTGGTGACAAGTTAGGTCTCACTCTTGTACACTTGGGAGAGAGGTGGCAGAGCCAGCGGAAGAAGAACGAGGGGGCCTCTATAGGGTCAGGAGACGGGGTTTCCTTTCCTGCCTGCTGGGGGGAGTTCCTGTAGGAGACGGATTCTGCGGGGAGCTGAGCCGGCAGTCAGGCAGCCTGGGCCTCCTGGATGTCTGCTGGTCAGCTGGGGAATCGCCCACCTGTGACCGTGGATCTGAGAATGAACTTGGCCTGGAACATTTTCCCTGCTCTCTGCTGTCAGTGTGCCCGGGAAGGGGCTTCCTCAGACCCCACCTGTCAGGATAGAACAGCCTGCTAGACTTTGATTTTTTCATTTCCTATTATTCCCTGATATTTCCAATTTGAAAAGAGTCATTTAAGCACCAGGGTGGAAGAGGGCATAGTAGACATGGGGGAAAAATTGAAAATGTCATTTTAAAATGACTATTCCATTCTTCCTTACCTCAGCAGACAGATGGCTGTCTTACCTTTTCCTACGGTCAGGAGCGGTAGCTGGTGGGTCAGCGGAGGAGAGCGGTGATTTTATTTTCCTTTTCATTTCAAACAGATTGCATAGCCCTTGGGGTGAGGGGGACCAGTGGAATGAAGCTAGGGGCTGGGAAACTAATTACGCCTCCCTGCATGGCTGCGCTAGTTAATACCAAACTGTCATTGGGGCTGAGTCCTCCCTGGGGCAGAAAAGCTTCCCAAATTCTTTATCTTTTTTACTTTGCCTTGGGAGCTGAGGCCCTTTGGGTTTTTCCAGTTTGAGAAAACAGTTTTAAAAAACAACAACAAAAAACCAGGAAGCTTTGCACAGCTCTGAAATGGGACTCTGGGTTCTGGTTGCCAACATGGCATTCCCATGCCCAGCAGATGTCCCCCCTCCAGCTCAGCCTCCTTGCTATAGTGGAGGCGAGCAGGGTTTTGGAGCCACTTAGACTTGGCTCAAACCCTGGTGCTGCCACTTGCCAGTGTGATGTTGTCAGAGGCTGCCCGTGTATTTAGGACTGGAAGCAGATTGCAGGTCCAGGCTGTCCCTCCCCACTCCTAATGGTGTGGGATCCAGACTGAGTCACCTGAATAGTAAGCCTGTCTCACTTGTGATCCTGACATTGAGACCCACCCAGGTGCATGACATGGTCAGAACAGTGTCACCAAGGGAGACCACACACCACGAAGGATAATCAGACATCCAGTCTGGCTTCTAAATGGGTTTTTAACTTTTTCATTAAACCAGTACAATTCTTGAAAAATGATATCTTAGTTCATTCAGGTTTCTTTAACAAAATACCATTAACTGAGTGGCTTGTAATCAATAGAAATTTATTTTTCACTCTTTTGAAGGCTGTAAAGAAATGAAGGCAGATTCAGTGTTTGGTAAAGGGCTCACTTTCTTATTCAAAGATGGGTTCTTTTTGCTGCAGTGGAAAGAACAAAGCAGCTCTCTTTTATAAGGGCACCAATCCTATTCAGGAGGGCTCCACCCTCATGACCTGATCCCCTCCCAAAGGCCCTGCCTCCTGTTACTGTCACCTTGTAAGGTAGGATTTCAGCATTTGGATTCGGGGGATTACAGATATTCGGACCATAGCAAGTGGTTTCATATGTATGAAATAAGACAATTTATTCAATCTACAGATAATGAATTTGCTGTGCTTCATGGTAACTTGGACTCCAATGCTTTTTCTTTGTCTCCCTCTGGAGATCTATAGCCCAGAGTCCATGGCGACCCAGACATCTTAAATAACCGTGGTCCAAAACAATCAATGGATCTTTTTAAGGACAGATAAAACAATTTTAAATGTTGGGTGGAAACATTAAAAATATAGCCTTTGTGACAACATGAAGATCATGCATATTCAGTTTGTATGTAATCTTAAGCAATCAGATGCATATTTTCAGGGAGGGTGTGTCACCCTGCTCGCTGGGGACATGGGGACTATCTATCATTTCAGAACTAGATTTCTCTAGAGACTTGAAAGTTTGATTTTAGGAACATTTGGGAATGAAGCTTCAGAGACAGTCCTTTTTTTATCTCCCACCTTTGTTGGATCATATTCCTTTTGGCAACATCCATGCACCTAGGCTTTACCTGCGAACTTGCCAGTTCTCCAGAGAGAGAAAACTCCTTGGATTCTGAGTGGAAAGGGTTTAGCTTGAAGCAGAACACCTGTTTTCAACCTTGGAGGATGAGCGTTCCGTACATGGTGAGACCATCTTGGATGGTGGGTATTCTTTGTTGGAGCCCAAGGCTCTGTCCATGTTGATCTCTCATCAGCATGAACTGATTGTCCTTGGAAAGGCACCAAACACAAACGGAGAGGGTGGAGTGGGAGGACACAGCTTAGAACTGTCCCCTTCAGAAGAAACTCTGTATCAGCCTGGAGTCCCTTCTAACTTTTCAGGAGAACGAGAGTTTTCACAACTCTGGTTTATATGCTCAGGTTATGTGGAACAATCCAGTTTCAAATATTATGATGTGCTATTCTCAGAAACCATCTAAATGCGTCCTAAATGCTAGTATTTCTTAAGGTTACCTCCCATATTGACTCTTGTACCTGGAAGCAGCACAAAGCTCTCGCCAGACCCAATGCCCCTTACTTTTAATTTAGAAAATATAGCCACAGTGAGGTAAACAGAGTGCTGGTAAAGAGAGCCAGCTGTTCTGTAAATGATTCCTTTTTCCCGCAGTGCAAATCATCTGGGGTTAGGAGGAGTGCTTCAGAATGGCAGCCTGAGGAGCTTGGTGTATCCTCTCCCCTGTGAAACAGCGTAACTAGTGAAAATTATTTTTTGAAAATTTGAAGTCCTTGGAAGTTTTTCTAAGGGTATACATCAAATAAAGAAATACTTATTCAAAAAAATCCAAATTTTTGTAAGAACCGGGAGACTCTGTGGCATTTGAGCCATGACCTACCCCCTGCCACCAACTGCAGCTCATTAAGGGAGAGTTCTATTCTGGGAAGGTAGGGGCAAGAAGATGCGGTTCCTTTTGCCCAAAATTATTCTCTAGGGCTACATTTTCTCCCCAGGAGGGGCAGGCCACCTGCATTTGTCATTTCTCCATGTGTCAGAAGCTCCATTCCATAAAAGCATGACTGAGAGGTCTATACCCTCTGCCTTCTGCTACCCATCCCTATTTACATGATGGAAGATCTACCCCAGGTCAAGAATACTGGGCCCTTGTTTTCCCCGACCCCAGCCCAGACACAGATGGAAGTTTCTTGCCAGAAGAACAATCTGAGAAGATCAGAGACTACTGTCCCCATCCAGCTCCCTATTTGTAAAGCAGGACGATCACTCTTGAGAGATGCAGACTGCTCTTCCCAGGTCCAACTCCATGGCTGTGGTGCAGAGATCTGGCCAGGGTAGAGGCATGCTGTAAGAACACAGAATGCTGTAGCTGCCTCTAAAGGGACTGCCTTCATCAGAAATGGATCATGAGTAAGTTCAAGCCTCAAAGCAATTGGTGAGCTTGGGAGAGAAAGCTGGTACCCCGTGACAGCAACAAGAGAGACAGCAGCCAGCTGGACCAGCCAGGAGAGAGAGAGAGAGAGAGAGAGAGAGAGAGAGAGAGAGAGAGAGAGAGAGAGAGAGAGAGATTGGTTTTTCCTAGGGTCAAAGCAAGCCTCAAAGACTGGACTCAAAGGCATCCTCTTACAAAAAGGTCCACTATTAATTGGTTCAGACTCTGGAGCACATTATGCCTAACGGCACTGTTGAAGACAGTAGATCAATCAGGTGGAAATTAGTGGAGGCTAACAGCTAAGGATGATACCAATGGGGCAGTCCAGCCAGAAGCCCAGCAGGGAGATAAGCAAGAGACAAACAGCTCTGGTAGCATCACTGTCATCCTAGAGGGCTGGATAGGAGGATCAGGAGCACTGTGCTCATGCCCAAGGTATCACACTCCAAGGAGTGATACCAGAGACTGCACACTGTAGGGGAAAGAGCATCACTGACATAGTTTATCCAAGTCACCAAACAGCTGCTGGAGCACACAAGTCTTTGGTGGCAGTGGGGTGAGGTGGGGGAGTGACAGGTATCCAGAGTGGCTAAAATATAAAATACCAAAAAAAAGGTATTTTTTTCCTGCAAAAATCTAAGAGTTGTTAAAAATAGCAAAATATAACCCATACCCAAGAAAAAAAAAGCAGATAATAGAAATTGTCTTTGAGGAACCAGGATGCTGGACTCATCAGAAAAAGACATCAAAGTAGCTATTATAAATTTGTTCAAAGAACTAAAGGAAACTATGTTGAAGTAATTAAAGGAAGGTATCATGACAATGTCATATCAATAGGTAATATTGTGTTACAAAATAAGAAAGTGAAAATTTGGGACTTGAAAAGTATAAAAACTGAAATGAAAACCCCACTGGAGGCACTTAAAATATATTTGAGTTGGCAGAAGAAAGGAGCAGCAAACTTGAAGATGGATCAATAGAGATTTCAAAATCCGAAGAAAAGAGAAAAAGGAAGAAAAATGAGCTGAGCCTTAGAGAAATGGGGGCATCATTAACTTCACCAATGTCATGTTTAATGACAGTAGGGGAAGGAGAGGAGAAAGATGCATTAAAAGAATCAGAGGAAATAATAGCTGTAAACTTCCCAACTTTGATGAAAGAAGTAACCTTCACACCCAGGAAGTTCAACAAACTCTATTTAAAATAAGCACAAAGGAGATCCACATCTAGATACATCATAGTTAAAACACTGAAAGATAAAAACAGGGAAAATCTTGAAAGTGGTAGCAGAGAAACCACTCATCACCTACAGGAGAATACCAGTAAAATTCACATCTGACTTCTCATCTGAAACAACGAGGCTAGAAGGTAGTGGGATAACAGATCCCAAACCTATAATAAAAACCCCAACCTGCTAACCAAGAATCTTATGCATATCAGAACCATCCTTCAACAACGAAGGCAAAAGAAGACATCACTAGATAAACAAAACTGAGAATTTGTGCCACCTGCATTGTAAGAAACATCATGCAGTGTTCTTCAGGATGAATGTGAGCGACACAGGACAGCCATTTGAATTCATACAAAAGCAGAGTATCACCGGAGGTAATCAGATAGGCCATTATAGGAGGTGATGTAATCGTATTTCCTCCTTTTTTTTCTTCACTGATTTAAGAAGGTATTGCATAAAACTATATGCAAGCCATTGTAGTTTCAGACTAAGACAGAAATGTAATCATATGTAATAATAGACAAAGGAGGCACAAAAAATGGGGGAGGAGAGGGAGTAGTGCTATATGGGAGTCAAGTTTTGGTGCTTTACTGTAAATTAATGGACTTGGATGAGTTCAGATGTATATTGTAACCTACAGACCAACCACTGACACCAACCACTGTCAATAAATGCAGTTAAATGTATGTTCGGAGTTACCATGCACAAAAGAGGTAAGTACTGGAGTGGAGGATATGGTACTTGGCCTGACTTAATCCCTTGACAATGGTTACATATATCAACACATGTTGAACACTAAACATGTGTATTTTTATTTGCCAATTATACCTCATAAAACCGTGGAAAAAGAAATATAGTTAAAACCACTAAAGAAATGAAAATGTACAAGATAATATTCACTTAGTACATAGGAAAACACTAAAGGAGGGGGAAAAGGAACAAAAAATACATAAGACATATAGAAAATATAAAGTAATATCACTGGTTTAAAGTTGCATCTCTATATCAATACTCACATTAAATGGGAATGGGTTAAACTATCCAATCGAAATGTGGAGATTGTCAGACTGGACATAAGACACAGGATGCAACTATGTACTGTTTACTGTTTACAGGAGGCATACTTTTGATTCAAAGATGCAAAGAGTTTGGAAGGGAAAGGATTGGAAAAATGCATCATGCAGAGAGAAACTGAAAGAAAGCTAGAGTTGCCATATTAATATCAGGCAATTTAAACCAACAAAACCCAGAAAAGTTGCTAGAGATAAAGGACATTTTATAGTGATAAAAGTTTCAATCAATCATGAGTATATTGCAATTATAAACACACATGCAACTAATTGCATATCCCCCAAATACATGGAACAAACACCGAAAGAATTGGAGGGAGAAATGGACAATTAAACAACAATAGTTGAAAATTTCGGTATTTTTAAAACTAATGAATGGTGCTGGGCATGGTGGCGCACACCTGTAATTCTGAGGAGGCTGAGGCAGTTGGATTGTGAGCTCAAAGCCAGCCTCAGCAACTTAGTGAGACCCAAAGCAAATTATTGAGACCCTGTCTCTGAATAAAATATAAAAAGAGGGCTGGAGATGTGGCTCAGTGGTTAAGCAGCCAGAGTACAATCCCTAGTACCCAAAACAAACAAACTAATGAATGGAACAATCAGGCACATATATAATAAGTATATAGAGACTTAAAAAAACAAAAACAAAAACAACAACACTATAAACCAGCTAGACCTAACTGATATCTATAATTCACTGTATTTAATAGCAACAGAAATCACATTTTTTCTCAAGCGCACAAGGAACATTCTCTAGAATAGTCCACATGCTAAACCATAAAAAAAAAACTCAATAAATTTCAAAGGATTTAATTCATACAGAGTACATTCTCTGATCATGTGGAATGAAATAATCAATAATGGAAGGGAATCTGAAGAATTAAAAAAATACATAGAAATTAGACAACACATTTCTAATAACTAATGGGTCAAAGAAAAAAACCAAAAGGGAAATTGCAAATGATTTGAGGTGTGAACGAAAATGAAAACAAAATATATAAAACATGTATGCAGCCAAAGTAGTGCTTAGAGAGAAATAAATAGCTACCAAAGCCTATAATAAATAAGGAGAACGATCTCAGGCCAATAATCTAACTGTAGTTAGTTGACAGAGGCCCCCTCAATATCCAAGGTCAGAGTACCTGCTTGGTGGGATTCTGGAAATGGCTCTTTTTTGGGTTGTAGGCTGCTGCCTTTGTGTGTCCTCACATTGAGGAATGGGCTAGCTAGCTCTCTGGGGTCTCTTTTATTAAAAGGCACTAATCCATTCATAAAGTAGGACCCTCATGACCTATTTACCTTCCTAAGGCTCCATCTTCTAAAACCACCACCTTTATGATCAAATTTTGACATATACATTTTGAGAGAAAAAAAATATACAAACAGAAAGTAAAATGGTACATTCACCTTGGAAAACTATTTGGATATTTCTCAAAATTCTGTACAGTTACCATATGATATAGTAATTCACTTTTAGATATATGCCCAAGATAATTAAAATGCACAAAAGTTTATAGCAGTATTATTCATAATAGGCCCAAACTGGAAACAATCCAGGTGTCCATCAACTGTTAAAAGTATAAACAGAATATGGTATATCTGTACAATGATGTATTTATTTAGCTGTAAAAAAGGAACGAGGTACTAACACATGATACAACATGGATGAACCTTGAAAATATACTAAAGAAAGAAACCAGACACAAAAGACCACATGTTATACCATCAATTTATCTGAAGAGGCAAATCTGTAGAGACAGAAAGCAGGTTGATTAGTGGTTGCCCAGGGATGGGTCTGGGGGTGGGATAGGGAATAGTGAGTGGTTACTATTGGATACAGATTTTCTTGGGAGAGGATGAAAATGTTCTACAATTAGATTGAAGTGAAGGATACATAACTCTGCCAATAGACTAAAACCACTGAATTGTGTCATTAAATGGGTCACTGATATGATATGGCATTATACATCAATAATGTTGTTAACAAAATGATCTAGGTTATGATGTAAAGAACTAACAAAGGCTAGTGGTTTTGCAGCTTTGGTGGATGGAGGAGAGCCAGTCTGTGTTTCAGATGTATTCTGGGGTGAGGTCCATCTGGGTAGGAAGAGTAGCCCCGTGGACCTGACATTCCTTTTAAAAGTCATGTGTTCTCTATCTCCTATACAGATGCTCACTGGCACATGCAGGGTCTGGCACAGTGAAAACTACTGTCAAATCCCCAAAGGAATATTTACTAGGTTTGACTCCTGGCAAATCAGAGAGGAGCTGGGAAGCAAGAGAAATGCATCCTTCACTAAAATCTCTACCACTCCCCAAAGTACAAACAAAAAGACCAGTTCTTTGAAAAGCCCAAAGCAGGATAAGGAATGGTGTCTTCCCCAGCAGAGGGCTTGTCTTAGAAATCTTACCCATGGAACTTGAGTGCAATTAAGAGGGAAGTTTCAGGTGGTCATTTCACTTATAGGAGCCTCTGGAAATTGTAGAGGAAAACATTTATGACTATGTAAATATCCTACCTATATTTTGAGATGCTGCTTTTGGACACAGAGGAACAAAAGACCATGCACATCTTATAAGCCCGTTGGCAGTTAATCAATGAGAGAGAAGTTCTAGCTTCTTAGGGCCTTTCTGAAATTTGGAAAACTGAGAAAGGGATTTGGGATGGACTTTTTATGTCATAGAGTTTTTAGTCTCATGAACTAACAAAGGAGAAAGGACTCCTTGAAAACCCTCTCACCCAGGGACTGCAAACTCAAAATGCCAGGCCGGTAACTTAAATGGGTGGTATGGAGTTTGTTTTAATGTAATGGAGAACAGTTAGAGAAGTGGAGACTGTGTATGTTGACTAAAACTAACTTCAGTGGAAAAATTTAAAGCGAAGCTTAGCTGTCTCCTGTTCTAGCCTGGTCCTCTGTCTTTTATCTTTAAGAAGGTAACAAGTGGCCTTAAGAAGAATTTGATTTGCATGAGTTCACAGAATACCTTGCCTTCTCTTAACACTTGGGAGCTGCATCAGAAGATTTCCAGGATGGGCCCCAGAATGCTAGTAAATAAGCCTCTGTCCTGTCTTTGGAATTTGAAAGACTTGGGACTCCCAAATGTGCTCTGGAGAGCAGATTTTTTTTTTTTTTTTTTTTTTAACATGAAGCATGTTCCTTCCCACTATTTCTCATGGTCTCTGGTTTTCTAAGAAGGAATTGTGGTCCTAACCTTTTATTCTGAACTTAAAGTTGTTCTGGGCTTGTGCTGGACTCAGGGTGTGTGTTGCATGCACAGGTGAGGGTGAGATCCTCCAGGGAGCCATGGCAGGGCTCAAGGGAGTACAGCCCCCGTTTGGCTAGAAGTAATGTTTGGTCTTGGAAAATGGAGGACTGCAGCAGGAAGGATGAATGGCTCAGGCATTATCTAGAAAACTCAGTTCATTTCCTTGCAGGAACAGCCTGTCAATATGTTTTTGTCTACTCGACAATGTGTGGGAAACATCTTTGATTTTTTTTTGTAACTGTGCATATAATTTCTTAGTATTTCACTTCCGGGCATTGATTAAAGCTTTTCTGTCTCCTTTGAGTCATTAAATAGAAAAGTGTCTGTTGGAAACAGATTGACGGTGTTTCTAGGGACTCGGAGAAATAGGAATCTCCTTAACTTGCTGAAAAGTTTGTTCTGGTCTGGGCTGAATAGACATTAATAGCTAATGTTTATTGAGTATTTACTATATGCCAGGTACCAAGCTAAATGCTATACACAAAATATCTCACTTTGTCTTCACAGTAAATCTGAGGTAGGCACTATAATAATCCCCTTTTTCTGAAAAATTGAAAAAATTGAAGCACACAAATTAATTATGTTATTAAATAACATAATCAGGGTCACACAGCGCATGGTGGGAAAGGCTTTGATTTCATCTCGTCTGACCTGAACTCCTAGGTTACATCAAACCCAGAACACTTAGATCCTTGCAGCATGCAATCACAGCTAGGTATTGGCTTCCAGGATTATATATATATATTGATGCATTCTCAGAGTCTCAAATCTGGTGATGTGTATTTTGGTCCCTTGAAAGAATATGGAGGTCCATCTGTGTGACTGTATTCATTGTATTTCTATCCAACATTAAAAAGAGTGCATTTCTATTACTATCTTAGCCTCCTTTGACCACCCACATTCACCCAGAAGGAAGCATTTCCATATAAAGTTGTTTTAAAATAACAGTAGTACTCACTGGCGGGCAGCTTTCCTCGTGGGCAGAATGACCATGGTTGAAGACGTAAGGGAAGGAGAGAGATTCAGCCTGTCATGGACTTCCCCACTATTCTCCTGGAAGGGAGTGTTTGGAATCATTTTCATTATATAAATGAACAACCTGAGAAAACAAGGAAGAGAAGGAACTCAGTGAGGTTCATCCAAGTCAGTCAACTGAAGTGGACCGAGTACTTTGCTACATCCCAGTCAATCTCACAACAGCCTTGTTGAAAGGTCAGTAGCATGCTCATTTCACTGAAGAGAAAACAGATTCAGAAGCAAGTCTGAGAGGGATATCCCATTAGTATATAACAGCCAAGTTCCTTCTCTTTGGCTGGTGCCCATTTTAGCTAGAGTAAGGAAAGTTAATTGCAGTACCAGGGTCCAAAGCTCGATGGCTTTAACCAATAGCACTGTATCCCTCACTTACCCAGTGAGCAACGTTGAAGTTCTTGGCGAGCTGAAAGTCTTCCTCCCATCCAAGGACACATTGTGCTGGAGCCTTCTGCTAGACCTTCTGCAGGCAATTAGCAAATGTGGGAAGAGAGAACACGGAGGATGTCATGGGAGGTTTCCATGGGCCAGGACTAGAAGGATAGCACATAATTTCTGCCATATTTTATTGACAGAAACTCAGTCATTTGGTTCCACCTGATTGCAAGGGAGTTGGGAAGTATGGATGGTTGCCTGGAGGAAAAGAAAGGGGTTTTAGTGACCATATAATAGTCTGTTATGTGGCTACGTGGTCCTGGTTGTTATATATGTGATGAATGATGAAGTTTTGGTCAATGATGAGCTGCATCTTAGTCCTATAAGATTACATTGCGGAGTGACGTCATTAGTTTGTGTAGGCACATACTGTGATGGTAGCACAATGATGAAATCTCTCAACCCTGCACTTTGGAAATTATCTCTGTCACTAAGTGACCTATGACTGTATTTGAATATCATGCCTAGGTTAAGTCACAAAGCCAGGGAGTGGCACAGATGGAAGTAGACCCAGGTTTGTGTAACTCCAGATCTGAGTTCTCTGCACTGCCTCTTACACTGGGTTGGATCCAGTTCCGTGCTTCTGGACATGGTGGATACTCCTTGCACTGATGTGGACTTTGCATTCCTGCTCACAAAAGTTTTATGGATCTGTCTTCTGTGTGCAGCTCTGCCTGCACCTACCATGCACTGTTTGAGCTGTGGGTCTGAGAGTAGCTGACTCAGCGTCAGGCCTTTGACGCTCCAGGCTTATGTGGTGCTCAATGGCTCTGCTGGGAGTGATGGACGATTGACAAACCGTGTCACTCTCCCCAGGCAGGCTGGGCTGATATTAGCATTCAGCAAGGCTGTGAGTCTTGTTGGACAAATCAGCTGTTTAAAGGCTTAAAAAAACACCCACAAAACCTGCTGAATGCCTCTCTTAGTTGAAGCTCCTGTAAGTGTGGAGCTAACAGTTTTCCACGCTTGTTGAACAGCAAAAAGGGGAACCGTGCTATAGTGTTTTCTTTGGGGGGGCATATTTGGAAGTCATTTTTAGCTATGCAGCTAAATGGGAAGATGCTTTCAGAAGTATGGACATTCACCACGTTTGGTAAAGGATACTATTTGTGTCATGTCTCTTCCTCCCTCCCTCCCTCCCTCCCTCCCTCCCTTCCTTCCTTCCTTCCTTCCTTCCTTCCTTCCTTCATTCCTTCATTCCATCCTTATTTTTAGAGCTGCAGAACTCTGTTTATTTAGAAGAACAAGAAGAATCCACTGGTTTCATGAAAGTGCTTCTTGCAAAATGCTGGGTTTAATAATTTCTTCCCCCACTTCCTCACTGATCCATGGCACAGGACTCAAATTGCAGAGTGACTTCAACTGTACTTTCCTTCCAAGCTTCTCTTTCCATTCCTTTGGGTGTTCTCAGGAAGAGGGCAGATATCTCAACAGCAAGGTCCAAACAGATTATCTCTTTATTTAGGATTCCAGAATCAGGTCATTTTCTTCTGTCACTTGGGAGAGTGATTCAAAAGCATGGGGATTCCATGAGCACAGTTCTTTCCAAGTTAAAGCCTTGTTGTGCTGTGCCAGTTTTGATGGCATCATGCTGAGTGGTGTAACTGATCCTGCTTCCTCAAGCCTGGGCAGAGAGAGGCCTTGTAAGTAGAGTTCTAATGGGCACTGCTTGTTTGATGGTGATTAAGTGGGCATTGGGAATTTTGCCAGGTGCACATGTCTGGGAGTTAGAAGCAAAAGACATCTGTTCTCATCAAAGGTAGAGTGGCAAAGTACAAATCACAAGTCATTCTCAATAAATCCTAGAGCTGGCACTTGAGATCCAGAGTGGAGCCCGCTTACCTGTGTGCATAGGGTGTTTGCAATATTCCTCTATGAATAGAGAAAATGGAGCAAAACATTTCCTCTTGCCCTGAGCTGACCTGTGTAAAAAATAGAAAGTCTGGTGGTCCATTTTCAGAATAATATTAAGCCTTAATTGGATCCAATTGTAGCCCTTGCCTTTTGCCCACCCCAATTTTAAAATTGGTCAATCATGTAGACTGTACACCTGAGTCCTCCAATCAAGAAGGGCAGCTCTGCCTTAGGTATGTAAACAGGAGGACTGCCTGCCCAGTGTGCGCTTGCTAGCCAGTTCTGGCAGCATGCTCCTTTGTCAGAAGTAAATGTCTTTCCCACCCACTTTTTCACACATGTTTGATTTCTTGCGGCACCTCATTATTTCTAAGAACCAAGTCAGTTCTTCTTGCTTATGGCATCCCTGAGTTTTAATCCACCAGATTTGGGAGAAGCAAGTATGGTGATCAGGATGCTGAATGATAAGGAAGAAAGGATATTGCTGAGTCCAGCATGGATCTGGTCCAGGGAGATGATTCATAGCAACAAGTGAATCAACTCAGGAATCAAGGCCTAACTTCTCTTTTTCTTTCCTCCCTCCCTCCTTCCCTTCCCTTCCTTTCCATACTTCCATTGGTTTAGTTAACAGACATTTGAAAGATGTTCACTCATGCGAGATTCTATGCTAAGTGACCAGAGTGATGTGAAGGGAAAGATGTAGTCCTCACGTGTAGTCCAGCATAGGGGTGAAGATGTGGACAGCTGTCATCAAAGTGAAATGTGGCGAATGCTCTGAGAAAAGGACAGGAACGTGTCATGGGAGGTGGACAATGGGTGACTTACTTGTAGCTGAGCAGATGTATGTGCAAATTTGGAGACATTTTCATGGAGAAAGAAATATTTGAACTGAAAGATGATTTAGATTTCAACTGCGAAATGTTGAGAAAAGGCTTAGGAACCTCTAGCAGAAGGACCTGCATGCTTACAGGTGTCAAAATTGGAAAACTCCATGTCATTTTACAAAACGCCTTCTCTGTAATTATTTGATGGGTGCATGCCACTCTTCATCAATTGGTAGAAAGGCTTTCTCCCTCTTTCCTTCTTTTTCCTTCAGGTTGGTGTGTGGTGGACTCATATTATTCCTTGAGATCACAATAGAGGACCATGAAATGGGAGTGTAGGGTCAGGTGGTGGTGAGGACTTCCTCTCCTCTTTTCCTGTGAGCACCTAGTAGGGAAAGTGAAGGGAAACACACATTGCCCATGGACTTTCCTCACAATAGGTTGACTTTAAGGTTCATGCTTGGTCCAGTAGAATATAACTTCTGAATCAGCACCAGTGAGGGCAAAAGATGTTAAAACATCAGCCTCAGTTTCTCCCATTTTGTGGATCCTCCCTGACTGGCTGTGGGTGGTCTTGCAAAACTGACAGTGGAGCTCCTGTTGGAAGGCTGTGCTGAGCTCCAGGGTGTCCCTCCTCCATCTGCTCAGGGCCCCACAGCCATCTTTTGCAGCTTTCATTTGACATGTGACTCATTGCTCAGAAGAAGGCTGCTTTGCTGATGGAACTAGATTACCTGGCATAGGTACTTGGCATCATGGTGTGCTATATTTGAATATGGCTTTTCTCCTTCAAACCTCATGCTAGAGTGGAATCTCATTGTGAGCTACTAAGAATGTGGAAACAGTTGGACTGAAGGGTTTAGGGATGGAGCTTCAAGAAGTGATTAGGATTAGATAAGGTCATCAGGGTGGAGTCTCATGAGTGAATACTGGGGGCATGTACTCTTTATAAGAAGAGGGGGAGACCAGAGGACACCTCCTCACACACACCCTCATGCAAATGTGCTCCCTGTCTCTCACCATGTGATACCCTGCCCTGCCTTGGGATTCTGTTAGCAGAGACCCAAAAAAATGGGGTCCCCTGATCTTGCAGTTTTAGCTTGCAAAGTTGTGTGCTAAATAAACCTCTTTTCTTTAAAATGTGACTGGTCTGCCCTATTGTGTTATTAGCAACAGAAAATAGACTAAGACATGGTGTTTCTGGCCAATGTTTGTCCCTCTGGAGCCCCTTCTGTCTCAAATTGCCTCCAGGTTTTCTCATCCTTGATAGAGTGAGCCAACTGAAGATTGATAATTAAAAAGATGAACAACTGCTGGTGTTTGGAAGTGGCCAATCAGAACAGGCCATCTAGTGCCAGAGCAGGGTGCTGGGTAGCCCCTGCTGTGTCAGCCATGAACTGTTTAATTGCTGGCTTTTGGGGGAGGCTGGGTTGCTGCAGGAGGGACCATGATAGTGGGGGTGCATATCTCATGTGATTTGAGAGAACAAATTCTTACCAAATGGAAGACATTATTTTAGTATTAATAATAAATGGTATCACTGAAACAGCATATACCAGCTAAATAACAAACCTGAAAAAAATTATTTAATCAACCTTGCTCTGACTATTTATGGCTCAACCAAAAATATTCCTGGTGGCTTCTCCTTATTAACAGGGAAGATCTCATCACTGGGACTTGAAGGAAGACAAACGGATGTTGGCTCTTGAACAGATGGAATTGCCTAGGTTCTCACAGTAGTTCAAACTAGACATTCTCAAATGTTTTGGTCTTAGGACTCCTTATACTCTAAGAAATAATTGAAGACCCCAGAGAGTTTTTGTTGATGTAACTTGCATCTATCAGTATTTACCATAATAGAAGTTTATACTGAGAAAATGTCAAATTAACTATTTCTTATGTTATTTAACAATGGCAATAATAAACCCAATTACATAAATGAACACAATTGACATTTTTTATGAAGAACTACAGACTCCTGTAGTACCAGTTTTAGTTTGTTTGGGCTACTATAAGGAAACATCATTGATGGGGTGGTTTATAAACAACAGAAATTTACTTTACACAATTCTGAGTCTGGGAAGTCCAAGACCAAGGTAGTGGCAGCTTTGGTGTGTGTTGAAGGCCTGGTTCCTGGTTCATAGACAGGTGTCTTCCTACTGTGTCTTTGCGTGGAGCTTTCCTGGGCGGCTTCTACAAAGGCACTAATCTCATTCATGAGGGCTCCACCCTCATGACCTAACCACCTGCTGAAGGCCCTGCACCCCAACAGCATCACAGTTGGCATTAAGATTTCAAAATATGGATTCTAAGGCGGGGGGGCAGGGAGCATGAACGTTCAATCTATAGCAGTTTTCAAAACACAGAAATATTTTATTGAGAAGAGTGGCACTATATTACATAAAACTTCACAAATCTCCAATGCCTGGATTGACAGAAGAAAGTTCTAGTGCTGTACTTGATTCTGCATTCCATTTGTCTTGATATGTGGAATATCATTCTACATATTAAAGTATGTGAATCGCATTCTTCTTCACATTCATATGTAAATGGAAAAAGAAGTATTTAAATAGCATTTTCAGATAATTTTGAATACTATTATTTGATACTATGCCTCAACTGGACAAATGGTGTGTTTTTAAAGCCTCGTTGCAATATAGACTCTGAAGACTTATCAGTAAACTTTACCTTAAAATCCAAAGTGTCTTACACTTTGATGCTTGTGTCTTTTACCCAAGCGTGATTTTGAAACACGATTGCAGTGTTCATTTGAAAAAGGTAGGTGCACAGAGTAATGCAGATCTTCTAAGTGTGGACACATTTTATCATGGGTTATCAATAATCACTTTTATTAATGTTACCACTGATATCATCAGCAGTCTCTTAAAGTATTGGGAAGCTGCCAGTCTCCTGGTGGTGGATGTAAGTTTTCCAAAATTCTAATTTTTGCTTGAAGACCTTGAATTTTGTCTTAGAGAATAATGCTATCAGTTCTTTTCCTTGAAGTGACAAGCCTTTGAGAAGAGCCTGCCAAATTTCCAGCTCTGAATAATTTTGATCTGCCAGTTGTCCTGTCAAGTGACAATCGTGTTCCATGAAAAGTGGCTACTTGGGGTTGAAACTCACACACTTTTATTCATTTTGTTTTTTGAGACACCTGTCGTGCTTGAGGCTGCAGAGGCACGTCCCGTGCATATGTGCACGTGTGCAGGCGGTGCTAACTAATGACACCATGGCCCATTGGCTCTGGTTATTTACATTCCACACTGCCTAGGAATCTCAAGGGGCAAACTGCTCTCCACGAGGGCTCTACAGAGGGCTTTCCTTTCTGTCCCCACGTGTTCAGACATGCTCCTCTGAGCTCAGCCCACATCTTTGCTGGTGAAAATGTGGCCAGTGAAAAGCACTGGGGAACAGGACCCCGTGCCTCCTGGGTCACTTCCCATGAGCTTTCCATCTACTGGATTTTCTTTGCTAAGACTCTAAAATACAAGCTGTCATCTTGTTTGTGACCCTCTCTCCTTCCTGGACATGACTTGCAAGCCTTTCCTGGCATAGATCAATGTTGATCCTTGAGTTTCCTGTCCCCAACTGCTGGCAGGACAGTTTGCTTCACTGTTATTGCCTCTGGCCCACTTGTCCTGTCATTTGGAAACAAGTCCCCTGTAGCCCCAGGGGGCCACTTCTCCTACTTCCCATTTTTGCTTCCCTCTGCATGACCTCTTTTGTCTTCAATGCCTAGAACAGTCTCTAGCTGGCCCAGCTCAGGATGCCACTCCATGCTGAATTCTGATGCCCTCATGAGAATTTGTCTCAGCTCTATTTTGTCAAGTGTGACCTTGTGCAGTCACCTTGTGGGAGCTGCAGATTTGCCCAAGACCACGGTTCATTCATGGGGGTCCCACATTGGGTTTGGGATCATGTGCTCCTTGCAGATGGGGCTATGCTTTTGACAACTTTCGTCTCTCCTTCCCAGCCCAGAGAATGCCTGGCACATTTTTATGAATTCAACCTCTGCTGGTTGATCATGCTAGAAATCTTCAGTTTGGTTTTTGCTTTTATTTAAAAAGGAGCTTTTGGCATTTTCCCCTGGTCACTCATGTGGTCGAGGCTTTGAGAAGCATCTTGGTGAGCTTTCTTCTGAAGGTCTGCATTGGAATACATGACATATTCTGGGACCTCAGGTCTTTTGATGTTCTGTCTTTGGGGAATGAGATGTAAATGTATCCTTTGCTGATTCCAGGTGGAGAGGAATGTAGTGGCTACAACCTTTTTTCATTTATTGATTAAACACAGCTTTCGTGTACTTTTAAGCCAGAAACAGAGCTTATTTTTACTTGTGGATTTTATTTTCACTTATGGATTCCCATGGTATGCTTTTGTCCATTCATCCAAAATATGCTAATTGAGCACCAACATGAACCAAACACTGTGTAAAGCACTCTGGAGGACACGAATATTATCAAGTAGTCACCATCTAGAATAGATATGAGATGTGCATATGATGAATTAGCATCTAGAATGACCAAAAGGACCATGAGAGAGAAACTGAGAGATGGTCCTGGGATAAATGGGGGAATAAGGTGGAATTGTTTTTTTAATCAGCAACTTAATGGGGAGACCACTTCTGTACTGCTCTGAAAAAACTTTCTCCTTATGGTGACAAATTGAGAGCTGCTTTTCATAACAAAGCAGGAAAGCACCAGATTTTTTGCTAACTCTTGCAGCTCCCTCAGAAAAACATAAGCATCCTTCCTGTGTGTGTGGGCAGGACCTCAGGGGAGGACAGTGCCTCTCGGTCTGGGATGTGAAATAAGGTGGGGGATACTAAGATGGCTCAGGGGTGCTTAGACCATCCTCTCTGTAGACCCATGGTGGACACACCCTCAGAGATGTGCTGTGTGTCTGAGGGAGAGTGGGAGATGGTGAGTGTGGCTGATGGGACTCCATCCTCCGTTCAGCACGAGAGTAGTCTTTAAAACTGCCGTCCCAACAGGGCACTCTTCTCAAAGCCCTGTGATGATGATTCATCATAAGAAGGATAAGTTATTGCCTTTTCCAAGGCCTGCAAGGCTGTATTAGTTTCTGCTGGGTGGGACTGTAATGACCTCTCAAAGGCTTTTGACCCTGTGTTAGTTTTTGGTCACTGTGAAAAAAATACCTGAGATAATCAACTTATAAGGAAGAATCGTTTATTTTGGCTCATAGTTTTGGTGGTTTTAGTCCATGGTTGATTTTGGGCCTGTTGTGAAGCAGAACATCATGGTGGGGAACGTGGAGTGGAACAGAACTGCTTACCTTATGGTCACTGGGAAACACAGAGAGGAAGGGACCAGGGGCCCTATGTTCCCTGCAAGGGCACATCTCCAGTGGCCTCAATTTCTTTTACTGGGTCCCATCTCCTAAGGGTTCCACCACCTCCCAGTAGTGCCACCAGCTACTGATCAAGGCTTTGGCATATGGCCTTTCGGGGACGCTCTAGATACAAACCATAGCAACCCCCGAGACTGAGTTTCTAGTTCACACAGAATGTCAGCCCTCTTCGTGTGACTTAGTGGAGGATCCCGGTGAGGGAACAACTCTTGTTGATGCCTGTATTAGAAGGAAGGAGAACAATGGCTGAACCTCACAATGGCTCTTAAAGCCTAGCCTCAGAATCGCACGCTTCACTTCTGCTCAGGTTCAGCTGGTCCAAACAGTGGGGTGGCCACTCTCTGTGGGGTGGAAAATGGAATTCCCCACTCCATAGCTCTGAAGCAACAGGCAAATGGAGGGAAATGTAACCCCCTTACAGGAAGGGCAGTGACAATGGGGACCAATCACACAGCCCTACAAAGGCCCTTTGCCTTCTGGCCCTGCCCGTCTGCCTGACCCCCTCTCTTTGCCTTTCTCCTCAGCCTCTGCTCTGGCTCTGCTGCATGGGCCTTGTGCTGTCCCTCAAACATCAGCTTTGTTCCCGCCTCGGGACCTTTGCCCCACTGCTTCCTCTGCCAGAATGCCCGGTCCCTTGCACAGCTCCTGCTCGCCTCATTCAGCCCTGGGCTGCGAGAGCACCTCCCCAGAGAGGCTTTCTCTGCCCCCTGCACTGCTTCCTAGGCCTCTGCTCGTTTTTTTGTTTGTTTGTTTGTTTGTTTTTTTTGGGTAGACATAGAACCACTGAGACAACTCGTTCTGTCTATTTTCTTGCTGTCTTTCCCCTCCAGTAGGCTATAAATGTCATGGGGGCATTTATAGTAGCTCATCTTGTTCTGTTCATCTCAGTAGCTCATCTACTTGGATGCCTGACATTTGCCAGGCTTCCAACAAATATGCACTGAATGAAGGTGGGACAATAATGTTAGTCTAAACGAGGGACACTTGCAGTCTGGGGTTAGCGGGTGGTGGTAGGGGGTTGAAGCCCCTTTGAGAATGAGCACTGGCCCTGCGCCAGCTTGGATGCTCTGTCCCACTAAACAGGAAACAGCCACATGCCCTCTTTTGTAGGGCCCTGGATGGAGAGACTTTCAGCTTCATCCACAAGCCCAGCCAAGTGAGACCAAACACCCCAACAGTAGCCCCTGTTAAGTCAGTATCAAGCTGCACGTTTTCTCAGCCTTGCTGTGACTTAGCATTTGGCCAAGGCTTGCAGAGGGTCCAGTGTCTGTGTGGGGGGAGGGCAGGCGGGTGGGTGGGGAGGTCAGCTGGGGTTTTGCTGCCTCTGTCCCTGCTCGGATCAGTGTTCAGCTCCAAAATAGCAGGAAGGTCAGCAGTTATTACAGGTGGGTGAGGAAAGCAGAAAATCCTGGCCAGCAGCCCCGGAAGGGAAGAATTACATGCACCCAGCACCTGGCGGGTTTTGGGGTCTATTTGTAACCCATATGAAAATGGATCTGTAACTTTGGTCACAGTCAGTGCTACTTGGCAATTCTGAGACCTGTGCCTTGCCCTGGGCTCCCCCTCTGTGTTGAATTTATCCTCACCAACACCAGCCCCACCCCAGCCCTGCACTCCGCCCCCCCCACCCCACCCCCAGGCTCCGGGCGCTTCTGTCTTGTCTTTGATCAACTTAGAAAGATGAGGTCTCTCTAGCTGCCACAGCTGGGGCTCAGCAAGTTGGTGTCCCTTGGGATACCACAACAGACCAAACACATGCAGCACAATCTCTCTCTCTGAGGGCTTTAGGAAGCTGCAAGCAGGCTTCTGGGTGGCACTGGGGAGATAACATAATCCTCCATGTCCTTTTACCATGGTGCCCTTGTGCTGGAGGAAGACAGAGGTCACAGAAGTCACAATGTGATTGCCCAGTCCAGGGCAGGGGGACATAGCCCTGCTCCTGTGGGTATAGAGCTGTCCTGGGAGATGCTTACTGACAGGTAAAGAATGTTTCACCCAGACCCCTGCTGAGACCAGGAGAGAGCAAAAAAGCCCTGCTATCCAAAAATGCTGTGTGGAGGCAGGGCTGAGGGTCATGGAACCTGCTAGTATGGCCATATGGGCCGTCTTGGCCAGCATCCGTTCAGATTGGCTGGGTGTTCTGCTTGGGAAGTGCCCATCTATTCCAGTTATGAAATATTTTGAATCTTACTCCTGTGTGGAGGCCTCATTAATCTGTAGCCCTACTGGCTGAACTACTTGGCTCTAGAACTGGAGGCAGTTGAACTTAAAAAACGAGTCAGAGTTCAATAGCAGAAAGGGAGGGATTCCAAGTGGAGGGAACAGGTGGGCAGAGGCTCATACATACCAGAAAGTCTGGAACATTCTGAGGTTTTATCTTGGGAAGAGTTGCATGAAAGCCTTTGGTGAGGAGGAACCAGGACTAGGCCTGAGGGTGGAGAAGAGGAAGGAGTAGGTGGGCACCTTCCTTAGCCCTGGGGATCAAGAGCAGTGCCACCTGCTCGTCCTTTCACAGAGAGGTCTTGTCTTGGGGACAGAGTGGAAAATCTGGACCTGAACATAGAGTGTGATGTGCTGTAGGTCTCTTAGTGGGTTGGCAACAGGCAAGGGTGAATTTCATTGTTCAGTGGCAGCCTCTGTTTCGTGGAGAAACCCATCTCTTTGTCTTTCTCTGTCTTCAGTCTCCCTCTTGCTTTCCCTTTTTGGCTGAAGTTGAGTGATCCAGAACTTTCCATCATTAAATGCCCCCCATCTGGCCCTGCTTTCACCACTCTGAGGGTTTGGGGAGCATCTTTGTGGAGTTCTCGGGTCCTGTGAAACCATTTTTCAGGTGAGGTCACTGAGCCAAAGCCCAGCTGGAGAGTGGCACAGACCCAGGGCACTGAAGCCGTGTTCTGCACACTGCTCCCCCAGTGCTCCCAGCATGCCCTCTTCACTAAAACAGGGTTGAAATGTGAACATTAGCTCTGGTGCATTCCAGGGATCATGCATTGATTTATAAAATCACTTATTGGCATGGATTCTGAGCACATAGGAATGGCTTAATGGTTGATTTAGAAAGGGGCAGATTATCAATTGATCTTAATCATACCTGCTTTCTTGCTGCCTCTCCACACATGGAGTCCCTGATGTCAGTTCCGAAGCACTGGTCTGATCTTCATGCCTGCCAGCATCACCTTGGCAGTGTTCCAGAGCTGGGGTCCTGATGAGTCAGGGTACAGATAGACTCACACTCAGCCCCACTTCAACCAAGGTAGCTCTGCTCTGTCTGTATTATATAATGCAGTCCACATAGTTTATTTGAATATATAGTACATAAAAAAACTTAGCAATTGCTATTTAAAGTGAGCCAGCCAGATAGCCCAGACAAGTAGCCTTGTTACTTCTAAGCTATGCTCAAAATTAGAGTGATAGTACTGTGGTTTGGATGTGGTTTGAGCATGTCCCTTGAGGGTTCATGTTGAAGGTTTGGTTCTTTGGTTGTGGTGGTGGGACCTTTAAGGAGTAGGGCCTATTGATGGTCTTTTCTGGCCCCTCCCAGGTTGCTCTCTGGCTTCCTGTTTGGTCATGTGATTTCTCCCTCTTGCACACACAACCACCATCATGCCATCCACCATGAGGTGAAGTAGCCAAGAGGGCTTTCAACCAGAGCTGGTGCTTTGCTGTTTGTACTTTCAGCTTCCAAAATTGTGAACTAAATAAGGCTATTTTATGTATAGATACCCAGCCTCAGGTATTTCATTATAGTAATGAAAAATAGACTAATACAGATGGTGACAGCTGGGCCTTCACTCAGCACTCATTTGAGCCAGCTGCGAGAAGACCAGGGTGGCCAAAGCAGACTCCCGAGAATGGGCTTCATGCCATGGCAGCAGGAAAGGATGCTTCTTCTGCCATCAGCACCACTTGGCCAAACAAATGCCCAGACTCACATTTCCCCCCACTGGAGTGGTACGTGCCCATGGCCAGTTCCCAGCCAGCCTGGCATGTCTGCTGGGTTGCTGCTGGCCAGGAAACTCAAGCTTCCCTCCTGGCTGGGTACAGCCCTGGAAGTGGCCTTGTTCCTGTGCTAACTGTCCAGCAGTGCTGCCCTTCCTTCCTGAAGCTGGGGGCCAAGAGAGGCCATCCCATCCCTTTTGGATCTCCAGGGAGCCAGTTGTTCAAGTTCTCTGCTTCCAATATAGCCCTTTTAATTTCTGAGAAGACAAAGCATCACAAGGCAGGTTTTTGGGAACAGTTGCTAAGGAAAGGTTGATTGGGATTGTGTTTCCCATTTTTCTCCCCACCATGGCCCTTGCTGAGGCAGCAGGAGTCCTGCAGGAAAGGCAGCAGCTGGCCCATTTGTCCTGCACGCAGGAGGCCCAGGCCTGCCTGCGACACCCAGCCCTGACATCCCCTCACCTGCCGACTCCAGGAGGAGTGGTCTCTTATGACAAGCCTTGAAGCTTTTTGCGTCTTCCCTTTCTTCTTTCTTTAAAAGCCAAGCAATAAATCCATCCTGGTGAAGGAAAGGATAAAAGGGAAACCTCTTCTTAATTGGCTCAAGGCCATTGCACACATTACCAGGTGCACTCAAGCTGCAATTTACTTTTTAATTAAAGTCCTTTCTACCTACAGGAAAGCTGAACGTTGGGCTAGCTTTCTGGCACTTGAAAAGGGTGTTAGGGGGAGCAGTTATAAGGAGAAAGCTTGGCTTATCATTTGGCTTATTGAGTTTGATTTTTTTCCTCCTTGTTATTCTTCTCCATTCCTCCACATGTGTCCCTGTCTCTTCCCAGCCTGTGACCTGCAGGAGAGTCTTCCCTGGATCTTTGTACCAACCCGTGGCTGCCCATCAGGCTCTTGGCCCACTCCTCCCCATCCCTTGTCCCATAGCCTAGGACATCATCAGTCTCCGTAGGAATTTGGCACATTCTGGGCACATTGCAGAATCTCCTGTCTGGTCATGGTCTGTGCATCCGTGGTCAGTGTTTTACTCCAGGTCAATGCTGGCAGGAAGGAAAACCATTTCCCTTGGGCAGTCCCATAGAAAGCATTGAAGCACCTTCACTTTAGTGATGACTCAAACTGTCAGACAATGATCTCATCTTGAGGGTGAGGCTTGCTTCTAAGTTATCTGTTGCTTTCTTCCTTCCAAATGTCTCTGAGGATCTGCATTCTTTTTTCTCATTATGTAGGGTAGTTTTCCTCTTCTTGGAAGCCATGGTCATGCCATCGTCACCCAGGCTGTCGTCTTCTGTGTAATCACTTCCCAAACCAAGGATCTTCCTGAAGAAGATTAGGACTGTCTGCCTCCCCTTGGCATTAAGAGAAAGACTTCCATCTCTCCAGGTCCTGTCCCCTGCACCCTCCAGCTCTGCTGTGCCTCTTCAATAGCACCAGTCCTGGCTGTTGTGGCTTCATTTAGGTCTCCTGGTTTGGAGGGGACAGGTAGGCACAGGCCCCTCACCATTAACACTATCCATAGGAAACAGAAACTGGGAGGGGCAGGGACTTTGCGGGTTTGCAGTGTGAATGGCTCCTTTTCTTGAACCCAGTGGCCTTCAACTCCTGCTGTGGCAGGCAGTGTTCAGAGAGTTGGCAGAGAAGATTGAGAGGGCATCTTCCCCGGCCATTGTGTGGTTCAGTAGCTCCTACATTGGTCTTCTCTAGCTTGTCTGCTGAGTTCCCGAGGGTCAGAAGGTGTCAAATGAAAGATGATCAGAATCAGGGCTAATGTGACTGGGCCCTTGCTTTAGGTCAGGAACTTGCTGAGCCCAGCTCATACATGATTTCATGTAATCTCTGCCTGAGACCCGAGGTAAGAACCACCACCCCTTTTGCAGATAAGGAAACTGAGCTCACAGCACACAGCAGCTGTGGGGTCTGACATCAAGCTGATGGTCTCATAGTCTGATGGCAGAAAAATAGCTTGACAGCTGCTAGAGTCTGAGTTTTGGCCTCTGCCCACACAAAGCCCACTCCCGATGCCCTACCAGTAGTGGCCGACAGATATATTCTTTGGAGGAGGGAAGAAGGTCTGTTCTCAGCCAGCCCCTTACCTCTTTTTTTTTCCTGTGGCACTAGTGGTATGCCTCCACCAAAAAGAGATAGGCAGGAGAACTAAATCCAATTACTATCTGAAAGGAACTTTGAGGAACTTTCCTCATTCACCAGATGAGGAAACTGAGGCTCCAGAAGAAGGAGGGATTGGGCTCAGGGTCTTTCAGCTCACATGTAGCCTCCTCACCTTCATAGATTGGAGAGGCAAGAGGGAGATCTTGCCTTGGATGATCACAAAGAGCTCCAGTAGAGTGAGTCTCGAGATGGACCTGAAGGTCCTTTAGGATTTTGGAAGACAAATACGTGGGGTAGGAAGGGCTTGCCAGGAGAAAGGAACAGCTTAGGCACGGGTATGGCAGCCTGGGATGGCAAGTGGGTCTGGGTGGAGAGAAGGTGCCTCACAGGTCCCTCCAGAAACTGTGACCATGGGTGGTTCATGGACGTTCTGGATTGTCTGATACCCTGCCAGGAATTAATTGTATTCATAGTAATGAGCTTGGACCCTGGACGCCAAACAGACTTAAATAAACCTCTCTTAAATGTTGGATTTATGATGCATTTTGCATAATAGTAGCAGTAATTCCACCAGGCACATGCGAGATAGATGAACCCAAATACTTAAAGAAACCTGGGCCAAGAATGCCAGTGAAAAACACCTCATGATAAATCATGGCTATTAATTTGCATTCTTTGGGGCTGCCAGGCTGGAGCAAACAATTCTTTAGCCTCCTGGGAGTGTTGAGCAGCAAGCCTTTATGAGCACATGAGGTAATTTATACTAATGCCTCTGCTCTGTCCTTGCTCTCCTAACATGACTCCTTTGCTGGCAGAAATATTAAATTAGCTCCATCTGTGTTGTGTGGCTCTCCTGGTTGTCCTGCGGCAGGGGTTCCCTTTTGACATCAGCCCCTGCATGTGCCCAGAGAGCTTCGGTTTCCTTTTGGCTATCTTGGAAAGTGGCAGGTGCTGACGGGTGGACTTTCATGACACAAGGCAACCCCTGGATCTAAAGAAACCTCATGTGAGTCCATGGTGGCCACATGATGTGGATTCCTGAAAGATCAAGCTAGAATCTGGTTCAGGGGCCTCCTCCTGGAAGATAGGAGATCATGTGGCTTTATTGGAATTTGGATGTGGTTAGGAATTGAGGGAGGATCTTATGTTTTGATAATTTTAAGATGAGGCATAATTATACAGAAGTTCCAAGCTATCTATCCCAATTAAGTCTTTAAGTCGGGGCCAAAGGGATGGCTCACCCATTGTTTGTAGCACTCACTCTATCTTCCTGTTTGAGGGAGCAGATCTGACCAGCTCTCTGGTCCAAGCTGGGCCAGGGCTTCGTTTTCAGCTGTCAGAAGTCATTTGCCTTCTGTGTTTTCATTTGAAAAATGGAAGCCCAGTTTTTTGGTCTGACCCATCTGTCAATTTTCCTAAGGGGAGGCTCTTTTCTAGTTGATGTCACAGACAGCCACTGAGGAAGGTGACCTCTCTGTCACTCACATACTGGTGGACCTTGTCATATAATCAGTGGTGGGGATTCTGTGGCCCCAGCATGGGACAGGGCACTTCATCTGCTGTGTAGAAGGCCTTGTGTTGGAAGTCTCTGGGACATGCGTGTCAAATGTGAGCCTCTGTCTCAGGACATCAGTCTTGCCCAAACTGCCTGTTATGCTCTGTGGAGGGTGCTGTGGCTCAGGAAAGTCAGGGCTTTGGAGCTAGGCCAATGTGAATTCCGATGTAGTGTCCTTTGCTTACTGGGTACCATCCCCAGTCTCTCTGAGACCTGGGCTTCTTACTTGGAAAATGGACTAAGATAATGCCTTGCTCCTTGGGGCTACCGTGAGGGTTGTAAGAGAAAACATCTTGAAAGGGTTTTGCAAAGAGTATGTGCTCACTAAATGGTAGCACCCTCTGGTCAATGTGCACATGCAAGGGCTGTTACTTTAAGACCTCTAAAAATCTTTACCTTCTAGCCATAGCTGTTAGAATGGCAAATGATGCTCCTAGTGTAAGCTTTACTGATGTTTTCCTTGTTTCCTCTGGGCAGAAACTGGTGCATGCTTCCACATTCCTGACAGCGGGCAGGAAGGTGAGAGTCACATGAGGGCCATCTGTTCCTTGTCCTCCTCAGAAAGGCACTGGCCAGCCATGTTGAACATTCAAGCCCCCACCCCACCCCCATGCTGGTCCTTGGCATAGACCTTCACCTCCTGATGCTGTCAGTGAGGGATGGTGCAAGAAGCTGAATCCAGCAGCATCTCACCTGTGCACAGCCATGGCAGGGGGCACTGCAGAGGTGCTAAGTTCACATTGCTGAGTTTATATTCCAAGCTGGGCAACTTTGGACAGGAAACAACCCTCTCTGTACCTCTATTTGCTCATCTGAAAACAGAGATGACAGTAACTCCCTCATATGGTTCTTATGAAGACTTATGCAGGTACAATACTTGATCTGGCGTCCAGCACATGGCTGATAGTCAGTAACTGTTAGTTATTTTCATTCTTTTTTCTCATTACTTCCCTTGGTGCCTGGAAATCTCTCAAGGGGCAAGCAGGCCACATACGTGTGTACCCCTTTTCTAGAGAAGGGAACTAAGCTTCAGCTGTTACCCGGTCAGGGATCCCTCTGAGTAGTGGCTGGGCCTGGATCCCTGCAAGACCCTGCATGGTAACCATTCCCACGTTGTGGGTGGTGTGCAAAACCCTGCCCTTTTGCCAGGGGAGACCAGGGGAGCTGAGGAAATAGAGTCTTGGGCCCTGCCACAGATATACTGAATCAGAATCTCCAGGGTGGAGCCTGGAAATCTGTGTTTCTAAAGTGCTTCCCAGGGGATTCTGATGCCCAGTTAGTATTGGAGTCCTTGGTCTGCATTGCTGGGCACACAGCTCTTGTGTCTATTCCAGGGCAGAGGGATAGGGTCAGGACTCTGGAATTTGAACAAATACTCTCACAGTCTGAAGCCAAGCAGATACTGTCATCGGTAGGTTAAATAGGAACTTGTGGAAATGCAAGTGAAAAAAAAAAAAGGTCACTTTAATGCACACCAATCTTTTTTCCAGGTCATTGGATTTCTTTCTGGATTAAATAACCTCATTACGTATTATGGGCTCTGTGGAGAAAGCCTATTTAAACAGGATTGAATCGTTCTTTGTCAAGATATTATGTTTGGCCTGGACATGGCTAATTGACAAGAGGTTGCCAAAGCCAACTTTTCCCTTTACAAGAGCTGCCCCCACAGGGTGTGTCTCAGTGGCAAGGGAGAAGCTCCTCTCACCAGGAGAACCCAGAACTCACTGGATGCTTCTTTCACTTTGATTTGACCTAGTTGTTTAGAGGACAGAGACCTTGGGGGCTTATGGAAACACAGGGCCCAGACTCAGGGCAGCAATGATTTTTTGAAGCATTAGATTTATCACCAAATAACCTATTTCCACATGCTGAGAAAACACACCGCAGACTCATTGGCATCCTGCTTCCTCCACATGGAATCAGGAGTTGATTCTGCAAAGATACATCTTGAGACTCTCCCTGGCAGTTGTCATATTGGGGTGGCTAAGCACTGGGACCAAGTGCTGGCATGGAATCCTGACCTTGACACTCACTAACTGTAAGCTCTTGGACAAGCTACTAACTTAGTTTTATGCCTTAATTCTTTTGGCTGCAAAATGGAAGTAACAAATTTTTACTCCATTCGGTTGCTGTGAGGGTTGAACAAGATGATCCGGGGAAAGTTGAGAGCCATGGAAAGCACTGAACAAGTGTTAACTGTCTCTGCCACTAGTGTCTCCAGTAGAGTGTGGTATAACTTTTAAGAGGGAAGACCTGGGGCAAGTTTGGAGAGTGAGCCCTTGGAGGCAGATGAATTACTCATTCATTTAACCAGGTGGCAACAGTGCATTGAGCCCTGAGGGCCCCAGGCACTGTGCTGGATTGATAGCTTTCTCAGGACACTTAGCTCAGGCTGGGGCCTGATAGTGAATCGGGTCAACACACATCACAGGAAGTACAGTCAAGGTGAAAAGTGGAGCATGGTGAGGGGAACAGAAGTCAGCAGGGAGAGCCTTCTTGAGCTGGGTGGTCAGGGAGGTGCTGAGACTGGTAAACCAAGATCTGAAATCAAAGAAGGATCTGGTTAGGTGAATCCAGGGTTGAAAAACCTTCCTAGGCAGAGGGTAGAATCCCCAAGGGAAGGAAGAGCTTGATGAGGTCAAGAAACCCTGAAAACAAGGGGCAGGGGCCAGGTGAGATTAGAGGCGTGGGAAGGTATGAGATCTGCAAGGCTTTCTGGGCTGCACTGGAATGAGATGAAGCAGATTGGGCTGTGCAAGTCCACTCAGTGTGCCTAAGATGGCAGGGGACAGATAGACTTGTGGGGTTAAAAGGCTGTTCTGGTCATGATGTGGTGGATAGAGGGAGTGGGGATATGAAAGGAAGCAGAGCGACAGATGTAGAGGATGTTGGGGTGGCCCATAGTAGACTCAGTTTGGCACATTGAATACATGCCATGGGTTCAGCCCAGGGTGATGCTCTTTGGAGCAAACATGATCCACAGAAGGGGGTTGTCTCTTCTGGATGCAGTCCGGGACCCCAGCCTGGCTGAGTGAGCTCATATCTCTGCTCACAGAAGAAACGACCTGTGTGTCTGATTTCCCGGCTGGGAAGAGTCCTAGTGCATTTCCCATCAAGCAGCCCCTTGCTTCCTGAGTGCCCTGCTCCACTTCTGTCCCTCTTGTGTCAATCTCCCTGAACCAGAGTTCCTCTCTTTCCTGAGCATTTCCCGTCTCCATGGACCAGCTTCTGTCTGTTTCAATTTATCTTCTTCTCTGGCTGCTCCAGCAGCCTTGTGGCCTGTTTTCCGATCCCCGCTTCTCATCTCTGCCCTGCTTGCCTACTTATCAGCCACTAAATGTGGGTCACAGTTGTGCTGGTTCTGGCCTGGAGTTCAAGGTCAATGCTGGGTGGAAGAATGGGTTTTCATCACACTGGGTATTGTTCAGTCATTTCGGGAAGGACAGTTTGCCTGGGCAGATGGGAAGTGGCTCCCAATCTAGTGCAGTCCTGAATGTGAAGATCTGAATCTTTCTTCTGTGCTTAGAATGTGGGTCCCCCACAAGTGGTTTTGGGAAACCAAAAACTCTCAGTCCCCTGGCCTGCATACTCTCTGAGATGAAAGCTTCTTAAAAGAGTTCACAGAGAGAGTGAGAAAGAGAGAGGAAGAATGAGAGAAATTTGATCAACGAAGAGACTACCGATGTTCCACACCCTGAGATAGTTTCTAAGGCATCTTGGCTATGTGAAGTGCTCTAAGAGTGTGACTCTTATTCCAAAGAACACTTTTCCAGATTGGGATGTTGGGGTGGGGACAAGCAGGGTGTTACCCAGACACTTTAAGCAGAAGATAGAACTTGAGTGAAAGCTAAAACCTTGAGCTTCCTTCCATAGTGGCCTTCCTCTCTCCTTCCTTCTCTCTCCCTCCCTCTCTCCTTCCTTCTCTCTCCCTCCCTCTCTCCTTCCTTCTCTCTCCCTCCCTCTCTCCTTCCTTCCCTTCCCACCGCTCCCTTCAGCCTGACACCTTGGAGAACTAGAGGCAGCTGTTCATAACTCTCTGTTGAGCTGTTGTGAAGCTACCTGGTTGCATTCTGGCTTGTCAGGTGCTCTCACCGGCAAGCTTACCTCTGGGTAAGTTCTTGATGGGGGGACAAAGCCTCAGCCACAGAACAGACAAGAAGTTAGGCATCCTGGTTCTCAGTGTGGAAAGGCCCTAAGAGACCACTTGGTCAGTGGTTTTGAATTGTGTTTCATCATAGAACGTTTGGACAAGAAGAATCTTACCTGAAACCTAGTATGTTCAAATAGACCCAAACAGACTGATCTGGCTGAAGCCGGGCTGAGGATGCGTGGCAGTGGCTTCTTCTCCCCTCAGCTGTCTGCTGAGTAAGCCTTCTCTTAGGAACTCAGCTGGGCTTGAAAAATCCCTAATGAGTTCAGACAGGAAGAGTGACTTGCTCAAGGTCACTCAGATCCATAGAGACTCATGCTTTAAGGGAGCCCCGTGGTACCGTGACTTAGCCTAAATCAGAATCCAGGACTCCAGACCTTTAGCTTCGTGCTCCCTCCTGTACATCTTGCTCTGTCTTAAACAGTATGTATCCATTTCTCCTCTGGGTGAAGTCTTTCCAGAAGAGGATTTTTTTTTCCCTGAGATCTCTGGTACATTAACCCCACTTTTTCCTTCTTCTGACTATAGTCACTGGCAGGAATGAGTCATAAACTAAGGGTGCTTCTGGGAAGACTTTGTCCTTAAGGATCCTCAGGTATATATGAACGGAAAACAAGTCATGTAGAGGAAGAAATGAGGCCTAGACTTTGAGAAGTGGTGGATAGGAGCTGTAGGGTATGGGTGCAAAGAGCTGGTGGACTCCCTCTCCATAGCTACCTTCCCCTCCTTTGTTGGAGGGTGATTGATCAGTCAGCTGTCTCCAAGTTTGGCTGTATAACAAGCAGCCCCCAACTCTCGGTGACTTATGATGCAAAAGTTTCTTTCTTCCTCATGTTGTGCCTGGGCTGTGTGTTGGCTGTGATTTTGCTTCATATGTTTTCTCATTCCCTGATGTTTTATTGTAGCTGAGAAGAGCAAGAGGCTGAGCCAGATTACACAGTCACATTTAAAACTTTGGTTCAGACTTAGCAAACTTCATGTCTGCTTGCATCCCATTGGCCAGAATAAGTCACATGGCAGAGCCTGACACTGGGGGTGGGATCTTCGTAAGTCACATGGTATATTAGTTAGCTTTACCTAAGATACCAACTTATAAAGAGGAAAGACATGTTTTGGATTATGTTTTCAGAGGTTTCAGCTCATGGTCACTTGGCTCTGTTGTTCAGTGGCAGTACAGTATCTCTAGGTGGGAGCCTGTGGTGAAGGAGTTCTGTTCAATTCCTGAGAAGCTGGGAAGCAAATAAAGAGAGGAAGGAAGGGTCTGGGGTTTGATATCCTCTTTAAGGTTATGTCTCCAATTACCTGGCTTCCTTCCACTAGACCTTATCTCTTAAAGGTTCCAACACCTCTAATGGTCTGATGACCACAGGCCTGTGGGATACATTCAAACTGCAATACATAGCAAAGGGAAGGAGGTTGTACAACACTCTTAAAAACAAGGGAGAGCATGGTGAGTAACTGCAATGAATGCAGTCCACAATAGAAGGTGTTTGGGGGAAGTTATACAGACCTCTTACTTTCATAGGACATAGTTTTTGGAGATAGAATGACCTTTAAAGATCTATGGGCCCTAACTCTTGAAGACCTTAAGAAAGTCTATGCCAAGTCTTTCAGAGGCCTGGCTGCCAATGTCATATAACCCTCATGGGAGATTTCTGTTTTCCTTTCTCTTTCCTATAAGAGGATATGGGCCTGAGTTGGCTTGCAGAGGTGGCAATGGGCATTCCTCACAGGGCTGGCTGGGTTGGGTGCCCAGAGAGGCCCAAGGAGCATCACTGACTGGTGCTGAGCTTAGGCCATGCTTTGCAGGGAAAATGGGAGGGTGGGGGTCTAAGTGGTCATTGCCCTTACGTCTCTTCCATCACCCTTTCCAGGAATTGCATGTTTTATATTTGCTTTGTTTTTATATTTGCTTTGACAGATGAAAAATCAAAACAGAAGCTCTTTCAGATACTGAGCTTCCAGACAACTCCACCTTCCCAATAGAAATCAATGGATGTCCACTTTAATGGAGGTGTTAGTATTTTTCGTGGTATTGATTACTAGTAAGTCAAGAATCAGGAAATCATTCCGCAGTGGGATCATTGGAGATTTTGATCTGGGTAACTTGGGGAAGTGATTCTGCCAACCTTTTTAACAGTGTCATTGGCTCCTGGCTCAGCAGAAAAGCTTCACACAAATCACCCGTGGGCTTCCAGGTGGCCTTTGAGCAGACACATTTGCTAAAGAGGAGCAGGAATTCCTCGCTGGGGAGTGCTAATGGCTCTGATGGCTGCTTGCTCTTAGACACACTTCAGAAAGAAACTAGTCTGTGGGTGGAAACAGGCATTCTCATATAAAGGAATTTCGAAAGGAGCCAGGAATCTGCACCCGTTTTTTTTTTTTTTTTTTTTTTTTTTTTTGCATTCAAACAGACTTCTCTAGTATTGCAAAACTAATGAAGAGAGATAAGAGATTTGATTAAAAGTGTTCTTCCTTCTGGTCTGAAAAAGACAAGCAGGTGCCAGGACAGGTGAGAGGGGGTAGAGCATGGAGTGAGCTCACAGTGTTCTGCTCTTGTGGACCTTTTGCTCCTCAGAAGTTGTTCGAATTTCCATTTTTTTTCTCTAGGCTTTTTATTTCGGAAGATATTAAACTTACAAAGAAGGTCTAAGAGTAGTACAAGGAACACCTGATGTCCTTTGGCCAGACCTCACCATTGCTAGCATTTTGTCACATTTATCTTGTCTCTCTCTACGGAAACTTCTTATCTCCCTGAACCATTTGAGAAACACTAAACATGCTCTCTAAATACATCAGCATGTCTCTCTTTAGACATTCTCCTGTGTAACCACAATATCCTTCTAGCACTGGGGAAAATTAAGTCAATATAATACTTTTATCTACAATCCTTATTCATATTTGCCTGCTGGTCCCAAGGATGTTCTTGTAGCAGGGCCAAATCCTGCTCGCTGCCTGTTCTCATGAATAAAGTTTTATTGGAACACAGCCACACTCATTCATTTATACATGGTCTGGGGCTGCTTTTGCATTACAGCTGCAGATATGAGTGGTTGGGAAGGAAAAATGTCTTGTGAGATCTCCAATGTTTTGCCACCTGCCCTTTTAAGAAAAACTTTGGTATCTTGTCTATTACC
Source organism: Spermophilus citellus (assembly GCF_964194105.1). Taxonomy (NCBI): domain Eukaryota; kingdom Metazoa; phylum Chordata; class Mammalia; order Rodentia; family Sciuridae; genus Spermophilus; species Spermophilus citellus. The sequence continues at coordinate 205,323,674 of NC_138183.1, read as the reverse complement.
ATTGTGTCATCCTGGAGCCAAACAAGAGTCATATTTTTGCCTAGGTTTCAGATTTTTAAATATGAATAATACATGATCCCTAACTTATGCACATTCTTTATACACAAATGACAGTGGTCTCCCTAGTCTTTTGCTTCTAAGAATTTTTGCTGTACTCACTTCCTCTGCATCTCCCATCAGTTCCTGTAAATCCCTCCTCTGTGGAGCTGTTTGATGTAGTGACATAGAATGTGCATACCCCATGTCTTTATTCCTGTGATTTCCTTTGCCTGAAACACCTCTTTGCCCTGTCTTGGACATTCAATGCAAGTATCACCTCCAGGAAATCTCCTGCACTTTTTTAACCACCCATTCCCAAGTCTCTTTTACCTACCATCTCGTTGTCCAGGCTTCTAAAACCCACTGGATTTTCTGATGTTGAACTCATACACTAATGTATTGATTTATCTTCTGTCAGTCTCACCACTGTTTTGTGGGGGCTTGGAGGGCAGAGACCAGATCTCATTCATCTACCTTATATCTAACATTAGGTTCCGAAGTGCTCAGTAATCATTTATTGGATGAATGGATGGATTCCTCTGTGGCTCAAGAGCTTTTCTCCTATTCCAGGCCCACCTTAGGGATCTCCAGCTTTTCTTCCTCCTGTTCCTAAAATTGACATACTTAGTCTCACAGTTGACAACTTGCATGTGGCCTTGGATCAATCCAATGTAGGGATCGAAGTAACCAGTAAGGGAGGAGAGCAAGAAGGACAATGGGACTGCAGTGTCCTTCCTCTCCACCTGGCCTCCCCAGCAGGAGTCCCATTTCAACCTTCCACCACTTCATTCCTGACTATGGTAGTCATTGGCAGTAGCTTAGAGTTGGGTACTTTGGCCACAACTGTGTGGCAGGTAGCAGTGAACGTTGAGTGTGCTGAGCATCATCTCAACTTCATCCTCATAGACACCTGAAAAGAGGGCACCACCCTCTTTGCTCCAGACCAGGAAACTGAGGTTCAAGGAAATAGATTTCATGGTTAGGAAGTATCAGGGCTGGTGTACAGACTTGGAGCTGTGGGATTCCAAAGCCTCTCTCCCTGTCCCCTGCAGTGTACCTTTCCCTTAAAAGGCACCTCAATTTAACCTCTGAAGGAACTTTTTGTCTCATGCATTGCTGGAGAAGGGGTTAGGATCTGGTTCAGGGCTGTCTAATAGAGGGAGCATTCTGTGACAAGCTAAATGTCCTGGACTTGTTTCTGTTTCAGTACGTACTCAGAGCACAGGCCACTTATGAACCCATAAAATGTGGCTATTGTGACTTATTTAATTTTAATTAACAGATTTAATCCAAATAGCCACATGTGGTTAGTGCCCACGTCAGTGCAGACTAGAGTCAGTGTTGGCCAAGTTCATCCTGGGTAAATGTGCAGTGTGGGTTGGGTTAGCACAGTTTTCACAGAAGAATTGGCATCAAATTCCAAGCAACCTGATTAGCAACCAATTTGTCCTGGAATTGGGGACTGTATTGCATCACTGCGATGAGCATTGCTGACAGCTTTCAGGCTTGCATTTGAGGCCACTGGCTCTTCCAGACTCCCAAACAAGGCAGAGGGACTCTGGAAGGCCTTGGAGAGGAAAGGAGACGTGGAAGGGAAGACCCAAGGGACCTCTGATGGTGGAGCTATTAGATATTTACTCTAGTTACACTTCTCTGGGCGCTTGCCCATGATCCTTCTGGGGATGTGGGATTGCAGGGCTGAACTTGGCTTCTCAGCTAGAGTTGCTGCTGGAGTGTAGGCTCCCAGGAAAATGCCTGCTCTCCTGGGATGTGGTGTGGGCTGTTCAGCTGGAGGCAATAGGCAAAGTGGTTACAAACCAGGGATTTGAGACTGCACATGCTGGTGTTAAAGCTTGCGAGCTCAGTGGCCTTGGGCATGTTTCTTCACCTCTCTGTGTTCAAGTTTCTCCAACCATATCATGGGGTTAACTTCAGAAACCCATATCCTCATTAGGTTCTCGAGGGAGTTAAACAAGCGAACACATATTAAGTATGTGCCTCACTAGCACTGAGCAGCCAGTGATCCTTGTGGTTTTAGGGCGCTGGTACAAGACTGTGATGCCACAGTTTCTGATCAGCACAGCCCTTAAGCTTCTGCTCTTGGCTTTTTTTTTTCTTTCTCTATTTCTTTTTCCTCTTCTTCTTCTTTTTCCCCTTACCATCAGTTTCTGCCTTTCAGAACTCAAAATTTTACTTTTGGGAGCTTTGCAAAAATTTGCTCCCAAATCCTGGGAAAGGATGTCTGTTTTCTCTTCTCATCTCCCTCTCTCTGGATATTTATAGTTCTGGATCGAAAAGAGCTGCTTTGATTTCTCAGAATAGTTTCCACAAAAGTGTGGTGTTGGGCGGGCAGGGCAGGGTGGAAAGAGTGTTAGACTTGGCATTGGAAGGCCTGGGTGTGAATTCTGCTTGCCAGCATTGTGACCTCCAGCCCCAGGCCCATGCCAGGGAAACCCCTGTGCCTCAGTTTCCTCATGTGTGTGGGGGGGGATGGAGCATAGTCAGATGACATGATGCAGTGACCCCTCTGCACAGAGAAGACACAAATACCAGTTACAGCTGAGCATTTAAATCTTTCTCCAACTTTGCGATGTTCAAACTCACAAGTTGAAAGCTACTTGGGGCCCTTCCTGGTTGGATTTGAGGCTGGCAGCTGTCTGGAAGCAGTCTTCAGAGCTCTGCAGTTAAGGCAGCTGACTCTGTCTTCCTAGCTCTCCGATGTTTTGCTGCCAAGGGTAGACTACTGGAGCAAAGCTTACGAAAAGAACAAACTGCAAGCTGAGCTTAAGTTTGCCCTGTGGGCATCACACCAGGAGAATTGTTCCCCAGAGGCAGGGGGGTGCTAGGTGAAGCACTGACTTGAGAAGAATAGCTTGACCTCGATGGTTAGTGGGGCAGGTCCCCTGCCTGTGGCTCTCTGACTCCCTGAGGGCTCTGTGTAGGGTAAGGTGGGGGCCAACTCCTGGGCTGGGAGAATATTTCTTTCAGGGAAGGAGAAAACAGGGAAAAGTTAGCAAATTGTAGGAGACACATAGAGAGTCCCTCCATCTCTGAACACGAGGACAGTTTGGGATACTGTGTGAAGTCCCAGGCAAGTGATGTGAAGGGAAAGCCTGGGCCTGCAAGAGATAGGCTCAAATTTACATTTTGTTATTTTCCAGCATATGACCTAGGATAAATGTCCTCTTATACCCTTGAGTTGCCCATTATTAAAATGGGGATTAAAGGTGAGGCATTTAATATTGGGAGAAATATATGCCAACCTTTTTCCCTGTGGCATTTTTAATAAAGGACACATTGTGTGCTCCTGTGATGACTTGCTTTGCTATTTGCAGAAGGTTTCATGGAGCCATCGCAGAGTTTTGGGACGGTGCTGTGCTGGGTTGGTGGGGGTGAAGGCTGGTTTGGTGGTGGTGACAGTGCTGGTATTTCTGGGTCAACTTGTGAAGCCCTCGATCCTGTGTACTGAAAGGCCCAGTATCTAGGGTGAGGGTATAGGTTGAACTGTGTCCTCAGAAAAACTTATGTTGGAGTCTTCACTCCCAGTACCTCAGAAGGTGACTTGACTTAGGGATAGAGACTTTCTAAAACTAATCAAGTTAAAATGAGGTCACTAGAGTGGGTCCTTATTTAGCAGGACCAGTCTCTATATGGATGGGAGAAATTGGGACACAAGGAGGGAAGACGAGGAGACCAGACACAAGGAGAGGACACCATGTACAAGCCTAGAGGGAGACCCTGGAAGGAGATCCTGCCCTCCCAGCCTCCAGGGGAACCGCTGCTGCCAGCTCAATGATTTTGGACGTATTGTCCTCTAGAACTGTGAGCAAATGCAGTCCTGTCATTTCAGGCACCCCACCTGTGGCAAATGAACATGGATAATGGTCCCACACCTTTAGTAAGAGAAAAGTGAAGAGGGTGGCCCTGGGGGCACTCAGATTCCCTGGCCACAGCCCTGCCCTGTCCTCAGTTCCTGTGTGGTCATGGGCAGGTCCCTTCATCCCTGAGAGCCACCACTTTCTCCTGGGGACACACAGGTACACTGATGCCTGCCCTCCTGTTCATTAGTGGTGAGGTGACACGGGAAAGTGGGTGGCAACTGCTGCTATCCATTCTCTTGTCCTGTTCTCAGCTCCCAGCTGGTGGGTTCTGCCCCTCAGCTGCCCACTCTCTTGATGCTGAGAGTCTCTGGCAGCAGCAGCACACCCACAATCCCGAGAAGGCTTGGGGGCAGATCTTTGGGCATGGTTCTGTGATAAAGCTGTTCTGGGAAAGCCTCCCTCTGGCCTGTGCTTTGGGATGAATTAATGAAGGAACCCATCTTTACCCGACACCTGATTTTTGCCTGCTCATGGAATCCTTACCCCAGTACTGTGAAGTTGGTGTTATTATGCCCATTGTGCAAACTGCGAAACTGAGCATTGGAAGGCACAAGGAACTTGCCCCAGGTCTCCTGGCTTAGCAGTGGTGATACAGGAATGTTGGTAAGTTGCGTGATCTCAGACCCCTGGTCTTCCCTACAACTTGGTGCTGCATTTGGAGAAGAAAGGTGGGTTTTCAGCTTCCAAACGTGGAGTTAACTGCATGTGGCTGTGGGCAGAGGTACAGAAAGGGCCTCTGCGGGGCTGCTGTTCAGAGTCCTCTATCACCTCCCCTTTTTCCCCTCCCTTCTCACCTCCATGAAAAAGGTGCCCAGCAGTTACGGAGGCTGCTGTTTCTTCATGGATTTTTAATAAAGATGATAAATGAATGAAGCATTGATAAGAAAAGGCAAATGGTATTTGGGTCATGCATTATTCTAGTAAAATGTATTTTTCACTGCAGGTCTTAAGTGACTTTTTCGTTAAAATGCCATCACAGAAGAAAAGGTTAAACAAAATGAGTTTTCCATGGCAGAAGCGTCAACCAAGGGGCCTCTCTGCAGGGTGAAACTCTGGGACAGCGGCCCTATATGCTTTGCCGACTCTGGGGTGGCAGAATTGTGTTCTGTTGTGCCAACAACGATTTTCTCCCAGCAAGAAGAGTGGCTCCCTGAGAAAGGCTGGCAGGAATCTCCCTGGAGGCCTGATGGGGCCTGAGGACCTAAGAGAGTGGTCCCTGCAGCACTATTAAGATGAGCAGGCACATGAGCCACCCACTCCCTGGCTGGCTGGGCCTCTGGTGTGGTGAGCTGCCTCTGTGTCCTGTGCCACTGCCGTGGGCCTGCAGCCAGAGGGGACTGGTCAGAGCTGTGTTGGGCAGAGCTTTTCACAGGCTTTCTGTTGGCTCTGAAGGAGGCTTCTCCCATGAGCAGGACCCCGAGAGCTTCCCTGGATCTGATGTTTGCAGGTCCTGGGCCTTAAAGACACTGGGTATCACCTGGTGAATCGCTTCTCATATTAAAGTTATTTTTTCCCTCCCTGAATCTTCTTCGAGCAAATGTCTTTTTTATGCTTTGGAAAGATCTGTCATAACCATTGTGTACATTGCACCCTGTCTTGTCCTGTTCCACTCCATATGTTGAACAGTCAAGAGGGTGTCCTTGGTGCTAGGTCCTATTCTAAGGTCTGAGGGCACAGAGATGATCACATCTCAGTCCCTGCTGTCCCCAAGCTCCCCTGTAAGATGGGAAATGAGCAGACAGTTCTAGTGTGAGGCCAGCAATGGATGGTGAGATGACCCCCACCCTGCGTATAAAAGCACCTTCAGAGTCAAGGGTTCTGGGTCCAAATGACACCAACCTTGGACACAATTTCTTTGTCCCTCTGGGTCCGAGATTCTGTAGAGTGTAGATGTAAAATAGCAAAATTAGATGTAAAATAGCAAAAATCGAGGGGAAGGGGAAGGCAGACGTGATTATTGGGCTGAATTTTCAAAGGCTGGACAGCCATTTGCTAGGCAAACATTAAATCTCTAGACCCACACTTAAGGTGGACTTGCTGGGTGCAGGGTCACATTCCTGGCATTCCATCCCCCTCAAGCCTTTGCTGCCCTCCTGGCGGCCTGTGTGGGAGATGCTCTGACCTGGCGCACCTCTGCACCTCTGTTTTCCAACCCTGGAAGCAGAAGCTCAAGTGATGCCGCTGAGGAGGTGCTGGGGCCGAGGTGCAAGCCTGGGCAGGCTGAGGCTCCCACACCCAGGCCCTGTGGCCTTGCCAGGAAAACATTCCAGACTTGGAGGTGAGAACGGTGCTGCTCTGGCCATGGGGCAGGATGTGGGGGCTGCAGCAACTTCCTCCTTGAGTGCAGATGTTAGTTTCCCCCTGAGGTACCTCTCGGAACCCTAGCTCTCAGCCATGATACCATGGAGAGGCAGGAACGGTGTATCTCCAGGGTGCTTTCCTGGCTAGGGAAGCTGTCAACTGAGAGCCTCACCCAGTCCTCAGGCTGCTGGGGCAGCAGCCAGGAAACTCTGAGCCCGGGCTGGACTTTCCATCCCCATGTCTGTGGAGATGGGTAGTGAACGCCCATGATTCCAAGTGTGAGGGACAGCCATTCCTGCTGCCACTTGCCCCAGGCCTGGGGCGCAGCCAGCCTCTACCTACGAGGAGAGCCCCGCCGCACCCTGTTTGACACCTTGGATGTATTGAGACACACAAGCTGGGGTACGGGCAGGCATCCAATAGTGTGACTTGAGCCATTTTTCTCTCTTATCTTTTTCTAGAGAAATGGAGTGTCCTATTACATCAGTTACAAGGTACTGCTTTTTCTCTATTTTACTATGCCACCAATTCTACTACTCAACATCGATTTAATAATACTTTTTCAGAGGGGAAAACTACCGTGATGGAAGTACATATCAATAGTAGGATTCATCTCAGAAACATTGCAGTGTGAAAAAGAAATGAGCATCTTGGAATCCAGGGGAGACGGTGTTTTCTAAACATCATGGCAGAGACAGGGCACCGTGTGGGGAGCTTGGTGGCACTGGCAGACCTGGAGAGGGCAGAGTGGTTGAGGTCCATGTCCACCCACCCTGCCGCCAGCTGACTTCCATTTCAATCATTCGGGCCCACTTTGGGGACAGTTCAAGCAGCTCAAAAACACTCATAGCTGAATTCTTCTTCAATTGAGTTGGACAAATAATCAGCTTCCACTTGAAGCTGGGGAACTGTTGGACTCAGTAGATTGACAAGTGCTGGCTGCGGTCACCAGGAATGTGGGCACGTCTTCTTGATGGTTGGTGGTCATGAGAGCCAGTCAGGTGGCATAAAAGTACCTTACCTTCAGAGCCAAGGATTCTGGGTCCAAATGACACCAACCTTGGACACAATTGCTTTGTCTCTCTGAGTCTAAGATTCCCCTTCTGTAGAGCCTAGATGTAAAATAGCAAAATTAGAAATTAACAGTTCCTGTGTGCTTAGCATATGCCACATATTGTCCTGTTTTTTTTACAAATAACTGTTGTTATCCTAGGAGGTAGATATTGTTATCTCCACTTTTCAGATGAGCAAAGAGAGGGACTGGACTTTTTCCTAAAGACATAGCTAGTAGGTGGCAGAGATAAGGGATGAAACCAGTCTCCCTAGTTATAGGGCCTGTTCTTTTCACAACAAAGTTACTGGGTTAACAGCAGTAATTGCTGCACTTAAAAAAAAATTCTAACAAAGGCCTGGGGGTGTGGAGGCCCTGGGTTCAATCCCCAGCACCACACATGCATACACACACACAAAAAAAAGGAAATCAAAACAAAACAACTAACATGAAAAATGAAATCTAACACAGAGCTCCAAAAATTAAACAGATTTTAAAATGGGGGTCTTTCTGGTTAGGGAAGGGAGAGGCTCAGATACTCTCCTGTGTGAAGGAGCCTGGAAGTACATCTGTGGCATCCTGAAGTTTCTTTCAAGAGCCTGAAAACAGCTGGACTGGACCATCTCCAAGGGCCATCCAGTGCTAGTGTCCTGGGACTGTGTGGGAAAATCACACAGCTTGCATCAGAGTCTCATTGAGTCCCATGGTCCTCCTGTGCAGACTGATGACACACACCTCTTCTATCTAATATCCTTGAAGTATTTGTCCAACATTTAATTTGTTGGGAATAGGGAGAAACATTTTCTGGTAATAAAATCTGTACACCTTTTTCTTTATGTTCTTTAGACTATAAAATGCACTGAACATAGCATCTGAAATTACTTGGGATTGTAGTTTTGCTGCATCTTTTTCTGTCATTCGTAACTGGATGGCATCAGCCACTCATGAACTAAAGAAAATGGTGGCTGGCACTGATACCTCAGAAGCATTTGCTGTGTGCACATAGTACTGTGTTCTGCTTGACCCCAGAATTTCAGCTGATGCTGCCAACTTCAAGGTGCTGGCAGCTGGCAGTAGGGTTGGTGAGGTGGTTGGCAGTTGCCTGGTACAGTCTCCACATGCAAACTGAGAAGATACTCAACAGAGGTGATAAGTTGGAGCCAGCTAGAAATTTCACATTTGTATTTACTTTACTCAAGGCCGCCATCTTGCACAGAAGTGAGATTGAATTATTTTTCACGAGTTATGTGTATTTCATAATTACCCATGAATGGAAGCCTAAGTTAACTGGTGCCATGTTGGGGACTTACTCCACAGACATTTTTGCAACCTCCGCAATGGCGCTCCAGGCAGACATGGTGATTGTCATACAGCCTACCCATGGCTGGGGTGCAGGGTGTGTGCTAAGAATTCTAGGGGTAAACTTCGTGTGAGTGGAATCCCCTATAATTTTATAACCTGCACACCCCTGATGGCTGACTCCCTAATTGAACATAGGAGTTTGACCTTCTCTACTGCACGGTTGTGAGAACCCTGGGATTATTTTGGTCCCCATCTCACTGTGCTTACTTGAGCAACTAATATCACTCCCTTCTCTGCCCAAGTTTCCTCCTTTGAACCTCAAGTTTTGTCCATGGAGCCTTCTTAGGTCCCACCAACTCTACCTGATGATTTTGCTGTATCGATGGACTTAGCACTCTGTTCATTTCGGTGTTGACTTGTGTTTGATCTAGGCTCTAGGGCTGTTGAAAAGACAGGGGATGCAAACCAGATTTATGTCCAGATAGTCCTGCATCACATTCTCACAGACCTCAGCCTCTTTCCCATAATATGCTGAAAATCTTTGGAGAAGAGTCCATCTCTTTGAGACAAGAGCCCTTGGTCCAGCCAGGCTGTTCCATCTGACCATGGAGCGTGTCTGAGGATGCCCGTGATCTGATAAGCCTCTGGCTGAGGGAGGTGTATCCTTGCAGGAAGACTTGCCCATTACTTTAATGTTCTGGTAATTCCATTAAGGAAATGAGGTAAATCTGGCAGGATGTGTACTTGGTGGGTGTGTTCATTTCCTAGGGCTGCTGTAATAAAGTACTGCAGAGTGGGTGACTTAAAACAGGAATTTATTCTTTCAGATTTCTGGAGTTTAGAGCTTGGAATCAAGGTGTCTACAGGGTATCCTCCCTCTGAAGACTCTAGGGAAGAATTCTTCCTTGCCTCTTCTGAGCTTTGGGTGGTTGCTGGCAATCCGTGGAGTTCCTTGACTGATAGATAGATCACTCCAATTGCTGCCTCTGTCTTTAGATGTCTTTCTGTATGTATCTTTGCATCTCTGTTTTCTCATCTTATAAGGTCATTGGTCATTGGAATAGCGCCCATTCTAATATGCCATGACCTCATCTTAACTAATCACATGTGCTAAGACCCTATTTTCAAATAAAGTCACATTCTGAAGTTCTGGGTGGACGTGACTTTTTTTTTTGATGGAGGGGGGGGGAATTATGCAACTCAGTGCAATGGGCCACATGGGCTCCTAGTGCACAGACCACCACTAGTGTAAGTCTCTTAGAACCTCTCATGGGTGTCACTAAAGGTATGTAATCTGGAATCTACTTCTTTACTCCCTTTAGATACTGGAGCTACTGAAATGGGTCTGGTTATTCATTAGCAAGTTCTTGTAGTGCCCTGAATTCCTCCAGAGCAAGAGGTGTGCCATGTGCCCTTTTGCATCTTCCTTGACCACATTGGACTTCTGTTCATTTATTCATCTGACAAATAGTTTTAAACCTTCTCTGTGCTGGGTATGTGCGACACCAGGAATGCTGTGTGAATGGGGGTGATGAAACTTTTGTTTCAGTGGCTGTCACAGACGCTGAAGCAGCAGACATATAGGTGTATAATGAAGCATCAGCCAGTGAGGAAAAGCCATGGGAGGTGGGGAAGCTCCTGCTTTATTTAGGGAAGGGAGGGAGCTCCTCACCTTGACCATGATCATTCAACTCCTGGCAGCAGGTTAGAGTCTGGACCAAAGGTTTCACAATTTAGCTCCCAGCTTCCGACCCAGACGTGAGACAACCAGACCTTACCTGTGCTGTGGGGATCCCTGTGCCTCTGACAGATGGCTAGGGTTGCTACTCTGTCCCAGATCCCGTCATCTTTAGCTGGTGCCAAGGCAGGATCAGTTCTGCACATGATTCAGACAGTGAAGATGATATTGTTAAGCCTTCTGAAGTCCAGAAGAGAAGCATGTGGGAAGCCATTCTGACACGTGATTGGGTGGCTCCCGTTAAGGGCCTGAGGCGCTTTGGCTGTGTCGGAGCTTTCCCGACCCCTTCCTGATGAGAGAGCCCATCCGTGTGGGGGTGTGCCTGACCACTGACCCCGGGGACCCAATAACTGACCCTGACCTTGGAGTGCAGCCCCCCCTCAACCTTCATTGGATGGAATTCTCCCCTGAATCTCTTGTTCCCTAATAAAGGGCTACTCCCAGGCGTGTTTGCTCTCTCTCTCTCCTGCTAGCCCTGAGTAATCCTCGCTGCCCTGCTGGGCGGCTAGAGGTGGGAACCAGAGAGGTGAGCCGTCTCGGACCTAGCAATATAAATAAGGTAACTGGTTTGTGTGTTTTATTTCGATCTCTTCTAACTAACTTTATGCCTAGAACCTCATTAATGAAACCACTGCGCAGGCCGCGTGGTAGAGAAGCACAGTAAGGAGGAAGGAAATTGACTCCCGATGACAGATCACCATGGCTGTGTGAACTTTTGCCAGTAATTTGACTTCCCTGAACTTCAGTCTCCCCTCTAGAACATCGGAGATAATACTGCTCGTGTCAGAGCTCTGTAGTGAAGATTTGGTGAAGTAAACCTGTCATGTAGCTCTCGCTCACAAAGATTAGCTTCCGAAATCTGTCTGGGCAAACAGCAGGTGCTCATTAAACTTTTGTGGATGAATGGGGCAAGAGTAGTGAACGGTGGCTTATTTTGAAGTGCCCAGTAGCACTGCTGGTTGGAGGATCTAGGGCAAGTGAGTTCTTTCCCCAGACCCACACCAAAAGTGTCCTCTCTCCTGTGCCGGCCTTGCCTTCTGTATTGGACTTGAAGTTTCCTGGGAGGGCTGGGAAAGGATTGCACCAAATGTCTTTGCCAGGCATGGATCTCAATCTGTTGGAAATTATAGGATTCAGGGAATTATTTCGCAGAGAATAACTCACTTTCCCCCAAACAAACTGAGCAGGATAAAGTCAAACCAGAACCCAGGAGGGTTTTGTCACTGGAGACTTATGCTGGATTGTGGTCTTAACTGCACTCATTGGGCACATGCTCACTCCTGGCTGATGCTCCCCTAGTCTGACTCTACCAAACACTGGGGCACTAGAGTGTGGATTCATCAGGGTTTGGGAAAGAGAAGACACTGACTCCCGCAAATCAGAGGAATATTCTTGAGGTAGGATTCATGAAAATAGAACCCCTGCAGAAGGGCCTGGGTTCTTGACAGCTTGATTGGCATGAATGGTAGTAGTGGGCAGAGTCTCCCTCTACCCTCCTGTGGCCAGCCAGGATTTCCATCCGGGGTCCTTAGTAGGATTGATCATCTTGAACCCTTATTGCAAATCCTGATAGCTCCAAGTTTCTTAGCTTCTTGGAATCTGCCTCCACACTTGTAGAATGGCAATAATGATGCATAGATTTGGTTGAGTATTGTTGGTAGGATTCAATGAGACCATTATTCCAAAATGTGTAGGAAGGTGTCTACAAGGGTAGGTCCAAGAATTGTTTCCTGACCAGCCTGATGCTCAGCACCAGCCTCTGCTGCCCTTCACCCTTTTTTATTGCTCCTTTTAGGGTCCTCATGCCCTTGCTGGGGACCATGGGTTTGGACACTGCAGGCCTCAAGTCTGGCTGTTCATTCCTTTCCATGAGATGTCTATGGAGAGATGGATGTGGATGAACCATGTGAGGGAATCAGCCCCACTTCCCCCCACACAGCAGAGACAGTGCCAGTTCCCAAGGCGTGTTCCCTGGAACACTGGTTCCCTGCCAGGCTCCACAGAATAGAGTGCTGTGGACAAATACATGTGAGCATCTTTTGGGGGAATGACCTAAATATAGTCATTTCTAACTATTTGTGAGTAATGGTTCCAAGGACCTTACTCTACTCCGCAAGGGTACCAAAGTCCAAGGATGCTCAAGTCCCTTATATAAAATGTCATCGTATTTGGATGTAACCCACGTGTATCCTCCCATGTACTCTAAATCATTTCTACATTACTTATAATACTTAATACAATATAAATGCTATGTAAATAGTTATTCTACTGTGTTATTTAGGGAATAGTGACAAGAAAAAGTGTGAACATATTCAATGAAGATGTCATTTTAAAAAATATTTTCAGTCCATGGTTGGTTGCAGACAGGGATGGGGAACCGCGGACATGGAGAGACAACATTCATTAACTATACTACAGACTCAAAGACTCTGGATAGTCAGAAATCCTGGTTGATGGCCAGGATGACTGTCCTAAATCAATGCAACTACAGACACTTCTCTTCCAACCCCTCCCCATCATTTCCCCCACTTAACCCCTGTTAACAGCCCCACATTATGTCTGTCACAGAAACCATCCTGGAAACACTCAGAGACACAGAGAACAGGCATCTTGAAGAACGTCTGTCCCCACTCACTGTGACCCCCATTTTTCTCTGCAGCCCCTCTCCACACAGTGACTGTGCTCCTTACAGCGGCTCCTCCTGCAGCAGAGGCTGAGCTGGGGTGAGGGGGAGCAAGCTGTCTGGGGAGATGGCTAAGGAGGGTGTGGGCAGCAGCGGGAGCTGTGGGGAGGCCACACCTGGAGGCGTTACTTTCACAGCAGGTGCGTGGGTGTTGGGTATCAGCCGTGCAGAGAGATGAACCTGAGCGGAGGTGGGAAGAAGCCTGGGTGTTAGCAGAGGGTGTTGTTGCCCGGAGCCCATGCTGCTCATCAGAAGATTGATTCCACTGGCCTGTAACCAGCAAATCCTTTTGTAGTTATGAAGTGCTGTGCGGGACCAGCGGTGCAGAGGGACAGCGGTAATCAATGTATAATTACGACGGCATCAGGCAGGCAGAGCTGGGGAGCAGCTCGGTCTTCTGCGGCAAATTCTCCAGTGCTCCCCGAGGGCTGTGCCCATGCATTTTCTAGGAGTTCAGTGGATTTCTGGGCCACATTTGCGGACTTGCAATCAGGGACATGCAGGCGGCCTTAGCAACCAGCAATGAGTGACTGGAGCTTAGCAGAAAGTGAAACTTAAAGCCTGCCTAGGATGCAGCAGGGACAACTAGCTGGTCAGCAATGTCTGCTAGGGTGAGGGACCCTGGGTGCTGGGGAGCTTGGTGTTCCGCAGTCCTCTCCCCATTTCTCTTTCTGCTATGGGCTTGCCCATGGGTCTCTCTCATTTCTCCTTTCAGTGAGTGACAAGGGCATCTTCCATCTTAAGCTGTTTCTCCTATCATGTCCATGGAGACAGGACCTCAATCTTGGATTCCCTCTGGCTTTTGGGATTCTGGGAGGGGCCCGCAGAAGGAAGAGCCAAAGGCCCTTGTCTCAGCTGCTCATTGACGAGGCAGGGGCTATGGAGGGGACTGGGAAGCACAGCCCTTCTGGATAGCAGTTTGGGTTCTCAATCAAGAAGGCAAAACATAATGGATGGGGCTGGCCTGAATCCTGGAGCATGCCAGAAAGTATGACCAGAACACCAGTGCCCAGCCCTGGAGTACGAGAAGACCCCTGTTTGGGGAGGGGAGAGTTGTGATTAAGAAAGGGGAGTGGGGCTGGGGTTATGGCTCAGCGGTAGAATGTTCGCCTTGCACATGCAAGGTCCTGGGTTCAATCCTCAGCACCACATAAAAATAAATAAATAAATACATAAAAGTTATTGTGTACAACTACAAAAAATAAATAAAAAAAGAAAGGGGAGGTAGGCTTTACTTTAGGATAGTTCTCTGCTTTGAGAGTATTTCAGAATTGCTAGGAGGCTGACTGAAATGTAGATGGCTCCGCCTCACACCCCAGCACTCCTGGTTCAGAAGGTGGGTGATGGGATCCAGAATTTGCATATCTCACAGGTCCCCAGGAGATTCTAATTCTGTTGGTTCCGGGTCAATAGCTTGAGAACTTGTGTTCAAGACTAAACTCAAGTAAGTAAACCCAGTAAGCAAAGCACAGAGCTCTGCCAGGGTTTGGAGCTCAGATACCCTGCAGCTGTCTGCAGGCCCCGCATGGGAAGCTGTGGCTCCTGACAATGGCTGACCTGCCTGGAGTGGCTCAGGAACATGAGGCGTCAGGACTGGCAGTGGACAGAGGCTTGGAACAAAGGGAGGCTGGACCTAGTGTGTATTAAGGAGGTCTCTGTCTTCCCTGAGAAAGGCCAACAGAGTTGCCCAGAAGCTAGAACACTGAAGCCAGCCTCTAGCCAGAGACATGTGAGGTTGAGTGAGGGGTCTCTGAGAATTGCTGTGCCTCAGCGGTGGCACATCCCTCCAGCATGTCCACAGTAATCCCTGCCTGTTGAATCCCTACATAGAGCCAGGCTGCACGCTGGGTGGAAGATGCTTTCCTATATTCAACCCTAACTATGAGGCTCACTGAGGCTAAGTAACCTGCCCAAGGTCTCATGGTCATGAGGAAGCTGGGTGGGGTCTGAGCACCATATTGTCCCAACATGCTGTTTGCATAAACTGAACTGCCATTTGTCACACCTGCTCCCTACCAGACCCTGTGCTGGGCACTGAGGATGCTGGATGGAGCAAACCCGGGCCAGCTTTCACAGAGTTGCTGTTCTTACTGAGAAGATGGAAACATCAACTTTAACATGCGAGGGTGCAGTTGTGAGTGCCCAAATGCATATGGGAGCTGAGGGGGGATCATTAACTTTCTCAGGGTCCTGGGCTCCTTTTCCACAGTCTGGGCCTGGCAGGTGAGAGGGTGGGTGACGACAGCTCTCACATGATGCAGCTCACTGCCCAGAAATTCGGGCTCCTGGAGAAGACAGGAGGCTCTGGGGCTATTGCTCCTTTGCCTTCTTTTTAGTGAATACACTTGTAAATTTGTAATTTTCCTTTTGTGAGATTCCCACCTAGGAAATGAGCAATCGTCCGGTGGCTCTCAGGGTTGGCCCTCACCAGCTTTTCCAAAATCTTCAGCCTGCTTTGTTCCCACCAGGGGAGTAAGCGGTGATGTCCACCTGGTGGAGGTCCCGGCACTTTTAATTCTGAGGAAGCTGAGCGAGGCCAGAGTTCTTGGAGATTTCCAGGCTTTGGGGATCTCTGTGTGCTCCATGACTTCACCGAGGACCTCAGGCCTTCGAAGTCCTGGTGGTGGAAGGAAAGGGGTGGGGGGTTGAAGAGGGTGGTCTTGAGTTCCACTTGTACATTTTTTTTCAGGATGGGGCAAAAAATGATGAAAGCAAAAAATCAGGTTTGGACCATGTCGAAATAGCAGCTTTATTTAGTTTACTTTTCCTTGGAGAGAAATGGAGTATTGAGCTGACCCACTAAGAAAAGGTTTGTTTTTCTTTATATAAATAAAATGAGCTCATTGTAGAGAATTTGGGATGTACTTTTGGTGTATTTCCTTTCAGATTTTTGTTAACTGGGGCGGGGGAGGTTGAGGGTATGATACAGAGTTGTTTTTATGTCTGTATTTGAATTATCCACTGAAATGTGACTGTTTCAGAGAAATGTTCCTTCTCCCCAGGAAAGGTTAGAGTCCTCCCTTCTATACCCTCGCTACTGGAGTTCTTACTCTCCATGGTGCTTATTGGGATAACAATTAAATCTCTATTAGGACAACTATTTGTTTATGTGCCTGACCTCACTAGACCTATGGAATTCAAGATGGCCCCATGTAGTTATTTAAATTAAGTAAAATTAAATCAAATAAAAAACTCAGCTCCTCTATGGCATGAGCTACATTTCAAGTGTTCTGTAGCCACAGGTGGTTTGTGGCTACCAACTGAGACAGTGCAGATCCCCTGCTCCCCTGGGGGCTCACAGCTGAGCAGTCCCCACCCCTGGTCTTGCCTGTTGGGTACCTTGGTTTGTGATGCCCTGTAAAGTGCTGGTCAATTCCATACTTCCTGGGTCTGCCACCAGGATCTTGCCTTTAACTTAAAGGAACAAAGCCTGCCCTTTCTGTGGCATCTGCCACTGTGTAATGGAGTCTTCTCCTTTTCTAGAAGGTTCCATCAGGATGACAGGAAGCTAGGCTTTTTGTGAAGTCAGATCAACCAGGAGAGGCCTTCGACTTTGTTTCCCCAGCACTCCATCCTCCCCTGCCCATTCTGCTTCAGGGCAGGCTGACAAGGGAAGTGCCTACAAGGATATTTGTGGAGGCCAGGTCTCCTACAGAGGGAGAAGGAGGAGAGGAAATGCTTGGGTTCAAACCGGCCACTAGACTTGCTAGAACTGTTCAAAGAAGGTGTTGCCTGGAAACCACCACCTGACATACATACCACCTGTACCATGCACAACATGGAACAGGCACAGGAGACAATGGGAGAGAGCTGAAGGCCAGAAAAGCCAGCCTGTGGCCACCAGACTGGGGGGTGGAGAAGTATGCAAGGGATAACGTAGCCTGAGCCAGTGTCAGTCTGGCTAAGGACTGGACCAAACATTCCATTTAGATGGAAATAGCTCCTTAATGAGGCTTGAGCATGAGGGACAGAATGGCTCCACATCGAGTGTTTGGCACTGATGCAGAAGAAGATGCCTAGAATGTGGATAGAGCCTTTTTAGGTCATCTGCTGACCTATCTTCCTATTCTATCAATTAATATTAGGTTTATAGCAAGTGACAGAAAACCTGGTATAATGGTAGCTTTAGCAAGACGGAGTGTGTTTCTCTCTCAGATTTAAGAAGTCCAGAGTTAAACTCTCTACAGGGGGTCTTCCTATTCCAGTATTCAGGGCCTGGGCTCTTTTTTAGTTTATTGACATCATCATGAACATAAGCCTTCCACATTGTGGTCCAAAATGGCTGCTTCCATTCCAGCCATTATGTGAGCATTCCAGCCAACTAAAAGAAAAAGGAGGAGGACACATCTCTTCTCTTTATGGGCAATTCCAGGAAATTACTTATATCCTCTTATATCCTGTTGTTAAGCATATAATCACAGGGCCACACCTAGTTTTAAGGAAGGCTGGGAATGGTAGCCCCCCAACCCCCACCCTGTAGCCATGTACTAATTTGGGTATTCTAAAGAGATATCTCTGCCAAGACATCAAATATAAAGTATAAATGTTCCTCCACTTAGGATGGAACCATGTCCCTATAAGCCCATCATAAGTTGATATATCATAAGTCAAAAATTCATTGAATACACCTAGCCTATCAAAGATCATAGCTTAGCCTAGTCTACTTTAAATGTGCTTTGAAAAGTTAACATTAGCTTAACATTAGTTGGGTATAATCATCTAGCACTTCTATAATAAAATGGTGAATATCTCTTGTAATTTATTGAATATTGTACTGAAGTTGAAAATTAGAATAGTTATTTTATATCATTAACCTGAAAAAAATCAAAATTCAAAATTCGGAGAAGAGTTTCTACTGAATGCATATCAATTTTGCACCATGGTAAAGTTGAACAATCCTGTCAAACCATGGTAAGCTGGGGACCATCTGTCCATTGATACAAATGAGAGTGTAGATGAGGCATCCACTGTCCATCAGGGAAACACCTGACATGATCAGCAGAGAAGATCTGTACTGGTGTTGGATCTGCAGTTAGCATAGTGATCTGTTCATTGACTTTACAGGCGCTGCCTTGGCTGGGAGACTTTTAGCATACAAAAGTGGAGTTGGTCCAGTGGGGAAAAGTGATAAATTGTCCACGTTTCCTCTTATGTGCCAGAGGCTGATTGCAATTCAGGACTTGTTTGGATGTGCAAAGTCATTATGATGGAGGTGAGTGAAGGTTGAGGCACATGGTAGGAGACCTCTAGGGGTTTCCCCCTGGTAAGGGGGAGGCTTTGACACAGGGGCCCCAGAAGATGCTGGTGTCAGAGGGAGCAGAGGGTAGGGACCAGAGGGTTAGCTGAGACCAGTGTTGAATGGAATAGTTTGTTTTGGGGTGTCTTCTCAAAAGAGTGGGAGAAGGCCTTCCTTGTGGCCTGGGATGACAGTGACCATCCCCACCTCAGACTCCTGCCTCCGCAGTCTCCCTAGGACGTGCAATGCGGTGCAGAGAGCTAAGAACAAGGCTGGATGGAAATGGCAGTCTGTGCTCTCTTGGGCAGCTGGGCTGTTAAGATCTTTGGAGCTACAGATTGTAGCCAGTGGTTTATTTGTGTAACCACTGGCTGCTCACAGTGACCCAGGGATTAGAAATGAGGGTACTTTTAGAGGATCTGGGAAGTGAGAAATGGAAAAGGTCTGTCCTGGTACCTCAGCCCCAGCCCCCCGAGGCAGGGCTGTCCTGGAAACCCCAAGCCCTTCCCAGTGAAGGCGTGTGGAACTCAGAGTCAGAAGCCAGACCTGGAGCCCCACCTTGGTCTCCTCAGTGAGACTCTTGCCAAGGAGAGGGAGAAGCATGTGAACAAACCTGCACGTGTTGAACGAATGGGAGGAATGGAAGGCAGAGCGTGCGGGAAAGAATGGGGGGCTGCGAGGGCCATGGTGGGGCCTTGAATACCTGCCAAGGAGTCCAGACTTCTCAGGAGGGCAAAGCGAGCCTCCGTTGAACAGATTTTAGGCGGGAAGGTGTGTTAATCGGTTTTCTGTCACTATAATGAAATACCTGACATGGAGTAAATATGGAGTAAAGAGAGGTTCATTTTGGCTCACAGTTTCGCAGATTCAGGTCCAAGACCAGGCAGCCCCACTGCTTTTGGTCTTTTGAGGGTGGGTTATGGCCATGGCAGGAGCATGTGGCAGAGTGAGCAGTCACATTTTAAGCCAGAAACAAGGGGGGCAGGGCGGGAGACAGGTGGGGTCTCACAATCCCCATAAAGGGCACACCTCTAATGAGACTGGGCAGGGGCATATGAAGGGATAGGGTCAGAACTGTGTTCATACTGCCTGCTCTGGTAGCAATGTGGAGGATGGGCTAGAAGGGGGATGTTTGTATTCAGGGAGGCCAGTCAGGACCCTAAGAATCAAGGTCCAACGGGGGCTTGCTTGGACAGGTCAGTTCTTGTGTAGAACAGGTGTGTCTTAATTCTCATGCTTTCCAAATGGGTATTGGAGAGGGACTTTCCTGCAGCTGGGGATGACAGAGGTGCCTGCCTTCATTTGTGGAGAGGAAGGCACGCCTGGCAACTTCAGGACCTGAGCCCTGGGCACTGCCCGAGGCTGCAAAAGAGCCCTGGGCCTTCAGACTGAGTAATCCCCGCTGAGAAGAGCCACTCTGAGTGCCCTGTCCCCTGGGCCTCATTATCTGCAACCAACTTGGACTATGCTTTGCATTACTCACTGTCCAGGGGCCTGGCCTGACCTAAGTTGCACAAAGTAGGCCAGGAGATCCTCTGTCCCCCAGCACCCCAAATGCAGCTGCAGGAAAGACGGCTTACCAGAACCAGGAGGGTAAAAGGGCCTGGGCCTGCCCATCAGAAGGCAAAGGCACTTATACATTAGGACCTTGTTCCAGCAGCAGTGCCATATAGTGTCTCCTACTCTGTGGAGGCACAGGACTGTGTATTTCCTGTACATTTCTCCTTGAATCCTCATAACAGCTCTTCATTATAGATATTGTCATTCTCATTTTTCATACTAATCAGTTTAAAAGTGGAGGCCAGGATGTCTTTGGGTTTGAAAATGTCTAGTCAGGTGGTCTGTCTCCCAGGGAGGCATCAGATGAAAAATGATGAGAGAGAAAATAAAGACTTCCTGTTCACTCATCCACCTACCTGTCTGTTCATCCATCCATCCATCCATCCATCCATCCATCCATCCATCCACTCACTATCTGTTCATCGGACCTAGACTTTCTGTATGCCTGCTCTGTGCTAGGCCTTCCCAGGAATTTATCAGTTAGAAGGATAGGGACCCCAGAAGAAATCATTAACATTCAGAGTCTCTGTTGTAGCAGATACCATCTCTGTTGGGGAACAGATGGTGTGTTTGTGTGGTAGAGGTCAGAGTATGGGGGAGGGGGCAGTAGATAATGCCAGGCAGGATCGCTCGCTGGTGCTAGGTTGTAAAAATCCTTGAAGACTAAGTCAAGATATGGGGCTCATTCAGTGGTGGCGGGAGGCCGTCATGCCTTCTACGTCATCACAGTGGCAGATTTTGACTTGCGCTGGCCAACTATGGTGAGAGGGTTGTAGGTTCTGAGATGATGGGTGTGGGGGGCGGGGGGTAAGCAAGCCTCACTGAGAGTGTGGGTAAGGGGTGCTTCCACAGGGCCTAGGAGCTGGATGGGGGATGGTTGGGACAGAAAGTGGAAGGCAGATTCAGGAAAATGAAGAGCCAGAAGCACTGGGACCCGACACTTGCAGGAGTGAGAGACGGAGTCTGGGTACCTCAGGTCCTGGCTGGGTCCCAGTGGCTGGAGGTGGAGCTGGTGTTTGCCAAAGCAGATGAGTGTGGCCAGCCACCTCCCTGTGCACCTCATCTTCCAAATATTGAATGGTTCAAGGGTAGGTCAAGAAATTGGCTTGCTTTGTTTTTTAAGCCTTCTCAGGGGTGTAGGCCAGATGCCTAGGAAGCCAGCTATACTGGCAGTTTAGCTGAGGAGCTTGGGGAAAGGGGACTCAGTCCTGCTTGTTTGTCAATGTTCTGTGGCTGGGGCCTTCTTGGGTGTCCTGGCTACCAGAGAAGTTAGCACTGTGCTTTCCTGGGTTGCCATGATGTGCTTACAGTCCAGGTGATACTCTGCATGGAAGTGCTTGTCATTTTGATGCACACGAAATGACCACATCCCTTCTGAGATCTGAACTCTCCCTTGGGCACTGCATCTCTGCAGGCAGCTCAGGGCAATGCATAATTTCAAATGCCACCCCCCAGGCAGCCCCTCTCTGGCTTTTGTCCCTTCCCTGGCTTGACTGTCCGTTGAAGGAGGGACTGACCTTTACATATGCACTCTTGCTGCTAAAAGCTCTTTGGGTTGGAAAATGCTTCTTAGCAGACAGAGGCTGTTTAATCCTGGGGGGACTATGAGTTAGATGGGTGGAGGATCACCACCAACAAGGTGACTTCTTCTGAAGAGGTCATCCCTGATGAGCTGAGATTTAGAGTGTGGCATGGGCACACTGGGTGCACATGCATGTCTCTTTGTGGCCTGCGCACATGCCACATGTATGGTGACCAGCATATATTCACATGGCTGCACATATTCACATGTGGGCTGGAATTTCCATTAGGGAGCTGGGCTCCCTGTCAGCATCCCCAGAGACATGTGGGAAGGAACCCTTCTTCCCCAAGTCCCGACATGCTAACAGAATGTTTGCATTTTGTCCTTCCCTTTAGGCCACGGTTGGCTTCAGTTATTGCTTTTCCATCTGTTTGTTCTTTACCCTTTAAAGTTTCAGAAGAAACATTATGGGGTATTGGAAAAAGCATAAGCCTTGCAGTGGGATAAACCTGACTTTGACTCTTGGCTCCAGGGCCTGCCATTTGTGCGAGCTTGAGCAAGTCGCTCGAACTTTCCAAGGCCCATTTTTATCATGTGTAAAACGGGATGACAGTAATACTTTCCACATCACGTGGGTAAAAAGTAGTAAAGATAACACAACAATGGTGTGATTTGTACTCTGTAAGTATCCTTATAATTATTTGGGTAAGGTTTGGAAAAGCAGGATGGCATAGTAACTGAGAGCTTTGTCTCCGCAATCAGTCATAACAGGGATTTTAAACCAGTTTTGCCCTTTATGAGCTGTGAGACTGAGTGTGAGTTACTCAGCCTTTCTGAACCTCAGTTTCCTCATCTGTAATGTAAGCATAGTAACTGACTTCTATTGCTGCAAACCAGTGTGTCTGACTGAGGCAGAGATGGGTGCTTGAGGACAATGAAACTTCCTGTTTGGGTGTATGGCTCAGAATTCACCTGCCAGACAATTCTCTTGGATGCACACCTGCTGGAGAGCCATGAAACTAGATTGCTGCTTCTCCGAGAACAGGAGCCATGTCCATGTGGCCTCACACCGTACCTCCAAACCAAGCTGCTGGCACAGGCTGAGTGCTGAGTTTTTGGTGAAGAAGACAAATGCTTATATGATTTTATGCTTCCAAAGCACTTAGCATAGGACCTGGTATGGAATGAGCCCTTTATAGACATCAGAGTTTATTATTTGTATAGAGAAACTGCATCTCTTAAATATAAGGCAGCAGGATCAGCACATGTGACTCACAGAGCTGCAGGTGGGGGCTCCTCAGTTTCCATTGCAAGGAGACTGGTGTTCACTGAGGCTGCCTTGAGAGCCAGGCTGAAATCAGACCCTCCTGGTCAGAGGGAACCTGGCCTCCCATCCATGGGTCCCACTGTCTTGGGTCCTATCTGCCATCTGCTTCCTGCCTTTGGAGGAGTGCCAAAGCCAGAGTCTTTAGAGCTGATGAGGATCAGTCTGTGTTACGTTCACAGTCTGTCATGGCAGAGGACTGGGCTGGCTTTTTATTGTTCTAGACTTCCTGGCTTGGGCTTGGCATTTAGGAAGGGCCTTTCCTGTCTGAGGAAGAACAGGTACTACCAGGAGCCATGGGAGCCCAGAGCACCAGAGGAGGAAATGGAACAATGCTGACTTCCCCACCTGATGCCACGAGTTCGGCCAAGTTATGTCACCAAGCCACAGGGTGCAGGAGTCATTGATCTCATCTGGCTCCTCATTTTGCAGATGAAAAAGCTTGGGCCTAGGAATGGATGGGATGTGTTCCAGGACATCTGATGGCTTGGGGAAGGAGCAGAAGCTCTGGTGTGCTTGATGCTGAAGCCAGGTCCCACCCATTGTTCCATGCTCTGTCCCCTGCCCGGCGTCCCTGCCCCTGGCCTGTTGGGCTCCAGCCCATTTTCCCAGAGTGGGAAGGTTTCAGCAGCACTTGGTGAGTGATGCCCCGAGCAGAGGCCAGGCTCCCTGTGGGCGGCAATGACAACAGGAACAGGGTGTCAGAGAGGAACAGCTCTGACCTGAAACTAAGGGCAGGGTCAGCTCCCCAGTGCAGAGAAACCCAGAGTCCCCCTGGGTCCTTACCACAGCCCTATCACTTCAGCAGGCCAGGGAGGCTGGCACAGGGCTGGGGACTGAGGTGACTGATTAGAAGATTCCAGGTGCCGATGAGGCAAAGATGAAGAGCTCTGCTGCCAATCTCGCCTGCCCTCAAGGATCCCTTCAGAAGGGTCTGCACCCAACAACCTGCAGTCATTGGAGACCAGCCTGGTAAGACTGAAAAACTTCCTGAGACAGATGTTCTAGAAAGACCCAGAGTACAGTGGACAGAGCTCACTATACTGGCCTAAAGGGTAGAGGCAGGATGACCAGCAAGCCAGCTCCTCCTTAATACCAGTCACTAATATTGACCAAGCACTAGACCTGCCTGCCTAACTATGTTCCAGACTCTGATGCACATGGTACTCTGGCACCTAGTGAGGAGGGGCGTGTCCACCCACCTTCCTGTTGGTGGGAGAATGTGGGCTCAGAGCTGCAAAGAGCTTGGTCAAGGTCACAAGACTAGATAATAGTGGAGGTAGGGTTTAACCCAAGCTGCTTCACCCCAGAGGCTGTCCTCTTAACCTCCACTCTGCATTCTTGTCTCAAAACCCAGGATTTTTTTTTTTTTTTTTTTTTTTGAGTTTGGCTTGGTTGTTTTCTGGAACGAGGTTGTGGTAGGAATGTGGAAATCAAGAAGCATGTGGCTGTTTCTTTATTCATTCCAATTCATCAAAGAAATGTGTGGGCCAGCACGGTTCGCCCTTTGCTGCATTGACTAGGATGCAGTCCCTGCCCACACAAAGCTCACAGAATCAGGGGAAGACGGATACGTAAAGAAACATGCAGACATCATGGAAGTAGGAGAGCTCTGGAGAGGAGGCCCGGGTTGCTATGGTAGCGCAGAGGAGGCCCATGGCTTGCTCTATTTGTATGGGGAGAGGCCAGGGGGAAGGTTCTAAGGTTTGTGGTATAGGTGGAGGATGTATGGGAGGAGGGGAGGCTTGCAGACAGGGAGACCCTGGAAGAGGGCAGGTGAGACGTGCTGCAGGTAGAACTGGCTCAACAGTGGTGGGGTGTGACAGGTCTTGGTGGCCAATTAAGCATGGGAGGATGAGAGGAGGAGGAATTGCAGGGGATTCTGGGTCCAAAGCATGTGTAGAAATAAAGGCAATTATTTGGACAGTGGAAGGCTGCCCTGTTAGGTGAGGGAGGTTGAACGATCTTGTAGGTACAGAGCATAATGGTGGGAAACATCGGTAAGTCACCGTGGCATCTCCATTAATCTCTGCTGGTTGGGGGATGCTGCGGTTTTAGGATGAGCAGAAAGCACGTTGTTTGCCATTTTACCAGGAGAAAGGGTGCATCTCATTAAATGATCCTGTTTCTGTTTTCCAAAGTAACATTGTGTAGATCTCTTTGCAAATCGGGTGCATTTTATGTGCTGGGAGGACTTTCTCTCCCATTTTCTGTGTCTAACAGCTCACTGTCTGAGTGGACCGCACGGCAGCCAGCAGCCTCTCCACCAGTGACACGTTTCTGTCTGGGCCCTGCAAGACCTGCTTGCTGACACTCATTTCCGTTGAATCTGATGTGTTGCCATGATCAGAGGGAGTCACGTAGAGATGACAGTGTCTCATTCAGCGCTTGTGGAGGGCACCTTTGTGAAGGGCACATGGGGCACTAGTGGCAGGAAAGTCACAGAACACCACGCTGAAATTGCAGAGCAGGCCAAAGGAAGTCCACAGAAGGTGAGAACAGGCTTCCATTTTTAGGCCACAGGGTGCTCTAATCACGGCAGCCCTTCAGCGCCATCTCAGACCGCTAATCTGATTGCGCGATTCTCAAGTTTCTGACCAAACTTGGTAATTAAAGGGGAACAGCAGTGACCGTTTCACCAAGCCCTCACCTTCAGCTCTGCGGGTGCTTCAGAACTCTCACAGCACAGGTGTGGACAAAAGACACCAAGCCACCCGGGGGCACGCTATTGTCCTAAGCACCAGGGGATGTAGGAGTCACAAGTTTCCATAGCAACAAGGAGGAGAAACAATTATCCCACACCTTCTGGAGCCCTTCACCAAGGTTACAAGAATATAGTCTAAGCCTTTGAGAAGATGACTTGCTAAGGAGACAGAACTCACTGTCTCTGTCTTGAAAATATTGACAAGGAGGTGAGAATTTTTAGAACCACAAAATAGTATTAGAATAATGGAATCCAATTCCTTCGGTTTTCAGAGAAGGAAACTGGGAGTCAGAGAGGATAAGCCCCTTATCCAAGGTGGCCCAGAGGGCCAGGGACTGGGCTGCAAGTGCCAGAGGGGCACCCTGCTCCCCTGTGTGGGCTCTCTGTCCTCCTCTCCTTCCCTTCTGTGGTTGGCACTGGGAACACAGGAGCCATTCCTCCAGGCCATATGTCACCTGTGTGTGCAATTTCCAGTTTGCCAGGGATGTCTATCGACTCCAGGAGACTCCGTTTTCCTGTGGTTGAATAACTGAATACATTCATTCAGTCGTTGAATGAGCGCCTGCCCTGCCAGAGAATGACAGCCATGGTCCTGCTTCTGGAAAGCCTGGAGCTGAGGGAACAGGGAGGCCCAGGGCCCTAGAACTTCATGGTGGGAGGGTGGGTGTCCCTGACTGTGAAGGAGCCCCAGGATCTCTGAGGGCTAGGGTGAGAGGCCTGGCAGTGCCATCCAGATGAGGACCATAGCTGTGGAGTGAAAGGTGGCCACAGCAGGAGTGAGGTAGGGAGTTGGGCATGCCTGGAAGGTGCCTGCCCTGGGCCAGGTGGCTGCTGTGCGGTGCCTCTTTGATCCCCCCACCCATGACCCAGGGAGCCCTCATTATTCCCCACTAGAGCTCCAGATGGTGAGCAGGTGCTCCAGGCACATATCCTGGAAGCAGGATCCCCTCTGATATGCCTGACGCTCCTCCATCTGTAGGGCAGAGCTGCTGACCAGGGCCCCAGGAGGACCATTGCAGGCACCAGGACTGTGGGGGTGTTGTCTCCAGCAATAAAATATTTATCTGAGTTGCTGTGAGTGGGAGGTGCTTGGGACAGGTTGGCCTCTCCCACCCGGCACCCCACTGCACACACACCTGGCAGAGCCCGTGTCCGCCCAGCAGATTGGCTAGAGCCCCTTGGGCAGCAATGAACATACAGCACAAAGAGAAGCCCTGCTCTTTGCCTGCCATGTGAAGGCTGGGAAGGACACCTTCCTCACCCGGTGGCTTTCCCAGCTCCAGCTGTGACCCCTTGCAGAGCTGACCCTGGGCTCAGAGACACAGTGAGTGGTTGGGGGTGTCAGATGGGGTCTGAGTTCTACTTCTGCCGCTTGCTTCCTGTGTAGCTTTGACTGGTCAAAGACACTCCTTGACCCTGAATTTCACAAAACAAGGTGAACAATAATTCCATGCAGTAGATGGGTGAAGATGAAGATCAGTAAAATTGGTGACACCTAGTAAATGCTCAATAATTGGGAATTCTCCTTGCTGTTGTTATTACATTAGTATCAGATGAAACTCAGCCTTGGAGCTGGGCTGGGCTCTACCTCATGCTTTGTTCTAGTGGCTGAGTCGTATTTCCCAATGTGCATGGTGCACAGATTCTTATAGCAAATTGACCTGTCAGATTTTTATGGCAGAGAATTCTGAACTTCATGGTCCTCAGAACACCTGCAGAGCTTGCTACCAATCTAGGTTTGGGGATTATGTTGCCTTCTATTCCCTCCCGGGCAATACTGACTCCTGGGTTTGGGGAGAGGTCCTGAACCTGCATTTTATTTAAAATGAGGTGGTTCCGTTGTAGGAATTCTAGAGGTTTCAGGAGCGCTGTTTTATATGCCATTTCCTCCAACCCTGGCGGGCTTGGGCGATGGCTCTCCTCCTGGGCTGGGCTATTTCTGTCTAATCACTGGGAGCTGGTGTCTTGAGTCAGGCTCCTTTCCCCTGGGCAGCCCTGGAGACACGCGGACAAATCTTTTCTATTCAGCTCCCTGTCTAGACACCAGGCAGATCTGAAACCTTTTTTCTTTTTATAAAATGCAATCGCCTGTCTCCTGGTGACCACATTTCCTAATTCTAAGAAACAGGGTGAAATAAAGACTTTTTTTTCTGACTTGTGATTTCATCTTAAAAATCTTACAAAGGCACAGTGTATTTGCCTTAAATATTGAAAGGACCCCTAGCAAACACAGGGGAGGGTAGTATAGTGGTTAAGATGTAGATTATGAGTCATAGCTCTGCCCCTTACTACCTATGTGTTCTTGGGCAAGTTATGTAACCTCTTTGTGCCTCAGTTTGCTCATTTTTGGGTTCAGACTAGAATTTTCATGTGGATTAGTGCAGTACATATTGGTAAGGCACTCACAATAATGCCTATCCCATAGTAAGTAGTATGTTTGAATTTTATGTAAAACATAAAGCAGATTCTCCTCATTTTAGAGAGTAAACTGGCTGCATATGGTGTCTGGGCAAACCCAGGGAGCCCTGTCATGGTCACACACATTTGAAGAACCTAATTAAATAAGAAGCGTTGGTGATGGTACGGACCGGCTTCAGCCAAGCCCCATCCTTTCCTGCCTTAAGATTCTGCCTTGAAGCACAGCTTTGGGACAGTCCAGTAATTGTTGTTTTTTCAAAGCAGGAACAAACAAGCAGAATAACAAAGGAAGAAGCCTGATCTGTGACGGCCACATGTGAAGCTGAATGTCACATCAGCTTGCTCTTCAAGGCCTTCTCTTTGGAACATCACTCTAGCTGTGATGTGAGTGGCGGGCGGGTACCAGGGGACTTTTCCCTTTGTTTCAGTTTTCATTTGCAAGATAGAGACTTGCTGAAGGTCTTGGCTGGTTTCTTCTTCTACCAAAGAGCTACAGAGGAAGAACCTGCTGTCCCAAAGGGACGAAGACTCCGAGGTCAGGCAGCAGTGTCTGATCAGATCCTCAGTGACGAGGAGACATGAGGGATGGGAGGCCCTTCTCTCTCCCCTGCTCCCCTTCCTCTGCCAGGCCAGATCCCACCTCACTGGAGAGGCAGGACAGCAACGTGGCTTAGCACTTGGCCTTGGGGCAGACAGACCTGGCTGACAGCCTTGCCCAGCACCCATTAGCTGTGTGATCTTGGGGACTTTGTGAATCAGCCCACTCCTCCTCTGTGAAATACAGATAATCATCATATCTGTGTTGCTGAGTATTGGATTGAGTTCAGCAGAGCAAGGGACTTAACGTGCCTGGAACTCAGAAACTGGAAGCTCTTGTTAGTAGGAATGCAGAGTGGTCTTTTCCACATGTCCGAGTCAGCCTAAGGCTCTTGACAATTTGGGTCTTTCCCTGTGTGGACTTCTTAAAAGTAGAGTCAGGAATAAAGGGAGAGAGGACAGAAATCAAAAGGTCAGCTTTCATAGCATAACCCATGACTGACTGTGTGTGTCTGGACGGGAAGCAGGTGGGGGGACAGGGACCTCCCTCCACAGGGTAAAGGCCTTTCTTCTGCTTCCCCACTCATCCTCTGAGGGCTCCACAGGCAGCTGCAGGAAGTGAGGGAACGGGCAGGGGAGCAGGTCTGAGTCTCAGGCTGTTGCCAGGTCCCAGGGAGCAGCACGGGGCTGGGTGTGCAGTGGTCCCCAGGGTACACGCAGAGGGAACGGGTGGGCCCAGCAGCAAATGCACTCCAGGGCAGAGTCAGAAGGCGGGTCTAGGTCACCATGATGGTGAGAAGGTCTGGGCGCATCTGCTAGCTGGCAGCACCAGTGTTTCCTGGAGGAAGTCACAGGATGCCAGGCAGGCGGGCAGAACTGGTGGGAAGCTGTGGGTCCTCAGCTCAGCGAGGGGCCATCTTCAGAAGGCCTGGTCCTGGAAGCTGGGACCAGTTACTGGACTAGGGCAGGACAGGACTCTGCTCCCAGGGCGGGAGCTGGCGTAAGCTTGGGAGGCCAAGCTTGGGGATGAGTCTGTGAGAACGGAAATCAGCCCTAGGAGGGTGGAAATTGGTCCCCAAGGACCAGAAAGGCAGCACAGGGAAAAAAAAATTGTAAGAGGGTGCATCTCTTGCTTTTCCCCTGCACCAAATAACTGCTTCCAATAATCTTTATACTACCTAGTAAAAAAGATTTGCATCACATGGAACTGATGAGTAAACTGAGGCTCATCTACACCAGCTGACTTGCCCAGAGCTCTCAGTGGCAAAAAAAGCTGCTCAGAATCTTGTGCTCTGACCCGTGGCACCAGAGGGCCCTGGTTTCTGGCTGACTGGTGATAAGAAGTGCTCACCAACAGCTTTTCTTGCTCCTTCTTTGGTATTATACTAAAAGCACTGCACTGTGGACTAAAAACCACCAAGACACTCTGTGGGACTTTGGAAGGATCCAATTTCAGAGCGATTGGAGCTCCTTGTTCAGTCTCCTCACTTTAAACCTAAGGAAATGGAGGTTCAGAGAGGTCGACAGCTTTGCCTGGCATCACTCAGCAAGAGAATAGTGGAGTCAGGGCCTGAACCAGGCCTGCTGGCTCCTGCCACTTGTCCTCACAGCATTGAACTGTTTTCTTCCCATGCTTAGAAGGCTATGTGCCACTGCTGCATAAGGAACATCAGCAGAATCAAATGTTTAAAGGCCACCAGTATATCTGGCAGGACAGGTGGCAAGAGTAATTTGTGTCTGCAGCTGCATTTGTAAACACAGCATGGAAAACATGTCAAGGAGCCAGGAAAGACTGTGCAGGTTGTCTGATAATTAGGATGAGGGAATGCTAGTGACAGGAAAGGGACAGGGAAGGAAGCGATGTCTCCAGGTCACACAGAATGGCCATAGGAATGGCGGTCCCATGTCTCTTGTGAGGACCGACCTGGGCCTTGGGGGACATATCTGTGGCTTTGGACACCACCCCAATTCATTTTGAGAGCAAGAATGTCACATCTCTGGTTGTAGCAGCAGCTCCCAGCACAGGGCCTGGCATGGAGTAAGTATTTAGCAACTGTTTGTTGATTGGCTGGCTGACTGAAAGATTGAAAACCAGTACTCATGATAAGGGTGAGAGCAAATGGCTGTTGGGTAGTTCTTTCTTCCTTTCCTAGTACACCTACCATGGTCAAACTCCCTGCTTTAGAGATACCATGGTCATTATCTGTCTCTTTGAACATGAGCTTCTCATGGGGACCAAATGGCCAAGGGCCTGGATGCTAGTCAGGTTGCCCAGTTCAAGTCTTGGCTTCATGCTTTCTATGTATGTGATCTTGGGCAAAATGCTTGACTTCTTCAAGCCTCAGTTTCCTTAACTGAGGGCAAAAGCTTGGGGGTGGGGAGAGATGTGGACTGGATGAGATGCCGCACAGAACTGGCACCTAATAAGGGCTCAGTCCATGTTAGGTCTCTCTGTTGACACTCCCCAAGGGGCCTGGGAGGGCCTGGTCCCTCCCTGCTCCATCTGCCAGGCAGGCATAAGCAAGCCGTGGCTGCATGCCCACGTTGCTTTTGTTTAGGAGCACAAAGGAGAGCAGGAGATAATGAGGCAGAGCGGAGAGGAGTCTGTTAGAAATGGCACCCGGAGGAATATGGGATCCACAGACGTGCGCCAGGGCGAGCCTGCGATTGGATAACATTTCCATTTTGTTTCCTTCATCCATAACTTAGTTATTTAAAGTGCAGGAAAAAAGCCAGAATATACTGTTGTTGTGCACAAATGAGGTTTATAAATAGCTGTTGTGGAGAGCAGTGACGTAGGAGGCAGGGTAGAGGGTGGGGTGCCCACGGTGAGCCTGACTCAGTACCGCGGAACCTGGCCCGTATGCATCTGGAGGTGTTCCATGCATCTGTCCCTGTGGGAACTCCGCCTTGCTCTGGGTGACATCTCAGGGAGACCTGCCTGAGATGGACAAAGAGCACTGTGGCCTTTGAACAGGCTTGGAGGGCAATGGCATCATTGCCTATGACAAAGATGGTGGGACCTGTAGTAGGGCAGACTGGGTTTGGGTCCTGACTTCATCCCTCACTGACTGTGTGACTGTAGGCAAGTTGGCTGGGCTCCCATTTTCCTGTGTAGCCTGCAGGAATGATGCATCAGTAATAGAGCTGCCTTCAGGATGAAGCAGTTAAAGCACTTGCCTCACCCCTGTGCAGATCCACAGGAGTTCACAGCCAACTTTGGCAAGACAGGCAGATATTTCTGAGGCCAGACAGCTGCAGTCTTTGCAGGAATCTGGAGATAACCTAAGGGCTGGAGAGTAATGGGCTGACAGAGGACCAGGAGGGAGTGTGCCCAAACCCAGTTTTGTCCTCTCAACAGGCCTCAAGTTTTGAGCTATCTGATTTTCTGAAGTTTGAGTCCAGTTATTATTACTGTTGTGATTATTTAATGCCCTCATGGCTGTCCAGTTAATTACTTGACATTTTGGTTTCCATCAGACAGGCAATGTCGCCTGTCTGCAAATGATCTCCCGGTGGGGTTCTTGCCTTGACCTTGCTGAGAGGGGAGGCTGAGGGATGTGGGAGCAACTCAGTCTTCCTGATGCTCCATTCTCATCATGCATCAGATCCTTATCCTGGAATGTAATGATGCCCTTGGCTTTGACTGAAGTCCAGCCTTTGAGTGGCTCAGAAGCCCCCTGTGCCTTCTGTAGGACCGCAGTCAGACACACTTTCCAAACTGTTCTTCAAGATGATCTGGCTCAGGCATTGACCAGCTGGGCCTTCCTCATGATTTCTAAGCATTCTCTTTGGATTGGAGTCTGCTATTTGGATTTCCATCTCAGCTTCATTTCTGTTTCACGAGCGTTGATCAAGCACCTTTTATGTGGCCATGGTTACGCTCTGAGTGGGAAAGACCAAGAAAAGGCATGGTGGAGTGACAAGGTCTAGGCCTCCGACTCCCCTGTGGTGAATGTCCCTCCACTGTCCAAAAAGACAGAAGCAACACCGTGTGTGTGTGTGTGTGTGTGTGTGTGTGTGCGTGTGCACACGCGCGTGTGTGTGTAAAGAGTTATGATAAGGACTTGGCTACTCAGTATGGAAGCTGAGGAGTCTGGGATCCACAGCTGGCAAGCTGGAGACCCGGAGGAACTTATGGTGTAGTTCCAGCCTAAGTCTGAAGGTTTGGGAACCAGGAGAGCTGATGTTGTGAGTTTCAGTCCAACAGCTGGCAGGTTGGAGACCCACGAAGAACCAAGGACTGATGTCCCAGCTCCAAGAGTCAGGCTGGAGGAGTTCCCTCTTATCACAATACGGTCAGACTTCTTGTTCTATTCAGACCTTTAACTGATT
Source organism: Spermophilus citellus (assembly GCF_964194105.1). Lineage (NCBI taxonomy): Eukaryota > Metazoa > Chordata > Mammalia > Rodentia > Sciuridae > Spermophilus > Spermophilus citellus. The sequence goes on along the minus strand of NC_138183.1, from coordinate 205,291,043 downwards.
AGATGAAGATCATCCACATTAGGAAAGACACTAAGCTGTACTTGGTCTATTGGGTCACATGTTGATCTCATCCAAAAACACATCCAGAATAACATTTGACCAAATATCTGGGCACCCCATAGCTCAGACAAGTTGATGTAAATTTATCACCCTGCTTGGTATCTGGTGACTGTGTCATTAGGTGTCTTGATGCAGCACAGGGAGAGGCACCAGTCTTAGTACCTCTTGCAAGCCTTCAAAAACATGTCTTGACCAAGACCCGCATCAGTCCAGCGGACCCCTCTTGGTAGCAGAAACATCAAAGCTTTACCCATCAGTTGGCCTGAAGTGACACTTGCTACTTCTGTTTCCCAACCCTATGGACTTATCAATGATTTTTTCTTGTGGTTTGTAGCAGCAACCTGGGAATTATCTTTGAACCCCCATACATTCCTCCCCACATCTCTTTTGCATCCAGGTCCTGTCAATTTCTTCTTGCTGAATGCCTCCTTCTCATAGCTATCATTTCTCTCTATATCTACTGCCCACAGGTAGGTCTCAGCTGCCATCATCTCCTGCTGCTTTCCTGTGTCCTCCTCACTGGGCTCCTTGTTATCAGTTTTGCCTGGCTATTCTGATGTCCTTCTCACCAGAGGGAGCTCTCTAAAGAGACCTGACCATGTCATCTCCAACTCATTCCCCCCCATCTACCCAGCAGAGTTTATAACATGATGTCCTGGGAAGATGGCGGCGAAGGGAGTGCATCACCCCAGTGCGCTGCGTCACTGTGCGGGAGAAAGACGAGGTGAAACAGCTGAAGGCTATCTTGTTGGGAATTTCCAGTGAAATTGAGTTGCTCCAGAATCTAGTGGACGGATTTCCATCATGCGAGGTTCGGCTGCGGGGGCTCGGACGTGGGCGATTTCTCCGTACGGAGGGTCGCGCCCCGCAGCTGGAGTCTGCGGCGCACGCTGGGAAGCGGCGAGGTGCCGGAGCAGGGGTGCAGCGATGCGGATTCTGGGGGCTCCTACCAGTGGTGCAATGGCCATGCTTAGTGCTGAGTTCCGGCTTTGAGACAGAGGAGAGAAGCGGTCCAGTTCGGTTCTCGACACCGGTCGGACCATGGAGGAGGACAGCAGCCGCCATCTTGGAGAGCTGATGTAATCATCCCTGTTTTCTACTGATCTCAGCTCATTCAGCTATGGAACAGGTAATTTCAGGCTGGTATTTGCCTGCGTCTCGCAGACAGATCACTCACGCTCAGGGCTGGAGAACCTGTGGAGAATACTCCTTGGGGCTTGCTCCTGGCAAGGTGTGCGCCGGGCTCTGAGCGGCCGGATTCTGGTTCCCCGGGCTGCTTTGGCCCAGGGCTGGGGAACCCGCGGGGGTCGCTCCTTGGAGCCTGCTCCTAGCGGAGCGTTGCCGGGATTGGAGAGGCCGGGTTCTGGCTCCCGAAGCTGCTTTGGCCCAGGGCTGGGGAACCTGCGGAGACTGCGTGTTGAGGCCAGCTCCAAGTGGAGCGTGCGCTGAGCTCGGGGCGGCTGTGTTCTGACTCCCGGAACAGTTTTGGCCCGGGGCTGGGGAGCCCGCGGGGACTGCGTCTTTGAGCCTGCTCCCAGCGGAGTGTGCATCCAGCTCTGAGAGCTTGGAGCGGCCCGGCTCTGGCTCCCGGAGTTGCTTTGGCCTGGGGCAGGGGAACCCGCGGGGGTCGCTTCTTGGAGCCTGCTCCTAGCGGAGTGTGAGCCAGGATCGGAGAGGCCGGGTTCTGGCTCCCGAAGCTGCTTTGGCCCAGGGTTGGGGAACCTGCGGTGACTGCTTCTCAGTCCGGGTCCTGCTGGGTGCTGTGGGGGCCAGGGGGGCAGAGTGGAGCTGCCGCCTGCACCCAGAGCAGGCCAAGTGACCCGCCGGCGTGGTATCACGACACCCCAACTGCAGCTGGGGCCGAAGAGAGTAGCCGCCCACGCCTAGAACAGGACCAGCGACCCGATGGAGTGGTAGCCAAGTCACCCCATTTGGAGTAGGGGCTGTGCAGAGCCGCCGTCTGAGCCTGCAAGGTAGGCAGACCTGCGATCCACTGGCAGGACAGGCCCGGTAGCCTGCCAGCGTGGTGGACACGTAGCACCGAGGCAGTCACGTCACACTGGTTGGAGTGGGGGTGGAGCAGAGCCGCCGCCCGTGTCCGGAAAAGGCCCAGCGACCCATTGGAGAGGCAGTCAGGTACCCCCATTGGGAGTGGGGGCTGAGCAGAACTGCCGCCCGAGCCCGCAAGGTAGGCAGACCTGCGACCCACCGGCGGAACAGGCCTAGAGGCCTGCCAGCGTGGTAGACACGTCACACCAATTGGAGTAGGGGCCGAGCAGAGCCGCCACCCACATCTGGATCAGGACCAACGACCCGAGGGCGTGGTAGTTATGTCACCACAATTGGAGTGCGGGCAGAGCAGAGCCGCCACCTGCGCCCGCAGGGTGGGCAGACCTGCGACTGACCAGAGTGGTAGACAGATCACCCTAATTAGAGGAGGAGCACAGCCACTACCCGCCCTGCAAGGGAGATTTTCCAACTATACAAGAGCAATATAAATAAATAGGGGGAAAATTTCAAAAACACAACAGTTTCACCAAGCAGAAAGAAACGCGAGCAGTATGAAAAGACAAGGAAAGAAAGGAACACAAGCAATGCAGGTCAACTCAACTTTAGAAGAGGTAATAGCTGCAACAGATGGAATGTCAGATAAAGAATTCAGGATATACATGCTTCAGATGATCTGGAGTCTCAAGGAAGACATGAGACAGCAAAATCAGACAATGAAAGATCACTTTGACAAGGAACTACATAAACAAATCCAGGAAGTAAAAGATCAATTACACAGGGAGAAAGAGGTAATAAAAAACAAACAAATAGAAATCCTAGAAATGCAGGAAGCAATAAACCAACTTAAAAACTCAATTGAGAATACTACCAGCAGAGTAGATAACTTAGAAGATAGAACATCAGACAATGAAGACAAAGTATTTCAACTTGAAAAGAACATAGACAGCTCAGCAAGACTGCTAAGAAACCATGAGCAGAACATCCAAGAAATATGGGATAACATTAAAAGACCAAACTTAAGAGTCATTGGGATACAGGAAGGCACAGAGCTCCAAACCAAAGGAATAAACAATCTATTCAATGAAATAATACGAGAAAACTTCCCAGACTTGAAGAATGAGACAGAATCCCAAATCCTAGAAGCCTATAGGATGCCGAATGTGCAAAATCATAAGAGATCCACACCTAGACACATTATAATGAAGATGCCCAACATACAGAATAAGGAGAGAATTTTAAAAGCTACAAGAGAAAGGAAGCAGATTACATTTAGGGGTAAACCAATCAGGATAACAGCTGATCTCTCAACACAGACTCTGAAAGCTAGAAGATCCTGGAATAACATATTTCAAACACTGAAAGAAAATGGGTTCCAACCAAGAATTGTGTATCCGGCGAAATTAAGCTTCAGGATGGAAGATGAAATTAAAACCTTCCACGATAAACAAAAGTTAAAAGAATTCGCAGCTAGAAAACCATCTCTTCAAAAAATCCTTGGCAAAACATTACAGGAAGAGCAAATGGAAAATAACAATGAAAACCAACAGTGGTAGGTAGGACAGTAAAGGGGGGAAAGTAATCAAAGAGGAAAACAAATCAGGTTTAGTAACATTAATAAACAAATATGGCTGGAAGAACAAACCATATCTCAATAATAACCCTAAATGTTAATGGCTTAAACTCACCAATTAAGAGACACAGGCTAGTTGAATGGATCACAAAACAAGACCCAACAATATGCTGCCTACAGGAGACGCATTTGATAGGAAAAGATATACATAGACTGAAGGTGAAAGGTTGGGAAAAATCATACCACTCACATGGACTGCGGAAACAAGCAGGAGTGTCCATACTCATATCAAATAAAATAGATTTCAAGCCAAAGTTAATCAAAAGGGATAAAGAGGGACACTGCATACTGCTCAAGGGAACCATACACCAACAAGACATAACAATCATAAATATATATGCCCCAAACAATGGTGCAGCTATGTTCGTCAAGCAAACTCTTCTCAAGTTCAAGAGTCTAATAGACCACCATACAATAATCATGGGAGACTTCAACACACCTCTCTCACCACTGGACAGATCTTCCAAACAAAAGTTGAATAAGGAAACTATAGAACTCAATAACACAATTAATAACCTAGACTTAATTGACATATATAGAATATACCACCCAACATCAAGCAGTTACACTTTTTTCTCAGCAGCACATGGATCCTTCTCAAAAATAGATCATATATTATGTCACAGGTCAACTCTTAGACAATATAAAGGAGTAGAGATAATACCATGCATCTTATCTGATCATAATGGAATGAAACTGAAAATGAACGATAAAAGAAGGAAGGAAAAATCATGCATCACTTGGAGAATGAACAATAGGTTACTGAATGATCAATGGGTTATAGAAGACATCAAGGAGGAAATTAAAAAATTCTTAGAGATAAATGAAAACACAGACACAACATATCGGAATCTATGGGACATATTGAAAGCAGTTCTAAGAGGAAAATTCATTGCTTGGAGTTCATTCCTTAAAAAAAGAAAAAACCAACAAATAAATGATCTCATATTCATCTCAAAATCCTTGAAAAAGAAGAGCAAAACAACAGCAAAAGAAGTAGAAGGCAAGAAATAATTAAAATCAGAGCTGAAATTAATGAAATTGAAACAAAATAAACAATTGAAAAAATTGACAAAACTAAAAGTTGGTTCTTTGAAAAAATAAATAAAATCGACAGACTCTTAGCCATGCTAATGAAGAGAAGAAGAGAGAGAACTCAAATTACTAGCATACAGGATGAAAAAGGCAATATCACAACAGACACTTCAGAAATACAGAAGATAATCAGAAATTATTTTGAAGCCTTATACTCCAATAAAATAGAAGATAGTGAAGGCATAGATAAATTTCTTAAGTCATATGATCTGCCCAGACTGAGTCAGGAGGATATAGACAACCTAAACAGACCAATAACAATAGAGGAAATAGAAGAAACCATCAAAAGACTACCAACTAAGAAAAGCCCAGGACCGGACGGGTATACAGCAGAGTTTTACAAAACCTTTAAAGAGGAACTAACACCAATACTTTTCAAGCTATTTCAGGAAATAGAAAAAGAGGGAGAACTTCCAAATACATTCTACGAGGCCAACATCACCCTGATGCCTAAACCAGACAAAGACACTTCAAAGAAAGAAAACTACAGACCAATATCTCTAATGAACCTAGATGCAAAAATCCTCAATAAAATTCTGGCGAATCGGATTCAAAAACATATCAAAAAAATTATACACCATGATCAAGTATGATTCATCCCTGGGATGCAAGGCTGGTTCAATATACGGAAATCAATAAATGTTATTCACCACATCAATAGGCTTAAAAATAAGAACCATATGATCATCTTGATAGATGCAGAAAAAGCATTTGACAAAGTACAGCATCCCTTTATGTTCAAAACTCTAGAAAAATTAGGGATAACAGGATCATACCTCAACATTGTAAAAGCAATCTATGATAAGCCACAGGCCAGCATCATTCTGAATGGAGAAAAATTGAAGGCATTCCCTCTAAGATCTGGTACAAGACAGGGATGCCCTCTCTCACCACTTCTGTTCAACATAGTCATCGAAACACTGGCCCGAGCAATTAGACAGACAAAAGAAATTAAAGGCATAAAAATAGGAAAAGAAGAACTTAAATTATCACTATTTGCAGATGACATGATTCTATACCTAGCAGACCCAAAAGGGTCTACAAAGAAACTATTAGAGCTAATAAATGAATTCAGCAAAGTGGCAGGATATAAAATCAACACGCATAAATCAAATGCATTCCTGTATATCAGCGACAAATCCTCTGAAACGGAAATGAGGACAACTACTCCATTCACAATACCCCCCCAAAAATAAAATACTTGGGAATCAACCTAACAAAAGAGGTGAAAGACTTATACAATGAAAACTACAGAACCCTAAAGAGAGATATAGAAGAAGACCTTAGAAGATGGAAAAATATACCCTGTTCATGGATAGGCAGAACTAACATCATCAAAATGGCGATATTACCAAAAGTTCTCTATAAGTTCAATGCAATGCCAATCAAAATCCCAACAGCATTTCTTATAGAAATAGATAAAACAATCATGAAATTCATATGGAATAATAAAAGACCCAGAATAGCAAAAACAATGCTAAGCAGGAAGTGTGAATCAGGCGGTATAGCGATACCAGACTTCAAACTATACTACAGAGCAATAGTAACAAAAACAGCATGGTACTGGTACCAAAACAGGCGGTTGGACCAATGGTACAGAATAGAGGACACAGTAACCAATCCACAAAACTACAATTATCTTATATTTGATAAAGGGACTAAAAGCATGCAATGGAGGAAGGATAGCATCTTCAACAAATGGTGCTGGGAAAACTGGAAATCCATTTGCATCAAAATGAAACTGAATCCCTTTCTCTCGCCTTGCACAAAAGTTAACTCAAAATGGATCAAGGAGCTTGATATTAAATCAGAGACACGGCGTCTGATAGAAGAAAAAGTTGGCTATGATCTACATACTGTGGGGTCGGGCTCCAAATTCCTCAATAGGACACCCATAGCGCAAGAATTAACAACTAGAATCAACAAATGGGACTTACTCAAACTAAAAAGTTTTTTCTCAGCAAAAGAAACAATAAGAGAGGTAAACAGGGAGCCTACATCCTGGGAACAAATATTTACTCCACACACTTCAGATAGAGCCCTAATATCCAGAGTATACAAAGAACTCAAAAAATTAGACAATAAGATAACAAATAACCCAATCAACAAATGGGCCAAGGACCTGAACAGACACTTCTCAGAGGAGGACATACAATCAATTAATAAGTACATGAAAAAATGCTCACCATCGCTAGCAGTCAGAGAAATGCAAATCAAAACCACCCTAAGATACCATCTCACTCCAGTAAGATTGGCAGCCATTATGAAGTCCAACAACAACAAGTGCTGGAGAGGATGCAGGGAAAAGGGTACACTTGTTCATTGTTGGTGGGACTGCAAATTGGTGCAGCCAATTTGGAAAGCAGTATGGAGATTTCTTGGAAAGCTGGGAATGGAACCACCATTTGACCCAGCTATTCCCCTTCTCGGTCTATTCCCTAAAGACCTAAAAAGAGCATGCTACAGGGACACTGCTACATCGATGTTCATAGCAGCACAATTCACAATAGCAAGATTGTGGAACCAACCTAGATGCCCTTCAATAGATGAATGGATAAAAAAAATGTGGCATTTATACACAATGGAGTATTACTCTGCATTAAAAAATGACAAAATCATAGAATTTGGAGGGAAATGGATGGCATTAGAGCAGATTATGCTAAGTGAAGCTAGCCAATCCTTAAAAAACAAATGCCAAATGACTGCTTTGATATAAGGGGAGTAACCAAGGACGGGGTATGGACGAAGAGCTTGAGAAGAAGATTAACATTAAACAGGGATCAGAGGTGGGAGGGAAAGGGAGTGAGAAGGGAAATCGCATGGAAATGGAAGGTGATCCTCAGGGTTTTACAAAATTACATATAAGAGCAAAGGAGGGGTAAGGGAAGAATAATACAAGTGGAAGAAATGATTTACAGTAGAGGGGGTAGAGAGAGAAATGGGGAGGGGAGGGGAGGGGAGGGGAGGGGGGATAGTAGAGAATAGGATAGACAGCAGAATACATCAGACACTAGAATGGCAATATGTAAATCAATGGAAGTGTAACTGATGTGATACAGTAATCTGTATACGGGGTAAAAATGGGAGTTCATAACCCACTTGAATCAAACTGTGAAATATGATATATTAAGAACTATGTAATGTTTTGAACGACCAACAATAAAAAAAAAAAAACATGATGTCCTAAGGGGCCAATTCAGCTCATGCTTAAAATAATCCAATGCCTTTTAACCAAAGGCTGTGCACCTTCTGATTTGCCACAGTCCACACTGCTCCACGTTGTCTTACACCTGCCCACTTCCTTCCATCATTTCTTATTTGTCTCTGATATCAGAGGTCCAAGACTTTAGCATAATATACAAATCCCTTCATAATGGGGCCCTGGTGGAACTTCCTGGATTTATTTTTAGTCCATTCAACCAAAGGACCCTGTACACTAACCTTCCCAGTCCTTACCATTTCCCAAACATGCAGTGTCCTTGGCATGTCCATTCTGGATCCATGCTGTTCAGTTTGCATGTGTGGCCCTTCTCCTTTGAGCCCCTGGACAATTCCTAAGTATCCTCTAGGACTCTATTCATATGCCAACTACTCCCTGTAGTCTATCCATCACATTCTCTAAGACTCAGTGTTTTGCTCTGTAAAATGAATAGAATTAGGGTCCCTACTGGATGGGATTGTGTGAGGATTAGATGAGACCAAGCCCATGCAAAGAGCTTAGCAGTGTCCATCATATCAGAAGTGCCCTGCGAATACCCAGCCACTTGCCTGTCCGTCTAGCATCCAGAGATGTTGGGGGTTTGGGTGGTGGTGGCAGGGGCTCTGCTGTCTGTCTTCAGCCGGGATGCCTGGATTTGACAGGCTCTTACTATTCTCAGTTAAAGAAAATAGAGGATAATTGGTGTACATTGAGTTGTAAATAGAAAGCAGCTCATTGATGCTTGGATTGACAGGGAGAAGTTGTTAGGCCTAAAGAGTTCTACTTAACAAAGCAAAACACAGAAAATGAAATGAAATCTGACTTTATAAATACATTTAGACTCATTTTTTAAAAAGTATATATATGTGTACTTATGTATATACTTGTAAATATATACTTTTATATATATACACACTTATGCATAGATGTATACTTATATATGTGTATATATATGCACTACATATTATACATATTATATATATATGTGTGTGCGTGTGTGTGTATATATATACACACACACACGCACACACATACATAATCATGAAATGTTTAAATATTGCATGGGCCATTGCTTACAGCCTGGCACCTCTCCTTGGCAAAACTTGCAGGCAAGGGCTCAGCTTCGCTTCATCTGCATACGGTTCTGTTGAATGAAACACTCACGGACATTTACTTAGGAGAAATCTGTCAATTGCAGAGCCACAGAGAAATAATTATTGCTCCTCTTTTGGTATTGGAATAAGTTGGCTGCATCTGATAAGAGACTCAGAAAGGCAAATAAGTATCTACAGGGGAAAAAAGAAGTCCCTGAATCCAGCAGCAGACCAATAGGTAATAGGTATTTTCATGTCTTCGGTTGAGAAATTCAGGCTCTGTGCCATATTTTCTTTCTCTTTATGCAGAGAAAAACTTTAGTGAAAGCAGATACCCCTTGGCTCCATGCTTCATCCAGAGCTGGGGCAGGGCGGGAGTGGGGGGCCCAAGATAATTAAGGCTTTTGGAAGGATCACAATGTAGTGAGTATAGGGCCAGAGGCAAAGTGTTCTTGGCTGAGAATACCAAGGTCATTGGCAACTTGGCCTGAAGAAGTACATTAATAAAAGGGAAATATAATTCCTGCATTGAATTCCAGCCTGGAGGAGGTGTCTGCATCAAATGAGCAGGGCTGCACTCCAGGTGAAACGCTGTCGCACACATTGGAGGACTTAGCCATCTCCATGTGCAGAATGTGATAAGCCACATTGCAGTTTGATGGACCTGTTGTGTTCCTGTGGGTGGGCTGTATTTCCCCATGACCCTGGATTTCAGGTTTGACCATGTGACTTCCTTTGGCCAAGGAGACATGAGGAGCCATGATAGATGTCACCTCCCATTGGAAGCTTTAAGAGCCAGTGTACTCAAAGGGCAACGTGTTCCCGCATCCCGCATCCCACTGTGGGGATGGTAATGATGGCAGGAGCAGGGTCCCAGGTTGATGCTTCTTGGATAGAGAAGGAGTGAGCAGTAAGCCTGAGTTGTGCAAGCCACTGATATTTTGGGTGATTTTATGACTCAGTACAGTGTCTCCTAAAAATATACTGTATGTTATGAGGTAGGTATTTATTACTTCCATGAATAACTCGATACATCCTGAGTTCTATGGCAGAAGGACAATGAGGGAAATTCCCATAAATGATACAAATGAACCAATAGCTGAGTTTATAAAGGACACTAAGACCCCATGAGTTCATTTGTAAGTCTTCAAATTTATGCATAAAGCTGGATGACAGCACTGTCACACGGACACTCCCTCGCTCACAGAAATGACCGACAAGACCAGTCCCATGGATTGTGAGAAATGTCGTGCTAGAAGCCACGTATTGCCTGCCCTCCCTTCAGCCAGACCCAGTTGCTTGCCCTTCTCTGACCAGATCTGCTCTTTATGGCTTTGTGCATGGCGATCCCCTGCCTAGAAGGCCGATGTTCTCCTCTCTCCCAGCATCGTGTCCCTTTGGTGAGTACTTAGCAGATTTAGTGCATTTGTCAACACTGTCTTTGGAGCCTTTCCCATACCTTCTCCCACTCCGGGCAGATGGGAATTTCTCCCACATCTTCCATTTGCCCGTTTGAAACCTCCGTCAGGATGTTCCAGGGTCATCTCAAATGGGAAATGTTCCACACCAAATCATCAGCTTTCCCCAAGCCTCTTCCCTTCTCTCCTTCCCCAGATCTGACCACCACCCACTTAGTTACCAAGTCTGTAGCATGAACTCCTGTTCCATCTCTCATTCCTTCCTGCCTCATTTCTTGTCCAACCCTACCTTGCTGATCTTACCACTAAAAAAAAAAAAAAAAAAAAAAAGATATTTTTACTCTTGTTATTACTGTTTCTGTTCAGGACCTAATTATCCGGCACTGTTTCTTTAAAAAAATTTTTTTGTTGTTGTTCTTTTTAGATGTACATCACAGTAGAGTGTGTTTTGACTTATTATATGTATGTGGAATATAACTTCCCGTTCTTGTGGTTGTACATGATGTGGAGTTTCATTGGTCGTGTATTCATATAAGAAAATAGGAAAGTTGTGTCTGATTCATTCTACTGTCTTTCCTATTCCCATCCTCACTCCCTTCCCTTTGTTTCCCTTTGTCTAGTCCAATGAACTTCTTTCTCCCCACTATTGTGTGGTAGCATCCATAGGTCAGAGAGAACATTTGGCCTTTGGTTTTTTGCGATTGGCTTATTTCACTTAGCATGGTAGTCTCCAGTTCCATCCACTTACCAGCAAATGCCATAATTTCATTCTTCTTTATGGCTGAGTGATATTACGTTGTGTATATGTACCACATTTTATTTATCCATTCATCTGTTGAAGGGCCCCTAGGTTGGTTCCATAACTTAGCTATTGTGAATTGAGCTGCTATAAACATTGATGTGGCTGCTTCACTGTAGTATGCTGATTTTAAATCCTTTGGGTATATATTGAGGAGTGGGATAAGTGGGTCAAATCGTGGTTTCATCCCAAGTTTTCTGAGGAGTCTCCATACTGCTTTCCATAGTTGTTGCACCAGTTTGCATCCCACCAACAATGTATGAGTGAACCTTTTCCCCACATTCTCCATATTTATTATTACTTGTATTCTTGATAATTGCCATTCTAACTGGAATAAGATTAAACCTCAGGGTAGTTTTAATTTGGATTGCTTTAATTGCTAGAGGTGTTGTCCAACACTGGTTTTATCTCACAGTCTTCTTAGTCATTGTGCTCTCTGCATCTCCTTCCTACCACTTAGAGTGTGGTAATTCTAAGGGAAAGACCTGCTAGAAACTTAAATTCAATTCCATTGCCTTGAAAAGCAGGCTGAAACCTGTTGGTGTGGTGTTGTGGGCCTTTGGAATCTCCTCCATTGAGGTCCTCCCCACCCCCACTTGCTTATACTTGAGCAGCACCAGGACAGACTCACACTCACACACACATAGGAATACACATGGACATATTCATATATCTCACACACACACACACACACACACACACACACACACACACACATATATATATATATGAACATATTCATATGCATTCATTTAGTTAGATTTTTCCCTGCTGTGACTTAAAGTCCCAACCAGAACAACATAGAAGAGGAAAAGTTTACTTGAGGGCTCACAGTTTCAGAGATCTTAGTACACAGAAGGTAGGCTCCATTCCTCGGGGCTCAAGATGAGGCACAACATCATGGAGAAAGAGTGTGGCAGAGGGAAGCAGCTCACATGATGATCAGGGAACAGAGGAGAGAGATAGGGAGAGGGAGAGAGAGAGATTCCACTCTCCAGATTCAAAATATATACCCCATAACCATGCCCCCAAGAGCCACTTCCTCCAGCCACACCCCACCCACCTCCAGTCACCCCCAGTTAATCCCATGAGGGATCAATCCACTGATTAGGTTAAGGCTAAAACCCAATAATTTCTCCTCCAAACCTTCTTGCATTGTCTCCCATGTGAGTTTTGGGGAGACACCACCTCTAAACCATAACCCATATATATGTGTGTGTGTGTGTGTGTGTGTGTGTGTGTGTGTAAGTGTGTGTACCTCCTTGCCCCTCTTTGGCTTTGCACGTTGTTTTCTCTGCAGCCTTCTCTGATGGTACTGGCTTTAACCTTTATGATCTGGATCAAGTTTCATATCCTCTGGGAAATCTCCTGGATCCCCTAGGCAGAATTTCTGTCTCCTCTCCTGGTGCTCCCCAGGGCTTGTTTATGTCTCCCTTAAAGCATTTCCACTCTCTATGCCAGCTACGACTGGAGATTGTCGCAGATAAATGTCATGAAAGCAGAGACTGTGTCTCCCTTATGTAAGTCTTCCCTTTGCTCAGAAGGCAATGGTGTGGAGCGGCTCTCCATAACGTGTGTTGATCCATTTTGTTGTAACAAGCAGCTCCACCCCAAATCAGTGACTTAGCATCAGAAACACTTATTTTTAGCTCATATGAACATTGGAGATCGGGTAAGCCACTTGTGGTTCCTACAGCTCTGGGAGGCTCTGCTCCATAGATCCTTGTTCTGTGGCACAGGCTAACAGATCAACCCCTATTTGGGATGTGCCATTTTCCTGGAAGAGAAAAAGTGGCAAGAGTCCCCCGAGCGGTGCCTCCTAAAGCCTCAGTTAGTGTGTCAATTTTGACGCGTTCTCCCAGAGGATGGAGGGAAACCATGAGGAATAGCCATGTAGACTGTTTTTATGGAGAAAGGGGGTACAGATAAATGGGGATTATAATGTACTGCAACGTAACATGTTTGATAAGTTAATTAGACTCATCCTAATGAAAAAGACCCTAGAGAACTCCTGGCACTGTTTCCTCATTTGTCGGGCATCTGTCAGTTTGGATCACCCAGCACCTGAGCCAACTCCTTATGTGTGGGAATTCCCTACTTTTTGGGTCTTGGTGGGAGCTGAGGTCATCTAGCATGGCTTCCTACTAGAGCAGGATTTTTAGTTGCACTTGGACCTAGGCCAGGTCTAGGACTTGGGCTCCACCTATCAGATGGACCTCTGAGGATTTGAATCAAGAGGAGGCATCTAGCACAGGCTAAGGTGCCAGGAACTTTGTGTTCTGGACCCCTGGTGGCTTCAGTGGAGTGGCAGCACCCAGTGTCTGAGTGTTGGCCATGCTCAGAAGGGGTCCTCTACTGAGGTAAGACTCGGGGTGATGGACGTGATGACCTTACTGAGAGCCTGGTTCCCTACCTTCCCGAGCCGCCCAATGTCCTTTTGTCATTTCCTTCTACCTATGGCAGCCAGTGCTATTGCTGTGGCTTGGAGACATGCATCCCAGGGTGTATGTCTCCTTTCCCAGGGACACAGGGCATACATAATGTCTTTCTGAGTGTTAGATTTGAAATCAGAATTCTTGGGTATAAAGACCTCCAGCTCCCTGCTACTTCCATACTTGGAGTAAGTTGCTTTACTTCTGTAATCCACAGTGTCCCCATTTGCTTCATGTGGTTGTATCAAGAGAGATAATACTCATGGAGGGGGGTGGTCAAGACATGGTAAGAAGGCTAAATGACTTTCCCAGGTGCATAATGTGTGCGGGTGACAGAAATGAGTCCAGAAGGGAGGCCTGCTGGTTCACAGATAGTTCTTGTGGATCTTCACTCAGATGGAATCTACCTTGTGGACATAAAAAAGGGGCCTGTGATAGGAAAGAACATATAAATTGCCATTCTCTTGGCAAGCAGTTTACAAAGGGGGTCCTCCGCTTGAATGGGTGGTGGATTGTGCTGCTGAGCCCCATCTTTTTAAAATTTTCCTCTCGTCTGCCTAATCTTGAGGACAAGGAAAGAAGCTAAAGGTGAGACAGCCCTATTGAGGTTCCAGAGTGAGCGTGAGGGTCATGAAATCCGACTCTGAGTAGTCTAGTCTGAGCTGTGTGTCAAATGTGTGCTCTGGGTCTCTGGAACAAGTGGTGCGGATTGGGCACAGCTGCCAACAAAGTGGCCAGGTGTCCTTGTCAGTAGAGGGTGAGCCGTCACCCCGATACTGCTCTAGACCCTGGGTCCCTTGGATACACTGCACTGTGTGCTTATTTTACAACATTCAGAAAAGTATGCAGTCACAGTGGCTTTTGCCAGGATTCTAGCAAGCTCTGAGCATTTCTGCAGTGGTCCAGAGATGCTCGGCATGTGGCCTGAACCAGTTGGGAGGTCTTCTACCTGCTCTTTTGAAGGGTGGGATGGCCGAGGCAGGCCAGCAGGTTTCTGTGGACATGGCTTCTCATCTGTGCTATGAACAGGACCTTGACATATGAAAAATTGTGCTCTATATATGTAATAAGAATTGTAATGCATTCTGCTGTCATATGTAAACTTTTAAAACTACATAAAAGACAACTAAATAAAGTCAGGGGAGACTCATCCCCTATTCCCCTCTGATGGAAGATCCTTAGGTCTGCCCCCATCTGTGTCCTTAGCCATCAGCCTACTGAAAGTTGTGTGAGGTGAGCTAGTGTATGTAGAGCCTGCAGAGCAGAGAGGACTTGTGGGGAAGAAGGGGACTTGGGCCTCCCTTTTCACATCAGGGAGGTAGCAGCCACCTCTCTCCAAAGGTGACTGTTGTCTGGAATAGCTAGGGTCTTCCCCACTTGTGAATCCCTGGTATTCCTGCTCTTTGGTTTTGCCTTTCCTTGGGCCTCAAGAATCTTTGATGGTGAACTCTGGGCCAGTAGGCACCTGTGCCTCCCCATGCATATGGTGAAGAAATCCTGGACAGACACCATTACTGGAGAAGCAGTTATAGCTGCCAGGTTGGCTCTGGCTGCCTGGAGCTCCAAGGAAAATTGCCTGGCCTCCCCAACCGAGGGAGTGCTGGGGAGTCCTCTGCTTGGGTTTGGCTGAACCACTGCAGTTTCTTTCATATAAGCTGCCATTGGAAGCCACTGTCATACCAACCCTGGTGAAATACTATCATAGTGTAAATTAGGTTTAGGAAGAAACTGGCTTTAAATAATTCTTTGGATTTCCTCCCCTGGAATCTTTTCTGATAGATCAGGATGAAGCAGAAGCTCACAAACAGGGCTGTGGTCTTTCTTCTGAGATGCCATCAGAACTCCTCTGTCCTCTTGGAGCACCCGCTGTGGTCCACAGAGGCCCCAGGAGCTGACTGGAGGGCAGACGGGGTTGTAGGATTGTGAGAGCCATGTGCAAACCTGGAGGAGTTGAGGGATGAGTTAGGATGGTGGCCAGAGAGTGGGCTGAGAATCCCACCAAGCCGTGCTGATGCTACATCACCAGAGACCAGGAGACTTCCTATCCAAGTTTCCACATGTCTTCTAGTTTCTTAATGTTTGCTAGTTTTGATCTCTTTTAGTACCCAGCAATTGTACTTTAAAGGCCCTTAGAGAACTTGCAGCTTTCTCTTGGAGAAAGTCTCAGCCTGTGGGTATCAGCCTTTGCAGGACCCATTAAAGGGCACAAAGCAGAGCCAGGAGATGGGCCTTGTATTTAAAGTAAGGGAGGGTGGCCCAGCTCTGTCCAGCACCTTGAATCCACTTCCATAGGTTCCAGCCAGCTCTCATCCGACCCCCAACAGATCCATAGCAAAGAAGCTTTTCGGGAAGGCTTGAAGGCTGCAGGAGATAAGTTTGTAGTAGTTGACTTCATGTGGCCCAGCCCTTGCAGAATAATCAAGCCTCTCTTTCATTCCCTCTCTGAAAAGTGTTCCAATATGTTTTCCTTGAAGGAGATGTGGGCGACTGTCAGGATGGGGCTGCAGGGTGTGAAGTCAAATGCGTGCCCACTTTCCAGTTTTTAAAAAAGGGTCAAAAGATAAAAGTTGCCCAGGCTGGCTTGAAACTTGCAGTCCTCCTGTCTCAGACTCAGGCCCCCAGGGGCCATTGCTTCTTGAAGTCCTTGCTCTCAGAACTCTCCTTTGGTGGCTCCTGTCATTGTATTTCACTGGCAGATTTGCCCCATGTTTCCTTTTCGGCTATGACAGCCCACCCCTGGCTGGCAGGGGGAACAGTCTCTGGCTGCATGCATCCTGGGAAAGGTCCATCTTAAACCACAGGCTATACACCTGTTGGGAGGGTGAGCAGAGGGAGCAGGCCTCACAGCACTGACCTCCAGACTGATTGCTACTGGTGAACTGCTGCTCCCCTGCTTCCCCTGGTGTCCTCCACAGACAGGGAGGGATGTGGAAAGACATATGGGAAAGTGCATGGAGCATGGTGGCAGCATGAGTGACAGGAAAGATGGCCAACTAGAAGATGAAGCATTGGATGGGAAGCAATTGCAGATGCAGTCAGGCTTGTCCCTTGCTGGCCAAGCTGGGCCCCTGGTGAGAATCAGAGTGGGTTCCTGGCCTGGCAAGTTCCCTGCCCTCCACATCCACTCCGCACCTCTCTTGCTCCTGCTTTGGTCCATGAGGCTGACCTCTGTGGGCTGTATCAGTCAGACATGCAGCCCCTGCTGCCAGGTGGGAGCCGCTGGTGGGTAGCATTTGGCAGCAGCTGGGTTCTTCCACAACGATGCCCACAGCCACAGCTCCTGCTGGGTTCCTGTGAGGACTCCCTCCCTGGCCCCTTTGGGTCTGATGTGGTAAGAACTTCCCCCCCCCACTTCTGCCAGCCCAGGGTGCCTTGATCCCCTGTGGATTTCCCTTAGCTATGCCCACCTTTCTGAATAGCTCTTTCATTAAAAACTCTTGGCTAGGCTGGGTGCAATGTTTCACATCTGTCATCCCAGCAGCTTGGGAGGCTGGAGGCAGGAGGATCATAAGTTCAAAGCCAGTCTCAGCAAAAGCAAGGCACTAAGCAACTCAGTGAGACCCTGTCTCTAAATAAAATACAAAATAGGGCTGGGGATGTAGCTCAGTGGTCAAGTGACCCTGAGTTCAATCCCCAGTTCTCTTCCCTCCCCCCCCAAAAAGCCTCTTGGCTAATTTTCCCCTGGGCCCCTGAGGATTGCTCCACAACTCTCTGGGCTGATGCAGTTCATGAGTCCACAGCTTGGTGAGCAGGACATGGGCTGAATTGCATCCTCTCCCATGGGCCTGGGTGCAGGGTGCAGTCTGTATAGTTGCATGCAGTCATGGTGGATGGGATCGGCTGCCTCTTTGTTCCCTTTGGGGGCACCCCCTCTGTTGCCAGAAGCAGGTCTGGGTTGGTCTCACTGTGAAAGCTGGCAGGATCTTTCAGCTTCTGCAGTGCTGTCCTTACAGCACGGAGAGTCCAGAAGCAGCCTGGCAGTGCTGGTCCAGCCAAAGTCTGGGGAGCAGGCTTGGGGATGTTCTTGTGGGGATGGGTCTGGGGCCTCTTCCTGTTTTCCTGGGTCTGTGTTTAGAGAAGCCAGTGGGCCCAGGATGCCCTCCTGCTCCAGATGATCACTCTTCATCAGCTGATCTCCTGGTTCTGCTAGTCTCTTAACTAGAATTGTTTAATGATGATAAGCCATAGACTGAAATAGCTGTTTGTCTTCTATGCCCCTGAGTTTTCTAGAAGTTGCTTCTCTGTGTCTTCAACTTTGTGGGGAGACCAGGAACTACTCTCTTTCAGTTTAGGTGCTGGGTCTGGTTTGCCTTGGGCTTTAGCTCCAGGAGTTTGGAGTGGAAAACCAACCCCGGTAAGCAAGGCACCCGGACACATATTGGCTCTACCGGGAGGGATTCAGAGCAGCGGAAAAGCCCTGGAAATCCCAGATTCAATTAATAATTCCATAAGACAGTTCATTAAAATGCACAAGTGCTTAACTAAACAAAACCATAATCGAAGTTGTCAGAAGTGATCCACGGTTGTGTTAGAATTTTCTCATTCACACATCATTTCCTCTACAATTTAGTTAGATAACAAACACTACTTATCCCGTCGCTGGCTTTTTCAACCATGAAATGCAATTGGTGGCATGTTGAACTAACAGCAAAGAAGGGCTTTCAGCTGGTTGGTGAGGGGGGTCTCAGCTAGGAGATCAGCACATCTTGAACAACCGCAAAGCCAGCCTGGTGTCTTGAGTTCTTTGTAACCTGTTTTTTTTTTTTTGTTTGTTTGTTTTTTTTTTTTATCTGGGGCGGACACCCTTCTTCTGGTGACTTTGGGGCTGTGCCATCTCAGAGACCACTGCCCTTCCCATGGAGCAGAACTATTTACTCAAGCCAGAGTTAGCACTGGGCATAGAGAGCCTACTTCTCCCAGGATGCCTTCCATTCTTCCACGGTTATTGCTGCACTCCTTTAGCTGAAGCAGGTGATGATGGGAAAGGACAGATATTCTCTTAGGAGGATCATTTGGAAGGGTTATCAGCGGTATCACCTCTGTTAGAATGGTCCATCAAGACTCCTCCTCCTGAGGAAGTTCTGAAGCTCAGAAGCTGGCCATGGACCACTCTGCCAGGAAGAGAGGGCCTTGGGTGGCAAGCCATGGGGACTGGGAGGCAGTATTCTGCTGCTGCGGCCTCATCCAGGCAACTGGCCTCTCTCAGGGGACTGAGAAGGGAGAGGCTGCTTGTTTTTAAATACTGTCTGTGACGTGCAAGAACCATGTAGCTCCAGACCTGGGGCACCAACTGAAAACCCCAACTCTTCATTTTAATTGATCAAAATAAGTTCATAAGTTAAGTGCCCCTTAACTTATTGGAACATATATTCCTATATACTTTCTTTATCACCTCTTTGCTTCTTCGTAGGTAGGAAAACACATTGTACATATAGCAATGAAAAAATATTTCAGTCTTAACAGAGTTGGGGATCTCAACCTGGGTGGAGGCCAAGTTTCAGATCTCACTTGCGATAATTGCCTTGGGATGAGTGACTTTCACGTGGCCTGTTCTACAGCACTGACCTTGTCTGGATGTCATAGTTTGCTCAGGCTGCTATAACAAAATATTAGAGACTGGGTGGCTTATGAACATCAGGCATTTATTTTTCACCATATGGAGACTATGAAGACCTAGAAGAAAGTACCAGCAGATTCAAAGTATGGTGAGGGTCCACCTCTTGGCTCATGGACACAGGCTTCTCACCTGACTTCATATGCAGAAAGGGAAGTGAGGGAAGTCTCTGGGTCCTCATGTAAGAGCTCTGTCCTATTTGTGAGTGCTCTGTCCTCATGACCTATCACCTCTCCCACCTCATAATACTATTCCATTGGGGTTAGGATTTCAGCACATGGATTTGGGGGGACATGGACATTCAGTCCACTGAGCTGGGCATGCTGCAGCTCAGTTAGGTGACATCAGCCATGGCCTTGGATTGTCTTTGTGCTTTGGTGCATCTATATGCTGTAATAGCAGCAGGGTCAGCTTCCATTGTGGAGGTCCTACTCTGTGCCAGCACATGCTGTGTGCTCAATCATACTGAGCCCCACAGCATCCCTGAAGGATGAGGTTTACCGCTTATAAGGAGGAGCCGCGGGAGGGTCAGGTTTCTTTCCTAAAGCTACTTAGTACAGAACCGAGGCTTAAGTCCAGGCCTCCTTTCCTCCAACATTCCAGCGATGAGGCTAACTTGGTAAAATTCCTTGGACTTTTCAGGTGTCTACAGCATTTTTCTTTTCGGTTTTATAAATTATGTAGGGTGATCTGGCTCACGGTCTCTGTGCCACCTTCCTTTCTAGCTGGGTGTTCTTAGCATCTCCAGCACTTGGGAGGCTGTGGTGAGGGTCCACTTCCTGTCCCTGGCAGACTTGGGACCCATCCTCACATGCCTAAACTGCTCCCCGGCTGCTGGTCACAGACCCTCCAGACCTCGCCCTTCCCTTATCCTGCAGGCCACTGTGGCCCGAGGGGAACCTGTGCAATCTGGCTGTGTCCAGGGCCTGTGAGTGGTGCTGTTCCCCCACTGTGGATGGCTCTCCTGCCCTTCCCCTCCTGGTGCCCTTGCCACGGGTCCTATCACTGCTCTTCCCACAGATCACTCTGCTCCCTCAAGGTCTCTGTGCCTGCTGTTTCTGGAGCCTGCAATGTTCTCCCTTCTCGGGAGACTCATGACTTCCACCCTCCTTCCCTGCCTTCCTCCCTTCCTCCCTCCCTCCCTCCCTTTCTTCCTTCTGGTCTTTGCTCAGGTGTCAGATGGTCAGAGAAGTCTTCCCTGCCTAACTTTATCAATGTGCCTGTGGCCCTTTCTGTCTCCTTCCCCCTGATTCATTTTTCTCCTCATCACTCTGACCACCTCATCCATTTCTCTTGTCTCTTGCTGCCCAGTCGAAGGTGGGCCCCAGGTGGGGAGGCTCTGTTGGTTTTATTTGCTGAGTCTAATTGGAGGAGGCCTCTGGAAAGAGCAGGGGATTTGGCAGCTGAGGCTGAGGTTCTGAACCTGTATCTGCTGCTTACAGGTGTGACAGGTGTGTGACCTCAGGCTGTATCACAGCATCTCTGAATTCCATTGATCTGCCCATGAAACAGGAATATCCATTCCTACCTTTTGAGCTGATTCATAGTATGAACTTGGAGATTCATAGTAGTAGGTAATGTTGACCCAGTGTGGATCCTGGGCCGTGCCCATGCCAAGGGCTTTGCAAAGACAGCCTCATATCCCCCTCAGGATGTTCAGCAGGGCCACTAGTGCTATTTATAGTTTACAGAGGGATGCTGAGAAAGATAATGTGATTGGCTCAAAGCCCCATAGCTAGAAGGCAGCAGAGTCAGCACTTGAACACAGGATCTGGATCCAGGCTCTATAATGCCTCTTACTTGGACAATACATACCTGGTGTTTAGTAGGTGCTCAGTAAATGACGACCATTCTTAGTGTGATATAATTTTTTTATAGTTTTTTAAACAATTTGTTCTGATTAGTCATGCATGACAGTAGAATGCATTTTGACACATTGTACACAAATGGTGCACAACTTCTCATTCCTCTGGCTGTACATGGTGCTGAGTCACACCAGCAGTGTAATCATACGTGAATATAGGGTAATAATGTCTGTTTCATTCTACCATTGATTTATCTTTTTCCATGGCTGAATTATCTTCTGGTTCAGCTTTCCTTTTGGATTCTTGGTTCTTTTTCCAGGAACAGCCAATCCTCCTTTGCCTCCTGGTCCAGACCCAGCTCCCATCCTTCTGGTCTTTGGGGCTCTGGGCTCTAGTCTGTCGTGGTCTGCTGCCCCTCAATCCTAGCTGTTCTTCTGCTACTTATGGCCATCTGTGTCCTCCAGTCCCTCCCCATAGCCAAATTGGAGCCCTTGAAAGCACAAGTCAGAGCTTGGGCTCAAAAAGAGACCTCTGGAAAGAGCAGGGGATTGGGGAGAAAGTCTATTGAACTACAGATGGCTTCTTTGAGTTTGCCATCGATAGGGAAAGATGAGGAAGGGGACATAGGACCAGTGTTTTGGGGCCACAAGCAGAATCGTGACCTTCCCTCCGAAGTCCATCTTTGAACCATTCAAACCTGGTGCCTTTTATGTCCCATCAAAATTCGTCAAACAGGATCCTGTAAACTGCCTGGAAACACATTTCAGTCCTACTTACCACAAGAGAACAGCAACCTTTAAAGCTTTACAAAACATAAACTACATTCCCTGCGAGCAGTCCCAGAAGAAATGTCATTGGAGATGTAAAACTGTTTTACTATGACCCATGTAAACGTCCCGGGAAATGAACTGACTTTCCATTCCGTGAAATCTCCTGTCCCTTGTCTTGAGCGGAGCAGATTGAATTATTTGAAAAGCCAGAGCTTGAAGGTTGGCAGAGAAGACCAAGTTCACTCCAAGGCAGAGGCATGGGCCAGGCTTCATTTTGTAGTCAGCTCTGTGCTCAGGGTTTCATCATCCAAGTCCCCTGAGATGCACCAGTCATGGCCTCTCCAAGGATCTGAGTGGGTGACCTGCAGCAGGGAAGAGGCAGACTCTGTGGCCTATGGAGGACGGAAAAAGCTAGATTCTCACTCAGATGGTTCTGTCTGGAATTGCTCAGAATGGAACAAAGAACAGAAAATGAACAGATGTGTATTAACCCTCTGCAGTATGCCAAGCATGGAACAAGTTTCTTTTCTTCCAATCTCACGTTTTCTTTGTATCCAGTCCTATGAGGGAAGTTTATAATTCCTGTGTTACATAAGAGAAAACTAGGTATCAGAGACATCCAGTGCCTTCCCTAAAGCCATACAGCAAGTAAATAGTAGAGTCTGGACTTGAACACAGGTGTACATGTCTGTGACTCCATACTGAAAGACCATGTGCTCCATCAAACAACCCTTTTCTTCTCCAAATGTATTTCTAGGGTCTGGAAGGAAGGACGCCTATTGTTCTAGGCTCTAGCTGTTGGGAAATTTACATGGAGTCCCATCTACACTGATATCTATTTGCCTTTTCTCTTTCCATATCTAAGGCATGTAAATGCTCACATGCTCATGCAGAGGCACACTACATTCACATGCACACACACATGCATGGGCCACTTGAGTGACAAGAGGACTTGGCATCATCGTGGGACTCTGTTGAGAGGCATCGTGTGTCCTGGGGTCCATCATGCGGCCAGAACATGGGCAATGCCTCTGGATTAAGGCATATAATAAGCCCAGGTGTTGAGTGCTGCCAACACCTCCATAGCACCTTCTAGATCCACAGTTCTGCACTAGCTATAAATCTGTCACTTAAATTAGGTTGGGTAAGGTGTGAACTAGGCTGAGCTATCCTACACTGGGCTCAGGAAGAAGCTGTGTGCCTGCCTCTGTGTGCACATGTGTGTGTCCCTACATATGTGACAATAAACATCAGACCCCTACTCCATATATCTCCTGCCCGATTCCTTGTCTCCCTCAGAATGAGGAATTTCCACTCACTGGGATACTTCACTCTATCTCTGCCTGCAATCCAGAGGCAATGTCTGTGAATGACAAAGACCATGAAATACTCCCCCAAAGAAAAACAGTCTGTCCTCCTGGCAGATCTGGGTCAGGCTGTCTGACAGCTGTGAGACCGGGTCAAGAGTGCCCAGCCACCAGAGAGACTGCTTTCCACACTGTGGGAGAGGTCACATGCTGTTTGGACCTAGGGCTGGATTAACCCTTGACTCCTGTCCAGGGAATGGGGCTCAGCCCTAAACCCATCACGGTGGAGGTTCCAAGTGGAAAATATTGGTGTTTTTTTTTCCCTTTGGTGATTTTATGAGGACAGTTTCTGGGAACTCCAAGTTGCTGGGTTCCTGGGGAGATTTCAAAAATAGGATTCTTAACCTGGACCTCTGAGTGGGCTTTAAATATTATGCAAATAATTCTGTCTATGTATAAAAGTAGACATATGTATATGTGTGAATATTCGTAGATCAATATGTATGTATTTTAGTTCTGGCTGCTTAACAGAATATCATAGACTGGGTGGCTTATAAACAACAGGAATTTATTTCTTATAGTTTTGGAGGCTGGGAATTTGAGATGCGGGTACCAGTATGGTCAGGGTGTGTTGAGATCCCCCTTGTGGGTTACAGGCTGCTGTTTCTAACTGTATCTTCTGTGGCAGGAAAAGAGCAAGAAAGCTTCCTGGCCTCTTCTTAGAAGGACACTCATTCAATTCATGAAAGCTCCACCTCATGACCTAATTTCCCCCCGAAGGCCCACCTCTCCACATGCCATCACACTGGGATTAGATTTCAACATTTGCTTTAGCAAGGGGACACAAACATTCAGTTCTCAGCACAGTGTGCCTGTGTACGTGTATCTGCATTTTCCAGGGAAATAGTATGACCCATTTCTCAGAGTTTCTCAGGGGTGTGTGACCTGGAAAAAGTAAAGGACCACTGTATTAGTGAAGCCTCCTTGGGACTGGCAGGGTCTGCTCTGGGGATCACAAGTGTGGGGGCTGCTCTGTGGGGACTGGCTCAGTGTGCTTTAGTCATGGCTGCAGGGGCACAGTAACCATGGGAAGTAGCTCTGTGCAGACCAGAC
The DNA here is from genome assembly GCF_964194105.1 of Spermophilus citellus. Lineage (NCBI taxonomy): Eukaryota > Metazoa > Chordata > Mammalia > Rodentia > Sciuridae > Spermophilus > Spermophilus citellus. Next base: position 205,266,697 of record NC_138183.1, on the reverse strand, counting down.
TGTCAGGTTTGAGACCTGGGCATGGTGGCCAGAGTGGTTAGCTTCAGTGATCCCACCCGGTGTAAAGCTGAAATCTGTCCCTCCAGTTTTCAGCAAGTGCCTTGGCTGGGATTCTGGAATTCCGCCCTTGAATGCCACTCGTGGACATTTCAGAGTGTCAATTCCCAGGGAAAAACCTCATCCAAGAGGACGAGCAGCTTGTTTTTAGAACTCCCAGGGGGAGCTCCAGCTGTAGTCTGGCCCTCCCTCGCATCAGCTGGTAGACCCATGTCCTTGTCCAGGTTCAAGTGGAAGGTGGTACCAACTACACAGTCTGTAAGAGGAAAGGGTGCTGGCTATGGCTGCCTGGGCACTTCCTCCTGGCAGAGCTCTGAGAGCTGAGTGGATGCTGTGGACAGCCACCAGGGGCAGGAAGACCTGAAGCCTGAAGGGTGCAGTCTTCACCTTGAGGGCAGGGCTCAGCACTGTGCAGGATGTCCACTGTGACAGTGGCCTGTCTGTGCAATGATGTTGCAGTGTGCCCAGCCCTGACATTGACCCTGAAGCCACAGAGATGCCCCTTTTCTGATAAAGATCACAGCCTAGAAGATGAGACACATGGGCCAACAGGGCACACAAGATGGTGTAAAAGTGGCTTGATAACCCTAAAACTACTCTGGGCCAACAGGGTACACAAGATGGTGTAAAAGTGACTTGACAGCCCTAAAACTACTCCTCATATCCTCCTAGGCAGGCGCTTCCATCTCTGTTTCTTTCACTGAGCCCGCAGTCAGATCCAGGAAGTAGCACTAAGAGAGAAAAGCCTTGCACATCGTTAGTGCTTGAAGAGACCTTCTGCATTCTGAGTGCTTGGTACAGAGCCTGGTGATTAGTTGTACTAATGAAAGGTTTGCAGTAGTGACCTGAATAGAAATTGGAACATGGAGAGACTTTATCAAAGAGGAGACCCAGGTAGGGAGCTTTTATTACCCTGTTTCATATTTAATGCCTTCTACCTGCCCATCTCAGAGGGCCTCTGGGAGTGTGCTAAGACAATAGATGTTAAAATGCTTTGTGCACGTCAGTGCCAGGCAAAAGACCAGCTGCCATTAAAGAAGAGTCTTTTATTGTGAGAATTTCCAAAGCCCTTCATCTCACATTGCCTCATTCTTGGGTGGCTCCTTTACATCAGTATTGTCTCTATGCCTTGGCTGTCATGCCCTCTGGGGACAGGAGCTGAGTGTGTCTTTGTGGCTGGCCTCTGCCCTTGGTTAGTACCCACTGTGCCATAGTGAGGCTTGGAGAGTTCAGATGCTGTAACCAATGACCAGAGGGATGGTAGGCCCTGGCCTCAGGAGGCTTCCTGGAGGATGTGCTGGGTCTTATCTGAACATACTTTCTGAGTGGTGCTAGGAGTGGCCCCAGGGATGGCTAAAGAAGTGAGATTGCCCTCCATCAACAGGAGGCTCCTTTCTTTTGGGCAGAGCATGGAGCAGCCCATGTATGGATCCAAGGGCAGGTTTCGAATATGGAAGCATGTGACCAGGCATCTGTGGTCAGTCCTTTCTCTCTTTGATGGTGGCCAGGCACGGAGGGCCTGGGCCTCTTGTTTCCAAGATGTACTGGGGGTGGATGGTGGGTGGTAATAGAAAAGGGAAATTTCATTCTTTCTCCAAAGGAACAAAAGAAATTGGTGCAACTCCAAGTGTTCTCTCAGTCATTCATTAACTACTTACTGAGCAGTTACCATGCACAGCACATTGTGCTGGGCCTGGGGCTAGGGCAGAAATAGCATGGATTCTGTTCTCTTCGTTTTCAGCTCAGGCTAGATTAAGATATATGGGGTCCTAAGAATTATAGTGCCCCCCCTCTGCGCTCTTCCATATGTAATTCAAAATAAAAATATACAAAATTGTAAATATTTATAAGGAATGCCAGAAGTTCTAATTTTTCTTATGCTAACTACTGAAATATTTAAAATGACATCAGCTTCTTTTAAACCTATGTCGGTGGTTGAACCTCATTGTTGTGCTGCACACATGTGCCATGTGTCATCTAGCATCCAGCCTTGAACTCAGCTGTATGGGGAGACAGACATACACAGAACCACATGTGCCAAGTGCCCTAGTTGTCACCGGGGGAGAGAATTCAGACAAGGGGAGGGGGTTTGCTTTTTCAACAAATTCTTGGGGAAGAGCAAAAAATTTGTCCTTAGTCTTCCAAGGTAAGTAAGGTTTGTAATTCCAAGATGGGAATCAGAACATTCAAGATCAAGGGATCAGAAAGAGTCAGGGAATAGCAAGGGGGAAGCTCAGTTTGGTCCAAGAGGTAGGTGCACAAGGATGTCATGGGGACGGGAGGAGGGGTGAGGACAGAGCCTGTTGGCCCAAGTGCCAGGATAAGGAGTTTGGAGGGTACTGTGTGGGTTGTGAGAACCACTGAAGGCTTCTGAGCCTCTCTTTGTTGTTGCCGACCAATTTTCACCTTCAGGACATTCAAAACCACCCTTGCATTGCATTTAAGAATATCTACAGTGATGAAGTAATGCCAGAGTAATTGAGTATTGGTAATTGCTTTCTCTGTGCTTTGGTGTAATGCATTTTTAAAATGGAGTTCTATCCTGTAAGTGCATCTATAGGAAAAAAGTGCCAGAGGCTTCATTATCATTAACCAGTGCCAAATGGGATTTACAGAGATAGTGAAGTGAATGAAGACCAGGCCTCTGTCCTCCCATCACTGCTCTGCTCTGTCAGGGAGGGAGCGCAGCCACTGCGGTGATTAAAAAACAACAGTTTGGGGAAGCAGATACTCACACAGCCTCAAAGTAACACCCCACACATTACTTATTAATTACAAAGGAACAAAGTAACTTTGCAATGGGGAAATGTGGCAGACACCACCTTAATCAAGTGATCCCACTTAGTGGTACCAACAATGGGACAAACTGACATTATGCAGCTTTTGCTGGAGTGCAGTGGGAAGGACACAGTATCACTTACGTGACATTCATGCCAAAAATCTCTAGCCTGAAGGTAATAAAGAGAAATTAATCAGATGCATTCACATGGCAGGATATCCTACATCTGCTAGCATAAACTATAGAAATGCCAGTGTTTTGAAAGACAAAAACAAGTGTTGTGTGTGTGTGTGTGTGTGTGTGTGTATGCATGCACACAAACTCACGCAGAGGGAATGTTCTAGAACAAAGGAGAACAAAAAAATATGACAAACAACTGCAGTGTTTGATCTCAGATTGGATTGAGAATTGGAAAATGAATAAGAGCTATAAAGGACATTGATGGGGCTAGGGATGTGGCTCAAGTGGTAGTGCGCTCACCTGGCATGCGTGTGGCCTGGGTTCGATCCTCAGCACCACATACAAACAAAAGACGTTGTGTCCGCCGAAAACTAAAAAAAAAATAAATATGAAAATTCTCTCTCTCTCTCTCTCTCTCTCTCTCTCTTCTTTAAAAAATATTTAAAGGACATTGATGGAATAGTTAGGAAAATTTGAATATGGAATATTTACTAGATCATAGTGCTATCAATACTAAATTTTCTTGGGCATAATAATAGTGTTAAAGCAATATGCAAGAATACCATGATACCTGATGTTTTAGTCAGCTACTTTGCCACTGTGACTAAAAGATCTGACCAGAACAATCATAGAGGAGGAAAAGTTTATTTGGGGGCTCACGGTTTCAAAGGTCTCAATCTATAGACAGCAAATTCCATTCCTTGGGGCTCAAGGTGAGGCAGGACATCATGGAGGAAGAGTGTGGCAGAAAAAAGCAGCTTACATGATGATGGGAAGGAGAGAGAGAGAGAGAGAGAGAGAGAGAGAGAGAGAGAGAGAGAGAGAGAGAGAGAGAGAGACTCCATTCTTCATAGACAAAATATATACTCCATAACTACTGCCCAATGAATCACTTCCTCCAGCCACACCCCACCTGCCTCCAGTTACCACCCAGCTAATCCCACCGGGGATTAATTCACTGATTAGGTTAAGACTAAAACCTAATCATTTCTTCTCCAAACCTTTTTGCATTGTCTTACACATGAGCTTTTGGGAGACACCACATCTAAACCATAACACCTGATCATGTATTTAGAATTGGGGAGGGGAAGAAAACTTAAACAACTCATTAATCTAGAAGAAAATATACAGATGTTCATTATGGTACTTTTGCAACAAAGCAGCAGCAACTTCTCATAGAGCAATATAGTATAATCCATGTGCTCAGAACTATGATCTCAAATTGGCATGAAGTTAACTTCACATGTTGTTAAGCCACCCTGGACCAAATGTACACATCCCTGGCTTAATAACATAGACATTTGCTATATATTGGCTGCAAAGTGAATTTTGTTAGTGGATCCTTTTTTAATCATTGATTTCCCTTGCAAAAATGGAGAATAATATGCAATAGATTGAGGTGAACATGTTTGCTAATAGAAGGGTTTCCTAGTAACTACCATTCTGTGACATCCCTGGGGGGGGGGGGGCGTTGTGCAAGAGTTTTAGGGCTCTGTAGAAATTTTCTTGGTTACGTTCCTTGCTTCCCTTAATATTTTCTTTGCTTTTCTCTTGATAAGATAATGGGTTCTGCTGTTCTTGGAGGTCTCTATTTTCCTACCTCTGCCTACTTACAGCCTTTGGGACAGTGTTCCTGGGAGTTGTTTCCTCTCATGGTGTCTAGGAGAGCTAGGCTGCTAATTTCATACATTGTAAATAGATGCCTGTGCTAGTCAGCTCTTCGCTGCTGTGACAGAAATACCTGACAAGAACAATTTAGAGCCTGACACGGTGGTACAAGCCTGTAATCCCAGTGGCTCAGGAGGCTGACACGGGAGGGTTGCAAGCTCAAAGCCAACCTTAGCAATGATAAGGCACCAAGCAATTCATGAAACCCTATCTCTAAATAAAATACACACACACACACACACACACACACATAAACAAATTGGGCTGGGGATGTGGCTCAGTGGTTGAGTGTCCCTGAGTTAAATCCTGGGTACACACACACACACACACACACACACACTAGAACAACTTAGAGGGGGGAAAGTTTATTTGGAGCTCATGGTTGTAGAGTCCTTGGTTGGCTGAATCCATTGCTTTGGGCCCCAAATTAGGCAGAATATCATGGTGGAAGAGGTCAGCTCAGGGCAGCCAGAAAGCAGAGAGGGAAACCAGAGACAAGACATCGTCTCCAATGGTTTGCCTCCAAGTGACCTACCTACTTCCTCCAATTAAGCCCCACCTGCCTACAGTTACCAACCTGTTTGTCCATTCAAATTATTAATTAATCCAATGGATTAATCCACAGATGAGGTTACAGCTCTTACAATCTAATCATCCCACCTCTGAACATTCCTGGTTTCCCTAATACATGAACTTTCTGGGAAATACCTCCTATGCAAACCTTAACAGTGTCACTGATTAACAACTTTGAAATTATCTTGAGGTTTCAAGGTTTCAAGATCTTGAGAACGTATCAGTGATCAGTGATTTCTTATCAATGCTGCGAACTGATATTCAATTAAAGCGCTTGTTTAAAATCAAAGGATACCTTTAAATAAATTGCAATTCTGGATCTTTAATTAACATTGCAGCTAGAGTTAGCAGTGGGGTGTGAATGTGGTTGCTGTGTAGGACACACAGTTCCTCTGCCAAAGTGTTTTGGGACAGATAGAGATTCAAGGTCCAGCATGTAAAGAAACTAGTAGAATTAGGAAGCTTTGTGTGTGACTATCTGTGGCATGCCAGGCATTCTATGAAGTACTTTATCGTTTTTTTTATGCAATTCTCAAAAACTTCTATTTTTCACATTTTGAGGCTAGCAAGGCTGAGGAACCTATCACAGTCACACAGAGGCCAATGTAGAACCAGGATTTAAACAGTCAGTCTGGCTCTAGCAGCTGTGCTGTTCTCAAACTTTGTTGACCCCAGTGTTTCCACCCTCTCAGGGAAGTGGGCATTTGTACTCTCTATATCTGACATGGGAAGAAGGGCATTTTCTCCCACTGAAGAGAGCAGAAATAGTCTGCAGGAAGAGGTCACCGCCTTGAGGTGGTATCCTTGTAACTCCCTTCCACTGCCATTCCTAGCATCTAGGGCTGAAGTGTGGGTATGAGCAGGGCTGGGAGCTGGAGGTTTGGTTAAAAATCCATTTAAGAAGTAGTGGATCCCCCTGGTCCTCCCTTTTACCTTGCAGAATCAAATTTGACAGAAGACTGCAAGTTTACTCTTCCAGGAGAGTGAAACAGGGATTTGGGGCTGAGAGGCATCTAGCACAGAGTGGGATATTATATTGGGAACAGCGGGATTAAGTGAAAATCTGTCTTAACATTGAATATGGAGACCTTGCCAGCCATGATTCTCCACTTGGCCCAGGAGTGGGGATAGACAGATCTCTACACCCTGATCGGTAGATAAGATCAATCAACCTGAAGATATTGTTATTAGGTGTTTTTCCTAAATGGTTCAGCCAGATTATTCCACAGCAGAGTTCATAGTTGGCAAGTCTCCTACATTTTCCAAAATGCACAGGTAGAGATGGTGGGAAGGGGAGGCAGAATACGTGTGTGAGAGTTAACCTTTTATCATTCTATTAGGGAAAACCAACAGCATGCTAAAAACAGAAGAAAAGTTAGGAAGAAGTAATGCAAGTGTGTTATGTAGAGAGATGGCAGTGAATACCAAGAGAAAACCCAGAAGAGTTGAGAGCTTGGCCCTAGGAGGGTGGGAATGGTTGGGAGTAAGGAGTCAGGATGGGGCAGGGTATTCCTAGGAAAGGATATTTTAAAATAAGGATTGTGATAGTCCTTGACTCTGTAATCTTGTGCATGTAAAGCTTGGATGAAAATAAGAACTAAAATTTGGGGAAGAGGAGAAGAAGAAAAAGGGGAACAGGAAAAGGCAAAGGAAGAGTAGGCAGAAAAGAAGGAGGAGGAAGAGAAAGTGGAGGGCAAAATAGAAAGGAGAGGGTGTTGGGCAGGCAGTAGGGGACTAATTCAGTCCTGGACTTTTCAGATTCCACTTATTCATTTCTAAGATGGGGAAAATGGTGTCTTTTTGGATAGTTTTATGAGAACTAAGTGCTCTTGGTATCAAGAAAGTCTTTAAACAGAATTTATTTCAGTGATTTCCCCTTTTGCTTTGAATGAACAGGAGACTGTAAAAGGGGACATTCTCAACAATGGAAAAAATCATGCATTAATTCATTCCTTGTTCACTGACCCTGGTGTCTGCCCTATGGTCCTGGACAGCACAGCCTAGGCAGCCGGCCTGAGTCTTGGATCACTTAACCTCTGTCTGTTTGCCCACCTGTTTGGGATCCCAGCATGTGAGGAGCAGCTTGTGCTGGGAGAGGCTTCTTATATTTGCTCTGCCCATTAGGAGTGTCCACAAAAGATTTTGTCCTGCACGAGTCCTTGTCAGGAACACCCTGCGTGGAAGATGTAGAAGCACATGTGGCTTGGAAGGGACACAGCATCATCCGAGAGAGGACCAGCTGGCACTTTCCTGTGGCCACCACTCCACCTTCCTCTGTAGCTGGATATCACCCAGGACACCAGGGCTGTCCCTGCCAGTGGACCAGCCTGGCCCTCCTTGGGTATCCTGAGTCCTAACCTGCCTGTTCACTAGAAGTTTTATCCCCTGAAGTAGCATGGTCTTGAGCTATTCCCCACATGCCTTCCCTTTTCCAATAACACAGTTCTTTTCCTCTTCCATTCTAAGACAAATGCCCACTTTCTACCAGAAAATAGCAATGACAGGAATCAATAGTGCTGGTCGAGGCATGGCCAGCCCTTCCCCAGGCAGCCCGGGGCAAGCGCTGCCTTCAGAGTAAGCACTATGGAAAGTTCTCTCCTACTTCAAACACCTGAACCACAGTCCTCAACGGAACTGTCACTGCTCTTCTTAGGTCTCCTTGTAGTTATTCAGGGAAATAGCCATCTGGATAGGGTTTAGACAGAAGGTGTGACATCCATGCCTGACCATCCTTGGTCTGAAGTCATTCCACTAGAGGGAAAAAAGCCACGTGTGTAATTGGCCCATATGAAATATCTTGTGGTGGCTTCTCTTTTGCAGAATGCATGGACAGCTTAGGTCCAGGGGTTCTAACCAATCTGTGTGGGGTTTATGGGTGTGTGTGTGTGTGTGTGTGTGTTGTTTGTCCACTGTTTATATCTATTTGCTAGAAGAGCTATGTGCTGGAGCTCTGAGAACAGAGATAGTTAGAAATCAATAGATAAACCCTCAATTTTATTTCAACTGGTAGTTACACCCTCTTGCTCAGCAGAGCCTTCTATCCCAGAAACTCTCAAGGAGTAAGGCAGACAGATGGTTCTGGACATTACAAGTTTCTGCAGGGTGACTGGAGGAGGCCTCTGTAATCCATAATTTTGTCCCTGAAAGCCGAGTTGTGCTTTAAACGCTTGTCAACCTGCACTGATAAGAAAGGCCACGGGAGGGAGGAGAACTCCTTTTCAGGGAGTGAGGATGGATAGTCGACTTCTCTGACTCTGAGATTAACTCAGGTTGGAGCCCATGGAATTTATCGTGAAGAGGGCATGATCTAAGACAGTGAGGAGGAAGTGTAGACAGATTGAAGAGATCCTGATGAAGGAGACAGAGCACGTGTTCATGGAGGAGGAGGACGGGGACTTTTGAATCTGGTGAGGAGGAAGATGATGGAAATTTTGGAGAGAATAGTTTCACAATGTTGAGGACTGAAGCCAGGTGAAATGACGTTTGTGAAGCAATAGAAGCCATAATGCAGAACCCAGGATGATGCCAACCCTGGTTACTCTGTGGTGATTGCTAGAGATCTTTGTTGGGCAGGTTGCTTCCGGGTGAATCTAGAAAGAGTTCTGTGGTTGATTACTAATGTCTGTGGTGGTCACAGGAGTGGTCAGAATTTGCCTGAATGACATCGAGTGCTATCCATAGTGGAGATTATATGTTCAAGAATCTGGTGACTCACCACCATTCCCAACATGTGGCCTATCCTTTCCTGTCTTTATTCAGATATTGACATTCACGTTATCTTGCAACCAGTCTGTGACTCATGACAGGAGACACTGGCTATAAACAACTGGCTTGCATATTCTGATGTGTACGACTAAATATCAGCCCTCCTGTTTCTTGTGTTGTTTACTCAGCCTGGAGTGTTCTTTCCCTGTGTTAATTTAGTGAACCTCATCCTTCAAGCCCCACTTCAAATGTCATCTCCTCATGTGGCATTTCCTATAAACTTTGCTCTTTTTATTCCCTTGTATTCCTACAGTGCTTTTTGCATATCTGGGCTATAGCCTTTATAGCCTTTTAGTATTGCAATTGTTTGTTTATGTGCCTATTTCTTCCTTTAGCTTGGAAGCTATTTGTGGCAAGAAGGGTACCTGATTCATCTCTGAGTCATCAAACACAACCTTTCTTCTGCCTGGCGCATAATAGGTGCTCAGCAAATTACTGCTTTTGCCTGGTGTAGTGTGTAGTCTTTCATTAAATTTTTGATGACCTAATTTATTTGTGATCAGTGTTTTTTTTTTTATTTTCTAATAAGAATAAATATGAATATGTTTGAAGGCAGAATAAAAATACCTGGTCCTCAATGGAATTGAAATGCATCAGGATTGGGCTCAGGGCTGCCCAGTCCAGAAGAACAGACTGTTGCTCAGCAGAGCCTTCTATCCCAGAAGCTCCCAAGGAGTAAAGCAGACAGATGGTTCTGGACTGTGTTCTAGAGTGCCTTCCAGGTTTGATACACATGCTCCCTGCTCTGCACCTGTTGGCTCTGACCCTCTTTTTCTCAGCTGTGCTGAAGGATCTGATTTATCATTCATCTACACAGCACATACTCACTGAGAACCTACCATGTGCAGGTTCTGGGGATCCTCACCCCAGCCCTCAGGGACTCATTGGAAAAGAAAGTTGTGTAGAGGCAGAATTGAATGATATAAATGAAAATCCTCCCCTTGTTTATTTGCCGGTGAAAAGAACCAGTACAGATAATTTTTAAAAAATATTGAAATAGTAAAACAGGCTAAATGAATCTGAGCTGTTAGAATTCAGTTTTGCAGTTTTCCTGGGTTAAGCAGTGGTGGGAGGGAAGACAAGGAGTTTCCAGAGTGCTGGCAATGACCTTGATGTGGGTGGTGGTTGCATGGCTGTGCTCAGCGAGACGCTTGTGCTGGGTGACCTTTTCCGTATGCACATGTTCCATCAACAAAAAGTGGAAAAAATATGATGTGTGAAAAATAAAGTTGGAGCCACCATAGAAGGAGTGAAGCTTTCTCATAATCCACAGAGTGTCCTGCTTTCTTCTGCCCTAGGGACACAGGTGTGGCTTTCAGTGTGTGTGTGTGTGTGTGTGTGTGTGTGTGTGTGTGTGAGCTGGGCACTCGGCCCTCTTCTTCCGTGAGGAGCTTCCTGGCATACATATTGCAACATTTTGGTGGGAACTGGAGTCTAAGCCAATGGACCTGAATGGAGTAGACCTACCTCTCAAGACAGTGAGTGGCCTTCTCAACTGTTTCATGCCTTAGAGTGGAAAATACCCTTCCTTCAGAAAGAGTGAAGGACCAAAGCCGGTGAGAAATTCCACCGTGAATTTCTCTGAGGATACACTGTGCCTCTCATGACTGGCAACTTATTACAAATGTCACAACTTATCTGCAGCTGGAAGGATAATTTAGCAAACTCTGTGTCTGCCAAATGAGGATGTTTGCATTTCATACCAGGCATCCTGTTCATGTGTTAACAGAAGCCATCAGGGGAGGAGGCCTCCATCAAGCAAACAAATGATTAACCTTAAAAACAGACACATAAACAGAACCACAGTGGATGGATTCTGCAGAAAGCCGCCCCTGCTGTGGACATCAGCCCACATCTGGTTTCTCTGCTCTGGCTATTTCAGTAAATGACTTCCCTTCTCTATTCCTTCCCTGGCTCTCTCTACCTGTTTTCCTTTATACAGAAGCCAGCAGTGTGGCAAGAGCCTCCTGTTTGTGTTCCTAAGCAGTCCTTCCTCAGAGAGACTCAGGGACCAAGGCCTCTCAAAGGTCAGGCAAGCCGCTGCCGGCCTGCTTGGCCCAGGAGCGCCCCAGACAGACACCGGAGATCTTTCCCCTGCCTTTGGAACCAAGTCAGAGAATACGCAGAAAGGAAAGGAGGCAGAGAGTGTTGGTTTAAGCTTGTTTGCAAGGCCCCAGAAGCACATAAATCCTGCAAGCCTCATCTCACCTTAGAGATATGCCTTATTTATGCAGCCTGAGCCTCACTTTATGTGGTGCTGAGCTGACTCAGGGATGGCACTTCGTCCTCAGCCAGGCTCTGCACTCAGAGCCATGGGTGTGTTCTTGCAGACTTTCTGCTTTGGTAACGTCTAAGCCTGACTCCTGACTCCTTCCACCGATGGTCTCCTCCTTTATGACCCCTCAGGTCATTCCATGAGGCAGCAGGCAAGGAGCAAGCAAGACGGGAGGCCTTAGGCCTTACTGAAGCTGCATGTGCTACAGGAAGCAGAGACAAATGGAAAAGAAAACAGGCATCATGGCCCTTGGCGTCCAGCACCTGGAAACACAAAGCCAAGCCTCATAGGCTCTGCCCCTAGCAACTGGAAAAAGGCTGTTGGTGATGCCGAAGGCTGACGTTGGTTCTGGGCCTGTGTCAGCTCTATCATCGCTGTGACCAAAAGACCTGAAAAGAACAACTTAGAGGAGGAAAAGTGTATTTGGCTCACAGTTTCACAGGTTTAGTCACAGTTGGCCAACTCCAATGGTTCTGGGCCCAAAATGAGGCAGAACATCATGGCAGAAGGATGTGGCAGAGGGAAGTCACTTGGGAAGGACATGGCAACCAGAAATTAGTGAGAGAGCTCCACTCACCTGGGACAAAATATAAACCCCAAAGGCACCTTCTAGTGATCTACTTCCTTTAGCCACATCCTAGCCACCCTAGAGTTACCACCCAGTTAAATAATCCACATAAGTTGATTAATCCATTGATTAGGTTACAACTCTCATAATGTCACCATTTCACCTCTGAACATTCTTGCCTTGTCTCACACATGAGCTTCTGGGGGACACTTTATATCTAAATCGTAACAGGGTCTTTGGGTTCTTATGCCCTTTTCTCTGGGTTTTCTCACATGCTTAGGCACTGTGAAAACAGCCCTTGTTGAATTTAGGAGTGAGAAATAAGTGGCTTCACTTGGGCCTGTGTTGGGGAAGATGCATTATTGTATAATCTATGTAGATTGTGTCTTGGAATAGTGTGCTCATGAAAGAGTCACAGTTTAGAAAATACTGTGTTTCAGAAACTCAGTGAATCACTTCTGAGGCTTTAATAAAGGGTGACTGAATAATAGAATAATATTAACTTTTACCACTTCATCAAGTGGGTATTTTCACCATTTAAAATGAAGCTGGTCAGATCCGAGGTTCTGTGAGATTTAAATATTTCCTTCCCTCTGTTACTTATTCATTCCCATTGATGTCTTGGTTAAATAGTTACAGGGCTTGAAAAGTAATAACACTGAATTTTTTCTAACATAGACTGTTAGAGCCCTGTGCACACCAGAGTATGAGACTGATGTTTGTTGAATAATTGAGCGCAGTAATGAATTCTGACTTCTATCCTCTGAACACGAGATTGTTGTCAGGTCTGGGAGAAATGGCGCACTTAGGGCCCCACGGAATGGCCATTTGTTTATCTCTGAGTGGAAATGGGAGTGAGAGCCGCTAAGGCACCATCCAGGCCCGGCCGCCTCTGGAAGCCAATCTCCTTGGAGCTGTTCTTCTGCTGGCATCCAGGCTGAGAAAGGTGTTGCACTGGGGCCTCTGCCAGGCCAGAGGCTGTCCAAGCTGCATCCCTGTGGTATGTCTGGCTGCCAGCCAGGCACAGTTCTGAGGGAAGAGGGGAGAGCCTGGTGCTGGGCTTGGCATTGTGCCTTCTCCATTCGTACAGAAAACGTAAGAGAAGGAGACCCCTGCTCTTTACCTGCTGAAATGCACTGTCCAAAAGGGGGTGGTGAGAAGGTGGGCAGGAAGCTGAAGCTGGCTGAGCCTGATTCTGCTGTGCGTTAGAAGGGGGTCCCCGTCCTTGTCACTGTTGCCACTTCAGACTGGCTCCCTCCTTGCTGTGGGGGCTGTCCGGTTGTTGTGCGATAATTGCCTGCATTTATCAGCATCCTTGGCTTCTGGCTTCTACCCATGGATGCCTGTAGCAGACTTCCCAGGACCCCTCAGTTGTATGACAGGTCTCCAAACATTGCCACTGGCCCGTATCAGCTCATTGTAGCCTCCCTAGTCTTGGGGGGCAGCGCTGCTGTTGCTATTTTCCATGTAAGGAAATGAAGCCTTGGAGAGGTTCTGACTATGCCCAGAGCCTCCGAGGAAGGAGTAGTAAAACTAGGACTCGAAACCCGTGTCTGTCCCCCAGGGTGCGGAAGCCCCTCCCTAGCAGGTCAGCCTGTTGCATGTTCCTGGTTGAGATGCCGTCTAGCCAGATTTCCACTTTCCTAGGACGCTGGGCTGCATCTTTCCTCCTGTGGACCTTTGACTTCTTATCATTGCTCTGAGACCCTCTGTGCGGTTGCTGATGAAATCTTTCTGCAGAAGTGAATGGGATGAGGACACAGGTGAAGTTGCTGAGTTTCCACCAAACTTGACCTCTCCTTTGGCTTTTTTTTTTATTCTGTAGATTTTTTTTTTGTAGATTCTATTATTGGATAAGTCTCCCAAAACAATATTTAAATATACAAGACAGTTTTTAACTTTTTTTTTCTTTCTCAGTCTCACCTAGGTCTAGGTGCTTGTTTTTGATAATTGGAACCATTAAGTCCTCTGAGACTGGAGGCTATTAGGAGCCAACTGCTGTATCCCTGGGAAGACTATAACTGCCTGAAGCTGCCATCGGCATTTTGCCTGTGCCTGGTGTTGGAGACCCTCTTCCCCCCAACACATTTCTCATTTCCTGTGTATTCTCCAATGCCAGCCGTGTTAGTACTAAATTGGAGTAATAGAGGTTTGGGTCTTTCTTGGCATCACATCTGGGGCTCTGGGTCCAGTCAGAGCTTGGTTCTCCAGGGATGAGGCAGGGCTGAGGAAACCATGCAGAGGACCAGGTGGATAAGTTGGGTGGTGCTTCCTGGAGGACAAGCCACAGGCCTGGAGTTCAGGAGTCAGGGCTGGAGCAGAGCAGAGTCCCAGATGTGCAGAAGGCAGGGAGAGCAAGGGTCAAGCAAGAAGTCCACTATAGGGAAGGGCAGCTCACCAGAAGGAGGCAAGATGGAGCTATGCAGCATGGCTTCAGGGGGAGCCACACTGACAGGCCACACTGATAGGGCTGCACTTGTCTCAGGATGAGTGTCCTGAACCCACAGGGGAAGGAGGCAGGTAAGAGGCTGCAGTGAGGGGTGAGAGGGCCATGGGCAAGGCTGGAACTTGAGTGAAGATTTTATTCCTGATTAACTTGCAAAACAGGTGTGGTCAGCAGTATAGACCAGGACTGGTCCATGCTAATGTTCATCGACTTGATGTCCTGCCAGTGGACAGGGATGCTAACTGCATTTGGTGGCTCTTTGAGCCAGAAGGGGGAAAAAAAAAAAGCATGGAGACAGACACCTGGCCTTAAATTTCAGTCCTCAAGAGTAAGCAGAATGGCAGTGTCATAAAGCTGGTTTTCATGGTACCAACTCAGCGGGGGACCATGAGGACTGGAGGGTACACATGAAAACTACTGGCACAAAGCCAGAGCCCTGGAGGGGGTCGCTGCTGTCTGAACATGGCAGCTAAAGGCACAATTTACTCTCTGTTTTTGTGAATTATTATTTATGATGTCAAAAATTTGAAAGATAGAGGAGGTGTTAAGAATATAATAATGTAAGGGAAAACATTTTGGCACATTTCTATTTAATCTTCCGACTATAGCTATAATTCAGATTCTACTACAATGAAGTCTCTCTTCACCCATGTCAATCAACTTACAGATTCACAAGTGTTCTCCGTTCTCCTCCTTCTATGGAACTCACGGACACTCCCAGCTGGCAGGGCCACCAGTGCTCCCTTGCCACCTGGGTGAAGTCCTGCTATGGTCAGAGAGCTGCTGTGTTTCCCAGCCTGTCTTGGGCTGCCTGGGCTTGTTATCGTACTAGCATGATTTAATTAACTATTGAATGACCCAGGAAAAGATGGGTGAACAAAGAGTTGTTTCCTAGGGAAAACCAGGCTGCCCACATTAAATGATTTGATTAAACAATCATCACTAGCAATAATGATGTCAAAATAGTGTGGGCAAGGTGACTGATAAAGATTATAATAAATTTGTACATAATCCTAGAAAGATTTGGCTCTGATGGCTTCATGGATGAGCTGAAGTTTCTTTTCTTTTTTTTTTTTTTCATGTTTAAGGCAAAGAATCCATTTTAAGTTAAGTTCTCTATTTTTAAATCAAATCTAAAAATCATAGATGATATATAAAGAGTAGGATTAAAAAAAAGAAGAAGGAAAAAGAAAAGATGTGGAACTTCGTCCAGAGATGCGACTCTAATAGAGTCTTTGGCCCTGCATCAAAAGATGAGCAAGGAATGTTTTAAACTGAAATAGTGTTGGGATTTACATTGTGATGCATTTAATTTTGGCAACCCCTGCTTCATCCAACTTTTTTTTTTTATAAACTAATGAGGTGGTCCTGCCCATGTCAGATAAGACTTGTTAGCTGAAATACTGTATTTTAGGTGCTTTTTAGGATCTACTCCCTTTATAAACTTCTTCAGGAACAATGATCTTGCTGTCATTCACATGAGAACCCTTCGAGGTATTTTTTCATCTAACATAGCTTTATCTATCAGCTATCTTGTGCTAAACACTGTCCTGGTTTCAGATGTGTGTAAATAGAACAGGCCAGGTCCTTGCTTTTATGGAGCTGAATGTGTGTGTGTGTGTGTGTGTGTGTGTGTGTGTGTGTGTGTGTGTGTTGGGGGCAGGAAGTAAAACATAAATAAAAAACAAGAAAAATTTAAGGGATGATACAGGCCATAAAGAAAACAGAACACAAAAAGTTTTAACAGTGACTGATGAGCGGGGAGGGGTTGAGGTGCTTATACTTGGTGGTTGGAGAAGGCCTCTCTTTGTTAGGTGATGATTGAGCTGAGACTTGAGTGACAAGGGTCTGGCCAATGAGGGAACAGCAGGGGCTAAGGTCCTGAGGTGAGAATGGGTCTGGATGTAGGCAGGTGCAAACTGAGTGACAGGAAGGTTGAAATAAGCAGGACCAACAAGGCCCTTGGGGACCTTGCAAGTGAGTGGATGTTCTACTGCATGAGCAGGGAGACTTCTCGAGTTTTAAGTGACGTGATCTGGTTTATGTTTCTTGAAGTTTACTCTGTCTGCTGTGGTTGGTGCGTTGCAGGGGGCTTGTGGACAGCAATGAAAATGGTCCGATTAAAGGGGAGTCATTGGGATGTGCAGGCTAGAAGTGGTGGGGACTTAAACCTCTGTGGTGGGGACAGCAGAGACCAAACACTGTAGGATCCTCACCTGGAAATGAGGCTCGGCATCTCCCCAGATGGCTCTGCCCTCCCACCTGCTGTAGTCCTTCCCTCTCCCGTCCCCTTTAGAAGGGCCCTCCACCTACTCTGCAGTGTTGCTCAGAACCTACTGGAGACAGCGAGCTGCTCATTCTCCAAAAAGACACCAGGAATCCCCTTCCTGCCGGAGAACCATCTCCTATTTTATTTTGTTGGCATGCCCCATTATTGGAGTGGGTAGCTAGCTATGCTGGATACGTTTGGGCTTGTGGTCTGAATAATACCTCAACTTTCTAGCAATCAAGCAAGGTCATAACATCTTTTATGGCTGTATTCTAAACCAAACCTTTAAAATTATATGGGAAAGTGTTTGCAAAGACTCATTCTCCACATTTGTTCATTCATTCAAGAAGACTTACCGTGAGCTCCTGGCTCTTCATTCCTGCTGTGTGTTCTTAGGTGAGTTATTTGACCTTCCTGAGCCTCAGCTGCCTTGGCTGTGAGACAAAGATACTGAAAGCACTTATGTTTTAGGATTACAAAGTTGTAATGGAAAAATAGATGTGGTATACTTTGCAAAGTGTCTGCTTTGGGAAGAGCAGGCTCCTTTTATGGTGCCACCCTTTCTGTTCTGGCATGTTCCTAGCGAAAGTTGTTTGTACTAAGGGACCTCTGAGAGCCTCGGCTACCTCTTATGCAACTCAGGATTCACAAGGGCTTTCGGCTTGTCCTGGCAGGTCTTCATGTTTCCTATTTAGGTTTGCCTTGGTGCCTTGGAGCACTAGTCCTTTCTTCTGAGTTGTCACGGCTTGGTCCCTGGTGTTTTCTAAGTGTGTTTCCTTTGATGGAGACTTTTGCACCTTTCTTTCCTGACTGTGCTTCATCTTAGCTTCCACTTATGACTCTTTGCTCCCAATGAATAAATGGATATGGCTGTTTCAGAGTGGAGCTCATTGGTTTCCTCTGGAAGCCCGACAACCTTGCTTTTGCAGATTCCTTTAGTCCCTGGCTTGATGGTTCTTGATGTGTAGCCTGTGGGACCTCATCCCACTAATTATGACCTTGCAAATATTTAAATCATTGAGGAAGTTCCTGAGTCCCCTGTTGGAGTCTGATCACCTTCATTATCGACACAGTCAAGGTTCTGAGAAGTACTTCAGCAAAGAAACATGCTTGAATTTGTTTAGCCTAAACATTCCTGTCCACCCTCTGAGAAGAGGCTGCTCTTTAAACTTTTTTCGTTGCTTGGACTTGAAGAATCAAAATCGGAAGCCTAAGGCTTGAAACCCTCAAGTCTGGACTCTCTGCTCAGAAGTTCAAATTGCTAACAGATTGCTGAACCTGATATCTAATACCCTTTGATTCACATCTCTTGGATCGATGGAAATTTTTTATTTAAGATGTAATTTCAGACTTTATTGAGACAGTCCTCATCCTCTTCCTTCCCTGGGCAAAGCCAAGGTGCTCTCAAAGATTCATGTTAGGGCTTCTATATTCATATGCTCAAACCACAGAGTGCTTAATGGCTTATAACTCCATGTTATTTCATTTTCCTTTGGTGGAATTTGGTGTCTGATTTGTGATGCTCCCAGGTAATCATGGTTGGGGTTGCAAGATTAAAATACTTCTCTTCCAGTGAGAACATGGGTTTTATACCAGCTTTGAATAATGGTGCCATAGACTCGATTCATTTGTTTGACATGGCCACACTGATAATGACCCCTAGCTGAGGAGCATGGGGACATGGGGACTGACAGAACAGAAGAGGAGCTGCTATGAAATCTACCTGGTCCTTGGCAGAGTTGAAAGCAAAAAAAAAAAAAAAAATAGGCAAGAGTTTTTAGAAATGCATGTGTGGCAGATGCCAGGGAGAAAAAGGAGAGCTACAAGCCATTAGGAAGCATGACTCTGTGTCTGATCTAGTTCAACCTTCAAGATGCTTCCTGTGCAGCTGAGTCACATCTAGGTAGTGGTCGCTGCAGTTGGACAGATGGCAAATTGGAGTTGAGCTTTGTAGGGCACAAGGATAATTCTGGTCCTCTTGGATGTGGCAACCCTGGGCAAGGCCCTTTGGCATGGGTTATGATTCCTAGGCAGCAAACACAGACTGGGATCACATAGGATCCTGAACTAGAGGTGTTGGGGAAGGGACCCAGTGCCCAGGCTCAAGTGTCTGGTTTTCTTACTTTGCTCTTTACCACAGTAGTGTTTTCTTCTGGGAACTTAAATATCATCTTTCTGTGTTCTGATCCTAGTCTGGGATTTTATTTCTCCTCTATTCCTCTTATTCTTGATGCTGCTGATAATAGTAATAGTTTCCTATAAAGACTTGCAATACTCTAGGAATGGTGCCAAGTTCTTTATATGCAGACCCTCATTAAATCCTGGCAGCAGCCCTCCAAGTGACTTTTGTCAATCCCATTTCATAGATGATAAAACAGAGGCACAAGCAAGTTGAGTAACTTGGCCCCTGGGAGCTGGACCAAGGCAGTGCTATCCCTGAGGCAGGTTCCTCCCCATTATGTCATGGCCTCTGTCTGCTGCTACACGCTGGGACATGGGAATGAAAGGGAGGAAATTTTTATTTATTCTTTGGTAACCAACTGGGAGGCCCAATGGTAGTTGTTCCCTGTGAACTTCTTCCAAAAAATATCTGGAGCTACTGATAACCAAATTTCCATTGCGTCACCAAGAGCCATTGGCTGAGCACCACTGTGTTCTGGAGACTGTTCTAACAACATCCAACATGAGCACTTCTTCCCCTGACAGTTCCGCAAGGTGACAAACAGATGAGGAAACTGAGGATTCAAAGGTTGGAAAACCTTGAAGTCTCAAGGAGTGCAAGGATGTGGTATCCTGAGTGGCCTCTGCCCTTAGGCTTCAAAGAAAAACCAAATAAAAACATCTGCCTAATGGAGGGAAATTGTCCTGCAGAGACCCCAGGGAGTAGAAAGTCAGGCTGTACCCCCCCTCTCCCCGGGCTGCCCCTCAGAGCCTCAGGACACAATCTTTCCTGGCAGTGCGCTTCCTCTGTTCCTGGCTGGGCCCCTTCTTCCCGCTGCTAGCAGCATTCCTGGCTTCTCAGATACGGTAGTTGGCTTCCAAACAGGCAGGCGTTGGGTACCAGCGGTGCCTTGTGTGAAGCCCGAACTAGCAGGAAAGTGACCTGGAAGGCAGCACCTGGTGTCTACTAATTTCTGTGCACCCATTCCCTGACACTAGGCTGGCAGGAGGTCGGTGCAAGTGCAAGTAGCTGCTGGATCAAATGCGTGGGCCTTGCCCAACGCCAGCATGCCCGGTGCTCTTAAATACTACTCTACAATTTGGAGCGATTTTTCCCTTGCTCTGCAGGTCTTTCTTCTTCTTCTTCTTCTTTTTGTTTTTCATTTACTCACTAATTCTGGTTGAGCCAATAAAACAGCATCACACATTATTCATTTTAGAATTTAAACATCAAATTTTGAGTCAATGCTAAGTGGATCAAAGGCACTCTTTCCCTCTATGAGAGATGAACTTTTCATTACTGGTTCTGTCAATCTGAATTGCCTGTAATAGGCAGGCTTTGTTCCTTCGGCTCAGCATGGCTCTGGATGCCAAGTGAGATTGTCTTGCTGGTGGAGGGGAGTGAATATCCCAGAGGTCACCCTCCATACTTCCGTGGCTGTGGCATAGCCCGTGACGGCCAACACGCTTGGTCCATCTGATCTGCTGCCCTAGAACTTTGCTATCAACCTTCCCAGGGCACAGATTTCTGGGGTGAATGGGTGAAGTGAAGTTGTGCTGAATGATTAAATGAATGTGCAGCTCAAAGTGCCCAGCAAGTGCTTTGAAGCCTAGAGATTATCTGCAGACTGTGTGCAGAGCCATATGAAAACCAACTCCATTGGGAGGTTTTAGATCTGCTTTGGGAAACACAGAGAAATGGCTCAGCAGAAGAGCTTTTGCAGCCTGAAGTTTGCTCCTTTGAGTGAATCCATCAGCTTTTTAAAACCCAGGCTGTAATAGGTTATACCCTGGGAGAGGGTTTTCAATACATCCCCCATCTGGCAGGACTAATTGTGTTTTGCATGCAGTGCTGGATTGGTGCTCTGAGCCTGGGAAAAGGGCCTGGAAGGTATTCATGCCTGTAAATGTCATTGCTTGTGGCTCTTTGATGCTAGTGGGTCTTTTCCGACACCCAGCTCTTGCAAATGATTCATAGGATATATTTCATAATTGAGCAGCCAAGAGTTCCTGGGACGACAGCTGAGGTGCCCTTGTGTGGCTAAGGCATGTGTTGGAGGGCTACCACCTCATAGTACCGGCCTGGCTTCTGACTTTCCTGGTGATAATGGCCCCACAAGGAGATAAGTGAGATGGACCTGAGATGGCCATCTCTCTATGGACACTTACTGGACCTAAGAGCTGACCTGTGTCTGCTCTTCCCTACCTTAGTGGTCACCCTGCGTTTTCCCCATTGCCTCTCCTGCCTCCCATACTGGCCAGAGCCCACTTCTTGGGATGGGACTTTGAGGGTTGGTGAGCATGACTGTATCAGAGTAACAATGCTTTTACATCTTGTTTCCAACCTTGGATATGCCACACAGGCCCTCCAACAGTCCAGGTTGAGTTACCTCTGTTTACTCAAGGAGACTCAGGTCTAGACAGCATGATTTGTCTAAACTACAAGTGAAGGACAACTCAAGGCTTTGGCTGTGTCTTCTTGGATGGACCTTCTTGGAAGGGCTGTCTCTGCCACACAAGTCTGAGGATGTCCCACAGAGAGCTTGCATTCCCTTGTGCCTCCGTTCACACCGTTGTCCATTTGGAAACAACTGTATCTATTCCTATAGATCCCTGGACTGTGCTGGGGAGCTCTATAGCTGGGCCACCACCCATTTGTCAACTCATTAATGTGTTTTGCCTTTATTACATCAGCTATTTACTATATTCTTGTATTATATATGAAGCATTATACATATATTTACATAGATAACCTATTTAATTCCTAACAGTCCTAGGAGGTTAACCATCGTCTCAGTTAATTTTGTGCTGCTCTAGCAGATTACCTGAGATTGGGTGATATATAATGAACAAAACTGTATTGTCTCATGGAGGCTGGGAAGTCCAAGATCTAGGGGCCAGTGTGTGGTGAGGGCCTGGTTGCTGCATTATCCCAATGGCAGAAGGTGGAGCTGGGAAGAGAGAAAGGGAACTAAACTTGTCCTTTTGTATTTACCATGAATAACAACAAAACCTGGAGTGGCTTAGGGAAGCAAAAGAGAAGAAGGCTGAAGACAAATGGAGAGAAGTGAGGATGTGTGAGCTGGCATGGGCAGACAAGGTGACGAAGGACAAGAGAGCCCTGATAGTTAATCCCTATCAGGGGACCAATTCACGGATTGGGTTAAGACTCTTACAACCCAATCACTTCTCCTCTGAACCTTCTTGCATTGTCTCACACATGAGCTTTTGGGGGACACCTCACATCCAAACCATAACAAACAGATTATTTTTTCTGTTATAATTCTCTAAATAATATAGTAGAACAACTATGTCCACAGCATTTACATTGCACACCCCTCATCTCATATTAAACAATTAAATGAGGTATTACAAGCAAGGAGGATGGGCATATTATATGCAGACATTACACTGTGCTGTTTGATACAGAGATTTGAGTATCTGTAGATTTGGGTGGCTTAAGACTGGTCTTAGAACTAGTCATCTGTGGCTCTTGAGGGGCGACTTTACAGTAGAGTGATAATATTTTAGATGTTAGTTTAAATAAAATATTAGAATTAATTTCACTTTTTTTGGTACTATTTTTAGTGTGGCTACTAGGAATATGTGGCTTGTGTTCTAGCAGACAGTGCTGATCTAAAGGGCAGAAGTGGGACCCATGGCCTAATATAAATAGGGAGGCAGTTTGGCTCCTCTGGAAGGAGATCATCCAACTGTTGATTATACAAAGAAAAAAGGTAGCGAGCTCCCTGCCTCCAGGGAGAGGGAGGTGGAAATAGAGGCCAAGGTGCTCTTCTTGGGACCTTTGCTGGGTAGTGGTCATAGGCAAGCCTGGTGTCCCAAGGACCCAGAGTATAGCTACACCCAGGGCAGAGTCAGCCCTGGAGAGGTACTGGGCCAGGTCACCTCAGGAGCCCTTCCAATGCTTGCAGGGCTATGAAACATAAATGGATTTTTGTACATTACATATATTCTTTCTTTCAATTTTGTGTTTTTCGTGATTCTTCTCATGTCCTTGGCAAAGTGTCCCAGTCTTCCTTCTGAAGTCTGGAGGGGGTGAGTCTTGTTCAAGGAAGCATAAAACTCCTCCATGCTCCCGAGGCCTCTGTGACCCCTTTGATGCCAAGGTCAAGCCCTGCATCACTGTGCACTCCAGAATGACCTGTCTCAGAGATCCTTCAGCAGAGCCTACCCTCACCCACCCGGGCAGTCTGCCCTCCCACTGTTCTGTGACCCAGGGGACCTGCGGGCTCCTGCATACTTCTCCTCCAACATGCTGCAGAAGTACTAGAGCGAGGGCCCCAGGGGACTGGGCTATTTGATGTCCCTACACAGCCCAAGAGGCTTTTGACATTTACTGAACCAGTGATCAGCATAAGCTACTCACTTATGCATCAAGAAGGAATTCAAAACCCTGTAGAGCAGAAATGCTTCCAGGCTGTGGAGCAGAACTCATTTGCACGACGTGATGTTCTAATTACAAAATGGAGACTGCACTCTCCCCCTGTGTCTCACTGCCCATCCTTGGAAGCAGGGCTCCTGCATTTCTCTACCAATAGGCAGCTGCTCTGGCTTTCTGCCCATGTAGGCTGGCTTTGCCCTGGGTGTAGCTGTACCCTGGCCATTGGGACACCAGGCTTGCCTGTGACCACTACTCAGGCAGATGGGGGACCCGATGGTCTTCAAGGAATTACAATTTAGAACAGTTTCTGCATTCTTGGGGAGTGGGACCTGGGCAGGAGCTTTATGTGCCCTCCTCCGTCATTTGACCCTCAGGACCACCTGATGGGTACATATTACTATCTTCAATAAATGGAAAAGGAAGTGAAGCTCAAAGGGTTAGGAGGCAGATTATTTGTAAGCCTCAGGGCAGAGCCATAAAGACAGGCTTGTCTGACTTCAGAGCCCCACCTGTAACTACCATAATCTACTGTTTCTGTGTCCTAACAAGAAGGAGGAAGAGAAAGAGGGAAGAAGGGAAGAGGGTAGGGGAAAAAAGACATGCTCATTCATTCATCCCACCTCCCCTCACTTATTCATCAGGTAATGATCCCAGGCCATTGGGAAGAGGTTTTACTATATAGGTAGGACCAACCCCTGCCCTGAAGACTGTCATGGAGCAACACAGTTAGGCTTGGGGGTCCTGGTGGAGCCTGCATGGGACACAGCAGGGGTACAGTCTGGAAAACAGTGAGTCCTTCCTTGGGGTTGGGTGATGTGTGTGCTTAAGTAGAAGTCATTTGACTTGGATTTGAGGAGTAGCTGGCACTCAAGGTATCACATAAGGAAAGGCCCAAAGATGGGGCTTATTGGGAGTCATTGCTGGGGGAGGACAGTGGTGTCCAGGGAGGCCTTGGCCATCACACCAGGTCCTGTGGAGGGGCCTGGCAGGAGCACTTCTCCCTTCCTCCAGTGACTCGGCCCTTGCACCAGTGTCTTTTCACAGGTGCACCAGCCACTGTTGGCACAGCCCGGGTCTTGGCCAGGTGGGGGGAGGAGCCATTAGATTTAAGGAAGGCATTTAGTCAGATTTGCCTTGGGTTTGAGGACTGATAGCAAAGTACCATTCAGCTCCCTGAAACCCAAACCAACAGCAGGATGAAGAGGAAAGGCAGGATTCCTGTTGGCTGTCAAGCATCTCTCTGCGGAGGGAGTGGAGATTTATTGAGTGTTAAATGTCAGTATCAATGTAATAAAGATGGTACACTGTAAGTAATAAGCACTTTCCAGGTGAGGGACCATTTTCAATAAGTTGTCAACCTGTCTGGGACTATGAATTATTTTTTTTTAAAAAAAGAAGAAGATGATGAAGAGAACCCATTTGGAGTTATTTAACTTTCAGATCTGCTCTTCAGCTCTGTCCCTCCTTGACAGGAGCACCCGTATCCTGTGGTACCCAAGGTCGCTGGAGCTTGCACACCTCTTATCTCATATTAAACAAACAAACCAAACCAAACCCCCAATGTTCCTTTTGTTTTTTTTTTTCCTGTGATGGGGAGTGTCTGGAGGGGGGAATGGATTTCTGACCTTCAGAGGGCCTTGCTCGTAACACATGGAGAAGCATCTGGAAGTAAATGCTGGTGTGAAAGAAGGCAGGAAGGGCTGGAGGTGAAAGGCCCCGGGGTGGTGCCCAGGCATCTAACAGTTGTGGTCCACTGTCTTGGGGGTCAGCTGCCCCTCAATGGTCAATGCATAATTTCAGATAATTCCCCAGCTCTTGGGAGAGCAGAGCCCTCCTTGTGAATCCCTGCTAACTCCCAAGGCTATATCTGCAACCTGGGTTCCTATCTTCCCTTGGACCATCTCTGTCATGTGCTCACTTGCTGATAGTCCAGAGAATTCATGCACACAGTAGGCCTTCTGAAGAAGATTTAGTAGGGTGACAAGTTAATCGATTCTAAAAGCCTCCAAGTTCTTAAAATATTGAGCAGACCACTTTACCTTGTGAAATTTTACTGCTCCGTCTTTCATGTGGGGCTCAGGTCATCTTGTGCAGGCCTGACCCTCACTGTCCTCCCTTCTCTTTTTCAAGCTCTCCCCATGTTTGGTCTTTCACCCTGACCTGCAAAGGCCAACTCATTGCCTTGTCTGCTGCTGGGGCCACAGCAGGTGCCCTGATCCCAGGGGCAGTGTGTGTGCTCTCCTGCCACTCAGCTCTCACCACCACATGGGGTCTTGCAAAAACTACTCTCCCAGGAAGGTTGAAATTCTGTTGTTATCCATCAGCATCTCAATAATGCGTCATTCCTTTTTTATCTTCTGATGTCCCCATAATGATGGTCACATTTACTGATGGGGAACTGAATCCTTGAGTGACTTGCCCATAGTCTGATAGAGGCCTGGCTCTGGCTTCAGAGTCAGGACTCATCTGGGCATGGCCAAGGCTGAAGGTTACATTTGGGCTGGCTAGCCTTGGCCACTCCTAGCTGTAGGACCCGGGCTCTGCCTTTAGTTAGTGCTCTGATTAGTGTGCTCCACTCCCAGGGGTCCAGCATGGCTGCTCCATTTCTCTTCTCTTCTCTTAGGCCTGGGCCTGGCTTCTCTCCCTCCCCTTTACTAGGGTTGCTGAGGTCTTCGCCTAGCTTAGGTCCTGCCCTTCTATTCCATCCATGCGTCTCTTGTTCAGCCAAGTCATGGGACCATGTTGCTTTCTGCACACTCTGTCTAGCCCAGACCATCATCTAAAAACAGCAGAGAGACCCTTGGGTATTTTCTTAACATTTCACCTGGCTATTTTTAAAATGAAGCTAATTTATCAGATCTAGCCAGAGTCTCTAGGTCAGCAGAGGTCTGTTGCAGTTTTCAGAGCCCTACCCTAAAGACGGACAGGCTCGGGTGGGCAGCCTGACTCCAACACAGAGCTGTCCCGTGACTTTAGACAATACAGATTTTTATTCCCCTTCCTCTGAGCTTCTGGTTCCTTGTATGTAAATGCAGATCACAGTGGTCACCTCACTGAGCTCTTGGCAAGATTCAGTGTGGGCTGTGTAGAATCATAATAGGTGTGGGGTTACACACTGGACCACTGGACTCCATCGGTCCAATCATGGGGCTTTGCCCAGAGCCTCCATTTCTATTTGCATTTGCCCATGTGCAGTTCATGGCTTCTCATTTAGAGCTACTTAATTATCCCTCCAAATAAGAAGGAGCCTAAATACCAACTCACCCAATACTACTCACCTATGGATGTTGAGCTCATTGTTTAGTGAGGATACTTGGGTGCAGCTCCTGACACCTGCCTGCAGCTCATTAGCATCACCAAGACCTGGCGAAGACCTGGTGTTAGTGCTCTGATCCTTTCAGGGACCTGGATCAGGAGAGGAAAAGTGTGTTTCAGAATGGTCTTGTGGACTGACTCTCCTCAGCCCCCTATGTACTGGGCTCCAAGATCCAAAAGCAGGGGGGAGCTGGGGTGGGAGCATGTTCTCAGATCCATCGGCCATTGGCTCCTCCAGAATGAATGGGCTCTTTACTCTCAGAAGAACATCCAGTGGACATTCTTTTCTCTTTTAACAGCATGTTTTATGCCTGCGCTAGCAGTTGGTTATACAGAGGTGACCACTCAGCTCCTGGTGTGATGTGATGGGGGAAATAGCTGCAGTCTGATGAAGACTATGCCGTGACAGAGGATGGTGTACCAATGAGACCAGAGAAGGGTCTCCCACAGCCCGGAGGGCCAGGGGGAGCTCGTGGAGGGGCCCCTAGAGCTACAGTGGGAGGATGCACACAGTGGAGAGGGGCTGAGAATTAGTTGGGAGAAGGGGCCGTCTAGGCAAAGGGAGTAGCTAGAGTGGAGGCACACGGGCACAACAGTAGGGGCCGGGGTGCACCCACAAGGAAGTAGTCCAGGTTTGGGACTCCTAAGCTTCTCATGGGTTCAAGAAGAGAACTGTGAGCAATGGACTGAATGAGTGAAGGCTCTGCTTTTCAGATGTGAATGTGCACATAAATCACCTTGGGTGTTTGGGATTGGATTGGCTGGGCCGGGGTCTAAGAGTCTGCATTTCTGATATGTTCCCCACTGGAGCCCATGCTGCTGGCTTGTGGACCACGCTTTGGGTAGCACAGATAGACCTGTAGCAGGCTGGACAAGTGATGTGCATCGGACCTTGGAGCACCTTATTCTGTCTCTCCTGTGAATGGAAGTTTGGCTTCAGCTAGTTCCATAGGTTGCTGAGGCCTGGTGTTGGGTCAATGTGAAGGCCCTCTTTGTTAGTTTTCCTGAGATACTGGATTGTATTCGTCCTCCTGTTGACAACATTTATACTCCGTGGCCAAATTTCTGGATTCTCACTAGAACAGAGCAAGGACCTCCCTCTATTCTATGGAAATTCAGGCTGGTGTTACTGTCCCCATTGCTTTTTGTCTGTATGACCATAAAGGGTTGGGTCTCACCCCACCCATGGTGAGCCTAGGATGCTGTCCCCATCCTCCCAGCCTCTGTATTTCTCCTTATGTGCAACAGTCCAAGTTCATCTCCTGCCCTGTAGCCTCTAATTCCCTTGCCTACTGACTCCAGGAGGCTGTGAACCCAGACAGAGAGCTCTAGTAACTGGACCTGTGAGTGTGTGGAAAGCATAGCTCCAGGACAGAGATGAGTGACCAGCACAAGTGTGCCAGTCACACGAGGCTGCAGAGCTGGAGGAGGGTGATGGACGGGGCCCGTCTAGTCTTCCAGTACTCTCTATTGCATGTAGGCTATTCAGCAGCCCTGCTAGAGCCAAATGCTCATTTTCATATGGCTCTGTTTTCTGTATCAAAGACCCTAGTGGAGGGTCATTTTCATCCAGTCTCATGCAGGAACAGAGTATTGAGCACCCACCGTGGGCCCCAGGAAGCAGGTGCCTTCTTCAGAGTCCTACAACCCAATAGTGAAAATAGGCAAGAACACCAATAGCTATAATTTGGTGTGGCTAGAGGGGAAAACAGGGGTTCTGGTAACCCAGACAGGGGTGATTAATTCTGTTCAATGAGCTACATAATTCAAAGAAATATATTTAAGCTGTGTTTTGAAGGATCCCTTCGTTCAACAATACTGATGGGCCCAACACTGAGCTATGCACTTGGATATAGTTGAGATAGGACAAACCAGGGCCACTTCCTGAAGGGCCTGCTAAGGTAGGAGTTCAAGCATCTTGGGCAGGTGCTTTGGTGCCTGTCCTGCTCCTTCAGTGCCCACTGGCCCAACTTGCAACCACCAGCACCTACACTTCTTTGAGGGATACTTTCTCTCCTCCATGGGAACAGGTCAGAGTGCTGGGGAATGAACCTCCCTGGCCCCTGCAGCAGTCACTGACCCCCTGACTGATAGGAGAGTATAAATACCCCAGTTGCTTCCCCTGGAAGATGTTTCTGAGGCGAGGGCTCTACCCTGAGTCACCCTGGTTCTGCCTTTGCCTACTTGCTGGCTGCACAAAGCACCCTTTATGGGTGCCTTCCCTTCCTCGTCTGCCTTTTCTCTTTCACCTGGTTTTCTTCACCTCCTACTCACCATCAAATGCTTACCCAGAGTTGGCTTCTGAGAACCTGAACTAAAACTGTTGAAGAGAGATCCGTGTTTGGGGGAGGGGCAGTGCATGGGCAAAAACATTGCAGTGGGGGGAGCTGCTCATGCCATGCCATAGAGGGTGAGGGTGGCCTAGACTGTGTCCACTCAGGGCAACTTGGGGGGCAATCACCTGGCAGGGTGACTCAGTTGCCCTCATGGTCCTAAGCTCACTCTCCCAGCTCCTTCGTACAGTCTTCCCTTGGAGACCCATGGAAGCTCTCCTGACAGGACCCCTCTGGAGAATCCCTATGGAATCATTCTGAGCAAATTCCATCAGATTGGAAGTTCACTGCTGAGGATCTTGGAGAAGATTGTGGATGACAGCGTTTCCCAGAGAAAGTTCCATGGAACATTAGTCCTGGGATGTGGCAAAGTCAGACTCCCAGTCACAGGAGTTTGCCCAGTGCTACAATTGCATTTCATTCTTGGAGTCTCCCAGTGAACTCCTGAGTCAACAATCCTTTTCACTTATCCAGGATCAGCCAGTATTTCCCAGAGTCATGTGACCACAGAAACTTCCATCTCACAGCACTTAATAACTGAGCACAGTGTTAGGGTCTGTAGAGCTCACTGTGGCAAGTGCTAATAAAAGGATGAAGAGACACAGAGAGGGAAGGGTCCAAAGGGATGATGCCAACCTCCCAGTGTCACTCCTCTGCTGCCAGGGAGCCCTGCAGGAATGGTGTTACGCTATTACAGAGTCAAGTCACGAAACCAGTGCTGGGACCAGGTGGTGGCCGGAGACTGCTCAGAGCCTCCTACTAGAGAGTAGAAGCAGAGTGTCCAATAAATTATGATGTGCTTCATAGACAGTTTCAGCTCAGAAGGCAACATGGGAGATAAGAGAAACTGGCATCCGGAATGAATTTGGAACATTAGGTCAGTGGAAGATGGATAACCAAGAGTGAAAAGAGAAGAGCGTCCCAGGTTCTGGCCAGAGGGGCAGAAAGAACAAATAACAGGCCGAGTGTGCATTATGCACCCGTGCATATGCGCACAGAGAGAGAGCTATTGTGAGCGCTCTTCCCTTACTTTGTGGCCACCACCCCTGACTGGTTCCAGGAGCCCATGTTTAAACTAGAGGTCACTGAGTAAAAGGCAGCTGAAACCCAAGGTAGGTAGGGAAGATGACCCGCCTGGCTCTGTCTCCTGTGTCTCTCCTCCAGCCTCCTGGTGGGGCTTGGGAGTAGGGCTTTGCTCTGCTTTCCTCCTCCTCTCTTTCCCTCTCTCTCTTGCTCACTCCTGGGTCTGGGAGACACAGCACTGAGATGACTTATCTATGCACAGTGCGGTTTCAGCTCAGAAATCTTGATGTGAACAAAGCTATTTTAAATGGGTTTATTTCTGGCCTGAGTCCCACTTGATGAGGCTTCCAGAAGGTGAATTTGCAGGGGAAAAAAAATTAAAAATAAAAATCACTGGCCACAGGTTTCAGGCATAGATGGAAGTAGGATCTGGGCCCAAGGCCATAGACAGATCAATGTCCTGACTTTCACAAGTGGCCACGGTCAGCTTTTCAAACGATGGGTTAGTGAGTTTAACGTCATCACTCAGCAAACCGCTAGAATGAATCACTATTTTTAAAATTACTTTTGAACGGTATCAGAGTAATCCTTTACACAGCTGAAAACCTCAAATCAGACCCATAATAAATTAAAGCAGTCCTCTGCTTCACCGCAGCCTTCTTTCTAGCCCTGACCTCCAAAGGAGCTCCATTTCTTCTTCTTTCTTTCTCTGGTATTTCATCTCATATCTGCACCATATTTCTCATAATATGCCTCTATCACTATTTCCTGATTCGCCAATATCGGGCATTAAATACTGGCTTCCTGTTGTCGTAAACTAGGATTTCATCTTGTTACACTCCCTTCTCCCTCAGCTTTCACACTTTATGTTAAAGTAATACAAAATGTTCACATTATATACTGTGAAAATATCGTTTACCGTTCAGGAGACTTTTGTGATGTCGACTTTTGTTTTTCCTATTTGGATCAGTGTCTAGTTAGGAAAACAGAACTCACAAGGCCATGGGAAGTAAATATTTTGCCTTTGCATGTCTGAATATGTCTTTATTCTATACTCACAATTGATTGACAGGTTATCTGGCTGTAGAACTCTAGAATGAAAAGAATGAATTTAAGAAATTTGTTCCATAGACAATGGAAGAGCTGAAGCCCAACAGAGGAACCTGAAGAGACCAGAAATTATCTGCAGCAGGAAGCCACTGCCATGCCTAAAGGTGGACAGTCAAGGTCATGGGCAGTTTTTCCAGAGCCCAGGATCAGGGACATTCAGCAGAAGGTGAAACCATGATGGGCCATTCTAGGGGAAGTCCAGGGCAAGAGGAGGTGGTGCCTCTGTGGAAGATGGGCAGGTGGTGGTGAGCCACAGGCAGAGATGGACCTTGGCTTCTCCCATCTCCCTCCAGGTTTTCCAACTGGCCAAATTCAAATAGCAGGCAATGGACAATAACACCCCCACAGGAATCAGTCCCTGAGTCCTCTCACTCCCTGATTCAGCCAGGTCAGAGGAGAGTGGAGAATGGATATGAGGGAAAACAGACAAAGCCAGACACTATTTTCCAGACACTATTTGCCCTCAAAAAAAAAAAATGATTAAGCATTTAGCGTTCCTATTTTTCTGTATGTGCTCTATCAGATCTGCTTTGTAACTTTGTTAGCACTTTCCAAATGTTTGGATATATCATATCATCTATCAGCTTCAATTTGTTTCCCAGAGTGCTGGTCCTTCTGCTCTGCCTGTCTGTTTGCCCCAGGCTGCCTCCGCGCTGCCAATGGAGGCTTAGAATGCCTTCATCTCAGGGAATCCCTTATCCTCGCTCCTGGGCTGAATCCTCCACTTTAATCCCATGTTTTCCTCTTTCTTGGCTTGCTTTCTTTTATATAATCATGTCTTCCAGTAGTTTCCCAGTAAAAGAGGCCATGGGAAATAAATATTTTGCCTTTGCATGTCTGAATATGTCTTTATTCTATATTCACAATTGATTGACAGGTTATCTGGCTGTAGAACTCTAGATTGAAAATAGATTTTCCTTGGAGTTTTAAAGTTGCTGATTTACTATCTTCTAGTTCCCAATGTTGCTTTTGTGATCCAATACCATCAGTTTTTTTGTCCTATGTGTATTAATGCCCTCTACCCCCACTTTTTGGAAATTTGGGGGATTTTCTTTTTATCTTTAAACTACCTTTGAAAATCTAGATAAACAATGCCAAATATAAATTTGGTTTGCCCAGAGAGTGAAGCCATTCCCTCCACAATCAGGAAAATATCAAGGCCCAACAGGATGGAAGCTTTTGATCTTAGATAGATCATCACGTCCCAAAGGGATCAGTTCCTAATTGTAGGACTTTCTTGCAAAATGAGGCATGGCCAATTGAATGAAGCCTCTCCCGCTGCTCTCACTCACAATGTATGGTACTTTGAATAAACAAGACTCCAGGGCGTCATTACGGAAACATCTTTTTTTTTGACATCACTGTCCTTTTAAATATGCTCAATAGGAGTAAGGCTTCTTCTACAGTAGGGTAAAGTCAGACAGGACTATGGTTTTCTTTTTCATTTATGGGAAGGATAATTCATAGGATCGATGTAAACTAAAACACTGCCTCGATTCGATGATTATGGATTCTCATGCAACATAATCAGCACAACCCTCAGTTCTTATTTGCCATTAATTCTTCAGAGGACCCGAAGGCCATGGAGAGGAACAGGGTTCTGCTTCTCTTTTTCCTTACTCTTCCTCCCTGTTTGCTAGCAGCCCTCTCTTACTTTCTGGAAGGAGAAGGACCAAAAGTTGTGAAGGCAGGAGAGTCCTTTCTTGACCTTTAATCTGGTCCTAAAACCGCTGTGTGCCCCCTGAGCCTGGCAGGTATTTAAGAGGACTCTTATTATACTCGTAGGACTTCTGTGGAGCCCCCTGTTGGGTCTGGTGGCTGCAGTTCTTTGATAGAGGCAGAGTCTTGTCTTTAACTGGCTACTCCCAACCCTCCCATAGTTTCTGCCCCTGTGGTGCCACCCCACCGTAGCTAATCTATGGATCCCTTGCCCTGTGAGTTGCTCCTTGGATCAGGATGCCTATATCAGCCACTGCAGGCTGACATACCCTCCACGGGTCCTGGGATTGGCCATCTTGGTACTGCCAGTGGAGGGGAGCATAGGCGTGACTTGGCTTTCTTGGTCACATATCACGCACAGACTCCTGTGTCCCCCGACTTCAAAGAAAACATCTTAGTTCTTTAGGTTATTCCATTAAAGCCTCTCCCACTGAGCTTGGGGTGGTAAATAGATTATCCACCCTTTCCCTTGGGAGATGGAAGGGATCCCAACTCAGAAATCTCCTTCCCAGATCCTTTCCCGTATCTTGAACAATTCAGTCCTTTATCCCTTCAACCAGGAAAATTGCTTATCAATTTCAGTCACCTCTTTTGAAGTTTCATGCATTGGTTTGTCTTAGAACTCACTTGGGCCTCTGATATTCATTGCATGTTGGTGCCTTAAAGAAAGTTCCCAGCTTAGCATTCTTGTCATCTGAGTATCTTTAGGCATCTGCCGCCCTCCTTACCCAGGCTCATCATGTCCAAGTTGCTATGAAATAGCCATCTAGAATTTCTAAGTGCCTCTGAGTGATGGCTCCTGCAAAGAGACTGTTGAGCCTGGAAATTTGATCCCTTCTAAAAAGTGTTTCCTGAAAAAAGGACATTCCAATTAGGGGACTGATAGCTCAGCCCTATCACTGGAGCTGTCGATAGCCAAGAGAGAGATTGCCGGAGATGCTTTATGAGCCAATAAAGGAGGCACCTCTAGAGTCAGAGGAAACATGTTTATTTGCTTATTTATTGCCTTTAATTTTATAGGCTATGGGAGAAATCACTCCCTTCTGAATGTGTCCAATTAGCTCTGTTCACCCAAGAGGAATTGCACTCCTGAATAACTATAGGAGAAAACAGAACAGGACTCTACTTGTGTGTGTGTGTGTGTGTGTGTGTGTGTGTGTGTGTGTGTGTGTTCCTACACAGCTCCAGGCCCTAATAAAGTCAGCTGTTGCAGGGGTAAGAGACTGGAATCCCAGGGGCACATGACCGTGGAGAGTCACTTCTCTGTGCCATTGTTGCTCATGTTTGGCTGACACCCCTCTCTGATTCCAAAGCTGCTCTTGGGAAGCTTGGCTCTGAGCGCAAGTTAGCAGCTGGTTTGAGGAAGGACTGAACGAATTGATTTTGGAATTGAATGGACTTGGCTGGCAGATATGAAGGGAAAGTATGATTCTTGAACGAATGCATTAAGGGATCACAGCCTTCCAGAGACGAGAAGGGAAGACTAAACAGAGACAGGCGCTTTCACATTCTTTGTGTCCGTATTTCGGTCATCAGGAGCCATCTTGCCGGGTAGAAAGGGAAGTCTTGAGCTGACAGAGTATGGTGGACCATGGAAACCTCGGCTCCCCCAACTCTGCTCTGAGATTTGGTGCCTGAAACAATCTTCCTGTGTAAACAGTGGAGTCAGGAGCTGCACAGTGTGGAATTCTATGGAGTCAAGATGCCTGTGTGGAGGTGAATGTAGACTGTAACTGTAATGATCCCAAGGCCCCTGGGGACTTGTGACACTTGCAGCCCCTTGTAGAAGGGCTGTTGGGGCTGGGAGATTTGGGCTGACACTTCCTGAGTTTTTTAATGTCATCCTGCCCAAGGCTGAGCATCTCCTGATCAACAGGTAAATGTTGGGCAGGCACAGTTCTATCCATGGCTCCTCTCAAGGTTGGCAATAATATTGTGAAGTGCCATCAACAACAGGATCCGGCAGCCTCTATTCGAGTTTTGAAGATTTTGTTTTAAGTATGCTTTTGTATTTTAACATTCATTATAACTAAAAGGAACACAACTCAATTTGGGGCCTCATGAGCCACAACTCTAAACTCTTAGGATGTCAGGAGGTGTGCTCTTTGCTTCTCACCCTGCTGTTTTAATGAGATTAATGATTGTTTTTCCACTGAGCGTCTACCCGTGATGTTCATAAAAAAAATGAAATAAATGACTCACATGGAGATTGAGAAGGATATCATCATGGAAAGTGGATGTTAACAGGCTCTAGAAATATGCATATATTTAAGATTCAGTGACTGTCGTATGGTAGCAAGATGCATCTTGCAGGTAGCATGAGAGAAATGACAAAGTAGAATTCGAGGAAAAAGAAAAAGGAGATCTTGTCTGGTTATTCTCTTTGTTATGCTAAAATAGAAACAGGAGAAAATTGAAATCTATGTGTTGAAATTTACATGATTCTCAGTAACCCTCTGTTTGTTTGCGGCGTGAGTGCCGTGTCTTTTCTGAAAGCTGTGCTTAGGAAACCTGAGTATAGTGCAAGGGATCATCAGGCACTGGGACCTTTTTCTGATGGTAACTATCCATTTCACACCAAGACCCCAACTCTGGGCAAAGGCAAGTCAGGGCCTTTCAGGAAATTGGAGTATATGATGTATGGATTTGGGGACATTTACATAGATGTCATATCAACTGTGGTGCATTCAGGACCTCCAAAGCCTTTCTTCTGACCAGCAAACCATACTTCCATGGTTGGGAACCTCTGCAATTCTAAAACATTTTTGACAGAGTAAGGAATAAATCCTTGAACTTCACATTTCTCAAATGTTAATTTTTTCTTGAATGAATTAATCCACTTTTACTTAACTTTAAAGTCTGGTACTTCTACTTCCAGAATGTACCTTCAATGCTCTTTCTCTCTGTCTCCAATATTCCTAGCCTCATCCAAACCACTTTTTTCCTGGGCTAACTCAGTATCTCCTAGCTGGCCTCCTTTCATCCATTCATCCACCAGAATGAACTTTTTCTTGTTAATCAGACCCTGTTGCTCCTTTGCTTGAAACCCTTAGGCTCCTGTTAGTCCAAGATCCATGCAACAAGACTCCCAATGTCTAGCTCCATCTTTCCTCCTTCCTAACCTATCCTCAGTATACTCTCAATCAATCATGTTGGTATCATTTCAGTTATTTGATCACCCTGGATTCTTTCTGACCACAAGATTCTCCCCTTTGCTGTATCTTTTGTCCTGTGACTGGCTCCTTCTCATCTTTCAGATACTCCCTCAAATGTGCCCTTAAGCATACCCTGTGCGGATCTGAGTTTCAAGCAATACTCCTGTCAGTCTCTCTTTACTGTATCATAGTCTGTAATCACCTGAGTTCCTGGCTTACTTTACCTAATGTCTATCTCCATCAATGGAAGGTAAGTTCCATGAGGCAGAGGTGTGCCTACTGTGCCCACTGTTACAGCCTGAGCTCCTTGCCAGGTGCCTGACAGGTAATAGATGCCCAGTTAGTATAACGCATTTACTGGCTTGGCAGTGAACTTGATTTTCTCTCCCTCACCTGTGTACACATTTGGGTTTTGCAAAATCAAAACCTTACAGCCATTGTCCCTTTCAAAGAGGGTACTCAGGAGGCTGAAAGAGGTCTCACATACTGCACCCTGCACGTCTGTGCAAGTGGCCGCCTTCATTCTGAAATGAGCCTGCTGGATCCTCAGACTTTCAAAATGCTAAATATACAGTATTAATCGGATCTTGCATCTCTAGTGAATAACTCAGACACCTTTATGTTGAAATGCAGATTCACCATTGAAAGGAAAAATCTTTCATTTCAAACATTTGAATAAGACTGGGTTTGTATTTATAAAGTGAGTTATATACCAGAGCATACTCTGGGCCCAAAGTGCTTTCATTTGATTGTTCAATAAATACGTTTTCACTCAACCAAAGCTCTTGCCTCAGAATATTTTTTCACTGAGGCAGTCAAATAAGTGACAGTATCCCTATTGAGTTCTATTTAATTTTATTCAATATAATAATGCTCTGCTCATTTCAAGGGCTTTTCTGGGCCTTTGCATACCCGAGATCAGTTGAAAGTGCCTTCCTTGGGATCAGGTGGGTCATAATAGGGACAGTGATAAGAACAGGTGTGCTTAGCAAACCTAAGTGTGATACAAGGGATCATCAGGCTAGAACAGGATAGAGTAAATCAGGGGAGACGGATGGTTCTCCTGCCTCTACTTGTTGTATAATCTTTTCTAAAACACTTCTCTGAGTTTCTATTTCCTTGTATACAAAATGAGGACAGTTATGCTCCCCTGGGTTATTCAGAAAATGAAGTTGATATAATGAACATGAAAAAAATAGCAAATTATACATTTTAATCAATAGTTTTGTCACCCCATCTAGACTCAATGTGTGAGGCTGTATCTTTGCTCCACTCTCAGTATTCAGTCGGAGCCCAATCAGTACATCAAGTATATTTTTGTTATTGTTTTCTCCTTATAGCATTAAACTTGGTCATCAATTGCATAATCCAGAATAGCTGCTAGCAGTTTAGTGAGTTCTCTGCCACCCTCCCTCTCTCTGAAGATATCCATCTTGGGTTGACTTGGGTTTGTTTCACTAGGAGTAGAAAAAAGCAGCTTATACGTCACATCAGAGAGTGAGGAAGAGATGGCCCCTAGTGTGCCCCCTCCCCATGTGACCCCTCTTGCCCTTCCAGCCCTGAGCCGTATATCTAACAGCCAGTCACTGGCACCAGGCCCTGCAAACCCCTCCCTCTGCCCTAGCCTGGCCGTGCAGAGAAGTGGGAAATATGGCCCGCGTCCAGACAGCCCAGCCCTGTCCTACAGCCGTAATTGGTTGCTATCAGCTGTTCCTAGCATGCGATAGATCACCCATTCTTTCCTGGCTGCACACTTCAAAGAAATCTACTCATCTTGTAAGCAAACTCTAAATAAAGCACAAATTGCTTCTTGCAAGTGGCTTTCTGCTGAGGCCACCGTGGCTTTCCTAATGGCTTGACCATGTCCCTTCACTATGAGGCCATCTCTTTGATAGGTCCTTTGTAGTCCAGGGCAATTCTACTACTGATGAAAAGGGCCAGGCTACAGAGCTGTTTTCTTTGTCAAACAGACATCTAGTCAGAGCCAGAGCAGGACAGGAACCCGAGGACCAGTGGGCCTGCTGGTCAGAGGTTGCCATATAAGGACTCCAGAGTTCTCAGATCCTGCCTGCCTAATTTTCCAGCTGGGTGTCCCCACATAAGATTTTGAGCTTCTCCAAGATTCAGTTTCCTTTAGAAGTCTGTACGCTGGAAACTTGGTCCTCGTGAAGCACTGCTGAGAAGTGGGACCTCTGGGAGGTGAGTGGATCACAAGGGCTCTGCCCGTATGAACGTGTAATCTGTGGATTAATGGGTTAGTGTGTTCTGGAGAGAGGTGGGGAGTTCACACAAGAGTAGGTCTGTGATAAAAGCCCCTTCACCATCTTCCATGAGCCCCCTTGCCATAGGATGCCCTGTGCTGCCTCAGGACTCTGCAGAGTCTCTACCAGCAAGGAAGCCCTCCCCAGATGCCAGGGCCATAATCTGGAACCTCTTGGCCTCCAGAACTAGGAGCTAAATATGCTTCTGTTCTTTGTAAATTACCCAGTCTGTGGTGTTGAGCTGTAGCAACAGAAAAAGAACAAAAACACAACAGGGTGCCAGGGCTCTCATAGTGTGTGCTGAGCCCTGTTCGGTAGCCCCTGTTGATATCTCAGTTGGCATCTGCAGATCTGATCAGCACCATCTAGGCAGCCAGTTCTGGTCTCTGCAATATGGTGGAGCCAGTTGGCCAAACATAATCCCTGCCTGAGAGAGTTCCCAGCCTATGTGAGGAGCCCCAACCTGGGCCTCGTGGGTCCAACTGAACACAAGCCATAGGTCAATCAGGACCATTGTATGGGAGAGTTTAGAGAAGGAGCAAATCGGGGGTGATAGGACCAGGGAACATGCTCCAGAGGACAGGAAGCTTCAGCTGAGCTCTGCTTCATCCTGCTCTCAGACCTGTACTGAGCCCCATGAAAGTCCCCATCATGACAACAAATTTGAGGTGGACTTCCCCTGGGAGCATTCTTCCTTGCACTGCTGTTGGACTCTGCTGATTTCCAGCCAAGCTGTGCATGCACCTGTGATTCCTTTGGTCCTCTGAAGAACAGGACCCCCAGGTGCCACTGAGGAAGGGACTTCCTGTGCCAGCACGGCTGTCACATTGGCTCTGCTGCAGGGCAATCAGATAGGCCACTTTTGTATCAACAAAGGGGCAGGATGTCCTGACATGAACACAGCCAAAAACACTTGTGGAAGACAGAGAGTACTTATTATGTCCATTTCATAGAAGAAGAGACTGTAGCTTTGAAAGGTTAGGTGTGCAAAAGTGGCCAAGCATGTGGCTAGTACAGGGACCTGGCTGCTCAGCCCATGGTCCTTCTCTGTACTGTGCAGCCACCGGTCCACACGGGAACAGGGATCTTGGCATTAATACTGCTCCCTAACATTCACTGGGGGGTTAATAGGCACTGCTAAGCCCTTTGCACGAAGCATTCCATTACTTCCCCAACACCTAGGAGGTAGGTGTTCTTTTTATCCTCTTTCTCTGGCCAAATAAGCAAGATGCTGACAGATTCAGGAATGTGCAGCTTGTAAATGGCATAACCTGTGGTCTAACCCTGTTTAGTTAAATTCTCAGCCCATGCTCTGGACCGCTTTGCTGGACTTCCACATGATGTGGACTTGTGGACTCTAATAATAATTGGTTGATGGTTGGTGTCCAAGGGCTCTGAGGAGTTGGGGGACCTGGTGACTCAGACATGCATGTCTCTGGCCATGTTGCTGCCAGTTTTCTGATGCCCCTGCCTCGGAAGGGCCTTTCTGGAAAAGCCTGAGCCACTGAGGAAAGAGAGAGCTGTGGACACATACAGGGAGGCCTGCCGGTCGCCATGAATCAGAGTTGCTTATTATGAGAGGAAGGTTGTCAGAGTGGATCCCGTGCCTTTCATCTGCTCCCTCTGTGAAGTCCCTGCACAGTTTGGCACCATGGCTTGAGGCCTTCGTTAGTTCAGCCCCGTTTGAGGCCTTCACAAAGGCAAGAAAGCAGACTGGCTCCTTTGTGTTGAGAGCAATGCAGACAGCTTTTCTTGGCTACCACGGCCTCAAAAAAATATCTTAAGTTAGCTCATTCACAGTGACATAGTTACAGAGGGATGCTGTGTTCTGCTGACCTCGTCTCAAGAGGCAGCAGTTGTATCCAGCATACTCTCCCATCCAGCCCTGGGTGCAGCTGTCTGACCATCTGTCCATCTGACCATCCATCTCCCCAGCCAGCCAGGTCTGTGCAATGGTGCCACAGTAATAATATACACATCTACCCACTCATTTTGCACTGCACTGTGAGGTTGCCGAAGACAGGGAGCCTGTTGGACTCAACCCTGTCTCCCTCAAGGGTTTATACCTTTTCTCCATCACTAGTGCCTTCAGAATCTATGACAGCCCACCAGGAATAGCTGACCACTCAGCCAGCAATTTTTTTTTTGTACCAGGGGTTGAACTCAGGGGCACTCCACCACTGAGCCACATCCCAGCCCTATTTTGTATTTTATTTAGAGACAGGGTCTTCCTGAGTTGCTTAGTGCCTTACTGTTGCTAAGGTTGGCTTTGAACTCATGTCATGATCCTCATGCCTCACCACCCCCTACACTGAGCCACTGGAATTATAGTCATGAGCCACTGTGCCCAGCCAGGAATTCTTGAAGTGGTGAGGAGTCACCAGGATTTCTGGGGTCCTCCTTTAAACATCAGGCCTAAAAAAGTCTTGCTTACAGGTGACTCAGGAAAGTGGGGCTCAATGAAAGCCCCTGGGGTCCTCCATCCCACAGTCTGCCCCGGATTTCCCTCCTCAGTCACATTCTACAGTCCCAGCCCCCACTATCCTTACAGCAGACCAGGCTAGAAGTTTTTGGTTTTTTTTTTAAATCTGTTTATTCAAGTGTGATCTGGGAAACACCTGTCAGAAACACCAGAGGATTTGTGGTCTAGTGAAAAAGACTCTGAATATTAAAACAATTCTTGTCTGTTTGTAAGAACCGTGTGGTGGGCAGAAAGGAGGAGAGCACTCAAGCTGGAGCCTGGGGACCACTGCAGCCCAGCTCCTGCAAGGGCTTCTGGGTCTGCACCTGAAGATAGCCAAGAGCCCTCCATGAGTTGCTATTGGGAAGAGGGGCCTTTGATGAGCAGGCAGGAAAGATAAAACATGATGATGCTCAGATGAGGAAAATAGACTTTGCAGTTGTAAGTTATTAAACTTCCTAAAGGCTGTTGGAAAGAGGATAATGATAACATATTACTACATCTGAGAGAAGGCAAAGTATTTTTTCCAGTATAACAGTTATGATACATAAAGAGATTACAGTATTTGTTCAGGGGATGAGATGTTAAGGGTTGCTTTGTTCTTTGAGATTTGAGGTATTGCCAATGGATGCAAAGTCCTACTGATTAGAAAGGAACTAATTTCTAAGAGCTGTGGAGATGGAAAATCTTGGTTGGTCTCTATTTTTAACAAACCTGCCAGGTGGATTCTTGAAAACAAATACACACACACACACACACACTCACACATACACCCCACACACACATGGAGGTTTGGGAGCCATTGCCCTCAACCCAGTGGTTCTGAATCTTGTCTGCAAATTAAAATCACCTGGGGAGATAAATGAAAAACAGAGGCTGCATCTCACCTCCAGAGATTTTGATGCAGTTGGTCTGGGTGTCGGGGGTTGGGCATCAGTGTTTGGTTTTCAATTTGACTTTGATGTGTAGCCAGTGTTGGGAACTCTGGTTGAGCTGTAGCTCAGGGATGGTGCTGTAGGTGCCCTGCATGTGCAGGTGTGTGTGTGTGTGTGTGTGTGTGTGTGTGTGTGTGTGTGTGTGTGTGAGTGTGTCTCCTGGGAATTTAGGACTGGGTCCTGGGCTCGTCCTACCAACCAGGTGATTATCTTTGCTGTGAGTCCATCTGGCATCACAATGGCCCGGTGGCTTTTGCTGTGTTCACAGGATCTCGATGACAGATGGGAGAATAGCCTGGGTTTCATTGCCTCTCCTCTCTGGCTCTGGAAAGGAATAGGGGTTGGTGGGGGGGGGGCAGGGGAGGCAGCAGCTATAGCCAGAACCCACCATTTTGAAAGGAGTTCTGCTCCTGGGTCCCTGGGGGGCTCCATGATGTAGAGATTGCTGAAGAGCCATGAACCCTGACTCTTGATATGACTTCCACATGTCAGTGTGGAGAAGCAACAGAGCCATCCCTCCTGCCATGGGCACACACAGTGTGCATATTCAGCAGGCACACCCAGGGATGCCAGTCTTCTGACCATCCAGAGCTTCCAGTCTCCTGCGCCCCAGCTAGAAGATGCTCTCCTCCAAACACACTGCCTATATTCAGAGATGATCAATTTATTTCCCATCTTTTATTAATCAAAGACACATGTAGCTGTTAAGCAGAGCTTCTAACTTCACTAGGCAAAAAGCTTTTCAACTCTGAGTCTACTAGAAATCTCACCCAAAGCCCAGGAACTGAGTTCTTCTGTTGATCTTTTGGACTTTTTGGAAACAGCTTGAAGACCCCCAGGATACCCAGGGCTTACCATGTGTTTTGTCTGTCCCTCCTTCTGCCCAGCTTTGCCTCTGTGTCACCTGTACAAGGCTCTTACCTTTCTGAGAGATGCATGACTTGGCTTCTCTTTCCTAGGGAATGAGACAGAAAGACTCACTAGTTTTGGGGGTTGAAGCCATTTTATTTAACTGCAGACCCTTTCTCGGAAGGATTTCTTCTGCAAAATCCTATATGTAGACAGATTAAATTAGAGCCCCTCTAGTAAGCAGAGAAGACTTGGGAACCCTTGCCCTCAACCCAGTGGTTCTGAATCTTATTTGCAAATTAGAATCATCTGGAGAGATAAATAAATATTGCAAAATACCTGAGTTACAAAGAGAAAATGCTTATTTAGGCTCACAGTTATGGAGGTGCCAGTCCATGGGCAAGTGGCACATTGCTCTGGGCCTGTGGTGAGGTGCTACATCATGGTGGAAGCATGTGGCAGAGCAAAGCTGCTCACCTGTGGCCAGGAAGCAAAAGAGAAGAGAAGGAAGGGGCAGAGGTCCCCAAATCCCCTTCAAGAGCACAACTTCCGTGACCTCAGGACCCCACAAGGCCCCACTTCCTACAGGTCCACAGTTCTTCCCAGCAACACCCCCTTGAGGACCAAGCCTTTGACATGTGGGTCTTTGGGGGACATTGGACATCCAGAGCACAGCAGGGGGCCTCCCTGTTTGCCAGCCCCAGGCTGCAGGTTGCAACAGACCAGCCTGGCAGGAAGGGCACCGTCTGCCCACTCAACACTGGATACAGTGGTCCTCACACTGTGGCACTAGGCCCCGCCCATGGCTGCCCAGGCACCTCCCCCCCCAACCTCATGGGGAACAGGGCTGAGGCTCGGAGAGCAGACCTTCCTTGGGTGTCTCTAGTGACTCACCCCAGGGGAGCAGCAGGCTCTGGATTCTCTCCACCCTCTTCAGGAGGATGGAAGAGCTGCCCTGGGTTCTAAGTTCCTCTGTGCCAGACACAGTGGAGAGGTGAGGAGGTGGGGAGCTACTTGCTCCCCACCCCCAATGACTTTCCAGGTTCACTCCTAACTCCACCCCAGCTCCCGGCACAGGACCTCCACCAGCAGCAATAATAACAGTAGCAACCACCAGTGCATATGTGTATATTCGATACCAAGGGCACTATTGTTAGCTTATTCACTTCTCACAATAACCCCACAAAGGAGCAGTCTTTGTGATTATTCCCAAGTTTCCATATTAGAAAATGGGCACAGAGAAGTTAGTGACTCATGCCAAGTCACACAATGAGGGAGTGATGAAGCCAAGTTCTAGACTCAGGCAGTGTGTGTCAGGGGTCTTTGGCTTCACTCTCAGGGCAGGATGTGTCTGCACAGCTGCATCTTGATGCTTCTTGGTTGAATAAATGAATTTCATTTTATTTCTAATTCCAAATTCATGGAGTTTAATTTTTGCCTGTCTGAGGGAACCCAGGAAAGATAGAGCAAGTCAATGTGTCTTCTTCCACATGCTGGGGTCACCAGTGAGTTACTATCTGAGTCACCAATACAGAGGAAAGGACAAGAGACCGGGTCTGTGTCTCCATCCTGAAGAGAAGATGTTAATGGCCTGTGAAAGGCTGTGCATCAGAGCGCCCTCCCGTCCACCAACCCCATGACACAATGTAGAGGAAGAGCTTCTGGTCTGTAGGGTCTCTGAGCAGAGCCCTCATCCTCAGAGTTGAGCCTGAAAGACCTCAGGCCTCGCTAGAAGGCTGGCTTGCCCTCTTGTGATTTCTTTCCAGGCTTTCTATGTGCACTTTGAAAATACATTTGTAGAGCAAGTACTCATGATTATGACCGGAAATCCAGACGCTGGATAATCCCGAGAGCCATTGAGGTAGGCTGGTCCGACCTTGTGCATGAGGTATCAGTGTGGATGCTTTTCAAAGCCCATGGTTGACAGAGATAGATAAGCATGGGGCCCTATTCACTGCGTCCTGGACATGCAGAGTTTCTTTGTCCAAAACCTTAGCTTATTTTGTCTGCCAGTGGCCGTGCCTGCCTCTTTCCTCTGCCTCAGGTGCCCATGCTACACGAGTACGACCGGGTTGGTAAATTAAGAGTCTGCCAGATGGGAAGGACTAATTTTCCCCCTTTCAAACATCGTAGGCATGATGGGGTTGCACATGTTGGGTTGGACACACGCTGCATCCCTAACAGAGCACGGAGACATCACAAAGGTCTCACATCTTTCAT
This sequence comes from Spermophilus citellus, assembly GCF_964194105.1. Classification (NCBI taxonomy): domain Eukaryota; kingdom Metazoa; phylum Chordata; class Mammalia; order Rodentia; family Sciuridae; genus Spermophilus; species Spermophilus citellus. The sequence goes on along the minus strand of NC_138183.1, from coordinate 205,222,174 downwards.
GTGATAAATATTTCCACCGTCATGCTCGAGAAATGAATTTTGTTTGAAAATGGCCTATTTCCTTTGATGCTTTCTTTGACGTGGATTCAAAGCCTTTCCTGATCCTGCTGGGGCCCGGGGTTGGGAGAGCCTGTTTGTTAACTTTTTCGAAGGACAAATCCACTTCTCTGTGCTGCAGTACAGCCATGGCCACCGGGGCTGGGAGATTTATGACTGAGGCTGTAATGAAAAGCTGCCCCGTGATCGACAGCTGCTGGGAGTGTGGCGCTTGGCCTGGGGACCGCCCCAGCCAAGATGGCACACATGACCCAGGGGCGTGTTGGCAGACCCCAGGCTCACCGGGCCCTGACTCATATTTGTCCTTCTCTGCTGTAAATTGCACTTAAAGATTCAGATATGGTTTATTTAACCAGAGTGGAGCTCCATAATATTTCTTCCTGCAAGTTTGTTTTTACAAGTGTTCGTCTCTGGTCTTTGAAATGGCATATTTTTAATGATCTTGCTGCATGCAGTGAGCAGCCCCCTGGGACTTGAAGAATATGTTCTCAGGACAAGTCTTTGTAGGCTGCTGTAGGCTTCTGTGAGATGTGTGTGTGTGTGTGTGTGTGTGTGCATGCGCGTGCGCGCGCGCGCGTGCACATGCGCACACCATATGTGAGGATATGGCCAGTGAGAACTGGATGGAATGGACCCTCTGTTCTCCTCTGGGGGCCTGGGTTAATACCCCCAGGGTCTTGTGGGGGTGAGGAAATACCTCCCATTGTAGAACACCACCTGCCTCCCTACCAGCCTGGCACACAGGTTGCAGAAGCCTTCCATAGACACAGGCCCTGGGACTGGTATGAGGTCTCTGAAGGAGAAAGTTTGTCGGTTTTCCCAGGGCCCAGGCTGGAGTGTGGCTGTCTCAGAAGAACTGCACATATGGGCGTACCCTTTGAGCACAAGTAGGAGCCACTTCATAGGAGCCCTCGTGGGTGCTGGAGGGAACAAAGCACTAGGGCAGCCGTCTGATGCCTGCCAATGCTTGGGAACCATGCCCTACGGCAAGTTGCTGCCCTTTCAGACCAGAAGGAAGATGCTGGAAACAGGCAGGCTTCCCAGGAGAGGCTTCTGAGACAGGAGAGTGAAGAGCAGAGTTCTATTACAGAGGAAAGGTACACGGGATTTTTGCAGCTTAATGCAGGCTGTAGGATTCTCAAAGCAAGGAGGACCCTGTGGCACCTTGCAGACCTTTGCAGGGAATAAGAGCTGCTGGAGGGTCTGACACTGGTCTGGACTGCAGGCTGCCCGACTGCCAAGGGCCACATTTCTTTCCCCAGTCGTGGCCCGCTGCTGTTGCAACAGGAGAAGCGAGGCACTCGAACATCAACAGGGTCAGTACAACGAGTTTCTTCCAGGAAATTGGCATGGGGCAACATTGTGTTTTATGTGCGAACAGTGAGGTGTATATTTAGAAGTCTGGGTGCTCAGCCACAGGCTGCCAGCTCTCAGGGGAGGGGAAATGATGGTGTGTGCTTCCGAGTTCATTATATCTCCTAGGCAGAATTCAAGGTTTAAAGGGTTGCTTTAAAGTAGCAAGTAATGGTGCATATAAATCCTGGTTCCTAAGATATGTACATTTGTCACTCCCTAAAATGAGTTTTTCACATGTACTTTATATGGTTGGCTTGAAGTGTAAAACTTGGACCCTTTAATGGCAGCTTTCATTCTGCATAATTTCTAATCAAGTCATTTCCATTTTTCTGTGATGTGTGTACACGATGAGTTCTGGCTGCACCAGCCACCTCAGTGGTGAGCCGGCCACTCCTGGGCCCATAATCACCCTGTGCAGGCTCGGAAGGGCACTATAGTGCCAGCCCTGTGTGACTCGGTGTGGATGTGTCCCTGAGAGGAGCCATTGTGGAATATTCATGGTGAGCTCGCAGAGCCAGATATCTTCCTCTTCCTCACCTGCCATGTCAGTCCAGACTCAAGTGACTGCACTTCTCCTGTGCCACCCTGCCCACGGCCTATGACTTGTTCTCTAGTTCCTTGCTAGGACTTGCCACTCTTCCAGAATCTTAGCACCCTGACTGGGGCTGCGCCCCTCCCAAATCCTGGCAGGCCCCTCCAAGAGCGCAGGGCCTGATTCCACTCCTGTCCTGGCTGCTCTTCTTAGTGATTTGGACTTACATTATTATGACTGCCTTTTATCCTTCCCAAGCGGGGCTGACCTAGGTCCCGCTCTTGGCCAGTCAGATGGACTAAGGTTGAGTGGCATGAAGCTGATGCCAGGAGAGTTGGAATGTGTCCTCCCTGGGATGGAGCAGATGAATATTAAAGCCAGTAGGCAAGTTAGGCAAGGTGGTGCACATGCCTGTAATCCTAGAGGCTCGGGAGGCTGAGGCAGGAGGATCACAGGTTCAAAGACAGCTTCAGGAACTTAGGGAGACACTGTACCAAAAATAAATAAATATATATATATATATATATATATATATATATATATATAGAGAGAGAGAGAGAGAGAGAGAGAGAGAGAGAGAGAGAGAGAGACCGACCGACCAGCTAGCAGGCAGATCCTAGTTCATGATATCATGGAGTTACATGGGTCAGGCACTGTTCAGGGTGCTTTACCCACATTCCCTCCTGTATTCCTCACTAACTCTACTTGGTAGGTGTTGTTACAAGTGAGGAAATAAATCCTGAGCTTTGAAGCCTCGACCCTCTAGTAAAGGACGCAGTGAAATCTGAGTCTGTGCCATTACTACAGGGGCCCAATCTGACCTGCTGCCTGCTTTATAGTTGTGGCTTTCTTGGGACACAGCCACACTCATTCATGGACACATTATCTATGGCTGCTTTGAGTAGTTGTGATAGAGAGCATCTGACCTGCAAACCTAAATACTTACAACTGGTCTTGGAGAGAAAAACATGTGCCACCCCTTGCCTCACACTGGACTGTCTGGCATGGCTTCCTTGGTACTGAATGCACCTGCCAATGTGCATTTTTCTCAGTTGTGGTCCATAGTTTTCATTGGATTTTCAGGGTCGGGAACATCCCACCCCTCCCCCAACAGCAACAAAAACAGCAACAGCAAACAGAACCTCAGCTGCAGAACATTAGCTGTGGGGAGTTTTGAAAAACTAGACCTGGGTGGCCATATGCCAGAGCACAGCAGTGGGAGGCGGAGCCCAGGTCTGGAGCCCTTGGAAGCTGGAATGCTTCTGCTGTGGGGAGGAAACAGAGGCAGGACAGTGGTTGCCACAGTTTTTTCCTGGCACTAAGTCTCTCTTTCGTTTCTTAACTAGTGCTCAGGGATGCAGGGCCAAGGTGGCTTCAAGGTCAGTGAGGGGTGGAGGGGGTGAGGCCCCTCCACAGCTCCTGGCTGCCTGCTGCCTGGGGTGCATCTGCTGTTTGAAGAATGTGGACAGCAGCCCTGCCTGATTGTGCTGGGCATGTTCCTGTGTGGTCTCTGTGGAGTGTGGGGTTGAGAGAGCGGCTATGCTGGCACAGGGTAGACTCTCAACAAATGTCAGCTATTGTTACTTTGCCTCACTACAACCCTGAGGGTAAAGTATTAGAATCTCCTTTATAGTCTGAAAACTTGCAATGATTGATCTCTGACTGTGGCAGCAGAATAATGTCTGCCCAAAGATGGGCATGGCCTCATCCTGGAACCTATGTGCTTCCTTACATGGAAAAGGGAAATTCAGGCTGCCTCTACAGCCAAGGTTGTCAATCAGCTGGCCTTAAAATTGGGGGAGTGGCCTGGGTTAACCATGTGAGCCTAAACAGTGACTATAGAGGCCAGGGCCTGAGGGCAAGAGGGAGGTAGAGGGGGTCAGAGAGCTGTGGTAGGGAGGGACTCCACCCACTGTAGTCATGAAGATGAGGAAGGGCCTTGAGCCAGAACTCAGCAGCCTTTAGAAGCTGGAAAAGACCAGAAAGAGACTGTGACACCTTTGTTTTAGCCCATTGAGACTCCAGTCACCTGCTTATTTGCAGAACTGTAAGATAATACATTTGTGTTCTCTTAGGCCGCTGAGTTTGTGGTCATTGGTTATAGCAGCTATGAAACACTACTGTACTCACTGAGGGCTTGCTAAGCCCTTTGACAGCATCTGTGGTCACACTTGCCCTTTGCCACATGCTTAGGGATGAATATTTTGCTTTCTGTTCAACCAATGGGCAAGCCGAGGTTTAGAGAGATTCAAGTGCTCGATGAAGGTCACACGGACAGTCCAGGGCAGAGCTGACCCTGGAGCACCTCTGCCTGGTGGACTGAGCCCTTTGTAAAATCCACTGCTGGCGTGACTGGCGGGGGCTGCTTTCCTGCCTGTACACTGTCCTTTCTTGGGAGGAGATGCCCTAAGGGATCTTCTTTTCTTGCCCTCTGCAGGAACTGGTGACTTCTCTTCCAGATCCCTGTGCACCAAGAGTAAAGTCCTTGTGCAGAGGGAGCTGTCGGGGTTCCTTCCCTCTGATTCCTTCCAAGCTCTTCCCTGTCTGATTCTACTTCTTCATTTTAGCAGCTCTGAGGCCTCCAGGAAGAAAGAGCCTAATCATGAGCACCACCAGCAGAGGCCCTGCAGTTCCTGCTCTGATGCAACTCCAGAGCCAAGAAGAGGGCTAATTATCACAGTAGCTCACACTTGATAGAGCTCTGAACACCTCAAAGGGTGTTTAATGAATTCTGGGAATTTTCCCTTGGAAGCCCAATAAGAAAAGTACCACTATATTGTGCTAAAGTCCCCCGATGCCCCCCAGGTGAAGCTCAAACACAGGCTCCATTTTACAGAAGCAGACGTTGGGGCAGATTTGCCCAGCACTGGAGGACAGAGTCTGCCGAGCTTCTGGCCTCCCAGGCTGCCTGCTTTCCACACCTCTCAGTCCCTCCCTTTGGCTGGGATCAGTCATCAAAGCTGGGATTTGGACCTCAAAGCTGGGCGTTGGAAGATGAAGGAGGGAGACAGTGTCCCTGGCCATGGCATGGAAAGAAGTGGGCACAGCAGATGGAAGCCCCAGGTGGGGCCTGGATGGCGCCACCTGGATGGTGCTTCCTGGCTCTTCCAGGTGTCACCCCTCCCTGTGTAGTGGTGTGAACCCCGCCCTCATTAGCAGTGCTAAGAGGAACTGCAAATAGCATAGTCTTCTTCAGAGAAGCCAGACATCAAGCTCTTTAGTGGGAATAATGGAGACTTCTCAGCAGCAGGAAGTCAGCAGGCAGTTTACTGAGAGAGCTGAAAATGTATGTTTCTGGACATTGAATCAGCCCTTTCTTTTTAACTCTCAAATAAAGCATGCACCAAGGCATCTCAAGAGTTGAAGCAAAGTTTTCTAAAAGTCGATGAATTGGATGTTTAAAATGGTGATATTATGGTATGTAAATTATACCCAATAGAGCTGTTTTGAAAGCAGGAGAGGGAGGAAAGGAAATCCTGTGCGCAGAATTCTAGCTGGGACACTCAGCATCACCTGGAACCCCCTTATTGGATGTTGAACATTCATCTTTCCTAAATCTGACTTCACAGTCAACCCCATAACTCCCCGGAAGTCTGTTCCCATTTCACAAGGGGAAAAAAACGGAGGCTTGAAGGGGCCAGAAAGAATGACTAGCAGGTGCAGGAGTGAGAAGAAAAGGGTCCCCAGGACAGTCTGAGAAGGGGACCAGGAGTCAGAATCATCAGTCTGTCACCTGAATGAACCTCAAACACAGGGCCCAAGTGCCCTGCATGGGTAGCTGCGTGGGACTTGGGCTGCCTGTGTGTTTCTCCCACCTTCATCCACTGGGCTACAGATCCCATCACCAAACACCCAAAGCTTTGGCTCTGAGCACCGCCTGAGGGCAGAGCAGAAATAGCAGTGGCTGCAGGACTGGCTTCAGGGTAGGAGCTGGGTCCCCTCCCCACCCACCCTCAAAGCCTTCTTAGCTGTCCCCTCTGCCAGGGAGAGGGTCATATGGTAAACCAAATTAAAATGGTAAGAAACAAGAAGGCTCCATCAGTTTCCTAAGAAAACAACCTAACAGGAATCCAAATTGAGGGACTAGAAGTAGAGATGTGGCTTCTGCTTCCACCTGGGCGGTAGGCTGGCGTTGGTCGTGTGGGCTCTGTCCTATGTGTGCCTTTGTCTGCCTTCTCAGAAAGGCTTGAGTGGTCCTGCTGCCCAACCTACAGGTGGGAGCCCCAAACCGCTTTGACTTCCAGGAGCAACTGTGCAACAGGACTCCTACCATTGCCTTATCCTACAGTCCAAGGAACAGAGACGGGAGCTGGGTTCTTATTCAGGAAGAGGTCTGGGCTGCAGACTCTCCTGAAACTCCCCTGCAAAAACACCAGCACCTCTGAGTTCCCACCTGTAGCCACAGCAAGAGCTGGCAAAGCTCAGCTCCAGATGACGGGGATCTCCAGGGAAGACAGCAGGCAGGCTGGGACAGGGCGGAGCAGGATTGCAATGTCTGTTTCACTCTAGAGCCCATCTTTCCATCTCTCCTGGGATCTCAGAACCACCAAGACCTTGGAGCAAAAGTCAGTGGGCGGGGCCAGCCCTCTGTTCGAGCTGCCCACCAAGCAGCTGCCCCTCGTGCAGGTGTTCTTCCTACTTTCTTCAGGAGCTGTCAGAGCCTTGGCAGGGTGTCCAGATGTGCTCCTCTTGGCTGGCTGATTAGCCCGTGACAAGACTGGAAGCTGCAGCTTTTGTTGCATTAAGCTTTGCTGGGTCTTCCCCGCCCCACTTCTTTCCTGTCTCTGTGAATTAGCATGGAGCCTGTCGGGATGTATCTGTAATGTTCTACTCTCATTATCGGTCTGTGTGTCAGGCTCGGTGGGCAGATCTCTGAGATCATATGGTGGCATTTCCCCGATGCACTATGTGAGCCTTGGTAGAACTTTCTGGAAAACAGGTCATGCACAATGAGGGCGAGGCATTACCAAGGGGCAGCAGATGGGCTGAGAGAGTGTGTCTCTAGAAACTTCTTGTTCTGTTCACAGGGGCCAGCCCAGGAAAGGCTTGAGCAAGTGATAGTCAAAATGTATTTGACAAGCAACCTCAGGGTGCAGGCTCTAACCCATCTAGGAATGCTGAACACACAGAGCAGAGGCCTTGTACTTCTGGTTGGGTCTGGCATATGCCTTTTTAAAAAATTTGTCCTAATTAGTTATACATGAAAGTAGAATGCATTTTGACACATCATACATCAATGGAGTATAACTTCTCATTCATCTGGTTGTACATGATGCAGAGTTACACAGGTCGTGTAATCATATATGCACATAGGGTAATAGTGTCCCATTCATTCTACTATCATTCCTACCCCCACACCCCCTTCTCTCCCTTCACTCTCCTCTGTTTAGTCCAAAATACCTCTATTCTCCCCACTCCCTTATTGTGAATTAGCGTCTGCATATTAGAGAAAACATTTCACCTTTAGTTCTTTGGGATTGGCTTATTTCACTTAGCATAATATTCTCCAGCTCCATCTATTTACCCAGCATATGGCATATACCTTTTAGTTACTGGCTGGTTAAAGAAACCTCTGAGGAAGGGCCTGCACAGCTGGAGAAGCAGGGAGCAACTGAAGGGCTGGGGTGGCCCTGTTTATTGCTGCTCTGAAGGTATGTCTACAATTTAGCATCGGGTACACACCAGCACAGGCCAACTGAGGCGCTTCCCGGAACCTGAGATTTCTTCACTCCTCAAGTGGGTTTTCCTCTCCCAAGTGTGTCTTGGCCTATCACATGTGGGTAGGTCAGTGGTCAGGCTGGTATAGGCTCAACCATAAGCCATTAATGTTTTTGATCTGCAGCATCTTCTTACCAATATGGGAATGGTTAGACCTCCATCCCAGGGGAGGCAGGGAGTTCTGGCCTCAGTGCCTGGCAGGGGCAATGCAGTGGGTTGGGGTGTGCTGTACCAGGGCATCAGCTCCCAGGGCAAAGGTTTTGCAGTAGATTCCCAAGATCAGCCTGTGGTCAGACCTCAAATAATGCATTTGGCCACTTGAGACCGTGCCTTTGGCGATGTTGCCACGTTGGACGTGGGGATGCAGTTTGGAGGTTTATAAACTATTTTCAGATGATATGGCTAATTCCACACCTTTTGGTTTTACCCTCTTCGTTGTGGTGTTCTTCCTTCCTCCATCCACTGTGTCCCAGGCCTGATTAGACCCAGGTGGCTCTGATTGTGTTTCCTGAGTTGCAGACCTGCCCAGCATTTCTCTATGGACCCTGAGCCCCACAGCATGCTCTTTCCTGCTATGGAATCTTCGTTTCTTGACTCTGGCTTTGGAGCCCTCAATCCCTGGAGACATGCTTCTTTCTAGTTACCCCATCTGTTCGTTGTTTGATCAGATATGCCCAGGTGGGTGTGAACCCCAGCAGGGACCCCAGCTCATGTCTATTCCTAGGAGCAGTCTTGTCCCTGGGTGAGACATCCAGGATCTGGCCACCACAAAAGAAATCTAGACACCCTGGACACCTTCATAGCACCAGCCCAGGCACTTTTCTGGGGGCTCTTTGCCTATATCTTTACTGTGTCCCTGTGCTGGATGAGCACATAGATCTGCTTTCTTACTGGAGAAGGGAGTTGGCCCTGGGACTGGTTAAGGCTGCTTTTCTATGGATGTAGAGACCCTTCATCTGGTCATCTGTGTTTTTTAGAGCCGAAAACCTCAGGACAGGGCATCTTCCCATCTGACCTAAGGTGGTGTTGATGGGAGAGTACCCTGCCGGGACTGTGGACATTACAGGTCCTCAGCAGCTGGCATTTATTGAGAGCTTACATGTGCCAAGCTCCTTACATAGACATATTATGTAATGATCACCAACGATCTTTGAAGGAGGTGAGATTATTATCAACCCCATTGTCCAGACGAGAAGACTGAGGCTCAGGGTGAGGTAGACCAAAACAATAAAAGAGCTGGAGTAAAGCCAGGCACAGTGGCACATGATTTTAATCTCAGTGACTCAGACCAGCAATTTAGCGAGACCCTGTTTCAAAATAAAAAATAAAAAGGGCTGGGGATGTAGCTCAGTGGTAGAGCATCCGGTACCAATCCTCGGAACTGAAAAAAAATAAAAAATAAAAACCTGGAGTATAGCCCTCAGGATTCTGAAACCATAGCTAATGTTCTTAATTAGCTCTTGGGGGGAAAAAAATGAAGTTAGCAGGGTGAGGTCTCCTTACCTAAGGGGAGACAACTGGAAGGCATAGAGCAGGGCTGGCAGGCTTTTTCTCAAAGGACCAGACAGTACCTATTTTTCGCTTTGTGGGCCCCTGGTCTGTCACACCTACTCAGCCCTCCTCACGTTCTCTAGAGCAGCCATCGATGACATGTGAGCAAATGGAAGAGACTGTGTTTTAGTAGAACTTTATTTTCAAAAATAGATGTTGGGATACAGCTAGGTTGGTACAGTTCTTGCCTTGCATGCACAAGGCCCTGGGTTCAATCGCCAGCACCACACAAAACAACAACAACAACAAAATGGTGGGTGCCGGGCAAGATGGTGCACACCTGTAATCCCAGCAGCTCGGGAGGCTGAGGCAGGAGGATTGTGAGTTCAAACCCAGCCTCAGCAAAAGCAAAGCGCTAAGCAACTCAGTGAGACTCCAAGTCTCTAAATAAAATACAAAATAAGTCTGGGGATGTGGCTCAGTGGGTGAGTGCCCCTTGAGTTCAATCTCTGGAACCATTAAAAAAAATAGGTGGTGGGCTATGGACCACAGGTGACATCCTTCATGCAGAGGAATAAAGGTGGAGGCGGGAAGAAGCTGGACCTCTGTTCAATGCCCATGACAAGCTCGGTGCCCTTAGAGTATTATTGGGCTTTTTCATCTTTGCATCTAATAACTAACCACTGTGGGTTACTTACTAACTAATTCATTTTAAAATGATGTATCAAGATCCTTGTAAGACCCACAGAGTATTTTAGGAATTAAAGTTAGAGTGGTAATCATATGGGCAGGGTCCTGCCCTCATGGAGTCCACACCTGTGAGGTCCACGGGGCTAAGATAGCCCTGGATAAGGAAATCACCTAGTGACTCGTGTCAAGTTTGCAGCAAGTGTACTTGCTTCCCGCTGTAGTTCCCCTAATTCCTCTTTGAGGACCCACTGGTTTCAAGTTTGCTGTCATTTGTACCCAGACTGAATCAAAAGGTAGGGACACGTGGTGCTGTAAGCCAGGATTTCAATATGTTTGTACTACATCATTATGCAACCCAGGCCTAATTGTGAATCATAATTTTTTCATTAACTGATCTCATTTTACTTGGTAATATCCATTTAGGCATTTGAGAGCAATAAAACTACATTTCTTTTAAATATTATATGATTCAGTTGGTTCACTGATTTAGAGTTTTACTACCCCCATTCCAAACGAATGAGTCATACATCTTTTTAGAGATAACAAGGACCTTCAAGATCATGCAAGCCGGTGCTTCTCATCAAGCCTGCCTCAGAGGGATGGAGACTGAGCTGGTGCACCCCGGTTCTGGGATGGAGCTGTGGGCAGACCCCCCACACGCTGGAGTCCCTCGCTTTGTCTTAGAAATGCGTGCTTGGTTTGCATTTTATTCTACAATTTACCATACTCTGATGGATCTGAGTTTCTCTTTTATATCTTTAGAAGAAATTGGTAACTGAGATGTCATTAGAGGCGATGGGGACAGTGGCAGGGCCCAAAGTTGAATCCCAACTCCTTCACTTCCTTCTTCATGAACCTGAGCAAGTGTCTTGCTCCTCTGGGCCTTGCTTACTCCATCTGTGAAATAGAGATGATCAGGGCGAGAGGGGTCTATAGGGGGGCATGCTTAGAAGAGGATCTGGCTCATGGCAAGAGCAAGCACTCAGTGTGTGTTGGCTTTTATGGTCATGTCAGGGGTCACATGTGTCCAAATTGAAGGACATGGCCCTGAGAGAAGGAGGGCTTGAGCTTCCTTATCCAGTGAGTTCAGCCGACACCTGGGAGTCCTGTTAATGTGTTGCTTTTACATCTCTCTGTCTCAAATCTCTGGCACCTGTATGCTCGTCTACTCTGAGAATCATGGCTCTAAGCCATGACAACTCCACCTTTCTAGCAATGAGGGCTTCCTACTGCTGGATCACCCATTCCACATTGGGAGGAACTGGGGTACTACAAGCTCCCTCTTTTGTTCCCAGACCTTTTTCTCTGCCAGATCCCCTCCTAGAAAAGTGACCTAGGAGGTAGTGGCAGCCTGTAACTCTGAGTGCCCTAATCTAGAAGACCTGGGGACCCTAGCTTCCTGCCTGTGTCCAGCCCATACCTTTAAGAGTGCTATGTACTTATTGGCTCCAGACAGACAGCTGAGGAAATGGACATCAGCAGGGATCCTGCACTAGCGTCTTCTGTTCCTGACCAGCTTCTGCCTTCCTGGGTCTCTGTCCCATTCCCGGCCTCTGGCTCATCTCTTACTTACCTCTGTATCTATAGCACAGAGCAAGTTTCTTGAAGTGGGCCGGACATCTCTGACTAGTTTCTCTGACTTCAGGCCTTAACTGATCCCTGTCCTGGAGAACTAATGTGCAAGTCCCAGTCTACCACATGTCTGGCAAGGCCTGTTGTCCCCTTCCCCATAAAAAAAAAAAAAAAAGAAAAAGAAAAAACAGTTTAAGTGACCTTCCCTTGCTATAGTAGCCCTAGTTACCATGGATTGTACACTCCTTCCAAGGCATGTGCTGGTCTAATACTTTGTGTATGTTCTTTAATGTGACCCTCCCAGGTCTAGGGGGTTAATGTGTTCTCTGTGTCACAGGACGGGAGTTCCACTTAGGCAGGCTGAGTGGTGTGGTGGTTCCATAGCCAGCGTGTGGTGGAGCGGGATTTGAATCCATCAGTGTGTAAATCCAAAGCTCCTGCTCTTCCAGCTGGTGACGCCCCCTTCCATGTTCTTGGGCATGACCCAGTGTGGGGCTGCCACCACAACGTCCAGGGGTCCAGTGAGCAGGGCGAAGCAGGCTGAGGATGGCTTGGCTGTCACGTGGTTGGAGTGATCACAGCCAGCTCAATGGCACACAGAGGAACCAGCCAGCTCTCAGCATGACCAGACAGGGCAGAGGAGAAGACCCCAGCTTGAGTCCTGGAATAGGAAGGGTTGCGGTGGAAGGTGTGCAAGCTGAGGAAAGAGAAGCAGAAGCCCATGCTGGAACCATGGGGCATCAGGCTCACATCCCCCAGCCCACAGGCAGATTCCACCAGATGTATTTCTACATCCCTATGTCTCGTGGTTGTTAGATGCATGAAGGGATGTATTCGTGGATGAATGGATCATTGGGAAGCATGAAAATTTCAGTCTTCCCTCACTCACCAAAGAAGGGGCTAAGATTGTTGTGACCCAAGACCATTGTGAGGAAGGGAAAGTTGTTGTCGTGGCATATGCAGGGGTACACTCTGACCACTGTCTCCTTGTCCCTTTTTCCTCCAGAGGCTCCTGCAAAGCCTGAGGAGGCAGAGGCTGAGCCCTTCACAGACTCCTCTCTGTTTGCACACTGGGGCCAGGAGCTCAGCCCCGAAGGCCGGCGCGTGGCCCTGAAGCAGTTCCAGTACTACGGCTACAACGCCTACCTTAGTGACCGCCTGCCCCTCGACCGGCCCCTGCCTGACCTCAGACCCAGTGGGTGAGCAGAGTCAGTGATGGGGCCCTTGTCAGACCCGGGAAGACGGGTCCTCACAGTGCTGGGGACAGAGTCAAGACTGGGTGTTAGACTTTGGGAGTCCCTTTGCTCCTTTTCCCCTTGGAATCTCAGCCTCTCCATCTGCTGGGCAGGGGGAGGGCTTCCTTCTATTAGGGATTGTGAGGATTAATAACCCAATTTACTCCTTAAGGGCACTAGAATCATCTGGCATTCCCGCTAATATGTCATTTTAACCCAATTAGTTGCATTTTTATGAACAAATTTTTTTTCCTGTAAATTAGTTTTTTAAAGTACATCCATCTTCCAGGGCTAACAAGTCATTACACCCGACAGGGAGTCTGTCTTGACTTCTCTCTTTGTTACACAAGGATGTTCCTTTAAGGTTCAGTTAGAATTTTTATGACTCCTAATTATTAAAAATATGGGCACGTACAGAGCTGGGAAAAATCTCATTAACTCCTGTGTGCTCCCCCATACCTTCTTTTGCCCCCTTTCTCCTTATTTAAGAGATTTTCTTCAATCTGCAAACCGTAGCTGCAAAAACTCTTCTCTGGAGTTTTTGGGAAATATCTTGCTGCTGGATTGGGAGACTGTGTTCTTTGAGGGAGAAGAATTTAATTCAGTTCCATAAACACTTAGGGAGCACCTGCTGTATGCTGTATAATTGAGTATGGTGATTCCTTGACCAGGAAGGACATGATCTTCACTTAGATATTATCCAAGAAGTCCTATTCTGTGCCAGCCCCATGTAGGCCCCAGATGGAGCAGTGGATGAAATAGTTAGAACTCTCCGCCTTCACGGAGACTGCATTTAACTTGGTTGGGAACAGATAGTAAACAAAACCAGTAAAATACCTAGCATGATCCAGTAAGTGCTATGCAGAAATTTGAAGTGGGGGAGGGTGACAGGGACCTGCTGGGATAGGAGTCTGGGTTGCAATTTTGGTTTTTAGTGGTGGTCAGAAAAAGTCTAAGATGGGAACTTTGGAGCAGAAATCAGAGGACCTGAGGAAGGCAGCCATGCAGACCCTGTCCTGGGGAGGGGTGTGCCTGGAGGAGGGACTGGCAACTTCTCCCCTGAGTTATTAGCATGCTGGGTGTGTTTGAAGGGGAGGAAGGAAGGAGGCTGGTGTGACTGGAACAAGGAGGCAGGAGTTGGAGATGAGGTCAGAGGGATGACAGGAAGCAGATCCAAAGAGCAGGGGTTCTCCATCTTGGCTGCACCTTGGCCTCACTGTGGGATCTTGAAAAACAGTCCTGATCCCAGAGCCATGTCCCAGACCAATTTAAGTGAGTTTCCAGGGTGATGCTAGACGCCTCTGCTGTTGAGAGCTCCCTGGGTGGCTCCACTGTGTGGCTCAGGTTGAGGTGGTAGGAGAAGGGTTTTGCAGGCTGTTGCCAGGGTGTGGCTTTTGCTCTGTGAGGTGGGAATCCATGGGAAGGCTGGAGCAGGTTAGTGGCCTGATGGACTGTCATTTTCCAAGGCCCCACTGGTCACTGTGTTACTAGGCTGAAGGGGGGAAGAGAGGAAGCAAGGGGGAGCAGTCAGGAGGCTGCTGCATGCCCAGGGGGAGGTGGGGGGCAGGGGGCTCAGGACGTGATGGCCAAGCACAGGTGCTGAGCTGGGGCTGGATTCTGGAAATTCCCAAGCTTCAGCTCAATGCCTCTCAGCCCACTGGGAGGGCTGCAGCGACCAAGCCTGGGGCTGGGAGAGGATCAGGCCTGATGTGGGGGCTCTGGAGAAGAGGGCCTTGGAGGAGTTGGGACCCTCTGGCTCCTGCAGGGGCTTGGCCAGCAGGAGAGCCAGGGACGTTGCACACAATCTGGCACAAAACACTGTCCCAGCTCAGTACATGATTGTCCACAGTTAACGGGAGAACAAGAAGGAAGCCATGGAAAGGGTGGACCTCCCTACTGCAGCCTGTTATGACCATAACCGGCTGACATGGCTGGGCTTGATAAAAATGCCCTTCACACTGTAGTGAGGGGTGGCGAGGGGATGGTGTGGTCTTCCCATTTCAAGTGGAGTAAGCTCTGTTAGTCTGCTATTCATCTCTGTGACCAAAATGCCTGACAAGAACAACTTAGGGGAGGAAAAATTAATTTTGGCTCAAGGTTTCAGAGGTTTCAGTCCCCGGTTGGCTGACTCCATTGCTCCAGGCCTGAGGTGAGGCAGAACATCATGGTGGAAGGGTGTGGCGGAGGGAAGCTGCTCAGACCATGAAAGCCCTGAAGTAGAGGAGTGAGAGAAAGGGACAAAGTAGAATCCTAGGAGCATGCCCCCCACTGACCTGCTCCCTCCAGCCACCTGCCTGTGGCTACCACCCAGTAATGTATTCCCATTATTAATTCATCCAATGGAGTCACCCACTGATTAGTCACAGCTCTCATAATCAGATCATTTAACCTCTGAGCACTGCTGCAGTAACACAGGAGCTTTGGGGGGGAGGGCACCTCATATCCAAACCATAGCTGAAGCCAAGGAATCAAAGGAGCGAGTGTTGTGTCTGACATCCCACAGTGGATAAGTAGCCAGGCTGAGCCCTGAACCCGGGTGCCTGCATGCCAGCTGCCTCCGACACTGACCCACAGCTGTGATTTTGCCTGTGCACAATGCTGCTGAGAGCCGAGGTTTGAGGCCCTTCACCTGCGTTGAGAAAGGTGCTCTGCCTGCTGTCACCTCCAGTGCAGTGTGCCTGACAGAGGGACTCTGAAGGACCCTCGGTGGGCAGAAATCTGTAGTTTCCTCCTCTGCTGCTGGAGGACTTTCTCTCTGCAGATTCAGAATCTGCCCCACCCTTCCATCTGCCCAGGCTAGTCCCTAGCTTTAACTCCTTCCTGTTTGGGGAAAGATGCGATCTGGCTCACTCTGTTACCTGGCTGAGGCAAGGGGTTTCCATACCTGTTGGCCCCTTTTTCTAGACTTTTTCTAGTTCATGCAGGGGCTTGGCCATCAAGAGAGTCAGGGACTTTGCAGACAATCTGGCACAAAACAGCTCAGTACCTGTTTGTTCATAATTCACAGGAAAACAATAAGAAAGTCAGGGAAAGGGTGGCCTCCTTACTGCAGCCTGTTAGGACAATGACGGTTGACATGGCTGGGCTTGTTAAGAACGCCGTCACACTGTAGTGAGGGGTGGCCAGGTGACGGTGTGGTCTTCCAACAGACACAACACTCGCTCCTTTGATTCCTTGGCTTCAGCTATGGTTTGGATATGAGGTGCCCTCCCCCCCAAAGCTCCTGTGTTACTGCAGCAGTGCTCAGAGGTTAAATGATCTGATTATGAGAGCTGTGACTAATCAGTGGGTGACACCATTGGATGAATTAATAATGGGAATACATTACTGGGTGGTAGCCACAGGCAGGTGGCTGGGGGGAGCAGGTTAGTGGGAGGCATGCTCCTGGGATTCTACTTTGTCCCTTTCTCTCACTTGCTTTCTCTCTGCTTCAGGGCTTTCATGGTCTGAGCAGCTTCCCTCTGCCACACCCTTCCACCATGATGTTCTGCCTCACCTCAGGCCTGGAGCAATGGAGTCAGCCAACCAGGCACTGAAACCTCTGAAACCTTGAGCCAAAATTAACTTTTCCTCCTCTAAGTTGTTCTTGTCAGGCATTTTGGTCACAGAGATGAATAGCAGAAAAACTGTACCTCCCCTACAAGGCAGAGAGCTGAGCCTTCTCACCCCTCAGTGAGGACCCTGCAGAAGTGGCTTTAGCAATGGTGGTTTCTCTTGGCACATGGTTTCTGGCACATCTGTCACGTGCCAAACACACACACACAAGATGGAGGGCTGTTGATGAACCACTTGAGACAAGTATGTGCTCAGGTAGGACAATGCCTTCCTTTGTCTGGCAATTTCCACAAGAACATTCCTGTCTCATAATAAGTAAGACCGTTGCTTGGCTCACCCTGTTTAATTCATTTTGGAAAATATTTCTTCTGACTTTACTCTTATCCTATTTCAAACATTTATAGAGCTGGAGCCATGTTGTTAGGCAAGTGTTAGGTGCTCTGTTTACATCAACTCCTTGGCTCCTCACAGGAACTTTCTGAAGTGGGTACTATGATGGGTCTCCATTTTACAGAAGAGGAAACTGAGGCACAGGGGGGATTACATGACTTGCCCAGAGTCACTAGTGGCAGGGTTGGGGAGGGGACAGGCAGTCTGACAACAGAGGTGTCCATCCGTGTCCGTCTCATGGGGGTGGCCAGTTTGGGATGGATGAAGGTCTGCTTCTACATTTTGGAAAAATTGTTTTAGTGAACATCAAACCCATTACCAAGGCTCAGAGTGATGACCTGAATATGGCTGTTGATAGAATTGGACTGAGGTGCATGAGAGGGAGCCCCATGTTAATAACAGTATCCAAAAGCGCATTGCCATGGGTTCTTGCTTCTGCCTGAGCCCCCGTGCTTCCCGTTAATGCCTATGGGCTCTGGGGGTCTCTGTCCCTGGAGCGTTCCTTGGGTTCTTCATGTTGTTCCTGGTGTTCTTGGTTTTGCTCTTCTAAATTCTAACCCTGATGTTGTGCTCCACTGGGTCCTGGAGGAGGAAGTGGATATGCAGAGTCTGCCCCACCCTTCCGTCTGCCCGGGCTGGTCCCTAGCTTTGTCTCCTTCCTGTTTGGGGACAGATGCGATCTGGCTCACTCTGTTACCTGGCTGAGGCAAGATGCCCAGTACCTGAGGCACAGGACACTGCAGAACCAGAATGGGAAGAGTTCCTCCAGGTGGTTGCTGGGCTTTGTTAATTCATTCATCCAGAATATGTCCACTGCTCAACCAGAATGCAAAGACCCCAGAAAGACATCAGGCAGAAATAGCTTCTGGCGTCTTCCCTGAGGTCGGCATCCACAGGGAAGCAGGTGGGAGGGCAAAAAAACTTGCTGATGACTTCCTGGTGCCCTTGGTGAAGAGTCACCTTGGAAGCTTCTAGTGAGGCAGGAGCCTGCACTGGATGGATGGCCCGTGGAGGCCCTGTCCCTCCATGGCCTCTGTGGCAGGAAGGCAGACCTGGAGGGTGGCATCTCAAAATAGCCCTGCTTTCCAATGTTGACTCCCTTCCCCTGGGAACGGAAGGACACAGGAACAGGAAGCACACAGTTTTGTCAACCTCATGTACCAAGAGAAAAGACAAATTTCCTTTCCCTGTAGCCTCTGGGGAAATCCAAATGTCTCTTGTCCTACATGGATGTACCAGGAGCAGAGTAGGCCCCAGAGCCACCTGGGGATGACAGGACATCACTGGCCTTTCTGGTGACCCTCATGGGCCTCACCCCATGGGAAGCATTGGAGCTGGGCAGGGATGGCCTTGCTTCTTCCCATGTTGGGATGACATTGAGCTGCAGGGGTAAAGGGAAGAAATACAGCATCCCAACCTGGCTGGACTTTGCTCTGTCCTTATGTCACTAGATGCAGGTGCCAGATAGCCCCTGCCTTTCTCTATGTGCTTCCTCCTGCCTCATAGTGTCTACCTCCTTGGGGCTCAAAATAACCCACAAAGAACATAAAAAGGAAAAAAAAAATCTAGCCTTGATTGTGGTGTGGACCAGAGGCAGGAACATTTGTCAATACTCATAGAACTGTATATTTAAGATCTGTATGTTTTGCTGCATGTAAGTCAAACATTAAGTTTTTGAATAATGAAAGCATGAGAAAGCCATCTGATAAGTCCTTTGCCTACACAGTGAAGTGGAGGATAGAGGCACCGTCTTTTGGAAGGTCACTGAGAAGATGTGAGTTGTGGGGAAGGGGATCATGCAGGCTTGAAGCCAGCTGTCCAGCTTGAGGCAATGAGAGAAGCTGGGCTTCCTACCCCAGGGAGAGCCAGCAGGTGGCACATCAGTGACAGGCATATATCACATTTTTTCCTGAAAGTTATAGTTGTTATTTCCAACCAGGGGCCATAGGAAAATCCAAGGGATGAGCAACTGCTCTGTGGGGGATTGTGGGTGTGGATGGGAGAAGAGGGGCCCAGGTCTCCAACTCCAGGGCTGCCACATTGGCATGGCAACTCTGTGGCCTGCCTCCAAAGTAACTGGGCAGAGTCCTGGACAGGCAATACTTCCTGCCTCTTACTAGATCTTTAGTGCCTCCTGAGCCTTGTCAACATGACGTTTTCTCTCTCTCCAGTGTCTCCTGAGGTCCATGTCATTCCCTCCCAAGGGTTAGGGTGGTCTGGCTCTTGAGCTAACAGGAAAGGTTGGGGCACTAGGTATTGTTAAAGGGAATCAGACTATTGTCTGAAGCCTGAGTAGGAGAGTCTGGGACAGATTCACACATAAACTCTCAAAGGAGCCCAGGTCTGGAGCTGGAGAAATCCTGTGCCAATTTCAAAGTGGAAAGTGTGGGACAGGATGAGAACAATGAGAGAGGATAACCCAGAGCCAGGGCGTGGGTCTCCTGGGCATGCCCCCAAGGTGGCTGTGGGCACTCCTGCCAGGATGGTGGTGGCAGCCAAGGTTTGTCTGTGTGGACTGGGGCGCCCTGGAGTCTGGATGGGCAAGACTGGTTCAGTAGTGCACACTCTAGTAGACGTCATAGATCTCTGAACTCTGAGAGCCAACAGTGCTAGTGTCATCAGTAGATAGAATCATGGTCTCAGGAAGAGGTCCCCATCCTAATCCCCTGAATCTGTGACTGTGTTGTGCTATATGGCAAAGGGGAAGTAAGGTTGCTGATCCTATGACTTTAAAATAAAAAAAAAAATTATATCAGACTACTGGGTGAGCCCAATTTAGTCAAAAGGGCAATTCAAGGTGAAAGAGGGAGGCAGAACCAGGGAGAGATGGCCACTTGAGAAGACTTGACTAGACACCGATGGTTTGGAACATGGCAGAGGGCCAAGAGCCAAGGAGTGTAGGCAGCCTCTAGATCCTGAAAATCAGATTATCCCCTGGAGCCCTCAGAAAGGAATGCAGTCCTGCCACCACCTAGAGACCTGTGCTGGACTTCCTGGCCTCCAGCACTCTAAGGTGATAGATTCGTATTGTCTTAAGCCACCAAGTTTGTCCTAATTTGTCATAGCAGCACCATCAGTACTAGGAAACTAGATGTGAACTAGTGCATGGGATCTTGGGACAGGACGGGCTCTATACTTGGTTTCATGTTCCTGTCACTGTTTAAATTCTTAATAACATCTGCATAAGGGACACCACAATTTCCTTTTGCACATTATGTAACTGGTCCTGGAGTTTGAGTGGATGCTCCAGGTGGGGCACCTAGGACCATCTTGGAATTAGATTGCTGGACCATCAGCTGCCATGGGATAATGATTTACACAAGAACCCCCACTTGCTCACTTACCATGAGCCAGGTGTGTTGTGCACGTGCTTACTGCACATCTGCTCATTTAACCTTATCCTCATGACTCTATCAGGTAGTTATTACTGTTCCCATTTTATAGAAGAGAATGTAGGATATTTGCAAGTTTCATATTCCTGTTTAAGTTCCCACAGGTGCTACCTGGCAAAGCCAGTGTATTTATGTGTTCCTTGTCACTCCAGGTCATATGTCATCCCCTTGTCCCACCCTTCCCAGGCCCAGGTAAACTTCTCTAATTTGGGCTCTGGTCTCTGGAGAAGATGCAAAAGTTGGTGTCCTCTTTGGCAACAGCCTCAGGACAAAGGGGTAAAAGAAACATCTTTAGTGATGACTCTGTTGTTGCATTGAAAATGCTAACTGCACAAACCTGGCTGGGGAAGGACGCTTTTAGCTAAAACACCTTGGGAAAATATTTCTGGTTCTTGTTAATGTTAAGCTCATTAGGGGCCAGTATGATGTTGTTCTTGAAGGAAAAGTAAGCTTAAGCTATATTAATAGAGTGTAATATCTTAAAAGAAGAAGGTGATTGTTTTGTTCTACTTTGCTACTCAGATCATAATTGCAGAAATGGATTTTAAGGCAGATAGAGGAAGTGGACCATTTAGAGGAAGATGATCCAGGAGAGAAACTGGGTTACATGACAGACGATACTGGTTCTTAGATTGAGGAGTAGTGGTTAAAACCTGGTTGCCTGGACTCCAAGGATGGATCTCTTGTTTGTAGGTTAGGTGACCTCTAACAAGTTACCTACCCTCTCTGTGCCTTCATTTTCCTATCTGCAAATTAGGGATAGTAATACAAAAACTGAAGTGCAGTACCTGTGGAGTTTGTGGAACACCGCCTGACATGTGGTAGCTGCTACTTAATTTTTATTATTTGGGCCTCTGATTTGTACAAGAGATGACTTGAGGGGGACCAGATCATGACTTATCTACCTGAAGGAGCATTGTGTGGATGAAAAGCACCTGGTACAGGACTCTGCCCTGGTGATGGAAGAGATCAGGGTCACACAGGCACTGTGGCACTGTGGGACAGGTCAGGTGAAGTCCCCAGAGTATAATTTCTCCCCAGCCACAGAGCTCTGGCATGGGAGGTTGAGCCCTTTGGATGCCACCTTCCTCTGCCCCAGCCTTCTTCTGCCCTGACAGATCTGCTGTGCTCCACACTCAGCTGTAGCTGACTACTCATCCACAAATTCACTACAAAGAGACATCCAGTCCAGAGTTGTCTGACTTTATTCCCTAAGCAACTATTCATTTAACTTCATGGATCCCATATATCTCAGATCTCTAAGATGTTTGGGGAACAAATAGTCTCCCTGCTCCCTGTGCTGGGAATTATTGTAAATGATTATTTTCCCTATTGGCCTACTTACAATCTACATTTATTTATGTAGCAGATCTTTTTCTCTAAATTGGTAAAGTCAGTGGAAAGACTGTTTGTTGAATTTCTGCCTCTGGAATGGAAGTTGAATAATTCGATGATCACATGTACTCAGTGGTTTGCTCATTGATGATTCATGGGCCAAATTCTATTCTAGAGCAGGCCAGGCCCATTTCTGTTGTATTGTAGACTGTTGAAACTCCCAGTTCTCAGATGTCTGTTATCCCTTCCAATATCTTGCCAGGTCCCTTAAAGTCCTGGTAAGTATCCCCACCCTGCCTCCATTATCCCTCCTCCACTCCTCTGGCTCTTGCCTGATCTCATCTTATTGCTTAGCCAGTCAGGGAGTCAATGTACAAACTCAGGGATTCCATTCTTGTCCCATCGTGGTTGGAGTTCCAGCTCACAGACTTCTCATAGTCTGAATTCATTCTACTGCTCATGAATTCAAAGATTCGCTCACATGTCCATTCATCCAGGCAACCAGTATCTTCTGAGTTTCTACTCTGGGCTGGACATTGTGCTACGAACATATGCTGTGTGGATATGTCCTGATATTATATGCAACTTATAGCTCAGTGCAGATACTGAGGTTTGTGCAAAAATCACATATAAAAATGCATTGCAATCACATGCAAATGGCATGAAAGAAAAGCAGAGGAGCAGAGGGTTAGAGTCCATCCCAGGAAATGAAATGAGCTTTTCTGTACAGGGATATGGGTGCGTATTTAGGGAGTGAAGAACCAAACTTATAAGGGTGACCACAGATGCTCGGTGTTCTTTACAGGCAATACAGACCTGTAACTACAAACACAGAAGCCAACAACCATGCTTTGGAGATGGGTACTGTGGCTCAAAACATCCTGGACAATGATAATCTACCATCCTTTCACTTCTGCTCTAACAATAGCTCATGTCCACATCTGGAATTCACTCACTGTCAGAGTTCTGCTTCCTGCCCATCATTTCAGCTGTCTTGGACTTTTGCTTACTGATTTCTCAGGATATCTCACCTTTATCCTCCCCTTTAGAAAGGACTTGAAAGGATTGCTGGTCCTTCTTTAGTACTATGAAATCTGGCTATACAGAGCTCTGGAACTAGGCTGCATCAGTGGCTGACAGATGGCCCAATGATAGCTCCTTTGAGCTCAGAAATCAATATCTGGTCCTATGAGTTATGGACTAAATGGTGAGGCTACAAGGAAGAAGACTTGGAAACCTTTACACAAGGAGTTCCCAGAATTATTTACCTCGAAGGCAGCAGTGGAACAGGGAGATAATTTTAGATTCTTGGTGTTCAGCAGTGTTTATTGTATCTGTTCATGTCATCCTGCTAGATGTGCTATCTCCTCTTCATTTTTCATGCAAAAATGAAAATGGAGTAACTCCTTCATTTTGCCCCTCCCACCAGGTCTCTGGGGTGCAGGTAACAGAGCATCACCGTCTCACTGGATGCATCTCTGGTTGGCATGGAGAGGCAGGTGGAGAGTGTCATTCAGCAGGGATTAGGAGTACAGGCTTTGGAGTCAGATGAACCCAGGATTAAGCCCTGGAAAGTAACTTACCACCTTGATTTATTTGTTAAGCCAGGACAATAATGTTTATCATACAGGATTGTAGGAAGGAATGAAATGGGCTGAAAAGATTAAAAAGTATCTGTGTATCTCTTATGGTTTATGGCTTATTACAGTCAGGAAATGTAAATGTTCACTATTAATTTTGCATAGAGCCCCTGGGCAATAGGGATAAAACACAATATTGTCTCTCAGCTCCAGAGGTTATAGAGATGTATGCACTAGCCAGAGGATGGGAAAATCTTGACGGTTTATGCCCACTATCTCCACTTTGCCCTCATATTTGTGTTTCATGAAGTCCAATATCCAGAGCTGAGAGGCCTGGAAGTCTATCTAATCTGGAAGGCCCTGGAAGAAGCTAGAAGTGTGCCCAGGTGAAGGTGAAGCCAGAGGAGGATTAGGAGAGTTCTTTGGGTGCAGGTAGGAGGACAGTGGCTGGCAATGAGGACACTGGTGTCTCTAGGGGGTTAAGAAGGCATTGCTGGTACTGGGCCAGACTCTCTCCCTGAGTTTTTGCTCTGGGTGGTCAGTGAGGTCAGCCCTCTGTGTTGACTATAGCTGAGAGGGGAAGGCCTCTCTGGAAAAATCCTGGGAAAAAAGAGGGAAAGGATGGTCCCCTTGGGGTAGTGGTTACCTGCAAGTATCACTTTCTTTCTTGCTTTGTCCAGGTAGGTGTGTCCTCTGCATTTAAGAACCTTAGTGTAGTTGGGACAACAGTTGGGACCCTGTTGTCAATGTGTGCCAGCAGACAGACCCCAGTTCATGACCTACTTTGATCTTCCTTCTAGAAGAGGTCTGTGTAATCCTCCCTCCCCATAGGTCCAGCAGCCTCCATGGGTTATATGTTCTGATGTCCTGAGACCTTATAGATTTGCTGAGGTTGAGGCAGGAGAAGATCTGTTAGTCCAATGTGGAGGTGCCCGGATGCAGTAGATGATACCTGGATGCTGCCCTGGGCCTCATCTGGTGGTAGATTGCTAGACTTGGTCTCACCTGGCCCTCTGTGGCTGCCTTCTTCTCATGGGTAATGGCACTGATGCTCTTGACATAAATTTGTCTGATAAACAACTCAAAACAATCTAGGGGGAACTCTGCTGAGAAGCTCCCTGAGTTACTCCCTGTCCCCGCATCTCCTTTTGTGTGCAGAGATCGATGTAGTGGAGTTTTATCATGACCATCAATTCTAGCTTATTAGACACCATATCACTCCCCTCTCAGAAACACCTTATGTTTATCTTTAGTGGAAAATAGCTTGACTTTGAACAAGCATAAAAGTAAAAAAAGGGAACTTTCATAGCTTAACTTTACAGGGGAATGTGGCTCTTCACAAAATGAGTAGGGGCTTATATACTTAGGTGTCTTCAAGGAGCTTAAAGGTAAAAAGGCTGGTTACATCAGCGACATATCAGAATTCCACATTCTTGGGCCTTTCTCTGCAGAAGCCAGAGAAGCAGGAGAGTAGGAGCAGCCATCCAGGGCAGGTGGTAGGGTGGCTTTATAATGTAGTTTGAATCTGAAACGTTCCCCAAAGGCTCATGTGTTGAGGGTTTGGTCCTCAACCTGTGACACTGCTAGGTGGGTGGAACCCTAGGTGGTCACTGAAGGTACACCTCTCTCTTTGCTTCCTGGTTGCCTTGAGGTAAGCAGCTTTTCTCACCATGATGTAATTATGCCACCACAGGCCCAAAGCAGCAGGGCCAAGTGACCACAGGCAAATCTATGAAGCCATGAGCCAAAATAAAACTTCCCACCCTCTATGTTGATTTATCTCAGATATTTGTTACAGCAACGGAAAGCTGACTCCACTTTGGAAAAGCCAGGGCAGAGTCCTGGCTGTACGCAAGCATGGAACAGAGTCCATGGTGGCCCAGTCCTGGAGGATCCAGTGCTGGGGAGAGCATCTCAGCCATGTGTATATGAGGCAAAGTCTTATATGGTTTAGTGCTGGACTGACAGACAAAGCAAGCTGGGTTCTGAAGCAACTGCACAGGGCTTGAGTTTAGAACACCCTTTTCCATGGCAGCTCTGCAGGGCTTGAGCTGCAGTGTTGAAAGCATCTGTCTGGCATTCGGTGTCCTTCAATGACATTGAGCATTGTGACCAGCAAATCTGTGCACATCTCACCTGACATGCCTTCTTCCTTAGCAATGTGTTCTGCTTCAGTGTGGAGATGGAGACAGTAACTATGGCTGTGTATGGACATGGGCTGTGCATGTGAAGGGGGAGGGGCACTTGAGCGGAAGTCTATTCAACAATGCCTGTTTTCCAGCCATCGAGCTGGGCAGTGGGCATGCAGCTCTGAGCAGGGCTGGTCCCTACCTTCAAGAAGGGTTTGATCTAGTCACAGAGTGGCCAAACAGCCTGGTTTGCTGGGGACATTAAGTGCTAAAACTAATCCCTGGAAAACCCAGATGAGTTGGCCACCCTGTCTAGTCAACCCAGGGGTAAAGGGATTTTTTTTGTGTGTGTGTGGCATTTGGTGTGCAAAGAGGCAGGTTGGGAGGGAGGAAAAGTGTACCAACTGTTTCTGCAATGAGATTCTTCTGTCACTCAGGAGTGTGGTGCTCCTGAGTTTTGTACAGAGAAGACAGCTTCATGGTCATTTCTTCCTAAAACAACGACATGGGGAGAGGTGGAGTGGCATGTCCATGGTCACACAGGGAGGAAGAGCAAAGCTGGGAGCAGTTCCTAGGTGCCTCCAGCCTTCCCACAGTGTTCTTTCCCTAAGAACTGTCTACCTCACCTCTCCACTTGCCCAGACCCACTTTCAGTTAGGTATTAAAAAATTGAAGGGGAATGGGAGGTGATGTGGAGAGAGTGGCAGGTGAGTCTCCAGAGAGTCAGCAGGTGGCTGCAGCTGGGAGGGCCTGAGCAGCTCCCAGGAGAGAAGAGTAGAAAGGGAGAATTTAAGGAGGTCAGGGGGTTGGACCTGGAGCGATCATTTAATAACTGTGGAACTGAGCACTTCCAGAGACTGAATGTGAGGAATTGGGGTCATAAATTCAAGGGAAGGGAGGACAGGAGAGTAAGAATTTGCTGGTGGAGAGAGGACCCGAATCTAATTCGGAGGGAGGAATTTTGCAAGAAAAAGGAATATTCTGAGGTCAGTGCTATGCATGTAAAATGCAGGCTGTATATAAAAGCAAAATTGATAGCTTTGTTTCAGGCCAAAAATATTCACTGAGTACCTACTATGTGCCAGACCTTGATCTGAGATGGGGAGATAGCACAGTCACTCTCAGGCAGCTTCATTATAGAGGGAGAGAGAGACAATAAACAAGTACATTATGATGCAATATACTAGGTGTTCTGTTATGTACAAAAGAGTTTTCATATAAAAAACCTTATGTTCAGAAGTCTTTCATATGAAAATAGTGATCAGCAGGGTTTATCTTGTAAAACAAATACAACATTTCAATTCTGCTTGGAGAAAGACTGTCAGGAGATGGGTTTGCAGAGACTGGCAGCTTACATCATCTTAGATGTTACTGGGAGAAATTAAAATTGGTCTCCTTGAAAGGGGGAGGTTGTATTGTTATGTTGAGAATTAAGAAGGGAAAGAGCAGGGGAAGGCAGTTAACCCCTGTCTCTGAAAAACACCTGAGGACAACCTGAAGATGCAGAGGTTCTGGGAAGTGAGCTGAGGTTCTGGGAAGTCACAGGACACCCTTGAGCAAGTGCAGAAGTCTAGGGTGCAGGCTTCATTGCGAGTGAAGTTTACCAGGGAGGATGGTGAACTTGTACCATTATATTGACCTCACTGGGAGCTGCCCATTGTACTTACTTTAAAGAAGAATGATGACCAGGGGCTATTTGTTTGACCACGTATGGCATCGCTTTTAAAATGCAATTAGCAAGTAGTTTGGGGGTTAATGTTCATCTCCATTTCCATGCCTAAGGAGAGCCCAGCTGCTGAGCTTGGTTACTCATCATAAAAGTATCAACCAGCAGAATTTTTTTGACTGTCAATCACATACATATCTCTTAAGTGCTTTTAAAAATAATTGTATTCATAACAAGAAACAATTTTGGAAAGAATAGGATGAGCTTAAGGTTCCTGTCTTTCTCCTTCATTGAAGTTCCTCCCTCCCCCTCTCCCTCCCCCTCCCCTATGTCACCTCACTGAGGTTGGATAAGCTGATTGCCTCTTCTCCAGCCACAGCACTGTCCTTCAGCCATGTGGGACCTTTGCATGACCCACTTTTGTGTGCCATTTAAGTTTCTGATCCAATCTCTCCTCTTCAGAGAGGGCTTCCTGACCAGTCCCTAGAGCAGCTGCCAGGCATCACACTATTCTCTTACTCCACATGACTTTCATCTCAGCACTTGTATAAACTTGTATCACTTGTTTGCTTCTGTGTTTCTTTCTCCTGTCAAAGTATACGCTCCATGAGGACAAGGACTTTGTCCACTTCCTGTTACACTCTCAGTGCCTACAAAGTACCTGCCTGGTAGAAGAGGCTCCATAAAAATTTATTCCATTAAACAGAAGAATGAATTCTACACCAATCTGTTAACTTGGTGGTTTTATTTAAAAAAAAAATGCAGGTATGAAGTAAATTTGGGAAAAGGTTCAACTCTTTCCCTCCCCCCACCTCCCCTTGGTGAGAAAGAAGGAGAGCTGGAAATAGAATGGGAGAAGTTTCTGTAAATTTCTAGTAACCATAGAGACAGTGATTTTAGTTTATTAATCTCATGCTCTTAAGCAGGCTGGGGCCCCATGGCGACTTCTCCAAATTGCTCAGCGCTGGTATCCTGCAGCCTTCCTCATTAAGGAAGAGCAGGCCCATTTCTTTCCGGCAGCACTTTAATTACTGACGAGCAGAAGCCTTGTGCTATTACATTCATTATTGCGTGTTGTAACCTGGCTGCACCTCCCGCTTTGGAGCAGTGGAGTGTGGTCACCAGTCCCAAACCCCTGAAGCCATCAGTGGCAGGTGGTAAGTGTGGAAGCCTTATCTCCAAGACCAGGGCCTGGGCCAGCGCTGGATTTCTATCCTACTCGTTCCTCCAACTGTCTTGAAGATGAGAGCTCAGGACTTTTACAACATTGAACTTCAACCTGGGAAAGGCACTAGTGGGTTTCTGCAAATAAAGGCTGTGCTTTCAGGGGAAAGAATTACCCTTGGCAACCCTGGCACCTCTTATTGTCTGGCCTTTCCAGGGGTCTGATTTCAAGGTTATGTATTCCTCTTCCAATGGAGAGTGACTTGCAGCCTTTTATGTGTCTGCCTCCAGTCCTTTGGGTAATGGCTTCCTCCAAATGGCTTCAAGGTTTCACAGAGCTTGTGAGATGGCCAGTTGGGACAGTCTCTACCATGGCCATTTCTTCTTCATGGAGGAACCCTGCTACACAACACAGCTGTAGGTGGAGCCTCAACCTCTTTGTGCCTCGGTGTTCATCTGTGAAGGAGATTGGATGTGGTCCTTTCCATCCTTTATGAATGTGATGCAGACTTCAGCCCATTTCTGAGGCCAAAGCCCTGAATGAATGAATGAATGAATGAATGAATGGTTGGGGGTGCTGGCTGGAGGCCTTCTAGAATGGAGAGTAGATGGGGGCCATAGAATTTCTTAGAGGAGATCTACTGCCCTCCTGAGGCTGGTGGCCTAAGGTCCGAATTCACCAAAGTGTTGCCATTGTGGAAATACTAAGACTTCCCTTTGGTTGCATTTTCAATCCTGTTGGTTCAGAAATGATGAGTGAGTCATCCTTGCTGTAAACACCCAAGGACTGAGTGGCAGGTGCCATCTGCTGTGCTAGGTGCTTGGGTACAGCTGCTCAGCTGGAATAGTCAGTGACAAATTCACACACAGTTATGGGGCAAACTCTGGGTAGCTGTGGACCTTTCTGCTGGACAGAAAGGGCTCATCTTAAGTGCATCCAAGAAGAAGTCCTGGAAAGAATCTGGACTCCCAAGCCTTCCAGCAGAGCTGGAGCAAGACATGGGGTGGTGCACACCTGGGGCAACTCCAGCTGAGTCACCCACGGATCCAAGAGCTTTGCTGTTCTTCTTTCCAGGTGCCGCAACCTCTCCTTCCCTGACAGCCTGCCGGAGGTGAGCATCGTGTTCATCTTTGTCAATGAGGCCCTCTCAGTGCTGCTGCGCTCCATCCACTCCGCCATGGAACGCACGCCCCCGCACCTGCTCAAGGAGATCATCCTGGTGGATGACAACAGCAGTAATGGTGAGTGGGTCACCCACCCCCTGATCCCTGACTGACAGCTGGGCAGAGGGTACAAGTTCAGGTTCTCATTTTCTCAAGGCTTTCTATCCCTGCTCCTTCCTTGGGGTGTCACCTCTGAGATGAGAGATTCATGGTGGTACTGCTTTGGAAATTTCGCTGCCATGCATCCCAGAGGAGACTTTTCCTCATTGGATAGCCACTCCCATCCAACACTTTATCCAGTGTGATAGGATAAGACAAAAAACCCTGACCTCCAACCCACTGTATACACAGCGACTGTTGTCCATGAAACATCATTTCATTTAGTGGTGTTTCTTGGCCTCTGCCTGGAACAGTGTTGCTTGGAGTGGTCTTAGAAGTGGTGGTAATGATGGTGGGGGCTGTTGATGGTGCTCATGGTGCCAATGGGACTTCCTGTGTAATTCAACAAGAGCAACAGGGCTGCTACATGTGTGGCCTCTTTGCTGGATCCCCTGTGCCCTATCCCATCTGTCCTTAGCAAGGACCCCGAAGATGCCTTATTAAAGTCTTCACGTCACTCCTTCTCTTTCTCCAACTACCACCAGCTACTCAGTCCCTTGGTGCACATTTCGTGGTCTCTGATTCCCCCCTCATATATCGCCCCCATATTCTCCAAACTTAAACACCATGTATTAAAGACAATTTAGAAACCAGTGCTCTTGATTGGACCTTTATATGGATGCCTGTCTAATAATGTGTGATTTTTAAAAACAGACTGCTGGGTCACTGGATCATACAGTCCCTGGGCTTGTGTTATCATTTAAGCCTTTTCTGGTGCAGGTAGTAAATTTCCCAGTGAATCATTTGCTGTAATGAGATGGGCAATTTATGATTTGTTATCAATTAAAGCTGAAACATATCAGATAATTGAAATGCATTTAATCTCAATAAGCGAATTTTCTTTTTCATTTTATCATCATGTAGAAAGAAGTGTAGGAGCAATGCAGGAAGGGAATTTTAGAGCTGTCTGAAGGGCAATGCTCATG
Organism: Spermophilus citellus; assembly: GCF_964194105.1. Classification (NCBI taxonomy): domain Eukaryota; kingdom Metazoa; phylum Chordata; class Mammalia; order Rodentia; family Sciuridae; genus Spermophilus; species Spermophilus citellus. The sequence continues at coordinate 205,192,063 of NC_138183.1, read as the reverse complement.
AATCACTTGACTCTCATTGTTCCATAGGCTTAAAGAAAGGAAAAGGCATCAAGGATGTTAGCAAGCAGACAATAGAGTTCTAAAGGCAGTTGTCTATCATAGGAAGACAGGAAGGGTCCCAGCTCCCATCCCTTTGGGCTGCCTACCATCTTCTTGCCTGGGATGTCTCCATTCTCTAGTGGCTAACACCAGACCATGTAGGTATCCTCCTTTTCAGCTCCACCTGGGTCTGCGCCCCCTTTATGTCTTACATTGAAAGGACACAAGGGATGGAAGAACCATTCTTCCAAGGTTAAGGACATCCCTGAAGCAAGAGGTTTCCCTGGGCCCGCTCAGCTGCACTTGCTCTCATATCAAAGAAAGAGCAGAATGAAGCCCAGGAGGAAGAAGTCCATTTGTCCTCATGGCGAGAAGCTTATCATATCCTTAAGGATACTATTTGTCTTTAATCCTTTAAAATAAGGAAAGCTGACACTGTGTTTAAGAAACTTGAATACAGAAAGAGAGTCAAATATAGCCAAATATTTTGAATTTAAGAAAAGTTTAGACTTTAATTTTGTAATGTTGGGAACCATCAAAATATTTTAGTCAGAAGAATAAAATGGTCAGAGTTGGATGAGGGAGAGATCTGGCCCCTATTTTATGATACTAGCTGGGATAAGGGGCATCTTGGAAAAGGGAAATGGGTGAGGTTATTGTAGCAAGAGGGACAAGAAGTCAAGAGGCCTAGAGTCATGGTGGGTATGTGAGGATCAAGGGCAAGACATAGGCCTCAGAAACACGAGGAAAGAATCATGTTGAACCTGCTGTGGGCAGGTGGACCAAGGGAGAGCAGATCAGTGCTGACTCCGAGTTTCAAACCAGGGCGCCTTAGGGAATGATAGTGCATTGCCCTGGTGGCGAGGGGGAAGGAGCAGAGTACTGGTACAGTCGTTACTCATGAGCCATATGTACGACAATGAATTACTTGGGAGTGTTCAAAACCAAAGCTCTTGGGAGCTTTGTGGTGATGGTATAGTTAAATACCTCAGATGTGGTGGTGGCTGATAAAACCTCATCCTGCTGCCTACACACACCCACAGAAGCACCTGAGTAACTGGAGAGGTCTGAGCAAGTTGCATTGGTTGGAGTGGTATCCCAGTCCTGGTTTTATGCTATAGTTGTGTGAGATGTACCACTGGGGAGGCTGAGTAGAGGGTGCCTGTCATCCTCTCATACATTTACATAATCTATAAGTACTTTAAAATATAAGGTTAAAACAAACAGCTCTTCCAGAAGATTCTATATCATTAAGGTCCAGGTGGAGTCTGGACATCACTGTGTTAAAAAGCCTCCCTATCGATTCCCAGCTCTGACAGACAGCTCGTGGTTGGAGGACTTGACACTTGGGTACATGTTGAGTTTCCAGTACATGGTGACAAGGGAAGAACTCTGGGCTGAGGTTAGAAGTCACAGATTTAGGACCCTCTTCATGGTGGATAAGAAACCATGGAAGGGTCGGTCCCTCAACTGCTCAGTCTCAGCTTCTTCCTCTGTGAATGGGGATGATAATCCCCCCTGCTGGCCTCAACTGTCTTACAATGAATTGAACAGTTAATGTCTCACTCCTCGTCCCCACCCCATGTTCAGAGGGCCAGCACACAACTGGTGAACCGCACAACTGGAGCTCATAAGGTAACGTGGGGACGTGGATCTGGAGTCTCGTACCCAGGGTAGTTGAAATCACCAGCTGGGTGGAAGGGTGGCAAAGGAGAAAAGAAAGTCCAGAAGCTTGAGGGAACCCTGAGGTTAAGATACTTGGAATCAGGAGGAGAGATTAGCCAGTGAGGGACAGAGAAGGAATGGCCAGGAGGGTCTGGAAGCTACCACAGCCCCGTGCATGCAGAGAATTTCAGGAACAAGGTAGCCTCCTATTCACACACACCCAGACAGGCAGAAGGGGTCTGAGAAGAAGCCCCTGTGGTTGGAAGTTGCATGTCATGGCAACCTCAGGGAGAAGCAGTGTTAGTGGAAGGCTGGGGCTGGGAGCTGTGGGAGGCAGAGGAGATGGAGAGCAGGCAGTGAGCAGAGATTTTTGCCAGGGATTTTGATCATGGAGGAGAATCATAAGTTAATGCAGGAATGGGAGCAATGTTTTCCAAAAATAAAAATAAAAAAATTATCATAATCTAGTACAAGAAACATATTTACTTCCTGACCCAGGAGACACACCTACTCATACCCACACACAGCACAATTGAAGCTGAACTTTTAAGAAACAATACCCTCTCTTAAAAAGCAAAGCACTCTGCTATTTTCCATTGTGTTCTATTCTTTGCTATTCAATTCTATTGTGTTTTATTTCATTCTCTTTCTCTCTCTCTCTCTCTCTCTCTCTCTCTCTCTCTCTCTCTCTCTTTAAAGACAGATTGATCTCAGACCCTGAGTGCATATTAGAATCGTTTGGAGAGCTTTCAAGAAATTCAGAGGCCCAGGGAGTGTTATAATGGGTCTGGAAAGGTGCCACCGGAGTCCTTTGAGGTTAGGGTCTGGAGCAGGGTCTCTGGGGAGGGAGGAGAAGATGCATCCAGGGAACAGAAACCAGGTTGCCTCTGGGAAGAAAGGGCCCATCTCTCTCTCACTCGGGAGAGACATGTGAGTAGGGAGAAGTGGGAGGCTGCAGGGCCCAAGGTGGGGAACACTGTGGGAAGGGCTTGGTAGAGTGCCCCTGTGGGGAGTGGACAGGGAGGTGACCAGTAATGGGGCTCTGTAAGACCAGCCTGAGGAAGAGGCCTTTGAGAGGTGCTCAGAGGAAGGGTACCATCTTTGGCCTTGGGACCAGCTCAGTCCTGAACTCAGGGCGGCTGAGCTGTACCCTGTCCAGGCTCCACTGGGGAGGGGCTTCTCTTGGACATCATTGCACTCAGCGCAGGACTCTGGCTTACTTCAAGGCAGGCCAACTTGGCTCAGCTCCACAAGCATTTCTAGAGCATGAGGGGAAGGGCAGATCAGATTAGGCCCTGCCATAAGTGTAAACTAGGGATGGACCATAACAGGACTCCTGCCACTTCCTGGCCGTGGGCTTGGGGCTTGGGTTTTTGTAGGTACCCTGTGGGGACATTGCCATGCCCTGTCTGCCTGACAGAGTTGCTGAGGCTACCCGGTAACAGGAGAAAAAGTTCTGCACAAGCCATAGGGTGCTAAGGGGACCCTAAGGGCGAGTTAAAATGACAGTAATAAAAACAACAACACCGGCCGGAGGAGCGATGAGACCAGCTGACCCTGGAGGCGCAGCCACTGTGTGGGAAGAGCACCGAGGCTGGCACCTGGCCAGCTTTTCCGTCTGGCTTAGCTTCTTCCTAGCTGTGTGTTCTTAACCTCTGTGAACCCCATTCTCCTTATCTACTAAATTGAGATGTATAATTCCTACCTCCGGGATTGTTTGGAGCTTGGACGAGATAAGATGTGATGGAACAGATGTCGCTGTTTAACATTCTGAGTTAACAGTAGGAGCCGTTGGACAGTCTGGTCACCTGGCCCTCCTTCCCAGCCCTGGCCACCACTGAGTGGGCCGGGGCCTTCTCTCTTCTTAATCCTCCTCTGCTGCACCTTTGCCTGGGCTGTCCCGCCTGGGCCAGGAAAGGGCTGTCAATCAAGCTTTCGTCACCCAAGCCTCCAGGGCCTTGAGTTCTCTCCGAGGAAGAGTTAGAGCTCTGCAGTGGGCCTGTGTTGGAGTCTGACCCCTGTCCTCTGCCTCCTTGGCAACATCCTCAACAAGCTCTGACTTTGCAGGGGCTGGTTTCTATGTGGGGTGCCGCCATTCTACTGCAGTGGTCTCAAACATTAAGTGTTTCAACTTGGTTAAAAATATGAAGATTCATACCAGGCAACCCCCTGCCTCAGAACACGGGCACTGTTGTGCCCTGCACCTGGAAGGCTCACCTCACCCCACCCCTGTGTCTGCACCACCTGCCTCTTTGCCTCTTTAGGCCTTTCCTCAGTTGCCACCTTTTCACTAGGGCTGTCACTAAACCACCCCATGTAAGTGATAGCCCGGTCCCTGTCACTCTGCTCCTTCTCTTGCTTCTTTCCCTCCATAGCACCTTCTGCCACCTGGTGGGCTGAATTTCCCTGTTTGCTCTCCCTAATTTATTTCTACATTTTCCCTCTGCGGTGTGTAAGTTCCCTAAAGATGGGGCATCTGATTTGCCCCCTTCTCTGCTCCAGTACCTAGACTAGTGCCTGGTGCTCTAGGTACTCAATACACATTGACTCAGTGGGTGGGTTTTTATTTTGCAGATCTGGGGCAAGGCCTGGGATCTGCATTTTAGCAAGCTTCCCAGGGCATTCCAACACAGGTGGACAGTTTCTGCCAATCTCTATTCTAAGTGTTGCTCCGCATCTGTGCTGCAGCAGAGGAGCCCAGGAGAGCCTCCTCCCGGCTCTCCCAGGAATCCCCTCGGATAGCAGCCACTGCTTGGTGGGGGGAACTCCTTCCTGTCTCCCAAGGAGAAGGCATGAATGGGGTGGTGGGTGAAATGCACATAGAAGGGGGAGTTCCTCTTGCTGTTAGCCCATCCTGTCCTCAGGGTCAGAGGGTCAACCTGAGCCTCCCAGCCCTGTCACCCAGCCTCCCTAAGCCTTCCTGACAATCTGCCATGCTGACCTACTCTGCAATTCTGAGGCCATGTTTCTCCTCCCCTGGATCCTCCTCCTTGTTATCTCAAGAAAATGGTGGGGAGTTTTCCAATGGTGTGTAAGTTGTGTTGAGCATACAACGAAGCTCTTTGCAAGCTCATTCATGCTACACAGATACCCTGTACCTAGCACAAAGCAGTTGCTCAATGAACATGACCCTTTTACATTTATTTCCTCACCAGCTTTCCCAGAGACACCCCACCCCACAGTTCAGCCACCCCCATTTCTGACAAAAAGAAAACCCCCCAAACAAAACAAAATAAAAAGCACCATTTTCTCTGTTATACTCAGTTTCTGTTCCCTTTTGGAATTCATGCCCTCTTTTAACAAACATAAAATTCATATACCCTTCTTTCCCAACACTTGAAGTTCAAAATTAACCTGATTTTTCTGACTAAAAGCACATCAAAGAAATGGTAATGCCAAATAGTCTTTTAAGAATCCCATTCATTGGAGGCTTGTGTCTGTTCTTGGTTGGCAGTGACTTGCCCATCTAAATGAGCCCCATACCTGCCCTCTGCAGCTGCATCCAAACAGAACTGTGGCTTTAGTCTGTCTTGTCCTTGAGGGCTGGGGTGGAACTCCCACCATGGACCCGTGATCCTATTGCTGTTGGATCCAGTCTTCACCCTGGTTATGTCGTGTGAAGCCCTGCACATGCATTGCCAGGAGAAGACATACAACTAGGTAGGCCTCAAGAGACAGGCAGATGGAGGTGCCCCCAGTGTCACAGGGGCAGTCAGGTGGCCAGAAGCCTGAAGAACCCAAGGAGGGGGTGGGAATCGAATCCCCACTGGCTGTCAGGGGAAACTGAAGACATGTAGGAAGAAATCTGCCAGTGTCCCCTGACTGTGTGCAATAGAGCCAGGCTGGAGCCCTGGGTCTCCTGAGCCCAGCCACGGTGCCTTCCTCCTCCTCCTCATGTAGCCTCTGCTTTGTCCTGACTCCGGCTCTTCTGTTTGTTGGCACTGTTTGTGGGCATGGTTATCCCCAGCTAGGTAGCCCTGGGTTAGGTTACAGTGGCTCTGGGTGCGAGGCCTAATTAGCCCTCAGTGAGACTAAAGATCCCCCAAGCCCTTCAGTCGTTTTGCTTAGCTCCAAGATCTAAGGTTCAGAAAGCAGAGCCACTACCTCCAGAAAGCCTTCCATGGCTCCCCTCTCCAGTCTGGGCAAGGGAATCACCTCCCCTAAGCCCTGTTCCCTCCTTACTGCATTGTGGTTTAACTGGGTGTTGGTTCCCTGAATTTAGTACCAATTAGCCACGGAGAGAGGCTTCTAGTCCTGGATATCTCAGAACTCCAGTGTCAAGCTCACAGGAGTCACTCAGTCAATTTTACGGACAATTTTAGTCACAATCCCCCAGGGAAGGAGAAGTGGTAAATATTTCCAGCTCACAGGTAAGGAAGCTAAATCTCAAGAGAGGTTTGAAAAACAAGTGGCCAGGGTCCAAGGCCGCATGGCCAGGAAATAGGGGAGTGCAAATCCAGATCTGCTGGCCCTAGGATGCCTGTCTCATCTCACTGCACTGTTGGGAGCCTTGAGGTCAGCGGAAACGGGTTCCCTCCTCTCCAGTTCCTCATTGGCAGCCAGTATGCCTCATTGCTTCTTGAGGAGTGCAGACCAGAGCCAGAATGACGGCCACACACCTTACAATTGCAGGCATGTCATAGAGTTCAATGGGTTAGCCCCCGCACACCTCTTTTAGGTACAGTAATGGCTCAAGTCTTGGACTTACTTCAGTTCTGGGGGCAGCAGGCAGGCTTGACCAGGAAGGGTTCCCCAGGCTGGCCTCTAGGCAGCTGGCTAGACCACTGCCCAGCTGTTGCTTATGGCCAGGGATGGAGTTTGACCCTCACTTCTCAGGTCTGGGCCTCTGACTAAAGTAACTTCAAGTGCTCCTAGGTAGACAGAGTCCTTAATAAGTACCCCCAGCTCACTGAGCACTCACATGTACCAGAGCTATTTTAAGTACTTCATATAAGTTAATCAATGTCCTATTATAGAGGTAAAAATTAATGTCTTTTTATTGGGAAAAAAAAGGGACAGAGAAGTTAAGGAACTTGTCCAAAGTCACACAGAGGGGAGTTGAACTCAGCTACCTGGTTTCATAGCCTATGCCCTTGAACCATTAACCACTCTGTCTCTGGGACATCACAGGCCTCTGATTCCAAAACACGTATTTGAACTTTGTCCTCTTTCTTTTCCTCCATCTCCTTTGGAGGGAGAGAGAGATGCTTGGCAGCAGGATGAGTGAAGTGGGAGACAAAGGAGGAATTTGAAAGGGCCTGGTTTTCTCTCCACTGGAGCTTTTTCTGGGGGAGAGACATGTTACTTGGATGCTTCTAGGTTCCTTCCTAGGATGAGAGGTAATTAAAGAAATGTATTCCCTATTTCAAAGGGAATACATCTCTTGTGAGAGATGTATTCCCTTTGAAATAGGGAGAAGTTAGCATGTTTGTGTGTGTGTGTGCACAGACACACATCTGTGCATAGGCATGAGTGTATGATGTGAGCACATGTGTGGGTACATATGTACCTGTTTGTGTGCATACTGTGCTGTGCACTGTGTGTATATGAGCATGCATGTTTGTATGTATGTGTATGCATATATCCATGTTCATGTTCTGTCTCTGTGTGCTTTTGTATGCATATGGAGCTGTGCATGTGCAGTCATGCAGTGGTGAGCATGTGTAACTGTGTGTCCCCACTAACAGTGGGTTGATCCTCTTCCGCCACCCACCATTACCTGGAGCCACCTTCAAAAGCCTCGTGAATGACAAGTAATTGCACAACTGTGAATCATTATTCTTAATTGTTGGTAAGAAAATCACAATGCAGTGACGAAAGAGAATCAGAGCTCCCAGATTGTTTGCCACCAGCTGCTGGGTCCCCCGCCACCCCCTGCAGAACCCCCATCATCCCTTGGCCCAGAGCCTGCCTAATCATTGTTTAATGTTTCAGAGATGCTGTCCTACACAAGAGATACTCATTCCAGACTGTAAAACCACCAACAGCTTTGCATGCAGCTGGAATCATTGCATTTTTTTTTAAAGCAGAGGAAAAGAATGGTCCAACAGTATTGTGTTTTATGGAGCTTAAAGAATCCCATATCACTAATTGAATTACAACCTCCATTCAGGCACCTTAAAGGTATTTACACAGCCAGATGTGCTCGGCCTGAGGCTTTATGTTACTGCCCCCCTATATGCCCTTTACCAGTGTGACCAGGCTGACCTACCACAAGACTGGCAATAGATATCCAGTAACTGTGAGGTTGAGACTGTATTCTGAAAGAGTCCTGGGTGTGCTCACTTTTGCTCCTTGCTGCCTGGGGCTGTTTCTACCTGCCACATCTTTGATAGCCAAGCCTGAGAATTATTCTTGGGAATAACCACACACCTGTCTCTGGTGCCATCCAGCAGTGCTCTCTCCAACTGTTTCCTTAACAACTAGCATGACTCTTGAGCTCCTGGTTTTCCAGATAGTAGATGCCCACTTCCCCATGCTGTCTCAAGCCCCAACCCCAGGCCTGGGTCCTGCTTTGGCTGGTGATTCTGGGGATAGAATTTGGACTCAAATGTGTCAGTTTCTGAATCCACATCTCAGGACTGTCACATATGGCTCCGCACTTCATACCTCTCACCTGGCCAGGGCCACATGAAGGTGTAAAATGTAGCCCCACCCTCCTCTTGCCAAATCATGCATCATCATATGAGCCTGGCCCACTGTCAAACTGGGTGTCCCAGAAGGGTGCCCTCTGTAATGCACATCACAGTGCCAAATGCTTAGTCTACTGGCACTGCCCTCTGCCGAGACAAGCAGCAGCCTCTCCTTTTTAGGGGAGGCCTGGCTGTAACACAACTGCTGAAGCCTGGGATGAGTTTCCTATACCTGCTGGCTTGTGAACCCCAGCTTTCCTCAACCTTCTCTGAGTTGCTTCTGACCTTGGCCTTTACATAATGTTCATCATCAGTCCACAGTTCCTGGCTGGAGAGTGGAACAGAGTCTCACCAAGTCACCCCCTTCATCCCCTAATGGGGCCCTGACTGCCTGTTGGGCTCTGTCCAGCCCTCTTCCTTGAGGGAACTGAACTTTGTTTCCTGTATCAATACACTAGAGTCACAGCCCGCTCCCATTGGCTGATCCACCTGGCTTCCTGCATCCAGGGAACCGGGACTTCCCACTGATAAGCTCCTCTCCCTAGAATGAGCATGCTCAGTGATGCCTGGTGCACAGACACCTTGGGACATTGCCTCTTGGTAGACCAGCCCCAGAGCTTGGTCAGTTTGTCTAGCTCCGGTCCTCCACATTGCCAGCCTCTGCTCTGTCCTTGCCAGCCACCCTGCTGAGGTCCCAGCATGTGGTACCATGGAGTCTGCCAGAGTCTGGCAGTGATATGGGTGGCTCATCACCCTCTGGTGTCCCATTACCTGATAAAGGAAACTGTCTTAGGGAATGGGAACTCCCCGCTGAGACAGTGCCTGGAGGGCCAAAGGCTTCCCTTTTCCTTGGTTCACGAGTTCCCTGTGTATAATCCGCAGCAAGAGGATTTTGGACCACTTTGTTTACAGACTAGCCGAGGTGACCAAATAATCAAAGCTGGAAGAATCAATACAAAAAGGCCTTTCTCCCCTGTTCAGCTGGGTGACAATCTGTTCAAGGGGAAATTCCCAGAACTGGAGTGGAGTGTGGGAGCGGATCAGGGGAGTCGTCTCCTGCCCTCAGGTGAGGGGCCCTGCAATTGGTTTCTGGGAGTCAAGCTGTCCCTGGAAAAGGCCAGGGACACTGCCTGGGCCTACAATGCAGCCATCAGGAAAGGACTTCTTGTCCACTCTTGGCCCATAGCCTATCTTGCTCAGCAGCTTGAAAAGATAAACTCTGGCTGACAATATTACAGCCAAATTCGGGACACTCTCATAAGCCAGGGCCTTAAGTAGCTCAAAACCCAAATCAACAAATCAAATACTTCCTACTTACATGTTCCAGTGTGTCTCCCAAAGTCCATGCGTTGAAAAGTTAGTCCCTGTTGGAACAGCTCTGAGACATGAGCAGGTTCTTGGGGCTCTGTCCTCATGTATGAATGAATGCCATTATTCCTGGAGTGGGTTAATTGTTGCAGGAGTGGGTTCCTGGGCAAAGGAATGAATTCAGACCTGGTGTTAATTAGTTTTCAGTTACTGTGATAACTGTAAATACCCAAGAATATAAACATATAAAGAGGGAAGGTTTATTTTGGATCACAGTTTTGGGGGGTTCCAATCCATGGTTGGTCGGACTCCTTACTTTGGACCTTTAGTGAGGCAGCATATCATGGTGAGGAGCATGTGGCAGAGCAAGCAGTTCACCTTATGACTGGGATGCAAAATTATGGAAGAAGAAGGGGTGAGGGGCCCACTATGCCCTTCAAGGGTATGTCCCCAGTAACCAGAAAACTCTCTCTAGGCCCCACCTCAAAGTTTCCACTACCTCCCAGTAGCAACCCATCCCTTCTCCCTTCTGCCATGTTATGACACAGCAAGAAAGTTCTCACCTGAGGTAGCTCTTCCATCTTGGACTTCTCAGCCTCTAGAACCCTGAGACAAATAAACTTCTTATTCATTTTAAGTTCCTAGACTCAGGTATTCTGTTAGAGCAGCAGAAAACAGTCTAAAGTGTTATTGAAATGGAATCTTTGGAGTACAGAATGACTTTTGAAGGAATTGATTTCAGGGAAAGCTGCACCAAATCATGCAGTGACCCAGGTGACCTCCAGTAGCACCAGGGTCAGTGTGCTTGGCCAAAAGAGGAGCGTGAGGACAAAAGTTGGTGTCAGCATCCATCCAAGCTGCTACCCATTTCTTTCCTGCGTAATTGGCTGTCAGAGCTCAGAGATGATGTACAGCCCTCTTGTTTGACGGACAGGACAGGAGGTTGTGCAGGAGGCAGTGCCAGGTCAGGAAGCTGGTACCAGAGGGTCTCCTGGGAGGTGTGGACCCACCTATGTTGCATTTCAACAGAAATCTGTTCTCACCAATGGTCAAGGTAAGGCAGGTTTTTTGATTTAATTTAATTTTTAATTAGGGCACTAATTTACTCTAAATGGTCCTAAATGGAGGAACCAATTCCATCATTTTCCAGCAACTGCCTCACCTCTCTGTTCAGTCCCACACTCATTCACATGCATTTAGGGCATGGAGGGCCAGGGCCAAGCTCTGAGAGCGGGAGGCGATGGTGAGCTAGTACATGTGATTCCTGCCTCTGATGGGCTTTAGTCCAGGGATGACGACAGGCAGATAATACTCCACAGCCCTCGTCTAGCACAGATGTAGACTGCTCAGCTTCTATCTACAAAGCTCCAGGTATAGATAGGATTTTAGGGAGAAAGATTCTCGAGCAGGAGGAAACTGTGGAGATGTCTCCTGCTTTCCTCCAGATGCTAGCTGCCAATGGAAACCCTACATTGGGTTGACTCTTGACTTCTCTGGGCTGCTGGAGTGTGGCCTTGATATTAGCCAACAAACAGGGCTCAGTCTATGCACCAAAATATGTGGTTCCCTTTTTCCCCCACAATACAATACGTGCCTAGCAACTGGACCAATATGTGCTCCCAGACTGTGACTCCCAGGGGCCTCTTGCCTGGGCTTAGGCAGTTCTTCACGAGCACCTGACCTAGGATTGAGTTTACTTTGTGGGTCCTTCCCCCACCTTTATAGGAAGTGTGGGCTTCCCTTTCAGGACCTTAAGAAACTTAAACCTAAAATCGAATCAAGCTGTCAGTCAACAGAAGAGAAAACTGAGGCCCAGAGAGCCTGAGATTCCCCAATGTCACAAACCTTGTTCATAGAAGAGCTGGAGAGTATCTACAAGCTGGCCAGTGCTCTGCAAGCTTGACTGACTCGTTCATTCAACAAATGTCCAGTATTCTCATGTGTCAGGCATCATGCTAACCACAGTGACCCAGGACTGGATGAGAAACAGTTTCTGTCCCCAGGAGCTGGCAGGCTAGAGTGGATGATAAAACACATAGCCACAACACATGCAAAGTGGTAGGTGTCACAAACCACAGAGAAGGGAAAGTATGCTGGGGGAGCCTAGGGGTGAGGTCTCAGTCTCTCAGGGGAGGGGGTCTTCCTGGAAGAGGTGGCATTTTGGTTGGATCTCAGGGGTTAAATGGGACATGAATATGTGAAGTCGAGGGTGGAGGAAGAGATAGCGCCTGCCTCTGTTTCTGTGTCTTCCCAATTAGACTGTAGGGAAGAATCAGTGTGACAATTATTGGGCACCCACTGGGTTGCAGACATCATGTTAGGCACTTTTCTAATTTTTTCAAGTATTCCTCCCGTCTTATAGATGTGGAAACTGAGACTCAGAAGCAACTGGACCAGAGCCTTCTTTGATCCCTTCTCTTTTTCATGCAGTCCTGCCTAACATCTTATTCCTTGTGAGGACTTACTGAGTGATTCTGAGGACTGATGGAAGCAGAGACAGAAATGTGGGAGAAGAGTTTGCAAAGTCACAGGGAAGGCAGCACCTCCTTTGAAAATTGCATGGCTGAGCCCAGGGCAGTTTCAAATGTCAATCACCAAACTGAATGTCTCCCCATGAAAATGCACATCCCAAATCCCAGGCTGGGATATTATTGGCCTAAGTGGGTACTAAGGACTATCATTTGTTTTAGGTAAGAAGCATCGCTCAAATGTTAGTTTTACCCTAAGAGCAATCTGTGCAAGGGAAGTATTATGGTTTTCATGCTCATTTGACAGATGAGAACACCGAGGCTCGGAGAAACTACAGGTGACATGGCTGGCAAGAGCAGCACCAGATTTTGAACCCCAGGTAGATCCAGAGCCTGACACTTACCCCAGCACTGTGTTTAGGAATCCTAAGTCCAGTCACCTACTAAGGCTTGGCAGATAGTGTGAATGGGAGAGGCAGGCCATTACAAGCCATGAGGAGTGTCAGTGACTGAGTGAGCAAGAGAATGTGCCCAGCTCAGCCAAGAGAGGCAGCCAGCACTGGCTCCTGCAGGAGTTGCCCATTTGTTCAAGTTTGGGATTTTCTGTTTGGTGGACTGAGCAAGCCACATGGCAGATCAGACATGGCCTTGATCTGCCTGTCTCTAGTGTCTGCCATTTTGACTTCCACTTTGAGAAAACAGAAACTTCTCTTGAAGTGCAATTTATATCAGGCATCCTGGTGAGAACTACTTCTTGCTCCTGTTCCTCTCATAGTTGCTTGTTTTCCACATCACGGGACACAGACACCCTCGACAGGCTGAATTAGCCACTCCTTTGCAGCTTCTGTTCATTGGATACACAATTTGAGGATTCACGCTGTGTTGGCCATATGATTAAGTTCCATGGATCCAGAGGGGGGCCCCTCCTGGGCTCTTTCAGAAAAGCACGGGTCTTACAGCTATGGTGTGGAATGTGTCCCCCGTGATGAGCTAATGTTGTTCTTGGGGGCCTCCCTGAATCTTGAGACCTTGGAGGTTAACTTGCATCCATTCCCTGGTCCAGGCCAGGAATAACAGAGGGAGTGACCAGAGCCTGGCAGAGATGACCAGGCTGCACAGGAGCCAGAGAGGGCAGGGAACACAGGCTCATCTCAGCAGGACTCCTCCCAGGAGCAGGAGCTGGGCAAGGCCAGGGCACAGGAGGAAGTCTTAGGCCCATGCATGGACCAGCCCAAGCTGGGTGGCTGCCATTTGGATGTTCCATGGCTCAGCAGACTCACCCTGGCTTGCCTGATTCCTTGCCCTGTGTCTCTGTCTCTTCTCACATCGCCTGAGGCCACTGCCCTGATGATGGCTATGGGGTATATCGGTGACACTATGGCTGGTTGTCATTTGGGAGTCAATACCCACAGCATGCCAAAACAAAGTGACACCCAGGAACACATCCCAGGAGGCATGTTTCTGTCCTCTGGGCACAGAAGTGTGAGTTGGAGCTTTACAAACCCAAGTCTCTAAACCCTTCCTCACTGGGTGAATTTGATGGGTGACAGAAATGAATTAGAAATGAGATCAGGGCTCAGCATTTACATGGGCCCTGAGCCAAATGGAAATTAAAAAGAGTATCTGGTCAGGGTTAATGGTGAAGGCGAAGCTCTCGGCGTTCCTTGGCACAGTGTCCCGACCAGGGTCTCAGAGGAGAATTGATCCAAGGATCCTGCTGATGAGATCAGGAGGTGGCGGGAGGGTTCTCCACCCAGACAGTGGGAAGGAATTAACTTGTCACCCAAGGACAGCACTGATGTGACCGAAAGTTCCCCAATGCAGGGCAGATGTTCGTGCCCGGCTACCCACTGGCAGCACTGACTTCCCACTTTGCCCAGAGGTGCTTGGATACCAAGGAAAGGAACAAGTGCCCCTCACCCCCTGCTTTGAGGGACACTCTGGCTCAGGCACCAGTCCCTTCCTGAGACTGGAGATGCCTGCAAGCTTGTCTATGCTGTCAAATTTCATTTAGCTTTAAAATGAGAACTAATGCAGAGAATCAAAGAAAACAAAGTTGTTTGCCGCATGTTCCTGACCAGGGCTGCTCAGGCATGAGGCTGAGAAATTGGCCGAAGTGATTTTATTTTCTCTGGAAAGAACACTCAAGGTTGTTGTTTAATCTTTCTGGAGTGACTTCCCACCGTCTTGGGTGTCCAGCTGCTGCCCTCTGGACCTGTGTGCTCCACATTCCTATGACATGTGAGCCCGGCAGCAGGCAGGGTGTTGCTTGCTGAATTCTTAAATTCCACATGGCAGGAAAAACACATCCCATCCTCCTGCTTTGTGATGATTAGATAAGTGGGTGGAGGATGCACAGATGCGTGGGTGAGGGGCTCGGAAGGTGCTTCAGTGAGTCCCCCCATGTACATAGGTTTAACCTCTCCGTTCCATGATGTGGAGAGTTTTACCCATTTATTTATTTACTTACTTACTTATCTATTTATCCTCATGGAGATTTTACCCATTTCAAAGAAGAAAGAACTGAAGGTCAGATGAGCCGAGTCACCAAGTTTCTCATTGAAACTGGTGGCAAAACTTGGCCTTGGCCCTGCACGTCCCAACCCCAGATTTAACATGTCCCTCTTTTTCTTCTCATACTTCCCACTAGGAGGTTAACTTGCATCCATTTTTTTTTTTCCAACTACCTGACCTGTACCTAGAGACAGCTTTGTGTAGGTTCATGGAAAAAGCTTAAGTAAATAGATGGCTAAACAGAGACCTGTTTTCTCATTTAGTAAATATTTATGGATCACTGGGTAGGTGGGATTCTAAAATACCCCTAAGAGTCTTGGCCTCTGGTGTATACTCCCTTTTTTTTCCAGTTATTCAATCAAATACTGATCTGGGTTAAATCCTTCATGCAAAGGGATTTGCAGATATAATGAAGCTCCTCAATCCGTTGGGTGAGCCATGAGCCTTTTGCATGCAAGGTCTTCTCTCATCTGGTGACAGAAGGGGAAAGTCACACAGGTGCTCTCGTGGCCTGAAAGCAAGCGGGTCTCCATGTTGTGAACTGCTCTGGGGGCCCCTTGGCTGGAAGCTGAGGGCAGCCTGTAGTTGCTGAAAACAGTCCTGACCAACAGCTGGCAGGAAAGCTGGGGCATCTGTCCTCCTGCTGCAAGGAAATCATCTGCTCCAACAGCCAGCAAACCTGGAGGAGGACCCTGAGCCACAGAAAAGGATCGAGTACTGGCCAATGCCTGCAGAGAATCCATCCATGCTCTACCTGGACTATGACTAACAGAAACTGTGATATAGTCAATCCATGTTCTTTTAAGCTGCTAAGTTTGTGGTATTTTGTTAGGTAACTGTGGAAGATTAACGCACTGCCAGTAGTGTACTGGGTCATGGTGCTGTACACTGGGAATTTGCACTCATAGTCTAGTGTGGGAGACAAATGAGAAGCAAGTCAAAGTATTACAGACTGTGATAAATGCCCTTAAAGATGTAAAGAGAAACATGTTAATAGATGTAAATGCAATAAAACAAATGGGGGAGGCAGGCTTCAGGTTAGGTGACTAGAGAGGATTTCTCTGAGCTGCAAAGAATAAAAGGATACAGACATCATGTAGGGGGCATGGAGAAGGTCTAGCCAAAGGGAACAGCACAAGCAAAGACCCGGGAGTTGGAGGGAGTGTACCATGTTCCCAGAGCCACAAAAGGGTAAGTGTGGCCAGAGGGTCGTCAGGAAGCGGGAGGATGTCTTGAGATGGTACTGAGGAATAGGCAGGGACCTTAGGGAAGATTATTCTCAGTGTCATAAGCACACAGATGAGCTTTGAAAAGAGAGCAGGACAATCTGATTGGCATTTTTGGACAATTGCTGGCGGCTCTCTGGTGAGTGGTTTGGGTGTGGGTAAGAGGGGCCCCAGAGAAGACTGGGAGGCTGCTGCAGCATCAGATGAGGCAGGCTGGCAGTAGGCCTGGGAGACTGTAGCAAACTAAAGTGCATGAACTTGAGATCTACTTGGACTTGCTTATGAACTGGATGCTGGGGTGAAAGAAAGCACTGCAGTCACAGATCAGGTTTCTGGTTTGAGCGACATGAGAAGTGGCTGGGCTATGTACTGAGATGGGCGGGGCAGCAGGGGGTAGAATAGATATGAGGAGTAAGATCAAGAGCTAAGTTTTGGATGTGCTGAGTGCATCCTGCCCATGAGATCTTTGAGGGGAGAACTTAAGTAGACATTTGGATAGACAGAACTTCTAGAACAGAGGAGAAGGTCAGGACTGGCAGAGACTGGCTCACTGCATAGCTAGCTCTGCAATCATCCCCTTAAAGGATAGCAGAACACCTGGGGCTTCAAATGGCAAGGCTTCCAAGAACCTGGGCTGGACCTGGGGAGAAGTCATTCTTCCTGGTCTCTCTCCGTTCTCATGCTGGAGCATGTTTGCAACTACAGACCTGCAACACTTCGATAAGTTACTTCAATTGTCCTAGACTAGCAGTAAGGGGCATTAAGCACCAAATTATATAAGCCTGGAATTGCAGTCTAATATTGTTAAAGGGCCTGAGGGAGCTGGAGAAGAAGGAGTGTGAACAAGAAATCATCCGTAGATGATCAAATCCCTGATTAAAATCACCTCCCAGGATCAAATGGCCTCTAGAGAAAGTGGAGAGTGCCTCTGAATCCTAATGGGGCCTCTGAAACCCCAGAAGGGTGTTTGGCTGGTCTGTGGCTTCCTCTCCAGGCCATCAGTGCAGGAGAGACCAGTGTGGCCAGAGCTTCCCACAGGGATCCTGCACACTGGGCGCAGGACACATAGCGACCTCCGAGAGGGTCTGAGTCCCATGTGGTGGGGCTGGCCTTGGCTCTGCCACCTCTGCCTTGGTGAGCCTGTTCCTTCAGAAGCTGACCCTGAGACATAGACTCCACTGCAGATGGTTTATTTAGGAAGTTCAAGACATACCAGCAAAGTGGCGAAATCAGGCAAAGAATAGAAGCAACAAATAAGAGCTATCAAGAACCATGGGGCAAGTGGGCCCTAATCCTCCTGGGAAATCCTGGGAAACAGGCGTAAAGCACATGCCTCAGATTATACCTGCTAAGAGGCGAGGGAACTGGGGTATTTATACACTAGCTTCCTTTAGTCGTTGGTTGAGGGCTGTTCTCAGGGGCTATCAATTTCTTGCACTTCTGCCCCCACAACTGCTGGGGCAGAGCAACATTTTTTGGTTTTGAATAAAGTCTGTGGATGAAGATCCTGGCAATTAGGTGTGCTGGAGTGGGGAGCATTTTGAAGGGAGGAGCTCTAAGATATGGGTGGGGCATCAATAGCACCTGCTATAAGAACCATGATGCATACATACCTTTTGGCTTTTAAAAACTGCTTTTTCTAAAAGTATTACAATACTGACTCTATATGAATCTAATTAGACCAGCTGCAAGGCATGCGGGAACCTCTGCAGCAGGCTGAGGCTGTCACCTGGGTCAGACAGGAGCAGGGTGCGAGCATCTCCTGCCTGCGGTGTTGGCAGGCCTGCAGCTCCATTAGTCTGTGTTTCTGCCTAGCAGGTCCGTCTGAGGAACGCAGCACCTGAGGGAAGCTGTGGTTTGGGTGAGGCAGACTTATTCAGTCTGGACTAAGAATCAGAAGTCACAGGTTTCAGCATCTTTGAAACACAATCCCAGATTGACAGGTCTGAGTTACGATTCAGTCTCTGGGAAAAACTGACAAATTCTAGTAAGGTTCAAGGCCTGGCCAAGAAGGGTCTCCGGCCAGTTCCAAGGATGTGAACCAGACAACAAAGTCTGGGTGCACTTTGGGGCCATGGCAAGGAAGCTGCAGCTTGGCTGGCACAGGTGTGGAGGATACTCTCTTGGCACCACATACCAAGCTAGATCTCTACTTGACATAGAGGACACTCTTGCTACCCAACCAGATCCCCTTTACCAGTCAGTCCACCTGTCCCCCAGGGGCTAGGAGTGTGGGTGGCTTAAAGTTCAGAGTTCACCAGTCTCCTTGAAACTGATGTTCCAGAACTGCCTCACTCTCTGGCCTGCAATGGTGTGGACCAGTGCCTGACTGCTGGGGGCATCTGAAAGCCCACACATAGCCTCAGATGGGAGATGTGCTTCCACGCCCTGGAGCTCCCTGTGGGATCAGACTGAGGCTGGACCTGAGCTGGGCCCAGATGTTCACTCAGTCTCTTCCCTGCCTCCCTCACTCCCCGGAAGGAGTCACTGGAGGACCTTCCCCCAGGAACCCAAGGATCCCACCTCAGTCTCTGCTTGGAGAGAACCCATCTGAGTGTTCCAAACCAGAATGTCTGAGCAGTACCAGGCCAAGTGGTTTAGAAGATGTGCCAGAGAAAGGTGACCCACCATCCCAGTTCACCAGTACCGTTCTGAGCAAACCAGCAGGGCAAGTCAGGGTCTCCCCTAGAATGGGAAAACTTCCTGTGTGAGCCCAGAGCTGTGCCAGATTCAGTAGGGTCTAAAAAGAAACAGGGGGACATGTCTTCCATGACACTGAACTAGACAAGGGCTGCTTCCCACAGTCTTTCCCTCCATTGTGGTGATTTCAGTTGTGGTATATGCGTCTCACTCCCTGTGGACAGGCATCAGGAAAGAGGAAGCAGGACCTTAGGTAGAGGGAGGAAGATCAGGTGAAAGAGAGTGGATGAAGAGGTTTTGGCGACTTGACTTGGGATAAAGAGAGCCAAGGTGAAGAAACATGCAGGCCTTGGACCTCACCAAGGCTCATTGGAGAGGGGAGGGCTATGGAACCCCAGAGGCACTGCAGAGCCAGGCCAGGATCAGCTGCTGGGGACGTGGGCGGGGGCTGCCTGAGTCCCTCTGCCCATTGAGGAGGGCTGGAGAAATACCATCGCAGTGGTGGCTGACAGTCTGGGTGACTTCAGGGTCACTGGCCGGGTTCTCCTAAAGCACCGAGTGCTGCTGCCTTTCTGGAGCAGGGGTAAGGCGGGAGGCAGGGCTCCCAGCTCTAATCCATGCAATTAGACAAATAGCAATGGTTTAGTGGAGATTCTAGACGCAGGGGAAGCTGCCTCTCAGAGTGCACATTATCTGCAACAAAGCAGAACGAACTTACACGTGAGTCATTGAAAACTGCAGGGGTGAGAAATCTTGAAAAAAGTTTCAGCAAGCAAAGGACGGTAAATGGAAATTAATTATATGGTGCCCGTGATTGCTCACTTAGGATAAGTAAAAAAAATTGCCACCGATGGTCTCTTTCCTTCATTTGCTGTCTTTGTGTCATGAGTGTAAAAATGTGAGTTAAGGGTTTCCAAGTTCACTTCTGAACTCACTTCTCCACCCTCCTGTTTTCCGCATGATCAGATGTCAGGGTCCTGGCAGGATGCGGGAGGGACTCTCAGATCGGATAATTCAAGCAGAGTTTAATAAAGAGAATTTACGGAGGCGTGAGCAAAGTGTAGGGAAGCTGCGAGGGACAGGACGAGACCCAGGTGCTGGAATTTCAGGGATCCCTCCCATCTCAGGCCTCAAGAGGCAGAGGACCCAGGGGAACAGGGAATCCCTGCCAGGAGCTCGCCTTCTGGCCCTATGGAGGAGACACCCCACCCCACCCCAGGAGGCACTGGGGGGGTCAATGTGCCTCCTTCTGATTCCCCTAGGACAAGGGAGCCTGCTGGATGCTTTCCCCACTGGCCAGATTCTTGGGGCCCAGTGGAGGCAGAGAAAGATAAAGAGTGGACAGAATGCCCGACCCACCACAGATTGCCCCAGCTCACAGCACTGCGGGACACAACCTTAGCCAGGCAAGGCCACTGGGCTCTAACTTCTAACTGCTCAAATGGAGTTGAAGGGTTGGGTGTATACTCGTCAGTGTACGTTGTCATTTGCAGAAGGGAATAGAGGTGGCCACAGGAAAAGAGAGACTAGACATCCATCAGAAGTTAGGCCCTGAAGGAAAGCAGACCAGAGCCTCACACACTAGGGCCTCAGGACTTAGTCCCCTCCCTTTATCTTTCAAATGAGGAACTGAGGACAAAGAGGAGAAGTGCTTTGCTGCAGCTCACACCATGATTTAGGGAGTAAGTGAGAAGTCAGGCCAGCATTGCCCATATATGTATGCAGGACCCAGTGACTCTCTCTAGGAAGGGCTCAGGTCAGAGCCCTAGGTAAAGCTGCCTCTGTAGAGTAACGGGGGAGAGCACAGAGCTGGGGCAAATCCCATCCCCAGAGAATTCCCCAGGGAGAGGACAGGGAATTCTCTGGGGACGGGATTTGCCCCAGGATCCTTTCTTTGGGGGTTGGGGACCTTGGTGGGGATAGCTGTTGGTGGAGATAGAGAGCTGACCAGGCCTAGACGGTAGCCAGATGGTG
This sequence comes from Spermophilus citellus, assembly GCF_964194105.1. Taxonomy (NCBI): domain Eukaryota; kingdom Metazoa; phylum Chordata; class Mammalia; order Rodentia; family Sciuridae; genus Spermophilus; species Spermophilus citellus. The sequence goes on along the minus strand of NC_138183.1, from coordinate 205,171,597 downwards.
CCCTGCGCTCTCTCCAGACCTGGCCCGTTAGTCAGACCAGATGGTGTAAGAAGCAGAGGCGGCTTTGGCTCTGTGGCCTGCAGGGGTAGACTTACAGCCTGGGGTCCCAGGGCTATTTTAATCAGATGTTTTCTTCCTAATAATGCATCCTGGCTCCTCCGTGCCTCATCAGCAGGTCAGGTGCGGTGGGCTTGGAGGCTAAGGGGCACATGTGTTTGCGGGCTATGGCTGTTTTGCCCTTTTGAAGCCGCCTGACTCCATGTGTCTGCCTGAAGAGCAGAGGAAGGACGCAGCCTTTAACCGACCAAGCCCAGGGGGCTCCTGAAGCGCTGCTTGCTCCTGCCGCTCTGCCACTTCCCTGCTTCCATGCACCAGGCCTCCACCTCGAGGAGCTAGTGGTCAGGGGAAGAGGCTGAGGGCTCCAGAGGCCATGGAAGTGGATTTTGTCTCATTGGGGTCTGTTTGCACATCAGATGCTGCTAGAACACAGCACAGTTACACCTCCTGCCCCTGCCTAGGATGTGGGCATGGGGGCTTCTCCTGCACCTACAGAGGATGAGGAAATGGACTCTTTACATTTATACAAACCGAGTTTAACTGGGAGAGTAGAAGTCACAATAGGTGACCCCCCAAAACAGGCGGTGACTCTCAGAAGGAAAGGGTAAACCAGTATACATATGCCTCTTCTGTCTGAAGTACCTCTTTCCAGAGCCTTCTCTAAGTAGGTCTTGGGTACAATGTGATTTGTTCATTGAAAGGAATATCCCTCTAGGCCTCACTGTAGCAGATACTTAAATATATAGTTCTTTGTATATATATATATTTCTTTAATCTATTTTCTCTGGCCAGCTAGATGTAAATTCCTCAGGGAGAAGGCCATGTCTCAGACATGATGTTTACCATGTGGCATTCAGGACATGCTTGCTCAAGGAGTGCATGGCTGTGGGTGGGGCCTCCATTCCATGCATCTAACAGGCAGTTAGAAGTTATTGTCTGGCCTCCTTCTCTCTTTTCTTGTTTATGATTTTTCACTAACGATGCTCATATTCCTAAGGGGTTCGTTCCTCTTCCCTTTAGCCTCTTAAGCCTCTGTTTGGACATGTTCCTTCTTCCACTGTGCCAGGCTCTCAGGTCTATTAAGTTCAGTGGACAAATAAATGTGCATGCTCCCCTTGTCCTGCAGTGTTTCCCGACTGTGTCTGCAATAATAGCGGTCACGGGAATATCTCCTCTCCTGTCCCATAAATCATCCTGCAGCATTGGCTAGCTACATCATGCGGCTGACTTTGAGAAAGCTCCGCAGTGCTATTTTGGAATAATAATAAATGGAGCTGAAGCCCAGTGGCCTCTGCTATTTATCTCTGGTTCTGCAGAGGAGAGTCGTGCGTGCTGAAGGGGCTCAGGTTCTGTCTCTGCAGTGGCAAATCTCTCAGGGGAGGTAGCCTCCCTAATTGCCTCTTCATTGCAGAAGTTGTCTCTTCTGTTTCCTCCAGGGATAATTTTCTAGTCTGAGTGGAGGCTGCTTTCAGCTGTTCAGCCTCAGCCCTTTGCTTGGTCTGTCAGCAAGCCACACAATTATGGAGGACATGATTGTCACTGGACGCCAGCCCATAAAGCCACCCCGGGGGTCTAGAGCCAGCCCCACTCAATCCTCCCTTAGTCTTCCCAGTTACAGTCTTGACCTGAACACCTTGCTTCAGCCTGTTAGATGTAGAGAGTCCTAGTTTGTTTTCAGGCCAAGGGCTTGGGAATCTGCTTGTTTGCACCTGTGTAGGCTCAGCAATTTGGCATTGAACTTGCTTCCTCCCTGATTCTGATTAGATTCTTTCTCCCGTTGTGCTATTGGAGGCTGCCCTAGCTGAGTGCCCCTCCTGGCCCATGGACAATATTCATCCTGGACTCACCCTCCTGTCAAGTACTAAGACCCACATCTATGGGAACAAGGTCTCAGACTTTCCAAAAGTCCAATGATAGGATACCGACTGACCAAGGAGATGACCCTAGACTGTATTTGACTTTGAGAACTCGCATGTCCTTTGTATTCTGGATTTTATCTCAGGCATGCCCTGTGTATTCTGATTATCATATTTGTTTTGATGATTGTAATCCCAGAATGTAGCTTTGGCTGGGGACTGAGCTCAGGGGCACTCCACCACTGAGCCACATCCCCAGCATATTTTGTATTTTATTGAGGGACAGGGGTCTCACTGAGTTGCTTAGTTTCTTGCTCTTGCTGAGGCTGGCCTTGAACTCACGATCCTCCTGCCTTAGCTTCCCGGACCGCTGGGATTTTAGGTGTGTGCCACTGTGCTTGGCTTGGCCATGTTATTTTGGTGACATTTTAACCCCATGGCCCTCTTGGGTTCAGTTTTGCCCTCATTGTGCTGTGGTGGCAACTGGAACGACACAGCTGAAATTGCATACAGATAGATATCAGACCATTTCCTAAAGTGACTTTGAGGGTAGAAATAGGGCTGGAATGATTGGTGTTTTCTACTATTTATTGGCTCTTAGTGCATTTAGTATAAAAAGTTAGCCCTCTGGAGACAGAGTATTTCAACCTTTAAGTGTAATGTGGCAGTTTTCCCCAGACACCAACATGGAAAATCAGAAAAGTACAGGAAACGGCAGAGCCCAGTCACTGTGATAGACAGGTACCTCGAAGGAGCCTCAGACCTCATCAGGATCGTCCTCCTGCAAAGTTTTTCTACAGCAGCCTCAGCTGCAAGAATGCAGCCTCTCTGTCTGGCCCATAGCAGCTACTCAGTAAATAGTAGCTATATTTTTAAAAGGCAATGACCCATTCATTGCTCTGATGTAATTGTGTCAAAGTGACAACATAAGTTACACAGTTATTCACAAGAAAGTCACAGTAGGGAGACATACTGTGGGAAAATGTTCATCCACCGGTGCCTCATTGGGACTTTCAAATGTCTCTAGTGAAATCTCCAGGGGCGAGATGCTCGGCATCTGGTCTAGCTAGACTGCTGCTGCCCTGCTGGTTGTCGAGCTCCACGCTGAAGGTGCTCAAGTCAGCTTAGGACAGTGGTCAGGCTGCCTGCACTCAGAAAGACAGCGATGCAGGGATCCAGGCACAAGATGAAAGAGACACACACCCACAGAGGTAAAAGCTGTGTTTCTTCCTTGCCAATGGAACTCTTATCCATCGCTACTTGATTAATCTTGACTTTTTCATTCTCTGGCAATGTTAACTTTCTCTCTCCCCTCTGATACCTCCTAGGCATGGAAGAGACATTTTTCCAGCTTGCAGATGAGATAAAAGGAGCCCCCCAAATCTCCCATTTATGGTCTGCATCTAGCACTTCTCTCTAATTTTTCTAAGGAGAAAATATCATGCTTTCCTGTATTCATCAGACCTCTAAGATTTGTCCCCCAACAAAGATCCCTTTTGCCTCTATGTGGTTTATTTTTGTTCCAAATCCCAAAGCCCACATGTGGTTCCAGAAAGAGGAGACAGTCGACCAGGGTACCACGTGCACAGTACCCCTCCCCCATCAGCAGAAACCAGCTTTCCTCTTTGAGTCCACCTGGTTCTTTCCAAAGTCTGCCACTTCAAATCACTGTGAAAGGATGGATTTAAGTGGTCTCAGCTGAGGAGATTAGCATAGCCCTGGCTTTGTCTTATGAGCAATTGAAATGCAATTGGAACATCTCGAGTTCACTTGTGATTTTTTAAAAACAGTAATACATTGGTTTCCCCACAAGTCTCCTCCATAGCTAGAAATCTAAACAAAGGAAGGGAAAGGAAGAAGATCCAATCCCCTGTTTCCACCCTCACCACACGTTGTCCTCTGTTATGCAGCACAGAGCAGGTAGAAATAGGAGTGATGGACAGGGACTTTGGTCTGCCACTTTCTGTGCTCAGGGCACAAGTGCCCAGTAACTGAATCATTCAGATTTCTCTGAGGAGCAAGGTGTTCGGCCACACGACTGTACTGACATGGGGAGGGTCCACAGCAAAGCAGTTCCATGGCTTAGTCTGTTCCCCAACCATAAGCAGGACCCTCCATGCTCTGTCATCTGAAACCCAACTGGGTCTGGTCTGCTGTGGACTGGGAGTAGTCAGCAGTCACCTGCTGAGGGCTGGATTGGGGTGGCCAGCAGTACCCTAATTGAGACCAGGCAGTGGTAGAATTATAGCTGGTGGAGCTGCCAGCGTGTGGTCAGGGTCTGGATGGCCACAGGGGATGGAACTGGGGAAGTTTGGGGTCAAGGGGGCATCCAGGTTGAGTCAGGTTGAAGTCAGAGTTAGGTTGAGATCACCGGTGAGATAAGGCAGGGTTCTACTGGAATGGGAATGTGGTGGTGGATCCCAAGCTTGGGTTTGGGTGGCAGCATAGCTCAGATGGAGCAGGCCATTTCCCTCCACACGACTGTCCTTACAACACCGAATGTTTGACCTGCTCCCCTGGTCACTCTCTGACCCTCAGTTCCTTTAGGGCCAGGGCTCATGCCAGCCTTGGAGCAGGTGAGCTTCCCCTCCTGGGTCTCCTGCCTTCCCAAATATCTTGGGTGCCTGCTCTCCTTAGGGAGGTGCAAGACAAAAGCAGCCAAAGTTGGAGGCAGTTAAAATCCCTCACCCTGCCTCTCTGCAGATGGGTGGTGCCAGCAGAGGCTCTGCGCTGAGGCGGGGTCCCCTGGGAACTCTGTGGTCAGTGCCATCCCCATTGTCTAGAGCAGGGTCTCTTGGGACTCAGTGGTCAGTGCCATTTGCATTGCTGGAGCAGAGGTCATTGCCTCCACATTGTGCATGCAGGCCCTTCTTGACACTTGTGGGAAGCCCATGAGAAGAGGGAGCATTCTTCTGCTGCCGGCTGGTGGGGCGTGAGCTCGAGTTCCTTGGCAGAGCCAGGCTGCCTGGAAGGGGTTGTGAGTGTTGCTTCCTGGATTCTTCCTGCTGCACACCACTCCATGGGAGCAGGATCCAGGAATCAGGGACGGAAGGGCTCTGTCCTTCGGGTGAGGAGCAGGTGCAGCTGTAGGCAGCGGCGCTGGGCTCTCTCCCTACCATCCACAGCAACTAGACAGAAGGACAAGTGAGTAGTCCCGTCTAGTGTTTTCCAGACCATGGGCTATCACTTTGTCCCACATATGGCCAGGGCAAGAGTTGGTACAGCAGTCAGTTTGTGGAATGACTGAGAAATGACCACAGGCACAGCTCAGGAGAAATAAGGCTACTGTCTGCTAGGCAGACTGTCCTCCCCACAGTCTCTCTCCACCATGGCAAAGGAAGGAAGGGGACAGGCCTGTCCTAAGACCCTGCGGAGACGTCCAGAAGGAGGAGTCCCAGAGGAAGGAAATGTAATCTGACCTCTCAGAGACAAAATATGACACCTCAGTGTGGTCAAAAGACCTGTGTGGTATTCAGCTTCCAGAAAGGAAGACTTAGGATGCCCAAAGCAGCATCACACACGAGAAAGGATGGCTTGTAGCCAGTTTCCCCCAGGGCAAAAACTTGGGATCAAGGGGAACAAGTGATTGCAAGTGAGATTTCTACTCACTTGAGGAAGAATGTTCTCTCTGACAGAATCATTCCACGGGAGAATGAGATGCTTTGTTGAGGTAGTGAGCTCCCAATGTCAGGAGATAATCAAGCAAAGCAATGGATCCCATATCAGAAATATGGTGGGAGGGATTCTCAGTGATGAAGGGTTACATAAGCTATCACAGGCTCTTCCTGTGGGAGGCTCTGAGAGGGATGTCTCAAGTTCAAGGTCAAGTGCTTGGTTGCAGGTACTGCCTGGCTTTCTGCATACTCTCACAGTGTCCAGGCCCTGGATTCTCTCTCTGTCCCTGTCCTTCCATCTGCTCTGCACCACAGTGGAGCACTATCACCCCTTTTGCCTTAAGGAGAGCACGATTCTTCCAGGATGACTACCTTTCTTTCTCAGTTCTGAGGCTCCCTCTCCTCAGGGGAATGCCTGGGACAGAGGAGAGAGAAGTACCCCCTTCCCAGAGCTGTGCTGACTCCAAAGATAAACAAAGACCGCACTATCCCCAGAGACCTGGGGGTACCTGCTGCTCCTTGTCAGACACGAGCAGTCCTACAAGAAGCCACCTGGGTTTCCACATCTTATTTCCCTTCTGTAGCTTCCAGGCATGTGTGTTCGGATGTCACACTTCAGGTTTGGAAAAGAACTGGGATTTATAATTCCCCAAAGAGTTTTTAGGCCACTGGTGCTATCCATGAAGAGGAGAACTTAGGCCCTGAGGTAATGAGATTGGTGGACAGAAAGTCATGCCATGTCAAATCCACGTCCGCAAGAGCTGTGGCTATTGTCCTTGATCTCGGGGGACGCCATGCATTGGGCAGAGGCCCGTGGGCACCTTGACGAAACTTGCTTATTAATTTGCTTTTCGTCACTGCAAAGTTCTGCTCAGCACAGTAGCAGATCCGAGGAAGCCACCCACCATCAAAGCCTGATTCAATAAGATCTGAGTGGTTTATGATTCGAGACAAACTGTCATCCTGGATTAAAACATGTCTACGCCCCCAATGACAATAGCTATTTTTTTCCAGGAATATTGGATGTGTTGCTTACATTTCATAGATGAGGGGGAAGGAAATCTAATTCCACAGGGCTGGATCGTTTAAGGCAATCTATGTTCTATAAACATGCTGAAAGGTAGCGTTCCCAAGGTGATAAAAAAATAAACCAAGATTGCATGATTCTCCTAGTGCCTTCTATTTGTTTCCCAGCCTCTCAGCTCTATGTGGAGAATTCCATGTCAATCATCTGTGATGGCTCTGAATTCCCTCAACATGCAGCCCAGTTCCCACTGTCTTGCTTTGGCACAGGCTTTTCCTCTACTTGGAAGGGTGTTCTTGCCTCATCCATCTGGCAAACTTCTCTTCATCCCCCTACAGCCCAGCAAAAATGCCAGCTCTTACGTAAATCTCTCCCCCTCTCTCAATAAGAGTTAGTGCTTAGGAGTCTCCTTAGATGTGCATGCTCACCTGTGTTGGAATGGAACCTGTTTATCTGTCATCGTGTCTGTCTCCAATTCATCTGGAAAAATTGGGGGGGCCAGGTACTGTGACTCTTTAGTGTTTAGACCGTCTGTCTCTTCAGTGCACCATGTATGTAAACATACACAATAATAGCACATAGTAAGTTCTCAATAAAAGTTTGCTGAGTGTGGTTTTTGACCATATAATACTTTAAATGATCGTATTAAATATGTGGCAGAGAAATATTGGATCAAAATCTCAGAAGAAGGGACTATTCCCTAGCAGAGGGATGACAGTACTCTTGTTCCTAGATGTATTCTATACCCAGGGTGTCTAAGGGAATCCATCCCTGAGAGGTCCCCTTGGGCTCCACCTGAGTTACAGAAGGCTGTGCAGTGGGGACTAAGGCCCAGGGACAAAGAAGGAGGAAGCCTTGTCACACTGCCCAGCACTAGACCCTGCAGCACTTCTCCTCAGAGCGGAAGTTGCACATTAACCTAAGACCTCAGGAAGGATCGAGTTGATTGGCCACATTCATGAGGTCAGTCGTGAGTTCGGGTTTATTTGTTCATTCCCCGTTTAGGAAAGGAAGGAAGTTTTCGGTCCTCTGAGCTCCCAGGCCTGGAAAGTCTGAGGTTCAACATGATTTTCTGATTCTCTTCTGGGTTTACAAGGGATCCTAAAGCATCCTCTTTTCCTAACAGTAGGAGGTTGAGAGACCTAGAGTAGGTCAGATAGAGCTGTTTTCAGAGAGAGCCCAGCCCTTTGTGTCCTCCATGACTGAAAGAAATTTTGATTTCCATCTCTTTTTTTACAATTTTTAAATTTGTTCTAGTTATTTGTGATAGTAGAATGCACTTTGACCCATCCTACATAGGTGGAGTTTAATTTCTCATTCTTCTAGTTGGACATGATGTAGGATCATACCCACCGTGTGGTCATATATGTACATAGGGTAATAATGGTAGATTCATCTACTCTCCTTCCTACCCCCATGCCCCTCCTCTCCCTTCACTCCCCTCTACCTAATTCAAAGTAACTCTATTCGTCCCTAGCCACTACCTCCCCCTTATTGTGAATTAGCTTCTGCATATCAGAGAAAACATTCAGCTTTTGGTTTTAGGGGATTGGCTTAATTCACTTATCATGATATTCTCATCTCCATCCATTTACTGGCAATGCCATCATTTCATTCTTGCTTAAGGCTGAGTAATATTTCACTGTGTATATATACCACATTTTCTTTATCCATTCATCTGTTGAAGGACACCAATGTTGGTTCTATAGTTCAGCTATTGTGAGTTGAACTTCTATGAACATCAATGTGGCTGTATCACCGTATTATGCTGATTTTAAATCCTTTGGGTATAAACTGAGGAATGGGATATCTGGGTCAAATGGTGGCTCCATTCCATGTTTTATGAAGAATCTCCATACCGCTGCTTTTTCTCATCTACTTCCCTCCTATGTCGTGTCTTGTACCCAAGTACTGCCTCTCCTTCTGCCCCAGCCTACCTTCAGCCCTTAAAGATTGATGCTGGCCCCTCTCCTAGCACTGGAACAATTTCTACTCCCAGTTTGGGGAAATTTAGTGCTCTTTATATCAGTCACTCAGCCTTGTATAGTCATGTCATGGTTCCAGCAGGGAGGGACTGGTGAGAACTAGGACAAGACCTGTTCATAACCATCCAGCTGATCAGAGACTAGCCAGAATTAGCCCTTGGCACTACAGATCATTGTAGTACCACCAAAGAGGAGTGAGGAGTGTATTTAAGAATGAAAGTGGAATCCAAGGTTGAAGACTGAGGACTCCTACCCAGGTATGAATGTAGTGAATTAAATCTCCCAACATCATGGGCCTCGTCCTAAGTCCTTCTCTTCCTCCCTTCCTCATTGCATTTTTTAAATTAATTTTTTAAAATTTATATATGATGGTGGAATGCATTACAATTCATATTACACACATAGAGCACAATTTTTCATATCTCTGGTTACATACAAAGTATATTCACACCAATTCATGTCTTCATACATGTACTTTGGATAATGATGATCAACCATCACATTCCACCATCATTTCTAACATCATGCCCCCTCCCTTCCCCTCCCACCCTTCTGCCCTATCTATTCCTCCCATGTTCCCCCTCCTTATCCCACTACGAATTAGCTTCCTTATATCAGAGAAAAACATTTGACATTTGTTTTTTGGGGATTGGCTAACTTCACTTAGCATTATCTCCTCCAACTCCATTCATTTACCTGCAAATGTCATTATTTTATTCTCTTTTATTGCTGAGTAATATTCCATTGTGTATAAATGCCACATTTTTTTATCCATTCATCTACTGAAGTACATCCAGGTTGGCTCCACAGTTTAGCTATTGTGAATTGTGCTGCTATAAACATTCATGTGGCTATGTCCCTGTAGTATGCTGCTTTTAAGTCCTTTTAAGTCAAATGGTGGTTCCATTCCAAATTTTCCAAGGAATCTCCATATTGCTTTCCATATTGGCAACACCAATTTGCAGTCCCACCAGCAGTGTATGAGTGTACCTTTTCCCCCACATCTTCACCAACACTTATTGTTGTTTGTATTCATAATAGCTGCCATTCTAACTGGAGTGAGATGAAATCTTAGAGTAGTTTTGATTTGCATTTCTCTAATTGTTAGCATTTTAGCAAATCAAATACAAAACATATCAAAAAGATAGTGCATTACAATCAAGTGGGATTCATCCTAGGGATGCAAGAGTGGTTCAACATATGGAAATCAATAAATGTAATTCATCACATCAATAGACTTAAAGACAAGAATCATATGATCATCTCAATATATGCAGAAAAAGAAATGGACAAAATACAGCATCCCTTCATGTTCAAAACACTAGAAAAATTAGGGATAACAGGAACATATCTCAACATCATAAAAGATATCTATTCTAAGCCCCAGGCCAACATCACTCTAAATAGAGAAAAATTAAAAGCATTCCCTCTAAAAACTGGAACAAGACAGGGACTCCCTCTTTCACCACTTCTATTTAACACAGTTCTTGAAACTCTGGCCAGAGCAATTAGACAGACAAAAGAAATTAAAGGGATACACATAGGAAAAGAAGAACTCAAATTAGCACTATCTGCTGATGATATGATTCAATACCTAGAAGACCCCAAAAATTCCAGAAGCAAATTTCTAGAACTAGCAAATGAATTCAGCAAAGTAGCAGGATATAAAATCAACACCTATAAATCAAAGGCATTTCTGTACATCAGTGACAAATCCTTAGAAAGGGAAACTAGGAAAACTACCCCATTTACAATAGCCTCAAAAAAAATAGTTGAGAGTCAACGAAAGAATGAAAACTACAGAACCCTAAAGAAATAAATAAAAGAAGACCTTAGAAGATGGAAAGATCTACTTGCTCTTGGATAAACAGAATTAATATTATCAAGATGACCATACTACCAAAAGCACTGTACAGATTTAATGCAATTCCGATCAAAATCCCAATGACATTCCTCATAGAAATAGAAAAAGCAGTCATGTATGACTGTATGTACATGTATGAAGACATGAAGGTGTGAATATACTTTGTATGTAACCAGAGGTATGAAAAATTGTGCTCTATGTGTGTAATATGAATTGTAATGCATCCCGCCGTCATATATAAATTTTTTAAAAAATAATTTAAAAATGCAATGAGGAAAGGAAGAAGAGAAGGACTTAGGATGAGGCCCATCTTGAAAAATAAGAGACCCAGAATAGCTAAAACAATCCTTAGCAGGAAGAATGAAGCAGTTGGCATCACTATACCAGACCTTAAACTATACTACAGAGCAATAGTAATAAAAACAGCATGGTATTGGCACCAAATCAAACTGGTAGACCAATGGTACAGAATAGAGGACACAGAGACTAACCCACAAAATTACCATTATCTTATATTAGACAAAGGCACCAAAAATATCCATTGGAGAAAAGATAGCCTCTTTAACAAATGTTGCTGGGAAAACTGGAAATCCATCTGCAACAAAATGAAATTAAACCCCTATCTCTTACCATAAAACAAAACTCAACTCAAAATGGATCAAGGACCTAGGAATAAAACCAGAGACCCTGCATCTAACAGAAGAAAAAGTAGGCCCTAATCGCCATCATGTGGGATTAGGCCCCAACTTCCTTAATAAGCCTCCTATAGCACACGAATTAAAACGAAGAATCAATAAATGGGATGGAGTCAAATTAAAAAGTTTCTTCTCAGCAAAAGAATAATCTGTGAGGTGAGTAGAGAGCCTACATCTTGGGAGCAAATTATAACCCCTCTTCCATCAGATACAGCACTAATCTCTGGCGTATATACAGAACTCAAAAAGCTAAACACCAAAAAACCCCAAATAATCCAATCAATAAATGGGCCAAGTACTGAACAGACACTTCTCAGAAGAGGATATACAATCAATCAACAAATATATGAAAAAATGTTCCTCATTGCATTTTAATGAAGACTCTGGGGCATGTTGTAAGGCAATAGTGTTAAGTGATTCCAACTTGCTTATTAGATGCTGGCCTTTTTCCATGTGGCTGAGCCCCTGACCTACAGTCCATGTAGATGGGCCAGGCTTCCTGCTGGAGAGTCCTCGTTTGAGTTTGCACCTGTTGCTAGCTACTACCAACCTCCTGGAATGGTATCCACATCATACCTACCCTAGGTACACCTCAGGCCTCTGCTGTGCATCCCTGATACTGACCACTGGCCAAGATTTCCAGCCCTTCTCCTGGAAGGCTTCTCTGAGGCTGCCTAAGCCTGATTCATCTTCATCATTCTCTGTTTCTGGGACCTTTCCTGACCACCTATGAGCATATCTCAACATGGGTATATCTCACCTCAACTTCTGCCCCTTCCTGTATGAGTTGCCTCAGGAATAATATGTCCAGTGTGGCTTTGACTCCCTGTCTTGTATACTTGAGTTTGGAGCGCAGATGCAGAACTTCCAGTTTTATGCCTGTCAAATTTCGTCTTCTTAGATTTGGTCCGTGACTCCCTCTTATTAAAAAATTCTTGTTATCTATTGCCATTTCCCCCCACCTTCTATCCATTATAAATACGAATTGATACAATTTCTCTACCTTTACATTATTAAGGAAAAACTTATCCAGGATGAAACTAAAGACAGAGCCTTTGGCTTTGTTAGGATTTAGATGGGATGTCCCCCAAAAGCTCACATGTGAGATAATGCCAGAAGGTTCAGAGGAGAAGTGATTGGGTTGTGAGGATCTTAACCCAATCAGTGACTTAATCCCCTGGTACAATTAACTGAGTGGTAACTGGAGGCAGGTGGCGTGTGGCTGGAGGAAGTGGCTCATTGGGAGCATGGCTTTGGGATATATATTTGTATCTGGCAAGTGGAGACCTCTCTCTCTGCTTGCTGATCACCAAGTGAGCCGCTTCCCTCTGCCACACTCTTCCGCCATGATGTTCTACCTCACCTGGAGCCCAGAGGAATGGAGCCGGCCTTCTGTGGACTAAGACTTCTGAAACAGTGAGCCCTCAAATAAACTTTTCTTCCCTAAAATTGTTCTGGTCCTTTAGTGACAGCAGCAAAATATCTGACTAAAACAGACCTTCTGCTAGAGATCCCTCCGATATTTATACGGAGCCATGGATCAATCCTTTTGGACATCGTTCTTCAGTTAACGACTCATTCATTTGATTATATAATCATCCAGCCCCAATTTTTCAGGCATCTAGTCCAGATGGTTGAAAATGGTGGCTTTCTGGCGACTGTTTCGTTTACACTGTATTTTTAAAAATTTGTATTCATATTAACAACAAGGAAATTTCCCACCAAAATATGCAGGTTTTCTGGCTTCATTTGAATGATTCTCAGTACCAATTAACTGGAATCTGGTGGTAAGTGTCATTTGCTATGGGCTAAATGTTTATATTCATATGCTGAAACCTTACCCCAGTGTAACGGCATTAGGGGCCGTGGCTTTCTGGAGGTGATCAATAGTGACCATGGAGCCCTCGAGAAGGGGATGAAGGGGAACCCAGAGAGCTCCCTCACCCTTGGTCCTGTGTGGACAGAGCAAGAATATGATTATCTACGAACCAGGAAATAGGTCCCCTGCAGATACCAAATCTGCTAGCACCCTGATCTAGACTTCCCAACATCCATAACTGTGAGAAGTGAATTCTTGTCCATAAGCCACCCAATCTGGGACATTCTGTTATAGCTGCCAGAAGAAACTAAGTAAGATACCCAATGAGCCACTTCCTCCATGGATTCTCCAATCCTGGAGAACTTGACTTGCATCATTTTGAGTTGGCAACCTTTCTAAGGAACATGAAAGGGAAACTTTGTCTAATGATTATTGCATTAGTTATCTATTGCCATGTAACAAATTACTCCAATCTTGACAGATTAAAACTATAAATACTTATAATACACAATTTTTGAACTCCAGGAATCTAGAGTGTCTGAGCTGGGTGGTTTTAGGTTATGAGGTTATAGTAAAGATAGTAGTTAGAGCCCCAGTCATCGGGACATTGACTGGGGCTGGGGTTTGGCATAGATCTTTTTTCATGCCATAGTATCTGGCTTCCTCCAGAGTAAGTGATCTGAGACAATAACCAAGCTGCAATTTTTTTTTAATACTCCCCTGTCACTTCCATTTTGCCATATTCTACTCATTGGGAGCACACCACTAAACCCTGCCCCCACTCAAGGGAAAAGGAGTCAAGCTCTAGTTCTTGAAGAGAAGCATATCAATGCCTTTGTGGACCAGTCTTAAAACCATGATCTTTATTTATTTATTTTTTTAGAGAGAATTTTAATGTTTATTTTTTAGTTTTCAGTGGACAACATCTTTGTTTGTATGTGGTGCTGAGGATCGAACCCGGGCCGCACACACGCCAGACGAGCGCGCTACCGCTTGAGCCACGTCCCCAGCCCCAAAACCATGATCTTTAAATTGAATAAAGTATGTAAATCCTTTAGGGCCATATACTTAGCATATAGTAAATGTTCAATAAATATTACTTATTGTGTATCTAATATATGCAGGAACTTTCCTAAGAGCCGTACTAACTCTACTTGTACTAACTCTTTAACACAATAACTATGAAATACTTTCTATTAGTATTCTCATTTTATAATTTAGAGTACATACCCATGAGGCAGAACAAATTGCCCAAGTTCACATCATAGTAAGTGGGGGATGGGATTTAACCCTGCTTTGATAGCTCCAAAAATCTGTCCATTTAATTATACACTACACTGACCCTCAAAGTTCTGGATCATTATTGCTTGTCATTATCATTTTGTATTATTTACACAATACTTGGCCTGCAGCACTCGTAAGTGATATGTTCATTGACTTGTCCTGGTAACACCTCTGCAGGGCCCTCAGATCCACCCTTTTGTGATGCAGGTACTGAAATCCCAATGCTCCCCAACCTTTCTCCTTCATCTCTCCATAAAGACAGACCTCTTACAGGTGACTCTCAGGGCCTGTTATGGTTTGGGCTGCTCTAACAAAACATCACAGACTCAATGGCCTAAATAGCAGGCATTTGCTGCTCACAGTTCTGAAGACTTGAGGCTGAAGTAATGGCATCTGCCAGTGAATGGATGGAACCAGAGGCTAGCATGCCAAGAGAAGTAAGCCAGTCCCCAAACAACAAAGGCCAATGTTCTCTCTGATTTGTGGATGCTAACCCAAAAGAAGGGAGGCTGGGGAGGGGAAGAATAAAAATCCATTGGATTAGACAAAGGGAAATGAAGGGAAGGAAGGGGGCAGGGGAATAGGAAGACAGTAGTGTTAATCAGACATAACTTTCCTAGCCTTGTATTTGAATACAGGACAGGGTAACTCCACATCATGTACGACCACTAGAGTAGAATCCTAAATAGAATAAGTCATACTCTATGTGTGCATAATTTGTCAAAATACCTTCTACTGTCATGTATAACTTAAAAAAAAAAAAAAAAGACTTGAGGCTGAGGTCAGGGTGCGGCACGGGAATCTGGGGAGGACCTTCTTCATGGTTGCCGACTGTAGGCTTCACGGTGTATCCTCCTGTGCTGGAAAGAGGAAGCAAGCTCTCTCGGGGCTTGGAGGGAACTTATCCCATTCAGGACAGCTCCACCCTCCTGACATCTAATCCTATCACCTCCCAAAGGTGGCCCCTTCTGTCAACATCACATGGGAGGGATGGATGGCAACATTTGAAATGGGGGGGTGGACACAGCATTCAGTCCATAGCAAGGCTTCTCTTCAGGGTTGGCGCCTCCGACCAGCTCCAGCTCACTCATGTCCGTCTGATGCCCTCTGCCCTCTGCCCTGGTGCAGGGTCTTCTTCAGCCTCCCCTAAGCACCACCTCTGGCCATTTTCAGGATGCTTGCACATGCATGTGCCTGAGACATCTTTCTTCCCCTCTTAAGAAATCTTGCCTGTGCTTATGTTAAATTTCATTGTCTTAGTGTAAACAATCTTTTCCTCTTTGATGGGCTAAAACCCCAGGTGTTCCTCTGGTTTTCCAGTCCTTTCTCCTCCTAATTCAGTGATATAATCTCCTGAGGTTCTCCATGCTCCGAGTTGTGGTCCTCTGGCCCGGGGGACTGGAGTTCCTTGAGAGTGGAGAGCACCCTTCGTGTTCATTTTTAGCAGACTACTTAACTGCCCAGGGCTAAAGTTCTGGTTCCACTTTTTTATAAGGCTGGTGACTTTCTCTGAGGCCCTTGTCCTTTGGTTTTGTCATCTTTTTTTTTTTTAAAGAGGATCAGTGTCTTCCTTGTGAACTTGTGGTAAGGAGTAAATGAAATAGTTTATGAAAAGTGCTTAGCTGTGCCCCACAGTCAGGATTTACTCTTTCCTCCACCTTGACCAGCTGTCCAGTGAGCTCAGGCATGGCCAGAACAGGGTGGCATGGCCAGGTGAGAGGCTCCCCACGATTCCTAAGATTTGGAGGGCAAGGACCGTGGGTGCAGAAGCAGCACACTTTGGAGAGAGACACACATCCAGGTTTGAATCCAGCCTCTGCTACTTATTAAGTATGCAACCTTGGACACGTTGCTCAACACCACAACTTTCTCATCTATAAAATGCAAATACCAAGAGCTCCTCTCAGGGTTGTTTAGAAGATTAAATAATGCCTATAATGTGTGGAGCTCTTTATGTGGGAACATCGCAGTTATTTAATAAATGTTAATTTCCTTCCTCTTCCCTTCAGATTGAGCATTATTCTCACAGGTGCGGGGGGCAGGCTGAAGAATGGAAGCCAAGGAGCTGCACTTTCCCTCAGCATCTCACACAATATGCCATCGTCCCTAATCAGGGGCCCCCAGCTCACTCATCGTCTTAACTCACAAAGCCCAATCAATGGCAATTTTAAATCTTCTTTCTATTTTCTCTATATGACCTTTTAAGAATAGGAGCTACTCAAGAGTCCTCCAGGCTCTCATTTTCCCAGGTCCCCTGCTTGTCTTCCTGTTTTAGGCCATCTTCAGTTACACAGGCAGATTTTGGGTTCCCAGGGCCTCCTTCCAAAGTCGACAGTCCATGAAATCACAGCTTTCCCATCCACCCTTTGAAATCGGTCTACTAAAACACAGGCTCTGTGTACACCTGGCCATCCCCCCTCCCTCAACAGACACCGTGAGAAGATGGGGACAGGTCTGTCCCTGAGGATCCAACACTTCACATTGCCACTCATGTCTTCATGGTTGACAGGAGCTGGCAAGCCCAGGAGAGCAAAGGGTTTTAAATAGAGCCAACAGAGTCCTAGCAGAGCCACAGATGGTCTTTGGGGGACTTTCTAGACCTTTGAAATAGGTAAAAGGGTGTGTGTGTGCAGGCGTGTGTGCATGATGCGTGCGTATGTGTGTGTGTGAGAGAGATATTTTTTCATGGTTTCATTAAACACTCCCAGATCTCCCAGATGCATCAAGAGTAGAAAGCCCTGGCATTTTCCTGCCAGCCACTGGGAGAAGAAACTAGCCCAGCAAGTTGTGAAATGCCCTGCTCTGGATGGAGGGAAGCCCTCCTTTGGTGCCTGAGCCATCAAGGCCCTCTCCATGCACCTCCTGTCCAAGCCGCCCTCTGGGCCAGAAGCACAGCACCCCCATCTCACCCCTCCATTTCTCAGGCTAGAGGTCCAGAGCTCGCCTCTCTATTCTTCTTCCCTTTTGACCTCACCAAACACTTCCTCTCTTGCCATGGCTGGTGCTGGGCAGGAGTTAATCCCCTCGGCATGCAAATCTTTGTGGCACTGTGAGATCCTCCTCATGCCTGTGCCTGACTATGCCTGAATTCACTTTTTGGGGGGGAGGTTGGTACCAGGGATTGAATTCAGGGGCACTCAACCACTGAGCCACATCCCAGCCCTATTTTGTATTTTATTTAGAGACAGGGTCTCCCTGAGTGGCTTAGCACCTCATCTTTGCTGAGTCTGGCTTTGAACTCGTGATCCTCCTGCATCAGCCTCCTGAGCCGCTGGGATTACAGGTGTGCGCCACCACACCCAGCGCAGCCTGAGTTCTCTTTGATGTCACTTTGCTGCTCATGTTCCATGTAGGCTCCTGGGAAGACTCACTCTATGCTCCAGCCTCCAAGGTACGCTCCTCTGACTCATCAGGGGCTGCCACACATGAATTCCTCCTCCATCCGTCCTGCTGCTCCCATGGTAACCTGTTCATGCATTTCTTCTCTCCCCTGTTGATGGAGTCACATAATCTCTAAGCAAACTCCCTCTGCCTCCCCTCTTGAAATGTTGCCCTCCTTGATCTGGCTTCTGTGACTCTCAGGCCAGAATCCAGAGAGCCAGACACTGATCGGGAACACCATCCGCAGGCCCAGCTGAAGACCTGACGGTTCTTTGTTCTTTCAAAGCCAGTGGGAAGAGAGCACTGCGAGGAGCAAGCACCCATCATCTGAGCCCCTCAGCTTCTGGCCCATACTTTCCAGACTCCCTGCTCTTTGAACAGGGAGTCCTTAGCTGTGTGTGGATCAACAACGAGGGAAGTGATTGTGGATGGGTAATGGCCCCTCTGCCACCTGGCTGTGTCCCCTCAGCAGTAACTTCAATCACCATCCTCCTTCTGGGTGCTGGGTGTCTCTTTTGCTCTTTGCCTACAGGGGGCCTAACTGTCCCCTCACATTTCCCGAAATTCCAGAGTCTTCTCCCCTTCTTTGTGTCACGTTCCTTCCTCCAATCAGCATTGCCACCTGCTGACCTTCCTGCTCCCTTTTCCTTGTGCCATTGCCTCTATCCTGCAGGGCAGCACCTTCCTCCCACCACCTTCCTCCCCGTCTTCCTGATGGTCTCTGGGCTCCATTTCCCCATCTCATGGGATGGTTGTAAAGATTAAATGAGCTCATGCAGGTGAAGCGCCCAGTGCAGACCCACCCCACTGTGCTGCATAGGCTGTGGTTCCTCATCTCCTCCCCACTTCCTGCTTCCCCTCAGGTCACTGCCTCTGCTTCTGGTTAGATGCAATCACTTCATTATGAATTACCAGGCTGCTTTCTGCCACTGTCTTGGGCTTGCAGACCTGTGAACTAGTTCTAGAGACGTGAGCCCCAGCCAGATCCATCGTTCTCTCTGGGGGACTGTACCAGGCCCCCGCTGACAGGAAGGGCCCAGAAATTTATCCCCTAAAACAAAGGCTGAGCCTTGTTGAGGGGGCTTGCCTGGCCCTGGGCCATCCACACTTGATGAGTGAAAGAATGAATGATTGGGGTAAGACGGCCAGAAGCCCGGGTTCTGAAGCTGGTGACCCACCAAGTTGATACTGTAGGGCTGATTCTATGGGCCAAGTCCTCTTCAGAACCAGGTCTCTGGGTACCATTCCTGGTCCTGCTCCAGAGCTGGTCCAGCCTTGCCCCTGGGCGACATATGGGTTGTTTCCATGGTGAGAGCATCAGGCCTGGCTGCTCTAACTCGCTGTGTTCTGAGGAGGTGAGGAACCCATCATAGTGCCATGCCAAGTCAGGGTGGGGTCAGGAAGGGCTTCAAGAACTTTAGAAGGGCACTGGACCCAGGCTGTCCCTGTCCTAGGCAGTCTCCATCAATCGCCCCAGGCCCTTGTTAGAGAGGCAGTGTGGTCCCATAGAGGTTGGAGTTGAGTGAGGAGCCCATGCTTTGTATTATTTGGGGGAAAGAAAAGAAAAAAAAAACTCATTTCCTTGGTTTGTGGAATGGGGCAGTTCCTTCTGCTGCTACTCTAGATTTTTTAGTTGACAATCGATGACAAATCCTCCTGGCATTCCAGTTCATCCAGAGACTTTAGATGGGAGGAATACACATGGATTCCTATGGCTTAGTAGTGACCTTTTGCCCATCTTTCAAGGTCCTTTGTAATCTCTCCAAACTCACTCACTCAACCTCCCCCCTTTATTCTATGCCCCTACACTCAGCCATAACCCTCACTTTAGGCATTCTATGTTTTTCTACCCACGAAGGTTTTCTAGGCCTCCTTTGTCTCATTAGCCGAGTTCCCTCGTTCATCCATTCAAGACCATCTCAAGTATCATTTTCTAAAACCCATCTTGAGCCCTCTGCAGAGTTTGTCCTAGCCTGGGCTGTTTTTGCAGCCTCCTGGGACAACCACTTGCTGAATGTATTTCAATGTACTAAAATGATTGGTTTAATGATTTCTTCCCACTGAACCGTGAGTGTCTTGAGAGGAGGGCTCTGACTTCTCCCCCGGCAGCCCCAGGCCTGCTCTATGCTGAGTGCTTGGTAAATATCTGCCAGTTAGATCACAAAGGAGACATGAAGTGAGAAGGAACAATATTTTCAGTATTTGGGCGCATGTCTGTCAAGAAGTAATATTCCTTGGGTTTTCTGAAGCAAATCTCATGAGAGGGATATAATGATGTATGTTCCTGAAATAGAGGGTCTGAGGGGACAAAAATCAATGGTGCTGAAGGCCTGGTGAAAAGACTGCAGGGAGGATCAGGGTTTTAGTCAGGTTGGGGTCACTGTGATGAAAATACCGAAAAGAACAACTCAGAGGAGGAAAAGTTTATTTGGGGCTCATGACGTCAAAGGCCTCAGGCCCTAGGTGGCTGGGCATCCCTGGGCTGCGAGGGTCTGGTGGGGGGGAAGCTGGGCAATGCCTGCTGAATGCCCAGCCAATGTGAGAACACGTTGCAGCCACCACACCTCATGAAAAGTCCCCATCCTAGAAGACTTTCGTCGGGCACGGGGCTTGGGGTCCAATGGTTGGGTTTGGGTCAAGGCCTCACCACTTGCAGGGCAACACTGGGCCAGTGGAGTCTGGTTTCTCCTCTATCAAGTGGGGACCCTAATAGAGCCTTCCTGATGAGTTCAGGTGAGGACTTCATGGGGTGAGCATGTGCAGTGCGTCTGACGTGCCTGGGTGCGTATGGTCCGTGCCCCAGACACCTTGGGGAAGGGCAGGTTGAGCGTGTGTGGCTTGCTGGGCTCTAGCTGGTCCTGAGGCACCAGCCAATACTAGAAGAAAGTCTAGTGTGCTCAGAAAAGAGTGACACCATTCTCATGTCATTTCAGTGGCTTTCAAGTGGTCTGAGCATACAAAGGTTCTAAGAGAGATCACAGAGACTTCCAGAAGAGAAGACGTGAAGTCTGTCTTCCAGTCTGCCTTATGACCCCTGGGTTTGGGTCTGGGTCTTGCCATTTGTTAACTGGGTGATGTCAGGAAAGAATCTTAGCACGCTGAGCCTCGGTTTCCTTCTATTAAAATGTTATCATCTGCAAGGCATGGTGGGACATGCCCATAATCCCAACAACCCGGAGACTGAGGCAGGAATATTGTGAGTTCAAAACCAGCCTCAGCCATTTATCAAGACCCTAAGCAACTCAGTGAGATCTTGTCTCAAAACTTTTAAAAAAAGGGGGTTGGGGATGTGGCTTAGTAGTTAAGTCCTCCTGGGTTCAATCCCGGTACCAAAAAGAAAAAAAATGGCTATAATCTGTTTAACTTGGGACATGAATGTGGAACAAATTTAATCAGCCCAAGTGTTGAAAACATGTGAAAATAAAGAATGAAGTTTTAATTCCTAGGTAGTTGTGAGCTTAACAGCAGAGCCACTGTTTTTTTTTTTTTCTGGATATTTCCCAGAGATTGTTAAAATCTGAGCCTGAGCATTTCTGTTTCATATGCCATCAATCTGTCTGGCAAATAAACTTCCATCAATGCCAGGCTCCAGCAGGTTCTCTGGATGCAGAGAAGAGGACCCCATGTCCCTTTTTCAAGAGGCTGCAGTTGAGTGGAATGTCCAATAAATCAGCACAGTGAGGCATACAGGGCCAGTGGGCACAGGGAGCTGAAGAAAACCTTACCAACATCTTCCTGCAGGATTCAAATGTTGGCCATCAGAAAGCACTGAGCTGAGGCATGACCTGTCAATCAAGTCACTCATGCAGCATGTACTTATGAAGACACAACAAATGCCTCCAGTGTCCCTGCCACATGCCAGGCCGAGCAGAGCTGGAGGTGCTGGGCCTGGTCCTGGCCTTGCCATGCAGGTGGGCACAGCTGACTCCCAGGTGCCCAGATCTGGCCCTCTCCTCCTGGAGACATTCTCTCAGGCCATGCAAGGTTGCTGTGGCATGCTCTGAGCAGGCAGATGTTCTGGGCATAGTGCAGTCCTGGAGCAGCCCTCAACAGCCCGCTGGGGCTTGGTACCTAAAGACTCTGGGCTCATCTTCTCACGTCTAAAATGGATGGGAGGGCACAAAGGTCCCTGCCTGATGGGGTTGCTGTGAATGAAAAGAGATGGCATAGCTTCCTCCATCTTTTCATCTGCTTAAAATCGCAAAGCAAAGCTGGTCAGATACATGTGAAATCCTAGCACAGAGCCTGGGTAGAGGGTTATTAAATGCACCTTCTTACCCTTGGTCGCAGGGGTAGGAACTGTGTTAAGACTATGAACTCTGGGGCCAAACTCCCAAACTTAGGATATCAGCTCTACAATTTGCTAACTACTTGACCTCTCTGTGCCTCAGTTTTCTCATCTATAAAATGGATTGCTAGTAGTACCAAGTACCTAAGAGAATTACTTTCAGGGTTAAATGACAATGCCCATAAGGCTCTCACGAGTTATGAGAGACTGGTAAGACATAGATGTAGGTCAGACTGGGGAGGGCTTGGAGGTTGAATGTAGAGTAACCAGATATCCCTGGAGGAGCAGTAACATCCTGCACTTGGGGAAGTCCCAGAGCAACTGGCTGTAGACCTGTCTTTCCAGTATTGCTGGCCTGGGGAAACCGTAAACCCTTCCTTTGAAAAGGAAGAAGGAGCAGAAAGTTCAGACTCCACTTAGGGAGGCCTCAGCACACCAGGGATCAGCTCACAGACTCTACGGAAACCCAAAGAGGCAGGTATTGCTATTCTCACCTCAAAGGTGGGAACCTGAGGCTTAGGAAGATGAGTCCGTGCCCAGAGTCTCACGAGTGGCAATGGAAGAGCTGGGAACTAAATTGGGGTCTTTCCCTCCCTGGGTCCCTGCTCCTACTGAAGGCTCCATTTCTTTCCACAGAGAAATAGAAACAGGAGGGCCAAGAGCAGAGCACATGGTTCTGCCTTGTCACCTCCCCCTGCACGGATCCCTCTCTTTTGTATTATCATTGAGTGTATATATGAAGGCTGAAGGTGTTGTGTGGGTTGAGCAAAAGGACATCCTGCCTCGCCATCCGGCACCCAGCTGACTCTGGGGCATAAATATGTGCCTGGAGCTCGAAGGTCCCCTGTGTGTGAATCAGCTGCACTGAGACCACTGATCACAACCCGAGCAGCAGTGATTTGCAGACTTACAGAGCAGACTTACAGCCTTCCGAGGGCCTTAACTCTTCCCCCAGGATGCTGAGGACAGAGCTGCCAGAGCTCTGGCAGTAGGTCACTCCTCATTTGTTGCCTGCAGTATGTGTTTCTAACCCCCTGTGTCTTTGTCCCTAGGGGATAACAGTCCTCTCTCCTCCCTGCCTTTCTCCCAGTTGGGAGAGCTGCAGGTGAGGGAATGCTTCCTTAAGAACCTGAGCTGGTGCACCATCTTTTTTATATGTTTTGTTGTTGTTTTTTTATATGTTTTCAATTTGTCAGAATTTTATTGAGAATTTTTGCATCTGTGTTCATTAGAGATATTGGTCTGAAGTTTTCTTTCTTTGATGTGTCTTTGCCTGATTTTGGAATCAGGGTGATATTACCCTAGTAGAATGAGTTTGGAAGTGCTCCCTCTTTTTCTATTTCCTGAAATAAATTGAAGAGTATTGGTATTAGTTCTTCTTTAAAGGCCTTACAGAGCTGGGCTGTGTACCCATCCAGTCCTGAGCTTTTCTTGGTAGACTTCTGATGGCATCTTCTTTTTCGTCACTTGATCTGTTTAAATTGTGTACACCATCCTGATTCAATTTGGGCAAATTATATGACTCTAGAAATTTGTCGATGACTTCGATATTTTCTATTTTATTGGAGTACAAGTTTTCAAAATAATTTCTAATTATCTTCCGTATCTCTGTATTGTCTGTGGTGATATTTCCTTTTTCGTCATGTATGTTAGTGATTTGAGTTTTCTCTCTCCTTCTCTTTATCAGCATGGCTAAAAGTCTGTCAATTTTATTTATTTTTTCAAAGAACCAACTTTTTGTTCTGTCAATTTTTTTAATTGTTTCTTTTGTTTCAATTTCACTGATTTCAGTTTTGATTTTAATTATTTCCTGTCTTCTACTGCTTTAGGTGTTGATTTGTGCTTCTTTTTCTAGGACTTTGAGATGTAGTGTTAAGTCATTTCTTTGTTGACTTTTTCTTCTTTTAAGGAATGAACTTTCCTCTTAGAATTGCTTTCATAGTATCCCAGAGATTTCAATATGTTTTATCTGTGTTCTCATTCACCTCTAAAATTTTTTTAATCTCCTCCTTGATGTCTTCTGTAACCCATTGTTCGTTCAGTAGCATATTATTTAGTCTCCAGGTGGTGAAATAGCTTTTATTTATTATTTTATCATTGATTTCTAATTTCATTCCATTATGATCTGATAGAATGCAGGGTAGTATCTCTACTTTTGTATATTTGCTAAGATTTGCTTTGTGGCATAATATACAGTCTATTTTAGAGAAGGATCCATGTGCTGCTGAGAAGAAAGTGCGTTCGCTTGTTAAAGGATGAAATAGTCTATGTATGTCAGTTAAGTCTAAGTTATTGATTGATTGTATTATTGAGTTCTATAGTTTCTTTGTTCGGTTGTTGTTTGGAAGATCTATCCAATGGTAAAAGAGGTGTGTTAAGGTCACCCAAAATTATTGTGTTGTGGTCTATTTGACTCTTGAACTTGAGAAAAGTTTGTTTTATGAACATAGCTGATCCATTGTTTGGGACATATATATTTATAATTGTTAAGTCTTATTGGTGTATGGTTCCCTTGAGCAGTATGTAGTGTCCTTCTTTAGCCTTTTTGATTAATTTTAGCTTGAAGTCTATTTTATTTGATATGAGGATGGAAACCCCTGCTTGCTTCCGAAGTCTAAGATTTCATCTTACTCCAGTCCAAATGGCAGCTATTAAGAATACAAACAACAATAAGTGTTTGCGAGGATGTAGGGAAAAAGGCACACTCATACATTGCTGGTGGGACTGCAAATTGGTGCAGCCAATATGGAAAGCAGCTATCCCTCTCCTGGGTCTACACCCAAAGGACTTAAAAACAGCACACGGCAGGGACACAGCCACATCAATGTTTATAGCAGCACAATTCACAATAGCTAAACTGTGGAACCAACCTAGATGACCTTCAGTAGATGAATGGATAAAAAAAAATGTGGCATATATACATAATGGAATAATACTCAGCAATAAAAGAAAATAAAATTATGGCATTTACAGGTAAATGGATAGAGCTGGAGGACATAATGCTAAGTGAAGTTAGCCAATCCCAAAAAAACAAATGCTGAATGTTTTCTCTGACGTAAGGAGGCTGACTTATAGTGGGGTAGGGAGAGGGAGCATGGGAGGAATAGACTCTAGATAGGGCAGAGGGGTTGGAGGGGAAGGGAGGGGGCATGGGGTTATTAATGATGGTGAAATGTGATGATCATTATTATCCAAAGTACAGGCATGAAGACTTGAATTGGTGTGAATATACTTTGTATACAGAGATATGAAAAATTGGCTCTATATGTGTAATAAGAATTGTAATGCATCTCGCTACATATATAAATTTTTAAAAAACATAAAAAAGTAAATAAACAGGTGTTTAGTATAAAATGTTTTCCTACATTTTAGAGAATTACAGGATAACAAAATGTTTAACATAATGTTCTAAAACTTGTTTTTATAGGTCTACTACTTAAGTAACTATGTAACTTTATAATAAAAAGTCCTGGTGATGTTTAAAAATAAATTAATAAATAAACACAGGATAAAGGTTTTTTTAAAAAAGAAAAAAAAAGAAAAAAGAAAAAGAAATAACCTGAGCTGGGTCAGTTGAAGTGAGAATATTCTAGGCAGAGGAAGCTGTTGGTACAAAGGCACTGTAGCATGTGTGAGCCTACATGAGCAGAGTCTTAAAGAAGAGGCTAGGAGTAAGCAAGGACCAGGACCTTTGATCCTGAAGGACATCAACAATAGCAGAAGCTGTGGTGGGGGATAGGAGATGGGGGAGGGGTAAAGGGCTTGGAGCTATTACTCTGGCATTTACAGAAGCTGTATCTCATAATCAAGAGACTTGAAAAGTCTAGAATCTTGAAATTTTAGACTTGGAATCATGCAGTCTTGGGCTGTCAGACATTGATTTTAGGATCAAGTTTCTGTGCTGGGCAACACTATCTTACACAAAAAGAGAAATCAGCACCAAAATTCAAATTGGCCTCTGGCTTACCTGCCAAGGTTAACTGGCCCTTCCCAGGTGCTGAACATAGAGTGGTATGGGCCTGGGCCTCCTAGAACCGGGTCGCATTCTGGAACACCCACAGCTTGCTCTGAGCTTGGAAGTGACCTGCTTGGGTGCTGCATGCAAGCATACCCCAAGCTCTGAGCTTTGGTCCTGCCCTCCTTGGCAGCTCCCAGGAGGCCCCATTCTATGCTCTAAGCTGGAGGAGCCAGGACTGGATCAGGGTCCACTCTTGCATGGACAGGATTGGCATCAATCACTTTTCATGGTATTTTTAATAAGTCCTGTGGTTCCTGCTGAAAACCACCAGAGCAGCAGGAATCCTTTCTGTCCTTTAAGTAATTTCACAGCACTTGGGTCATTTCCCCACCTTGATTTGATAGGGCTTCCTCCTCACAGCCCCAGGGAGTGCACAAGGGAGCTGGCCCTCTTCCAAGGTCATGGAGTCAGTAATGACAACTGGTTTCTGCTAGTCCATTAATCTCGTTTTCATTTGCTGAATTACTAACATGGACAACTACAGAGCCGCAGAGATCTGGCCCTGGGGAAGAGCTGTGGTCAAGACCTGAGACGCGGGTCTCCTTGGGAAAGTTGTGTGGGCAGAAAGAAAAATGGCAGTCTTTGGGCCAGGCAGATGTGACTTTGCATCTTTGCTCCTCCTCACCTTCTGGGTAGCTTGGACTGTGTTATTTAAAGTCTCTTGATTCTTTTCTCTGTCTTCAATTGAAGATCACAATAGTCTCTGGAGCCAGGTTTCCTGGGTTTGCATGACAGGTCTACCTGCCTCCTACTTCTGTGACACTGAGCAAATCCTGTGTCCTCTCTGGGCTCCCACAATCACGTAGTCTATAGAATGGTGATGACAATATGCCCTACCTTGAGTAGCATTGCAGATGTTGAGAGTATTGATTGATTGAATAGACATGGAGTGGGTTAGAACAGTACTTGGTATATGCTATAGTAAATCAATGGGCATTCTCAGAGAATATCTTTGCCAGTTGGTGATGGGTGAGAATCCTGAGTAGCATTTGGCACTCACAATGTACCATTGATGAGTGAATGGAGGAAGGATGGGATGGGTTGAAGTGGAGCACTGAACACAGTACCCAGTAGCTGATGGGGGAGTGTCCACAGACCGCAGTCTTCCCACTCAGGCATTAAATCAGTGCCAGGGCTGACTGTGGCCATCGTGAGCTGGCCGATGGTCCGCATCCTTTCTCAACTCTGCACAGCTCTTCCCAACTCGGTGGTATCAGGCTGGTGGCCTGAAAGTGACTGAGGTTGGGGTATTTATACTGCAGATTCTGATGAATGTTAAAAATCAAGTTTCTTGCCATTGTTTTTTTTTTTTCCTTTATTTGAGAGAGGGAGTTAAATTTTCATCAGAACCCAACGCATCCCTGTCTGTCATAGGGTATTTTTACATTCTCTGCCACAGTCTTAATGGAAACCAGTTTAGACCATTTTGTGGCAGGATGCAGGACATTGGAGAAAACATGCCCTTGTGTAGCTGATAAGATGGTGCCAGTGGGTGTTGTGAGCTTGGCTTTGGAGACTCCACTGAGTTTGAAGCATGTATTTCTAGGGGTTTTGGTGATCACTGACTCCCCACTGCGAAACCTCAGAGTAGATCAAGACACCTACGGCGGGACCCTTAAGATTAATCAGTGCTTGCAGCTTCCCAGGACGATTGGGACACTGTGTGCCTGGCCCGGGTATTTTAAAACCCTCCCCAGACTTCCCTGATGGAGCCCTTCCCTAGGTCCTTACCATAAATGGCCGGGTCAGGCCTTCTGAAGGAGGGGAACTATTTAAGGCCATTCCCAAATCTCCTTCAGCATCAATTGACTTTGAAAAAGTGCAGCTATTAAAGGAGCTGGGCAGAGTGCAGTTGTTAAGTGTAGTGGACAGAAGAATGAACCCGGGGAAGGCATTTGTAAACTGCCAGGGATTGGACATCCTGTCTGGAATGATCTCACAGAGAGAGGAAAGCACAGAGCAAGGCTGCCCAGATCTCTGGCTCAGGCCGACTCGTCCTGGGACCCCAGCTGCCCTTGCTGGCTCTCCATCACCCATCGGCAGGCCCCTCTGAGCCCAGACTCCCCTCCTGATTCTTTAAGCAGGCTGGGATGGGTGGCATCTTTCTTCTGTCTTCTTTAGCTCCCCAGCTGCTGGTGATCAGCTGGGTCTGACAACCATTGATTCCTGAGAAATAATCTCTTTCTAAAGTGTGTTGACATAGCATTTGTATTTCAATGGCCCTAAATGGCTTTAGAGGAAAGCCAGTAAATCTGATCAGAGGAAGGCCAGCTACTATTTCACTCTTAAAGGAAGAGCCAGAAATGTGCTGTGCTTTTAAATCTTTAAATTAGTGCCAGGAGAGAGTAGCAATCATTAGCACTTCCTGGTGGGAGTGTGTGTGTGTGTGTGGGGGGGTGTTTCCATCCCCCTCCCAGGTAGCTAGGGGAGGTGGGAGCAATGCTATAAACCCAGCTGGGCTTTGGAGCACAACATTGAGGTTTTAAGGAGAGGTGGCCAGGGGAGGACAAGGAGCAGTGGCCTATGCAGAGGGCAGCTGGGAAAGTGGAGGGGATGGTCTAAACCTCTACAGGGAATAGACCCAAGGCTGACTGGTATGGTTTGGTTCTTCTCTTAAGATCCAAAAGCACCAGCTCAAGGTATTTTGGGAGGTGGTGGAACATTTATGAAGTAGGACAGAGTAGAAGGAAGGTAGGTCACTGGTAGTGCCCCTAAAGGGGATAATGGGCCCTGGCCCCTACCTCTCTCTTTGCTTCCAACCACCATAAAGTAAGCCACTTACTCCGCTCCCTACTCCCTGCCATGATGCTCTGCTTGGCCACAGGCCCCACAAGGGCAGAGCCAAGTAACCATGAACTGAAATCCCTGAAACCATGAGCCAGAATAAACCTTCCCTCTTTCAAGTTGTTTTTCTCAGCTATTTTGTCATAGCCACAGAGAGCTGACTATCCCAACAACCACACAGAGAAAACCAGCTGGAAAGTGGAGGCTCTGCAACCAAGGGCAACAAGGAAGCAAAGAATTTGTGAGAATGAAGAGAAAAGCTAGCTACACAGGTAGTGAGGAGCCTTTCTCAGTCTAAGCCTGAGTCTTCCTCTTGAGCCCTGGAACCATACACATTCCACAAAAACCTCCCTTTTTCCCACCCTGTCACTAAGCCTATCTTTAAAAAATTAAAACAGAAAATATAGTCACAACTGAGCTTGGCTCCTGCCCATCAGAATATCATGGGGATCTTGTATGAAATGAGCTTCCGATTCTCTGGTCCCACCTTGACCTACTGAATTCCACTCTTCATAGTGTGGTACCCTGGAGGCTGGCCAACGTTTCATTTCACGGAGGTAGTGTAAAGTGGAGAAGTGGAGAGAATGGGCTCTGGGGACAGCCTAGTAGGATGTAAATTCTGTATTTCCAACCTGGGTCACATTGTGTCTAAATTTCCTTGTCTTCAAACTAGAATGACGGTCAACGTAGCTACGTCATAGGGTGGTAGAAAGGGTTAAATGAGGACTCTGTAAGGTGTTTAGAACAGTGCCTAATGCTTCCTACTGTGTTAGGTTGGTTCTCCCAGAAGCAGATCCTGAGGCAGGATTTGGGTTGTTTATCTGGCTGATGATCCCAGGGAACAGGGATGAGGCCTGAGCCCATTAAATGGGAAGAGAAGGAAGCAAATACCATGGGCAGCCATGAATGAAGGACTGCAGGGGTTCTGGGGCTTGTGCTCCTGGGAAACACCCTGAGACTTGCAGAACCTGCCTCCGTGTGTGCCAGTCCTCACTCTGGCACATTCAGTTTGCATGGTCGCTGTACTGGTACCATCAGCTGGGTGGTTTAAACCACAGAAATTGTCACATGGTTCTGAAGCCTATAAGTCTAGAATGAAGATGTCAGCAGGAGCCGGGCACCGGGATGCCCACCTGTAATTCTAGCTACCCAGAAGTCTGAGGGAGGAGGATCTCAGGTTCAAGGCCAAAACCTAGGCCATTTAGCAAGACTCTGTCCCAAAATGAAATAAAGGCCTAGGGATATAGCTCAGGGGTAGAGCACTTGCCTAGAGTGTTCAAGGCCCTGGCAGCAAACGTCAGAGGAGAGGCATGGAATAGACTCTCCCTCATGGTTCTGCTAACATTTTCACCACAGTACTTGGGGCCAGACTCCTCTACCATTGAGCTATCCAGCTCTTTTAATTTTATTTGGATACCTACTTTGTTTTTGTTTCTTTGTGGTAATGGTTATTGAACTCAGGTCCTTGAGCATGCTAGGCAAGCATTCTATCACTGAGTATATCCCCAGCCCTTTATTTTATTTTGTGACAGGGTCTTGCTAAGCTACCCAGTCTTTGAATTTTATGTAGCATTACCAAATGGACTTAGGCAAGGGCTTCACCCTTGTGACTCATTTATCTTCTCATGAGCTGTCCCCTTGGGAGTGAGGATTTCAACACATGAATTTGGTGGGGTTGGGGGACACAAATCTTCAGTCCCCTGTAGACTGCCTTGTGCACAACGGTCGCCACAGCAGTTAGATCAGTACTTGGTACACTGTAAGTGCTCAATATTTGTTGGACAGATGAATGAACAAAGGAATGGGTGACCTCTCCCTTTGCTTCTACTCCCCTCAGTCCTAGAGCATGCATAGGACATTATCCACCAAGCACACCATAAAGACAGAAGCTGCAGAGCTGGGGAGTTTTCTCAGCACAGCGCCTAGACCTTCCAAAAAATGCAAAGCTCCTTCTTAATCCTTTAGCTTCCTTTACCATGAGATCAGTGTCCCATTAAGTGTTTACAGGAGATCAACAGCCCAGGTGCAGCCCCCTCTGGGCTAGCCCGCCTTCTCTTCCTGTGGGCTGGCCCCTGGCAGCTGACTGCTAGACAGGGGAGCAGAGCCAGGGCGGGGAGCAGGGCTCTGTTGACCAGACTGGTAAATCCCCCAGTTCTCCTTGGCTTCTCAGTCTGAAGAAGTGACAGCAGGCTGCCAGCCGGCCTTCAGCTGGCCCTGGGGGTGCTCCACCTGTGGATGTGGAGCGTGGCCTGAGCCCTCCTGAGAGGCAAGCTGTCTCATCAGCCCTGCTTCTGGGAGTGCTGGCTTACAGAGGTCTTTCAGAAGTCAGCAGAGCAGGGATTTGGGGACAGCAGGAGAGAGCTGGAGGAGCCACAAAAGCAGGAGGACACTGGCCCCATTCAGAGTGCAAATTGTGTTTCTCTGTCAACACTGGCTGTCACAGCTCCAGCTCCGCATCCACTCCAAGTCTGGCAAAGTCACAAATAGCAGACCCCCCACCCACCGCCTGTTCCCAACACACTGAAACCCGGCACAAAATAGAGTCAGAGCTCCCCCCTTGTTGCCACAATTATGCGCCTGTATACCCTCCCATGACATTGTATTAAGCAATATTGACAGATACTTATTTTAAAAAAATAAAGGTCCTTAAGTAGGGGTAAAAAAGGCAAAAGACAATGCAGATTTAAATTAGAACTTGCAAATCAATGCTTTAGCATAGGTAGGGAAGGGAAAATGCTGATCCAACTCTTGTGATTGGTCATTAATTGTATTTGTCTCTGAGCTTCCTAAAAGCCTTAGCAAAAAGATAAATATAACAAGTTATGTGTTTGTGTTTAGGTATAAGGAAAACAGCAAGTTCTTTCTGTCTTTTGGAGCTGGTTCTGAGAGGTATTTTAAATATATAAAGTGTTTATCAGGAATGTATGTAATATGTAAAAAGAAGTATCTTAGAAAACAGTTTTCCTGCAAATGCCACAGTGCTTTTGAGATTTTTTTTTCCCTTCTTATTTTGCAGTTGACAAAGATTGACAGAACCCATGAACCCTAATTCATGGCTGAGCCCATGTCATCTAGGAGATGTCAAACTCCTTCCTTCTTTCTTTCCTTCCTTCTCTCCCTCTCTCTTTCTCTCTCTCCCAACCCCCACTCTGTTGCTGGCTGGGGCTAAGAGAGTCCCTCTTTTAATCAGTAGAGCAACACAGCTGCCTGGGGCCAGGATTTGTCACTTGCTCTATTCCAGTTTGCTGTTAACGGAGGCCAGAGGTACAAAGGAGCAGCAGTTTTACAAGAAGCCAGACCTTTCATGTCTGGCTGCCATCCTTCTGAGTTGGCACTTCTGCGTCTGACTCCATTTCCTGTGCATCAATCTTATTTCAGTGCCAGCACTACCCCAGAACAGTGGGCACTGTGTGCAGAACAACTCATCTCACAAGTCAGTGGCCTGAGACAGCACCCATTCATTGGCGAGGAATCCTGCAATAAGGGCTGGGATCTTTGGGCAGCTTGTCTGCTCAGCTCAGCTCTGCACAGCGCCATGGTATCCATGGGCTCTCTGGGCGTTTGCACCAGCTGGAGGCCCCACTGGGGCTGGAGGATCGGAGGTGGTGCTTCCTCCCCTGAGTCCTCACTGGTGACTTCTGGGCCTCCCAAGGAGACTGGCTCAGACTTCCCTACTTAGAGCAGCCAGAGAGCAAATCCCAGAGTTTCCAGGCATCCAAGACCCGGGCCTGGAGCTTGCCCTATAGCCCTCCTGCTGCACCCCCTTGTTGTAGGTCCAGCCATATTCAGTGTGCAAAGTGGTTACAATGGAATATGAATTCAGGGAGGTGGGATTCCTGGGGGGCTCGAGGTAGCAATCATCCACCATCAATACCTTAGAAATGGTGCCCCCAGGGCAGTGATCTCACCTGAAGGGTGAGGGAGAGAAGAGGACAGGCACACACTCCTGGGGCTTCTCAATGAGAACACTAGGGTCTAGCCGGGTTCTCCCTCCAGCCTTTGGGCACTCATCCTCTCCTCTGCCACCATCAAAAGCCCAGATGGCAGGCTTCACCAGCTCTCCTCAAAATTTCCAAACAGGTAGGATGGACCTTCAAAGTGTTGAAGCAATTAATGTCTTAGGAAACCTTCTGGCCACCTGCTTGAAGACCTTGGAGCATGGGGCACAGAGTTATGCAGCCCTATGGCTGATGCTGTTGTGAGACATCGGCCTCCCAGCCAGCTGCTGTCACCAGAGGTCACAGGTCATTATCATGCAGGCCAAAGCAAGACTCAGCATTTAGCGTCAGCCCAGAAGTCAACCCACTTTTCTCTAGGCAGCTTAGGACAAGGGTCACATTGTTTAAAGGATGACTTGAATGACAATGAAGGCCATATGCTCATCACTTTTGCAGAAGCTGGAAAGCTGGAAGAGCTGATAACAAAGGCATTGGATTGCAGAATCATGGGACAAAGACATGTTGACATCAGGAGACACGGTGCAATTCTTTAAAATGGTGGCTTTCAATAAGAGTGAATGCAGGATCCTGTTTTGGTTTAAGTACAAGCACACTGACACACACTCGCACACGCACGTACACACACATGTACCACCTACACTTGTATCCATGAAGAGATGGGATGAAGAAGGCCTGATTTAGTAGCACCATGTGAAAAGAACGTGTAGGTATATATTTTCAGCAAGCTGAATTTGAGTGAAAAGTAGGCAGAGTTGATGCGACCTTAGACTCTATTAATAGGAGCATGGATTCTAGATTAAGGAAGGTGGTTAGTTGCCTCTCTTCTGTATCACACAGTTTACTCCTGACATGTTAAGTCAGCTGCTGAGTACATAACTTTTAAAGTCTTAAGAAAAAACTAACATATCTAAAGAGAAGTTCAACTTGATGAAATAATTTGAAATCATGAGAAATGAGGAAATGTAAGAAGTATCTGAAGATACTTGACCTAGAGGAGTCCTCAGGAAGGACTTACAGACGGTCTTCAGCGCTAAAGGTTGTGATGTGGAAGAGGGACTGTGGCACCAAACCAGGCTCAGAGGACTAAGGAGGTGGAGGTTGAGCGGACTGGCAAAAAAAAAAAAGAGAGAGAGACAGAGAGAGAGAGAGAAGGGGGAGGAAGAAGAGGAGAGGAGGAGGAGAAAGAGGAGAAGAGGAGGAGGAGGAAGAGGAAGAAGAGGAGGAGAGGAGGAGGAGAAGAGGAGGAGAAGAGGAGGAGAGGAGGAGGAAGAGGAGGAAGAAGAGGAGGAAGAGGAGGAGAGGAGGAGGAGGAGGAGGAGGGACCCAATTAAAGAATGGATTGTATCAACATCCTTGTCACTGGGTGGGCTACACAATCACTCAACAGAGTAGGCAGAGGGGACCCAGATCCGGAGATGGCTCAGTGATTCAAAATGAGCTTTTATTTTATTTTATTTTATTTTTTTATTGGTTGTTCACAACATTACAAAGCTCTTGACATATCGTATTTCAAAATGAGCTTTTAAATTCTGCCCAAACAACTGCAAAGTGTCCCAGGCTCCCGTCTGAGCTGCCGTGGGAAACATGAACATGACATCGGGTGCTGAGGAGCCTGGGCAGCACATGCCTGGGAAGGAGCAGAGGCAACAGGTGCTCAGCCAGGCCCATGGCAACTGCTGGTGTGGTAGTCCTTCTAGCTGTCCACCTGGGAAGATGGGAGTCTGACAGAGCAGGCCTCAGGCACTGGCCACTGAGGAGAAGCTGGGGCCGTTCACCTCATGAGATCTGGCTTGAAACCAGACTGCCACTCACAAGCTGCGTGGCGTTAGAGAAGTTGGTAAACTCCTCTGAGCCCCTGTTTTCCCACTGGCTTGTCATGAAGGTGAAATAGACAACATATGGGAGGCCTGTGCGTGTGGCGGGGACTCAGTCAATCCTGTTTTCTCCCCAGTTTTTCTCTTTAAAGCTGAGCTGTGCTGGTCACCATGGGAACCAAGGAAGACCTAGGGAGGGGGTGGCCCTCTAGCCTCTCATCCTGAAATGTGGATGTTTGGGTCACCCTCTGCCCCTGCTCCTCACTTGCTAAGGACGCATTTTCTCCCTCCCGACAGAGGAGCTGAAGGAGAAGCTGGCCAATTACGTGGACAAGGTGAATGGCCAGAAGCCGGGCTTCATCAAAGTGGTGCGCCACAGCAAGCAGGAGGGCCTCATCCGCTCCAGGGTCAGCGGCTGGAGGGCAGCCACGGCGCCCGTGGTGGCGCTCTTCGATGCCCACGTGGAGTTCAACGTGGGCTGGTGAGTGTCTCTTGGTGAGGAGGAGGAGGCCAATGAGGGCCAGGGATTGCAGTGCAGATGATAGGGAGACAGTCCTGGGGAAAAGTGAGATGTGGGTGTGTGAGTGACCCGGGTGGCAGGGTCAGTCGGTCAAGGATCAACAGGTCAACACACAGCACCTGAAGAGTATGGTGATATCAGATGGGGCTCTGGATGGTGTGGTCCTCTGGCAGGTGTGACCAAGGGGAGGGGTCCATGCTGATGGTAAAGCAGAGTCCTGCCCAGCAAAGGGCCGGCTCCAGCCCCCAGGAGTGGCCAAGATGGAGCAGATATGACCCAGAGGCCCCACCTCACAGACAGGGAGAGACCACGTGGGCAGAGGTGGTGAGGGTGCCTTGATACTGTCATGGGTGCCAGGCCAGAGGTAGCACAGCATCTCAGATTCTCTCTACTGGCGAAACTAAGTTGTAGCAAATCCTCCTCTCTC
Organism: Spermophilus citellus; assembly: GCF_964194105.1. Lineage (NCBI taxonomy): Eukaryota > Metazoa > Chordata > Mammalia > Rodentia > Sciuridae > Spermophilus > Spermophilus citellus. The sequence goes on along the minus strand of NC_138183.1, from coordinate 205,136,208 downwards.
AGGCCAGGGCTGCTCAGGTGGTGGGTGGGACAAGAGAACTGACAGGAACCTCAATGTCTGCTGCCAAGCAGGAACGGGACCTGATGCTGATGTCTTTGTAGGGCCCACTGTGTGGCTTAGCCTGGGCACGAGTGGTGGGTATGGGGATGACCGTAGAGCTGGGGCCAGTTGATTTCACCCTGTTCACCCACCAGGCCTTAGCATCTGCTCCCTTCCCTGTCTCCAAGGTGCCAGCCTCTGCCTCTGGGGAGTTAGGTGAGGAGGTCACTTGGGCAGGAAGGCCTAGCAGGGCGTGTGCGCCACCTGGGCTCCCTTCTGCAATGACAGGCCCAGGAGAAGGATGCAGAGCAGGCGGGTTTTTTTTTTTTTTTTTTTTTTTGTAGCTGCAGCCCCTGCTTGCCATTTGTGACTATTTAAAAAGCATTTTCACTGGATTTATGGCCACACTAGGAGAGGGACACTTACTATTTCAAGCTGATTTGAATAAACAATTATGCACCAAATGTATTATTAATGAGGACCTCATCATTCCAGTTGGCAAACACATTACTCTCTGGTGCCCACAGGGGCCTCCTGGCTCCCTGGGGAAACCTGGATGCCCCATCTCTCCCGGGGCAGGTGGGGGACGTGTCCCCGCCATCCCCATTGCTCTTTTTTGTTTTTGTATTTGGCCCCATTGCTCTTTTCCTCCAGGTGAATACACTGAATTTAGTGAAATCAAAGCCCAGGTTGAAATCTTCCTCTGGAGCTTCAAATATGTTCCCTCAGGTTTTTTTTCCTCCCCTTATTTTTTAAGTCTGGGTTTTTGTTGTGTGTATGGAGAAAGGAAAAGCAGGGAAACCGTATCAAAATCCAGGAATGGCCAGGCCACTCACCCACCCCGAAGTCCTCAGGGGATGGCAAAGTGAACCACTGGAAATGGCCAAGTGGTCCTTCCTCCTTCTGCTAGGGTACGGCCTTCAGGAGATACTGATCTGGTTGTTGGCTACCTGGGAAGCAGTCACCCCCTCTCCCTCCCTCTCTCGCAGGGCTGAACCTGTACTCACCCGCATAAAGGAGAACCGGAAGCGGATCATCTCGCCATCCTTTGATAATATCAAATACGACAACTTTGAGATTGAAGAGTACCCGCTGGCCGCCCAGGGCTTTGACTGGGAGCTGTGGTGCCGCTACCTAAACCCCCCTAAGGCCTGGTGGAAGCTGGAGAACTCCACAGCCCCCATCAGGTACAGCATCCTACTTGCAGGTCTCTCTGCCTTGGCCACCAGGCCAGGTCTATCCCCCCAGCCCAACACTTACTCTGCAAACTCCAGCCCCAGAATGGAGGCCACAGTGGGAGGAGGGTAGAAAGGAGTTACAGTGTGATCTCCAGGCACAGCTCACAGGCTTTGCTGATCCTTTTTGAAAGAACCACCACAGCTCCCAAACACATGCACAGCCTCAAAGTCATTCATTTTAACCCACCAATATGGGCCACTTCCTGGGTGTCCACTGCTGTGCTTCTGCTGGGGACTCAAAGTGATTAAGATTTGGTTCCAACCCCAAAAGCCTAGAGTCTAATGAAGACAGACAAAATCTTTGGGATGAAAAACTATTCTGCCATGCTGTGCCAACTGTGTGGCAAGTAGACATGGAAAGTCTTTTGCAGATAGGACAGCAATCATGTTTGTGCAGTAGGAGATAGATGGGTTGGGAATGGGCACCCACATGTGAAGTTCCTGGTCACAGAGGAGGTTAAGGGCCTGAAAGAAGGAACTTGAGCTGGAAAACCCCAGGCAATGAGAATGGAGGGACAGAGGGGCCAGGGCAGAGCCACAGGACTTGCACATCTTAATAGTGTTGGAGTTTTTTCCTACAGCATTCAGACAAAAGTGGCTTCAAACTGCATTTCTGCCTTTGATGCTCTTTTCCTGGACCCCGGAATGACACTGCTAATGGTCTGCTTTCACAGATCAGGAATCCTGCAATAGCTGTCCCCACTAGCCTTTCTTTCATCTGCATTGATGACAGGGTGGGCGTCTATGCTCCCTGCCTGTTAAACACAGGGACAGCACCAGGAGGTGGCCTGGGGGGCAGCTGGGGAATGAAAGAGGAGATTAGAAGCCAGTGTTGCTTTGCATTGCATGAGAGAGAAAGATTATGAGAAATTTAATTGAAAGTAGGTGATTATTACCTAAGATCACATTTTTTTCCTTGCTAGAAGAAAAAAATATTTTCATATTTAAAATAGGATGGAAGAGAACCCTGCTTAACTTTGCTATAGTTATCTCTGTTACTTTCTTAGTCTGTCTTGAGTTCCTATTTTAAAAAATTACCCGAGGCTGGGTAATTTATTTAAAGAGAGAGAGAGAGAGAGAGAGAGAGAGAGAGAGAGAGAGAGAGAGAGAGAGAGTGTGTTTATTTAGTTCACAATTTTGGAGGCTGAAAGTCCAAGATTGGGTGACCCCGTCGGTCAGCCTATGATGGGGGCCTAGTGTGCTCATTCTAACAAGGCAGATGGCACCACAAGGCAGGAGCAAAAAGGAAAACAGCCATGTGACAAAGGGGTCAAGCATGTGAGGTGGCTTTGCCTTACATCAACCTGCTGTCTAGAGAATTAAGCTGATTCTGTTTAATTCCATTAGTTCCTTCCAAGTATGGTGCCCCCATGACCTAGTCACCTTCCACCTGTGAATACTGTTACATGGGACCAAGATTCCAGCCCATGAACCTTTGAGAAACACCCAAACCATAGTGAAACCACAGTAGTTGCCTACTCTGTTAGGCGCTTGTCACAGTTCTGTGTTGTTCAGTATTTGTTGGAAGATTATTTGTGCAGGGTCTTTCATACATATGGTCTTATTATATCTTTATCATAACCTGGTGAAAATTCATTGTGTCATCCATGTTTTTATAAGATGAGAACAAAACTGAGAAAGGATCATGACCCTACCAAAGGCTCTGGGCAGAGAAGCCAGGATCCACTCAGGACAGCTGGTTTCCATGGCTAGTCATCACCCCTCTGGCTGGCCACTTTCAAGCCCAGGACTAGTGTAGCTGATTTCCAACCCCTAGGTTGGATCATCAGTCTGCTGATATTGGAGCTAAATACGCCACCATGCAATCAATATTTTTGCAAAAAAAAAAAAAACTATATTAACATTAGCTGTTTCTGTTCTGCTCTTCTCTGAATATATCAGGTTAGTCTTATCAGTGAAGCTAAATTCTAGATCTTTAACAGAGAATGACATCTCCATCTCATATTTTCCATCACTCAATTTTTATCAGAAACTTAATTAAGTAAATTATATTTATGGAAGATTTGGGGCAAACCATTCCTGGGTTTTATTCCTATATGAAGACAACCTCACAGAGACTGTGGTTTGTACAAACATATCTTGCCTATCCCAGTTCCTTTTTCTTTTGAGCCATATTTTAGTGTTTTTGTCCACATGGTGTAAGCTATAAAAAGAGTCCAGTGGTATTCTCTGTTGTATTCTAGAAGGATGTTTGTGAGATGGTTTTTCACTAGGTCCCCAAGTGACCTTTTTAGAAAGATTGATATGAGAAATTTCTTTCAAATCAACTGCTGGTCAGAGAAAACCGTGCTATCCCTGAGGAATTAATCATTTTTTGAGATTTTTCACATGAGAACTGCACATTTATTTCTAAGACCACATATTCATTTTCACCTTAACCAACAGGAAACTCAGAACCAAATTTGCCCAGCCAATTGAAGAACTATAAAGGAGGACCTCTGTCTGCAGATGCATTCTAACTCACCCCAAACTTGTGTCATCTTTAGATCTTTCTGTATATTATGTTTTTCAATATATGCTATATTTTCTCAAAAGCTATTTCTAAATCCTTTTGGGAATCAGGGAGGATATAAATCAGTAACACTTTTAGACTGATCAGGACTGCTTACTACCCTAGCCAGTTAATAAGTAATACACAACCTGAAGTGGCCTTTGGTCATCCAGGTAACTTTTCTGGACTCTGCTCCTTCCCTGGCTGGGTCAGGCAGTTAGAGGAAGGCCCCTTCCTGCATGTGCTAGGGGCACTGCTTCTGAGGGGTCTGGCGTGTCCAACATTCAGAGGTGTGAGGAAAAGGCTGAGACCCCATCTGCTGTGCTTAGAAAGGGCACAAGTGCATCTTTTAAAATGATTTTTGAGTGCCTGTTATGTCAGTTACCATCAAGAGCTTTACCTTATTCAAGTCCACATGAGGTTATAAGTAATCCTATTTATAGATATAGATTTGGAGACTCAAAGAGACTGGGGAACTTCTCTTGGAGAACGCAGCCTAAACAGAGATTATTCTCACAATGCACACTTCCAAGGCCTGGGTCCAGGATCCTAGAACAGGATGTCAGCCTGAGTTAGGAGTCTGAATTGACCACCTGGTATACCTGTGGTCTATGGAGTGTGGAGCCATCTAGAATGAAGTCCAATGATATAGAAAGAAGAGAGACAGTGACTCCAGGGTGCCAGTGTTCCTGAGTACCCCCCTGAATCAGCATCCCCCAGAAAAACAGCCTGCAAAATAACCATTCACCACCTTGATGAATTTCCAGTCTCTAAGACAGGTCCATTTGCATGAGATTGACTGACAGTTTTCTCAATGCCAACGGTTCTTCATTTCTCATTTTTTCTCCTCTATCAAATCCTCTAACCATGGGCTGATGAAATGCCAGCAAGGGCTACAAAGGATAGCATCAGTTCTCAGCAGAGAAGCATCGGGTGCGCTCCTGCTGATTGCCCTAATGTGAACTGTTTCCTGGGAAGTCCTGGATGTCTGCACCAGCTGGTGACCCCTGCTCATATCCCCCCAAAGAAGGAAAGTTGCAGCAGTGTTGCTCTAACCTAAGACCCTAGCTGAGTCCACACCCAGACTGTCCACTTACCCCTGGTATCCCACAGATAGTGCAAGGTCAGTTGTCCACTTACCCCTGGTGTCCCACAGATAGTGTAAGGAAGAATGCTTCTTTCTTCCAAAGGTGATTTCTCTCATACTCTTTACTGATGAGTGGGCCTTATCCACCATCGCCAAGCCAGCAAGCCAGCTCTCATCAGGGTTTCTCCTCCTCTCCCTTCATAGTTCACCTCTTTCCATGTTCTTCCACGTCTTCATTGTTTCTCACTTGGATACAGCAACCAGCCTCCCAGTTGGATCCCTCAATTCCCCTAGTCCCCTGCAGTCGGCAGCCTGAGTATTCTTTTTAAAAACACGGATCTATTCCTACCACTGTTTTGCTTTAAATTCTTCATGGACCACCCTCTACCTACAGATAAAATTTATAAGTTATTTCCCTTTGTAGCCTGGTCCTGGCTGACCTTTCTAAGAGGACCAAGGTTGACATGTGGAACCCGCAGGTGGGAAAGTTGGCATAGGCACCCAGCAGAAATGGACTGTGCAGCTCAGAGATCAGAGTCAAGGTACCTAGAAATACAGCTGCACCTGGCCCAGCAGATACAAGGACAGCGGGGAATGACAGCTGGTCCCAGGACAGGAGCTATCTACCTCACTGCCCTGATAAACAGCCTCCCTGGAGTGGCTGGGTTAGGGCAGAGCCAGGAGGCTACTCTGAGCACAAAGCCCACACTGGCTCTGGCAGCTGAGAAGGGGGAAGAACCGATCCTCCTGTAGGAAGTTTCCACAGCTCTTGTTCCTTGGGTGGCTCCAGGAGGCAGCCCTCTGCTCACCGCTGGTTGTCTCCCCTAACCTGCAGGAGCCCTGCCCTAATCGGCTGCTTCATTGTGGACCGGCAGTATTTCCAGGAGATTGGCCTACTGGACGAAGGCATGGAGGTCTACGGAGGCGAGAATGTGGAGCTTGGGATCAGGGTGAGTGGGGTTTCTTACCAAGAGGGCTGAGCTCAGCTCGCATGAGGGTGGATAAGTCTGGGGATGGAGAAAGGGACTTAAAGTCAAGGTTCACAGGCTGGTTTTGAATCTCTACTCCCTAGTCCATGTGTGTGTTTTGGAAGGGGTACAGAGTGGAGCCTCTTGAATTTTCAGGAAGAAGAGTACTTCAGAACCTGCTTGTCTGGGGGTAAGGACATGGGAGAGAAGCTCCTGACCCAAGGGAACAGCTTCATGGTTAAAAACAATCACGAGGGCTCACAATTGGGGTGAGCAAAGGTGTGAGCAAAGGAAGAGACTAGTAGGCATCAAGAGGGAGGCAGGGAACAGCAATCAGAGTCACTCCCTTGGGATTTCTCACCTGAATGATCTCAGTCTCCTCCATGGTGGCCTAAACTTTTCCAAAGATTTTGTCAAGAGAGAGCTATGGAAAACAAGCTCATAGGGTATAAACAACAAAATAGCCAAGCTTTTTCCATGCTTGTTTCTGACCCCACCTAGTATTGTCCAGGCCCATGAGCCCAGTGCTACCATTTTTCTGATGTAGCCACCCACCCAGCCTCAAAGTCCAGGGCTCTGCAACCATCCAGTCCTGTTGTGACTCTGTGAGAGGCACCATTTTGTGTCTTATCCTATAGGAGCATTTCCCAGGCTTTCTGACTCCTTCTTCTTGATGTGTGAAGAGATAAACCCAGAATGCCTCACTCTTCTCCCTCAGAGGGACACATTAGTTGTTCCTGGTGTTCAGCAGGAATGTGAAAATTAACACACTGAAGGATCTTGTCCATGTTCAGGGAGTATCTCTGATAAATCCAGTATTTAAACTGTGACATGACCCCCTGGTGGTCCCCACTGTCTTCCCCCTAGAGATCTTTACCAGCTTAACATCTGCCACTACCTACTTGTCCTGGAGTGGACCTGGTCCCTTCTGGTGTTCCTGGCTCTTGTCTGAGATTTTCCTCTTCAGCCCAGCCTATTTGTACTTCCACACAGACCTCCTCCAATGTGTGGCCAGTTCTAAATAATAAATCTACTTTTGCTCCTGTGGCCTCGGTGCTGCCCGTAACAGTTCCTGATATTCAATTTCCACCCAAGGTCTCTAGCTTGGATCCCCCCTCCTCTTACCTCAACCTCTCCCATCTCCACCTCCCACTCCACAGACCAGGTAACTGGCCCTGAGAATCCTTGCCCCGAACCTGAAGGGGCGATAGCACCCACAATGAGTATGTCACAATCTGTTCAGGAACCGACAGGCACTGCATGGGGCCTAACTTGTCCCCAGACTTAATACTAGGGTTCTGAGGACTGGCAGCAGGAACAGCCTGTCTGAAGCTGAGCTTAGAAAACATATCCAGACACCTGTATTTACTGAAACTCCAAGAAATTGCTTTGGAGGCAGTCAAATGCATGGGCTTATCAGGGAGCTAATGTATTCATAGAGGACAGCGCCTGCATAATCACCCTCATTTCTTCAGCTCTCCCTCCACCGGCCATTTATTCACCGTGTGCGTCCTCGCCATCTCATTTCAGCACCACTCCTGGATAAATGCTTGCCCCCAAACACAATATGTTTCACTGGGAGCTGCTGTCAGGAATTGGCTGAGCGGGCAGCACCGCCTCCAGTCACTTGTGTTCTCTGGATAAAAATGTCCCAGAATGGAGAAAGGAATTAGATTTGTGAACTCTGTTTCCAACATGTGTGTGAGTCAATCACAGAGTGGTGGCGATTTCTGGCTTTTCTTTCCTTAAATTATAAAGCTATTCTGGAGTGTAGGCTTGGGTGAAGCTCTCAAAAAACATGTTAAAATATCTTTGGGTAGTTTCATGTTCAGTGTTTGAAATACAATATAAAATGTTGTCTGGCTTTGTTTTTCTCTCAATCTCTTCCCTCCCACATAATAGAGATAAGTTATCATTGGAGTTGAAGGAAACGTGGCCTTTAATGAAGGGGTCCAATCACCTGTTAGCTTGCAGAACTGGGTACCCAGGGGAGGGTCTGGTTAATTTGAATATCATTTCTCCTTAGAAGGGATACAGAATCATTGATCTTCTCCCAAACAGATGCTCCTAATTGTGTGGTTACTAGTATTTTCTTTCTTTCATGCTGAATGGGCTGACATCCTAGTGCCTCAGTTTGTTCATCTGTAAGATAGCATATTTGCCCTAATTACCCCTCAGGATAGTGTGTAAAACTGAAAAACGTTTCTTTTCAATTTCTACTGCCGCAGTCTGGCTGGGCACAATTCAGGAGCCACTTGTCAAAAGAAACGAACTTTATTTTTAGAACACACACACCGCACCACACAGCTCCTCAGGAAAACCCTCAGAGCCCAACTGCCACCGCCGGCTTCCCACAAGCCTCTCAACCTCCCCAACTCCTCCTGCTCTTGAGGCCGATTGGCTGGGTCACGTGGGCAGAGCCAAAAAAGTCCCCGAATGAGTAGCTCTGTGGTCTGAAAGGGCGGGGAAACAGCCCAATGAGCATCACCACAGAGGAGCCAATCAGTTGGCAGCTAGAAGTTTGCTGGGGCTGCTGTGAGCCAATCATCAGCTGGCAGCTGGAAGTTTGCTGCGGCCCCTTCGGCTTTGGCTCTCAAAATTCTACCTTGCTAATCTGGAGGCAATTTATTCAAAGTCCTTACTTATTTTGGAATATAGAAGTCGAATTGTTGACACAACTCCTGAATTCCTGCTTTGCACCAGGGATCTTCATTACGTCATCAATCCACAAAACACCTCCCCAAAATAGATGTTATTATGATAACCTCCTTTTTTTTTCATTTGAGAAAACTGAAAGTAATCTTCTTAGATCATACAATTTGTAAAAGATAGGAAGGATTTAGCCCTGGATCTTTATGATTCAACAGTTAGTTATACCTCAGTGATTAATGTAGGGATAATTCCTTCAAGCAACCTCCCACACAGCACTTTCCTTCTGCTTTGTTCACAATCATGTCTATTGAGTCTCCATTTAAAGCCTTACTCTCATTTTGCATTCAGTTCTAATAAACCTTTTTCCTGCTGATTTCTAAGTCCACAAGGCAATGGAGAAAGAGTGGAAATTGCCATGACACAATAAAAGAACTGGAATTGATGGCTGACATTGACTAGAAGATTGAGAGATTGTCTACTTTGTGACTAAAAAGTTTCTGGAATATATAAAAAAGTGTTCAAGAGGTGGCAAGGAAGTCAGCAATTATCAGAAACTATTGTGGGTTGAATTGAATCTCCTACAAAACATGTTGAAGTCTTAACCTCTTTTACCTGTGAATGTGACCTTATTTGGAAATGATGAGCATTTTTTTTTTGCTCACCTTTGCAGAGGTGAGCATCTTAAGATTAAGTCACTGAAGTAAGGTGGCCCCAGTCCAAAATGACTGGTTTCCTTTTACAGAGAGGAAAATTGGACATCGACAGGTGCAGTGAGATGTCTGTATGAAAATGGAGGCAGAGATCAGAGCTTTGATGCCATCAGCCAAGGAATGCCTAAGGCTTCCAGAAGCTAGAAGAGGCATGGAAGGGTCCTCCCTTAGAGGCTCTGGAGGAAATGTGGCCCTGCCACCACCATCTTGGTTTCAGTATTCTTATCTCTAGAATTATGAGAGAATACATTTCTATTGTTTTCTCAATCAAGTTTGTGGTACTTTAAACAACATCCCAAGGAAACTAACTCAGAAACCAAAAGTTAAGTGATACAAATGAGCCTACTATAGTTGAAGAACCCAGTGACATTTAAGCTTATGTTTTCTGAACTTCACAGAATAGGCTTGCTTTACCTCCCATAAAGATGGGACTCCAAAGGCCTATTTTCTTAGCATAAAGTATTAATTCTCTCTGGAGAAAGACCCTTTGAACCTGGGCCATAAAACTTTCCATAAGTACAGTTCCAAGGAATATGAGCTCACAGTTTAAAAATATCACAGAAGAAACAAGAGAAAAAGAAAGTACCAAAAGCAAACACTGAAAAATCAGTGGACATCCATATTTAATCTACAAAGTTCTAAAGTATTGTGTCAATCAGACACAGGACATAAAGTAAGCTATATGATATATACAAATAAATAAGAGAAGAGTTTGAAAATACACATAAGAAATAAGAGCATGAAAATGTTAGTCATATCAAAGTAAAAATAGAATTTCAAACATAAAAAGTATATAAAAATGGAAACTAAAAGCTCAATGGATGGGTTGGATACCTACATGAATATTTTTAAGTGATAAAACAAGTAAGCTGGAAAATAGATCTAAAGAAATTATTCACAATCAGCCCAGAGGACAAATAAAAAGATATGGGAGGAAAAGTGTTTAGAGACATGTAGAATTGAGGGAGAGAGGTTAGTATCTTACAATTCCAAATGGAGATGATAAAAGAAGATAATTAGATGGAAGCAATATTCTAATAAATAATAGCTTATAATTTTTCCAAATAGTATATCAATCCTCAGATTTGGAAGATCAACCTATAAACAGGATGAATATGAGGGTTTCCACATAGACATATCATATAGTGGAACTTCAGAATACCAGAGACAAAGAGAAGAGATAGCAGCAAGAGAAAAAATACAGACTATCTAAAAAGATAATTAGAATAACAGCTGACTTTTCAACAGCAACAATGGAAACCAGAAAACCATGAAATAATATCTTCAATATACTGGGAGAAAATAATTGTTAACCTATTAGGTATACCTAATAATAATATCTTTTAAAAGATAAGATAAAGGAAAGTCATCTTGAGATGCACAAAAATTGATAGTTGGCCCTGGCATATCCTCACTAAAATGAGCTGTAAAGGAGATACTTCAGGTGTAAGAGAAATGATTTCAAAAGGAAATCTGAGATAAAAGAATAATACTTAGCACAAAATGGTGAATATATGAATGAAACCAAAGAAATATATATATATACCAAATAACACAAGAGTAAAGCCCACATGAGTATATGCTACTGTTTTGCATAAAAGCTGGGAGTGTGATTAAAATTATGTTGTTTTAAAATACCTATTGTTAGCATAGAAAGGATACTAATTGACTTTAAAATTTGGTAGTTTAAATAAGCAAGTTAAACTTTAAGAGAAGCCATGAAAATAACAGATACGGAAAATGTAACTTCTAAAGTAGTTGCAAGAGATAAAATATGAAAATGCTAAGCAAGAGAGAAATGAAAATATAGAACGGGTTGTATAAAGAGAAAAACATAAATCCAAATACATCAGTAAATTCAAATGAACTCAAATAAAATATAAATAATTTTAGACTAGATTTTTAAATTTTTAATTAGCTCTAGGTTAATTATAAGAAACATATCTGAAATATAATACAGAAAGATTAAAATCCAAAAGTGGTTAATTCATCAAGAATATAGAACAATTATGAACTTATTTGCACCTAATTGTGCAGTCTTCATTGAATAAAGTGTAAATTGGCAGAAGTACAGAGACTGATAGCTGCACTAACAGTAAAGGATTGTATTAAATTTTCATAATCAGTTGATTGACCAGCACAGATAGTAGTTTGAATCAAAAGGACATATATAGAACACGACATCTAACAATTGCTAAATACAACTTTTCTCTCTAAGAACTTAATATATATGAAAACTGACCACATACTGGGTCATAGTTAAGATACAATAAGTTTCAAGAGATTAGCATCATATGGAATGTGTTCTCTGATCACAGTGGAATTAGTTAGAAGGAAAACTAATAGAGTAGGGGAGAGGGATCAAAATGGATGGAGGGAAGGAGGGCATGGGGACATACTGGGGAGTACTGTGGTACAAAATTGACCAAATAATGCTATGCACATGTATGAATATACCAGAACAAATCCCATTTTAATAGTAATTATAATGAACTAATTTGAAAATCATAATGATAAAAAGGATATCAATAGAGTAGAGCAAAGGGATCAGTGGGAGGGAAGAGGTAAGGAAAAGGGGAGGTACTGGGGCATGAGACTGATCAAATTATGTTCATGTAAGAATATGGTATAATGAATCTAACTATTAAGTATATTATAATGCACCAATAAAAATTAAAAATTAAAAAAAGAAATCTATAACCAAAACTTATAGACAAGAGCCATATTTTTTGAAAGTGGGAAACACTTTTAAGTCATTCACGGGTATAAGAGGAAATTATACTGGAAATTAGAAAATATTTGAACTGAGTGAATACAAATATACCACATATTATATTATGTGAAATGCTGCTAAAATTGTGTTTAAGAAAATTTACATACAGTTATTAAGTATACAAAGTAAGTAGTTGGGAAAATATCAGAATAAATGTAGTAGAAGAAAATAATAAAGATAAGAATAAAATTTTATAAAATGGAATACATTATCAATGAATATAGTAGATAGGGCTAATAACGCTAATAATTTTTTTTGAAAAGAGTAATCAAATTGACAGAGCTTTAGCAAGAGAAATAAAGACAGGAAGAAGAAACAAATAAATAATACTAGTAATGGAAAAAGGAACATTTATATATATAAGTCAGCCTAAGAAATTAAGAACATGGGCTGGGGATGTGGCTCAAGCGGTAGCGAGATCGCCTGGCATGCGTGCGGCCAGGGTTCGATCCTCAGCACCACATACCAACAAAGATGTTGTGTCCGCCCAGAACTAAAAAATAAATAAATAAATAAATATTAAAATCTCTCTCTCTCTCTCTCTCTCTCTCTCTCTCTCTCTCTCTCTCTCCTCTCTCTTTAAAAAAAAAAAAAAGAAATTAAGAACATATCATGAACAAGTTTGTTCCAAAATTTGAAAACTTGCAAGAAACAAATTTGAAAAAAAATATAGCTTATTGAAAACTGACACAGAAAGAAATAAAAAAACCAAAATTGTCCTATAACCATTAAAAAAACTTGAGTTCATAGTTTAAAAAATTCTCACACACAAAAAAAATTAGAACCAGGTGGTTTACCACAAACACTGCCAACATTCAGGGAACAAAATATTCTAGGTTTGTAGTAATTATTTGACTATAAAAATTACAGAAAAGATAATAAATAACCCACATTATAGCAGCCTGGATCTCTTTCTTCTAGAGCCAGGCAGATCCTGGGTTTACAGTTGAACTGCTGATGATCTCAATAGTTCTGGGTCATAAAGGAAGTTCTCAATTATATACTGCATACTCATGCAATAAGACAAAAAGATATATATACATATGTAAGTATACATATATAATAAGTATATATATGTTTATATATATATATATGTATTTTGAAAAATGTAAAATTTGTTAAATTTCTTATACTGAGAGGCAGCTCATCAGTTGTATGGAATTGGCATGTGGAAATTGATCCGGAAACCTAGGCTGCTGCTTGTTCCTTGTAATTAAGCTCTTTAATATAAATAACAGGGCTCCCATCTTTCTGTAATGGAGACCCAGAAGTGGGAAGGGAAGGGAGGAGTGTGTCAACTGCTCCCACTGCCCAATCCCTACTTTTCAGAGCTGCAGCCATCCATCTTGCCCTGCTGTGGATGACTTGGGCAGGGTGGAGCTGTTTGGAAGGTACACAGGGAAGAGAGCCGACCAGGCAGGTCTGCATGTCTGGGTGCCTAAGCTTTACTAGCTTGTGGCTTCTTATGGCATCTTAGAGCCTCTGACTCAGAACGAACATTATCATTTGCCTCTTTAGAGCACAACCTGCTGTTGCGATGATGCTTAAAACAGCTTCTTCATCCCCCAGAATAACCTTTACTACCTCTCTTAAGATGGGTGCTTTGCCTTTATTCTTTATTCCTAATGCCAGCCTTGATTCTTCAATTGTTCTTTCTTAACCTCATCAAAAGTCCTGACATGAAGCAGAATCCCTCACCGTAGATGGTTCCGACCTTCTCCCAACATAGCTAAGTAACTTCTAGGACAGAAGCAGGTCTAGCTGACTGGCTCCACTTTTAGGCCTTGTGGGCATAAAGGAATGATTCAAGGTCCTCCTTCTCTGGAAAGCCTTACTTAACAGCTACATAAAGCAGAAATTTGCTTTTGAGCTATCCCAGTGTCTTGGGAAATGTCTGCTCGAAACCCATAAGGTCTTCCTATTGTCTCACTCCCTCTACACTTTTCACCCCCCTCTCTTAAATCATTTTTTCTCAACTGTAGAGAACCTAGTACCTATACATGCCCCAAGAAAATGCCAGTTCCACAGGAACTGGACATAATAGGATCAGACTTCACAAATTGCGTAGGTCTCAGGTATCAAAAATCCCTGTAGTTCCTGCACTGTTTTCTGGTGCTTCTATATCAATAACAATAATAATGCTTTTCATGTTTCAGAATTCTTTCCCTACAATTATCCTATTTAATGCACCCAGCAATCAAATGCTACAGTCAGGCCAGAGTTTATTACCCTAATATTGTTAAATGATTAAAAATGTTTATATTGGCCAAAAAAGTTCATTCATTCTTATGCTTATGGCTTCTTATCTCATTGTCATAACTACTATTTTTAATGATAAAGATAACAAGAAGAAATCAGTTTACTTCATGAACTGTAAAGCGCTCTCTATAGAATATATGATCATATCTATTATAAATGTAGGTATGTATGTTGCATAAATATACTACCACCATTTTATAGTGCTTATTTTTTAAATCATGCATTAATTTATATGTTTATTGTTTATATTATACTATTATATATTAGTCCTGCTGAACTTTTTATTCTAATGGTGCTCAGTAGTCCATATTATAAACAAAGAGAACTGATATAGGCTATCTAAAAGACAAAAGGAATTTATGGGAAAGCTGTTGGATCTCTTCAATCATTAAAAAGTTTGTAGAAACAGATTCAGAAAACAAGTAGGAACCCAGACTACATAGCAGGGACCACAGCGAAGGCCACCAAGTAATAACAGTTCCCTTAGGGTGATGTCTCTGACCACGCTGTCAGGACAGGAGAGTCATGAAGGAAACGCTGGAGGCCTCTGCTCCATCTTGCTCCAGCTGTGGAGAAGACAAGAGAGTCTGGCAGTCAGGGCTTTCTGTTGGATGGCCACTTGGACGTATCTGCAAGTTGCAACTCCTTGTCTGGATGCCTAAGTTTTACTCACTTTACTCCAATGGCCCCACCAGTAGATTATGGCACCCTTGCTTGGGTCTTGGTGACATTCACCAAAGTTGGAAGTCTGAGCGAGAGTGTACAGTTAGCTGAATGTAGGTGATATGCACATGCCTTAGCTTCCAGGGAACCAGGAGAGGTCACATATGACATCCTCTCCCTAGTTCTAGGTAGTACACATGTCAGGCTACCTCATGTAGGAAGGGGATTTAGAATCTGAACTCAAGTGTCTTCTAAAACGAAATAGTGTGTAGGGTATCATGTTCCACATTCTAGAAACTTTATCAGAGTGGGATTTTCAAAACCTCTTTATTATGGACAGTTTCAAGTATATACAGAAACAAGAGAGAAGAGTGTGATAAAACTCCCCACCTCTGTCTCCTGGCTTCAGCATTGCCACTTACAGCTTGATTTCACCTCTACCCCAAGCCAGCCTCCCCAACTCTAGTTTTTTTATGCAGATCTCAGGCATCATATAATACCACCAAATAATCAATACTTCAGTATATATTAGAACTTTATAAGTTTTCAATCCTAAAACGATTGAAAGACTTCCATAATTCCATCATGCATTCGATGAGTGTTCAGATTGCACTAATTCTCTCACAATTGCTTTGTTCCTTTTTGTTTTACATTCTGTGTGTTTGAATCCGGTTTTGGTTTTTAACGTGTCTTTTGGGTCACTATGAATCTACTGATCCTGTCTTTTTCTCTCTCTCTCTGTTCCTCCCTCCCTCTCTCTCTCTCTCTCTCTCTCTCTCTCTCTCTCTCTCACACACACACACACACACACACACACATTTCTCTTTCCCTTATAATATACTTTTAAATAAAATAATTTTATTTTTCTTGTAGCAACTTGAACTGTCTATATTTTCCTGATTGCATTCATCTGATACCATTTAACATGTCTCCTGTCCAATATATTTCTTCTAAATTGGTAGCTAGATCAAGAGACTTAGGTTCAATTTTTTAGCAAGAGTATTTCATAGAGAGTATTTGTGTTCTTCTATCACAAGGTACATGATATTTACGTGTTTCCTCATTTGTGATGCTAGCAGTCATTGAAGATTATTGTCTCAATTCAATAATGCATTTGGGCTCCAAAATATCGATGATTTTATTTTTCCTTGTTCATTTATTAGCTGGGATAACTTTCATAAAGAAACATTTACAGTAATTCATTCTTTGGTTGCCCAGAAGTACGACAAAGTTCATTTGGGAAAGCTAGGATAGTTTTCTGTATAATATCTTTCAAAATAATGAATTGATTCTCTACCATCTTCCAAAGGGGACCATTAAGCTTTGTAGTATCATTATGAAAGTATGGATTTACACATACTTGATATATTTCAATTCATTATACTTAATATTCTTCTCAACTTACAATTTTTCCTTGGTTGGCCATTGGAAACATAGTGCCATTGGTTCCTGAGTCCTTTGGCTCTTAGTAGTTCCGGGTTCATCTTGCATGTTTCTTGTCCACACCAGTAACCAGCCATTTCCCCACTGGCTTTTGGTATGAAACGGTATTTTACTGAAAAAAACACAGGCTAAGCACTGGGGTTGCTCGTTGCTATTGGGTTGGTCCATGTTTCTAGTCTTTACAGAAGTCAAACTAGGTATTTATTGTTATTAGTTCTGTAGAAATAAAACACTTCTGGCATACATGATGATGTTGCTTGTTCAAATTTAGAGATACAAGGTTTTACTCAACCCCATCCATTTTAGCTCTCATTTCTTTTCTCGTATTGCTAAACATTCTGGTTCTTAAGGACATGCATTTATTTTATCCCTCAAGCTACAACCAACAATGTCACAATTCTAGTGAAAGCACTACCAACAACAATATGATAACTAGAAAAGCTTTAATTTTCTTGGCATTTCTCTTTTATTCTTAGATTATGTCACACCAGGGATGTACAGTCAAATTACTGTAATTCAAAGACATTTAGAACTATTCCTCTCTGTATAGATATCCTACTGTACCATCTGCAGCCTAGTTGTGCCAGGGAAAGGGGATAGGTTGCCAAGGGACCAAAGGAGACATCCTGAGATGGGATGTAGGACATAAGGTTTATTTAGAAGTATTTGGGGGAAGATCCAGTGGTGATGGGCTGCACAGGTGCTTCACCAGGAAGTCTCATGGTGATGGACAGGACTGGTGTTCATCTGCTTCACATGGTACCTTAGGTACATCCGCCATGATGCTTTGTCCAGTGACCAGCTGGATGAACACTTCCCTCTCCATAGTGCTCTTATCTGCCCCAGTTAGTTCAGGGAGAGGGGCTTTGTAAGTTAGGCTACAGAAGCAGTGACATCACAAGCTTTGTTCAATCATATGACCAGCATCCAAGGAACTTGACGTGCATGCAAGAAAGCAGCTTTCTACAGATAACACTGACTTGTTGCAATTCCCAGCATGCATGAGAGAAAGTCAGTGTCCTTCAAGATAATACATTTCTGGACATTCTGGCCAGACTCGTTCTCATTGTTCCCTGTACTTGGCTAGGTCCTTGGGAAAGGAGAGAGGCACTTGAGGGAAATGGTATTTGCTTTCCTCCTTTTTTCCAAGGATGGCATATCTACCAAAATAATAAATAGATTCATTCATTTCATCTTGTTCTTTGTTTTTATATTTAATATTTTATAATTATGCAAGTAATTACATACTTCCAAAGTCAAATTTACAAAATAAGGCATATTCAGAAAAGTATCTCTTCTAACCCCCCGTTTTCTTCATCCTGTTTTTTACCAACTCTAACATCAACATTTATTTTTTGTTTCTTTTACTTTGCAAATGGAAACATATTAGGAAATGTATATACACAGTCACATCTACTGTATTTTATATAAATGGTAGATTCTATGTATTTTTGCTACCCTCTTTTGCTGTGTGTGTATATCTACATATATATTTTTCTGAAGATCCTTTTATAATAGTATATCAGATATTCTCCTTCCTTTTCCTGTAGTGCTATAATTAAATATCGTACATTTTTAAAATATTTTTACTGGTTATCTTTTGAATAGATTCCCCAAAGTGGAATTGTGAGGTCAGGAATAACTGCATATATAATTTTGCTAGACATCATCAAATATCACTCCAGACGAATATTTGCTTATTCCACCCGGAATGATGAAGGTGCCAATTTCTTCCCAGCCATACCAACAAAATATGTTGTAGAATATTTGGATTTTTTCCAATCTGACAGATGAGAAATTGCTTTCAGAGTAGTTTTAATTTGCATTTCTCTTATTAAGAACTAGGTTGAAAAGCTTTTCATACGATTAAGGCCATTTGCATTTCTTTTTTCTGTGAGCTGTTCCTATCTTTGGCCCACTTTTCTATAAAGTTGTTGGTCTTTTCTCTATTTTTGGAATCACTACACATTAGGGATGGTAAGACTTTGCCTATCATATAAATTGCAAATGTCTTCTCCAGTTTGTTAGTTGTCTTTTGATTTTGCTTCTGGTGTTTTTTTTTTTTTTTTCAATGCAAATGCTGAGTTGTTTTTTTTTTAATGTAAGCAAATGTATCCATCTTTGTCCTCCTTGTTCCCAGATTTTAGTCTTAGAAAATCTCACTCCCAGGTGAAAGAGAAATTCACCTATGTGTTCTTCTAATACTTGCATGATTGTATCTTTTACATGTTAATCTCTGATTCATTAAAATTGATCTTAACGTATGGTGTGAAGGGCGGATCCAATATCTTATTTTTCTGTATACCCATCCAGTTATCCTAACACCTTCTGTCTTAGTCCACTTTCCATTGCTATTGCAGAATGCCCGAGAATGGGTATAAAGATTCATAAAGAATAGAAATTTACTCTGGCTCATGGTTCTAGAAGCTGGGAATCCAAAAGCACAACACCTGCATCTGCCCAGCATTGGTGAGGATCTTGTGTTGCATCAGAACATGGCAGAAAAATGGAAGGGTAAGCAGGCAGGAGCAGGAGAGACAAAGAGCAAAGACAAGAGGTAGCTTGATTTTATAGCCACCCACTCTCTGTGGGCACTAATTCAGTCCCATAAGAGAAGAACTCACCCCTGCAAGAATTGCCCCAGGCCCTTGAGAGCAGCATCACTATATTCTAAGTACTGTTCTGATAGAAGAGTGTAGAAAATGACATGAGTGTAAATCAGACGCTTCAACCTCTTCTTCCATTTTGGCATCAAAGACTTTGGCAATAGCAGTAAGTACATAACTCAGAGAATCTGGTCATGTTGTTTAGAGTATTCCTAAAAAAATCTTGTAGATTTAAAAACTCTCAGTTATTATAAATGAGTAGTAGAACAGTCACCACAAAGTAAAGCAACTAATAAAAAACACAGTTAAAAATTTTAAAGCTGAAGAATTGGTTGAAGAAATGAACATTCATGTAATTTAAATCTACAAAATGTGATTTGGGCAAACTAAACTTGGTGGAAATCACTATCACAAAAGAAAACTCTGCGATGGTGGCCATTAGTATAAAATGTGACATGGATAAAACCAAACGGATGGCAGGATCCTATCTTAGTTGTAAAATTAATGCAAATTATATTAACCTCGATGAAATTAATGCTGGTAAAATAAAAATTAGAAAATTAGTATGGGAGGAAATATTTTAATTTTATTATATAGGAAATTGGTCAAAAGAATTAAATTGCCTTCCTGACATTTATTTCAGGAAATACTTTCACCTTGGGCATAATTTGAATCAAAATACTAACTAGGGCACAATCTGCCCAGGGTAGATGGCAGGGAGGAAAGATCTCCTGTGCAGTATCAGGGTATTGGGAGGGAGTAGGGTCCCTGTGGGAGTTGGGGGGAGCTGCACAGAGGAGGTGGATGTCTGGCTTCCCAGGTTTGAGTGTGCATTCTTTGGGTGGGCTGAGAGGAAGGGGCTTCTAGGAGTTGGGATGGTGTGTGTAGATTGACAGTTTAAAAGGAGCATGACAGCAGTTGGACTTGAAGGTTGAGAACCAGGGATCTGGATCTGTAATGGAACATGGGCTAAACAGGGTTGGAAACCGAGAAGGTAGAGCTAACAGATGGCGGGAGGTTCTATCCACGGCAATCCAGAAGCAGCCTGGGGTGGTCTCTGAGTTTATCCTGAATTGTTCAACACTTTGGTCAGTGACTTGAGTGAACAGAAAATGCTGCACTTCCAGAGGGTGATCCAGAACTGAGAGAGCTCCTTTATGTCCTTGGTTGCCAACATGGTCTTGCCAAGGTCCGGAACATCTAAGGTTTGTCTTAATGACATAAACTGCTGGGCAACAGATAGGGCTGTTATTTTGTAAAGCAGATCCATGCCCCACAAGTGGTGGTAGTAGGATTGATAATCAGAAGTCATTATTAGGTCACTAGTTTGGAAGAAAATGAAAATGATTAAGGAGGAACTTTATTATATGGCATTTGACTATCAATTTGTGTATATTATCTCGTTGGTTTTTTATAGGAGACCTGCAAATTCCGTATTATTATCCCTATTTGTAAAATAGAACCTGGAAGAAATGGGGTCAATTACTAGCCCCTACCCAAGATCACTCAAAATTCAAACCATTCTCAATAAATTGAAGACTTGTGCCTTAATCACTGTGTCCCGTTGCTTATCCGCCTCTACCTTCAGGGTTTAAAATCCTTAATGGCTTAAAGTTTGATTGGAAGGGCAAATCTGGACCAGCACTGCTTTGGAAAATGACCACAGAACCATTTCAGCCCCTGGTGGTTCAGCCCACATCTCCCACGAGAGCTGGGGCCTGGATCAGATACTATGTAACGTCTCATTGGAGGCCACGGGAGACTTCAGAACTGGAGGCAGCCACAGGGTCAAGGGCTGAGCTAAAAGCCAGAGTCCAAGGAGTCAGAATGAAGACAGATTGAGGAGTTGCCAAATTGGAAGAGCTAGGACAGATAGAAAGTCTGATACCTGGGTCCAGGGAGCCAGAGACAAAAGAGGAGAAAGCAAAAGCAAAAGAGTGTCCCTGGCCACTGCCACACTATTATTCAAGGTGTTTTCAAAATGTATCTAAAGTAACTCTATTCTTCCCTAGCAATCACCCCTACTTATTGGAATTAGCATCCACATATCAGAGAAAATATTTGGCCTTTCGTTTTTGAGGATTGGCTTATTCACTTAGCATGATATTCTCCAGCTCTATCCATTCACTGGCAAATGCCTTAATTTATTTCTTCTTTAAAGCTGAGTAATATTCCATTGTGTATATGTACCACAATTTCTTTATCCATTCATCTGTTGGAGGGCACCTGGGCTGGTTCCATAGCTTAGCTATGGTGAGTTGAGCTTCTATAAACATTGATGTGGCTGCATCACTGTAATATGCTGATTTTAAGTCCTTTGGGTATAAACCGAAGAGTGGGATAGCTGGGTCAAATGTTCATTCCATTCCAAGTTTTCTGAGAAATCTACACATGCTTTCCATAATGGTTGCACCAATTTGCAGTCCCACCAGCAATGTATGAGTGTAGCTTTTCCCCCACATCCTCACCAACATTTGTTGATGTTTGTATTCTTGATAATTGCCATTCTGACTGGAGTAGGATGAAATCTTGGAGGAGTTTTGATTTGCATTTCTCTAATTAATAAGGATGTTGGACATTTTTTTCATATATTTGTTGATCAATTGTTTTTCTTCAAACATTAGTACCTATGCACATATATAACTATACAACTGGCAGGATTCTACATCATGTACAACCAGAGGAATGAGAAATTATATTTCATATGATATCAAAGTGCATTCTAATGTCATGCGTAACTCATTAGAATAAAATTGTTAAAAAATTTAAATGTATCTAAGGTTTTTTAAATGTCTCTGTAGGTTTTGCTCAAACCACCCATGAAGGAAGTCCAGGCAGGTTAATGTGGGCAGGCCATTGTGTGCTACTGAAGCATGTGCTAGAATAACTACGCAGCTCTCTCCAGCCCTGAGACTCAGAGCTCTGAGCAATCTCAGTGCACCACTGTTAGCATCACAGCCACTCTCGACTAGCCATGAAGAAGTTAATTAAACACAATTGAAGCAACAGTTTGGGTAAAGCAACCTAGTCTTCATCCGCAGTTACAGAGATTTGAGAAGCTGCATTACCACCCAGCTAAAAGGATCTCCTGGTACAACATGGCATAGAAAAACTGCAAGCTTCAAGCAGATTCTCTTACTTTCTCCCTTCCCTGGAGACAGAGAGAAAATTAAACACCTTAAATTGGATTTTAGACTCTGTTTGCTTCTAAATTTTATGGTTCGCTCAAGCTAGCTGGAGCTGGAGTGTAGAATAAACTGGAAGCTTGAAAAAACACATTTCTGTAGGGCAGGGGAGACATGAGCCCTGTACGGCTTTGCCTCATTTGGTTAGGGATTGCAATCTCATTGACTTTGTCCTTCAGCTGTTCTGATGGGGTTGCGCCTGCAGAAGGCTGACAGATAGTGGGGTAGTGCTCTGCAGTGGTCTTCTGGGGCCAAGAATTTCAGAAGATACCAAATACAGATTTTAATCTTCAGAGCTTTGTACTTCCTACGGGATCCAAAGCTTTAGTTAAGGTATTCTCTGCCCATTCCCTTAGTGCTGTTTAGATTTTAATAGAAATCTGAATGATCATTGAAGTTCAAGAACTAGCCTTTACTGATTCTTGAAAAGGAGTTCTTAAGGGTCCAACAAAGATGGCATTAAGATTTTTCCATCCTAGATGATGGGAGGTTTGGAGGTTCCATTGGCTAAGAAAGCAAAGTTTGAGAAATTGGGAATTGAGACAAGTTTGATATTAGAAATAATAAATACCAAGAAGGCTTGCATGATTTATCTGTCCGTTCTTACCATGAACATTTATTATGTTGCTTGTGACTTGCACTTGTACAGATAAACGTAAGACCTGGATCCTGGCTTCAACAGGAAGCCCCAACTGCATAACTAAAGGTAAAGAAAAGAGAAACTTGGAGATGATAACAGGATTGGGTGCCTTCTGTTGAAGGTAAGAGGAGGAGCAGTGGGAGCATGAGACGTTGGATGAAGAAGAGATTGAGATTTAAGAATTGAGCACGGGCATTGGAGATGGAGAAGAGGATAGAAGAGTGGTACCCACAGCTGTATAGAAGAATCAGCTGGCAAGATGGGACCTGGATTCAGGATACTAACAGGTGGCAGGGGAAGGCAGCATTTCAGCACTGCAAAAACCAAGCCAACAGGACGACTAACAGCTACCATTTGTCATCTATTTTGTGCTTGGTCCATTTATTTAGTAAATATTTAAAGCATCTACTATTCTAAACACTCTATGAAGTCCTAGGTGATGATGACCAAATAAGTTCAGGTTGCCCTCAGGAAGCAGATATTCTAGTGAGTTTCATGCTGTATGTCATTTACTTCTCTCAAGAATATGAGAGGCCAGAATCACTATCCTCATATTTTTTATTTGTTCTTTTTAGTTATACATGACAGTAGGGTCTATTTTGACATATTTATACATACATGGAGTATATCTTATTAAGATCCCCGTCTTGTGGATGTACATCATGTTGAGATTCACTGTGGTATATTCATATATGTACACGGGAAAGTTATGTCAGATTCATTCCACTGTCTTTCCTATTCCTGTACCCTCCCCTTCATTCCCTCTTGTCTAATCCAGTGAACTTCTGTTCTTCCCTCCCTGGTCTCTTATTGTGTATTAGCTTCCACATATAAGAGAGAATAGTCATTTTTGTTTGGGTATTGGCTTATTTCACTTAGCACTATAGTCTTCAGATCCATCTATTTATTGGCAAATGTCATAAAGTCATTCTTCTTTATGGCTGAGTAATATTTCATTGTGTATATATACATTTTCTTTATCCATTCACCTGCTGAAGGCCACATAGGTTGGTCTTATAACTTAGCTATTGTGAATTGAGCTCCTGTATGGGGCTGTGTCACGATAGCATATTGATTTTGGATATATACCAAGAAGTGGAATAGCTGGGTCAGATTGTGGTTCCATTCCTATTATTCTGAGGAATTTCCATACTGCTTTCCATGTGGTCACACCAATTTGCAATCCCACCGAAAATGTATGAGGGTACTCTTTTCCCTACATCCTCGCCAACATTTGTTGTTACTTGTATTCTTGATAATTGCCATTCTGGTTGGAGTGAGATAAAATCTCAGTGTAGTTTTAATTTGCATTTATTTTATTTCTAGAGATGTTGAATTTTTTTTTACATTTGTTGACCAGTTGTATTTTTTCTTTTGAGAAGTGTGTCTTTAGTTCCTTTGCCCATTTACTGATTGGGTTATTTAATTTTTGTTTAGTTTGGTGGTAATTTTTTTTGAGTTCTTTGTATACCCTGGAAATCAATGCCCTCCATGAGGTGCTAGAGGCTGTGAAGAAGCTTTTTAGTTTGATGCCATCCCATTTATTGATTTTTGACTATCCTCATTTTTACAGGTGAGGACAGAGGCTCCCAGGTGTTGACTCACTGTCCCAGGCCCAACAGAGAAATCTGGTGGAGCCTGGATTTGATGATGTTTTTTTTCCGATGCTAAAGCCTCTCAGTCACCTCCCAGTGCCATCAGAATCCCAGTGGACAGAGGGCATTGAATATGGCCATGAACAGGCCTAGTTGGGGGCAGTTGGAGTTGAGTGATGGTGATAGAAGACAGATTTCAAAGGGCCACGGTGGAGTGAATGGAGATGTATTTTAGACAGCTTTTTTGCTGCTGTGACTAGGTGCCTAACCAGAAAAACTGTAGAGAAGGAAAAGTTCATTTGGGGAGTTATGATTTCAGAGGTCTCAGTCCTTAGACAGTTGACTCCATTCTTCAGGGCTCAAGGTGTGGTGGGTGGGGGTTGGGTGGGGGAGCAGCTCATATGTTGATCAGAAAGCAGAGACGGACTCCACTCACCAGATAT
Source organism: Spermophilus citellus (assembly GCF_964194105.1). Lineage (NCBI taxonomy): Eukaryota > Metazoa > Chordata > Mammalia > Rodentia > Sciuridae > Spermophilus > Spermophilus citellus. Next base: position 205,111,395 of record NC_138183.1, on the reverse strand, counting down.
AAAATTTATACCCCAAAGCCATGTCCCCATGGACCCACCTCCTTCAGCCACACCCTACCTACCTTCAGTTACCATTCGGTTAATCCCCATTAGGGGATTAATTCACTGAGTGGATTAAGGTTCTTATAATCTAATCATTTTTCCTCTAAACCATCTTGTGTTGTCTTACACATGAGCTTTTGGGGGACAGCTTATATCCAAACCATAACAAAATTGATTAGGAGACAGGAAGCTTAGAGATTTTATTTGACCAGGAAGGGTTTCTTGAAGATGCATGACCTCTGCGTAGGTAGGGGCCAAGTGCCAGAGCCCTGGGAAAGTACAGACTTGACCTTGAGAGAGTGGTTGATATTTTTTATTCCTTTCAAGTGGTCACCCTTAGATTGTTCTGTGACGTTGGAATGTATGCCACTAGCTATGGCTTCCTGGGACCCATGGCACCCAAAATTCCTAGGGCCTCTGAGATCTGAGCAACCTGACTCCTATGAGACCAAAACCTCTGAATTTGTGAGTGTTCTCTCTCTTATGACCTCCACATGCAAGGGAATCCTGGTGCCCCAAGCAGGCAACCCAGAACCAATTATTCCATGATGCCCAGTAGACCCGAGAAGGCACCTGAAAACACTGTGATACCTCTTTGCCATATAGTGCGTTATTTCCTAGCACAACAGCCGTGGAATGACTCTTTGCAATTACAGACCAACAGCTGAACAGACACAGCTTAACAGTACGTTGTAAAAGTTTTACGGTTAGTGAAGATAAGTGCAAAATTAATCCCTAAAGAACAAAACAATTAAAAAAGTACATAATGAAGCAATTAGCTAGAAATGGTGGGGAGCAGAAGGAGAGCGCCCATGGACTATTGTGTTCGGGAAGGGTCTTCACACTTAGGTTTTGTTAATTGTGTTCAGTGAGGGAGCCATAGAAAAGTGAGATTAATGAAATGTGCGGAAGAGGTAACAATTGAGAAAGGATTTCAAGAGTCAACCTGGTGGAAATTTTACCTTTATAAAAAGTTGAAGCCAAAGGGGCAACTATAAAGGCCATATTGGTGCAATCATCAAAATTTGATTATAGACTGTGGATTAGATAATAGTAGTGTATCGATGTTTAATTTGCTGATTGGGGAGAAAAGGCAAGAGCAAACACCAAAGCAAGCTGGGAGCCAGCAGTGCATGGTGAAGCTCCTGAGAGTCATTCTTGTTCTCCATTTCCTTTTTCACTTTTCTTTTGCTGAGTTGGCCTGTTTTTTTGTATCAGACTCTGGAAGGTACTTTTGTGTGTGTGTGTGTGTGTGTGTGTGTGTGTGTGTGTGTATCACCATTCCACTGTAGTTCTACTCCCTTCCAGGAAGGGACCACTGAGAGCAGAATATTGATAAAACTGAGCATGGACTTCTCCTCCTCCATCTCCCCATCATCAACATCATCATGGTGCAGCTCCTGTTGTGGTTTTCTTTGGCAAGACCTGACACTCATAAATCTGTAATTGCGGGAATGGAATCGAGAGACTGCTCCTCTCATTACACATGTTCTTTACTTTGTAAACCAACGCTAGAGGCAGGATGCCTATAAGTAAGTAAAATTTGGCAGTGTTTGTGAGTGATGGTTTCCAGAAATTAGCCCTACATGTCAATTTTTCTATAAAGCAAGGCTTATGTGTAACATCCAGTCTTGACGACAATGAAGAATTACTTCCTGGTGTAAACCACCCAAGGAAACATCCTGTAGATCCTCTCTCTCTCTCTCTCTCTCTCTCTCTCTCTCTCTCTCTCTCTCTCTCTCTCTCTCTCTCTCTCCCTAGCTTGACAAAGTCCAAAGGACAGGGCCTGGCCTCTGGCATGGTGTTGCCCCAGCGGGCAGTGGAGCACCAAGGGCCACACAGTAGAGAGGTCCCCTAACTTGCATTCATCACACCTGCTTTGGATGCTGCTCATCAGTAGGTTGAGTGTCTTGATAACTTGCATATAGTCATATGAAGAAATCGTGGACTAGGGAGAGAGAAAAGAGGAGTAATACTATGATTTCAAGACATCTTATTTAGGATTTCAATGATTCTGAAGCCAAGCTGTCTCATTTAAATTTGATGTTTGTAAATAAATAATAGGTAAATAAATAATAATACATTCTCCAAAACAGATACATTTGAGAGTGAAAGGGGGAGTTACTAATAAATACACTGCAACAACAGGTGTATACCATCATCGTCCCAGACAAGACAGGGCCTGTGGTCACTCTGCTTTCACGTTGTTATGCATATTGAATGGAGTCTATTCATCTGTTATTATCTGTTGAGTATTTACCATACACAAGGGAGCATGCCTGACATTGAACATACAATGTTTCTAACAAGTTACAATAAGCCCTGTGGTAGTCGACTCATGTTGCCATAGCAAAGTAACATAACCTGGGTGACTTCAACAATAGAAATTTACTTTCTCATCATTCCAGAGACAGGAAGTCCAAGATCAGGGTGCCGCATATTTGGATATGGGGAGGGCTCTCTTTCTGGTTTGCGTTCTTGGCAGCAAGAGGTCTCTGGTGTCTCTTCCTATAATAAGATCAGGGCTCCTTCTTATGACCTCATTTAATCTTAACCACATTCTTCAAAGCCCTATCTTCAAAATCTTGGGGAGTTAGCAATTCAGCACATGAATTGGAGGGGGGAGCAGAATTTAGCCCATAGCATGTGCTATTGTGGAAAACACAGAATTGTGCGAGTGTCAGGAAGTCAGGGATTGTATATGCTAGATTCAGTGATGATGACATTCTCAAATCCTGTAATAGTGCCTGGCATGTACCAAATGCTCAGTATATAACTGTTGGGTTGTAAGTGTTGGGTTGAATTGACACAGAAGTATATGCTGTGATGTTTAGTTTCAGTCAATGGACTGAAGTTGAAGGCGAAAGACATGTTAGGAGGCTTAGGATGCAGCTGTCCACCTAAAGGTAGTGGTGGCTTGGGCCAGATAGAGAGAAGTGAGAAACTCAAGCTATACTTACGAGGTTGATCTGGCTGCATTTGTGGATGTATTGGGTGTGGAGGAGGACGCGATAACAGATGACCTACAGGCTTTGAGCTTGAGCTATTAGGTGAATGAGGAGAAACTTAAGGGACAGAGGAGAGGCAGGAGAGGAAATCAATAACTTTGTTTTGGACAAGATAAGCCTGCAGTGCCTGAGTAAGTAAGTAGGGATGACACATAGACAATTGGATATATAAATCCCCAACTCAGAGGAATGTGTTTCCTCCTGCCCTGAAAAGCTCCCCCGAAAAGCTTTTCCCTAGCAACGATGCCTCTTATAATCAGTAGAATCTTACAGTGATAATAATCATAGTTAACACATCCTGGGCTCTAAGCTCATACCAGGAGTTACCTCCTATGTTACCTCATTTAATTCTCACAAATATTTTTGGAATTTATCATTTTTTTTATCCAAATCACAGACACAGAAACCAAGTCATAGAAGAAGAAATAAATTCCCTAAACTCACCCATACAGCAAATGGGAATTGTAGGATTTGACATCAAGACTGTTTGGCCCAGAGCCTGTGCTCTGAACCACAATGACTTTCTGTCTCCCAAAAGTCAGGCTTTGGATCCATTTTCTACTTCTAAAGTACGATGTGATCTCGAACCCCCATCAGCTCACCTGGGAAATGGTGGAAATCATCGTTAGGTCCCCTTCTATTGCAATGCTGATCTCTTTATGAATTGCATTTTAAAGGCAAGTTCCATGTAGGTGCTTCCAGAGATGACACCCGGGCTGATGCCCAAGCTGACAATTTGTTTTGATGTACGTGATAAGGGCAAATCTCTTTAAGTGAAAACCGAGCTCTCCAGATTTCATAATCTGAATTTCAATCAAATAGGAGGATGCTCCTTAGAACAAATATCATTTCTGAATGAGACATGGTTCAGCATCTCAGCTTCATTTTATCATCTGTGTGATGCCCTGGAGTGAACCTGGGAGCTGAGAGTAGTGTGATGCTTGGGCCAGATTCACAGCTTCCCTGACATCTGCCCCTGGGGTCTGCCACACTGACTTCCACTATTCCATCTTAATGACCCATCAGTCACCTGTCATCAGATGGCCCCCACCATGCTGGGACCACAGTATATACTTTCCTCCAGCAATTCCTGGTTGGATTTCAGGAAGGACCCTCCTGACTTAACATGTCATTGCTCTTTGGACACTGACTCAGAGTAATCCTTTGGGGACAGTGTCATCCTTTTGAGGGACATCTGACATAGATGGTCAATGTGAATTTGATTGGGACGTGGTAATGAGCTATTCATATGTGTGGGATTTGTTTCTGATTAGATTAAGCTTCAGAGTGAGGAAAGAAACAGCCACTGATTAAAGACATAAAAAAGGAAACACTTTAAATGAGTAAGTGGTTCATATTCATATAGCAAAGTATAAATTAAACATGGTCCAAGGGGTCTGCTTTGAATAGCAGCTGGATGAAGCAGGCACATCCACAGGAGAAGGAGCCTCACAGCAATGGAGAAGGACTGAACCCATCAGTGAGGGCGCTGAATGTGCGGAGTAAATAGATGGTTTCTCAGTTATCTGAGAAAATGGCTCAGATTAGGGAAGGGAAAGGTTTTATTTGGATTTTAGAAAATTGGTTCCCAAATGCTTGTGGCATTCAAACTCATCATTCTCTGGCAGCACCCATGATGTAATGGAGACCAGAGATCTTAGTGCAAAACAAAGAAGAAATTAGAGTGACAATGCAAGTGTCAATGGGACTCAATTTGGACTCAATACTTCTTTCTCTGAACTTGTGGCTTCTATAGAGGTTTGTTCTGTAAACATGACTATATGGGGATTAGTCCACCTTCCCAGCCTCTTGCAGAGAGAAACTGAGAGTCAGCCCCATTTAATTCTGTGTCCCCTGTCCAGGACCGGAGATGTGACTGCATTGCTGGACTCAACAGCTGCTCGTCTCTGGTATTAGTGGAGTTGCCACAGGGCTGTAGTCTGTGACTTTCCAAGGAACCTGGGCTATATGTAAACTCCAAGCCATGACCTTCTCTTTCAACTCAGCTGGTTTCTTCCTTGATTTTCTTCCCTCTGCTCTGTTTTTTTTTTTGTTTGCTTTGTCTTTTTTTTTTTACTTTATACATTTTTGTAAATGAACTAATTAGTTATACATGACAGTAGGCTGTTTTTGAACTTGAACCAGATTCTTACCAGTGGCCTATTCTGCAGGGTTCCTAATATCCTGCCTGCCCCCCTGCAATTCCCTCCCTCTCCTCTTGGGACTAGATCTACTATGTTCTCAACCTCTAGTGGGATCCTTTTCTAAAGGACTCCTCCCTGGAATTGGGACACCTGCTTCCTCCCTCTGTCTGGAGCTTTCTTCTACAACCTGGACTGAGTCTCTGATCACTGGTACCTGCGGGGAACTTCTATGGTCACTTTGCCTCTTTACACATCACAGGCTGCCACAGTAGCCCCCAAAGCTCAGAGGTTAAACCCACCAAAAGGTCATTGCTCACTCGCAACACAGACCTCTGAAAGATGGGAGGCTCTGCAGGGCATCTTTTCTCCAAGTGGTGACTTAGGAACTCAGGTGATTTCTTTGTGGATTCATCATCTTTGAACTTGAAGGTCACCCTCAATATCCAGCGGATGGGGTGGGTAATGGAAGTACACTTAGACAAGACAATACCAGATGCTTGCCCACCTTGTCAAGAAGTGACAGGTGTCGTTTCTCTTCTCATCTTATTGGTTTGAGCTGCTCACAAGGTCCCTCCTAAATTGAAGCTTGTTGGGAGATGCAGAGGAGCATCAAGATGAGCTCAGGAGCAACAGGAGCCTCTGCCGTGCCCTTGGAGACCACCCCAACCCTACTGTGTCTGGGCCTGACTTCTTTTTCAAATATGAGGTTTGAGATTTGAGGTAATCATGAATATGCTCCTCTGGCTCAGAACCATTTGAGACATCTTCTAATCTCAGTGACCACACATTGGCATAGTGATCCTCAGGGAATTTCCTTCCCTGTACTTCCAAGGCCCAATTTTTATGATTGGAGCATTGGGGTCTGAGGAAAAGCAGAGTCCTCTATCTGTGAAGGGCCAGTTCCTGGAGGGTGCCTTGCTGCTTTTCTCTGCCCCTGGGTTTCCTGTAGGTAGGCAGCTCTTTCCACCCCACCCCCCAACTTCCTGCAAGGCAGCCTGTTAAGTTTTCTTCATGAAAAGCTCCCAGGCATCCCAGCCCAGCTTGTCTCTCCCTGGAATTCTGCCGGTTGAACCCTCCTACTGCCTAGTGATAGTTATGAAGGATTCCTTTCAAAGGGGAAAATGCTTCAAGTGTTTCTTGGGCCTGAACTAAATATTCAGACCCTTCAGGGACACCTTCCAAGAAAAAGCATCATGTTTCCCAAGGAGCAGTTCTGTCCAGAGGACTCTTTGGATGTGATCATTTCAAGAGGGCTGGAGAAACTGTATCCCCAGGGATGCTTTCCTGTGGAGTCTGATGGAAGGGTCAGCATGGTCAGATTTAAAAAATGTCTCCTTACACTTTAAAATAATTAAATAGTCACCCTTGGGAACCTGGGGAACAACAAGTAAAGTACTTTGGAGCTAACATGAAACAAAAACCCAACTTTTGATCCTTTGTTCATACAATAAGTGTTTCTTGAGTACCTCTCATGTGTAACCATAGGAAATTCTTTGATAAGAACAAGGCAGATATGAGTCTTCTCCCAGAGTGTGGTATTGAAGGCCAGTAACAGGAAAAAGATGCTTTCCCACTAGTAAAGAGGAGGTTGCAAATTAAAACTACAGTAAGAGAGAATTTCATGCCATAGGATTGGCAAAAATGAAAACAAAATTGGACAATGTCAAATGTTGACAAGAATGTGAAAGAATAAGAGTCTCATTCCTGCTGGTGGGAGTGTAACTTTGTACACACGATTTGCAAAAGTTTCACTCTCCATGGGAAAGTTGAATGTGTGTCTAACCTATGCTCCATAAATTTTACTGTGGTGTAAGTTCATGGAGAGATACCCACTCTCAGGCCCCAGGAGACTCATACGAGAATGTTCCAAGGAGCCCCATTCATAATACTGGAAACAAGCCTGTGGATCAACAGGAGAATGCAAAAATAAACTGTGGTCTATTTATACAATGGAACACTACGGTGAAGGAAATAAACAAAGCAAGAAGCAAGATGCAGAAGGCATACCATGTGGTTGCATTTATATGGTGTTCCCAAAACAGGTAAAACTAAACAATGTTTAATGTAGGTTGTGGCAAGGAGATTATTTTTAAAAATTCAGGATAACAGGTTATATTTGGCATGAAGATGGAATACACAGAGGTTTCTAAGACACTGCTAAAGTATTATTTCATAAGTGGAGTGGTAGGTAAACATTTGTATTGTGTTGTCTTTAATCCATACACATGAGATCTCTCTCTCTCTCTCTCTCTCTCTCTCTCTCTCTCTCACACACACACACACACACACACACACACACACACTCATATTTGCTGCAGAAGAAGAAATACAAATGATATAGCAAATGATAGAGAAATACATGGCAGAGTCATTTATCAAAATTAGGACAGCCAGGGAAGGAAGGTGGGGATTAGTAAGACATGTAAGTGTCTCTGTGGTGGGGATATAGGAATTTTAGGAAAGGGGTTGCGGGGCGGGACAGGTGGTGAACAGAGATCCATGAATATGGTCTACCCTGGGAACTAAGAAGGTGGCGTGACTGGACAGTACAGGGTAAAAGGTGAGGCTGCAGGGAATAGGATTCATTGCTCTTGGGGGTCTTACAGATCTTGTTGAGGAGTGTGATCTTTGTCTGGTCACCAAAGATTGCAAGTATGGGGCTGAGCCACATTTTCTCCATGCTTACAGTGTTTCCACTCTGGCTACTTCTCTGCCTCATATCCTTGGCCCTGCCTTATGGTGTCCTTTGGATTTGGTGTTAGCCTTGTCAAGATTGGATGTCTTTTTATTTCTTTTCTTTCTTTTTTCTTTTTCTCCCATGCAGAGCAAGGACAGGGGTGGGGTGAGGTGAGGGAGAGGCCTAGGGTGTAAAACTGAAGGATGCCTGAAGAGTGAGTGCCCTACCCAGCCTGTTCATGTCTTTGTTTGCCTACATCTCCATCCCCACAAAAACTCCGCAAACAAGTTTCTGGTCCTCTTCCAGCTCTCTCCAGGCCTTAGCCTTGGCTACATCAGCTTCATCTTCCTCCTCTGGCCTGCCTGGTCTGCCTTTTCACTCTTGTCTCAGCGTTTCACAGCCAAGCCAGGCGAGACAACTACACATAAAAAGATAATTAGCCACATGAGCCAAGAAATCAGGACCACGTGAGTGGTACAAATCATGTGTTCCAAGAATTTGAAGGAGGAACTGGGCCAAGCTGGCTTTGGATGGAAGGAAATCAAGTCAGAAGGAAGTGTTTTGGGCTAAGGGAGCAGGGGATACCATTTGCCAAGAGCAAAGAGCTCATAAAAGCCCTAAGGAGACAAAAGCTGGAAAGGATTTGGGATGTTATCCCGTGGATGTGGCTATGAAATATGAGGCTGGATATCACTAGCCCCAATTCTTTACTTGTGGTAAATAAAACTAGTAAATTTCATCGTGCTTTTCCTTTGAACCTGGAGAGAGCCTCAGAATCCTTTTCAACACAGAAGGACATTAAAGTGAATGCATTTAACACAGGAGTATCAATTCATTGGCTACTCCTGTCATAGACTAAAGTGATCAGGAGTCTTTTAGCAGGAAAGATGACCAAACTATATCCTGTTGCCTTCAGCATCTTTCTGTCAACTGTGTCTCCAATGCTGGGCATCATTTGAGATACTAACAACAAAACTTGGGGTCACCTTGTAGGAAAGGTAGAAGGAATCTAAGGCATCCTTGAGCTCAGCATCCCCATTCAACAGCTGGGAAACTGAGACTTGGAAGGAGAGATTTGTTTATGTAAATGACAAACACAGACATGGCCCCAACCTTGCACCACAGGTTCCGTCTTGGGAATGGAAATGGACCTGACTTCCTGAAAAACCTCAGGCCTGTCTTTGCCCGTAGGAGCATTTTGTACAGGTGCCCGTCAAAGGCTAACGTGATAAAGCCAGGATTCAAGCCCTCTCCAGCAGCCCAAAGGCCCACCTGCTTCCTTGCAGGTCTAGGTAGAGGCTTGGATTTGGGCTTTCTGGGAAGGGCTGGTGAGAAGGGTGACCTGGCTCCACCCTGGGTACCTTGTATTTCTCATCTGCCTTAGGTTCTTTCTCACATCTGGGGAGTGGGCCCAGCTGCTCTTCACTGGGATACCCCAGCATTTGTGAGGTTGGGGTCTTTCTCTTCAGTGAGTTCCTGCTTCCACAAGACAAAGCTGCCTGCTATTGTTCATGCTCATTTGATGACTTCCCGAGTTTTACAACATTTAATTTAAGCTCTGCAGCCAAAGTAACACTCTTTGGTTGGAGCAGTCTGCACTTAAATGTCAGATCTTCCCTGAAAAACTGCTTGGGTTTGAAGGAAGTCATTGTGTTCCGTAAAATCTGGCTACATTTTATGTTTATGGCCTTTATTAGGGCCTCCAGCTGAGCTGGTTAAAACCATGTCTCTCTAGTCTGAAAGCCCAGGACTCAAATTCACTCATTCCAATAATAGTTATTGAGTGTATACTGAGCATCAAGGCCGATAGGGACAATGGTAAACTCACAGGCATGACCCTTGCTTGACATGGAGCAAGTTGGAGGGGACAGACATTTAAAGAGCAGTTGGAAGGGACAGACATTTAAAGAATGAGTCATAAATAAAAGAATTGTAAGTAAGTGTTATTAAGGAAAAGGGTGGGGGACCACAGGTGTTCAGAGGGTGGTCAAAGAGGTTCATGTCTGAGTAGGGGAAGTTGTTCCAGGAAGATGAACTAGCAACTAGAAAGGCAGGGAAAGGAAACACTCAGTGTGGGCAAGAAGCCTATTCTCAGTGCCTGGCCAGAAGGGACAGGACCCAGCCTCAGGCTGACAAAAGCTGTCCAGTGTCCCCAGTGACTGCAAATTCAATACATGCCTTCACCTGAGAACCTGCATCTCATTAGTTGCTTCCATTGCCCTGTTCCATGTGACCTTTTGGTCTTCATTTCTCAGCCGTCTTTTATGTCCACCTCCCCATCCTCTGTACTTGGGGCATCAACCCACTCACCTCGGAACTCCATGCCAAGCCTTCTCGAGGCCCTCCTTCTTTGACACAAGACTTCCTGTCCCTATCCTCCACTGGGCTTGGGCTTGGGTCTTGCCATCTTTTGTCAGTTAGAAATCGGGCATTTCATATGCTAGGGCCAGCTCCCTTTCTCTCACTGCTTCATCCTCTGCCCCTCCCAAACCTCCATTGGAAGCTTGGTGACATCATCTCCCATTCCGTCTGAATGCCGATGATTTTCTTTTCTAACCTTTATCTACCATCCCACAGGGTCTCTGAGCTGAGCTGAGCATAAGACTTTTGAGATTCTTTCTTGGGACATGCTGTTGGTCAGTAGAGCCACTCATCATCTAGGAATCAGTGAGCACAGGCCTTTCCTAATTGACTTCAGTGTCACCGGCAGGGTCAAGAATGGTGACATGTATGCTGAGCCTGCATCTTCGTTCCAAACCCTGGATGCTCCCCAAAACCCAAAGGCTGTATCCAAGGCAAATGCTGCCCCCTTTCTAGAAAGTTCCTTTTCACAGAAGGGAGGAGACTGGAGGTGACCTCTGTATTAACAAGCCCTCCTGCCTCTGAGAAGGGAGCCCATGCACCCCTGTCTGATGGGAAGGCAGCCTGTCCTCTGCAGGCTGCTTGCTCCTCAGAAATGGATGTACAGAAGCCAAAGAGCAGCAATTGTAATACCTTTTACAAATGAATAACAGGCACAGACTGAGGGCTTCTGTGTTCCAAGCACTGCCACAGGGGCTTGCTGAGGCCACAGCCCTCTGGAGTACCCCACATCATGAGAGTTTCTTAGACCAGAGGTTAATTAACCCAAAATCACCACCCAGCCGGCATCCAGCAGGCCCAGAACTGGTTGAGATGTCCTGTCCCTACATACATGATGCTTTCAATTCCTTGACTGCCCACACTGAGGCTGGCACAGTATTAAACACCCTCTCGTACTGTGAGCCTGGGGAGAGGAAGTTGCCTGCTAAAGATACAGAAATGACAAGTAGCAGAGGTAAAATTTGAATCCAGTTCACTCAGACTCCAAAGCTGTGCTATTAAATTTGACGCCCTTCTCCCAGCCAGCCAGCTGCCTCACTTCTCCTGAAAATCCATGGTTTGTTCTGAGCATCACTTAACACACCGCCAAAGGAGAATTTAAAGAACTAAGAGAATCTTTTGAAAGAGGGAAGGAGATGATTGATTAAACATGCAGTTACTGTGGTGCTAGATTAGGAAAAGGTGAGGTGGGGAAGACAGATAAACCAGGCTAACCTAGTTGAAGCCAGTATGGGGAGGTGACCATGAACTGATTCCAAACGATGAGTTGGGGAAGCAGGGCAGGGTAGAGTATGTCATCCCAGGTGCAGAGATCTAGCAGTGAGAGAAAAGCCAAGTGTTGGAGGAAGGAATTCAATATGGCTGCAGCCTAGAATGTATCAGGGAGCACAACCAGAAATTGGGAGGAGTAGGATCCAGGCCCAGATCAGAAGGTGCTTGTGGGGGCATGGTTCAGGGGAGAGGTGTGATTCAGTTCCCACCTTCAGAAGATCTCTCTGGCTGCAGTGTGTAGAGGAGTTTGGAGGAAGACAGGAGGAAAGAGATCACTTGTTTGGCAGTAGGTACAGAGATGACCATGGCCTGGACAAGGGAGGTGGCCTCAGGGATGGGGAGAGGGAAGTGAATTCAAGAGATTGACAGCGAGTTTACTCTTCTTTGTTACTGTGTCTAAAGGCACAAGGAAAGATGCAGCCGGTGTCGCTGCTGTTCTGATCACAGTTATTGCAGATGTGCCCACTCTCAGGTGAATGGTGAGACTCTGAGAAACAGGTTTTCTAATAAAAGTGCTTTGGTGTGAATCATGTTCTGTGTTGTGTTGTTGAAACAGGTCAAGTAATAGCCTCCACTCTGCTTGCAAAAAGAATAATTACCCTGGCCCTTTGTGTTGTCAATAACCTATTCACAGGATTCAGAGGTTTTCATTGAAAATCAGAGTGCAGTGAACTGAAAATCAGTACAATCCCCAGAGCACATGGGTCCTGGAAAGGAAGGTGCACCACCTGGAGCCTTCCACAGATCCTTTTGTCTTCAGTACCAGCTGTGTGGTCGTGGACAAAGGGTCGTTCTTTAGTCTAGTTTCCCACTTGGAATTGGAGATAATGACAACCACCTTGCAGGGTTATTCTGAGGAGCCCACCGTATAATTTGTATATATGACAGCTGACACTGACCAAGTGCTTGTGACAGATTGGGTACTTCATATGGAATTGCCTTAATCTTCTCAACAACCTTATGAGATAAGTACTATTATAATCCCTGGGGAGAAGAAAAACAAGCACAGACGAGATGAAGGGACTTCCTAAAGGCCACACAGCTAGTGTGAAGCAGAGCCAGGAGCTGGACTCCAGCAGTCCAGTTGCAAACCCTTTGTTCACAACTATCAGGTTTCATTGCATCCCCACAGGCACAGGGCAGCACCTGCCACAAAGACCCTCAGTGGAACACTCCTTTCCTTTCCAATGAGCCTAAGTAATATATTAAACATAAGATAAGCCGAGGCAACTGATAAGTCAGTAAATTGCCTTCCAAATCCAACAGGCTTCAGGATCACCCAGTGACAGAGATTGGCAAGAGAGAAGGCATTGTCCTTCTAACTAACGCATTTGGGATTGAGCTAAACCCCAATCTGTCTCTGCCTCAGGCCCAGACTTATCATCATGGTTGGGCATCTATTATACAAGTGAATATTATCCACCAATTATCACATTGACAATACTCGGCAAGTGGCCACTATTATCCACCAAAGATCTTGACTTGTTTCCTTCAGAAGCCACATTCATCAGCTCTGATGAGGTTTTCAGATTCAGCTCCCATTCAGCAAGCATCAACCTTTTATATATTGATCAATTGACCAATTAAGCATCGATCCTTTCTTTATCCAATAAGTACTTATTTCTCTGTGGCTCTGTGTGAGGTGCTAGAGATGAGACATGAATGAGGTACAAGTTCTGCCTTGCAGGAACACAGAGTGAGTGAGGCTGACTGATCAGAAAGGAAGTTGTGATATCCAGAGGTATGAGGTCCAGAGGAGGGAGCAACTGGCTCTGCCCAGAGGACTGAGCAAAGATCCCACAGTGTTGGGGCCCCATGGTCAAGGTCTTGAGAGGTGAACATTTTCAGCTGATGAAGGAGTTGGTAGAACATTCTAAAATTTCAAACAGAATTGGCAAAGGCCTAGAAACACAAATAGGTGTGCATGTTCAGGATCATGGAAAGATCTGAACGGTGAGAACTTCAGGATACCACCCATTGACACTCAAGAGCACAAGGCCACATTTTTTTCTTTCAAAATCAAATTGAATCCAGACTCCCCAAGGTTGGTGATAGTTTAATATCATTCCTTTCTTTGCAGATTTCTCTCCTTTAAGTTCCAAAGCCTAGGGAAAATGGGGTCGGAGAAGTATAACTGGCTCTTTCTCTGTTGTGACCACTAATCCCTGGCCAGGCCCATGGGGTCCATGTGAAGATGGATGTCTCTGTTGGGAATTCTTTCTGGTCCCTTTAGAGGATCATCATCAAGGATTTTGTTAACTTCTCCCCCAAGGCAGGGAGAAGCCAGGTCTTTGGTTACAAAACATCTGGTCTCATTTTGGCCAAGTAGGTTTCATGGATAGAGAGACAGAGAATATTAATTCTTTGCAAGTAAACCCACAGCAATAATAACCAAGCCATGAACCAATGACTCAATAACTAGGCTTCTTTAGGAGTAGAAATCAGATACAGCTTATTTCTTCTCAGTATCAGGGGAGACAAGGTGAAGCTGGATTCCCCATGCTCCGTGTTGAGTAGTCATCCGTGGCCTGGTTTTGAGGTGCACAGCCTAGACTGGGCACTGATGAGTGACTCCTTGTCTTCTGCAGGTGTGGCAGTGTGGTGGGAGTGTGGAGGTCCTGCCCTGCTCGCGGATCGCGCACATTGAGCGAGCCCACAAGCCCTACACAGAGGACCTCACTGCCCATGTCCGCAGGAACGCACTCAGGGTGGCTGAAGTTTGGATGGATGAATTTAAAAGCCATGTCTACATGGCATGGAACATACCCCAAGAGGTAGGAAGCTTTGGTGGGGCTGGGTTTGATGGGGATAAAACACAAACCGGGACTAAATTCTGTCATGCTAGACGGGACAGTCAGCCCCAGTGTATGCTGGCAAAGGGGCTGACTCTGAGTCTTGAGGCCATTTTTTGCCCCTACCTTTCCCTGATTGATGCATGATTATAGAAGCACTTGTTCTTTCTGAACCATAGTGACCTCATTTTAAATCAAATTTGAACCAGATGGCTGCAAGTTTCCTGCCTGCTCCCATCCCTCAGTTTCTCTGTCGTGAGGTGTTTCATGGTCTGGTATTATCAATAATGACAACAGTTCACAAAATGCAACTTGATCTCCATGTAGTATTTTTTTTTTTTTTTTTTTTTTTTGGCGGGGGAGATTACTGGGGATTGAACTCAGGGGCTTTCAGCCACTGAGCCCATCCCCAGCCCTATTTTGTATTTTATTTAGAGACAGGGTCTCATTGAGTTGCTTAGCACCTTGCTTTTGCTAAGGCTAGCTTTGAACTCACTATCCTCCTGAATCAGCTTCCTGAGCTGCTGGGATTACAGGCATGTGCCACTGTACCCAGCTTCATGTACTCTTGATTCAAGCTTCTCCACTGACCCTTTGACCAGAGCAATAAGGAATGTCCATATGCCTGTGTGGCATTTCCTGAACCATATGAATAGGGAGACAGATACACAACCACAGGGATCCTCAGTAGGAGAAAGGAATGGTTCTGGACATTTTTTAGGTCATTTCTGATCTTCACAGAACTGCATCATTGCCTGTCACTTTCCCCTAGACCTCTAGTTATCTGCATTTCAGAAGTGCAAGAGAAAAAGCCATGCCTCTCTAGTAGTTTGGTTCAGCTTTGCCATGTGTCACATGGAAATAACCTTGGAATGCTGAGTTAGGAAAACCCACCAGATGTCGGCTGCAGCGTTCCAACCTGCTTACCAGCTTGTCTGCCTGGAGTTCATTGCTTATGTTGCATTCTGTGTGATAGAGCTGTTGACTGCATGACCTCTTTCTTTCCTCCCAAGGCTGTGGCATCCCTTGGGAGTCCTTTAGAAAGCTTTAGCTCTCTTTCTAATAGGGAAATGATTGATCTTTGCTTGAAGTTTCTATATAAAGGACTTGTACCCTAAACTTTCTACCAATGTTGTTCTGGCTAAATTGCTGAGAAAGTAGGAAGAGCCTTGTGTGGGAGCTTCAGACAGTCTCCCTCCTCAGGCATCAGGGACTTGAGTTGGGTTGCATCCTCCTGCAATCAGTGAGATTTCAGCCGTTGGGAGGGGAAATGAGGAATCAAGGAATATGAGCCAGAGCTCAGCCAACCCTAATGAAGCAGCACAGGGTTGTCACCCCGACGGTGAGCATTTCTAGGGAAATCATCACGCCTTCTAGACCCATCTGTGGACATTGGATTACAGTATGTTGTGCAGGGTGCTGAGCGCTGCTGTGAAAAATGATGCAAAAATGTTAAGAGCATTTGGAAACTGCCCAGGTCCCTTCTCTCCATTTCTCCGAGCTACAGACCTTTTAGCCATCTCCCCTGTTTCAACTGACAGATATTGAAATGGACAGCAACCCAGTGCATGGTAGAGAACTATGTCAGTAAAAATAACTGAGAAATGATGACACTCAGTGTCTGCCTGTAACTCCTCAGGGGGAAATTCAAACGAAATTCAGTGGGTAGGGTTAATAAAGAGATGAGGTGTGGAAATGTCCAGGATAAAGCCTTAGGTAAGAAGGAAGGTGTCAGTATACTTCTCTTGGCTCCTCTGTTAACTTCTGTGTCCAAACTCCATCTTCTTCTTCTTAAGGCTTTGAAAGACTTTTCCACCTGCCATTCACTTCTGAAGTTACATTCCAATATTCCATTGAAGCCACTTTTATCAATGTCAGCAAGATCTTTCTGACTGCCTAATTTTTTAAAATTTTTATTTATTTATTTATTTATTTTTAAACATCAGAAATTTATTAGTTGCTCAAAACATTGCATTGATCTTGACATATCATATATCATACATTTGATTCAAATGGGGTATGAATTCTTATTATTCCCACGTGTACAGATTGCAGGATCACATTGGATATACAGCCACGTTTAAACATACTGCCATACTGGTGTCTGTTGTATTCTGCTCCCTCCCTTCCCCTCCCCTCACCTCTCTCTACCCCATCTACTGTAACTCATATCTCTCTCTCTCTCTCTCTCTCTCTCTCTCTCTCTCTCTCTCCCTTCCCCTCACATCCTCTTATATGTATTTTTGTATAACAATGAGGGTCTCCTTCCATCTTCCATGCAATTCCCCTTCTCTCTCCCATTCCCTCCCACCTCTCGTCCCTGTTTAATGGTAATCTTCTTCTCATGCTCTTCCTCCCTGCTCTGTTTTGGGTCACCCCCCTTATATCAAAGAAGACGTTTGGCATTTGTTTTTTAGGGATTGGCTGATTTCACTTAGCATAATCTGCTCTAATGCCATCCATTTCCCTGCAAATGCCATGATTTTGTTATTTTTTAGTGCTGAGTAATATTCCATTGTATATATATGCCACATTTTTTTTATCCATTCATCTATTGAAGGGCATCTAGGTTGGTTCCACAGTCTAGCTATTGTGAATTGTGGTGCTATGAACATTGATGTAGCTGTATCCCTGTAGTATGCTCTTTTTAGGTCTTTTGGGAATCCGAGAAGGGGAATAGCTGGGTCAAATGGTGGTTCCATTCCCAGCTTTCTGAGGAATCTCCATACTGATTTCCAAATTGGCTGCACCAATTTGCAGTCCCACCAACAATGTACAAGTGTACCCTTTTCCCCACATCCTCGCCAGCACTTGTTGTTGTTGGACTTCATAATGGCTGCCAATCTTACTGGAGTGAGATGGTATCTTAGGGTGGTTTTGATTTGCATTTCTCTGACTGCTAGAGATGGTGAGCATTTTTTTCATGTACTTGTTGATTGATTGTATGTCCTCCTCTGAGAAGTGTCTCTAACTGCCTAATTTAATGGATACTTTAAAGTCTTTAAGCTACAGGATTCCATCTTTTCCTTGAAACTCTGAAGTCCCTGGCTGCATTATTCAACACCCTCTAATCTCTTTTCTTCCTGGTTACTCCTTTCTTCTTGTGGGCTCATCTTACCTGTTGCTTGAGTGCTCCTGGAGAGGCAGCCGTGGCCTACTGCTCTTACTATATACCAGCTCTCTGGCTAATCTCATCTGCCTACGACCCATATGTTGACAACATACCTCTAACCCTGTTTTCAGAATTACATCTCCAACTGCCAGCCGGACGTCTCCTCCTGGTGATCCTGTTGGCAATCAAACGGAGCACACCTCCTTTCCCCAGTTCGGCTCCAGTTCTGCTCCTCTGTCTCAGCTCCTGATGCCACCATCTTCCCAGGAATATGAGCTTGAAACTGATCATCATCCTTTTATCCTCTTTCCTCAACACTTTCCATCAATCATGGAGCCCTCCCTTCCATTCCCACCTCTTCTCACATCTAGGTTCAGGCCTTGCCTGTCCCTCTGTAACAGCTTTCAAATGTCTTCCCTGGCTCAATCCTTTTCCCTTCCAAACCACCTTATCTTTTAAAAACCCACAATGACCATGTCATGGCCTGCTTAAAATCTTTAAACAACTCCCTGTTGTGTATGAAGTCAAGGGCCAAGTACAGCATTTGACATGCATCTGAGCTTCCCTTCCCCTTTCCTGTCTGCATCTCCAGCCTCACTCTCCCCACTCCTTGTTTTGGGATCCACATAAACTACATGCACTATGGCAACTGCCCACACTCGTGTGTGTAACACACTGTTTCTTCCCTCTGTGCCTGTTCATTCCATTCTATTTGGAATTCCCCATCCTCCACTTCTTTCCCAGCTCCCATGCCTACCATACCCCATCCTTGTAAGCTCAGTTCTGGTGACCTTTCTAGGAAGTCATCTCTGGCTGCAGAAGTGCTTCCCCTTCCCATACGTGTTTCTGTCATTGTAAAAGAATGTTTGGTTATCTAAAATCTCTCTCTCTCTCAATCTCTCTCTCTCTCTCTCTCTCTCTCTCTCTTTCCTTCTCAAATGTGGTTAGACTTTAAAATCACTTGTGCTCCACCCTCAGAGATTAAAATTTAATTGGTTTGGAAGGGGGTCCTGGGAGATTTGTGGAAAGTGCTTCTGGGGATTTTAGTGTGTGTCCAGAGCTGCAATAGACTGGGATCATGGAGGATACGTGGTGTAATCCTTATGTGAGTCGCCGTGCCTAGCCTAGGTGGGACACATAGCAGAGCTCAGTGAATCCTTGCTAACCCTCATTCGTGGATGAATCAACCTGCTGGCCATGAGGGTGAACCTTTTCCTTGGTCGCTGGCTCCTAGGCTGAGCCCTCCCCTGGGCTGTGCATGGAGCAGAGCTGGCCGCCTCACCTGCTCCCTTACCACACTCAGTCCCACATTCATGAGAGATAAAAGAAGCCTCGGGCTCTTGCATCCTTGCTGCTTTAATTGAAAGTCAGTTTGTTTGTTAATACACAGAAAGTTCACCTTCAGCAAAGCATCATTATTTTCTTAAGCAAGGTTTGGGGACTCTCTCCCAGCCCCTGCTTCTCCCAGACAGGCTGAGTGCCAGGGATATTCCCATGTGATTAGGTTATAGATCTTCTTTAGGTTTGGCTACATGAAATTTTGTGACCATGTGACAGGGATATTGAGCCATTTGGGGGGTAGCCTTTGTTAGTTTCTTAGGACGGCCAAAACAAATTATCTTAAACTTGGTGGCTAAAACAACAAAAATGTATTCTTCCACAGTCTGGAAGTCAGAAGTCTAAATTTAAGACTTCAGCAGGGCTGTGCTGTCTTCAGTGGCTTTAGCAGATAATCTTTGCCTCTTCCAGCTTCTGGTAGCTAGCTCCTGGTGTTCCTTGGGGTATAGCTCAAACACTCTGAGTTCTGCTCTGTCTCCACATGGTTATATCCCTTCTGTGTCTCTGTGTACTTGAATCTCCCTCTCTGTTCTTCTATAAGGATATCAGTCATTGGATTTAGGATTCACCCTGAATCCAAGATGATTTCATCTTGAGATTGCCAACTGATTATATCTTTAAAGGAGCTGTGAAGTCATATTCAGAGATTCCAGTAGATACAAATTTTGGAGGAAGAAAGCATTCCATTCACTACACTAAACAGTCAGCAAAAAGAAGAATCTGTGTTATTGTTTTCTAATAATAAGGACCAAGGTAGCCTTCTCTGAAGTTTGCTTATTTCTCAGTTTACGACCCCTTGCTTTGAAAAAGGATCTGATGCAATTTATAGTAAACACACAGTGCAGACAAGCAGAAAGGCCTGAGATAGATTATCTCTCTCTCATCATTAATTAATCCATGAGGGCAGAGACAATCTTCGTTCCACTCCTGAGTGCAGGAAGAAAGGTTTCCCATGGGAAACCAGAATTTTAAGAAAACACAGAGGCCTTCTGAGACAGGTTGTGCTAATGGCCAACATACTGAGTTAACTTGTAGTCATGTGAAGGCCATTCTAGCACTCAGGAAGAAGAAATAAATGCATCTGGGGAACAGCTTTGTGATAAAAGGACAAAATACAGAGAAATGTGAAGGGTTAATACATAACAGATCCCTTGGGGTGGAAATTGGGGACAGATCACATTTATTACCAGTTTCTGTATTCATAAATATTTTCTAAACTCATCTCAGTGCTATATCTCAAGCACAGAGCTGAGTGGGGTACAGAAATAAGACTGACCGGGCTACAATCTAGCGGAGCAGGGCTCAGAGAGCAGTCCATGGTCAAGCTCTGGCAGGAGCAGATGGGGTAGCAGACAAATCACCAGTGAGTTATTCAGAATGGGAAGATGGGTCCTGGCTGAAATGGGCTTCAGAAATCTGGAATCTTGACCTTCAGGATGCTGCAGGTTCAAATCTTTACATTGCCTGAACCCTGATGAGTAAACCTAAAATATTTTTTGGTATTATCTGAATTTTACTTCTACTCAAACCCCTCCCAACACTTGTTCTGAGCATGTCCAGATGGATGTCAGTGACTTGGCTACTGGAGCTGGTGCTTGAGTTGTAGCATACACCCAGGTAGCAGGAGGCCAGTGTGGGTAGGAGACAGTTCTGCCTGCTGTTTTCCTGTGCTTTCACTCTAGCTGGCATCTTATGAGACCCCTCATGCCTCATCTGGTCTCTGGTGCCACACCTGCCATGGTGGCCTCTGAGCTGTCTCTGATCTCCATCTGATCCCCAGGGTCCTCTGCTGCAACACCAGCTCTTGCTTAACCAGCTCTGTGCCCTACCCAGCCATGAGTGTGCAGGCCTGGGAATCCTTGGTGCTCCCCACTCTGCTGTGGGGCCACAAGAAATAGGGGAACATCTCTGTCCCTCTCATTCAAGGAGGGACATTCATGTCTCCTTTGCTTGCCCCATGGTTGCTGCTGTACCCTGGTGGCCTGGATCTCTCCTCCCTAAGACACCAGGCCCATGCTACAGACAGCCTGCTTCTCCCAGAAGGACTTGGCCTTAGGAGGCAGGGTTACCACACGCATAGGGTAAGGTGAAAGTCAAACTCTAGATGGAGGTTGGTTGGGTTGAAATCTCAGCTGTGGGGTTTTGAGCCAATTACCAGAGGTTACTGAATCTCCATCTCAACTCATCTATAAATGAAAAATATGTAGGGCTGCTTTATAGGTTGAAATGGGACAATACACATTTGTATAAATATAAGAAAATACAAATACATAAGCATGTCTCATACAGAACAGGGCCTGGTACGCTGGAAGCGTTGTGTAACCTTAGCTGTTAGATGGTTCTTAACACTGTTAATAGAATTAACATTTTCTATCTTCAGTTCCTTTCCCCTTCTTGTCCCTCTCACCCACAGCTCAGAATCTCTCTTCTTTTCTCTTGAAGTGGTGAAAAGCCTACTCAGACTGTATTCTTTCCATTTCTTTACTTAGTCTATAGCTTTTTAATTCAAAAATCTAAGGATCCAGCATCTTTATGTTCAATGGCTTTTTAATGACAGTCCCCATGTTTCAGAATGCAAATAGGGATGGTTGGAGGGTTGAGCTCTGTGTGCGGATGCATGAAGTAACGCCCCACATGGTCCTCGCACCAGTCTCTGAGAGTTTGGGTTGGGGGCACTGGGTCATACCAAGGTGGAAATCAGGGAGAAGATGCAATGGGTGGTGGCTGTACCTCTGCCTCTGCTGTACCTGTACCTCTGTCTCTGTGCAGGACTCAGGAATCGACATTGGGGACATCACCGCAAGGAAGGCTCTGAGGAAACAGCTGCAGTGCAAGACCTTCCGGTGGTACCTGGTCAGCGTGTACCCAGAGATGAGGATGTACTCAGACATCATTGCCTACGGGGTGGTAAGGAGGCGCTCTCTTTGGGGTTTCATTTAAATGCAGACAGAGAGCAAGACCAGAAAGAGGCTTAAGGAAGAAGGGGAAGGGAGAGAATAAAGCCCCACGTAGGGGACCCAGAGTGGACCTGAGGACTCAGTGCTGGTTTCATAGCCTTTGCTTTCATAGCCAGAAACTCTCCAGGCCCTTAAGTGGGTATTTGTCTCTCCTTTATTGTTCTAAGAAGTTCAGCTCTGGCCCCCAAAATGCATATTCCACTCATTAAAATATCAAGAACCAACTAAGCTGAATATTTTAAAGTGATATAATTAACACCCACTGTTCTCCCAGCTGGGGTGACTGAGGTCCTGCCAACCTCCCTGTACTCTTCCACCAAAGGTAATGCTCCCATGCACATGCAGAGCCTCCCTGGAAGGAATTCTGAGAAATAGTTTGTTGTACTTTGAGGGATGTTGTATTCCCACTTCTTGATGGGGATGGAGCAGTTCTCCCCAGTGGGAGGCAGCAGGCTGGGGGGTGGACACAGAACATGAGGCTTGAGTCAGACAGACCTGGCTCAGATCTTAGCCTCTTCCCAATCCAGTATTTTCATGTCTGTGGGCCTCAGTTTCTTTATCTGGTAAATGGAATAAATTAATACTGTCCTCATAGAATAGAAGCAAAGCTGAGATATATAAATGTGTTTTCTAGGTTAAAATACTTTGAACATGATAAAGTCTCCCATTTTCCCAATATTCTCAAGACCCTACAACTCTTAAGGTATTTTAAACAGCATCAGATCAATTTGGTGCTATCTCACCTGGTTTTTGTTGATTTAAGCCCCTAAGACCATTCTGTGAAATTATTATATTATCTCCATGTTATAGATGGGGAAACAGAGAGGCAAAAAGTTATCCGTCCATAGTATATAATGATAATCAACAGTGAAACTGAGTCTAATTGAAGCCCCTTTTTTGATGCCCTGTGGTCTGAACTGAGTTCAAAGCCTGCCTGAGCAGGGAACTCAATGCACAGAGCATTGTTCTGAGAGCAGAAAGAGTCCTTGCTATGGGATTGGACTCAGTGTTCTCAATGGTCCTCCCAATGTTAACATCCTGGGATTCTAAAGTACCCAAAGCTGGGATCTCAGAACATGTGCACCCAGAATCTCTGTTGTCCAGGAGGCCAGCCTAGAGGAAGGACACATATCCTCCCATAAGAGTCCTCAGATGTGATTGGCATGTTCCAAGAGAACTGCCCGAAGCCTCTCGCCTCTAATC
Source organism: Spermophilus citellus (assembly GCF_964194105.1). Lineage (NCBI taxonomy): Eukaryota > Metazoa > Chordata > Mammalia > Rodentia > Sciuridae > Spermophilus > Spermophilus citellus. The sequence goes on along the minus strand of NC_138183.1, from coordinate 205,088,489 downwards.
TTCTCAAGCTGATGGAATTCAGAGGTCAGAAAACATCTCAGCTGCTGCTGCCCACTGTTATCTGAAGCGCCAAATCCTGCCATCACCATGGAAACATACTGTACTGCAAGGTGTCCATTGGTCCCCTCTACCTCACCAGCAACACCACTGCCTTGGCCACCGTTAGACTCAGTCCTGAGAGGATAGTGATGCTACCATAGCTCCAGAGAAACTATTGGCTGGCTCCAAACCTCTGAGTCAGGGTCAACTTCCAGACTTATGTTCTCTGTAGGCTATTGACAGTAACTGAACAGAATTAGCCAAACTTACCCAGAGATGCAGAGGAAGCAGTAAGAGTGGAGGTGTGTGCACATGGTCCAAGATACTTCTGGATCTTGGCCAAAGGGATTCTCATCCTTCAAGTAAAAGTGTCTGACTTGAAGTAAGACAAGTAAGTAAGTATACATATGCAGCAGGTTTACCATGTAGCCCTTTGATGCCAGACCCAGAAACATTTGGTTGGCCAAATAGTAAGTGGCATATACAGGGTTGTGATCTAGATCTGTCTGAGCCCATAGCTTGGACTGTTTTCATTCTGTCATACTGAGACACATCAACTCATGGTTCCAAAGGGCTGAGCTGTGTCCCATCCCCAGGGCTGGTGGAGGTCTCTGAACCCTGCATGTTCATCTGCCGGCTCCTTGCAGAACACAGCCAGCCTCTCCTCCCTCCACCTCGTTCATGGCAGTGATAGAATCTTGGCTCCTACATGAGCAGAGACATGTTTGCTTGTCCAGAGAACATAATGAACCTTTAACATGGGCTAAGGAGCAAGATGCAGCCATAGGTGGAGCAAGATGCAGCCACAAAAGCAAGAGAATTTACTGGGTCTGAATTATTCTTCCTGGTTATCCTTTTTCACTCTACAATAGAGAGACCAGATGTCTTTCTGTTGCAAAGATGTTTTTTTTCTTTTTCTTTGTCAGCTCTTACCCAAACTGCATTTTGCAGGTCAATACTTCTGGGTCTCCCAGTTGGGTCAGTGTGAAGTCTATACTCTAGCCCACTAATCCTCTGATAGGTCTCATTTATGACTCATGCAGGCAGAAGGACCTGTGGCCCTCCTTGTGTGGGAATGGGCTTCCCCTGGATTACTGGGATTCATGTCCAGGAGATGGAGTAGCTTTGGATGAATTCCAGCTCTGGTGCTGAGAGCAAAGATGGAGCAGCACCTGGAAACAGACATGCCTGGCTTCTGAACGTTTGCTTTGCCACTTACTTGCTGTGTAACCTTGACAATGTGCAAAACCTTAATGGTTGTAGTAACCCATTTCATGGGGCATGTTTTATAGCTTCAGGATTGTAGCCATTTTTATGTCGGAAAGAGCCTGGGCTTTGGAGTCAGACAGACCCCAGCTCTGCCGCTTGTCCAACTCTGATGCCACTCATTTCAGAATGCCATTCATGTGTTCATTTTCTTCATACACTCATTGAACGAGTAGTGAATGCCTTGTGCCTTGGTCCACATGCTATATAGTGAGAAAGACAGAGACTCAGCCTGGTGACTAATTGGGGGCAGGGGCAGATGAAGAAGCAACAAGAATGCAATATGCCAGTGAGAAGAGAATGGGTGATATGAGACGTGCCCACACAGTGGGAAAAGCATCACAGGCAGGGAGGGGAGGTGGAGCTTGCTACTACACCATGGTTACTTCATCTTAAAAAGAGATAATATTGTAGACCTGGCTGGATTATTTTGAGAAGTAGCTGTGATACACATGGAAGGTACTTCACACCGTATGTGGAACTGAGATGCAGTCGTAAAAGCTAGTTTCCCTGAATGGCTTTCAGGAAGGTTCTGGCAGTAAAATAGCAGCTAACAGCCATGGCACATTTGCAGTTTGCCAGCCCCATTGCTGAGCACTTGTTGATGTTGTCTTACTTAACCCTCACACAACCCTATGAGGAAGGCACTATTATTATCCCTATTTTAGAGGGAAGAGACAGGAAGAAGTTATGTTGCTTTGCCTAAGACCACACAATTGGAACCAGGAATCCATCCCAGCCTGGCTCTCTACACTGCTTCAACAGTTCACCTGCTTATGGGGGAGAGAGGTCACAGAGCCAGGGAGGGCTGTATCAGAAGACACCCGCCCCTCACCCAGAGAGTGGCTTTAGAAACCAGGGAAAAACCAAGCCTAACATCAGGGCTACCTGGGTCTTTTTCTTTACCATGGAAGTTAGCAGGTCTTGCTGATGGAGTCCACTGCTTGGCTTGAGATGTGACACCTGCCTCTCAGTGAGTGCAGGACAAGTCCAAAATGTGTTTATTTGCTGTCCTCCCACAAGGCAAGCTCAGGAGTGGGTACATGATAAAGGACAGCTGCCTAGCTGACTCTGGGGCCCCTGTCTAGGGAGTGAACACACATCCATACCAATTTCTCCAGAACTTCCCAGCTGTGTGAGATGAAGCTGTCCTCACCCACTGGAGCTAGGAGAGAAGACTAAATTTGTGCCCCTTGATTGAGTTCATCTCACTCCTGTCACAATATATTAGGACAACAGAAGCCCAGATGCTCTCTGTCCCTGGCCTTCCCCAGAAAGATGACCTGCTTCTTGTTCATTGCCTCTGTCTTTCTGGACTCTGATCTCCAGCCCCCTCTTCTAAACAGGGCTTTGTGTTGCTAAGAGAAACCCAGTCAGGCGAGCTCAAGTAGGGGTGGCAGGAAGGTACCATAAACTCCCTATGGGCACAGGAACTGAAGTATGGCTGGTCACGGGCATACAAGCGAGGGAGCTACTGAAGCCAGAGCGGGGGCAGAATGGCTCTCTGGCCTCTAATTTTCTCTCTCTCATGCTTTATCTCATCCTTGGTCATAACCAGCTTTCTCTGCTTGCACATGGCCTAACAGATTCCCCACACTTAATCTCAATAGCCCCATAATTCTAGTGACTGCCCCCCATTAACCACAGTCTCCAGATCTCATTGAGATTTCCATCAATATAAGAGAAAGATGAAGTAGCCAAATTTCAGAGAGATAGGGGAGGAGAGAGGAGGAGAGAAACAGAATCATTTATTCATTCTAAGCTGGCGCTAGAGGAGCACTGTTCTATGCAGTGGTGGTTGGTCAGCTGTGAGTGGGTTTAGCACAAGGGAGTAGAATATGGGCTCTCTTGCCCAGATATGTTCTGTAATCACCAAGACTGTGGGTCCATGTCCCTGGATGTGAGGAGAGGTACATCTTTCTTCTCCTGCTTCAACTCTGGCCCCTCTTTTCTCCATCTCCCACTGGACCTCCCTCTGTGGAGGGCCCTCAGAAGCTAGGCCACCACTGGGGCATGGCCACATTCTTGCTGGATCTGCAGGAAGCAGAGAAAGATCTGTTCCTAGAGGAACTTCAAGGCCACAAACAGCTAACATGTTGCCAATTTCCCCCAACTCTCTAGAGTAAAGACCACTCTTGAGGACCCCAGAAGACCCCAAGAAGTGGCAGAGGTGAAGACCCTAGCACCATCTTGCTTACACACCTGTGTGTCTTACTTCTTTACACAGAAGATCTCAGCTCCTCAAAGCCAGCTTGCTGTTGAATGAGATGTGACTATGTCTCCCTGGGTGGAGGCCAGTCTCCCCTTGTACCTTTCTGCAGGGCAAAAGCTGCCATGTGCTGATTCCATGGTGTTCATGGGACCTTGGGTTGGTTAAGAAGATTGGCTCTGAGGAACACCTGTTTCTCCTGAGTTAATGCTTGTGTTTTCTCTCTTCTCTTTGGTGTGGCCATCTCTCCTCTGATGTGCAGCTACAGAATTCCCTGAAGACTGATCTGTGTCTTGATCAGGGGCCAGATACAGAGAATGTTCCCATCATGTACATTTGCCATGGGATGACACCTCAGGTGAGTCCTCTAGAGAGCCCTGTGCCAGAGGGTGTAAAGTGGGTGTCTGGTGTGGAGAAGAATGGCTAAATTCTGTGGTGGCTGCCCTCGGGCCAGCAGCTTCTGGTTTCCTCCAGGTAGTATTCTCATGAGCATAAGAGGATACCTGTGTTGCCTGGAAGGAGGGTGGGAGGGCGGATGCTTGGGGACCAGGATTCTCTCGAGTGGAGATGAGAACACAAACACAGGTGATAGGTGAATCACAGTCCTTGTTTTGGCGATCAAGCCCCTCCCTAGCAGGAGGGAGCCTGGGCACTTCCCCACAGGCTCCTGATGTGTCCGAGTCTCTCCAGAGTGCCAGTCTCTATCCTAGAGTAGGTCATAACTGGGGCTAAAATTACATTCATGGGACTCCTTTCCAGCTCTTGTGACCTAGTAGTTACCAGGAAAATGGCTTATCCTCAAACATTCCCCTTTAAATGGCTATGCTTCAGATACACAAAGAGGACATCAAGACTCAGACCAGAGAGATGGCTCACTGGATGAATTAGAATAGAGAATCATTTTCCAGTAATGCCATAAGGTAACCTATTCTGAATTGATGACATTCCCAGAGTTCGCCTAACTCTAGAAGAGAACAATGACTTAAAAGCAATGTTATTGTGTGTGTATGTACTCCTACAATTGCAATTCTATATTTAAAAGAGTTGCCCCCTACCTAACTGAAGACTGTCAAGGCACATGTTGGTACCCTGCATATGAACAATGAGACGCCCTAAGTGATCTGCCTTTGGGATCCTACCACCTGGTCTTTCTTGTGGGCTCAGTTGCTGTGACATCACAAATCAATATCCACACACCACCTCATACAGCAACTCACTGTTCACTATATATAGTAAGATGGTGTGACATTTTTAATAGGTGAGTATCTTTATGTAAACTTTTAATTGAGGTACAGCATATTTACAGAAAAAAAGTGAATTATAAGAGTTCAGCCTAATGAATTTTCACAGAGTGAACACATTTATGTAACCAGCACCCAAATTTTTAAAAAAATTACTGGATTTTGAATTTTCAGTAAACAATATCTTATGATATGGTTCATATCTTCTTGTACTGGTTCCTGCATTCATGAAATGCATTCTTCCTGTTTCATGTAGTTGTAATTTTCTCATTTCCATATTTCCATTACTGCATACTATTTCATGCTATGAATATACCAAAGTTTACTCTGTGTTCTGCTGTTGATGGGCCCTTGATCTCTCGTGGGTTAGAAGTACTATAAATACTGCTGCAATGGACATCTTTGCTCATGTCCTGTGGTTCACATATATGTTCATTTCTTTTGGATTTATACCTAAAAGTAATGTTGGTGTATGTTCATTTTTTAGTGACATTGCCTGTGTGAGTCTATTCAGGCTGAAAAAAACAAAATCTCACAGTTTGGGTAGTTTCAACAACAGAAATTTGTTTTCTCATGGTTTGGAGCCTGAGAAGCTCAAGTTCAAGGTGCCAGCCCATCTGGTTTCTGGTAGAGGCCCTCTTCCTGGCTTGCAGAGGGCCTTCTCTCTATGTGCTCTCAGGACAGGTAGAAAGGGTAGGAATGAGCTTTTTGGGTATGGAATCTTATAAGGATACTAATCCTATCAGATCAGGGCTCCACACTTATGACCTCTCCTAACCTTAACCTGAAGATTTGGAGAAGTTTCAGCCTATCCACTTCACAAACCATGAGCAACCTTGCTCTGAAGAGAACACTAAAGGTGTAGCTCTTGATAGTTCTTGAATGTGGTTCAGGGACTTAACCCTCTCAGAAGAGGAGAGGAATAGAGATGGGATCTCACCAGCAAATGGCAGCTCCCCACCCTGTCAGTCTGAACCAAAAGAAGCAGGGAAAGTGGGAGGGCATGAGGAAGGCTGTTGGATCCATAGCTCTATCTGGCGGCAAATGTGGACCAGTCTCTCTCAGGGAAAGGGAAGAAAGATGCCAAAGGCCACTGAGATATTGCTAGGGCTGCCACTCCCCCCATAGACCCTCTCTGTAGCCAAGGAGGCAGGACCACCTGCAGGGCTATGGGCATGAGGCTGCTTCTGTTCCCAGGTCCTGGAGGGCAGAGAATTAAGCCAAAGAGGACTATCTTTGGTCCTTAAAAGCGAATGGTGGAAGTGACAGCCAGAGGATGGGAGTGTGGGCGGGCCTCTGTTCAGGCAAGCCCCCTCTGTCCTGGGGATTTTGGCTGTGGAAAGGGAAAATGTACCAAGGAAGCTCACAGACACATTTTGAATATGACAAACTAGAAGACCTTGCAGAAGCAAATCCGTTCTGATACACAAAGAGGACATCAAGACACAGACCAGAGAGATGGCTCACTGAATGAATTAGAATAGAGAATCATTGTTCAATAATGCCATAGGGTAACCTATTCTGAATTGATGACATTCCCAGAGTTCACCTAACTCTAGAAAAGAATAATGACTTAAAAGCAGTGTTATTGTGTGTGCATGTACTCCTACAATTGCAATTCTAAATTTAGAAGAGTTGCCCCTATATAACTGAAGACTGTCAAGGCACATATTGTTTTTAAAGAGTTTCTGAAAACCAAGAATCTTGATCTGTTGAAAGAGGACACGACCAATAGCATACCCCCCAGGGACTGGCGACATCCTGGAAGAGGAGGAGGAAGATGAGGGCAGTGGGTGGCATGGGGCCTATTTGTCGTCTGCTGTGGAGAAGGCTCATTCCTCCAAGGCCAGGGCCAGCACGTCACCCTGTGGCATGTACCTTTCCTTTTTCCCGGTTGAAGCTGGCAGGGCCTGAGTCTCTGTGCCTCTGGAGGCTGAGGGACCCAGATGCACGCATCTCTCTGGCGTCTCCAGCAAGGAGTCCTCCTGCAGAGTTTATAACTCATGGGGAGTCTCTGGGAGACAGATACCTGCGGAGGCTGCAGATAAGTTACAAAGTACTGACAGATGAAAATGCTAAGCTAAGAAGAAAGCTGAATGAGGTTCAGGGCTTCCCTGAAACTCAAACAGAAATGGCAAGGACGCCTGAGCGGAAGATGATCAAGGAGGAGAGGGACCAGCCCGACCTGGAGTCAGTGGTCCAGCAGGTGGAACAGAACCTGAGCTGATGAAGAAATGGGCTGGAAAGGCACAAAATCACCTCATGAAGCTGAGACAGGAAATCAACTTGCGCCAGGCACACGTCTCCAACTGCAAGCATGAGAATGAAGCCCTGAGGTCGGGCCAGGGTGCCAGCCTGATGGTGGGAAAGCAGAGCACTGACAAGGCCTTGCGGAATCTCCATGTTGTCAGGAACAGTTGCACACCCTCCATAAAGCAGCTGGTTTCTGGAGCTGAAACGCTGAATTTTGTTTCTGAAATCCTTAAATCTCGAATATACTTTATATACAACCAGAGACATGGAAAAATATGTGCTCTGTATGTGTAATATGAATTGGAATGCATCCCATTGTCATATATAAAAAAATCAATAAAAAAGAATAAATAAATAAATAAGCAAAATAAAGATCCATTGACAACTAAAATAAATTAAAAAAAGAATTTCTAAAATAAAAGAGGAAGATGACAAGTCTTAAGGACCTCTGGATGCTTCCAGCTCCCAGCTCCATGAGCCCTGATCAGCAGTGCTTCATCTGAATGTGCAATTGGGCCCCAAACTATGCAGTCTTCACCCAGAGTATTTATCATATCAGTATTTATCATTATCAGATACCAATTTCATGACCTAAAACAGTGTTATTGACCATCTGCAATAGGAGCAGCTCTTGTCCACAATTTGCTTTTGTGGTTTATGTGCAGTCCTTCTTGTGAAATTCTTGCTGTTTTATAGATTCAGTAATCTGTTGGAAGAAATTTTTATAAAATTCAGTGAGTTTTTAAATTATTAAACATGAAAACAGCAGTTCTCTAATAAGTGCCCTTCCATTTTCGTCCCAGAACATTGATAAGTTCAAAAAAAAAGGTAATGGAGTTTGCCGTTTGCCAGGTTTTAGACTTGTCTGACTCCTCCCCCTTCTGGTATTCCAACCTCTAGATTTCGGAAAGGAGTTCTACCCTATACCTGTCCCACCATTGAATTTTGGAAACACATAACTTGTCAGGTTTCATGGGCTCACAGCTGCCTTGGTATGAATTTTACCTCCCAGCCTCACCCATACCTGATTTAGGTGCTGCTTAGATAAGACTTTGGATTTCTGACTCCAAAGTTGAGGCTGGAATGGTCAAGAACTTTGGGGCTGTTGAAGTGGAATGAACGTATTTCGCATTCCTAAGGGCATGATTTAGTGGGGTCGGGGACAGCATGCTACAATCGTGATCCCTTCTAGATTCATAGGTTGAAATCCTAACCCTGGCAGTATTCGGAGTAAAGAAGTAATTAAGGGTGAGTGAGATGGTAAGGGTGGAGCCCTGATCTAATAGGATTGGTGGCCTTATTAGAATAGACACCAGAGGGCTCACTTGCTGGTACTCTCTTACTCTCTTTCTTCCACTTGGAAGACACAGAAATAAAGCAGCTTTCTCAAGCTAGGAAGAGAGCCCTGGCCAGTAACCAAATTGGTGGCATCTTAATCTAGAGCTTCCCAGCCTCCAGAATTGTGAGGAAATGAATTTCTGTTATTTAAACTATTTAGTCTATGGTACTTTGCTATAGTAGCCCAAAATAACAAGTGTATGGCCAAAGAGGCTGCCAGAGTTGAACCAATTTTTGTTCCCACCAGCCGTTTATGAGAGTTCTAGTTGCTCCACATCCTTGGTCAATTTTTGGTATTATCTGTATTTTTAATTGTTCAATTTTGGGTATTATCTGTATTTTTAATTGTTCAATTTTGGGTATTATCTGTATTTTTGATTGTTCAATTTTGGGTATTATCTGTATTTTTAATTGTTCAATTTTGGGTATTATCTGTATTTTTGATTGTAGCCCTGTGGTGGCTGTCTAGTAGTATCACATTGTGTCTTTACTTACATTTCTCTAATTAGTAGCAAAGCTAAATGCCTATTTTTTAATCTCAAAATATCCCCAGGTTGGATCAAGATGGCCAGGCCACAATAATTTGTTTTTTGTAAATTCCCTCTCTACTTTCTAATCCTCATGATCTTGTCTGGACCACTGGACAAGTGTTGGATGACCCCTCTGTGAGACAGCAGGTGCTGGCCTGAGCACAGGCTGCCAGTTCTCGATCAGCTACAGATGGTCTAAGGTTGTGCTGTGGTTGCAGCAGATTCTGGGACCAGACTGCTCCAGGCTAGCTTTAAAGCTTTCTAGTTGTGAAATCCCAAAATGTTTTCTAAATCTGGACCCACTTCCTTATGTACAGATTATAGAGTTTCAAATCACGCTGTGGCTTTGGCTTGGTTTGGATGTGTCCAACAAGGGTTCATGTGATGATACTGAGTCTTCATTGTAAGCTATTAAGAGAGTAGAAACTTGATCCAGTTATGGTGTTCTAGAGGTGGGCCTCTGGGAGGTGATGAGGATTATGTAAGTTATTAGGATAAAGCCTTTGATTGAATCCTGGTGGCTTTATAAGAAGAGAAAGTGAGACCAGAATAGACATACCCATGTGCTCCATGTCAGTTACCCTGTCATGACCTGTACCACCTTAGAATTCTGCTAGCAAGAAGGGTACCAATGAATTCAGGCCCTTAGATCTCTAAAACCATGATCAAAATACACACTTTTTTCTTTATAAAGTAGCCTGACTCAGGTATTTTTCTGTAGCAAAACAAAATGGAAGAATACAAATTACATGTATCGTAAAGGTTCTTGTGATAATTTAATACGTGTAAAGTATTTGCAATAGTGCCTGGCACATAGTAAATACTTGATAAATGCAAGCTATTAGGATTGCTAAAGCCGCAGTGTCACCATTACTACTACTCATTAAGCCTGATTCTTGCCAAGTGCAAATACCCTCATCCTGCACTGAACTGACTCTCCTTGACATCATTTACTGTGTGCCATGAGTTTATATCCTGGTCCATAAACTGACTGGAGCATCTCTGAGTTGCTATGGCAGCAACAATGCAGTGGATTCAGGGAAAGGGAAGTGTAGTGGACCTCAGAAGGCCTGAGTCCTAGGTTTGATCTTGCCACACATTTGCAATGTCACCTTTACCTTCTTTGGGCCTTTATTTTGTTTTACTCTTTGGTGGGGGTATAATTTGACTTTAAAGTACACAAATCTTAAGTGGAAAGTTCAATGAAGCCCTACATCATTTGTGTTCTCTACAGTCATCAGGCAGATCCAGCCCATCAACCCACAGGGCTTCCTCATTTATCCTCTTGGTCAGTATCTACACCAAATGGTTGATGACTCTTGTGATCTCATCTACCATTGATTGGTGTCACGTGGGCCTGATCTCCTATGTGTAAACAGTGACGCTGGATTGAGGCATCTCTAAGCCCAGCTTTGCCAACTCTGACAACCTGCTTGTCTCCAAATCCTTTGATCTGAAACTCAGTTGTGCTGGGAAGTTGTGAATCTGGGCTGTGCTTACCAGGAACCCTGGGAGCTGCCTTTGTCAATCAGATTCTTGATTTGGAGCTGCAGCATCTCGAAGATTCGGTTTTCCGTTCCCCATCCCCCAAGGCGGGCTGTCCAGAGACCACTGCCCCAGTTGCCCTTTCCTACCAGCTCGTGCTGAGATGAAGAGCTGTCAGTGCCCAAGGCATGGACGCTTGGGACCAGCCTCAAATCACACCATTTCCCAGGGCAGGAAGGTGTAGGACTTTGTTGTGGCAGCAATTGGATGAGGCTGGCCTGCCCAGGTACCTGGGAGAGTCAGAGGAGCAGCTAACCCTGGAGTTAGGCGGTGTACCCCTAGGCAGGGTTCTACTTCCACCCAGGTTGAATGCAGGATCAGGGATGAGTGCTGGGTGAGCAGTCATGGCCCCTGGCTGGGAAGGTCCCCCAAAGATATCTTCCAGGCCTCACGAACTTCACAGCTCCTGAAGAGGTGCTCAGGGATATGCTGCCTGAGGGCAGAGTCAGGGTACATTCAGGAGACTCTGGATAGATGCTGGCCCCCAGGGGGCCTCGGAATCCCCCAGATTTGGACCAAATCAAGTGTCTGGCATGCATCTCCAAGGATGTTACTCCCTCCTACTGGCAGCTCTCAGAACAGTCTTTTACAGGACAAGGGCAGCCCAGGAAAGGTCACATATACATGAATAGGACTGCCAGCCACAAGTCATGGTGCAGTTGTTACACTGTGCATCTCCAGAGGTGCCTCACATTTTTATCTGGGGAATATAGACCAGCCGAGGTGACAGTCTTCCTGGCCTCTGCTATGAAACCTCACCTGTTCTTCCCTGAGCATCACTTGATAGGAAGCCTGACAACATTGAAATGCAAGTAATAAGGCAATGCATAGTGTTTAAGAACCACACTACCTGGGCTCACATCTCAACTGGGTTCCTTGGGTAGGTGTCATAACGTCCTTGTGCCTCTATTTCCTTACCTATAAAATACAGAGTGTGGTATCACCTACCTTGTAGGGTTGTTATTAACATTAAATAAATGAATACACAATAAGCATTTAGACAATGAAGGCTGGCACATAGTCACTGCTTATTAAATGTGGGTCATTATTATTGCAAGTTGGATAAAGAGACTCGAGACTGTGTCCTTAAGCTGAAATAATAGTCATTGATTAGCCTGGAAAGAACAATTAAGGTGGTCATGAAAAGTTCCTCCAAATTATAAGGCTGAGAATAAGGAAATTCTCCCCAGCCATTGATTTGTGTGATATTGACTTCCCAAGGCAAGGTTGGTGGGTCCCAGAGACCCTAGGATGGGTTTCCATGTCACACAGACCCATAAGCTTGGGTTTAAGCTGAGGTTGCTCCCCTTCTGGTGTTCTATGACTTTAGGATTCCTTCCCTTCTGTGTGTTTCTTGTTTAATCAGTGAGACTCTGCCATGTGCCACATGCTGTTCTTGGCCCTGAAAGACAGTGATGAATCAGAAAAGCACTCCTGCTTTCATGAAATTTACAGTCTAGTGCCAGAGACAGTCCCTTCTGTATTTATCAGTCCTCAAATCTCCACCACAGCCAAGATGTGAACTTGCTCCTCTCCTGAACTTGCCTGTGTGGCCGCCATTGAGCTTCATGACTTGGCTCTTAGCCAGCTGTGGCCAAAAAGATGGGGAAGGTGGAAGAAGGACTGTGGTCTGGCCCAGGTCTTCCCACTGACCTTGGAAAATGGTTAAATAAGTACTCGTTGCATTTGAGAAAGTGAGCATCTTCAGTCATTTTTCTCAAAAAAAAAAAAAAGGAATAAGATAGATTAGGTACAAAGTGTTTAATATCCTACAGGGGAATAAAATTATAGCCTGGAGTGTGCTCTTTTATACCCCGGCAGAAATCTAGGAGTTAGCACATAACTTCAGAGTGTCCGAGTGCGGATTAAAAGGTTAAAAAAAAAAAAAAAAAGCTTCTCTAGGTTTTGCAAGCCCATAGATTTTTTTATTATTTATTTTTTATTTTTTTGATATTGGGGATTGAACTCAGAGGCACTCAACCACTGAGCCACATCCCCAGGCCTATTTTGTATTTTATTTAGAGACAGAATCTCACTGAGTTGCTTAGCACCTCGCTTTTGCTGAGACTGGCTTTGAACTCTCAATCCTCCTGCCTCAGCCTCTGGAGCTGCTAAGAACAGGTGCACGCCACCATGCCCAGCCAAGCCCACATCAATGATTATAGCGACACAATTCACAATAGCTAGACTGTGGAACCAACCTAGATGCCCTTCAATAGATGAATGGATAAAAAAAATATGGCATCTATACACAATGGAGTATTATGCAGCACTAAGAAATGACAAAATCATAGAATTTGCAGGGAAATGGATGGCATTAGAGCAGATTATGCTAAGTGAAGCTAGCCAAGCCCTAAAAAACAAATGCCAAATGTCTTCTTTGATATAAAGAGAGCAAATAAGAACAGGAAGGAAGAGCATGAGGAAAAGACTAACAGTAGAATGGGGGGAGAGAAAGGGAGAGAGAAGGGAAAGCATATAGGAGACCTTCAATGATACACAAAATTATAAGAGGTTATGAGGGGCAAGGGGGGGAGGGGAGAGAATTGAACAACAGCAGAGGAGGTAGAGAGGGAAGATGGGAGGGGAGGGGGGATAGTAGGGGATAGGAAAGGTAGCAGAATACAACAGTCACTAATATGCCATTATGTAATAATGTGAGTATGTAACAGTTGTGATTCTGCAATCTGTATTTGGGGTAAAAATGGGAGTTCAAAACCCAATTGAGTCTAATGTATGAAAGATGATATATCATGAGCTCTGTAATGTTTTGAACAATCAATAAAAAAAAAGAAATAACACTGCTGCTTTAAAGAAAAAAAAAAGGTAAATAGCCAACTCCAACATGGATAGAATTCCCTCAGAAAATTGCATGTCTTGGGTGAACCTGTTAAACAAAGTCCCAGTATGGTATGAAAGGACAGGCCGCCTCCCCCTTCTTTTGTCTTATTTCCAGGTTTTAGATATTGTTCTTACTCTTTTCACAAAAATCTGTTGAAGGTTGGTGACTCTCTGGCCATAGGGGACTCAATGACCCTTGTGGGTCCCTCTGGCCTTTCCCCATTCCTACGCTGCCATCGCAAAGCTCAATAAGCTGAGAGGCTCCTGCAAGAGTCCCACATCAGGGTTCCCACAGGCCATGCTCCCACAGGAGGTGCTGGGATCTGTTCCGGGCCTCTCTGCCTGCTTCTGATGGTGCCTGGGTGTGTTTTAGCACAGCCCTAGTCCTCCCATGACATCCTCTGTGGGTGTGTGTCCCAAATTTCCCATTTTATTAGGACTCTAGCCATCTTGGATTAGAGGCCTGCCCTACTCCAGTATTAACCCATCCAAACTTAACTAATTCCCTGCAAGGACTCTATTTTAAAACAAGGCCCCATTCTGAGTATTGGAAATCAAGACCTCAGCATAAAAATTTTGAACCCACAGCACCCCAAAAGAGGAAAAGTGTGACTGGACATCTTTCATTCCATCCCATCACTTCCTCTTGTATTTCATTGGCTAGACCTGGTCACATGGCCCCGTCTGGCTGCAGAGGGGCAGGAAGTTATGGCATTCTGGGTTCCCAGGAATTTGTTTCTGTCACAAGAACTTGGTTCCTAAGTTAATTTTACCCGTGACACTTAAGAAACTAAGGTGAGGGTATCTTGGATGGGAATAGAATTGCCTGAGGTCACACTGCAAGTACTAGCAAAGATAGGACCAAGAAAGATGGCCATATTTTGACCTCGAGTTTCTCTTCCAGTGAGTGTTTTATTCATTCATTCATCAAAAATACAATAGCTGGTCCTTCTCTATTTCCTCATATTTCTGGAAAGTTCATTTCCCTTGGAGAATAAATTTTGTCTAGTGATAGGAATGGTTTTATCGAGCACCTTACAGTGGAACCCAGTGGGGCCCAAGGATAGCTTGGGTTAGAAAGAAGAACCGCTTTCACATCTGTGCTTAAACCCTTGGAGAGATTCTTCCTCAGTGTTGTTTTAAAGTTTACTCGGATACAGTCGCCACACTCCCAGGTCCCAGAGAAAGCCTGGGCAGGAGAAAGCATGGTACAATAATCAAATTAGTGAGGTGAAGCTACTGGGAAGCGTGCTAATTGGTTAATGAGTAAATGTAACCATTTTATTTAAATTAGCAGCAGATTTGAAGCAATCCTCAAAATAACTGAGAATATTAGCCCTAATTAGTGTAACAGCCTGGAAAATTCCTTCTAATGGGAAAAATACAATAATGAGGTCGCCCCATAGACTCTTTATTCAATCACTCACTCATTCACTCACTCATTCATTTGCTCATTCAACAAACATACCTTGAGCCTTATTTGATGCCAAGAATTGTGAGAGGGAAAGGCCCCAGTCCCTGCTCCAGAGGCGTCCCAGTCTGGAGAGGGAGGCAGGGACAGATAATTACAGCTGCTACCCTGAAACCTTCAACCTACTGCCCCAACGCGCCTTCTCATTAGCCCACAGAGAGCGGGGACAAGACAGCGTTCAGCCACTTATCCCAGTCATTCTGCCAAAAATTTCTAGACTGTAAAAGACTCAGGGAATTAAAGTGCTTTTCCTCCGGGAAGCTAAATTCTTGGCTTGCAAAAGAAGGAAGATGAAAGGGACTTTAATTCCTTCTAAAGTTTTAGAGATACTGCAGCTGCCACATTTATGCTTCAGGACAAGCTTTGACTCAAGGTATAAAGATTAGAGTTGAGATGAAAGAAGATTTCTATTTTAGCATGAAGATGGATCCCATGTCAAATCAGGTGGCATGGTTAAGTCAGGAAAGTATGAAGTGGTAGGTGGATTTTCTTGCTTTTGCATTCTTGGAACTTCTTCATTTTAAAAATTTCTCACTTGGTTTTAGAACAGAGACAAGGAGAAAGAAAAAGAGAGAGTGAGAGAGAGATGCTTGCTGACCTCCCAATCTGCTGACCACTCACTACCCTCTAGAAGCTGCTAACCCATGAGTCATAATGACACCATTGCTCCTCCCCTGCTTGGCAGTGACCTTGGTGACAGAGGGACATTAAGGTCCCCTCCTGGATTGTGCTTATGCCCCCAGATCTTTCACAGAACGTCTCAGAGACAATTGCAAACGTGTTACTTGGTGGGCCAAGAATTTAAATGGCTTCCCACTTCTCTGTGACCTCTGGCAGATGTCTCCACTTCTCTGTGATTTTTATCTATAAATAAATAGACTGTCCGGCTGTGCAGTTTGAAAACCTTCCCTGCATTTGTTTCCTGTCATTAGTGTGTGCCCTCCACGACTCCTCAGCCTGCAGTAGCCTTGCCCAGGCGCCAGTCGATCTGGCAGTGCAAGACCTGGCTGGGTTGTGTTCCGGGGAGCCTCAGGCAGCCCTCAAGCTGTGGCTGGTCACCTCTAGCTCTGCATCATTCAAGAACTAATCCAGATAGAGTTAGTTGGACTTCTTATTGTCCTTGAGGTGTTTCTTGCACCATTTCCAGGGCAGGGGCAAGATCCGTTGAGTGGAACCTCTGGGGGTGGGGGATGACACAGAGTCTGGCCCTGTGGTGGCTCTGGGATGGCCCCAGATAGCCTGCTCTTCACACCCTCTGGGTGTCATCCCTTAGTACCTCCCTGCCAGCACTTCCACTCTTCCACTTTCTTGGTGCAAGTTGGTTGCTTGAGGGGTGGCCTTTTCTCCAGAGGACTCAGGGAATGACCAGTGTGTAGAAGGAGCAGGAGCTTGGGGTCAAGCAGAGCTGAGATCTAGTCCCATTTCTGCCCACACCATGAGTGTTGAGTGGGGCAGGTGCCTTCCTGCTTCCAACTCCCACATATGTTCAATCTGGGAACACAGGACCATAATGTGCATGCCACCGAATAACCGTGGAGGCTCTGATGGCCTATATGTGGTAATACCTGGCCCAGTGCCTCAAGCATGATGGTGGGAAGCCTCTCCAAGCACAAAGCAATCCTACACTCAAGGCTGGGAGAGTAAGGCTGGCACCATCATTATCTCTCCCTCCAGACCCCTCATCCTTACAGCCTTTTGAGATGTCCATGGAGACGAGGTGCCCTTGTTGCCTGAGTCCCAGAGCACTCCTCAGTGGACTCTGAGTTGTCTTATTACTGCAGCCTGCAACCTCACTCCTTCCTCAATGCCCTACCAGCAGGACCTAAACCCACCTTGCCCAGCCCCTGTTGGGGCAGCTCGGCCACCTATTGGCTTTGTGACCCAGGACAATATTATTAATTTTTCTTTACTCAGATATCTATAACTTAAGGCAAAGCTTAGTTCATAGTAAATGCTAGCTCACTGAGGCTATTATGTTATTTTTGATTTACTGATATATAAAAATATATTTATATGGGTGTATGTGTATGAGAGTCACATGCACCTCCCCATGCACCCACACATAAAATTACTGCATGTCAGAATCTGCTAGACACTCTCTATGTGTCAATTCATTAAAGCTTAAAACCACATTGCCAACTTATCCCCATAGGGCTCAAAGATGTAAAGATGGACACAAGTCTGTACCCTAAGTGGTGGTGGATATGGGCCATGAACGGGGGGTGGGGTGCATATTCTGTCACATGCAGGAACAACCCGTCCAAGGGTCAAGGCTGCAAAGAGGGCTGACCAGTGCTGTTTTCTCTACCAGCACAGCCTCCTGTAGGTTCTGGCTGGCTCCGTGGGCACAGCCCAAGTGACTATCACTGGGTTCCTTCTCCATCACAGGCAACCCTTGGACATCCTGTGGTTATTCTCCAACTCCCAGCCCACCTAGAACTGGTCCCCACTCACTGGGTGAGGTTTCCCACCCTGCTTTCAGAAAGCACCTCATTTCCATTTCTCTTTGGGTAATTGCACACAGAGGCAGAGTCACAGGCCAGGACCATCAGCTTGCCTTCATGGTAAGAGGGGGTGGCAGGTAGCAGACGGCTATGTTAGGCGCACATATGTGGGTGCCTGCAGTGATAACCTCTATGAGCTGCTCCTGTGGCTTCTGTGCTAAAAAAAAAAAAAAAATTAAAAGGAGCTGCTTGATTTGTTATTCATTCCACATGTTATGTTCTTCACTTCATGTCCAAACTCACAATTAGTCATAAACAGCCAGTTTTGCATGACTTTAATAAACTCCCACGGGCTGGGGAGAGGCAGTCATTAGCACCACAGTGGCCAGTGTCTGGGCTCTCAGCAGAGAGGCTGATTCTCTGGCCCTCTGTAGACTGCTCTTTGGAGAGCCTTGCTTTCCAGGCTGCTCTGGCTATGGGTACAGGTCAGGAATCCAGTAACAAAGGAGGTAAATTTAGAACCTGACTTGGTCTCTTTGCACCTCAGCTTCCTGTTCTGTAAAACTGGGACTGGTGCTGAGAGTTAGATGAGGGTGAATCCAGCAGGTGCCTAGCATGGAGTCTGCCACAGAATTGGGCTCAGTAATGTTGGTCTCTTGCCCAGTTTAGAGCCACCTCTCAACCAACATTTATGATTTTTAAAGGTAGCCATAATAATGACAGCTTACATTTATTGTTTACTATTTCTAGATTATCATTCAAAATGCTAAATGTGTCTAAACTCAGCTAATACTCCCAACAGCTTGAAGTGGGTACTGCTATTACCCCATTCTTACAGGGGACAAAATTGGGGCTCATAGAAATTACATAACTTGCTCCAAGTCACAAGATAGCCAAGTGGCAGGGCGGGCGTGGGAGCCAGGTTGCCTACATGCAAAGCCAGCTTGAAGTTGTACGCAGGGCTGTCCCCTCCTTTCACAAAACATGTGGCTCTGCTTCAGGAAGATTTCTGGGAAGAGACAAGACAAGGAACCCCACAGTGTGGGGGGATGCTGGGTGGCAGTCAGGAAGTGTGCAGTGTGCCCCTGCTGCAGGGAGAGTGCTGGGGAGGGAGTCACTCACTGGTCTAGTCAACCACCAGGTGTACTCTTCTTAGGATCCAAAGGGAAACTGAGTCTAACGTGCAGTTTTCTTCCTGAAAGGACTACGACAGATTTCCAAGATGGGGTTGGAGGAGACGTGAACACACCAGTTAATCCACACAACCCTTCTCCAACCTCCCTGGGCTTGGACATAGGACTGAGGCCAGTCAGATCTCTCTTGACTCATGAAGGCTGTCTGCCCGGGTCTCTTGACTTTGGGGCTTCCCACTTTCCCCATAAGGAATTAGAGCAGCCACCCCCCCACACACACACTAGAAATATCCAGTCTCCATGTTCTAGTGCCAAAGTAGGAATTGAAAAGCCTCCACTTCCCTTCTCCCCTCCTCATCCCTCAGGTCTCACCCCAAAGCCCACCTACTTAGGACAGTCTTCCCTGACACCCTGGATAAGTTCTAGGTGCCCTTACTTGCTATTCTCACATCTTCCTATCTTGTCTGGCTCCTTCAGAACCCTTACATTGTACGCGTAAATGCAATAATAAACCCAGTGAGCAATTATATCTTTATTTGTCTCTTTTTAATGGTCTTTCTCCACAACTAGATCTAAGTTCCTTGAGCACAGAGACCTTTTTTTGTTTTCTGTGAATTCTTTATCCCTGTGCTTGGGACACTGCCCGGCACAGAGCAAGCACTCAGTGTACCCTCTGGTTATTAAAGGGATCTGTTAACAAAGTTGTTGGATTTTTGAGTAAACCCTGCACAGTCTTACTCAGCAAGACCAAGAGGCCTGCCCAGGCACACTGGCATTAGCACTTCCTACCCTTGACCTGAGGCCTGACTCTTCATCTGTAAAGTGAGGTGGAAATGATCGGCTTCATAGGAGTTTTGTGAGGGTTGAATGCAGAAGTACATAGGATGTTTAGCTCCTTGCCTGGAGCATAGTAAGCCCTCGAATATGGTAGTGCTGTTAGGATTAGAATTGATTAGTATTTAGTCATAATAGAAGCTGGCCCTCTTCTTTTAGATCTGGTATATTTTCATGGAGACCTGGACATGGGAGCATGAGAGATGTGCTCTCCCTAACTGGTCTGGAAGCCAGATCCTGATCCTCTTTTTGGATGGTGGGCCAGTTTCTATGGGCACAGGTTGGTGTTGGCATTCTGTCAATGTCTCTCCTGCTACTACCACCAAGTCTTGCTAGCACATGAATTCGGCCTGCCTTTCCAGTTACCCAGTCCCCCGGCAAGAGAAGGAGGATCTCCTCAGACCCCAGGGGCTCTGCTGTTGGCTGGGTTGTGTTCATGGAAGCTTCCCCTGCAGCGTACTGGGACCCACTCCTCCACTCACCATGGCCTTGCAGGACCACACCCAGGAAATCCAGGATAAGAACAGCAAGCCAGTGACAGAGTGTAAGAGGCCGGCTTCCCATCTCCTGAGAGATGGGAAGAGCCTACTTAAAAGCACCTCCTCTTTCTGCCATTTGGAGCCAGAAGTTGGCAGGTTTTCAGAGATGATGTGAGTTCTCTGATGCCTCTGGCATCCAGGGGAGGCTCTCAAGTGAGTGGGGTGCCTCAGTTGCAGCCCTTTGCTGTTAATTTTTAGTCAATGTTACTGACATTTGGGGGGAGGCAATACATCACTGTGTCTGTCTATCCTATTTACCACCCCTGGGCCTTGACCACCTGTACCACCTCATGCATTTTCAAATGTTCCCTTAGTCAAGATTCCAAGAAAGAAGAGTGTAAGTAACAGGTTCTGGGATTTGGGAATGGCTGGCGGCATCGAGTGTGGACGTCTGAATGGAGTTTACATCAGGGGGGCTTAGGGGTATGCTTAATCTGTCTCAGGAAAGTTCCTAAGGAGATACATTCAGAAAATATCACAGGCACAAATGGATTCTTAGATTAGATTTTGCCAACTAACTCCATTGTCACCATATTGCCTTTGTCCCAGATGCTTTCTCTGAAATCTAGTCTTTGCTCCCCATTAGCCCTGGGAGTGTAGATCTCTAGTGTGGTCCTTGAGGTTATCACTGTGTTAATACACTGGGAACTAGTGCAGAGCTGGGCCCTTTAAATCAATCACCAGAACGGCTTTATTTTTCTCTCCTTAAATGCAGTAACACTTGTGGGAGTGGAGGTTGGCCTGGGTGAAGGACATGCTTAAAAGGAAAATTTCACAGCATGTTTTTTTTCCACAGGAATAAAAAAAATAAAAGACTTGCTGGTCTTAATTCTTATAGAACAAGGTTATAGCAAAAATTTACATCTCTGCAGTACCATTGGCATCCTTAGAATACACTGGGGCTGCTCAGAAGTCACCCGGTCATATTTGCCTGAGCATTATGGGTGCTTAAAAAATATAGCTTACCATGTACAGCCAGAGGAATGAGAAGTTGTGCTCCATTTGTGTACAATGTGTCAAAATGCATTCATGTATGACTAATTAGAACAAATAAAAATCTGGCTTAAATTTTTAAAAATATCTAAATTAATGAGAAAAATAACTAAAGCTTTCAAAATGATGATCACAAACTGGAATGAGCCAGCATTACCCTACTTATCTGCTCTGGGGGTTTCTTTAGTGGCAGGGCTCTCTGTCTAAGGAAGCAAGTGAGGAGTGGAGTTGGTAAGTGTTGACCCCTCTGCCTCAGGGTTTGCCATGCAAGCGTGGAGAGAAAGGAGCTGGTTGTCAGAAGGGGTGTGGGATTGAGAAAGATGTGTATTCTGATACACACACACACACACACACACACACACACACACAGCTGTAGATGGACAGCATGCCTTTATGTGTTTATTTTTATATGGTGTTAAGGATTGAACCCAGTGCCTCACACATGCTAGGCAAGCACTGTGCCACTGAGCTATAGCCCCTGCCTTCTGATTTTTTTTTTTAAGGAAAGTAATAGGGAACATATTTTAGGGCTGAGGGGAAGAAATCAGTAGAGAAAGAGATCAGATATGCGGGTAGAGAGAGAGAAATCAATGAAGCAATATCCCTGGGGGTGGGGCTGGGTGAGGACAGGAGAGGATGGGATGGATCCATGGAGGGGGTGGGGGGCGTTGGACCTAAACTATAGAAAAAATACTTCTGCTGAGGCTCTGGGGCAAGCCAGAGAGAAGCACAGGAGGAACAAGACCACTACAGGTGGTCTTGCAAGTGGAGTCTGGGGACATCTGGTCATGTGGAAGAATAGAGAAGGATTAGAAACCATGCTAAGCCAAAGTGGCTCCGACGCTGAGCAGGCACCTAAAGAAGGGATGCTAGATGGTGTGGAGGGGCCTGGCCGGGGCTGAAGATCACAAGTTTGTGGTGGGTCTAACTTGCAGCATTTGTGAACTTCCCCTGGTGGTGCATCCAGGGAACAGGCGTGGAGAAGGAGACCAAAGCTGCAGAGGAGGGGCTGACAGGGTGCAGGAAGAATAAGGAATCAAAGACCTGAAGCTCCTAGCAAGGAAGTGATTGAGGGAACTTGTTGCCTCTCTAGGAACCAGAAGGAGAAAATATAACCAGATAGGAAGGAAGAAAGAGGAAAAAAGTTATTACTCTGAAGGCCTCCATCAGACTGAGGAGAGGCATTTTGGAGTAAGAGAGTGAGCATGATGGTGATCAGGGAATTGGGCAAAAGGAGAGGCCTGGAGAATAGGATCTCAGAGACATTGAAGAATGGGGTCTGGGTATGGGTGATTAAAATGGGGCACAATGCTCCATACCCCACCCCCATAATTAAGGCCACCATGCAAGGTATGTCATTGACCAGGACCTGCCCAGCAGGTGCAGAGGAAGCTGTGGCCCTTCACCAAAGACCATGGATGCAGATGACTGCCTGGGAGGGACTTGGGAGAGAAGACCAGACTGGGCAGACAGTGGTGGTACTGATGTCTGATCCTTAAGGACATATTTTTATACAGGATGGAGGTGCTGAGGTATTGGAGAGATGAGGAGGGTCCTGGGAAGGAGAGAGTCATTTTCATCTCATGTCCCTGAGGAGAGAATCGGGAGATTCAAAAACATACATGCTTATCAGCATCCTCCAGGAAGAGTCATGAAAGGGAAAAGAACAGTCCCTTTGTTGGAAAGGATGGTCCTGGAAAGATACTGGGAGCTTGATAAAGGTTTCAGAAGATTTGCACAAAGACTTAGGAGGGAAGATCAACTGGAGAAAAATCACAGGGGAGGAGAAGAGAGGAAAACCCTATAGAGACAGCAAAATTAAATCTCGTGCAGCGACACCCTGAGTGAATTGCCTCTATTGAAAGTAACATGGCTTCATGAAAATAGACAATTTATCACAAAAGTTTTGATATTTAAGACTGGCATCCGTTGGAAAATCTGTGCTAGGTGGTTTCCACCATCACTTGCATGGTGAGGCTTCTCCTGACAGGCCAGGAAGTGGTGAGTGGAGTGGTAGATGAGGAAAAGACCACTGAGATGTTCTGCCAGGGCATCCTAATCGTGATTTGCTTGGGGCCACCTCAAAGGAAACTATGACTCAGGAAATCCCGTAAGGAGGCCTCCTAGGAGAAATGGCAGAAGCTGATCTGAGAACCATAACTTCTTATACTGCCGCTGCGGCGGAGACACTTGTCCCCAGTTTTGGTGCTCAGGACAAATGCTCTGTCCGTCCTCATGACAACTGAACTTGGTGCCCATCGCATCATTCCCGGATTTCACACTGTCTTCTGTCCTGGGTCAGTCGAGCTTAAGGGAGCTTCCATTCTGCCAGAGAAGGGCCGAGTCCCAGCTGCTAAAGAGAAACAAGGGCTGGGTCGTGGCCAAGGTGGGTCCAGGACGCCTTCCTGAAGTCCCAGACTGAAAGGAAGGGAGTAGGACGTACACCAGCAGAAGCAGGGCAGAAAGAACACAGCGTGACGGGGCCACCTGTGCAAAGGGAAGAACCAGAACCTTCCTTCTTTCTTTCTTAGGAGGCAGGCTAAGTGGCGATACAGAGAGGAGCTTTGGAGCCAGCTGACCTGAGCTCAGATCCTGCCCTGCCACTCTCTGTCCCTTTATTTTCCTTCGTTTCGTTCTTTTTTCTCATCTAAAAGTGGGGCTAATACCCCATTTACCCAGGGTAACATGAGGACTGAACAGATATATAGAAAGTATTCATCATGCCTGGCGTCGAGAAAAACCTCACTAAATTGGGGAATATTATTGCTATTATTATTTTCTTTTTTTTTTTTATCCAGGAGGGGTTAGAAAGGAGCAACGGTTTGCTGGACACTGACACTCTGTGCCAAATGCTTTACAAACATTCCTGTGAAAATAAGGTTCCTGTGCATACTAACGACACACTACCATAAATTGTGTGGGTAAAGACCCAAACCATTTATTTAGCTCAAGATCCTGAGGGTAGACAATTGGGTTGGGCTAGGTTGACTCTTTCTTCCTTTAGGCTCAGCCAGGCTCATGCATATGTCTGAGGCCAACTGCTAGACAGCTAGTGGATTTGCTTCTGGAGATTTCTGACCATCAGCTGGAGAGAGGGGACCTCTGGGCCATGAGTGTGTCATCACCCAATGGGCCAGCCCAGGCTGCTTCACATGGTAGCAGTGTTAGAGTTTCCTAAGGGCAGCAACAGGACTGACTCAAATACATAGTGCTTTTCAGGTCTCTGCTGGTTTCATATTTGCTTTGGAAATTGCACTAATCAAAAAGCTACCCAGCCAAGCCAAGACTCAAGGGCAAGAGAAATAGACTCCACCTTTGACCAGGAAGAGCTACAGGGTCACATTGCAAAGTGGTTTGTATACAAGGTGACAAAAAAATCTGTGGCCCTTTTGATAACATATCACAGTGCCCTATCATGTTCAGTTTGTATTATTTGTTTACTCAAAAATATTTACTGAGTGCCTACCGTGTGCTATGGCAAGAAAAGGAATTCCTCCCAAAATGGCCTTAGTTTTTCAACACCTTGTCTGCCATAGCAAATCCATCTGACATCAGTGTCTGAAGTCTGCAATATCCAGTGAAAACCTGAGCTAGAGTTTGTTTGTTTATAAAGCAGATTATGGTTTTTCCCAGGGACAAGGAAGATGGAGATAGAGATAGTGTTGGAGCAGATAAAATAGATTTGTATTTGCAGATTAGAATCGAATGCCATTATTTCATCCACATAAACTCCATTTTTCTAGGCTAACTTATCCCTGCTGGATCTTAACCTGCAGATTTTATTAGCAGACTCTTTCCTACATCTTCCTGATTGCTGAGATTGTCAGAGAGTCCAGAGCCCACATTGAACATATGTTAAAATATCTGTCAACACACACACACACACATACACACACACACACAAAAAAAAACCTCTCTGAGAATATTCTAAGCTCTTCTTAATGTAGTTCAGGATATTTGTTATGTAACAGCAAAGGATTGAGCCTTCTTAGGTAGAAAGCATTGGCCCCCTTCTTTTCTAGGGGACCAGGGAAGAATTAGGCCTGCACAGGCTATATGTTCTGGAAAAAGTAGTAAGAATCTTATCCCAGGAAGAGTTTCTATTTTATTCAAGTCATTTTTCCATAGGGCTATATGGAGGGTGGTATCCAACAAACTGGTCCAAAATGGGGCAAAGAAAAGCTTAGAGAAAGCTTGGAGTAAGGGATGTGAAGCAGATAACAGGGAGCAAGCCTGGAAGAATTTCTGAGCTAAAGTACAAGTATCCCTGGAATTATTTAGTAATATATTAATTCAAATGACCAATATGGTCAAATGACCAATATGTGTCAAGCCAAGGGTTAAATAATAGAAAGACAATAGGGATCCAGACAATTGTGGTCCCTGCCCTCAGGGAACCTGGGATCCCACAGGGAATGACAGTATGATAGTCGAGTTACTATGGGCTAACACTCAGACCTCACCTTTCCATGGAGTTCTGCCAACATACCGGGTGCGTTGGTGCATGCCTATAGTACCAGTGACTTGGCAGACTCAGGCAAGAGGATTGTAAGTTCAAAGGCAGGCTCTAAGCAACTTAGTGAGACCCTATCTCTAAATAAAAAATTAAAAAAGGGGCAGGGTATGTAGCTCGGTGGTTAAGCATCCCTGGTTTCAATCACCAGTATCAAAAAGAAAAAAAGAAAAGAAATAGAGAATTCTGCCAACACTCTTATGAGATGAGCACCAGTTTTAGTTCCTGTTTTTATAGATGAGTCAACTGAGAGAATGATGGCTGAGTAAATTGTCATAGTCACATGCCTACTGAACAGTGGAAGCAGGGATTCAAGCAGTTTGAATCTGAGCCAATCTTTCTTGAATCAATCCCCTTCCCTCTCCCGACATCAGATCAAGTTGCCTCGGCGTATATTTTTCAAAGTTCCTATATTTTTCCAAAGGGCACCAATTACATTTTGTAATTCTATTTTTGTGTGGTGAGTTGGTGAGGTAGCAGTCAGTTCCGGCTTCACAGGGCTCCAATAGCATAGGACCTCAGGATCCCGGTGGCTTACAGTAACAGACATTTCTGGGTCGTGCGTTTGTCCATTTCTTTCCTGACCTTATCTCTCTTGGGCAGCACCTTGTCAAAAGCGGCTGATAGTAACAAAGTTTTGCTCTTCTGTCGCAGTGCACCCTCATTTGCCGCGCTGTCAGTCTCCCAAATAACTGCGGACAGCAGCTTTGCCAATGCTTCACCACTGCCTAGAGGAGGTCACCATCTTTGCAGTCTCCAGTGATGGTTTCCTCACCACCCCACCTTCCATCTCCAGAATCAGTGTCCCAATGTTTTTAGGCTTTGGCAGCACCCCGCCCCCATCCAGCATTCATCTCTCTAGGCTGATGATCCCCACATCTCAGTGGCCTACAACTAGAAATGCTTATCTCTTGCTGGTGCCTCATGGCCAACTTGGGTTAACTTCAGCTCTGTGTCATCCCACAGGGATGCTGCAGAACCAGCAGTGGAGAGAGGTGGTGGATCACACGATTGCTCTTAAAGCTTCTAACTACGAGTGACATATGTCACTCATCTCATTCTGTTGGTCAAAGCGAGGCAGGAGGCCACATCTGAAGTATGGGGAAGTATGTGGGGCAGTATGGCGGGGATGTTAGGAGGAACCTCAGAGGTTAGAATGGAGACAATTTCAAACTCAGTCACAGCTGTGAATCTAAGTTAAAACTTCGCGAGCCCAGCAATATCTCTGTGCGGCTGCTGCATACTGGGAGGCAGAAGCCAGGCTCAGCTCAGCCCTTTATATTTAGTGTTAAGTTCAAAGACAACTCCTGGGTCAAAAGTTCTGCTTTTCCTGCCGCTCTGGAGATGTGCTCTCGGAATCTTCCAGACGAGCCTGCTGATGCTGCCTGGGTCACCTCTAGCCCAACCCTGCTTTCCAGGCCTCTTGGATATTTTTGACTCAAAAGATTCTGAAAAGCCCTCAAATGTGCTAACAAGCAGGGTCACAGTCTGAGGCTGACAGTTCCTCAAGGAAGGAAAACATCTCGCTCCCCTCTGCTTCTCCAATGCCCAGCTCAGGCCTGGTACCTGAGAGTGTGTTTTCTGAATTGCACTGAATCAACCACTGACTGATGGGCTAATCCAAGGCTGTGGGATTTGTGTGCTTAGCCTCACCTGTTCCTCCTCAACCAGGAAAATGGGCTTGCAGGAGGAGCTCTGAGCTTGCCTTGCACATTTATGCTTCTTCAAAAAATGGCAAACAAGGCTTATAAATGCTTTCTACTCCCCACATGGACCTAGCACTGTCGTTGGTGAACAGAAGATTATTTGGGAAGTGACTCCCTTCAGCCCTGATTTAGCATCAGCTCACTGTGGCCCTTAGCACAGTAATGGACCTCTGTGTCGAAGGGTTAATGACCAATAACTAAACCTTTAAATCAGCCCACCCTGTCTGCAGAGATGCCTGCGGCTCATTCTTGGGTGAAGAGGACAAAGAGCCCATTTCTAATGCACATTCTGGATGTCACAGTCACCACTCTGTAAATTGAAATTTAATAAAGCCAGCCTTCACTTCCTCCTTCCTTCCCCACCCCCTGCCATTTCTGGCACCCAGCCTGCTGTTTCCCTGAATCCTTACCTACAGGCCAGACAGGAGGGGCCCCAGAGAGGAGGGGAGTGGAGACGGAGCAGCTGAACTAGTAGCGTCCCCCTCTACTTGGTCTCTACTTGCCGCCCCCCCTAGAGAGACCCTTCTGAGTGTCCAAAGAAATGACCCTAAGGATGCTGGTTCACTCCAGCTTCCCCATGCAAGGACCTGGCAAGCACAGTTGTCCCTCCCCCACTGGTGTCTAGAACCTCCTGTGAAGAGTGGCCCACTGTAGCTCTCCTCTTCCACCCCTCTCCAGGCCCAGGAAGGTTTCAATCAAATACCAGCACCGCTGCCCTAGGCCGAGGCTGGTGAGAGGCTGCCTCTATATTTCTGTAACAGAGCTTGTATTTCAAGGGCGCCCACTCCACAGGCTAGCAATGTTGCCAAGGAAACACCACCTGATGGAGGAAAAAACAGCTGCTCCAGTCCTCATTCCCACTGTTTAGAAGAGAATGGTATTCCATGGCGTCTTGAAGGTGTTTGTGCTATTAAGCCATTTAACCCATGTTGGTCCGTGTTTCTGGTTTGCTGGGAGACCTCCTCCTCCCATGCTGTGCATACCATGGTTCTTCCAGCTCAGTCTCTATTCAGCTTGGTGAAGGTTCCAGAACTCCCATGGAGCCCCAAGTGTGATGAGGGTCTCAAGGTCTGGAAAGAAGAAGGGGATGGAATGATTGAAAGAGCTCTTCAAAGAATGCAAGGGCCTGGGGTGGAGACAGAAGGTTACATCTACTCACCCAATGTCTGCAGACTCTGGTTGGCGGGGCATAAATTCAGGAAGGTTCCGAGACTTAATGTCCTCCTAGAGGTATGCCTGGTGTTTGAAAGCAGTGGTTGTCAAATCTCTTTAAAAAATTCTTTGAAATCTTTTGTTCAAATAAAATATTCTATGAGAACCAAAAGAAGACCTGTCCTGGTTGGGTAGGAAGAAGGGCCCTCCAGCCCCACCCACCATGACCTTTCTCAGAGCCCTTCTGGGCTGGTGTGAACAGCTCATAGAAATGGCCCTGGCAGTGCCAATGGTGGCTTTAAGGGAATGAGTGCAGGATGGCCCTCAAGGGCCAGCCTGGCTGAGGGGTGGACGGGAGAAGGTGGGGCAGCCCTGTGCAGGCTGCTTGCCTTGTGGAGAAGGAGAGATGCAGAACTGAACTGCTTACAGTTCAGCCTTCCTACAAGTTCCCTCTGTGCAGGGAGGAGAGAGAGCTTCTCTTCCCCATGCACCTCCATAGACTTGACCTCAGTTTTCTTATTCTCACAAAGAAGGTGACCCTGGGCATGAAAAGTACCCAGCAGAGGGTCTAGGGTATAAGTATACAAAAAGGTGTTTCTCCTTATCCTTTTCCTGAGGCCAGCCTACTTCCAGGGGCAGAGTTTTTGCCAGTGAGGTGATGTTTGAGGCATGTGAGAGCAGGGGGCCCTGAAGCCATGAGTCAGGCTTAGTGAGGCAGCCCACCTATAGGCTGCCAGGCGGGGACACGCTGCAGTGTGTCTGTCTGCATCCTTCAGGGTGAGCCTCTTGTCCAGAGGTGAGAAGATCAAACAAGGGGAACTTCCCACCCCCGGGCGTCTTACCCAGCCTTGGCTCTATGGCTCCGAGGGCAGGAGTTTGCAAACGGGGTGCTGTGGGCTTTGTGGTTGGCTTTTCAGCTTAGCTCTGCCATTGCTCCTGCTTCTGCCCTGGAGGAGAGGGCAATGTCCCCACCCGTGTGAGATTCAAGGTACAGATGGGTTTGTTCTTAGAGTTGCAGGTGATTTTTCCTCTCTCTCTAGCAAGCATCAGAATGCAATTCTGGAGGTGGTTTGCAGCCCTGCTGAGCTGGGGGTGCTGAGCGGAGAAGGATGAGAATCCATCATTTGCAGCCAAGGAGGAGCCGAAGGTCGGGATGTAGTTTTTATGCCCCGGGAGGTTTGTAAAACACCCACAGACAGGATCACAGTGCATCTCAGACCCTGACCTGAGGGATGCTGCTGTCTCAGCACTTGTACCATCTTTTACCGCAGGACTTCAGTAAAGGACCCCTGCAGCCCTCTGCTCCTCTCTCAGTCCAGGCCCCCATGGTAGCTCAGAGACATCATGGAGAAGCCAGTCTCCCGCCAGCTGCCTAGACTGGAGGGAATCTAGGGAGGTCTATGGGCGGGGTGAGTGGTCCCACATGTGGCTCTGGAATCAAACTGCCTCAGTTTAAATCTCAGCCTCTGGTCACTAACTATGTGATTTTGTACATATTCCTTAATTTCTCTGCCTCAGTTTTTTCATCTGCAAGATGGGGGATAATAGATATACATAGGTTGACAGTCCCTAATTGGAAAATCCAAAATCCAAAATGCTCCAAAATCTGAATATTTGTGAGCACCCACATGATGAAAAATCCCACACCTGACTTCCAATGAGAGGCTGTAGTCAAAACACAGAGGCACCAGAAAGATTGTATAAATTGCCTTTAGGCTATGTGTATGAAACAGACGTGAATTTCATATTTAAACTTGAGTTCCATCTTCAAGATAACATATTATGTATGTGTAAATATTAAAAAAAAACTCAAATCTGAAACACTTTTGGTCCCAAGCATGTCCTAAATGGGATGCTCAACCTGGACTTGCCTCCCAGAGTTATTGTTAGAATTAAATGAGATAATGTGTGCAGATCATCTTCTCTCTGGCACATAGTGAGGAGCAGAGGCAGTTCAATTTTGATTTTTTTAGCAGACTAAGGTCAGAAATTCTTAACAATGAGACCACTGACATCTGAGGCCAGATGATTCTTTGCTGTGGGGTGCTGTCCTGTGCACTGTACGATGTTGACCAGCATCCCTGACCTCCACCCACTCCATGCCAGTAACAACCCCCTCCCCCAGTCAGGGCAACCCAAAATGTCTCCAGACATCCCAAATAGCCTTCGGTGGGCAAAATAGCCTGCCGTCAAGGACGCAGCCTAAATCGCTTCTCCCTGAAATCTTCCTGGCTCCCCTGCTGCTCAGAAAGCACAGCTGTGCTTGCTGGGCCTGCAGGCATTGAAAGGCAGGCATCTTGAACAAATCTGTTTCCCCTTTCCTGTGTGTTCAGGCCATTTATTGATTCAATGCACTACTGGCAGGCCTTCTGAGATGTCCAAGTGAGGACTTGAGAGGTTCCTCTGTGTCGAACTCTGTCTGTGATCTGCCGGCTCTGTGGTTACTCCAGTCAAGACGCCACTTTGTTGTTTGCTTTTTAAATAACAAACAACTGTCTGTCCCTATTATGATTTTCTCAAACTCTGGAGCAATAAACGGCTCTGGTGACAGCTGTACCAGATAGTAAGTGCACACACGTCTGCCAGAGCATCTCCCCAAGCACTTCAGAGCAGCTAAATGGATAAAACTGATTTCAGCTATTACCTGGGCTGCCACTTGTGTTTGTGGGGCCTGCCCGGGAGATGAGAGCCGGACCCTGATGACAGAGAGAAGAAGGGGAGGGAAGCGTGGTCCCTGGCCATGCTCCCAAACCTCAGGGAGTCTGGGTCCTTGAATGCAAGGTGACTAAAAGCTACACACCGTCTTGAGGAGAGTACAGTGCCTTCAACCCAAGCACATAGCAGGTGTGCACCTTTTAGAGCTGGGCCCAGGAGGCGGGCTGAGGCCCCTTGCCTTTGCTCCTTCAGAGAAGGCTTTTTAGAAATGGTGAGTTCTCAATTCTATTTCCAAAAGTGCAAGAGTTGGGGTAGGTGAGTGGAGGAAGTAAGGACACTTCTCAGGTTCATGTCATTAGAATCATTGTCCCCTGATGTGTTGTTGGTTTCCCCAAGTTGGCAATGGCTCTTCCAGGACAGGAACCATGACTTTCTCATTTCTGTATCCCCAGAACCCAACTTGAGATTATTTATTGGTTAGAAGGATGGGTGGATGCATGGATGGATGGATGGATGGATGGATGGATGGACAGATGGATGAATGGATGAATGGATGGATGTGATGACTAACTGCATAACTGTTTCATTTCCTGAATCCTACTTGATGTCAAATTCTTCCTCAACTCCAATAAACTGGAAGCCACAGCAGGCCACCAGCTTTCCTTGCCGGTGACCTGGAAATCCAGGCCACACAATGGATGGTCTCAGGATGACAATTGGAAACCCATCTCTTGCCCAGTGTAGGTTTGAACAGGCCCCCATGCCTCTTGTTCTGGTTACATTTCCACATGGAGCTGGACATTGTACCTTTGGACTCTACTCAGTCACTGTCCTCCTTCATCTCAGTTATGGGAAGAATCAGTCATGCTAATAAGTTTGATGTCTACATTCATGGATTCACCAAACATGATAAAATTGTAGGATGACCTCAGAGAGCAGATCCTAGCTGTATGGAGTGTCTTCAGTTTGACCACTCTTCCTTCCACCCTGAAGGCTGACCTGATGGAGCATTCCATGGGCTCCATGTTCTCTGGCTTGCGGTTGGGTTTGGCCAGTAGGTTGACCCAGCCAAGCTCAGAGTGGAAGGGGCAGTGAGGCTGGCTATGTATTCAGCACCAGCCCCCATTCCCCACAAGCCCTACTAAACTTTACTCTCTGTCCTCTCACGCCTTTGGGCCCACAGAGATAACAAGCTCCATGTTATTATCCCCAGGGAGCTATGCTAGCCCTGGGCTGTTCCCCCACACCTGTGTACACCTGCAGAAAGTGTTACACCCTCCTCAGATCTGCCCCTTCACGTGTGCCCTCTGTTTCCTTTTGAGACTTTGACTGGATTAAGGAGCTTTTTATGACTGAGAGGCAGCCCTGCCTGTCCTCCACCCCTTTCCCTGATGTCCACAGAGGCTTTTGAGAGTCTGGAAGAACACTCAGGAGGGACCAGCCTTTATTTCCCTCCTTACCTGTGCAGCTTTTCTTACTACCTCAGTCCCTTTTACACCCTGCACCCATATTTAAAAAACACTTGTCAACCATTCTCTTTGACTAAAGCAAGAAGTACTTCATTTTACCATTTTAACCAATCAGCTGACATTTCTTAGTTGTTTTCTTTAACTTATTTTTTATTAGTTCTAATCAGTTATGCATGATACCAGAAAGCTTTTTAATTCATTGTACACAGATGGAGCACAAAAATTTTAATTTCTCTGGTTGTACACAGTATAGTATCACAGTACATGTACAGTCACACATGTACCTAGGGTAATGATGTCCATCTCTTTCCACCATGCCTCCTCCCCTTCCCTCCCTCCCATTGGCCCAATCAAAGTTCCTCCATTCCCCCCCACACACACACACACACCTCCATTATGGATCAGCATCCACTTATCAGAGAGAACATTCAACCTTTGGTTTTTTGGGGATTGGCTTACTTCACTTAGCATGATATTCTCCAACTCCATCCATTTACCTGCAAGTGCCATAATTTTATTCTCTTTTAATGCTGAGTAATATTCCATTGTGTATATACACCACAGTTTCTTTATCCATTCATCTATTGAAGGGCATCTAGGTTGCTTCCACAATTTAGCTATTGTGAATTGTGCAGCTATAAACATTGAAGTGGCTGTGTCCCTGTAGTATGCTGTTTTTAAGTTCTTTTTGTATATACCAAAGGAGTGGGATAGCTAGGTCAAATTTTGGTTTCATTCAGAGTTTTCTAAGGAATCTCCATACTGCTTTCCAGATTGATTGTACCAATTTGCAGTCCCACTCGCAATGTATGAGTGTGCCTTTTCCCCCACATCCACTCCAACATTTATTGTTTGTATACTTGATAATTGCCATTCTGGCTGGCATGAGATGGAATCTTAAAGTAGTTTTGATTTGCATCTCTCTAATTACTGGAGATGTTGAACATTTTTCCATATATTTGTTGATGGATTGTATATCTTCTTCAGAGAAGTGTCTGTTCAGCTCCTTAGCCCATTTATTGATTAGATTGTTTCATACAGTGGAGAAAAGGTAGCCTCTTCAACAAATGGTCCTGGGAAAACTGGAAATCATACGCAGCAAAATGAAACTAAACTCCTATAACTCACCATGCACAAAACTCAAAGTGGATCAAGGACCTAGAAATTAGATCAGAGTCCCTATACCTAAAAAAGGAAAAAGTAGGCCCAAATCTTCATCACATCAGATCAGGCCCAAACTTCCTTAATAAGGCTCCTAAAGCACAAGAAATAAAATCAAGAATCAATAAATGGGCTGGATTCCAACTAAGAAGTTTCTTCTCAGCAAAAGAAGCCATCAGTGAGGTGAAAAGAGAGCCTACCTTTGAGGAACAAGTTTTTGCCACATGCACGTCAGATAGAGCACTAATCTCCAGGATATATAAACAACTCAAAAAACTTAACACCAAAAACCCAAACCAATCAGTTGATATTTGCCAATGATAATTATTTAATAGCTCATGCTAACAAGAAGGACTATCCTGAATTCCAACCTAGACCAAAGAATTATGCTGTGTATTTGTCCACGGGTCCTGGTCACTGGAGGGGAGGGATGGAGTGTTCGTAACTTTGGTCCTTTGAGGACTAGAGCTCAGAGAACCCCATGACTTCTGCTGAGCCCCTTGCTGGGCTCAGGCTTGTGGGAACTTACTGAAAAATTCTGAAGACCGAGCATCATGGGGCATGCCTCTAGACCACGGCCTCACTGCAGGCTGGAGGACAACCTCTGTTTTTTAAACAAAGTGTCATTGGAACACAGCCATTTGTTTCTGTGTTGTCTATGGGGATGACAGTAGGAGTGAGTTCTTGGAGACCATGTGACCTTCTGTGCAGAAAAGAGTCCACACAGAGGCCTGACTGCTGTCCACAGAGCAGATCTGCTCACAGGGTGGCTCTTGGCTGGCATCTGCGAGCTTGGATCTCAGGAAGGTTCCCACCACAACTGAGGGATCATCGTGCCTAAGCCAATTGTGCAAATGCTGGGGTTCATCATGGACACCTGCTCTCCTTCTGGAAATCAGAAACTAGCGTGACCCAGACAGAGCTTGCCTGTGAGCCCTCCATAGAAACCCTAGGTGCTGAGGCTTGATGGGCTTCCCTGGTAGACGGCCCTTCATACAGTTGTCACACTCAGTGCTGGGGAATGGAGCCTGTCCCACGTGACTCCACTGGGGGAAGGCCCTGGGACACCTATTCCTGGCTCCCCAGGGTTTGCTCCCTGATCCTTTTTCTTTGCTGACTTGCTCTGCATCCCACACTATAACAAGCCATAGTCTTGAGTCCTCTGAGAATCACTGAGTCTAGGGATGGTCTTGGGGACTCCCTAGCACACCCTCAATGCCAGAAATGTTTGCCATCTATCCCTTTAAGAGAAAGCTTGCCATGAGCTGGGGTTGTGGCTTGGGCACTTGCCTAGCACCTGCGAGGCCTTGGGTTTGATCCTCAGCACCACATAAAAATAAATAAAATAAAGGTATTGTGTCCACCTACAACTAAAAATAAATAAATAAACATTTTAAAAGAAAAAGAAAAAGCTTGCCAACCCCTGCTCTGCACAGTTTTAGTAGGGATGGAAATTCTGAGTTCCTTCTCTCCCATCCCCTAAGACTCTGAGCTCCCTGAAGGCATGGCCCAGGCCTTTTTGCTGTGTCTCTGGCCAAGCACAGTGTCTGGCACAAGATACTGATCAGGAAGTCAGTGCGTCTGTTGGATTCATGAGGCTTTTTTTTTTTTTTTAACCGTGGGTGGTGAAATCAATTCCAATGGTTATGGTCAATATTTTTCAATGGAAGAAGAGAGTAGAAAATATCGGAGTGTATCCTACATAGTAAGGGTAAATTTTATTTGTTGAAAACTTTGTTTTAGTTCTATATGTGGGCCAAATGCTACGCTGGATCAGAATGTAAGAAGATTTTTTTATCTTGTTCATTGCAATTGATAATAGTTTGAAGACCACTGGATATCAAAGATCCAAGGTCATCCCTAACTGAGACCTCTTTGCCTGCTGCTGGGGACAGTCACCATTAACCCTCCTATCTCTCTGGCCATGGGCATTTAACCTCGTTATTTCTCCTTCCTTCCATCCCCAGAATGTGTACTACACAAGCAGTCAGCAGATCCACGTGGGTGTCCTGAGCCCCACGGTGGATGATGATGACAACCGGTGCCTGGTGGACGTCAACAGCCGGCCTCGGCTCATCGAGTGCAGTTACGCCAAAGCCAAGAGGATGAAGCTCCACTGGCAGTTCTCTCAGGTAACAGCCCCAGAGGGAGAGAGCCTCAGCCACCCCACAGAGCAGATGCACCAGGGGAGTGGCCTCAGGGGCCAGGGAGGTGTGGAGGATAGGAGGGGAGGGGTGCTTTGGCAATACCGAGGCTGTGACTTCAGGCCAGTTCAGTTCTGGGGGATTTTAATGAGCACCTACTATGTGCCAGAGGTTTCACGCAATTAGCTCATTGACCCTTGATATTGCCTCTGAGGGAAGTTGTTGTTTTATCTTCATTTTATTTAACTTAGATACAAGGACACAAGCTCAGAGAGGTGAACCACATGCCCAAAGATACACAGAAAGGGACAGAGTTGGGTTGTAACCTTAAAGCTTCTGTTTGATACACAAGTGCCTTCTCACAGCTGAAGACCCAATGTCCCATGTGTCCACAGTACTGTGGCTCTGATCTGTGACTCCCTGCCTTCCTCCCCACATGGAGTCACTCTATGAGATGAGGTGTCCTTGCAGTGTGGTATCTTGGAGTCAGATGATGAGAGCAGTCCCCACATCAGTGACCACAGGCATTTCATTCTTTTGTTCCACCTCTATCAGTTTGGGGCCCATTCTTGACTTCTTGCTTTCATTGGCCACTGCATCTCCCCATTATAAAATGACACCCAGGGATCCAGATGTCCAGCTTTAAAGAGACCTTTGCCTCTCCTAACCTCCAGGGGTCCTGAGGAACTGTACTCATGAAACTAAGTGCCAGAGGCCCCTGACTCAAGCCTTCCAGGTGAGGAAGGGGCTGTCAGACCCTGCAGGAGTTTTGTGAGTTGGCCACACCTTGATTCCATTCCTAGAGTCCACCTACTCTCCCCCACAGTGGAGGCCCCAGCTACAAATTACACTGGGGGCCGGGGCACCTTGGACCTATGGTCTGGGTATAGAAATCAAAGGACTTAGGGACCCTCAGTCATATCCTAAGTGGATGATGAATAATGAGCAGCAAATTCAAAACAAGGCCACAGATTGAGAAGCTAGTTAGAGAACAGGAGCAAGAACCCAAGCCAGGCCTCTGTAACCCCACAAGCTGAGGGGAGAGGGAGCACAGGGTGTCACATTGGAAGCACTTCTGGGATAGACAGAGGGTGCATGTGACAGCTTTGTGAGTCTCAGTGGGACCTGCAAATTTGGGGGGTCCAATAAAAGAGAATAATGCACAGGGAATTCATAACTCCTGCACCTGTACCTTTCTTGTTTGTGGAACCTTTGCCATGTATTGTAAATTTTGCAGGCCTATCCCAATAACAGCTGCATTCCTATAGTGCTTCCTGGGTGCTGGGCACTAGCACTTGGTGTATATTAACTCATTTAATCCTTATCACTGTACATGGTCAGTGATGAGGCAACTGAGGCACAGAGAAGATATAATACACCCAAGATGCTGCTGTTGGTTATTAATCACGGAACATTTCAAATTCCGTTTTATACTTCCAATCATGGGAGGACACTGGAAGAAGGCCAGGATCAGGCTGAGGTGTGAAAATCTGGGCTGTGCTTTCCTCCCACGGTTCTCTCAAGTCAAAAACCCCAGGCTCCCCAGCTGTGGCCTGTTGCTGACCCACTATGGGTAACTCTTCTGCCTGGTTTCTGGCCCAGAGGGAACAGGATGGGGCTGCATTCCCCGCTTCATTCCTACAACTTGAGAGACAGAGGGAGGTGGGAGACGTGTGGTTCGGAGGCTGGCTAGATGCACGCTGGTGAGGAATGGTGTGGTTTCCTGGCTCTGGCCCCCAGGGCCTGCAGGCTGGGGCCACAGGAAGACAAAAGGACACACCAGGCCCTAGGAGGTGAGTTGGTGCTGACTTCACCAGGATGAAATGGGTTTCACAGCTGAGCCTGCAGGGCCTTGGGGGTCACTTGAGGGTCTATGGGGCCTTTGCCTTCAGCCAAACCTACTGGTCGTCTGTGTTCAGTTCTTCCTAGGGGACTGTGAATGGCACAGTGCAGGAAGTGGATGGTGGTCCAGGGTGGGACAAGGCTGGTGGCTTCTCAGAAGACCCAGTACTTTACTTGGCATGCTCAGAGTATGTGGGAGCCTGCTCCATTTGGAAGGAGTGAAGGGTGTTCCAGGGAGGAAAACAGCGTATTCAAAACCCAGTCACATCAGGGTTCTCAGATAGGTGTGGCCAAATCCTAGAGGACAGTATGGGGAGTAGTCAGAGAAGAGCCTAGAGGGGTCAGGTCATGGAGGCCACAGGAACTGGGGGAGCTGGTTCCATGGAAGGTGAGGATGCACAACCCTACGGCGTGTTTAGGTCTGAGATTTCAAAAGCTTCCTTTGGTAGAGATTGTGGAGCTGAATTTGGAGAGACGATCTGAGAAAGGGGAAGAGTCAGATGAAGACAGAGGGAGACTGAAATGCAGTTTGAATGTTTAGCCATTCTCTCTTCCCTCTCCACCATGACCCCGAGGCTGTCATGGCCATGCTTTGGCCCCCAAGGCCAATTCTCAGGGTGGCCTCTGAGGCCCACCCAAGGAGCTCAGGCATTGGTGATGTGGGCTGGATACACGTGACAGGTGTGACTGGGGGGCCTGTGGTGGGCAGGTGTGCTGCTTCAGCTCACTGGAGGAGGAAGATGAGCAGACAGCCCCTGCAAGCCACAGCTCAGCTGGGAGTATACCTGTGGCTCTCGGGACTTGGTGTCACCCAGCTATAAGTGTTCCCTATGGAAGTTCGTACTCAGCCCCTTGACAGGTCTTGCTCTTCTAGAGGCTCTGGAATCAGCAAGGAAAGCCCTATCTGTGAACCTGGAGGCAAAGACACCTCCAAATTCATCTCTCACCTTCCCTCATTTCAAGGTGTGGCCTCAAACAGGAAGCACCACAGGTTCCTGCTGGAATGGACACTTTGTACAACACAGCAAGCCCTGCTGTGTGTGGCGTTCTGGGGCCTGGGCGGTTTTCAGCCGCTTTTGCATATGTCTAATTAAAGCTCCCAGAGTGCCTTGGCAACCACATCTTTGATCCTTCTACCAAAGGGAACTATTTGGAAGTAATACTTTTAAATTCCTAATTTGCAAACCCAGAGCAGTCGCTCTCATTTGATATTTAATAATTAACTTCTGTGCAACTTTTGCTTCATGCAAAATGATCAATATTTATCAAGCGACCTGGAATCCATCCTCAAGACCTCATTGATGAGAATTCGCTCTTGACAAGGCCAGAGGAAGCCGGGAGCCTCTTAAACAGTTCATCTTATGCTTGGGCTAATTTTCTTGCAACATGTTTTAATCTTTGCAAATTACATAGAGATCCTACCAGCTAGAATGTTCTACTACAGAAGTTAGGCTGGAAGGAACTTTTACTGGGAACATTTCAAATCTCCTTTCTGTTTTCACATTATGCATTATTTTTACTCTCCTGAGGACCACATTTAAGCTCCACAGACATTCAGACTGAATTAATTTCAAAATAATCTAGTATGATTCTCCTAGTTTCTCCTACAAAAAAGTAGACATTTGCATAGCTTAGAGTTCTATCTCATACCCTGATTTTCTGTTTAACAAATAAAATGCCTTTCCTCTCACCTCTGTGAGCTCTTCCAAATTTCCAGTGCTTCAGGCTGAACCAGGGCAGTGTTAGATACTGACACTGAGAAGCCACATTTGATGAAAGCATCTCCTGGTGAAGCTGATGTGCAAGGCTCTGATGAGCAATTTTCTGATGATGAACATTCTTTCCTTCAGTCGTTCATCAAACATTTATTGAGCACAGGGGTTTGGCAGGAGGGATGCAGATATGAATCAGACACGGCCTCTGCCCTCAAGGAACTCATGGGCATGTAAACACACAACAAAACCAGTTGATGAGAGCAGAAACGGAGGGGTATGTGGTGTTCTGGGAGCCTGGGGTGACTGGCTCTGCCTGAAGAACTCGGGGATGGCTTCATGTACATGACTTATTTGATCTGGATCCTGAAAGCTAGAGAGACAGTTCCCAGGCATAGAAAGGGAGGAGAACCCATCCCAGTAGAGGCTCTGCCCGGGCTAAGAGCAGAGTATATTTGAGGACTATGAATCCATTATTTTGTGTGGAATTTAGAGTTTGTGATGGGTCCTGTGGGAGAGAAAAGCTAAGAGCCAAGGAGATGGACAGATGATGAGGGTTGTTAAATCCACTCCAATGAGTTTGAACTTCACCTTAAAGCCAAGGGAGGGCCTAAGGGAGGTTCTTAAATGGTAGATCTTTGTATTGGTCGGTTTTTCATTATATAACAAAATACCTGAGACTGGACACTTATAGAGAACAAAAGCCTTGTTTAATTCACAGTTCTGGAGGTTCCAAGGCACTGGCTCATCTCTGGTGAAGACATCATGGAGTTATGACATCACCATGGTAAAAGATAGAGAGCTTGAATATGTAAGGGGAAGAAACCACATCTGGAGACAGAAAACCAGAGCATGGCTCAGGGCTCAGGATCTCTGTTTTATAACAATCTACCTTTATGAAAACTAACTCGGGGTCCCAAGGTAGATACCTCAATGTCTTCAGACAGCAACACCTTCATTGACCTAAGGACCTCCCACTAGGCCCCACCTCTTAAGGTGCCATCACCCAACATTGCCACACTTGAGTGAACAGACCACATACAAACCATAGCAAACCATTCCCTTGGTAGGGCCTGAAAGATCCCCTTGGTTGAAGTATGCAGGGTGGATTGGAAGGAAAGAGTCTGGAGGCAGGGAAGGAAGCTGGGAAGGAGGCCGTTCCATCATTCCCCAGGATGGGAGGACTTGGTTGCCATGGGGATGGAAACCAGGCAGCAGTGGAGGTGCACAGTGAGAAACATTTCAATGGTCTTTTGGACATAGTGATGGATTCAGGGATGGCAGTTGGGTTTGTTAATCCAGGACCACCCCTGCTGTAGGTTTGCAGAATGGTTGGTGGATGGTCAGTTGACCCCTCAAGCAACACATCCATCTCTAAATAGCCAACATTTCCCACTTTGGCACCAGATGCAACCTCATTGAAATGAGGGGTGGTGGTGTGGCCTTCCATGATTTTTCTAACTTATAACTCCACCTGTATTAAAGAATTTCCCAAACTGACTACCCACCAGGATTCTAAATTCATATGAATTAAGTATATGTCTTCTGAGAGTTCCCTTCACACTGGAATTTGGGGGGATTTTGGAATGCAGGGATGCAGTGTTAGTGAGAGGCATTTGGTCAATGACCCTGAACAAGTGGGGGGAGAGAGAGGAAACAGATATTAGGCTACTACAGAGAAGAGCTTTGTGGCAGTTCACCACAGAGCCCAGCAATGGACTACACCTCAGTGGTAAGGAGACGCCCTCTGTGACTGAATGGTTGAGCAAATGTTGGAGTCCCACTTGAAAGTCATCCCTGAAGGGGTTCTTTCCCTAGGAAGGATGTTGTTGTGACATGTGTCTTCTAAGCTCCAACTTGCTCCTAGTCTATCTACACATGTGAATACACAGTGGAAGGATTGGGACTATGTAAGACCTGAAAGCCCTCAGGGTCTCAGAGCTCCACCTTCAAGTATGTGAAGGGTTGCCTTGTGCAAGATCAAGAAGGCAGACTTGTCCTGTGCACATCTGAGGGAGGACCGAAGAGGTTCGAAAAAGGGCTTTCTGCAGGGCTGCTCCATATTGTCAGAGTTGCCCCATGAGTTTGCCAGCTCCGGGTGGGGCCGGGATCACCAACCAGCCAGCAAACACTCCAAGATTCAGTGGAGTTGGACTTGGTGTTTTTAAGAGCTTACCAACTCTGAAACTGTAATTCTAAGCTCCTTTGGTTAAACTGCAAACCCTGAGGAGTACCCCCCTACCCTGAGGTATCCCACAGGGCCAGCCTGAATTCAGCATCATGAATTCGAGAAGGAGTTGAACCCTGGTATGAAGATCTTCACCGCACTTGCCCATTATCCCACCTGATGTCCCTCTCTTCCATCAATCAACAGACTGGAGGGCAGTTGGGCCCCCACACTTTCTCCACGACTGATCAGAAAGCCGAGACAGAGGAGGCACCTCGCATGCTGTGGATCGCGTGAAGGAGTCCTTTTTAAAAATTCTATAAATCGAAAGGCTCCCAAGGCCACCCAGGCAATGGCCACATCATAGGTTCTGTGCTGGCTTCATCCTCAGAACAGCATGTGTGAATTTTTCCAAGTGGAGAAAGTCAAGGACAGCAACAGAGAGGCCTGTTCATGCCAGGAAAGAAGAGGTTTGGGAGTGTGGGGAGAGGCCTGGAAGAGAGCAGAGCCCAGGTCCCAGCCTGTCCAGGGACAGCTGGCTCTGACCTGCGGGGTCTAATTTGATAATTTGATGCAAGATGAGAAACCCACTCAAACACAAACCTATTTGCAGAACACATTCCCCAAGGAGCACCACTAATCCTGCCGGAGAGCTCCCCCTCACACGGGAGGAGTCCTTGACTTTCTCCTGCTCCAGTTCCCCAGTGCTGTCGGCAAGGCCAACTTCCAGAACCTTTTGTGCTGAAAAGAAAAGACTCTAATGGAGTATTGCGTTATGGCTCTGGAATAAAACTGCTTTTAATTTCCATGTCATTCGGAGGGGCAAGTGTGCTATTGTGCAGCGTTGAAGGACTGGCAATGTTTTGTGTGGGCCCTGAATGTTTTCTTAGTTATTTTCAGTTTATGGCCGTCAGCACTTCCCTCCGCCTCCTCCTCTTCCTACCGAGATCAGGGATCAGCGAAGGGACCAGATGCTCCCTGCTCCTAGAACTGAATGGGTTTTTAAAAATTTATTGATCAAATATTTATGCGGTGTTTACTGTGTGCCAGGCACTACTCCATTTTGTAAATATTACCTTAAAAGCCAGGGCAGTACTATAAGGCCCTTAGTAAACATATCCCCACTTCACAGATGAGGACATTAGGGCACAGAGAGATTAAGTAGTTTGTCGAAAGTCAGACCTGGAAATTCTGACTCTGGCATTTGTCCTTTAGACCGACCGTCCTACTATGGAGGCATTGTCTCACCTCTAGAAAGCCAGTTGGTTTCTGAAATGGGAGCTTGGGGCTGAGGTCTCCCTGCCAAGTTAGTGTCTGGGTGTGTGATCTGGCTGGATCCCTGCCTCCCAGCAGACTCTCCCTGGCCATCCCACCCTCTCCATGTCCACTCTGTACCTATTCTTTTGCACCCATCTCCAGCCTGCAAGTCTAAGGCAGAATCTAGAATCTCACTTAGGGACTCACCTGAGTCCCCTTTAAGAAAGAAAATACCCAAGTGCTTATTGAATAAACCGGGTGTTGAATATTCATCATACAGAAAGACCACTTTACTCTACAAAAAAGACTTAATCTTAGGGTTTCTTTAACTAGCCCTAACATCCCACTCCTGCTTTAAAGTATTTGATTACTAATCATTAACTACTTAACCTGGAAACTTCTGAGCTCGTTGAGCTTAAAGCCAAAGACCCACAGGGCTGCTTGCCCGAGGAAACTTAATTAGCAAGGAAGGTGGAGGGGGAGCTCCGAAACAGGTGGAGAAGTCTGCAGCATCCAGGAGTCAGGACACACACCACCTTCTTAAGACCACCTTGATTGCACGTGAGACCTGCTGAGCTCAGCCCAGATGCTCTGGAAGCTTCCCTCAGGGTGCAGGTGACAGTACTGGGCTCAGGACTTTCCTGAAAGATGATCTTGGCTCCTGTGTGGTCCCTGAAGGGTGGCCCTAGGCCAGTACCACCAGTGCAACAGAATCTGAGAACTTTAAAGGCACATTTTCAGACCTCAGCTCAGACCAACTGAATCAGGACCGTGGTCTAGTTTCACAAACCCCCAGGTGACTCTAACGCCAGGCTCTGTTTACCCAGCTTTTATCCAATGAGGGACAGGACTAGTTTGGTGCTCACACATAGCCATTACTGATACATACTTGGAGAAACTGAGGCAGGGAGTTGCTTGGTTGCGTAACAATCTGGGATCTGCTCCTCCATGCCCAAGAGGCTCATGGACTTTGGCTTCCTCATGCCCCGATGTGCACAGTCAGTGTGCTTTGCTGAGACACAGAGTGTCCTAGACTGCTCTGTCTCCTTCTGCAAATGAGAAGATAGAAATCCAGAGAGGCCCAGCAGCTCCTGGGCCACATGACCAAGGCCAGGAAAAGATTCTGTGTTCTTTGTTTCTGTTCAGGTCCTTTGCAGTAACTACTCCAGAGAGGCCAGTAGGAGGAGGAACAAGGCTGGGGGCTGGGAATCCATGTCTAGGAATTATTATTAGCCTTCTTAATTCTATACATTCTACTTCCTTTTTTTTTTTTACTGCTGCTTCCATATTTAATTTGGTTTCCATTCCAATTAAGCTCTCTGTGTGCAGTGGTTTCTCTCCTGCCAGGTTTAATTGCCCTTATTTAAATTCTTTAATTAAAAGTATTGTGTTTCCAGATCCTGTAGTTGTATTACACAAATGCTTTAGACAAATGGACTGGTAAACCAGGCAGCAGGCCCTGCCCAGAGAGAGGGTCAGGTGGACCTCTGCCCCCAACCCCAGGCTCAGAGCCGTGGGACTGGTCCAGAGGCTGTGGGCTGGGCCTGGAGCTCTGCCAACAGGTGCACCTGCTTCCTTCCTCCCTCCAGCACTCTAGCCCAACACAGCACCCAGAGTAACCTGGTTAACAGGCTTGCTTTGGCTAGCGCTGTCATTCAGATTCAAAGCTACAGTCTGCTCAGTGGCCCAGGAGGCCCTGCCAGCCAGCCCCACCTCACTCACCTCTAGGATCTCATCTCCTTACCTGTGCCCACTCTGCTCCTGCACACCTAGAGCTCCCTGAATGCTCAGGCTCCTGCTGGTATGGGAATGCGCCTCCCAGCAAGTCCCCAGGGTCCCTCCCCTTCTCCAGCATATTCTTTGCTTGACTCCCTCACCTGACCCCCTCTTGCAATGGCGGCCCGCCCCTGTTCCCCAGCACTCCTGAATGCCCTTTCTGGCTCTGAAATCTTGTGCACAGCCTTACCTTCTACCACACCATGGAATATACCACCTGCTCTCCCTCC
The DNA here is from genome assembly GCF_964194105.1 of Spermophilus citellus. NCBI lineage: Eukaryota > Metazoa > Chordata > Mammalia > Rodentia > Sciuridae > Spermophilus > Spermophilus citellus. The sequence goes on along the minus strand of NC_138183.1, from coordinate 205,044,029 downwards.
TGGAGGACAGCCTCCTCCACAAAAGCAAAGATCTTTTCCCGTCCAGTGCATCACAGCAGCCCGGAATGAGCCTGGTGCATGGGAGACACTCATTCAGTATTTTCCAGGTGGCTGGAAGGAGAGCCATCAAAGGAAGCAGACCAGTAGTCCCCAAGAGCCCCTGGAAGCTCATTAGGAGCTTCCTCCACCCAGGTGGTACCACCAGCTCCCTCATTCTAGCCCATGACTGCTAAGGATGGGGTGTGGGGCTGGTCCCTTGTCCTGGTGAGGAACAGGGAAGGGGGAAGATACCCTGGACTCCCACTCTGGCTGTGCCACCGTAGGCTGGGCAAGTCTCCCACCTTCCTGAGCCCCGTCTCCAGTCCTGTAAATCGGGGATTCTTACTGTCTCCACCTCTCGGGGTTCTTATGAGGAATGCGGGAGGCTCAGCAGGGGAAGCTCTGGGATCCGGGCTAGGCAGATAGTAACTAAGCACCAGTGGTTATTACTTTTATCTCCAACACAGAGCCAGCGGGGACAGGTACAGAGGGTAGCAATGCCAGGCTGCTCCTAAGATGCCCAGCTTGCCCGGAGGGCATTGATTGCAGGAAAAGAAGACTTCTTTGCAATTTTGGCAAATGGGATCTGCTCAGAGAGAGGGAGAGAGCTTAGACTTTGTTCAGTGAGAATAGGGAGGGCCGAGGAGAAAGGCAGCTCTTGCCCGAAAGGGGACCTGGCTGCCCTCTCAGTACCAGAGATGTGGTCCCAAGGGACACTCCAGGACTGCTCACCCTATTCCAGAAGGTGCTCCTCTCTCTGCCTCCAGGCAGGGAGATTTCCTAGGTCTCCTACACTGCCTCCCTGACAGCCCCAGATAGTCTCACTGCTCTTGGCCCCATCCCTTTCTTGTACATCCTTCCAAGAGACCACACTGGCTGTCTCTGCCTTGGGGTCACATGCTTTCTGCCTCTGGGGTGCATGGGGGGTGGGGCAGGGTAGGGCCTGGGAAATGTCAGAGCCTCTGAAGGGCACTTTACTTCTCAGAGCCCTCTGCCCCAACCTTCCCCTTTCCTCTGGGCCTTGGCAAGGTGCCCCCAATGAAAGCAGGCACATTGGCTAAGAATGTGCCTAAGTGGCTGGCGGGGAACGAGGGGGTTGCGGCCTCCTCTGTTTTGGACAAGTTTCTCCAAACTTCTACGGTCCAGAAACTATGAAGCAGCCTCATTGTTGGCAAGGACTGGCCTGGGCCCTGAGGACATGCCGAGCAGCCAGAACCCCCAGCAGAGTGGCCAAGAGCTTGGTCCGGCCCCACTTTCTGTGTGTGGGCCCTTTTGCTGGAGCCTCCACGCTGGTGCTGTGAGCAGCCTCACGTCCCTTTACTGTTTTATAGCTCATCAACAGGCTTCTCATCAGAAATTATCCTGTGGCCTCAGTGAAACCGGATAGCCGCGAGGCTTGGTCAGGAGCACACAGCAGACAGCAAGGAGACGCCACATCTTGGGTGTCCTGGCCTGGCACCCCTATTTTCTGCCTCATGCCTGAATCCCAGCAGGCCATGCGACTTAGAGTGCAGGGCTGGTTTGGGGCACCCTGCCTGAGCTCTGCTCCCAGCCTCCTCAAGTGAGACAGACGGCAGGGATGGCAGGGTGTTGGAGGGGCGGGGAGGCTGCTATAGGTCCACTTAAGAAGCAGCAGTGACCTGGCCCAATCAGGTGTGGGCGGCAGATGCACTCAGGCTATGGGGCCAGCAGATTGACATGGAAACCATAGGCAACTGGACTGGCAGACAAATAGGCTGGCCTTTCCTGGAGCAAGTGTCACAGGGGATTCCTCTGGCTTCAGAAGTTCAGCCTGTAAGGGACCCAGTTGGGGACCCTAAGGGGACCTCAGGTTCTAAGGAAACAACTCAAGGAGCCCTCGATGGCTGACCCAGATATGTTCATGGATGAGGTATGGCCACCAAAAGTGTCGATTCCTTGGCCCTGTTGAAGGAACCTATTTCCTATCTGGTGTGAGTGAGGAGGTGGCCCTTATTCTGAGCAACACCCAACAACGGGAACTCATTCAAGAGAGAGCACCTGGCTGCCCTGGGGCAGAAAAGTTACACGAGTTGTCCCACAAGGCACTGGGGAGGCTGCGTGTGGAAAGACTGAGGGGAGGTGGGAAAGGGAGAGCAGCAGACCTTGGGTGGAGGCCTCAGGAGGCTCTGTGGCCCCTTGGTGGATGCCCCATGATGTTCAGCAGGAGGAGACTGGCCCAACAGTGGAGCCTCTGGGGAGGAAGGTGCTTGTTCAGAAGGTTTCTTCTTCCTCTCTAGAGGTGCCAAGCAGAGATTAATGGCCCCATGATTGGAGCATTGACGCCATTCAGCCTGCAGATGGGAGAGGGGGCTGGTCTTGAAGGCCTCCTCCATCATCTTTTTGATGGCTGCTCCCTCTTCTGCCCTCTCAGAGCCTGCACCTGTGGTCCCAGAGGGGCACACTGTCCAGCCTTCTCTTTGTTCTGCCATCTCTCTGCCATGGAGGCGGTCAGTCACGGTTCTTCCCAGGGGAGGCCCCAGGTGTAGGGTGCAGGGAGAGCGACGGTCTTTATTCACCTGGACGCTTCAGAAGAGGTTCGTGTGATCTGGGCCACTGCTCACATTAGACGTTGGGAATGCCATGTTCCCTCCCCAGCATGGGCACCCACGCCCCACCCCTCTGCCTCCACCTCCTCATTCCCTGCCTGCCTCCTTCACCTGCTTCTCAAACCCCTCCTGAGGGAGCTGGAGCCTTTGCTTTGATTTTGTTAATTGAAGAATAACAAAGAATAACACACATAAGTACAGAAACGTGCAAAATACAGGTTCAGCTCAAGGCAAAGGCCTAGGTAACCAACAGCCAGGCCAAGAAATAGCCCACTGCCAGCACTCCAGAAGCACCTGCCCTTGTCACCTGCCAATCATCTTCCCTCTCTCTTCTCCCCAAAGGGACCACCATCCTGACTTAACACCATGCTTTGTTTTGCTTTTTAGGAAGTTTACAGAAGGACAATTATGCACGTATTCTTTTTTATCTGGCTTCATTTGCTCAACATTATATTTGTGAGAGTTATCCTTACCGAGTGTAGCTCTAGTTTGTTTTCATTACTATATAGTAATCCATTATGAGAATATACCATGTGGTATTTATTCCTTTTTTTGTGTGTGTGTGTGGAGAGTATTGAACCTAAAGGCCCTTTTCCACTTAGCTACATCCTACATCCCCAGTCCTTTCATATTTTTTTTTAGACAGGATCTAAGTTCCTAGAGATCTTGCTAAGTTGCTGAGGCTAACCTCAAACTTGATCCTCCTACCTCAGTCTCCCAAGTTACTGGAATTGCAGGCATTACCACTTCACCTGGCTTCCTTCTACTCTTGATAGACTTTTGAGTTTTTTCTCCGTGTCCTTGGTGCACACACTCCTATTAGATACCAACCTGAGCATGGGATTGTTGGGTCACGGGGGACATAATACTGACAGCGTCTCTCGTATTCTCTTGAGGTGTCAGAGGTTGCCATGGGGATGGCTGTGGCTGGCTGGGGATGACTTCCTTTCAGAAGTGTTTACCATTTCCCTCTCCTACTGCCCACTGTGAGTGGAGAAGGCTCGGGATGAAGAGTGCCAAGCGTGATGGGTGGACTAGAGGAGGAGGGGGCAGGGTGTGAGGTGGGGAAGGCTTCCTGGAGGAGACTGAGCAGGGGCTGGGCTTTGAAACAGTCATGGCTCAGCCTGCTGTGGAAGCATGGAGACAGACCCCGGGCCGGGCACAGCTTGCTCACAGTCCAGGAGCCCTGGCAGAGTGGACATGGGTTCAGAAAACTGTGAGGAGCTTGGAATGGATGCAGCAGGAGAGGGGGAGCAGGGGAGGGTTCAGAGACGAGGCTAGAGAGAGATGCAGCACCACACCAGGAGGGACTCTGTGCCAAGCTGCAGAGCCGGGCCTGTCCTATGGGTCACACGTGCACTTTAGAGAGATGACCACCGCCCACCTCTGGCAGCTGGAAGGAGCTCTCTCAGGAGGCTATGAGTTATTCAGGTAAGAGTTGACAGTGGCCAGAACCAGGACAAACATGATGGGAGAGGGGTAAAGGACAGTCACAGGACATGAGCAAGGTGGAGTTGGTAGGACTGGTGCCTAGCTGGATGCTGAGGAGAGGATGGATAAACCATGTCCAGGTTTCCCACATAAATATCGGTGATTGCCAAGATGGGATGCATAGGGGTTGGTTTCAGGGAGAAGGTGAGCTTGTCTGTATTTGCTCCAGTGCCCCCTCACCGGGACCACCCTCCGCCCAGCAATTCCACCCACTGGGGAGGCCAAGTCCAGCTGGGCACAATTTGGTGGAAATAGAGGTGCTCAGACAGTCCAGGCTGGTGCACTAGGCTCACAGCTGGCAGCCCCAGAGGGCCCAAGCCCTGCGAGGATGTCACTACAAACAGAAGGTAGCGATTTCCTCCTTGCTGCTCTAGGGCCACTCTGGGGAGCACAGCATCACTTCCTCCTAGGGACTACAGGACATCCTAAGTGTCTAGGATGATAGAACATTCTGAAACACCAATAGCAACGGGGTTGACCATGCATGTCCAGAACCTGGGGAGTCTAATGGTCTCAAAGACAGGGTCCAAGGGCCTGATTTTGGTTGAGGCCAGCACTAATAACCCCAGAGGTCCTAGGAGCAGGAGGACCCAGGCCTCTGGGGATGTTCAAAGGCAGGCTGATGGGGGTGAGGGGATCCTGAAGAACTAGGTTTTCCAAAACAGAGCCGAGGCCCAGGGTAGGAGCTATAGGAGCAAACCAGAGTGCCACAGACCAGGCAGGTAGACAGAAGTTGGGACAGGGAGGTCTCTATCCTCACAATTCAGAAGTAGGGTACTGTGAGGAAACTGAGGCACGCGTTCAGTCTTTGGGAGGAGAAACACATCAGAGACGGGGGACCCTGAGGTCTCATGGGAATGCTGGCCCCCATGCCACACAGACTGCTCTGGCCCCCACTGGCCACTGGGCTCCCTGACTATCTATGAGTTGTCTCTATGCCCTCTGACCCTCCTGTCCACCCTGGCTCCTAGGGAGGCCCCATCCAGAACCGCAAGTCCAAGCGCTGTCTGGAGCTGCAGGAGAACAGCGACATGGAGTTCGGCTTCCAGCTGGTGTTGCAGAAGTGCTCGGGCCAGCACTGGAGCATCACCAACGTCCTGAGGAGCCTGGCATCCTGACCTGCCCAGAGCTGCCTCGGCCCACCCTTTGCTACTGTGTAGCACCAGCTGCAATGTCGCCTGCTGTCTGCGTGGGGTTGTTTGGAGTCTGGGGAAACCAGGTTAGCGGGATACCGCCCCCCAAGAGCTTTTTACTTCCTATTCAATTTTCATGGAGTTTATAGAAAGATGCCGAATGATGGGTGAGGGTCTAATATCATAAACTATTTTGCAACTGTAAATAGGGGACAAATGGAAAATATTTATAACTGAAAATAAAGTACAATTGATTAAGAAAAGGGTTTTTGTGGTTATTCGTTGCCCTGTGGAGATTCATGGCTCCTCTAAACTCGGGAGTTCTCGCAGTCAAAGATGCGTCCTTCTTTGCCCTTCCTGCTTCACGTCTCTGAGAAAAGGAGACTTTAAACCCCTACCAACAGTGGGCACTTACTGGGCACGCTGCCAGCTTGCTTTGTGAGTCTGTAAGCGGGCAGCTAGCAGGGCACCAGGACCTCAGGCCCCGAGGGAAGGTCCCTCCTGCCTCTCCCATGCACAGCAGAGCCCTCCCTGAAAGACAGCCTCAGTTCTCCATTTCCAGAGAGGTGGCCATTACTCAATGACCCCTGGACCATCATTGGCTGGGCCTCAGGCCACACTACCCTCTTCTCAATTCACCAAGTCACCTCCTTCACCTCTCCAAGCTGCCTATGTCCAGTTGCAAAGGCCAGTTTGGCCCCTTCCATAAATCATGGCGTATTAGTGGCTTAAACAACAGAAAATTATCTTCGCGGTTTTGGAGGTGTCGAGTCCAAAATCAAGGCATTGACAGGTCAGTTTCTCCTGAGGGCTTCTTCCATGCCTCTCTCCCAGTTCCTGGCAGCCTTAGGCATTCCTTGCCTTAGAGGGCTGTCTTCTCCCTGTGTCTTTATTGTCCACCTTCTGTATACGTCTATCCCTCATGTCCAAATTTTCCATCTTTTTCAGGACACCGGTCCTCTCTTGGTGGGCAGCAGTTCTCAATTGATGACCTCTGCAGAGGCCCTATTTTCAAATAAGATCAGATTCTGAGGTGCTGGGGGTCGGGGGTTCAGGTCATTTACACAATGCCACCCATGGCTCAGTTAGCACTGGGTATGGCCTGGAAACCCAATGGTAGAATGTCCTTGCTGGAGCCTGTTGTTCAACACTTGGCCACTCCAAAAGCTTCTAGTTCCTTCTTTGATGTGGGGGCTCCTGCTTTTAGATCAAGGAACAACCCCTTGTGGCACACAGCAGAGCAACAACCCATGCCAGGCTCTAAGATGAGGAAGGAGAGGAAGCCCTCTCTGGATAGGTTTCAGTCCTGCTCACCTCTCCCACGTTACCTGGGCCTCTTTCGCAGGGACACTCCAGCCCCACCTGTCACCTGTTTTGAAGTGGTAATTTGTAGTTGAAAACTGATGTGCACAGAGAAGCATCCTGCATCTGTGGGACCCCAGGAATTGAAATCACCTTTGTGCCCCGAGAACCCCATCCAGCACAGGGTTCACCTGGAGGGACCCCAACAGCTTCCCATTGAAGCTTATGTTTAACTCCCCCAAAGAATCCCATGGGCTCCATGGCAGATCAGTGAGAAAATACCCAGACATCTGCCGGCCTTGGCCATACCTGATGGCCACCAACTGGGAGGTTAGTATGGGGACTCAGAGGCCTCAAGAGGATAGAGGCTCCTGGGGATCGCAGGTGCTGCCTATGCCTTGCACCTGAAGCTGGGGCTCCCCTATCCTCTTCCCCACACTGACTTCTCTACTATTTAAATTAATTGCTTAATTAATTTAATTGGACTTATTCCCACACTCATTGCAATTCATATCTTCTTGCTGCAGCCCGTTCCTTACTTCCAAATTCATCCTCTGTTCTAGTCTCACTCTACCCACCTCTGTCTTCACCTCTAAACCTCCAATTCCTGTTCTTCATAATCACCATGCCTAAGCCTACACCAGTGTTCCCACAGTGTGGTCCCCCAACCAGAAGCATGAGCATCACCAGGGAGTTTGCTATGCATGCAGTTCTAGAGTCCCACCCCAGACTCCCAGAATCTGAAATTCATATAGAGTCGCTCAAGCCCTTCAGGTGAATAGGATTCCCTGAAAAAGGTGGAGAGCCACTGCCCGGCACCATCCTGGATCAGGCCACACCTGACCTCCCTCCTGTGCTTGCCCAGCCTCGCCTTGAACAGCATCCATTCATAGCCTCAACAGCATGCCTGTTCACAGCAGCCTCTGCTGCAAGCCTGCAATCCATGTGGCCCCCCGCATGTACCCATGCTCATGCCTTCTTTCTGCAAAGAGTGTGGGCTCTGGAGCCAGACAGCCTGGGTTCAAATCCCGGCCCCACCCACCCCTTACAAGCTGGATAATCCTGGACAGCTCCCTCCCTTCTTTATGCAAAAGAAGGTTCCTTCCCCTTAAAACATAAGGACACTAACAGGACATATTTTGTGGAGTGGTTGTGAAAACTGAATGACAAAATTTACATAAAATGCATAGAACCCTGATGGGTACATAATACATCTTAGAAAGTCTTAGCTATTATTATTTCATCCATTAACATCCCGACACCCAGGCGCTGTCACCAATATCCACACCTCTGTACACCCACGCTTTTCCCTGCCTGTCAGCGACCCCATCCCACCCCACCTGTGCTAACACCCACTCCTTTCTGTACCACATGTGTGGAGGCACCTGCTCTCACGCTCACTGCTGGCTGCTCCCACCCCCTACAAATTCCTCACATCCTCACCCTCCTCTCAGATGCACCCCAATCCCAACTCACTCCCAACAATACTGACACTGAGGAGCAAACCAAGAAGAGCACCCATCCCCAAGAGCTAAACTGGGGACAATTAACACAGGACAGGGGAGAAGCTCCTGTGACAAGAGCCCACCCTCTACCTGATCCTGGATGCTCTAGAGGGAACAGAGACCCGGAGGTAGTCCTTGAGGGTCCTGGCCACCTGGACCTGGGAACATATGGCCATCCCAGGATCTCTCTACCTCCCACACATGAAGCAGAGGTGCTGGGTGGTGTGGGTGGACACAGAGATCAGGGAGGGAAGAGGCTGAGGAGGCCTCCAGCATTCCAGCCTCATCCCATCCCAGCCTCAGCCGGCTGCTGCAGAAAGCTAATTAGCAGCTGTTCCGGGGCTTTCTTGACACCCTGGAGTGAAATCGTTATTTTTCTTAATGATTTTGCACATTAAATAACTTTGTTTCCTGCTTCCATTGCCTTCCCTGCTGCTGGAAAGAGTTGCTTTAGCCTATCCCTTCAGAACAGACCTCCTGGACCGCCAGCCCCCTAGCTCACAGCCCAGTTCCTTATTATCTCAGTGCCCTGCCTTGCCCAGCTCCTGTGCCTGGTCCCATCTGCTATGAGTAATGAGGAGAAAGACAGCGCCTTGCTCCCTACTGGAAGGCGGACACAGTAGTGGCAGAAAGTCAGGGGCCTGGCCATATCGTGGTCAGATCTGAAGATCACATGTCACTGGCATGTCTGCAGCGCCTCAGCTGCCTGCATCACTACTCAAGGCCCCTCTCTGGTCACAGGTGGCTCCTGTGCCCAGGGACCAGAAATGCCAGGGAGCTTAGACTCTGGGAACAACCCCAGCCCCTAAAGGGATAAGCCCCCTCATCCTTCAAGAAACACATATAAGGGCTGAAACCCAGTCTCTCAAAAGGGCCCAGTGGGACTGGACCCCATTTCCTGTCATCTTTCTCCCCTTCCTTTCTTGTTTTACAGCTCCCTCTCTGTGCCTGCTGTCTCACCTCCCAGATTCTTGTCTCTCAGTGTGCTTCCGGGAGAAGTCGCTCACGCCCATTCCTCCTGGGCCATGGCCCTCTCTTGGTCCACCTGAACCCAGATGCAATTGATATCCGAATCTGCATCTGCAGAAGACTATTCCTCCAAGCTCCAGGCCTGATCTGCTGCTGTTGACAGCCCAGGGCAGGTGTGCAGCCACCCCCAAGACAATGTTGATCAGAGGTGCTAGAAAGGTCCATCATTCCCATCCCCTATAGACCCATCCCAGTGACCACCATCCAAACTTGAGCCACAGACTCCTCACGGTCTACCTTCTCCTGCTGTTATTCAGCATGTTATGGTCTCCTAAATACCTCAAGGGTCTTCCCTGAGCCTCTTACTCATGCAGACTCAGCCTCCTACCATATCTGTCCTCAACACTGCCATTGTCACAAGGCTTTCTCTGAAACAAGTCTGTGAAGATTCATTCCTTGTTTAAAATTTCCCGTGGCTCCATTAGAGATTTTAAATGAGCAGCCTCCACGCTTCCTCCCTCGGTAAATCCAGAGACCAAGTGTCAGCAACCTCCAGGCCAGGGACCTCACCGTGCAGGTGCAGGTAGCACTAGTGTGATAAACTTCATCTTACGGTTGACACAGAAAGGCCGTAACTAGCAGAGAAATTTGAACCACAGAGGCTGACTTCTTAGCATCTACCATACTTTTCTGCCTCCCTCAGGGCCCTGGGAACGCCACAGTAATCTGAGTCTAAGCTCGAATTGATACCAAAGAGCTCCACCCTGAGGTTCTACCTGATCCAAAGCAGCAATTACAATTCATACCTAGAAAAACACCAAACCCAGCCCAGTAACACTCTAGTGCTTTACCGACTCCTAGTAGCCCACGAGGTAGGAACTTATGTGTATCCTCTTACAGATGAAGAAACAGGCTAAATGGGAATTTGAGTAGCTTGCTTGAGGTCAGACCCATAGCAGATGATAGCAGTCAGGATTTGAACTCAGGCCCCCTGCTGCCACTCTGTGGCCTTAATCACTCTACCATATGACCACCTGGCTGCCTGGCTGCCTATGCACTTGCTACAGAATCCACAGGGGAGAGTCTCTGGGAGCAGCCTTTCTCAGGCGCCACGTGCTGTCAGGCTATAAACACCATCCCGTTTCAATTCCCCAGTAAGCCTGACCTTCCAAACGTGACCACGGTGAGAATGTGATTAATGAGCCAATTACTTCTGGGGAAGACATCGTGCAAAATAAATAGCCCATTTCCCTTCAATTTACTGTTTTAATAAATAAATAGCACTCTGTGCTCTGGTTTTGTTTATTGCTGCTCATACCTGAAAGTTTGTGATGAATCTTCATGTTGTTCATTTCCAAAATTAATCAGATGTGCCTGATGACTTTGAAATACGGGTCCACATTTGTCCTTCGATGTTAACATGGTGACAGCCAGGCGGGGCCAAGGAGAAAGGCAGGCCTGGGGGAAGGGTGCACAGAGCACAGGATACCCAGGGCTCTGGCTCCACACCATTGAGGATCCAGGGACCCGCAGGTCCACAGTGAGTACCGCCATCGGGGAGGCTCAGAACGTGGCTTTGTGACTTATAGATCAAGAAGAACCATGAGGAACAAGGAGGAGAAATATCTCTTTCTATAGATTAAACTTTAGAGTGGCCAAACTGGGAGCATTGAACAAGACCAGTCCACCCAAACTCTTCCAAATGAGCCAAAGTTCAAAAGACCTCCACCTCCTCCCCAGGAGTTCTGGTGACTGCACACTCCTTATACAGCTAGCTGTCTTTTGTAGACCCTAAGTGCAGGCACAAAGTAAGGAGCAGGGGACACATGCTTGCTGTGAGGGGCCCATCATCTGTGAGGATGCCTCCTGTAGGATGAGAGATCATCTGGGCACAAAGTGATCAGAAGTAAAAAAAAAGGGGGGGGGCTGGGCTCATGCCTATAATCCCAACAGCTCAGGAGACTGAGGCAGGAGGATCACAAGTTCAAAGCCAGCCTCAGCAAAAAGTGAAGCACTTTCGCTTCACTTTTGCTTCAGTGACACCCTGTCTCTAAATAAAATACAGAATAGGGCTGGGGGTGTGGCTCCGTGGTCGAATGCCTCTGAGTTCAATCCCTGCTACCCAAAACAAAGCAAAAAAGAACTAAAACAAATGTTGATGGTGTGCATTGATATTCTACACAATTCAACATGCATCCCATGGAGGCTCACAATAGCTCAGGAGATAAATATGAAGTATGAAGTATTAAGCATCTCATCATTTTATAGGTGAGAAAGGAAGAGGTCCAGATGGAATCAATAACTCACCCAAGATCTCAGTTAGTAAGTGAAAATAAAATAGTTCAGATTCCTACATGGGCCTTCAGATTCTAAGACCAGTGTTTTTGTTTGTTTGTTTGTTTTGTTTTGTTTTCATATAGATCTACAGTTGAGCTTCTATATCCCCCAGTCCCGCCTTCATGGGGTCAACCAAGCCCAGATTGAAATTTTTTGGAAAAAAATACGCATCTGTAATATGCATGCACAAATTTCATTTGTAATTGTTTCCAAATTAATACAGTATAACAAGCATTTACATAGCATTGATATCATGTTATTTATTATAAATAATCTAGAGATGATGAAGTACATGGGAGGAGGTGCATAGGTTATATACAAAAACATTGTCATTTTATATAAGGGCTTGGAGTTCAGGATCCAAGGGTATCCTGGAATCAATCCCCCTGGATACTGAGGAATGGGTGTACTGCGTGCGTGCGTGCGTGCGTGCGTTCGTGCGTGTGCATGTGTGTGTGTGTGTGTGTGTGTGTGTGTGTGTGTGTGTGTGTGTTTAGTAGTTTGGCCTGAGACAGTCAGGGAATGCCACAGAGAAGAGGTGGTGATTATGATCTGGGTTTTAATGGTTGAAGAGGAGTTTTCTGATTGGAGAAGACAGAATGACCTGTCGGCTGGAGAAAAGAGGTGGGTCTAGAGTAATGATGTGGGAAAGGAGAGGAGGGGAGAGAAGTTATGAGATCTGGTGAATGGCTGAATGGGACCTGGGAGAGGAAGGCGAGAACAACATTTAGAACCTCCTCACTGCCCTTCCCCTGGATCTCTTGGCTTCGAGGCCGTCTGTCTCCCATCTGTCTAGTCCTCCCTTGGCTCCTCCAGGATCTCCAGGATGCTGGCCCATCACTGTCTGGAAGAAGCAGGCTGCCTCCCCGAATTCTCCATGCGTCCACTGCCCAAGGCTGTCAGGTGAGCCAGACCTCTCTGGTATTAGGGGCAGGCAGCAAGGGACCGGGGGCAAGGAGGGGGGACTTAAAATGCAAGAGGGGCCATGCTCTCCATTTACCAGGACTTATAAAATTTCTTCCAGGCCCAGGGGAAAGCAGGCAAATGCACAACAGTTGAGCCTTCCTGGGGAACCCCTGATGGGCAGGGCTCCCTCAGATCCTCACACCTGCCCCTCTGAGAGGATCTCCCCTCTTGTCTGAAAGACACTCGGAATGTCCAGGGTTTCAAGAAGACCACCCCACACCCCGGCATCACTTCACCCCTCACCTTGACTGGCAGGAACCCTCCCCACCAGCCCTGCTCAGCATGACTCCCCCACAAGCAGCCCCAACCAGATCCGCTGGAGTGGTTGTAAAGTTTGGATCTGGGGGCTCCCTGCTACAGATCCAGCCAAAACTTGGCCCCCTCCATACATAGTGATCAGCCATCGGCTGGTCTGTCCACCAGGCTTCAAGGTCTGCTGGAGCAGTGGCCTTGTCCCCTTCATGGGTATGCCAGACGGCTCCAGTGGCTAGAAGAGAACAGGAGGACCACAGAGAGAACAGGAGAGGTAGAGGGGTATGGGCACCCTTGGCTGCCCATGGGTGAGGATTTAGACCAAGTCCACCCATCATGGACTCAGCCTGAGTGTCAGGGTGACCCTGAGCTGTGACCCTGACTTCCAGTTATACAGTGGGCCATCCATCACAGATTCCTGGATAACCATGCATTCCCACGGGAATACAGCCTTGTTAGGCCTGATCCTGGACCCCCTGTTGGCCTTTCAGGCTGCTCTCTTTGGGGACTGTTCCCTTGGGTCCAGGTCTGGCTATAGGATAATCCTTCCCCAGGGATCTCTTCCCACTTTGAGGCAGTCTTGAAACCTTAGGACTCCCACCTTTTCTATAAAAAAAATGAAGAGCAATATCAGCTTAGCCTTGTGTGACTGGGGTTGGGGGGTGGTGAGCCAGCGTGAAGAACTGAGTGTACAGCAGAGGCTTGCCTGTGCACAAGTGCATACCTGCATAAATAGGTTGTTATTTATGCCCCAAATGGTGTTTGGGGATGCTGTGGAGTGAGTTGAGATGTTTGTGGATATGCACATTTGTATGCATTTCTGTACAGTTATGTTGTGTTACATGAGCTAGTTTTCTTTGCCTGGGATTGTTTGAATTCCTTTCTGTATTTATTCTACGTCCCTCAAACAGTTCTATGAAGAGTCTCCACAGATCCCTTGAAGTCACTCATTCCCTGTCCTATGCCTCTTCCTAGGCTCTGAGATCCTTGAGGGGGGAGATATTACTTGATTTGTTCCTGTATCCCCTGCTCCTGCACCCCAGCACCACATAAGCATGAGCTGTTCATTCATGCAACATGTGTGCACCAATCTAGCATGTGCTGGGCACCCGGCAGGGACCGAAAAGAGCCCCGGGCTCCACCCTCTAGGAGCTCAGAGTCTCATGGAAAAGACAATGGCAATCAAATAGTTTAACAAGTCATAAAAAATTGCAGCTGGAGTGGGTACCAAGAGGGAGACATACTCAGAAGTCTGACAGAGAATAAAAGACAGTTAAACTAGCCAGGGAAATGAAGGACAGACTCCAAGGACATGACTTTGGATGTGCACTTGAGAAAGAGTAACTGGAAAGCAGAGGGATGTCTGGCTGCCCATTCTGCAGAGACAGGGGAGAGGCTGTAGAAAAGCCCAGTGTGGGGGAGGGACCTGAAAGAGGAAGCATGCCAGGTCAAAGGCGACAATGGGAGGTACCCCACCATGCAGAGCCTTTATAAGCTTTGTTATAGATGGTGTCTTTATCCTCAGAGTAAGGGAAGCCACTCAAAAGTTTCAGGCAAGCCAGACAATGTGATTATAATCTTATATCTTTGCATCATAACCATGATGATTAGAACTTTTCTCCCATTTTATAGTGGGGAAAACTAAGGCACATAAGATCAAATGGTTCTGTACGACTTTCCTATGGAGTTGCATTTGATTGCCAAGTAGAGTTGATTGGAGGAAGGTGTGTTAGTCAGACTTTTGTCATTGGAACAAAATACCCAAGTAAAACAACTCAGAGGAAGAGAGATTTCTTTTGGTTCATAGTGTCAGCGGTGGCTCCAAGACAGAAACATCATGGCAGAGGGTATGGTGGAGGAAAGCTGCTCACCTCATGGTAACCATGGTGCAGAGAGAGAGAGAGAGAGAACAGGAGAAAGGGGCTGGGGACAAGATATACTCTTCCAGCCCACACCTCCACTAACCTCCTTCTTCCAAATAGATCATACCTCCTATACTTACCACCACCTCCCAATAATACCATCAAACCATTAATCCATCAGTGGATTAATCCATTAATGAGGTCAGAGCTCTCATGATCCATTCATTTCCTAAAATTCCCACGTCTGAGCCTTGCTGTGATGAGCCTTCAACACATGAACCTTTGGGGACATTCCAAGTCCAGAAGGCACTAGGGTAGTTGAGAAGATCAGGGAGGAGGTGGGAACGCTGGTCATGTGGATGAGATCTCACAGTGAAGGTGGAGAGGAGCCTAAATTGCAGAAACCTGAGGAGGTAGAGCAGGCAGATGTGGCAGCAGCTTAAACACAGACTACAAGGGAGAGAGCAGAGTCGGGGATGGAAAGAGGCATCTTTGCTGGGAAGGAGAACACTTCAAAAGCACCAGTTGGGGAGGCACAGTCCTGAACTCAGCCTCATAGCGACAGAGTTTGAGGGCCCTTTGAGACTCCAGATGAGCTGCCAGAAGAACCTGCCGGAGCACCATGTAAGCCTGGAGGATGCACAGAGATTAATAATTGTGTCCCAGATTGATGTTCCATGCCTCTCTCTCCTTTCCACCATTTCTTTTCATCATGAGATAATGATGATTCTTAGAACATTTAGAAACAGACATGACTCACCTTGGATAGAGACTTTGGAAGTGAGAAGGCTCTATAAACCCAAGTCATTGCCCCGCCAGGTGTGCAGTTTTACAGCTCACAGGGGGCTCTAACTCACTGGAGCTTCATGATAACCAGGATGATTGCATCCATTTGAGGTTATGTGACTCGTCCTGAGGAGTCGGGCATTGGATCAAGTATAAACTACTTTCTCATTGGCATTGCCTTCTGGAAGAATCGGGATGACAAAAAGCCCACGGGAATCAATCTGCTTTACCTATGTCCTTGAGCACAAATTGGAAAAGCAAGGAAGGGACAACAGAGATACTTAGGGCTCCTCCTGGCCTTTGAGGACATCAGAGTCTAGGGAACAAGAGGCTCCATCACAAGGCACAGTGTGGTGAATACCATTCAAGTCCCTTTTTCAGTAATGATTCTCTGGGAAAGTAGCAACTGCCTAATCTAGACAAATGCATAATGTAGAACATAAAGAGGAGAAGAGAAATTGTCCTGATTCACCCAGAGGTAACCACATTACTATTTATTTAATTTTGGCATGTGCTTGTAGCAGAGCTTTTCAATTACTGAAGACAATAAATTGCCTTCTATGCATAACTGGTTTTAGTCAGAGAATATGTAATCTGCAATCAAAAGAACTTGAATGATACGCTGGTTTGAGAATAAAATGCATCCATGATACAGAGTGCTTAACGCAGTACCTTAACATGGTCAGTGCTCAACAAACACTAGCTGCTATTACTCTTGTTCCTACTGTGGTTGCATCTCTTGGACTGGTGGGAACAGCCACACAGAAGGCTGTTTACATGACACACTGAAGAGCTTCCCGGGAGAAAAGTGGCCCCAAGGGAAGAGGAATCCAAGCACATAAAACTGATTCAGTAAGAAAATCTCAGTGGTCAGGACAAGGGGCAATCCTGAGCACAGCCTGGGTTTGCCAGTCAGCAGGTCTCCTGGCTCAGCTCCTCATTAGGCCAGGCTGCCTGCTCCTGAAGGGGTGGGCCGAGGTGGACAGAGACAGTGGTAAGTAGAGCCAAAAGATCCTGACACCTGTTGGGGATGGAGGGTTCTTCTTAGGTCCACTGCCTTTGGAGAGCTCAGCACAGGAGGGAGAGAGAGATGGTCTCTCTTATTTTGCAAAAGAGTACCAGGCGCCTTGACACCTCAAGGCACCCCCCACTGAAGGGTCAGATAGGGCTTCTTCATTCTGAGGGGCCAATACCCCCAAATAAGCAAAATTAGTTTCTTCAAGACATAGTTTCTGGGGCTGGGGTTGTAGCTCAGTGGTAGAGTGCTTGCCTTGCATGCATGAGGCTCTTGGTTTGATCCTTAGCACTACATAAAAATAAATAAATAAAATAAAGATATTATATCCATTTATAACTAAATAAAATTTTTTTTTTAAAAAAAGACATGGTTTCTAAGCATTCAATTCAAGTAGCCTTGGGGGAAAATGATAGAATAAAGCACAGGTTATGCCTCAAAGGTTAATCACTTAAAAAAAAATGTCTTTACCTCATCAAAGTATACCAACAGCACCTGTGGCTTCCTCTGATGATGTGAGTGGTTCTTCATAGACAGTTACCCATGACCATGCTCACCTGTCCAGGCATCTGTTAGCCCAGAGGTAGCCAGCATCCCTCTGGTGTGCTGAGGATGGCCATCTGAGAGAGAGCTAGACAGATCTCAGGTGGTGCCTTCATAGGGATTTTCTCCCAGGTTGGTTAGCCTGGGGAACAAAGGTCATAGTGATACCTGTATGAGAGCTAGAAGCCTTTGGTGGAGATGGGCACGTGGAGCTTTCTCTCTCTAGGAACTTAAGCCTTAGCTCCCTGGTCTCTGGGTCCCCGCCCAGTCTTTGGGGGAACGGAGCTGGAACAGTCAGGAGCTCTCACTTACCTGCATTACCTTTCACTTCTTTCCCCCAGTTCTGTCCTGAACTGTCAGCAGGAGATCTCAGGCCTCAGCTCTTGCTGACTTTCAAAGCTTGTTTGTGTTGCCCTGATCAAAACAATCCTCCCCCTACTCAGGGACAAATATTCATCCCCTAATTTCCTCCATAAACCCCTGGTTTCAATCCTGGATCTGAACAGTTGCATCTCAGACATTTCAGCAGCTCTGAGCACAGCTAAATGCTCTGGAGTTGCGTAGGGATAACAGTGTGGGTTACAGGAGCACAGCCAAAGGAATTGTAAGAGAGCAACTAGGAGGAAATACTTCTGAAAACCTAGACAAAATGGATGGCTTCCTAGCAAACTACAAATCACCTAAATTGATCCCAGAAGACATCAAAATCCTGAATGACCAGGGGAAAATATTGAGAGGGTTTTGAAGATCTTTCATTAAAAACCAGCTGGTTTGTCCCTGGAGTTCTATCTAACCTTGGAAAAACAGATAATTTCTTATGTTAAATATATTTCAAACCATATGAAAAGTGAAGAAAATAACCAATTCATCTTGTGAAATTTATATGACATTAATATTTAAAAATTAGCAAAAACAGTACAAAAAGGTAGCACTAGAGACCAATCTTATGTAGTACAGAACACAGTACAGAAATAGTCAATAAAATATTCATGAATAGAAACCAATGTATCCAAAAACTTCACTGTAACTAAGAATGCATTATTTGAGGACTGGAAGGTTGGTTTAACACAAGGAAATCTATCAAAGTCATCCACTATGACAAATATTAAAAGACAAACATGTGAACATAAAAATAGATGCTGAAAATCATTTCATCATATTTGGGACATGTTCCCCCTAAAGACTTAAAGAAAGAAAAAGAAGAAATAGAAGGAGGTGGGAAAAGAAGAAGAGGAGGAGACCACAGTGATGGAAATGTTCAGTAACCAAAAACTTCTAGCCAACATCATTCTTAACCAAGAGACATGAAAGATAGTTGAGATAATCTACAAAATTGCAGTGATCAAATAATTCTCTCTCTCTCTCTCTCTCTCTCTCTCTCTCTCTCTCTCTCTCTCACACACACACACACACACACACACACACACACACACACACAGCAGACAGGTCAGGGGAACAGAGCAGAGACCCAGTCCACACTCCTCCTTTCTTACCTCCCCCACAGGCCCTTCCCTTTTAAGAGTGTTATTGTTCCTGACCACAAGGTGGTCCACAGGAGGTAAGGGACAGGAAGGAAGCTCCACAGTGACCAAGACTCCAGAGTCTCTGTTTCCACCCAGCCTTGGCTCCTGCTTCCAGCCCTGGACACATTTTCCTAGAGGGGACCTTCCTGGAAGCCCTGTGGCTCCCCAACACTCCTAGGCAGGCCTCCTCTCTGGCCATGCTGATCTCTCTTCCCCTGTATGCATAGAATCTTCCCAGGCGCCCGCTTGCCTGCCTGGGTGCTGCACTGAACAGCTGGCCAGAGGGACCTCAGTATCCACTTCCCCGTGTTCCTTCTAAGGTGAGGGCCTGGGCCCAGGCCTTCCTTCATAAAGCGCAGAGTGAGGCTCTGTTTTCAATGAAACCACAGCAGACTGGATGAACCAGATGCACAGCTGGTCAACCAGAGGCCAGCACCTAGATTCTGACTTCTGGTCATAGCAGAGAACTCTACCCACACAACCAATAGAGAAAACTGTCTTAATTCAGTAAAATGGCTTAATTCTTAAAGGCTGCCTTCACCCATGCCTTGTTGACTCTCCCTTTTCAGACTGTCAATGATATCATGGGCAGAAAGAGAGCCATCAGGTCACTTTGGGTTATTTTGTTGTTGTTGTTGTTGTTGTTGTTGTTTTTAATCCAGTCCTGTGTAGTCTGCTTTTAAATGTCACTTCATAGTGAACTGAACTCCTTCCCTTCCCCTGACCATGCTTGACCCTGGCCAAGGGCAGATGCAATGAGAAGTGGGCTCTGCTCCTCTTATTCCTCCCCGACCCGCCTCATCCCTTTCCAGTGACTCAGAGCCCAGGGGGAGCAGTAGGGGAGGGCAAATGTCTTCTGCCCCTCTTCTGTCCCCTGACCTCCCGCAGCTCCTCCATCGTCCTATGGAGGCAGAATCCCGATACCTGAGTGCCCTCGTAGGGATCTGGCCAGAGGCTGAATTGGCAGTCACCCCTTCGCTAGGGCTCTGCCATTTTCTTAGAGTCCCATTTGCTTGGCTGGGAGCAGAGTAAAAAGTATCCCTTCTCTCATCCCCCAAGGGAAAGTGAAAAGTCACAGCCCCAAAGACCTCCTGGCTCCTCGTTTTCAGCCTGGTAGCATCAGAGTGATATTCTATAGAGACGGATCAAATGGCTCCATTCAGAAACTTGGGGACATATGGCACCTATTGATGTCAATTAGATCTTTATTTCCTATTCTAAGAAAACAGATGAAGTCTCATTCAATATCTTATTACAGAAAAATAGGTCATCAGTCCCAGTGTCATTGAGCTAAGGATTCTCCAGGAATCCAGTAGCTCGATCTAGTTTCAGAAACTGGGAGGCAGAAGGAAGGTGTGTCATTTGGCAGCTGGTGGGGACAGAGCCCAGAACTTGGGGGTCACACCTCATGTAGGACAGCCACTTCCAATGTTACCCAAACCTCAGCTCATATGAATCAGCAAAGGGATGCCCTCTGCTACCCAGGCTGACCTCCCAGGGACCTGGACAGCTATATGAGGAAGAACCCCTGCAGAAATGGGGAGCCTGGTGACTCAGGATTCATGAGTCACAGGGAATATGTGCACAGGCCAACCACAGTGATGGGGTTGTTCCAGTGCACACGAGAATGGGGAGTGTCAGAATCAGCCCCAAACGTCTGACTCCACATGAAGCTTCCTTTGACACCCTCAGGATGCAGAGCCCCAACCACAGCCAGAGCACAGAGTCCTTTTCCCAGCACCTTCCAACCAACTTCTCAGCTGAAGAGCCACCTCAGCCTCACCTCTGTGCCTAACTTGGTCCAAGATGTAAGCTTCTGTTGAGATTTCTGACCCCATTTAGCTACGCTGTGCCCTGCAACATGCCTTCTGACTGCATGTGGACTTCTGTCACCACCCGTCCAGTTCTCTCTGCTGTGCTGCACCAGGATTTATTCATGGGGCCATGTGCTCATCATTTACTGAAGAGACACGTACATAAGGCCCCACACTCCCCTGTGCTGCAGAGGCACAGTGGTGAACAGGACAACGCCATTCCTGCTCTCAAGGAACCAGGCTGGGACAGCCACAGGAGTCACAGCACATTAACAGGCATGGTGTCCCCTGCCCCTCCTAGGCAGAATGGGGTAATGAAACAAAGGTTTGTCAGGTGACAGTCTTCTGCCACAATTGAGGGAAGTGGCTGCCACTGGCAGTTCCACGTGACGTTGAATTGCCTGGAACTTCTGCCCACAGCCACCTATATGTCTCTGGAATGAAAGTACCATACTACATGACCACGGCGTCAAATATTGGGTTGCCCCACTGGGCCTCCAGTTTCAGGGGGCTGAATGGTGTCTGATTAATCCAGTCTGCTCAGCTCACAGATATGGATTATTCTGCCATTCTCTCCAGATTGGGACACCCACTGCACTATCTGCCTCACTCTGCTGTGACTTCTCCCCTGGGGGGTTGTTTGGAACGTGGTCAGGGTCCCACATTCCCCTGAGTTTCCACCACACGTTTCCTGAGTCCAGTTTCAGGAGATCTTTGTTTGTGTGACTGGACCTGACAGCTTGGTTCTGCTGGGCCACATCCCCGGACTCAGTGCACATGGTCACTTCCCATGCTGGGCTCCTCTGCTCTGTCCTCTGCTCCCCTCCTCCATGGTGACTCCACAGGCTGAGCAGCCTTTCGGAGCTCATGATAATAACAAAAGACTGCTGCTTGCGGGACCCAGAGACAGGTTCCATGGTCCTTCCTAGGGACACACATCCAGGCCACAGAGCAGGCCTGGGGATCCCAAGTGTGCAGCTCAGGCTGCAGACGACATTACAGTGCCAGGCCCAGAAGCTGGCCCAGGAGCAGGTGCGGCTGCCAGCACCCACGCAGGAAAAGTTCTCACCCAGGGGTCCAAGGGCCTCCATAATCCATTCAGATTTAAAGACACCCTGGTGAGGCTTTATGTGCAAGGCCTTTGGAGAGTGGAAACAGTGTCCATGTCTTCATCACTTCTCGATTACCACGAAGACCATCTGAGACTGGTGATTCCTAAAGAAAGGAGTTTATCCTGGTTCATGTTTGGCTCATGTTTATAGCACCACCAGGGAGGGCCTCGTGCTGCTTCGACTCCTGGAAGAAGGCAGGGAAACAAGTGGGCACATGTGAAAGAGGAAAAACAGGACAGCTTCCCCTCACAGTGCCCTTCTCTAATCCAGGCCCCCAGGGAAAGCACCAATCCCTCTTACTGACCTAATCACCGCTTAATGACCATTCGACCCATTGTGGTGGGAACCAAATCGCAACATTAGTTTTGGCAGAGAAGAACCACATCCAAACCATGGCTCACAGCAAGGCCAAAGGCCCTTATGGAACCTGCAAGACTTGGGAGGAGGGCTGAGTCTGAACTGAACCCAATCTCACTGAACAGTGCACAAGAGACTTTGAATAAGGCATATTTTAAGCACCACTCCAGTAACAAAAATAGCAGCTAACCCAGGGGTGCCCATGTGCCAGGCACTCTATTAACATTTCACATGAAGTCTCAACAACCCCTAAGTCAGTGCCATGATCATACCCATTTTACTGGTGAGAACACTGAGACATGCATGGCTAATGGAAAATCTTCCTTCTCACCAGAATTGTTGTGATTTGCAGTGAGGAAAGCAGCTAGGAGACAGACCTCAGAATCTGCAGTGCAATAAGGAGGAGGAGGTGGTGTCCAGGGGCCAGTGCAATGTCAGGTGAGGGAGTGCAGGAGAATTCAGGAACGAGATCCGACTTCTCTAAAATGCTTCTGTTTCAGAAAGAGGCTCTACAGCCAAACCAAGCAGTGTTCTCAACCTTGGTGACACATTTAGAATCACCTGGGGAGATCTTTTAAATGACAATGCTCAGACCAGTTGAATCAGCATCTCTGGGGGTGGGCTGCAGGCATGAGTATTATTTAAAGTCCTCACTGGTTTAAGGCCAGACTTGATCCCTTCCGTGGAAAGCTTTATGACTCAAAATGAAAATGAAGATGGCAGCTGAAATCCTAATCAGCAAAACATGAGAGCTAATCACAAGTCCCTTCCTCTGAGTCAGGAGCCACTTGAGAAAGGTAGGCTCTCCGTCAGTAAACCTCTGAGAAGTGTGTGTGACTGTCAATGGGGTCATGGAGCACCTGACCCAAATTCCACCGAGCCTGGCGGAACTAAAGCGTGGCTTGAACAGCTCAAAGGCAGTCCGCGCAGACAGAAAGCTGAAGGTGTATGATCCACAGAGAGGTGAAGCAATTTTGAAGACCACAGATGTTGCTGACAACGTAAATGCCTCCGTGGGTAGAACAGCAACTCTGCAAACAGAGCGTGGCCACTGGACAGTCAGCTCGTTTGTGCCTGGTGTCGGACAGCGAATATTCTCCTCGTGGCTACGTTGTCCCATATCACCACCCCATGGCCCCATGCACACATCCGAAGTCTGATGTCAGAGCAGAAAATAAAAACGCTTTGAAGCAGAAATTGCGGGGATTGAAATCCTTCTCACCGCTCACCAGCTCTGAATCTAACTACCCCCTTTGAGACTTTCTTTATCTGTAAGAGGGGATCGTGAATTCATTGAATAATATCTACAGAGCATCTGCCATGTGCCAGACTTTGCCTAAGATGCAGGGGATAGAGCAGGGAACTACACAGATGAGAACTCCTGTCTTCTTAGAACTTGCAGATTGTTTAGGGGAAACGTATAGTAAACTAACAAATAAGTACATTGCATGTTAGGAGGGCTGTGAAATTACATAAAGCAGGGAGAGGTTGCTGGGGTGTGGGGGTCACAATTTTATTGAGTAGTCCAAGGATCCCTGAGAAGATGGTTGAGAAGACAGCATCTGAGCTGCGCTTGGATCAAGGTGCCTGCCTTCTAAAGTTCACACACACATGGACACACAGATATATATATACAATACATATGTATTTGTTTATGTATGTGCATACAGGTGTGTGTATACACACACATACATAATTTTGAAAAGAACACGAAAAGAACTTGGGAATCTCCTTAGAAACCCTCCCTCCCAAAAAGAAGGACCATCACTTCTGGGTGTCTAAAAAAGGAGCCCTAATAGCTCTGCCCAGACAAGAGCCAAATGCTTCATACACTGATAGGGTCACAATTAGATAAAGAATGAGGTCAAAACTTCCTACCAAGAAAAAAGTCCTTTCCTCCGCTGAGTTTGTGCTGTTGTGTCCAATGCAAAGTGTTCCCCTGGGTGAGCTGCTTGCTTCTCAGAAGAGCCTGTGAGGGACTCAGCACAGCACCCTGTAGAAGGGCTCCTGAAGCCAACCAGAAGCAACACCACTGTCAGGCTAAAGAAAACCTAAAGCACTCCCATTTGCACAACCTAAAGGAGGAGTGGTGCCTCATTATTTTTGTGGGAGAATCAAAGATGGGGACAAAACCTGACAGATTTGAAAGAGCACCAAATGCAACCCAAAGGCCTGGATTTCTGCAGATGGCAAAGGGCTCTAAGTCCTTCCCTTGTGTGGGCAGAAAAGTGCTCAAGGGAAGTTATACACGCACGGGTTTCCGAGAAACCTTCCTATGCCCTCACCACCCAGTTGCCTAAAGACTGCTGAGGCAGGAGACCTAACAGCTTCTGTTGTGGCCATTTGTGGGATGAGAGGGCCAAGAGGTCATCATCCCTCTGATTCATTAGTACTAAAGGACCAAGCTCCAGTAACACACAATCCCAGCCCTCCGTGCTTAACAGCCTGGCCTGTGTCAGGTGCTCTCCTGGTTCCTCTCCCTCTACCCAGTGCCCGGGAGGAAGTGCCTTTCATCGTGGGCTCCACCAAACTGAAGTACTTTGCTTGCAGCTAGGTGGTGGGGGAGAAAGAGGAAGAGTAGGCTGTGTGCATGGAGTTTTATGGCCAGGACTGAAAGTGGCATGTATTTCATCTGCCCTTATGCCTTTGGCTAGAACCCACTCGGAGACTACGTGCTAACTGCAAAGGAAATTGATGTGGTTGTCTCAACCACATCCCCTTTGTGACTATCAGGTAGACCTGTTGCTCATTAGAATCTGCAGAAGACCCTGCAATCAGCACACACAGGAGAAACCTAGATTAGACCATTCCTTGTCTGTCCTCTACTCATTAGCATGTAGCACCTACCTGCTGAACATGAGTGAGAAAGTCCACACAGGGTGAGGGTCACGGTGAAGATGAACATTTCAAACTTAAGGTTCTGTTCTGATTTTATCTCACCTGGCATTTCTCAGACCATATGTCAGTTTTGGCTCAAGTACTGTTTGTCAGTCAGCTTTCCATTGCTGTGACAAAATACCTGAGATAAATAACTTGAAGGAGTCAAGATTTATTTTGACTCATGGTTTTAGAGCTTCAGTCCATAGTTAGCTGACCCAATGCTGTGAGCTTATGGCATCATGGCAGAGTGGGTAGAGTGTGGCAGAACAAAACTGCTCACATCATAGTGGCCAGGAAGCTGAGAGAAAGGATCCAGGGACAAAATTTACTCTTCAAAGTCAGGCCCCAGTGACTCATGTCTTGCAACAAGGCCCATCCTCTAAGTTTCCACCACCTCCCAATAGTGCCACCATCTGGAGACCAAGCCTTCAATCCCTGAGCCTTAGGGGAAAATTCCAGATCCAAATTATAATATGCTGACAGATTATTATCCAAAAAATACCCCCCTCAGACCTGATATTCCATTAGCTGTTGGTCCAGAAATCTCTTGACAGCTCAATTCTGGGACCAGCAAAAGTATTGCAGAAGAGGAAGGCGGCATTCCTAGGTCATGTCCTGTCATGAACTACTCCATATTGATGATAGTCAACAGACGCCATCTTCAGAAAGTAGAGAATGGAAGCCAGAACCTTGTTGGTATTGAAGCAGTCTAATCTCTCTCTGATTCCATCTGAACCCACTTCAGCTCATCTCCACTATTGAAATTGATGCTATCAACACTTGGGTGGACCCCTCTTATCTAGAGAGACCTTGTTCTGGGGACCAGCCCCACCCACAAGAAATCCTCCAGCTGAGCTGGTTATAACTTGTTATAACTAATAGGAACAATCTCATCATGCTGAACCCTCTTGGCATTCCTGAGGGCCCTTGGGTCACACAGCTGTCTTAGAACTACATCAGAGAAGAGAGGGAAGAAAGAATGGCCTCAATGGCTTTTATTTCTATCGGTCAACATTTTATTTTCTAGGATATTACTTACTTGCATTTCTGTGTTCCACTCGCATGGGTGCAGAGGGACATTCTACAGTGACATCCACAGGAAGGTCCCAGGGTAGGAGGGGAGTCTGCACGTAGCTCTCTGAGGCAAGAAGCTCTCAAGTTGTGCCTTTGTGAGAGTGGTCAGAGCCCACTGCTGTAGCTTGAATATTTTTTCCTCTCCAAGGCTCATGTTGAAATTTAATTACCACTGCAACAATATTAAGATGTGGGATCTTCAAGAAGGTAGGATTGGTGCTGTCATAAATGGGGAGGTTCAGCTGTCTACTCTCCAGGTGCCAGCAACCTGATATGGGACTTCCGAACCTCCAGAACTATGAGACAAAAAATGGATGTTCTTTATAAAGTGTCCAGTCTCAGGTATTCTGTTATAGCAGCAAAATATGGATTAAGACACCCATACAGAACTGGCTGTTGCAATAGTAGCTGCAAATACTGGAAAAAGATGACGTACTGGAGGAGTATTTGACTCATAGAAACCAAATCAATGGTATCTATCTATCTATCTATCTATCTATCTATCAGTAACACAATATATATAGTGTATATATGTACACATACACGCACACACACAAATATATGTAGTTAATATTATCATTATGATCCAGGAAGACACCAATCCTTGCTACCCTGGAGTCTGCACCTTCTACCTGACCTCGAGCCAAAATTCAGGCACTCTCTGCAGGGTTTACATTTCTGACACATACAGGATGGAGACAGAGAAGAGCTCTCACCCAAACTGACTGACTCTCACACCGAGTGTCAATCAACTTGGAAGCCCCTGAACAGTGAGGGATCTGGACTTGTGAGTGTTGTGTTGCCGTCCTGAGGTCCCCCTGGAATCAACAGAGGTTTCCAAGAAGATGCTCTCTGCCCCGCTGCTCTGACAAGCTGGGTCAGACTTCCAGGAAGCCTGCTTTGTGTAACGTGGTCTGAAGCAACGTAGTTAAGAAATGCAATTAGCAGCTTAAAGCATGATGGCAAGTCGGAGCATCCTATCCCTAGGAGGCCATCAGTCAAGACGCAGATGCAGGCAGCATTATCCCACTGTACTCACAGTTTCGTTTCTTAATGGGGTTGGCCCTTTTGCCCCTATTGTGGACACAGCATGAAAATTTAACTCTAAAGACCTGGGTCAATAATAACAAGTGAGGATATGGATATGGTGTACAGTGTTACAAGACTACATAGACTTTTTTATTGTTTGTAGTCAGAGATTGGGGATGATAAAGCTTAGTAAGTTTGTTTCCTCAAATGTAAAATAAAGTAAAAATGCTCATCTGGTGGTGAGAAAACACAATTTAGAAAGCCCAGCATCTTTCCTGGTACTCAGTCCTATGGCACAGTGACTTCTGGTTCAGCTGTGTGTTTGTTCCACCCTTTGTAGCAAGGCACCTGGGGTTGGAAGACACCACCACATGCCATGTTCTTGAGTCCTTGAGGTAGCAGGGTTGGAATGACCCTTGGGGTGTCAGGATAACAGGGGTGTGGGGGCATCACCCATCCTCTACCAGACCAGCTCACTTGGGCTGATGCTTTGCTGCTAGAAGGTAAGCCATGAAGCCCAGAGCCCACTACCTACACAAACAGGTCTTCGGAGTGGCAACTTTATTTCCTGGCCTGACAAGGGCCAAATACACAATCTGAATATGTATGATGGGTGGAGTGGTCAAAGATCTCTAGCTCTGGTCACTGTCTACTTTGAATCCTAGGTACATCCTTACTAGGACATCAACTGATCTCTCTGTGCCTTAGTTTACCCATCTATAAAATGGGAGGGACAATTATGGATACCTCATATATTGAGGTGCCACTTCTACTCGTCTGCAAAGATTTTCTTTCCTAAGTTTGAAAACTCCTGCTCTAAGGGATGAACAAAGCAGGAAGAATAAAATGCTGATATCATCATTGTTGCAAAAAAATCAGGCTTTTTCATGAAATCATGTTCTTGCAGAAGTTCACAAAGACCAACTTCTCAATACATTCCTGGAGCGTTTTTCATCTCAGAGGACAATTAACCTTTGCAATTAGCTTCATCAACAGGAACTTAATATCAAATATTTGGTTGCTTAGCAACAAGGAAGCAGCCACTAGCGGGACTGCAGTATCTCCATCACTGGGGTCTCAGAAGGCCGCAGCCTGGGGAATTGCTGAGTTGAATTTCTGAACTCTGCAAAGCTCTGTGCCCAAATGATTTCACCACCAAATACCCTGTTGTCAGTGACCCTGACCCATGAGGACCCAGCTCCTCAGCGGTGACTTAGGAAGGAGGATGCTAGAGGGTCCAGTGTCCCAGATGCTTCAGAACAGCCTCCAAGAGGCCCCAGGCAAAGAGGTGCCATTCTGCTTCTTCACCCATTAGAGCTGCTGTCCTGGGAAGGCCACAGCCTGCCGCTGTGTCACTCTTCCTGTCTTGTTTTCCATTTCCGTGAGGGCCTTTCTCATCCCCATTTTAAATGGGAGTCTGAAGCTCCCGAAAACCATTTGCTTCAGTTTTCCCAGTAGCAAGTGGTGGAGCCGGATGGGGTCTCAGTCCCCTGCTCTCCCGTCCTATAGGGGCCCCCCAGATCATGCTCCTTCTTGGGGCCTGAGCTTCCCTGCTGGGCCACGTGAGCCTCCAGGGTCCAGCCCAGCCTGGAATGTCTAGATTTTGCTTCCCGTGCACACACCACTCAAAGGCCAGCATAGGGCATGGAGGAGTGTGCTTGGTCCTCTCTGTTCTCTTGATTTACTCACGATGATTCTCAGAAAGAAGAATTTTAATTCTTTCCAAGTCTCAGATTCCAGCTCCCAAATTGGCATGACTGCATGGTGAAAATAATGAGAGCTTTTATAATAGTAAGCCTAGGTTCTGATCCTGGTGTTAACATGGACCAGTTGTGTGGCTTTAGAGATTTAATATTTCCAAATATTCTTCCCCTTACCTGCACAGTGGACAGGAAACTACAGTCCACTGTGCAGGTAAGATACCACAAAATGTTTCAGTTGATGATAAACGGCATATATGACAGTGGGCCCATGAGATTACAATGGGCATAAAAAAATCCCCATTGCCTAGTGATGTCACAGCCATCGTGACATCACAGAGCAACACATTAACCCTGTGTGTGTGCCAGTAGTAGCACAAACAAATCCCAATCACACAGAAGTATAGCATGAACAATTCTGTATAGTACATAATGCTTGATGATGACAGGAAATGACTCTTTTACTGGTTTGTTTTTACTATATTTCTTATTGTTATTTTAGAACACACTTCTCATTTATATACAGTATTCTGTAAATGGTATGCCATATTACACAGGCAGTAAGCAGCCTTGTGTACATCTTGTATTTGCCAAGTGTTTTGACTGCATCCAGGATCATATCAATCAAATGACCTGCACTACACAGTCTGTGTAAGTAGACTCAATAATGTTTGCACAAACTACAAATTTGCCTAATGATGCATTTCTCAGAATGTATCCCTGTTGTCAAGCCACATGTGACTGAAACTACCTTGAAAGTATACTGTAAGGACCACACACAGCAGGTGATCAAGAAACAAAAATCCCAAACCACAAACACAATCCTCCTCCCTCCTCAGTTTATATGTGGACATAGAAGACTTCCATCTCTACTTCATTTTATTTCAAAAGACTTCACAATGTAAAGTGGACCTAAGAAATTGTAGCTCCAGTGACTGCTGGAGACCTCTCAGATGTATGTACATACAAACCCAAACAAATAGCAGGAAGAAAATGTACTCCTTTCCCACTGAAATAAAAGTAATTCTTTCCAGGCACAGTGGTGCACACCTGTAACCCAGTAACTTAGGAAGCTGAGGCAGAAGGATTGCAAGTTCAAGGTCAGCCCCAGCAACTTAGTGAGGTCCTCTCTCAAAATCAAAAATAAAAAGTACTGGGGATGTAGTTCAGTGGCAAAACATCCATGGGTTCAATACCAAATAATAATAATAATAATAATAATAATAATAATAATAATAATAATAAAAAGCAGACAGATCTGGTTTCAATTCTGACTCTACCAAATGGCAGCTCTATGACTTGAGTAAACAATCTGCCACTGCCATGTCACTGCCAAAAGCTCCCCAAAAGCAATACAGAAGTGTCCCTCCTGGGCCCTGGCTCTCAGCCCATATAAATTACTGAGGTGGTACCTGAATTTATTCAATGAACATATAAATTCAGTCCTGTCTGAATTTATTCAATGAACACTGCTTTTTTTCAGTTATTCCTGTTATGATTGCTCTTTGAAATTCTTATCAGTTTGTTTTTACCGAATTAGTCATATCTACACTGTTTCAGCACCAGCTTTACCTGCTAGAAACAGCACACCTGCTCCTATTTTCAAACAAATGTACACACACACACACACACAAATAATTATAGCTACATTGCCTTTGACGCTGTGAAAGTGCTGCATATGCGTGAAATAGCGGCTTAAGTTTTAGAAATGTTTTTGGCATCTTAGGCTGCCTGCCATCCTCAGAGCTCCTGAATGGAAATCTCGTCATCCTGTCGAACCTGTGGCTTGCCCTCTGAGTCAGCCTCTCCAGATGTGTGAAAGTTTGCAAAACAAAACAAACTTCATCAAGTTAGAGTCAAACTATTATCCAGCAATTCCATACCTGAAAATGAAAACATATCCACAGAAAACCTTGTGTGTGAATGTTCATAGGAGCATCGTTAATACCAGACAAAAAGTAGACTTAGGTGCTTATTAACTAATGAATGGATGAACATGTGCCTGTATTATTAGTTCCCCATTGTTGCTGTAGAAAATTAGCAGAAGCTGAGGGATTTAACATGGACTTATTTGCTTATGGTTCTGGAGGTTGGAAGTCCTTAGCTGGTTTCACTGAATAGAATCAAAGTGTTGCAAGTCCAACTCTTTCTGCAGTCTCTGATGAAACATTCTGTTGCCCTGCCTTTTCAGCTTTTAGTGGTGCATGTATTCCATGCTTGTGGCCCCTTCTTCCATCTTTAAACACCCCACCCTCTCTCTGCCTTCTCATCTGTAGTTAAATCTCCCTGTGTCTCCTTTGTATATGGACATTTATGAGTATGTTTAATATCTACCAGGATAACCTGGGATAATCTTTCTATCTCAAGATCCTCAATCAGGTCTGAAAAGTCCCTTTTGCCACATGAGCTCACATTCCCAGATTCCAGGGAAAAAGATGTGAATATCTTTGGTGAGCATTAGTTAGCCTATAGAACCCCAGAATATTATTCAGCTATAAAACAGTGATGTACCGATCATGCTACTAGTTGGATGAATCTTGAAACATAATACTCAATGAAAGAAGAAAAATTTTAAAACCCCACCTGTTGTATGATATGTCCAGAAGAAGCAAATCTATAAGCAGAAAGTAGATGGGTGATTGCCAGGGAGTAGAGGGGGGGTGGGGCGCCAAGGGAGTAAACTGCTAATATGTACACGGTTTCTTTTCAGAGTGATGAAAATATTCTGGAATTAAATAATGAAGGCAATTGCACAACTCAAATATGTTTACTGAAGATTGCTGTATTAAAACTGTACATTTTAAAAAGATGAATTTATGATATGTGAATTAT
Organism: Spermophilus citellus; assembly: GCF_964194105.1. Taxonomy (NCBI): domain Eukaryota; kingdom Metazoa; phylum Chordata; class Mammalia; order Rodentia; family Sciuridae; genus Spermophilus; species Spermophilus citellus. The sequence goes on along the minus strand of NC_138183.1, from coordinate 205,012,941 downwards.
GCCTCAATAAAAAAAGAACCCATCATGCATCAATCTTACATAAAAATCATAAAAGTAAAAATATTCCTTTTTAATCAAATTGTAGTGTGAATCAGTTTAATTTAAACAAAGTGCTTTCTGTCAAGTTGTTCAACCAAACTGTCTTTAAGAGACAGGATAGCATGGTTAAGATGGGTTTTGAAGTCAGGCTGCCCAAGGTCAAGCCCAGGCTCTATCTGTCATCAAGGTCAAGCCCAGGCTCTATCTCATGGAAAGAATATTAAAGGACCAAAAAGAAGTAGCACCCAAGAGGATCCAACATGGCGGTGGGCGCGGAGAGATCAAGTCTCTGACCTCTTCAGCTGTGCAGGCATAGGGAGTCGTAAACAGTCTAAATTCTGTTTGCTCAGGATCACTAGGCAATGCTGAGCTGATGTGGATCTGGGGCGAACAGTCTGGGCCTCTCAGAACACACACTGAGCCCGGATCGGCTGAATTCAAGCTCCCGTTCGCCTGCTTCCCACAGACAAACAGCTGTGACTCAGCAATAATCCATCCGGCTGAAACATCTGGTCGGCCCTTCTGATCCTACGGAGGTAAATGCCAACCGAGCCTTCATAGGCAGTGGCCACAGAATTGAAACGGGGCTTAGGAGAGACAGTCAGAACCCATCCGTTGCATTGATCACCTGGCAAAGGGAAACTGTCGCCATTTGCAAGAGATACCACCATGGCAGAGATAACTTCATTGAAACCTGTGGCTACAGGTGTGTAATTCCCTAGCCTTCCCTCTCCACACATTGGGGAAACCTTAAGGGCCCCTCCCAGCTCTCCCGTGAGCGTGATAGCCAGACCGAGGGAATCAGACGTGACGCGGGACCCGCGGCGCGGAACTCCCGGCTACCGCTCCCACCAGTGCTGACAACTGAGGTCTCTTGCACCAGCTACCGGGGGCGTGGCTACCAGAGGGCAAGTAAAATTCCCTGAGGATTCTCAGCCCCAAGCTCTACAACCTTAGGGTCTGAGGGAATGGCAAACTGGGAGAGTGTGCCCAGGCGTTCATGAAAACAGGGCTCTGGGGAGCAGCAGACCTGGCATGTAGCCAGTATTGTGGTGAGCGGCACTGTGAGAGAGGACTGGCTAGAGGAAAAGTGGGGAAGTGACTAGACACAAGAGGAGGCCCTAGGCACTCAGGATTGGAGACTTGCCCAGTCTGGGAGGAGGAGCTGCTGCACAGTGATTGGTTCCCGGGTATTGACAGGAGAAACTTGGCCTGGTGGGCACAGCGCCACCTACTGGAAGAGAAGTTAATCAAACTCTAAGGCTGCATTTATTAGGTTTTTTTTTTTCTTTTTTCTTTTTTTCTTTTCTCTTTTTTTTTGATTTGGGTTTTTCTTTCATTTTCATTTTTCTTTCTTGTTGTTTTTTAATTTTTTTAAATTCTTTTTTAATTTTTTTTCTTCTAATTTTAATTTTTTCATTTACTATTTTTTTAAAAATTTTTTTTCTTTTTTTATTTCCTATTTTTTCTTCTTTTGTCTTTTCATTTCTTTTCAATTTTCTTATTCCCCCTTCCTTGAATTCTACCTGCTTACGCTCATTCTCTTTAGTGACTTCTTCCCTCCCTTCTAATACCTTTCCTCCCAAGCATCAAATAAATTTATAGGAGTAAACAGTAACTCAGCACTCAAACAGAACAAGAAATAACATGAGCAGCATGAAAAAGCAAGGAAGAAAAGGAGTACAAACAATGCAGGACAGCCTAAATATTCAGGAGGACCTAGAGTCATCTGAAAAATGGTCATATAAAGAACTCAAGGAACACCTTAGGCAGATGGAATGGAACCTTAAAGAGGATATGAGACAGCAAATTCAAACAGTGAAAGAACACATTGAAAACGAATTACATAAACAGATAAAAGAAGAAGTTAAGCATCTTTATCAGGAGATAGAGATTATAAAAAAATCAAACAATAATTCTAGAAATGAAGGAAACTATAAACCAAATTAAAAACTCAAATGAGAGTATCACTAACAGAGTGGAGCAAGTAGAAGCCAGAACGTCAGATAATGAAGACAAAATATATCATCTTGAAAAGAGTCTAGCCAACTCAGAAAGGCAGGTAAAAAATCACGAGAAAAACATCCAAGAGTTATGGGATAACATAAAAAAACCAAAGTTAAGAGTCATCGGGATAGAGGAAGGTATAGAGATTCAAACCAAGGGAATGAGTAACCTGCTGAATGAAATAATTACAGAAAACTTTCCAGAAATAAAAAAGGAAACAGATATACAAATTGTAGATGCATACAGGACACCAAGCATACAAAATCACAGTAGACCAATGCCAAGACACATTGTTATGAAGATATCCAATATACAGAACAAAGAGAAAATATTAAAAGCTACAAGAGAAAGGAGGCAGATTACATTCAGGGGTAAACCAATAAGGTTAAGAACGGATTTTTCATCACAGATGCTGAAAGCAAGTAGGTCCTGGAACAATGTATTTCAAACACTGAAAGACAATGGATGCCAACCAAGAATTCTGTATCCAGCAAATTAAGCTTCAGGTATGACAACGAAATAAAAATCTTTCATGATAAACAAAAGTTAAAAGAACTTGCAGCCAGAAAACCAGCATTGCAAAACATCTTGAGCAAAACACTACACAAGGAAGAAATGAAAAACAATAACCAAAACCATCAGTGGGAAGTGCCTCGGTAAAGACAGAGGGAGGGGGAAAAGATAATCATGGAGAAACAAACTAAATTTAAAAAAAGGATAAATAATCAAACATGGCAGGAAGTACAAACCATATATCAATAGTAACTCTAAATGTTAATGGCTTAAACTCTCCAATAAAGCGACATAGGCTGGTATCATGGATTAAAAAAACAAATCCAACAATATGCTGCCTCCAGGAGACACATCTGATTGGAAAAGACATACACAGGCTGAAGGTGAAAGGATGGGAAAAAATATACCACGCACACGGTCCTCGTAAGCAAGCAGGGGTGGCCATCCTCATATCGAATAAAATCGACTTCAAGACTAAGTTAATCAAAAGGGATAAGGAAGGACATTATATACTGTTAAAAGGAACCATTCACCAACAAGACATAACAATTATCAATATTTATGCACCAAATAATGGTGCTGCGACATTCATAAAACAAATTCTCCTCAAGTTCAAGAATCAAATAGACCACAACACAATAATTATGGGTGACTTCAACACACCTCTCTCACCATTGGACAGATCCTCCAAACAAAAGTTGAATAAAGAAACTATAGAACTCAATACCACAATCAATAACCTAGACTTAACTGACATATATAGAATATATCAACCATCATCAAGTGGATATACTTTTTTCTCAGCAGCACATGGATCCTTCTCAAAAATAGACCATATATTATGCCATAGGGCAACCCTCAGTAAATATAAAGGGGTGGAGATAATACCATGCATTTTATCTGATCATAATGGAATGAAACTGGAAATCAATGATAAAAGAAGGAAGGAAAAATCCTACATCACATGGAAAATGAACAATATGTTACTGAATGATCAATGGGTTACAGAAGACATAAAGGAGGAAATCAAAAAATTCTTAGAGATAAATGAAAATACAGACACAACATATCGGAATTTATGGGACACAATGAAAGCAGTTTTAAGAGGGAAATTCATCACCTGGAGGTCATTCCTCAAAAAAAGAAACAAACAACAAATAAATGAGCTCACACTTCATCTCAAAGCCCTAGAAAAGGAAGAGCAAAACAACAGCAAATGTAGCAGAAGGCAAGAAATAATTAAAATCAGAGCGGAAATCAATGAAATTGAAACAAAAGAAACTATTGAAAAAATTAACAAAACTAAAAGTTGGTTCTTTGAAAAAATAAATAAGATCAACAGACCTTTAGCTATGCTAATGAAGAGAAGAAGAGAGAGAACTCAAATTACTAACATACGGGATGAAAAAGGCAATATCACAACAGATGCTACAGAAATACAGAAGAAAATTAGAAATTATTTTGAAACCCTATATTCCAATAAAATAGAAGATAGTGAAGATATTGATAAATTTCTTACGTCATATGATTTGCCCAGACTGAGTCAGGAGGATACACACAATTTGAACAGACCAATATCAATGGATGAAATTGAAGAAGCCATCAAAAGACTACCAACCAAGAAAAGCCCAGGACCGGATGGGTATACAGCGGAGTTTTACAAAACCTTTAAAGAAGAATTAATACCAATACTTTTCAAGTTATTTCAGGAAATAGAAAAAGAGGGAGCTCTTCCAAATTCATTCTATGAGGCCAACATCACCCTGATTCCGAAACCAGACAAAGACACCTCAAAGAAAGAAAACTACAGACCAATATCTCTAATGAACCTAGATGCAAAAATCCTCAATAAAATTCTGGCGAATCGAATACAAAAACACATCAAAAAAATTGTGCACCATGATCAAGTAGGATTCATCCCTGGGATGCAAGGATGGTTCGATATACGGAAATCAATAAATGTTATTCACCACATCAAGAGGCTTAAAGATAAGAACCATATGATCATCTCGATAGACGCAGAGAAAGCATTCGACAAAGTACAGCATCCCTTTATGTTCAAAAGACTAGAAAAACTAGGGATAACAGGAACTTACCTTGACATTGTAAAAGCAATCTATGCTAAGCCTCAGGCTAGCATCATTCTGAATGGAGAAAAATTGAAAGCATTCCCTCTAAAATCTGGAACAAGACAGGAATGCCCTCTATCACCACTTCTATTCAATATAGTTCTCGAAACACTGGCCAGAGCAATTAGACAGACGAAAGAAATTAAAGCATAAAAATAGGAAAAGAAGAACTTAAATTATCACTATTTGCGGATGTTATGATTCTATACCTAGCAGACCCAAAAGGGTCTACAAAGAAACTACTAGAACTAATAAATGAATTTAGCAAAGTGGCAGGATATAAAATCAACACGCATAAATCAAAGGCATTTCTGTATATCAGCGACAAAACTTCTGAAATGGAAATGAGGAAAAACATTCCATTCACAATATCCTCCAAAAAAAATAAAATACTTGGGAATCAACGTAACAAAAGAGGTGAAAGATTTATACAATTAAAACTACAGAACCCTAAAGAGAGAAGTAGAAGATCTTAGAAGATGGAAAAATATACCCTGTTCATGGATAGGCAGAACTAACATTATCAAAATGGCGATATTACCAAAAGTTCTCTATAGGTTCAATGCAATGCCAATCATAATCCCAACGGCATTTCTTGTAGAAATAGATAAAGCAATCATGAAATTCATATGGAAAAATAAAAGACCCAGAATAGCAAAAGCAATTCTAAGCAGGAAGTGTGAATCAGGCAGTATAGCGATACCAGATTTCAAACTATATTACAGAGCAATAGTGACAAAAACAGCATGGTACTGGTACCAAAACAGGCGGGTGGACCAATGGTATAGAATAGAGGACACAGAGACTAATCCACAAACTTACAACTATCTTATATTTGATAAAGGAGTTAAAAGCATGCAATGGAGGAAGGATAGCATCTTAATAAATGGTGTTGGGAAAACTGGAAATCCATATGCAACAAAATGAAACTGAATCCCTTTCTCTCGCCATGCACAAAAGTTAACTCAAAATGGATCAAGGAGCTTGATATCAAATCAGAGACTCTGCATCTGATAGAAGAAAAAGTTGGCTCCGATCTACATATTGTGGGGTCAGGCTCCAAATTCCTTAATAGGACACCCATAGCACAAGAGTTAATAACAAGAATCAACAAATGGGACTTACTTAAACTAAAAAGTTTTTTCTCAGCAAGAGAAACAACAAGAGAGGTAAATAGGGAGCCTACATCCTGGGAACAAATTTTTACTCCTCACACTTCAGATAGAGCCCTAATATCCAGAGTATACAAAGAACTCAAAAAATTAGACAATAAGATAACAAATAACCCAATCAACAAATGGGTCAAGGACCTGAACAGACACTTCTCAGAGGAGGATATACAATCAATCAACAAGCACATGAAAAAATGCTCACCATCTCTAGCAGTCAAGGAAATGCAAATCAAAACCACCCTAAGATACCACCTCACCCCAGTAAGATTGGCAGTCATGATGAAGTCAAACAACAACAAGTGCTGGCGAGGATGTGGGGAAAAGGGTACTCTTGTACACTGCTGGTGGGACTGCAAACGGGTGTGGCCAATTTGGAAAGCAGTATGGAGATTCCTGGAAAAGCTGGGAATGGAACCACCATTTGACCCAGCTATTGCCCTTCTCGGACTATTCCCTGAAGACCTTAAAAGAGCGTACTACAGGGATACTGCCACATCGATGTTCATAGCAGCACAATTCACAATAGCTAGACTGTGGAACCAACCCAGATGCCCTTCAATAGATGAATGGATAAAAAAAATGTGGCATTTATACACCATGGAGTATTACGCAGCACTAAAAAATGACAAAATCATGGAATTTGCAGGAAAATGGATGGCACTAGAGTAGATTATGCTAAGTGAAGCTAGCCAATCCCTAAAAAACAAATACCAAATGTCTTCTTTGATATAATGAGAGCAACTATGAACAGAGCAGGGAGGAAGAGCAGGAAGAAAAGATTAACATTAAACAGAGACATGAGATGGGAGGGAAAGGGAGAGAAAGGGGAAATTGCATGGAAATGAAGGGAGACCCTCATTGCTATACAAAATTACATATAAGAGGTTGTGAGGGGAATGGGAAAATAAACAAGGAGAGAAATGAATTACAGTAGATGGGGTAGAGAGAGAAGATGGGAGGGAAGGGGAGGGGGGATAGTAGGGGATAGGAAAGGTAGCAGAATACAAGAGTTACTAATAGGGCATCATGTAAAATTGTGGATGTGTAACCGACGTGATTCTGCAATCTGCATTTGGGGTAAAATTGGGGGTTCATAACCCACTTCAATCTAATGTATGAAATATGATATGTCAAGAGCTTTGTAATGTTGTGAACAACCAATAAAAAAAAAGAAGTAGCACCCAAGTGCCTGGAAGTTCTCCCCCCACCTTCCATAAGGTGGGGACAATAATACTTGCCTCTCGGAATTATGAGAATTCAGTAAAATAAGCCATATGAAGCTTGTCCTAGAGTATGTCCTCCTCAAATGCAAACTGTTGGCTTTATTCCCTCACCCCTTCTCAGCCCAGCAATGGAGAGAACTCGGGAGATGCTCAGCAACCTCAGTGGGGCCCCCAGCCTCTCAGCTTCACATTGTCTGTGGGGGATTAGAAGGAAACTGTCAGGAAGTACAATACATGTACCAGGCATTGTGCCAGAGTTTGTACCAACCCAGAAGTGGATAAGTAAGAGGGTGAATGGATGAGGAAAAAAACAAAATGAAAGAAGGGAGCAAGAAAAGACTTCACAGGCAGAGTCTAGATACACCAGACTTTCCTATGTGTTGAGTGTGTGTGAAGATGTGTGTAGGGTGGGCGGTAGGTGACAGGCAGCAGGGAAGGAGAGAGGACAAACAAGACACAGGAAATGAGCAAAGAAGGCATTCTGTGCTTGAGCAAAGGTCCAGAGAAATGACACAGTTTGGATTTTTCTGGCAATGTCAGTAGTTGCTGCAGGCAGGGACCCAACTAGAAATAAGTTGTGCTAAGACACAGACCACCACAGTACGATAAACAGGGACAGAGAGGGCTGAGAAGGTTTGCCTTTTAGGAAGATCCTCTGGCTCTAGTGGACCAGAGAAAAACAAGCATGGTGAAAGGAGAGGCTGAAAGCAACAGTGCAGAGACCATGGCCATGACCCAGGCAGGAGGTGACGAGGGCCTGAGCCAGGTCAGGGGAGAGACTGACCACCCAGGGAACATCCCTGCGTACAGATGCCCAAGCAAACACACAGCCCTTCTGAGGCCTGACATTCTGCAACCACAGGAGTGGACGCATCAAGGCTGTGATGATTCATTCTATGTCAACTCGGCGAGGCTGCGTCCTGCAGTGATGGAACCAAACACTAAATTCGGTGTCCCTGTGAAAGAATTTTGTGGATGTGGTTCACATCTACTATCATTTGTCCTCCAGGAAAAAAGAGGATCACACTCAATAATGCAGGAAGGCCTCGCCGAGACAGTTGAAGGCCTTAGGAGAAAAACTGAGGTTTGCCAGAGAACACTGGTGACATTTCTCTGTAGAAATCTCCCTGATACAGAGGTCATGGCTCATTCTTTTTTTTTCCTATTTTTTTTTTAATGAAAACATATTATTTGTCTATTTCTATGAGACATATTGTGGTGATTTGTTATAGGTATATGATGTGTCATAATAAATCAGGGAATAAACACTTCTAGCTATTCAAACAGTAATCATTTTCTATGGGCTGGGAATATTGTTCTTTTCTAGTCATTTTGAAATACATCATAGATTGTTTTAACTGATAGCTGCCTATATAGCCTATATACCTCTACGTCCTACAGCTAGGTCTCTGTTCTCTAGCATCCCACATTGAACTACTTTCCAACTTCCTGCCCTTTGCTCTTCACTCCTTCTTAGTAACCTCCTCCCCACCACCACCCAAGTTCTGGAAGTTAAACACTTGCAGAAATCCTGCTATGAAGTTGGCTGTGGCTTGTGATGACCCCAGATAAGAAATTGCTGTCCTTCAAAGATCCCTGGAAGAGAGAAGAAGGGGGCCTCAGCACGTGGCCCTCACCACCATCCCAAGAGGAAGTGACAGAAGGTCAGAAGGACCAGGGCCACACTCCTGCCCCAGGCGTTGCTGCCTTCATTCCCTGGACATTGTTTCAGAGAGGACTCTAGAGTCCAGCATTCCTCCCCTCACCCTCCCCTTTTCTAGGTCCCAAGAGTCAATCCCTGGGTGCCAGGGCCTGTGACTGGGGTCCTGCTGTTATCGAACCCAGATTCAAAAGTTCATCCTTTAGAAAAATCAATGCCTGAGTGATGAGTGTTAAGTAGAAAGAAAGGCTTTATTCAGTGGCTAAAGAGTAAAAAAAAAGAAGGAGCTCTTTTTTTTTTTTTTTTTTTTTTTCCTTTCTAGGAATAGGCAGAGTTCTTCCGGGAACACAGGTGCCTCCCCTTTTCACTCCTTTCATGGTCTGGTATTTCCAGTCATAGCAGCTGGTAGTCGTGTTCACCCTCAAAGTGGGGAAGTCTAGGTCAAGTTCACCTTGTATTACAGTCTGGGGCAAACCAATTCTCAAAGGATCAGCACGTCCACATACAAAACATACAAAAAAGACTCGGACCCAAAGGTTAAGGCAGCACAGGAGACAGACTCTGGAGACAGAGGTGCCAAGCCTTGTCACCCCATCCTGTCCCTTTTCAGACATCTGAGGCCCAAGGGAAGAGTGAGTGTTTTCAGCAAAACACTCTTCAGGTCCCTGAAGAGTAACCTAGGCAACCGTTGTCATAATCCCCACATCAGAGGTGATGTCTACCGAGCCAGTGGGAGTCAAATGATGTATTGCCCAGCTGAGTGGACTCCAGAATTAGTGACCTTTAAGTCAACTCAGAGCAAGTTAAGTTAGAGGGTTTATTTAGGGTTTTGCCTGGTAACAATCCTCCCTCCCCTTGTCTTTGTTCATTCCTCAAACTTGAAGAATCTGGAGGGCCAATTAAAGGTCATTCAGGTGGCCGTCTCAGACCCCAATTAGTTTTAGCTGCTCTGGGCCAAGGAACTCCTGATCTGTAAAACCCAGTTCTTGGGGAATAAGCAGAATTAGCAGTTGGACAGTAAAGCAGGAAAATACAGTCAAATAAATTCCCCTTTATTTTTATTCCTTGTTTTTTTAGGGGCACTGGATGGTGAAAGCCCATCTTCTGTAACTTCTTCAAACTGAATTTGTAGGCCTAGCTGTCTAAATCCCCGAGTGACTACCATTAGTGACTTTATAGCTTCTAATCTTTCCCCTGTAAATGAGTGGATGATGTGTGATCCAAAAAGTGAAGGGTCCGTGGGGCCCAAACAGGCAGAAACCAAGTGGGAAACCCTTTTATCTTTGTTTATAACGTCCTGAGCAGGGATGGCTGGACTCTGGTCTTAAGAATCAGGCCATCTTTTTTAAGAGCCTGTTTTTTTTATGATTTTATTGGGGTTTACATGAAAACAGGATGTGTTGGGTGTTCGATACTTTGTCTAGGCAATCAAAACAGATTAAGGATTTCCTTTAAAGGGAGCCAGTACTTAAGTCTGAAAGTAAAAGTACCATTAGAATCAGTAAGACAAAAACACAAAAGAAAGTCAAAGCCAAAAGATTTTCAATTAGATAAATTATGTAGGGATTCTTCTCTCCTACCAATGGCCCCATGCACGAGGACCACTGTGGGATCAGGAAATGTATCCGGGATCAATGTAAATGACCATTTGCTTGTCTTTACCTAAATGGAGGGCCCTTGTCAGAGCTATAAGCTTCACCTTCTGGGAGGAGCTGGAGTATGGCTTCTGGTTTTAATGTTCTTTGTCTGGGTTACCACTGCATACCCAGCTCTGTGTGGTCCTTGGTCCATAAAACTGTTGCCATCTGTGTGCATTTCACAGTCTGGATTTTTCCAATTGCAGGTCTGTTAGATCAGCCTCACATTGACTCAGGACAAACTTATAATTCTGGCAGTGTTTTGAGATAGTCATTATTAGGCACTCATGCGTTAAAAACCCTTCCTTCACAACCTCCTGGCTTTATTTACCTTTTGTGATATTGACACAAGTGACTCCATTTTGATTCTGACAAAATTTCTTTCTGTTCCTTACATGTAGGATTTACACTGCTACTTTGTCCCAGGTACCCCTAGTCCTTCCCCTCCCCCCACATATTTATCTATTGTCCAGCCATCACTAATCCTTTGGCCAGCTTCTGAATCCATCTGGGTTTGACCCTTCCTCTCCTTGGGCTGACCATCTTGCCCTGACTCAGCCCTTGGCTGGGACCCAGAAGTCAGAGCTACTGCCAGTCCCAGCTGAGGTAAGCACAGACAGCCCAGGGGGACTTCTGTTATCTGGGGAGCCCCATGTGTGGCCAGAGCCAGGAAGCCCAAGCAGTCTCCCTTTGAGAGCAGCAGCCCCACAGCAGTGGGATTGTGAAATCATTCTCCAACCCCACTCCTTTGTTGGCCACCACTGCAGGCTGTGAAGTGGCCTGAGTGCCAGGACATGAGGAGGGGGCCGCCAATCAAGGGCAGGAGTTAGGACAGCTTCAGGGAGGAGCTGGAGGGGCCACCACCAAGTACAGTCATTGCTTCCCCATTTCCTCCACGGCACAGCATTTCAGAGCCAAAGCAAAGTGCTTCTGGCTGGACACAGAGGCATGGGCAGAATCAGGCCACCAGCAAGCCCTTGGTCAATAACTAAAGTAAGAAAGACTCCCAAGCTGTTTTGACTGATGTCCAGCCCCCAACCCCAGCCCCACTCTCTGGGGCTATAGTTAATTGATTGGAGATAAACCTTGGGCCTATTTATTTATTTTTTTTTCTAATGGGCAGCCTGGTCTGAGACATTATGCTCTAGAACTTTGCTATTCAAGGTATGGTCCACGGACCAGCAACAGTGATGTCACCTGGGAGTGTATTAGAAATGCAGGGGGCTGGGGATGTGGCTCAAGCGGTAGCGCGCTCGCCTGGCATGCGTGCGGCCCGGGTTCGATCCTCAGCACCACATACCAACAAAGATGTTGTGTCCGCCGAGAACTAAAAAAAAATAAATATTAAAAAAAAATAAAAAATAAATATGTCTGCCTTGGCCTTCAGCGACTGTCTTCTAGTCTAAACACCCCATATTTAAAAAAAAAAAAAAATTCTCTCTCTCTCTCTCTCTCTCTCTCTCTCTCTCTCTCTCTCTCTCTCTCTCCTAAAAAAAAAAAAAAAAAAAAAAAAAGAAATGCAGAAAAATCTCCGCTCCACCCCAGACCTAGGAACTGAGTCTGCTTTAGAAGATCCTCAAGTGATTCAGATGCACGTATAAGTTTGGGAAGGACCATGGGAAATAAAGTCAACAACCGATCCATCCAGAGAGCTACTTTAGTCCTTCTTATGGCTCCCTCTCAATGTCTCCAACTCTGAATCTGTGTGAGCAGTGTCCAGAGTTGGGGGCCCAAGTGATAAATGTATCTATACCATATGCTGACCCACCACCATCCTCAGTCAGGCCATAGGTCCATTAAAGCTCACCGATAATTATTCTGCAGAATAGAATTGCTACTGGCACCCAGATGAAAGCCTTTCTAATGCTCATTCCATGAACGGCCTCCTGTCTGGTTGACCTTGGACTGTTAGTCACTATCCTTGATGAGCATTGCTCCAAGATAAGTACTTTCCAAACACTGATCAGTTTAATCAGTCCATGACGCCCAATGAAATAAGTTTTATTAGCCTAGTTTTGCAAATGCAGAAACGGAGGCCCAAGGGAGATAAAATCTAGAGTGCAAAGCCAAGCAACTAGCCATTGGGAGAGCTGGGATGAGACTTCCACATGTTGAATTATGAAATGCAGGATTGTCCATATTGTGCCTTGCTTTATAAATAAAAACATGGTGGAACTTCAAAGATCTGTCTCTTAAATTTCAATGTTCTTAGGGGAAAAAAAAAAGTAAATACATTGCCATTTCCTGAGACCAGTAACCAGGGTGGGAAGGATTTTACATAAGCAAAAAATGCCTCTGGGAATACAAGCCTGATGCATTAATGTAATGATTATTCCTCCCGCTTGGGCTCTAACTATATTTTTATTAGGATGCTTTACATATTCTTTAGCTTCTTTAAAATGCTAAACTGACTCTGAGGCCCCAAATGTGCCAAAATTCCAGGCAGTATGTTTATAGGAAGTGAAAGCCCTCCCTCTGAAATAACTCCCAGAGGCCTGAATTAGTGGTTTGTATTGTAAGGAGGTGAAAATCCACATCTATCCCAGAGAAGCAACTGCCATAAAATTCAAACCACCTAATTTATGAGGGGAAATCGAGGCTAGCTGGAAGGCTCACCCTGAGGCCTGAATAGTTATGATCAGGCTCTATCCTACTAAGCTCCTGGGTGGTCCAAGCCCTGGAGAATTTAGTGGTTCTATCAGTGGCCAGATCAGAGGTCAGCCAATGATAAGGATCAGAGTATATGGCCAGGATCTGAATTCAGCAAGTGACTTGAATAGCTGGCCTATTTAGAGGTACTGTTTAGTAAATGACTTTTTTTTTTCTCCCAAATCACAGTTTTGCAGGGGACAAAGCCTCCCATCTGTGATGACTTCTTACCATGACCCTACCTGACTTTCAAATACTTCATCAGAGAGAGGAACTCAACCTTAGGGGCAGTTGCCCTAATCCATATTCTGCAGTGGAGGGTGTCATCAGCAAACATGGGAGAAGCAAGAGTTGGAAGCACTTCTGTTTGTATTTCAATCAACAACTGAGGCTCTGCCAATTAGCATATGGCATGTCAGGTGTGGGTTTTACTGGTGATAACAGCCTCTGTTGGCCAATGAGGTAGATACCAGAAGTAAACAGTTTCAGAATGAGCTGCTGCTGTAACAAAATATCACAAACTAGGGAACTGACAAACAACAGAAATTTATTTCTCACAGTTCTTTAGGAAGTCCAAAATCAAAGCACCAGGCAGATTCAGTGTATAGAGAGGACCTAGTTCTTGGTTCATAGACAACATCTTCTTTCTATCCTCAAATGGCAGAAGAGGAAATAAGTTCTCTGGGAGCTTTCTTATAAGGTCGCCAGTCCTGTTCCTGAGGACACTGCCACTCTGACTTCATCATCTCCCAGAGGCCTCACCTCCTAACACTCTCACCCTGAGGTTTAGGATTTCAACACATTAATTGGGCGGGGTGAGAGGGGACACAAACACTCAGGTCCTAGCCAGCTTGCACTGGTGATAGGAAAGATATCCAAGAGATGCAAACTGACGGAAAACACTTCAGAAGCATTAATATGTTTGTGTGAATAGAACGGAGGAATCCAGGGAAGAAGATTCTGGGTCTGGGCATCAATTGAGGAGGGTTGTGGTGGTCTGACGTTGATAAGAAGCAGTGCATCTTGCATCTGGAATTTGTTTCATCTGTCTCCAGTGCCCCTCTCACGTCAGCTGCAGTTGGAAGTGACAGGACAGAGCCAGGACTTCCCTGAGCTCCCAGGACAGGTGTGGTGCCATTTGGCTGTCTGTGTGGTTGGCGTGGGTGGAGAAATTGGGTCTGAGTCTCAGTTTTACGCAACCCAAGAATGAGACTGAGTGAAACAGTGAACTCCCGCCACCTCAGACTTCTTTGGCAGTTCTTGGGATTGCCCAGGACCTACTCCTCACTCCCGAGCCTCTCTACAGGAGGAGAAGCCACTAGGTATCTTTGCCCTTCATCAAATTCATCATCCTTGCATCTAATTTGTTTTAAATTTTTTTTTCCTTGGGAGTCAGAGCTGGATCAACCACAGAAAGGATTTCAGAACAGCTCCTGGCGAGGACTAATCTGATGAGAAGTGATTATACACTTATTGGAGAAGCAATTTATTGCCAACCATATTCTTGGTGCCAGATGAAAGTAGTTGATTTTAATTCTACCCACTCAGTGTCCTAAGCAAATTCCCAGAGCACCCATGAGTCAATGCGTATTAAGGACAGAGGCTGTGCATGGATTCTCCCCAGTAGCACCCTCCAAGTGAGCAGGCCCAACCCTCTTCTCATCAGGCAAGGACGTGGCCTATTGAGATTTTTGACTTACCGCTGGTCACAGGAGAGCTGGGGGGAAGGCTCTGCCCACTCTCCAAGGTGCTCCTCAGTTCAACTCAACACACCTTTTTGTAGCCTGCTGAGGAAACGCCCTGCCTCCTGGAGGGAGTAAGTAAGGTCCCTGTGCCTGGTGAGCTCAGGGCAGAGGACTGATGGTCACAGTCACAGATGTGTCTGGCAAAGGCAGAAAGCAGAACACACAGTGCAGGAGACTGAGCTTTCTCTGGCCTTGGAAATGAAACCTGAGCAAGATTGAGGGAGAAGGGAAGAGGGACAGAGGACAGGCCCTGATGCAGCATCTGGAATCCTCTGGGAGTGGGGAGCAGCCCCAGAGAGCAGCCAGCAGTAGGAGCTGCTGTGCTGGAATCCAGAGCGGAGTGCAAAGGCCCAGGAGCCCGCACAGAGAGGCCTTGCACAGAGCGAGCATGGTGACTCTGTCTCTGGGGCTGTCCCCCTGAGCTGGGCCGGATGCCAGGCTCATATCTCCTTCCCAGTGTCCTTCTCTCCAGCTTCTTTCCTCTCCTCTCAGCCAGTGGTTCTCCTAGGATCCCAGAGTCTCCAAGGGACCAGCTGCTGCTCCTAGGAAAAGCCAACCCCTCAGCCTCCTCTCCTTCCCTCACCTTGAGCAAACTAAACGACCATAGTAAACATGAGCAGAGCCCTCCAGACATCAAAGCTCTTTTCCCTCACACTGTACATTTTTCTCCCCCACAGTGAATAGGTGAAGAAAAAAAAATCAAGGACCCAAGTAACTTACCCCTGGTCATCTTGCTACTGCAGGGTAGGCCTCGTTCCTGGACCCCTGCCTAATGCCCATTTGTCAGCACAGACACTCAAGCTGATTCCCTGACTTTGAATCCCGGCCACCCTACTCACCAGCTCTGTGATTTGGGCAAATTTCCCTCTCTCTCTCTCTCTCTCTCTCTCTCTGCCCCCCCCCCAACACACACACCTCCCTTCCTCCCTCCCTCCATTTCCTCAATGGTAATAAAAATAATAACACTTATCTCATGGGATTGTTGTGAGGATTAGATGAGTAAATACATTCAAAGACACACCCTACGTGGTCACTATTACCAGCATTCACCCTGATTCAGGATTCCAGGTCTCTCAGCATCCCTGAGCATCCTCAGGAGTTGTTCAACTTCTCTGTTCCCAATGGCAAGGCCAGCCCTCAGGAGAAATGGGATTTTTGCTGAGTTTGTTTTCTCCTTCTGCCACTCTTGGCTTCCCTCGATTTCCCCTTTACCTGCAACAACTCTTCCCTACTAGTTTACCTTTCCATATCCACACCTAAGACACACTATCCCCAGATTCTCTATGACCTACCTAACCCAGTCTCTGTGTTGCTCAAAGCTGTCCTTTAGAAAGGTAATTTTTAACTGTTTAGGACAAAAAGAGTTGTCTCCTTTAAGAGCCCAGTTTTGAATTTATATATATACGGTGAGAAGCAGCTTTGAATCTGCCTCACAGCAGCAAAGGGATTATCAGCAAAGAACCATATTGCATACTTAATTGCAAAACCATCCCCAAGGCCACAATGTGGTCTGGGCTGAGTGGCTGATTTGTGCCCCCATATAGCCACTACTTCCAGATTCCATAGAAGACTTTGTGGGCCCGTGAAGAGGATCTTCACAGAAGCATCATTCTCTGACACTCTGAAACAAGTGTCCTGTGTTCACTTTGTGCACTGGTGTTCACTTTGACTTGTGGCCTCTCAGGACCCTAAGAATTACCACAGGGAAATGGAGGAAGTGTACCCAGGGAGAGGGCACTTCCCAGAGCCCCTGAGTCACCCTGGCCACCAGCTCTGCCCAGGTGCAAGCACTCTTTGCCTAATTTGCAAGACCAATGCGGTGTTGGGTTTGCCTAGATCACCTCCATTTATGGGCTGAGTGTGTTTTGATATGCTGGTGTGAGAGGAGCAGAGGAAACTTCTGGAGCTCCCTGAGGTCATTTTTGTCATCCATTCTTTGTGCCAGGTGCACAATAGGAACTCCGTAAGTGTTTGATGGACACATTTCTCTCAGGTTAATTATGCACTCATTTTGTGTCGTGAAATTAACATTCAAGGACTCTCTCAGGGTTACAGGCAAAGTATGAATGGGCGAGGGCCTAAGCCACTTAAGCACCCCCTCTCCAGCAGTGGAAAACTTTATCTCAAGCCTTTCAAGTAGAGATAGTCAAAGCTTAAACGGCTCAGCAGCCCCCGTTGATGTATATCAATGGATTGAAGCTTTTCAGAATCCCAGTGGAGCAGCCAAGTTAAGGAATGGAGGGCGATATCTTGCAAGGGCAGGTGTCCTGGGAGTGTTCAGGAACATCCTAAATACAATAGAAAATGAACTGCATAAAACATCCAGTTCTTACTCTACACTGGCAGAGAAAGGATTGAGTTTGAAAGAAAATCAACTAAACCACAAATGTCATCTCAAAGCCAAATCCTTCAATGCCTCTGGGCTCAGTGGCCCCTAATGGGGAAACACTGCTCCAACATGGACCTCCCATCTCTTGCCTGGACCACTATTGCCAAACTGCCTTCTGGGTTTTCCACACTATCACTAGAAACATTTTTTGCATCAACGGTCATGTCAGTGTCCTTCTTATCCCCAATGAGTTCCCCATCACCATCAAGAGAAGATAAAGATTCCTGGACTCAGCATGCAAACTCCTTCAAGGCCTGGTCTTCACTTAGGCCTCTGTAACAGCACTCTCCAATAAATATACACCAATTGTTAAAATATTGAAATACTATGTAGTCTGCCAAAGACTTTTAGCCACCCACCAGTCAACCCCTCTGCTCATGTGTCTCCTGGTCAAAGACCTGGTGGGTGAAAGTGTCCCTGGTGGCATTTGACACTGGTTCCTCAGCAGGACTATGTAGTCTGAGACCCCCTCCATAGGCCAACATCCCCTAGAGACACCTTCAAAGGACTCTTTCAGCAACTGCAGCTTCTACAGTATGACCATGCTAGCTAGTTAAATGCAATATTTTGAATAGTACTCTGATCTGATTCAACTCTAAAAGACTTATTGCTACCATTTTCTTGATCATTTATATGGTGAATAAATTTTAAAATGTCTTACTGGATAAAGAAATGAATGACATGTGACCTAGCTAGCGCCTGTTATCATGCCCAGACTTGTCATGAAGGAACGATTTCTGTTGGAATGTGTCGGTGATCTGAAGGATACAAGGAAAAAGGGTTATTCACAGTGACCACAGAAATGTCAATCAGTTCCAGAGATGGTCAGTTGGGCTGAATATTTCACTGATGGGTTACACCTTGGCCAAGTTCTCAACCATTCCAGCTCCCAAAGTGAACTTTTTCAGTACCCCCAAAGTCTTTTAGGGGAAAACTCATATGATCTAAGCTAAAAAGACATCCGGGCAGAGTGAGTATGCCAACCTAACTAATGTGTTTGGTATGCTGCTCTCCTGTCCAAGGGTTTCAGTTTAGACTCCATTGCAAGAGACAGAAATTCTAATTCAAAATAATATAAGTACAAAAGGAATTATATTGAATTTCAAAGCTCAAAGATCCAGAGAGAAAGTCTGGCTTCAGGTACATCTGGATTGGGGGATCATTTTTTTTTCCTTTTCTGGATTCTGTCCTGTCAACTTAGGCAAGGGTGATAAGATGGCTTCCTGCCCTCTGGGATCCCACCCTTTCAGCTTCAAGTTCAGCTGGCAAGAGTGAAAGAGTTCTCGGAAGCCTTGGTAAGCACTTCATTACATCTCACCATTCCCAAATAAATCCCCGTGGCCAGCAGAGGACTGTCCTGGTCTGTCCCGTCCTATCCTGGCTGCCTGAGGTCTAAATCATTTGTTTCATCCACCACCAAGCCAAAAAGTGGTGCCTCTAAAGCATGAGGGCCAAGTAGGGGGAAAGAGAGAAATTGGACCTGGGCCCCACAAAGTAGGGATAGGTGCCAGGCAGCAAATCCAACTGCCACTCATCATACCAAGACACCTCTGGGTAGCATTAAGGAGGCCAAACTTTTCATCAGAGGATAGGTCTTTGTGTCAGAAAAAGCCGAGACAAATATTGTAAGGAGGGAGGATCATTTCCATGAAGGTTCAAGAACTGTCCTCACCCCAGAGTAGAAGACCTGTCTCTAGAGAAGGCCTGGAGCAGCCCAGCAGCGCTCCTCTCTGAAGCCTGGTTTGTGCACCAAGCCCCATCCCTGCTGCGGGCACAGCCTATCTTTATTCAGACAGGTCAACTTTGCCAAGTCTCCCCAGGGCTGAAGGCGAATCGCTGCCCAGCCTTGTCAGGCTTCACAGGCTTCTTGACCGCCTCACCCACATGATTCAAACACAAAATGCATCCCCATTGTTCCTTCCCGTTTTCTCGGAACTGTCCTGCCACAATTCAGGTCAGCAGCCACACGAGATGGAGCAGGGCAGAGACCTCGCTGCTTCTTTTATGAGTGGTGTGATGAAAGAAGAGAAAGGTTCATCTATCTAGACAGAGCCAGGCCCCAGGCACCCCACCATGAATTCCTGGCTCCGCACGTCTTACAGAAAGGAAGCCGCCCAATGGTCCAGTCTCTCTCCCAGTCACCATTTAAATGTGCTGGGAAACCAACCCCCATCTTGGAGGTGAAAAGACCTTTCTCTTAGCCACTCCCAGGTAATTCCTTGCCTCTTTCCCTGTCCATAGCCCTGAGGCAGCCTCAGAGGCAGTGCCCTTCTCACCCCGGAGCTAGAGGAAGAGTCCCTCTTGCCTTGGGGTGGGGGCCTGCACACCTGCAGTCAGTGCTCAGATCAGACAAGAGGAGCTGCAAACCACGCTCAGACCAACAGGTACCATTTGTTGACATGCAGTAGATCAGTGGCTTTCAAAATTAAAACCTTCTTGTCTGTCAGATGTCCCCACTACATCCCCTGCAGAGCAGCAGGGCCCCTGTGGGGCCCGTGTCCAGCTACAGGTTGGTGAGGATGAGGGGTCCTAGAAGAAGGGAGATTACCTGTTTTGGAAGACATTTCTCACCAGGACCAAAGCAAAGATCCCATCCACAGAGGAAGCTCTGGAGGCTCCCAAATAGAGGACAGGGAAAGAGAAGCCCAGATAATGACATTTTGTAGCTGAAGCGTGAAAGAACACATTTCTCAGGTTTCCCAGAAGATCAAGCACAGTCCTGGGCATGGACTAGGCCTCCCTCCCTCACATGGAGGAAAAGATTCCACAATAGAAGAAGCAGGCTCCTGGGCTCTGTGTCCACCAGGATCTGTAGGTGTAACATGCTCTGAGTGCCTCATTCCCTGCCCAGCCCACCTGAGTCTGCCTGTGGCCATGAAGATAATTCTGTGTTCTCACCTTCAGCATCTCTCTGCCTTGCTGACATCCTGGGAGCTGGCTCAGAGTGGCAGGCACAGGAGTCAGGAAGGGTAAAGCCCGAGGGTTGGGAGATAGCAGGGAGTGAATATGTGTCCCAGCCACGCAGCCTGCCAGTGGCATAATGCTGAAGCAACATCCACAAGGTTTTAATGACTTACCATCATTTTTCCCATGATGGTTTGTCATTCATTAATATTCACTTCATTGGTTTGTCTCTTTCCGTGTCTAACTTTCCTCACTTTCACATTCTGTTTCCTGGGATCACCTTCTAAATAAACATCCATGTCTTTATTGTGTTAGCTTTTCATCACTGTGACCAAAATACCCGACAAGAACAACTTAGAGGAGGAGGAGTTTATTTGAGCTATTGTTTCAGAGGTACAATCCATGGAATGCCAACTCTCATCTCTCTGGGGCTGAGATGAGGCAGAGCATCATGGTGGAAGAACATGGCGGAGGACTGTGGCTCAGCTCACGGCAGCTGGAAGCAGAGAGCAAGGGAGGAGCCAGGGACAAAATCTAATCCTCAAAGGCATGTCTCCGTGACCTACTTCCTCCAGCCGTGCCCCACTTGCCTACAGTTACCATCCAGTATTCCATTCAAATTATTAACCCATCACATAGACTACTCCATGGGTTAGGTTGCAGTTCTCATAATCTAATAATTTCACCACTGAACATTAGTGCATGATCGAACATGAGCTTTTTGGGGAGTGGGGGGGACACCTCATCTCCAAACCGTAATATTTGACCTTCTAGAATGTTCCTCCTGTGCTGCTTTGGCACAGCCCTCTCTTCCTCTGAGCCGCCTACAGGACACAGGTTTGTCAGAGATGGCAGGTTTTCAGATGACCACCTGAAAACCATGTGGACATTCACTATAGCTATATAGGACTATAGCACTTTGTGAGCAGCGGGAACAGCAAGGCCCCCACCAG
Source organism: Spermophilus citellus (assembly GCF_964194105.1). Lineage (NCBI taxonomy): Eukaryota > Metazoa > Chordata > Mammalia > Rodentia > Sciuridae > Spermophilus > Spermophilus citellus. The sequence continues at coordinate 204,991,921 of NC_138183.1, read as the reverse complement.
CTCTACCTTGACTACAAGTCCCAGAGCATTGCCACCCCTTCCTCCTGCTCACATTCTCACCCTGCGCTGAGCTGCCCTTGATCTTCCTGGGCTTGGTTGAGCCTGCACAGCACCTGTGCAGGTGTAGGCAACACAATATGGGATAAAGAACATAGAAGACTCTGGGTTTCCAGCTCTGCCACTAACCACGTAGCCTCGGAAAAGACATAACCTGGGAGTTTCTGCGTTCCCAAACCCATCTCATGGTGCTGTGGCTATGACCAAATGAGGAAACAATGTAAACTCTCCTTTTGTAAACTCTCCCTTTTCCCAAAGCTAATATTCAGTTCTATCTGTTATGACTGTTGCTTGTTCTGATTGGTCAGAGCCTGTCTATTCCCGCTGCTAAATAGTTCAAATATCACTCCCAACTAACACTACGATTGCCTGTACCTCTTGAATTCCTTGGCTGGCAACAGTTGGTTAAACCCTCTGAGTAGCAGAACCACAGCTCTTCTCTGAGGACAGTCCTGGGGAGGGCCCTGCCCCTCCAAGCTCTCTCATTAACTGGTCTGTGCCAAGAAAAAGTGTGTCTAGCATGAGACATACAGACATAGAGGCGTCCTCTAGACAGACTGATCCCATTTCAGACCCAAACACAGCACGTTGTGTAAACATGCCAAGAGGCCGACTTCAAGGCCTTTTCAGTTACCAGGGAGTATGGTATATCATGTCGCTTAATTAAGCAGGGTTAGGGCTGCATGCTTTTTCCAACCATCCACAAAAAGGCCCAGGGTGAACTCAGTCATTAATCAGTGTGTGCAAATGGGTGCTATCTCACTGGGGGAGAAAAGCTGAGCCCCCCCCCCCCATGGTCTCAGGTCTAACTGATTCAGTCCTGAGAAATCTTAGAAAACTGGAGAAGGAAACCAGCAGGTACTCATGAAAGGGGTATACTCACTCTCCCAGGTGTGGCTTCACACCCACCATGAGGTAGGAAGAAGAGTGAGGACTGGATTAGCATCTATTTGCATATTCATTGTCAAGTGTGACTAGCTTACACTAACCCCACACATCACAGAAATCCATAGTCACTGTTAGCAAATAGCAAGAGTCATTGGTTCTGACTTTTGCTTTGGAGTAGAGATGACTGTAAGTCCGCCCTGCGTGATGCTCAGAATCAAAGGTAGAATCCAGCTTAGACTAAGCACTGATTGTTCTTCACCCTACACCCAACTGTCAGCTTGGCTCTGCATCTGACTGCATTAGCCATCCTTCCTGCCGCAGTCATTACAACCGTGGCTTGAAGATTGGCACTCAGGGCCCTTTTCATCATAACTCTGACTTAGCAGTGCTTTGCGATGCAGGAGGGGAAGCTGGGCTGGAGAGCTCTGGCTCCAGAAGAAGAAAACAAGAGCACTTCCTGTGTGCAGTGTTTTAGTTCTGACAGTCAATTCTGAAGATTTTTGCAGGTGCTCGATGACGAGAACTCCGTTACTGAGTGGACACTCGATGCAGAATCCACATCTCAGAGAGGCATCGAGGCACCACTTCGACCACTTCACTCCCTCTTCTCTTTCCTGCAGTCTCCTTGGTCTTTTCACTCTGCTGCTGAATCCCCAGGGTCCTGCAGCTGGACCTACAGTGCCATCCTTGTTCCTAGCTGAGGGATGGGAAGAAGGAACTTTCTCCCTTTTAATCATAACTCTGCCATATTGTCACATGGCAATATCACTACACTGTAGAAACGTTGCCTCTTTTTTTCTGTTGTAACAAAGACCCTTATGCTGGAAGGTGGGCAGGAAGAGGGAAAACGTGAGCAAGAGGTGAGAAAACCCCATGTCATCCCTCATGCCACAGGCCCTTGCTCACACAGGCTCTTGTCTGTCTCCCACAACCCTCCTTGAGAAAAGCATCGTAGTCCAACCCCAACTTGCAGTTTAGGAATCTGAGGATCAGAAATGTTGGGTGCACACCTAATACAGGGAGTGCGTATTAAAGCCAAGAACCAAGGTTTGCCCGTGCCAAAGTCTCTGCCATTTCCCTGAGCCACTGCCAGTGTCCTGACTTCACCAAAGTCCCCCAATCCATTATTCTGTATCTGATAGGGGAGAAATAAACTCCATTAATTCTGATGTTCTGGGTGGAATGAAGAATTTGGTTAACAAGTGGGGACAGGAGGAAGGGGGTACCAGGGAGATCAAATGTGAACAAAGCTTGTAATTAAATGGGGGTTACAAGGCTCACAAGCTGTAGCAGAGAACCAGCAAGGGGCCCAGAGCCTGCAGGGCAAGGCCCAGCTCCCAGGCAAACTAGATAGCAATGTACATCCAGTTGGTTGAAATACGACTTCCCAAAAGTCATATCCTTGTCCTAATCACAAGGACTTTTTAAATGTGAACTCATTTGTTAGAAAAAAAAAAAAAAAAAAAAACCTCTGATGTGAAGTCAAAAATTCAGACAGGGGTTTAGAGAGAGGTAGGCCAGAGGTGAGCCAGCGAAGTTCAGGTTCCTGCTCTGCTGCTGACATTCTGGGGTTGAGGCTCCCCTTCAGGGGAAGGCAGATGGACAGTATACGACTGGAGTTGAGGAGCAGCCAGGTCAAAAGTCCCAAGGCCAAGACGCACTAGTGCCAACCAGGGAGGCCCCACTCAGCTAGACGCAGACGCCACCTGCACTGCTCTTCAGTAAGAGTGGCTAAGATGCTCCACACAAGGCCTCAGGTCCAATGGGGCATCAGATCCACCTGCAAGCTCGGGCTGGGGAAGGGGAGGGACTGAGGTGACAGAATGGTAGCAGTGATTCCTCCAGAAGCTTTCTGTAGAGCCAACCCACTGTGGGCTCAGAGTTTGAGGCCTGCGTTGGGCAGAGGCACTAGAGGTATCTATGGCAGGACCGGAATAAGGTAGTTAAAGGCTACATTGGTGGTTAGAGAGTGAGAAAAGTCTCCCCCCCCAAAAAAAAAAAAAATGAGACTTGGTTTGACCTTCTGGTCCTCCTCAGCTTAAGTCACCTCTGCAGAAACTCCTAAGTTCTGGGCCCTAGAGCCCACCACCAAGTAAACTTCTAAGCAAAGTAAGGAGCCAAACCCCTCTAACACAGATCCATTGACTTTGAATGGGAAAAAAAAAAAAAAAAAAAAAAAACAAGTGAAACAAGTAAACGGAGGCTTTGCCCAGAGCAAGAGGAAATAGGCTCTAAGAACAGGGCTGGATACAGCATCCAGCAACTGAAGTGGCAGATGACGGAGAGGAGCTGCCACCCTTGATTCTGACTTTTACGTGACCCTCTGAGGATGCCACCACAGACTACAGAAGCAACTGAGTGCTTTCTCCCCAGGGAGCTGGCTTACCCCACCAGCTCATTAGAGTTTCAAATGCAAAATTGGTGAGAGCTGCAAAAATATATACATTAGTAACAGAATCTCATTAATATGTTGAAAAGGTCTGATGCAAATTGGAAAGTGGCATCAAGAAAGTATTTGATAAATGACTGTGGAGAACTTAAGATTCCATCTTGAAAGCTTGATGTCAGACAGGTGACACGTGGGGTTCCCCAGGTTCTGTAGACCCAGGGCTCAGACACAGCTTTCGAAATTCCATCAGCATGTAAATGTGACTTGTACCCATCAAACTGCCAATTCTTTCCCCTTCTAAATTATATTATCCAAAGATAGCAAGGGTGAGGGGAAAAGGACCTCACAGGGTCCTGCTGGAAGGAGTGTGTGGTGACACCTCCTGTCTCCGTGGCAATTGGACGGAATGAGTCGAAAGCCTTGAAACTGCTCAGGTTTCCTCATCTGACTTTCACTTCTGAGAACCGAATCCAAGGACCTGGCTGAGGGTTTGTGTGGACCCCCATGCATACCCATTTAGCTAAAGAATATTTGTTAAAGATTTTATTTCATGCAGAGAAAAATAAAATAAGACTTCACAACTTCTGCCTTCAAGAGGGACATTAAATTCATCTCTATAAGTAGATGACCACATGATTTAGAGAATCCCTGGGACAGGGAAACTCTAGGCTACCCTGTATGTGAGAGATTGAGAAAAAAAGGGGGTGGGGGTAACTTACTTAGCATAACAAAGTAACCGGAACTCTGAAGTGGCTGCCCAAGGGAAAGGAGTTTTGGGGAACAAGACACAACTTGAAGAGAAGAGACAGGAGGAGATAGCAAGGTCATGAAAGTTGGTGGCAGGACTTTGGGCCTAGCGGAGAAGGCCAGTAAGAAGTCCGCAGGCAGAAATAAATGGTGCCTAATCATGCTTTTTCCATGTGTTTTCATTTCCACGAAATCCCACTGGGCCCAAACCCTTTAATAAAGGTCATTGGCGGGTTTCTGTTCTCACTACTAAAAGGCTCAGGGGTTGGTCTCCCACAGGTCATTCTGCAATAGATATGTGTGAACTATCCTCTGGGAGATGAGGAGGAGAAGCTTGCTCATAGTTGAAAGGGGGTGAGCCAGAAAAAGCTGGACAAACTAACAGGAGGACTGGGAAGACAATATGAGGGGATTATCAATGAAATTAGAGCAAGAGTTCAGAAGCACATCTTCACAGCAAAGGAGACAATCAGTAATGGGAAGAGAAAGCCTACAGAATGGGAGAAAAATCTTTGCCACCTGCCACTCAGATATAGCAGGGTATATAAAGAATTAAAAAACTTAACACCCAAAAAGAAATAAAAATACCCTAATCAATAAATGGGCTAAGGAACTTTGCAGACAGTTCATAAAAGAAGAAATACACTTGATCGACAAACATGGAAAAGTGTTCAACACCACTAGCAATTAGAAAATGCAAATCAAAACTGCTCTGAGATTCCATCTCTCTCCAGTCAGTATGGTAATTATCAAGATTGGCTTAATAAATAAATAAGCCAGCAACAATAAATGTTGACAAGGCTATGGGAAAAAAGGTATATTCATACAGTACTAGTGGGACTGCAAATTGGTGCAGCCATTATGGAAAACAGTATGGAGATTCCTCAGAAAACTTTAAGTGAAATCACCATTTGACCCAGTTATCCCACTCCTTGGTTTATACCCAAAGGACTTAAAATCAGCATACTACAGTGATGCAGCCACATCAGTGTTTATAGCAGCTGAACTCATAATAGCTGAACCAATCTAGATGCCCTTCAACAGATGAATGGATAAGGAAATTGTGGTATATATACATAATGGACTATTACTCAGCCATAAAGAAAAATGAAATTATGGTATGTGCCAGTAAATGGATGGAACTGGGGAATATCATGCCAAGCTAAATAAGCCAATCCCAAAGAACCTAAGGCCAAATATTTTCTCTGATATGTGAATGCTAATTCACAATAAGCAGGGATGGGGGGTTCTCCAGGGAAGAATAGAGGTACTTTGGAATAGGCGGAGAGGAATAAAGAGAGAGGAAGGGTTATGAGAGTAGGAAGGATAGTAGAATGAATTGTGCATAAATGATTACATGACTGGTGTAAATCTACATCATGTACAACGAGAAGAATGAGAAGTTATATACCGTTTATGTATCATGTGTCAAAATGCATTCTACTGTCGTGTATAACTATAAAAAATTTTAAAAGAGAGAGAGAGAGAGAGTTTAGAAGCAGAAGCAGCAGGAGAAGATGAGCACTATCTGCCATGCCAGGCTCATCGGCTGGGGTCCTTGGGTACACTAGCCAGGACAGGGCCAGCAGGGTGGCCGGGGGAGACAGGCTACACAAATCTGAAAGAAATCACACCAAAGTTCCAAGAGGTTATCTTGGGGTGATGGGATTACATTTTTGACATGGTTTCATTTTTTTCTTTACGTGTATGTGTTTTCAAATTGATTTTTAAAATATTTATGTACAACTGTCCGTCCAGTATCCCAGAGTTCCATATCTGCAGATTTAGCCAATGTTTACCAAAGAAAATATTTTTAAAAATGATTTTCTCTGTACTGAACATGTACAGTCTTCTTTTTCTAATCATTATTCCCCCTAAAAATGCAGTATAACAACAATTTGCATAGCATTTACATTGCATTGGGTATTATAAGTAAGTCAGAGAAGATTTAAAGTATGCAGAAGGATGTGGATAGGTTATATGCAAATACTATACACATTTTATATAAGAGACTTGAGCATGTGTGAATTTTAGTATCCAAGGGGGGTCTGTAAATAATCTCCCAGGGATACCAAGGGATAATGGTATTATTTGAATATTTGTTTAAAAGTCAAACTAACAAAATAGAAGGGTTTGCCAACATGGCTGCAGCAGGACTCACACACTGAATGGAAACAAGTATGGCCCACACTGATTTTTCTCTCCAAATAGAGGAAAACCAGCCCCTGACACCTGGCTCTTGTCTTAGAGCTGAGCAGAACATTTACTGGAGGCATTTGTTGGATCAGCCTCTATCCCCCAAGGCAGAGTCCCTTCTATTTCATGTTCTGCAACAAGGCTTCCAGAAGCCTCAGAAACTCGTGCCTGAGAAGCTGAGCCAAGGAAGAGCCATGGTTAGCAGGACATTCTCTGTCCCCATCATCCTCATTCCTCTCACATTTTCTAGGTCCAGTGTTCAAATGCCTTAAAAAAGAATCACACATAGAAATTGGACCTGTGCAGAGAAGGAAACAGCCGTGTTGTCCCTCACAGCTCCACACCACACAACTGCCTCCATCTGTTCAGAAAGTTCTAGGAGCCAAAGTTTCTATGTTCTAGCCGCTCTTATTCCTGATGGAAACCCCATGCCTCTTTCTGTGCTCTCTCTGGCCTCGTGAATCTTGGCAGAAGGCTGCTCTCCTCCAGTGATGACTTTAGTATTAATTTAAGTCTTTTCCAGACATACTTGCTAATTAAAATGTGGAAACAATTTTTATCCCTTTAATTAAGATACAAGATGGGAAGCTTAATTTAATTTGGCCCATTGAAATTATCAGTATTATTAGCTCCATAACCTGCTTCCATTAATGATGACTGTGTTAAACAATATTTTTTTAACTCCCACACTGGCTGGAGATTTGGCACAGGCACTGAGTCGTGAAACCCCTGTGGGAGTTGGACGACTGTGACTCTATTAAGAAGGTGTGGAATGGAAGGCAGGGCCATTGAGAACATCAGCTTTAGGATCGTGTCTTAGATTGCTTGCTTCCAGAAGCAGATGCTAAGAAGGACTTGAGTGCAAGAAGTTTGTATAGAAATAGTTTAAGAAGAGAGAGGAGGTATCATCAGGAAAGAAGAGAGTCATTTCAGGATGAATGAATGAGCAGGCTGTTGCCCCAAAGAACTGAGAGGAATGGGGTGTCCCCTGCTCAAGGGGTACACTTCATAATGTGGAACACACCTCAGGCTTCTTCCACTTGAGGGATGAGGAAGTCTGTAGCAGGGACTTCCAAGAGAAGTGTCAAGTTCTCTGGTCCAAAGTCAGAGAAAAGGAGGCTGAGGATACCGCTCAGGGGTAGAGCACATGCTTAGCAGGCACAAGGTCCTGGAGACCGTCCCCAGCATCATGACTCCCCACCAAAAGTAAGAGACAAATATGGGAAAACAAAAAATACACACAGAAACAGGTATGGGAAACCAGCAAATGCACAGCCATGAGCTCAGAGATGGGAATGAGGGGACAGTCCCTGGTCATGTCGGCCAGCTCAGCCCAAAGGGAACTTGCTCCCCAACACAGGAGCCCTAACCCAGTGGTGAAGAGCCAGGTGTGAAGGACCAGCTTCCTCTGGCTGAAGATGGGGAGAACTGTTGTTCTGAGTGGGAGAACTAGATGCTGGAAAGTAGAAAGTGAATATATGACGAAGACAGAGTCTACGTCACCAATTAATCAGAAATGATATGGGAGAGGGATTTGGCTAATGGGGAAATTCTGGATATCCAGCTGAGTTGAAAACTAAGGGTGACAGGAATCAAAGAAGTGGCTCCAAGAGAGGGGATGAGACATTGGAAATCTGTAAACAAGTCAGCGGATGGGGGTGAGCTTGGCTGGAGCTCAGACTGCAGGGTGTCAGACAAGATGCGCAGCTGCAGATGTCCTTGGTTAGAGAAAGCACGGTGGGAGAGAAAGAATCTGGATTGAGAGCCAGACCTCACAGGGTTCAAGTCCTGGCTCTACTGCTTACTAGCTAAGTGACATTGGACAAGTAGCAGGACAGTCGTGTGTGTGCACGTGTGTGTGTGCGCGATGTGCCATGCACGTGTTGGAATCAGGCTGAGTCGTGCATCAGTTTGCAATGCACTCAGCTGTAAGAAAAGTCCACTGACCAGGAGCCCACGGGGCCTCCTTTCCTCTCAAGTAGCTTAGCCTCTCTGAAGCCCTGCCCTGCATGGGATTCTATGAGAGCTAAATAAGGTTATATAGAAAAAATGCACAGCCTAGTGTCCCCTCCTACCATGCACAGGGAGCCCATGAATCTACTTCTTGTCCCTTCCAATATTGCACTGCGAAGCCCCACTCCTTAAGGGAGCCTAATCATGGCAGCTTCTGACTGTGTGAGTGTGCCTGAGTGTGTGCACACTGAGAGTGAGAAGAGAGAAGGGAGAATCTAGACAGGAAATAATCCAAGGCTCTACCCCAGTTTCTTTAAGTGTACCTGTTCTAAAAACAAACAAACAAACAATACACACAATACCAAAAAAAGCTAAGGACAGCAATTTCTTTCCTGCCTCTGGCATTTCCCAGACAGGTCAGGACACCAAAGCTAAGGTGTTCACACAGCTGGTGATTGTCAGAGCAGGACGCTGAATAATGCCTTTAACCACCCTTTTTCTTCCCTGCTACCTTCTCCAGCCCCCAGAATTCCCTCCTGGCCAGGCCAGTAGTCAAGTTCAGGGCATCATCTCCCGTCTGGGATATGTGGGTGCCTGCATCTTTCTGATTAGCAGTGGGTGTGGGTCAGAGGTGAATATTAAAATCTCTGCAGAAACTAATTCCTGACTGGAGGCATTTCCTTCCCCAGCAACAATCCCTTCCAGAAGTGAGCTGACACTGAAGAGCTGGCCCCTCGGAGTCTGATGAACACAGCTGAAATTCCATCGAGGAGCCTGTGACCTCACACAGAAGGGCAGGGGCTAGAAGCCAGCACCAGGCGAGGGTAAGCCATAGTGGATCTCTCTGAGTGACCCTGAGGAAGGATGAGGGCTAATTCCCATGGCCCAGGCTCAGGGGACTTCCTGCCTCTTTGCTTTGGCACTCAGAAGATGGGAACATCCTAACCCTTGAACAGGTAGGGCCAGCGAATGTAGTGCTAATGACCAGGGTGTTGCCCTCCCCCATCAGCCCTCTGTGGGCCCATGGTCCTCACACACAATCTCCAGTTCTTGCTTCCCAGCAGGCCTACAGAGAAAACCCTGGAAAGAGGGCCTGGGAAGAAAGGCTTCTGTCCTGCCACACTTCACCCACTGTAGGCTTTTAAACAATACCCTGGGAAAGCCACCTGCAGTTCTCTGTGCCTGATGAGCCATCCACGATCTTCTTCCTCTCAGCGTCTCACCTCTGGATGGTTCTCATACACACTACTGGTCTCATCTACTGGTCTTGCCCAATATCTAGCCATCTGCCTGGAACATTCCTTCTTTTTCTTTTGTGTGTCTTTCAGTATGGCTCCACCACTGACTGCTGGCATATCTTTCACCCCACGGGACCCCTTGAAGGCAAGGGCTCTGTTTTTTTCCAACTCTGGGCCCCCAGTGTTTAACTCAGTTCTTGGCAAATAGTAAGTTCTTCATAAGTGTTTTGTTGACTTGATGAATCCTACAGTGAAGAGGCCAGGAGTCTTTCAAAGTCCCTGTCCTCCCATCTATGAAGGATGGGAAATTGGATTTTTGTTGGAACTTTTCTCATCACAGACCAGGAATAAAAGCGAGACTAAATCCTTTAGCAACCAAATCTGTCAAGCACAAGCATGACACTCTCTGAGCAGCGAGGAAACCTTTTCTAAAGAAATTTCCTTGTCCCAAATTTCATTTTGTTGTTTTAATTTTTTAGACTTGGGGCTGGACTCCGTCTCAGAACTTCAATATCAAATAATCCACGTAGAGAAGGGAAACACCATTACAGTGTGGTGTCTAATTCTCCTGGTCCTACTGTCAGGGAACTAGGGGGCTTCTTTTGACCAAAGCTTCCATTCATGGGAGGGGAAAGACCTTCTACTCAGCCCAGAGCTCCCCACCTGAAAACATCCAGTGTTTGAGAAAGACATTAAAACAAAAGAAATTATTAGCCAGTGTTATCTGAGCCCATGGGTGTAACTTGCATCCGTTGAAATCACAGAATTCTCTCTTAATGGTGCTTGAAGAGGGAGAGCTATCATTCCTGGGGGAGAATACTGCTGTATTGGGTTCGATAAGTTTCTTGCACATGCCTCCTCACTCCTTTCAGTAAGCACTTATTGAACACCTACTTTGTGCCAGTCACTGTGTTAACCTTTGGGCAATTCAGAGATGAGGAGCAAAATCCTCCTCCAAACTTTAGAGTTATACTCACCCTCTCTGCAGCAATTGTTTTCTTCCAATCAGATTCCTTCCTTCCTTTTCATCCTGAGTCTTGGTGGGAAGAACCTGACTTCTTTGCCTTCCCCCTCTGTGATTTCTGTGACTTCTCCAAGATCCAATTCCTCTAGGGGAAGAAATGAGTTTTTTCATGGATTATCTTACATTTCATCTTCCTTTTGTTTCATCATAGAATCAACTATAACCTCCCCACCTCTGGCAAAACTGTAGTCCTTAACTGGTCTTTGGCTTTTAGCCCTACCACATCTATATGGTCAGTCACTCACTAGACTGTCTTCCCTCTCCTCCTTGCCTTTCTTTCTTCCTTCCCTCTTTCTTTCCATCCACCTACTCATTAATTAATCCATTCTTTTATTGAGCAGTTACTATGTATCAGACACCAAACTGGGCACTGGGGAATCTAAGGTGAATGAACTCAGGCCCCAGTCATAATCTGATGGGAGAAATGGAAAAATTTACAAGTGGTTATGAAGAGTATCAAGGTAGTATTGTGACACAACCCAAGGGAGAGGACAGAGTTCTAGGGAGTTTGGAAAAGTGGCATCAAAAGGCTGACATTTGAGCTGAATTTTGAAAATAAAAAAAAAAAATAAAATGCCACCCAAAGGAAATGGACACTGTCTGACTTACAGCCTGAGCAGAGAAAAAATGTAAAAATCACCATATGATAGTCTTTTCAATTAATGGCTTTGGGAAGACTGGATATCCATATGCAGAAGAATGAAACTAGACCTTGTCTCTCACCATATATACAAATCAACTCAAAATGGATCAAAGACCGAGGTTTAAAACCTGAACCATGAGAAGAAACCAGGAAATATGGAAAGAATCACCATAGAAAATGAATTTATTTATTTATTTATCTATCTATCTATGTATTTATTTATTTATTTATTTATTTATTTATTTTGGCACCACGGATTGAACCCAGGGGTGCTTACCACTGATTCACAACCCCAGCCCTTTTTATTTTTTATTTTGAGACTGGATCTCGGATCTCGCTGAGTTTCTCAGGGCCTTGCTAAATTTCCGGGGCTGGCTCTGAACTCATAATCCTCCTGCCTCAGCCTCCCAAGCCTCTGGGATTATAGGCTTGCACCACTGTGCCTGGCAGCAAGTAAACTTTTTAAATTAAAACCCCCAAAGCATAGGAAACAAAAGCAAAAACAGACAAATATGACTGTATTCAACTAACTAAGAAGCTTCTACACAATAAAGAAACAATCAACAAAATGGAGAGATATCCTGCAGAATGGAAGAAAATAATTGCAACCTATTCGTCCAACAAAAGATTAATATCCAGATATTTATGAAACTAAAAAAAGTCTCAGCAGTAAAATGCCAAGAAAAAAAATGAAAACTGGGCAACCTATATGAAGATATTTCTTAAAAGATACACAATGACCAAGAAGTATGAAAAAATGTTCAGCATCACTACTCATCAGGAAAAGCAAATCAAAAGCAGAATGAATAGCATCCCACCCCAGTTAGAATGGCTATGATCAACATATTAAACACAAATGCTGGGGAGGATGCAGAGAAAAGGGAACTGTCATCACTGATGAGAAGGGAATCAGTAAAATCTTTATGGAGAACAATTGGGAGGTTCCTCAAAGAACTTGACCTAGAACTACTGTATGACCCAGCAATCCCAAGAAGAGGTATACACACACACACACACACACACACACACACACACACACACAGGAAATGAAGTCAGGATATCAAAGAGATACCTGCATCTCCATGTTAACTACAGCTCTGTTCACAGTAGCCATGATGTGGAATCAGCTAAAATGTCCATCAGTGGATAAAAAAAAGGTGGTAGAGAATCACAGTTGAATATTATTCAACTATATAAAGAATTAAATGTTCTCATTTGCTACAACATGGATAGAACTACAAGACATTATATTAAGTGAAATAAATAGAATTATGTTTAAAAAAACAAATATCACATGTTCTCACTTGTGTGGAAGCTAAAAAAAAAAGAAAGAAAAAAAAAAGATTGTATAGAAGTAGAGAGTAAGATAAAGACTACCAGAGGCTGAGAAGGGTGGGAAGATATGGTTTAGAAAGAAGTTGGTTATACAATTAGATAAAAGAAATAAAAGTTCTAGTGTCCTATAGCATAGTAGAGTGACTAGTTAACCACAATTTATTGTATATTTCAAAATAGCTAGAAGAAGGATTTTGAAAATTCTCAACACCAAAAAAAAAATGTGATACATGTTTGAAGAGATATATATGTTAACTTCCCTAATATGATCATTACACATTATATACATGTATCAAATATTACATTGTACCCGAAATAGTGAAATTATTATATCAATTAAAATAATAATAAATTTTAAAAGAAAGACTATATTGAAATTTTCTTGTCCAACAATACAGCTGGGCACAGTGCTGCACATTTATAATCCCAGCAGCTTGTGAGGCTGAAGCAGGAGGATCATGAGTTCAAAGCCAGCCTAACAAAACTGAGGTACTAAACTACTCAGTGAAACCCTGTCTCTAAATAAAATATAAAATAGGGCTGGGGATGTGGCTCAGTGGTCAAGTGCCCCTGGTTTCAATCCTCGGTACTCTCCCCCAAAAAACCCAAAAATAAAGAAAAAAAAGACACATACTCTATAATTGACACAAATTAAAGAAATATAATGGAAGGTTAAATAAAGGAAGACCAGCTAAATTTGGAGGATCTCAATTGTCAGACTAAGGTCTCTGAACTTTTTTTTCTGAGACTCACAGAAAGCCACCAGAGGTAGATCAGCAGTTTGCAAAAACAATTCTGGATGCAGAAAGCAGAAGTGGGGCGAGATAAGAGGCTGGGAGAATGGACCAAATGAGAGATGAATCCTGGAGCAACTGTCTGGAGAGGTAGAACAAGAGGAATAGATGGAGAGGAGAAGATCTCTTTAGATGTGGAAAGCAAGACATCTGTCTCAAAAGAGCCAGAATAAATAAATGTTTCTTGTATTGCAGCCAAAGAGTTGGGTGAGGACTGCTTGGGGCCAGCTGCTGACAAAACACTCCAAGTCCGGCCTGGCAATCCGGGAAGGCAAAGCCTCTGCCAACCTGAAATTGATGACTCTTCTAGGGAAATGTGCCAGTGTCTACATCAAGGGCCTGCCGTGACAGCATCAGGGCCCCTCAGCAAGGCTGTCCCACTGGGCTAGAGCCCATGACCAGGCAGCAGTGAGAACGTGGCCCACAGTCCCTCTGTCTGAGGTGACTTGGTTTCCATATCTACAAGTCCCAGAGGAAGACAGATGCTGGGGTGTGATAAATCACACTCTTTTTTTTCCCTCAATCTCACACCTTTAGAATTCAACATCATCAAAAGGCAATTCCCCTATTGATTCCATTTTTCTTCCACTGATAGCGAAAGAGTCTCATTGCTCAGATATAAAGGACGATTCCAGAGTGACAAATAGCTACAGAGTAGAGAAAACTTGAATTTCCATCCCAAAGAGAAAAAGTAATCAAGAGCTCTTCAAAATGGGAATGGAAAAGAAAGGGAATAGAACACATCCCCCGCCTACTGAGTCTGCAGCAGTGATTTTTTATACACTAGCTCACCCCATCTGCTCAGTAGCTCTGTGAGGTGAGTTTATGATTTTTATTTAACAGGTAGGGAAACTGAGGCACAAGGAGTTTGGGCCACTTCTAGTGCCACTCAGATGCTCGCTGATAGAGCCAAGGTTTATATCCAGAATCTGCCTCATTTGGAAGACCTTGCGGGTCCCACCCCGTTATGTCACTTCAGAATGGCAGTTTTAAGGGGAATGAATGTGGATGGGAGATCAGAATCTGAGAAGCACCCAAGCTTAAAGTTGTAAGACTTGACTCCTGGACTTTCTTGATCATCTGTGACCTTGGACAAATCATGTGGTTTAAGTGGGCACCTGTGTTACCTCTAAAATGAAAGGATGGGTTGGATTATCCACAACTCTATGCTTCCCATCCAAGCGAGCAAATAAACTCACTATAAAATGAATAAAGTTTTACAGGTGGCATTTTATTTCATTTGATATTGGAATGTCTCTTTGCAGGTGTCATAAAAACACAACACAGCCTGGATTGTGAGTTTGCAACTGAGCCCATCGCTTCAGTGGTCTGGCTGTTATAGTTTCCTCTGATCCAACTCATGTAACAAATGTTTGTTCAAGGTTTGTTCCACCCTGCACCTGACAGTGAGTGTGTTAGTCAGTACTCCATCACTGTGACAAAATCCCTGAAACAACAAACTTAAAAAGAGGAAAGGTTTATTTGAGTTCCAGGTTTCAGAGGTTTCAGTGCATGATTGCTTGGGCCTGTGATGGCACACTATATCATGGCAGGAGCACCTGGTGGAGGAGACTATTTTAAGACTAAAATTATAGCTTCTGGCCAGGCATATTCTCTTAGCCACCTGGTGAGTGTGTCTCAGCCCACCTTGGTACTCCCCTAACTCATCTTTTCTCCATCTTCAACTAACTGAGTTCTTTGACTTTTCCCAGGAAGTCCTTTGAGGAACTCTAGCCTCAGACATGAAGAGATGTCACAAAACCCAAAGCCTCCTGTGTTCACATAAATTTGAGGAACACCATTATAAAACCAGGATAAGCAAGTCTTCACTGGGGCGTGGGGCGGGGGCTCCTCCAAGGCTTGATAAGCTGATGCCAAGAGGACTCTCCAAGGGGAAAGAACAGCCTGTGTTTCCCTAACTGACTGGACCAGAGAATCTTTTCATCTTTTCAAGGAGCACCTAGAAAAATGAGGATGCTAATGATTTTCCTTTAGGGAGGAACAGACCCAGGACTTAAACTTTTTTATTAAGCAAAGGCTGAGCTGTAATTATAAATATGAAAGCATTAAAGAGGCCACTGCCAGACACAGAGTTGGTGTGTTCATTAAATGTTAGCAGAAAGGGGAGCCGATCTGTTTGTAATGAGCACAGTCTTTGGCTAGCAATGACCCCACAGGCCTTATTACCTCTCTTCGGCTGGAGAGAAAGCATTTGGGGTCAGATGACCTCTAACCCTCGGGGAGCACATTTTCTGAAAAAGCGCTCACAGCTTTTAGCCAAATGTCCCTTTTCTTCACAGTGACACTCGGGGAAGATGAATCATTTGGCGAGGATGGATTCCCACCCCTCTTCTAAGTACACATGCTGGTCAACAGAAGGTTCATTCAATGAGTCCTTTGAGAATCCATCCTTGTCCAGAATGACTGGCTGGTGTGTTTCATTTTGAACCCGCAGGCTCCTGCAGACCGCCAGCAGCCTCTTGCAGTATTTCTATGCGCTGCTATTTTTTTTAAAGTTGGAGAAATGTTGCTTTTCTTCCCCAATTGTAGAACAGGACAGGAATATTCCAACAAAGAGGATCATGTTTGTGAAAACAGTGAGTTATCTTTGACATTTTCTCATATAAAAGTAAAAATAATCTTTAAAATGCCAACAAAATAGCGTGTGCAATGATTATAGAAGGTTATGTGTATCTTTTCAAAAATCAGTTACTCGGAAAAGGAAAAAAAAATCTCTTTTTTTCCTCTGTTGTTCTATTTCCACCCTTTAAAGAACCCTTAATATTTTTCTTGGTATAAAATGAATATATTCTTTCTATAAAACTTTGGAAAATACAAAATGATGTATGAAAAAAATCAAAATAATAGTCTCATCTCCCAGGGAAAACCCACTATGATTTATTTATGTATTTCTTTTATATGTACTCCATATGTATTTCTTTCATTTTTTTATATTTCTTTCAATATATTTATATTTATATATATCTCACACTGGGAGGAAATATATTTACAAAGGAATCATTCTTCACCAAATTGGGAAGGCAGCTGATACAGTTTTTAAGACTGTCTTTTCTCACTTAGCACTGTATCATAAGCACTTTTCGAGGGCTGAAGTTTCCAACTCCAAATAGCCTGAGGTGTTGGCTCAGAGACGGAAGAATTTATAAGCAGCTGTCAAACATGACTAGAGATGGCTGTAGCATTAATATCAATGATTCTTCTTGAAAGCAATTAAACTTGGCAGTGCTATCGCTACCCAATGTGTTTATATCAGCTCTCATAATTGTTTTGTAAAGCCATAAATTTCTCCAGTTAATTATAAACAAATTGCTCTGCTTAATTAATGGGCATCACTTAGGAGTATTATCTAATATGCATATGAATGAATCTGTGACATCTTCACACGAGCTGGATTTGACCATGTTGGGATGGTGGCTCTGGGAGAGAAGCCAGTGTCCCCGAATGTGGGTCTGGAGTGGACTCCAAGAAGCCTCAGGTCCAGAATCTGCTGTAACGAGAGTGTGCCTCCTCCGTTGCTGCCCTTGCCGGGCCTTCAGGGTACAAGTCATCTTGAACCGTCCCAGCAATACACCAGGAGGCATGGAGGAGTGAGTGACGGTGAGCGAGCACCACCTCAGTTTCCAAGTTAGAGCCTCTCTCTTCAGCACTGCTTTCTCACCTAGGTCACCCCGAGTGGTTCTTCCCCCTCCCACCTCGCCCTGCAGCTGGTACAGCACTGTGGCAATGAGCTGGGCGTGGGGCACGGCTACTCGATGTGAGATCATGGGCAAGTTACCACTGAAGAGCCAGGGTCTCCGCTTGGCCATCTGTAAAATGGGGATCATCACTGTACCTACCTTAAATCAGTTAATATGGGCCACATAAACATAACCATGTTCTATGACCTTAACTCTTATTAGGCATTGTCATCCTCCCAATGTTTAGAAGAGGAAGCTAAGATTCTATGTCCGGCACCAGGACTAGAGTCAAGCAAGTGAGACCCTTCAGGTACAAAATTTAACATATCTCTCTCTGCCCCCCCCCCAACTCTCTCAATCACTGTCTTCCACTCTCCCTGGCCAGTATGACCTATCCACATTTACTGAGCTTGGGTCAGATCTGAAGGACTCTAGAGTCGTTCCTCTTACACTAGGGGCCACTTAGCAATGTTTCTTGGCTTTGACAATCGTCTTCTGAAAAAAGGAATCCAAAGGCTTGAGTTTCTTTTCCAGGTCAACGTGAGTTTGGTGGCTGGGTTCTCTCTGTAGAAACTGAATCCTGGGACCTCATCCCACTCTCACTCTGCCACTTTCTAAGAGACATGGTAGAGGGCAGTAGTGTCATCAGGGGGTGCTGAGGACACTCCATTGGCACTAAATCCTCACTTACCAAAGCCAGCCTATTGACCTTCAGAGGATGCAGAGCAACTTTGCCCAAAAAAATCCATTGAAGCTGAGATGTCCCCCATCATGCCCTTGTTTTCAATCCTTATCCAGGTGACACTCTCCACTGATTATTTAATTGCTCATCAGAGAAGCTCCTTGCTGCCCCTGGGAGCTGCAGATGTTCAATAACCTTAACTCTTATTGGGCATTGTCATCCCCCCAGATTCTGGACCCGAGGCTTCTTGGAGTCCACTGCAGACCCACATTCGGTACATTGGCTTCTCTCGTCTTGGGAAATAGGCCAGGAATCCTAGCATCGTAAGAGATGGGGCTGTTGGTAAAATTCCATGGAATTGATGTCCTTCTGCCACCATGTCTTGGATGGTAGCTGACAAGAACCTCACATCACGGAGCAGCAGCTCCAATAAGGAGTTGGCTTTTATTAATCACCTTTCTTGTGTGCCTTCTTCATAAGTATTGTTATATACATATATATGTATCTATAGCAGATAGACACTTGGTGATTAATTCATGTATCTTTATTTTTCCATTCTTGAATTCATTGAATTACTAGTATTTATATACATTCACTTTCCCATTTACCCACTCAGGTATTCATCTAACTAATCATTCATTTGACAAGTGTTTCCTACACAACTACTGTGTACTAGATGTCATACTATGTATTAAGGATGTAGAATTGAAGAAGACAAAAGTCTACTCTTAAGGAACTCACAGGCTAATGGATTAGATAGCCATTTAGATCCATAATATTATTACAATGTTTTGGGTCCCACAGTACAGATCTATACAATGCATTTGTTGAGGGGATTTGGGGTCTGGAATTGATTACTCTGTTTGGAAGTGAGGCAAGATCTTGACAGAAGAAGAACTTGAGTAAGATCTTAACAAAAGGGGCAGTTGGGGGGTAAGGACAGGGGAGGGCACCAAGTCCAGCCATGTGGAAACAAGCCCAAGGTTTCTGTAATTTCTTCTTCATTCTTCTCTCCTATAGACATGAGTCCCATGCTCTGAGAAGGATTTATTGGGCCAGAAGACAAGGCAAAATAGTCTTCAATTTATTCACCCATTTCTACCTGCCACCAGAAGATGAGGTGATGGTTTTCAATCTTCCAGGAAGTGATCTGAGGTGAGGAAGATGGAGACCCTGGAGTACACTCGTCTTTGGCCTGCAGGGGCCCAGCCAGTCCTTCTGGGTCCAAGTCTGGTCCTGGTAACTATGTCACTCTCAGGGGTCTCCACTCATCCTTAGCCGCCTCAGGCATAAATCACTGGAATGAGGAAAGGGATTCATTCCAACTAGTAAAAAGGCTTATTTGTTTGCAGGGAGCGAATTCTGTTTACCACTTAGATGTGGAAATCTTCCAGTTTCTCTCTAAGGGACCCATAAGACTTATTCTCAATTTATGTAGCATCTTTCCTCCAAATAGCTTTATAAATTTTTAATCAAAATTGTATTTTAGGAAGTGAAAGCTACTTGATTTCTACCAGACTGTCACATTTGAAAGGAATTTTATGAAACCCAAATGGGATTTTTAATGCCTATATTTCCTCTTCTTCAAGTGGGTTTCTAACCAAGATTCTCAGATTTCACTCTTAAAAAAAATAAAAATGTGGGACCCTTTATATACAATGTCACATCCAGAAATGTGACATTCAGTAAGTGACATTCTATTTTAATTCACTTTGACAAAATAATGAACTCTATTTGTAGGAGCAATAGAGCCTCCTCTGACAAGAAGATGTCTCTGGAGTTTTGCTATAAATGAAAAAAAAAAAACTATTCCTTCTTTTTCTGAAAAAGTGGCAAGTGGGGGGAAAACTTTTTAGAAAGAATGGTAAATGTCTAGGAATTGGTAAGAAACCCTTCACCATAGTCACACGCCCTGCTGTTTGGATTCCTAGTTTGAGCTTACACATGTCATCATCTTCCAGATTCAAAGTTCCTGTCCCTGTGAGTCACGATCAGTGCCCAGGGGGAATGGAGTCTCTTGGCTTTGGAACAACTTGGGGCTCCTGCTGGTGGCACATGAGCTAAGCATCCTGGGCTCTCTTCTCCCGGTGGCATCATGGACACTGGCCTAGCTGGAACTCCATGGGGTCCTGGGATTTGCAACCCCAAGGCAGGACCCAAGGTCACAAATCCAGCTTGGTGTCCAAATCAGGGTTTCCAGAAGAGGGGGAGGGGGAAGGGGAGGGGGGAGGGGAGGGGGAGGGGGAGAGGGAGAGGTGTTTTCACAGGCTGTTTTTATCTCCTTATGTTTAATGTATCTCCTCGGGTCAGTTTTTCTTTAGAAAATAAAAACCTGGGGTTGGAAGTGGGGGCTAACTTTCATGTTGGCCTGAGAACTTCAAGGGCTGTCCTGGAGAAACGGGGATGGTGACTAAGATAATAATTCCCAGTGAAAGTAGGACACAAAAGCTAAGGGAGTCCGGCCTCCCAAGAGGAGGGAGCAGGGGCTCATCTCAAGACAAGGGCCTCAGCTGGGAGTGCTGGCTGCCACAAGAAGAAATGCATTTTATTTTTTATTTTTATTTGAAAAACATTTAAAACAATAAAATAAAATTCATTTATAAACCCACCACTTATTTTTAAGTTATTCAAGCAGGAAATGAAACTCTTTCCCTCTATCCTTCAAACACCATGATTATCACTGTCCATCCTTCCTGGTATTTTCTGCCTACAGACAAAAGGTCTTCACAGATAGATGATAGCTACAGGATTAGAGACCTTTGAACTTTATTTGTAAAAATGGGAAATGCCATACATACTGGCTCACATGGTGGTTGTTTTTTTTCCCCCTTAACAACATAACTTTCCACACCAGTATGGAAAAGCAGAGTGTTTGTGCTTTTCTTGTTGTTGTGTGCTCTCTGATCTGCCTCTGGGGAGCAGGGTGGGGAAGCAGAATGGAACCTTGAGTGCCAGTGGCTTCATTAGACAGGATGTGTAGGGGAAAAACACTGTGATTATTACCCAGATCTCTGGTCTCCACTGCAGGTATCCTGGTTCCAGCCAAACAGAATAATCCAATATGAGAATGTTGTTGTCCAACAGTCCCTTTTGCTTTAAAATATGGTGAAACTTCATGAAGCATTTTGGGACGGGCTATGGCATCCACCTATGGGATTCTTTGACTGTTCTTTCAACTCTTTGTAAATTTATATCAAAATTAAAAATTAAAAAAAAACTTAAAGTACAGTTAAAGACACATGCATGCTTGCACGCTCACATACACACACACACACACACACACACACACACACCCATACATACACACCTCCTAGACTCTTTAAAGGTCCTGTCATCAGTTTTTACATGAAGTAGTGAGGTTGGTTGCTTTTTTGTTGTTCTTAAATATAATCCATTATGATAATATTATTGACCACTGTCAAATTAACAATAATTATATCTCAAGTCATTAAAATATAATTTTCATGAATGTTTAAATGTTTTAATTGATTTTTGTTATGCAACATTTCAATCATACATGATTATATATGGTAAACAATAATGCAAATACCTGTGAACCTACTACCAATTTAAAAAATGTTACCAATACCATTAAAACTCTCCTTCTCCAAATGATTTTCCTGCCTTCCACACTTTTCTGCAGCCAGAGATAACCACTATGCTGTATTTTGTTTATCCTTCTCTTGTTTTTTTTTAAATAGTCATTTCTTCTCTGTAAAAACTCTAGGGAAATTAAAAAAAAAACACCATTTAGTTTAATTCTTTGGGAACTTCCATTTAAAAACCATAAAGAAAAATACAGTGAATGAAAAAAAAAGAAAGAAAATATATAAGCACCATTTTACATAAAACTAGGAAACAGAAAATTCATAATCTCCAAGTTACATTTAAGCAATCACCAAAGCACGTGAGACCAACACAGTCCTATGAGAAACCTAAAAGGAGAGAGGGGAAAAGCAGAGAACAAGGGCTTGGCTAGCAGATCTCAAAAGTCATTAACAAAAATAATGCATTCCCAGGAGAGTGTAATGACCCTAAGTGGGGGCGGCGTGAGCAAGGCTAAGAAGCAACAGAGAAGGTGCCCAAAGTGTCCTCAACAGAGTCCAGGAATGGCATATCTTAGCAAGCCCAAACAGATCCACATTTGAAAAGCAGGGGCTGTTTCCATTGTGGCAGTTTCCAATAAAGAAACAAATAGAAGAAAACAAGGTTGGTTCTGGAAATGCTTCTGAGCCAGGTTAGATGGAAAGAGGCAGAGCAGGGATGGTTACCAGGAGTGCCACATTGGAAGGAAATGGCCCAGTGCTTTAGTAACAGAAGAAGGAGCACTGAGTTGGCAAAGCCCAGAGATCTGTCCTCTTTCTCAGACTCAGCTCACGGCCCTCCCCAACACATGCACAAAGCAACTTCCTGAACATTATTGGTCTAGAAATCTATCTAAGGCAATTGATAGCAATGCTGAATAGTCACGGGATCCATCCAAACACTTTCAGTGACTAGAAAATTTTCCTGCAGATGAAGAACACTTTCTGTACATACACTGTAACCAAACAGGCCATCAAAAACTTCTAAGACTTACTGCATGCAGTGACAGTGATGAAAAAGACAAAATACCAGAATTCAAAAATTCAAGTAGAACTGAAATGAGAACTGGAAGAATTCCGGGATGAAATAGGAGACAACTTTTTTTTTCAGAAACAAAGAATATAGTAGAAAAAGCACAAGAAAAGACACTGCAGATGATTCAGAAGATAAGCATGAGAAAATGGAGCAAATGAAACAGAAAGAAGAAAGAAAAGAAAGAAAGAAAGAAAGAAAGAAAGAAAGAAAGAAAGAAAGAAAGAAAGAAAGAAAGAAAGCTGTGTAACAAACCATGCAAATATGCAAGAACTCTGGAAATTTTGTGCTCATGAGCCCTTCTTGAGGAAAATAATAGAGAACGAGTTCCAGTCAAACAAGAAGTTTTTGGGGGAAGCCTGGGAGTAAGACCATCAGCGAGCAGTGACCCTAAATAAAAGCAGGATTAGAGGCAAAAATAAAGTCAGAAAATAAATATTATACACCTGATGATGTACAAATGAGAGAAGAAAGGTGAAGAATAGTGGACTGTGAAATAAACAAGTTGGTTTCTTCATCCCTAATAGCTAAGAGTCAACACTTACCTTTTAAAACCAACTGACCAGGGCCATTCCCCAGTATGGCCATCGACATTGGAGGCTTTAGGATGAAGAAAGCTGTAGAAAGAAGACAGGATGTGGGTTTGATTCTAAGCTTCACTAATTTTAAGCACTTATATTACTTTGAAGCAATTATATTTACTTGATCATGGAGATGTTGATACCTACCTGAAATGATTCCTAAGAACATTCTATGAAACTTCAGATGAGAAGACACCTAGGCCACTCTCTGGAACACAGTAAGTGCTCAATGCTCCTATTGAAAATTGCCCAAAGAAAACTTGGGTCAATCCTATGGATCTGTTTATGTGGAGTTACACATCCTTAAACTACTGGTGAGAGCCAAGAGCTCTCATGTTTTTTTGCCAGGCTAATTTCTATGTGGATGCTGAGTCTAAGAAGTAAAGACACCACCTTTCCCCTTAAGGTCCCCACTCTGGAGGGACTGACCACCAGGAGAAGCTGGAGCTGACCCAAGACTTTTTTTTTAAATTTCTTCTAGGTTCCT
The DNA here is from genome assembly GCF_964194105.1 of Spermophilus citellus. NCBI lineage: Eukaryota > Metazoa > Chordata > Mammalia > Rodentia > Sciuridae > Spermophilus > Spermophilus citellus. The sequence continues at coordinate 204,968,592 of NC_138183.1, read as the reverse complement.
GCCTTCTCTTTCTTCCTCCTCCTCCTCCCCCACTCCTCCTCCTCCTCCTCCTCATTATTATTATTATTATTATTATTATTATTATTTGTCTCACACCCATTGTTAACATGTAAGCATTATTTTAAGATATTTTTCTAACCTCATTATTCTTGTGAGATTTTTACCTTTGTAGTTTTAACTTTTATTTTAGTTCCTAAACCTTAAATATCATCTATTTGTACTTTTTTTTTTTTACTTTTTATCTTATGGTTTTATCCTTTTATCTCAATCTTTCATCTCATTTACTTTTATATTTTTAACCTTTAATTTTCTGGGTACATAGCCTTCTACATTTTCTTTTAAGTCTCATTCATTTTATGCTATTGTTATTTTTAAGTTCCTAACCTTTTGCCTTTATTATGATTTATATTCTTTATAAATGGGCACTGCTCTTTTATTGTTGTTTTAATCTCCTTCTAACTGCCTGTACTATCTTTCAAGATTGAAGTGATCTCATACATTTTCTCCCTTTCTTCTATGAAGATTATGACAAATTTCCATTCCTTTTTACAACAGCCAGCCAGAGTGTTGCCATAGATGGGACAGTGGAAGAACATCCAGCCCCATAAGGGGAAGAGGTTGGGTCTTTCTTTCTTATATTTGTCCTAAAAGCTACATTCTGTTCCTTCTAGAGGCTACCCCTTCCTATTGATTTTTACCTTACCCTACCTCCTGAAAATCCAGAAGACCCACAGGCTAGCCCTCCCTGGAATTCTGATTTTCTGTACAGATGACTCACATGACTAAGGGAATTGAATTGCTTCCTACCATCTCATGTCCTCCAAGATTGTAGGAGAGACTTCTTGTTTTTAAATTCATCATCTCCAAGCCAATTAGACGCTCCTGGACCCGTGTCTACCTGGGGGCTATTAAACTTTGCTTTAATTGCCTCCAGGGACATATTTTCCCTCTTGCTTCCTACCAAGCAGAATGCTGATCACTTAAATAATTACTATCCCTGCTGTATCCTAGAGTGTAAGGTGTGCGGTCACCTCCTTTTGGTTAAACAAAAACCTCAAGGAAGAGAGAAACCTCACTGACATCTCCTGATCTCATTGTAAGCTTCTGCAAGTGTAATTGATCCATGCCAGGAAAAAAAAAAAAAAAAAAAAAAAAAAAAAAAAACTAGCAATGGAAGAAGTCTCGAAATAATTACAGGAGGTATGTGTTTGGTGATGGAGGTACAGGACACTTTATAGTCACAGCTTTACAAAGCAAAGGCAATTATTGGAACTTTGTATATCTCAGGCCACTTTCTTACGGGGGCCTTGTAATAATCTTATTTTAACTGGTTGATTAAAACAAAGTCCCCAAGCTAAATAAAACACCTGAACACAGTGTCCTGTGTCAGAACTATTGAAGAGTGACCTCAACTGTCTGATTCAGGGCCCTGCGTCTGTGACAAACCCTTTGGGCATGAAGTCCTTAAGCACAGAGTAATGCATCAGTACGTATTTGTTGAAATAATTAAATCAGTGACTCAAAAACCGGTATCTCCTATTTTTAAGACCATTTTCTTTATTCTATGTTATTTTTTTGCCCTTTCATCTAAATGTGCATCAATTGTCCTTTTTTTTTTTTTTTTTTTGTTGTTGTTGTTGTTGTTTTTTAATCAAAAGGGGGATCTGAGTGTCTCAGGCCTGGATTCTCTGCGGGGGCAGGTATGTTTTAGGCATGGTTATTCTCCTACTGACTATTGTATTTCTTAAATATCTGTTAGGAATAATACAAGATCATTGGTGATGATTTTTTCCTGTGGTACTGGGGGTTGAACCCAAGGCCTCCCACATGTTAGGCAAGTGTTCTACCACGGAGTTAACTTCCTGATCATTGCTGATGCCAAACAGTATTTTGGCCTTTGATCTGAAAACCGGGATTCCATGAGCTTAAGGTGGGTGTTACTGTGTCTGGAACAGGGGTTTGAAAGATCTTTCTGTGATGAGCCCATAGTAAATACTGGCTTTGCAGATCATACAGTCTGTGTTGCAACTACTGAGTTCTGCTATGGTGTGTGAAAACAGCAACAGCCAATACAAAAACAAAGGTGGTAGTGTTCAATTCTAGTAGAAATTTATTTATGACACTGAAATTTGAATCAGTGGTCACAAGACATTCTTTTTATACTTTTTCAAACCTGTTAAAATGTAAAAAAAAAAAATTAAAAAATCTGAGCCTTCAGGACATATGAAAATAGGCTTTGGGCAAAATTTGGCCAATGGCTATGGTTTGCTGACCCCTGATTTAGGAGCTACCCAGTAAAAATAATTTTTGGATAATTTAGATGGCATCTTCCAAAGAGGTATAATGGATATTTATTCTTTTAACTTATACCTCAAATCTTGCTACTACCTTTGGGTGATTCAGCTATCAATCAGGATGTCACCCTTATTATAAAAACAAGAAAGAGGAGTATTATGGTTTGGATACAAGGTGTTCCCCCCAAAGTTCCTATTAATGCAAGAATATTCTGAGGTGAAATGATTACATTATGAGAGTTGAAACCTGTCCATCCTAGTTTGAATGGACTGACTGGGTGGTAACTGTAGGCAGGTGGAACATGGCCAAGACGTGCCCTAGAAAGGTACATGGAGCCTGTGGCCCTTTCCCACCCCCTCTCTGCTTCCTGACCTTCACGAAGGGAGGAGCTTTCCACACTGGGCCCTGCTCCCATCATGTGCTACCACACCTCTGTCCCAGAGCAGTAGAGTTGACTGTCTGTGGACTGAGACCTCTGGAACTGTGAGCCCCAAATAAACTTTTCCTCCTCTAAGTTGTTCTTGTGGGATATTTGTTCACCGAAATGAAAAAAAAAAAAAAACTGACTAAAACAAGGGTATTTGCTTGTGCATAGATACCATAGTTAGTGTCATGAGCCAAGGAGCCAAGCTGATCTTACTAGATAACGTACCTGCTGCCTGATTAATGTTGTGAAGAAGTACTACAGACCAAATGCTTCTAAAAACAAAGTCATCATTTTGGGTAGACAGCCTCCAATATTAAACTAACTTATGGTCAATAACGCTAAGGAACCAGTTAACTAATTCAGGCACATAGTCATATATTTTGCAAACGAATTTAGCTTAGAGAGGGCACCTGGAAACTATATTTCTCAAGGTTAAATGTTCCATGGGTGTTTACTGAGATGTTTTATGAACAAGATGGGTATTTGGTCTACCTGCTTTAAATTTTTTCCAAGTCAAATTTATTGCTGTTCTTGCTCAGATGGAGAACATTTGGGGCTCAATTGCCCTTTTGTCTGTGCACTGGGGTGTATCCAAAATGCTTCCTAAGAAGAATCTTGGCCCACTGAGGACTCCCTCAATCTGCCTCTTTACCTTCTATTCACACTCATGTCCTTGCTGGCCCCTTAATTTTCCTATAGAAAGAGCAATCCTGGGGACCTAGGCCCCCAGTAAGGCTGGTCGCAAGCTGCACTGAGCAGTAGGTGGTGAAAAGGACACAGCCCAAGAAACAAGACTCCCATATGGTGAGAAAACTGTCAGGAAGATCGTCCGTCAGCCCTGCACTTTCTCTCTTCTAGTATTTCTAGAACTTCAGGGGATTCAGAGCCACCACTGATAATCAGGTGGAAATGGCTGATGCTCTCAAATCCATTAATGAAGCTGAGGCCAGGGGGCCATGCTGAGAAACGATTTTTCCCCTGAAGGTGCTTTGGGATTTTCCTTCAGCTCCTGTTTGGGGACAATTGAGTATTTACTATAAGGCTACTGTGGAGAACTTTGCTGGCTGTATTGCATTTGTCCTGCAAATAAGAACCCACTGGAGGAATTCCCCTCTGCAGTCTCAGAACAGCCTGTGCTTGTGGTGAGGAGCTGCATTTTCTTTGGTTTATTCATTTATATTTATATTTCTACATATTGTGGATCATGTCACTCTGAGGGTGTCCAGCCCAGCCCCACTTTAGGATCGATGGGAAGCTTTTGCAACACACAGACTCTGGCTTAGACCAATTAAATCACGGTCTCTGGGGGTGGGGCCTAGGAGTATTTTTCTCGGTGTTCTAAAATGCAGTCAATGGTGACAGTCATTGAGACCTGGTGAGTCATCCTCTTGGCATTGACTACTGGGAAACGTAAAGCCAAATATGCTGATGCTAAGCAGTAAATGCACAGGACTTTGTGGCTTCCCTGGGTGTCTTCTCTCTCTCTCTTGACACCACACTAACCTTCAGGTCTCATTTCCCACTTAGCGACACATCTTAAATCTTGTTGCGATGTCTTATATTTTAGATGGAGGCTGTTTGTGGATGACCTGTTTGAACTAGCTTAAACAGGAAGGGGGGACATGACATAATGAGGTGTGACATTGTAACATATGAGGTTATCTCATGACATGGGAGAAAATTTGGTTAGACCAAGAAAGCAACAAGAACCGAGACAGAACTATTGGAAACCAAAGCATCTAGTTTCTCAATCTCTCTCCCTTCTTGTCCCCAAGTTCCCCTTCTGCTTTCCTCTCTGTGTCTAGGTCATCCTGCCAGCCTCTGTAGACCAGCTCCATGAAACGGGTAAGTTGACGTGGTCTTAGTTCAACCAGTCAGTGGAAAGTGGCTGGCTGCTGTCTTCAAATGCCAATCTCAAATTCTCAGGAGAAGCATCACAAGTGGCCCAGCTAGTGTCCATCAGCTGCACCAGGTCTATCTCCAAGGGGTTTGGGAAAAGGTTAACGAAGTACAAACCTGAGTTCCACATCCACCACCAGAACTGAGAGGGGCAGTTAGCGGAGGGAGGTCATGGCTGGCTCATACCTCTAAACACGGTTCCAACAGCAATACTTTTATAAGGTACTTTGAGCCTTTGGACTGGGATGCTCAATATGAATTATGCTGGGTTTATCTGAGAACTTGGCCTTAGGATCATGACAACAATGTGGAGACAGTAAGAATTCTCCAAGAGAGGGCAAATAGAATAGTCTGTGCTGAGGAAGAGGGTACAGTGGACATGTTGGCATCTCTAATGCTCTTCAAACCCGCTGGCCTGGCAAAAATCCCATCAGAGGCCATTTCTGATCCTTACCTTGATAGCATACCTGTATGTGGAATCTGTGTCAGAGATGATTCTTGAAAACCTTAGTTATAGCCTGTCCACAGCTCTTGAACTCAGTTGCCAGACTATTCCAGAGAGAGGCTGAAAGCAGAGAGCAGTAATTCCATATCAACAAACATGACTGTTCACCAGGGTTCAGTTCACAAATCGGATGGTGCTCAATGCTGCTGCACAGATCTTGACAAATTTCAACACCACTACCGCAGAGTCAGAATTGGACAGGGCCTCATTTATCAGACCCACATGAGCAACTCAAAATAAAGCTGGTGGTATTCATCGTAGCAGATGATCATCAGAAAATAATAACTGTTGCTATGTAGTGATAATAAAAATAGCTATCAATTTTTTGAATACTGACTATTGTGCCAGGACCTGTGTTAACAAATTACTTTCCTTAATCCCTGTCATAACTATATAGAGTATAAATTTGTATTAATGTTTTATTGAAGCATAATATGGTTTTCTAACGCATATAGTACAAATGTTAAACTCAGTGAATATTCACAAAGTAAACACACTCTTGCAACCAACACTGAGATCAAGAAATGGGGGCTAGCTCAGTGGCAGAGTGCTTGCCTAGCACGTGTGAGGCCCTGGGTTAGATCCTTAGCACCACATAAAAATAACAAATAAAATAAAGGCATTCTGTCCATCCACAACTAAAAAACAATAAAACCCAACAACACTCTGAGGTCCCCCTTTGTGGTCCCTTCTTGTCACTTTGCCTACACAAGGGTGGCTCTTAACTTAATATCCCACAGAGAAGCCAAAATTAGACAGGCAGATAGGCAAGAGTCAGATCCAGGAAATGGAGGAATTAAAATGTTAATTTCTTCAGGGCCCTTCCTCCATCCTTATCAAGTGAAATGGACATCATTGCCCTAGGTACATGTATGACTGCACATATGGTGCAACATTACACCATGTACAACCAGAGAAATGAAAAGTTGTGCTGCAATTGTGTACAATGAATCAAAACTCATTCTGCTGTCATATGTACCTAATTAAAATAGATTAATTTATTTAAAAAAAAAAGAATCTGCCCCTGCTCCAACCTGTTGCTAAGGAAGCCTGATCCAGGAATTGCTCCTTCCTACAGGGAGTTAGAAAGTTGTTAATTTATGTGTCCTGGCTGCTCCATGGGCCCTTCCCCCATTCATCTGCTTCTCACCTTTTGACCGTCCCACTGAGCATCTCTTGGGCCTAGTCACGAATGCAGGGAGAAGAGAGCAGGAGAACAAAGGAAGCCTAGGACATACAAAGAAGGCACAATGCCTCACTCCTAAGGATACCAGGATTCCAGCTATGGCCTCCTTCTCCCTCCCGGGAGAAGTCTATGTTACCCCTTTTTAAATAAACCCTGATTTCTATGCTTGCCTCAGAGTGCTTCTCTAATGTTATACCTCAACATGTGACGAAGCAGAACTCGTCACCGGTAACTGGCAGTATCAACAGTATGGATTTGCTTGATCTGTGTCTGTACTCTACACATAAGGAATAATAAATAGGCATTCTTTGAGGTCTGCCTTATGTTTTATGAGGTTTATCCATATTATTACATGAATGTAAGTGATTTATTCTCATTTCTGTGTAGTAGCTTATTGTATCAACATGCCAAAATTTATTTAGTTTACTGTTTTTGAATATTTAGATAATAGCCTTTTTCTAAAAAAAAATTACTATTACAAATAGTTCTGCTCTATTTGGTGACTGCATGAACACTTTCTATTGTGTGTGCAATTATAAATGAAATAACCAAGTAATGAGGTGTGCATACATTTGAGCTTTATTTGATACTCATGAACAGTTTACCAAAACAATTGTACCGATTCGCATTTCTGCCTGCAGTGAGAATTCATTTTGTTCTGCATTCTCACTCTCCTCCATTTGAAACTTATGTCTTTTTTTTTTAAACCATTGTAGTGAGTACATAGTGGTACTCTGGCTTTAATTTGCATTTTTGTGATGATATGGTTCGCCTTATTTTACTTATTTATTTAGTCACTTGAATGTTCTCTTTGTGAGGTGTCTATTCAAGACTTTTGCCCATGGGGGAGGTGGAGGGGGGATTATCCTTTTCTAATTGATTTGTGAGAATTCTTTGTATGTTCTGTACATAAGTTCTTTGTTGGATGTAGGCATCAAAAATCTTTTCCCATTCTATGCTTTACATTTTTATCCTCTTCCTGGTGTTTTTTTTAAAAAAAAAGTTCTTAAATATAATTTATCATTGTATGTTTCTTTTTCCAACTAGCAATTTTTTTATCCTTTTAAATAAGTCTTGGCCTACTCAAAGATTATGAAGATGTTATCCTATATGTTCTTCTACAAAATTATTATGTTCATCTTTTACACTTACAACTGCTTTTCATCTGTGTTTGATCTTTTGTTCAATGTGAAAGAGTAAAGTTACCATATTTTCTATACAATTGATTAATCAACATTCACTAAACAAACTATCCTTTTTCCATATACTGCTTTAACTGCAAATCAGGTACTTATTGAGTTTATTTCTGGAATTTATTTTGTACCATTGGTAAGTTTTTCTATCTTTGTGACCGTTTATACCATCTAAATTACTAAACATATATATGAGGTCTTATCATCTGGTCATGTAAGTTGTCCATTCTTCTTCAAGATTTCCTAGGCTATTCTTGGCCCTTTGAATTCACATATTAATTTTTGAATCAGGTTAATTTTTCCAAAAAAAAGATGCCAGGATTTTTATTGGGATTATACAAAGTCTATAGATTGGTTTGGGGAGAAAATGTATCTTGCAATATTGAATTTCCAATCCATGAACATGATATATCCTTTCATTTGTTTAAATCATCTTTAATTTCTCTCAATAATATCTTTCATTAGATTCAGTCCTAGGAATTCTATGTTTATTGATGCTGTTATAACTGGAATATTTTATTTTAATTTTTTACTTGTTAGTGGCTGATAGAAATACCATTGATTTTTGTATATTGACCTTGTACCTGGCAACTTTACTAATTATACTTATTAATTCTAATAGTTTATTAATTATCTAAAGCTGCTGTAACAAATTACCACAAACTTAATGACTTAAAACAACAGAAGTTTATTCTCTCATAATTCTAGAGGCCCAAAGTCCAAAATCATTTTTGCTGGCTAAAAGCAAGTTGTCCTCGGGTCCGCACTCCTTCAGAGGCTATAAGAAGGGATCTCTCCCTCACCCCTTCCAGGTTCTGGTGATGCCAGCCTCTCTGGTGGCCACACCACTCCATTTCCAATCTCAGCCTCTATCTCCCCTTCTGTGGGTGTGTGATCAACCTCAGCCTCCCTCTTACAAGGACAATTGTAATGCCAGTTAGGGTTCCCCAGGTAATGGACAACCTCTCGATCACAAGGTTTCTAACTTAATCACACTGCAAGGACCCTTTTTCCAAGAAAGTAACATTCACAGATTCTAGTGATTAGGACCTAGTATCTATGTGGCTTGGTTAGGGACACTTTTTTTCAGCCTACCAAAATTTGTGAAATTTTTTGGATTTTCCAACCACGACATCTATGAAAAATTACAGTTTCCCCTTTCTTTAACATAGCTTGTTTTTATTATCCTCTTTTTATGTACAAGTGCTCCTCAATTTATGATGGGGTTATATCCTGATATAACCTTAGCAGCCTTCTCAGTCTTCAGACAGTCAGGAAAAGAAATGTGGTAGTCCTGAGTTAGGAGGAGTGTGTGCATCTTCAGGTGCAAGGAGGAGACACACCCTTACCTACAAGTGTCCCCCAACTCTGGAGACCTCCCTGAGCCAGCTCCATTCCTGGGGAATCCTTTCTTCCTTCTTTCCTTTCCTAGCCTGGCTTGGGCCTGTCTCTTCTGGACAGCTCAAGCCACCTCCAGAGAGAAGCTGCAAACTATGAATGGCAAATTTCAGTGATTCCACATGCAAGTCAAATGCTCTTATATTTGCATTTATATTTGCATTGCATGATATAAAAATGAACTGTAAAATCCATGGTAATAATTGAAAACCTTAATTTTTCTTAGGATGACATTAAATAACAAATGAAAAACACCGTGACAAGTTGAGAAAGAGACCACAGAAGAGAGGAAAAAGCTTTATCTGTAACTGCACTTTTTTCCTGCTTTTTAACCTTGAGGCTTCACATTTTCATTTTGCACTGAGCCTAACAAATTATGTCGCAGCTCCAGTTACAACTGCTCCTCGGCTAAACCAACACTGCAAGCCTACAACGGACCCCCAAACCAATGTCTAGGACCCAGCCTCATAGTAATGTGACTTTCTGTGAGTGCCCCATGGTGACTCACAGCTCAAGACTGTATATTTCTCACTTGTCTGAATGCAAAGGAAAAGTGGCTATTTTTATAGAACAAAAGCCAAGGGAAAATATGGAATTCAGCCCATCTGTATGCGCTGCTGCACCTGAGACACTCAGCACACATAATAAATCTGTCTTTGGAAACTTGCTCCTTTGCAGTTTTGACACAGATAAATGACAAGTATTAAATCTTCAGGGAAAAGAACCAGCTGCTGTGGTTGTTGAATTACTGAGACATAAGCCTCCAGGCCTGCCGATGTGAAATATCAGCCAGAGGCCTCCTAGAAAAGGGTACAGGTGAGCTGGGAGAATGTCAAAGGTGACCTCAGGATGTCTCTGTCTTTACCAACCCAGAGTAATTGAGGGTCATGTCTAATCTCACTGAATCTGAACTTTAGAAGTCATTACCACAAACCTGGATGTAGACCATGGGTCACATGCCACACTAAACCAGTGTTTCAGAACTTGAATAGTTATCTGTTGGAATTTGTCCTTATGCAGAATGAGATACCTGGTGAGAGAGCAAGGACTAACAATCAACGAATTTGCTCATTTTCAGCACAATAATGTTGGTAAGTATCAGGACAATGTGGATAATTCTAGAAAAATAGAGCTAAACAGAGCTAGTGGATGATCCACCCCTTTGCCAGAGCAGAGCGTTTTTTTGGCCTCCTTGTTTTTGTATCTCTAGTGCCCCATATGTTGCCTGGCTAAGATACTCTTTAAAATAATTAAATTCAGTCCAGCTTTTTTCTTGAGATGGGGGAGACATTCCACGGAGAGTGCTCATGATATTCTCAAAATCACATGGCTGACTAATGGGAAATCTGGGGCCAAAATTAAGACCTTCTGATCCCAATGGGAACAGTTCCTATTATATCACACTTGGGAAGAAAATTAGTGTCATTCTCTTTGAAGGTCATACTTGATCCACACGGATGGAAAAGAATCTCGACAATGAGCTGCTTCCCAAAATGTCAGCATCCACCAACTGCATACCAGAGGTGCTTCCCAGGGTGGATGTGAGGAATTGTGGTGTGCAAAACATGTTGTGGATGGTTTACTGTTAGCCGAGGCTTGTCCATTCCAGTAAATGCACAACAAGGACCAATGCTTGAGATGTCGAGAGCACAGACTTTGGAGACACACAGATATGAGCAAGTTACAAACCCTTTCTCCATTTTAGTTCCATATCCAAAAAAATTTAAATGGGGAGTGGGTGGGGGCAGTAGAGACTCCTACAGGAAATGGTCCAAGGACTATGCAAGATAATGCATGAAAATTAATGGGAAATAGTCTCTATTTTTAAAGGAGTTAATACATAGCACAATCTCTGGTAATAGAGCCTGGCACAAGTGTTATCAGTGTTGTTACTAATTCTTTTCAAACCAGGCCAAAAACAACAGGAGCAAACCAGAAAAGAGACAAGGCCTTAGCTTTGTTTCTAGCACAAGGTTTGTGCTCGATAAATACAAGCTATGAGGGAAGGCAATGCTATCCCTGGAGTTGTTACTTCCATCACTACTAGTACTAGGCCATCTGGGGTTCCTGTACATCAGAGTCGAACAGCTCCGTCTTAGGGTTCAGCAGGACTCTGCCCCTGGCAGCCTGGGCTGGCCCAGATAATAGGCCAGGTGTTATCCTCATTTCCTCGCCATCCCAAACCTGGCAGGCTGGTTTCAAGGATCTGCAATCTGGGCTCTCTCAGGGCCCTCATTCAGAAGGGTCCAAGCTCAAAAAAGCCCCTGCTTAATTAAGTGCTCTACTCTTATCCTCTTGAAATTCTTAATAATTTTTGAACAAGGGGCCCACATTTTCATTTTCTACTGAGCCCTGAAAATGACACAGCTAGTCCTGCTGCCTGGTATCTTGGGGCTCCCTGTGACTGGTGTCCAGAATCTACCTGGTTCCTGCTCCCTTCCTTAAGCCAGATCCCACTTTCTGTTCCCTGAGCATCATTTCTGACCCATGCAGGCACAATCTAGAACTGCAGCCCTGGCAAAGCTGGTGTGTCGTTTAAGCAGTTGGAACACAGGGATCTGTTCACCTGGAAGCTGGGGTTGCTAGAACCGTGCCTGCCTGTATTTCACCCACTTAGGATTTAAATGTGCTAAAATGCTGTGTACTATTTTTAACTTGCCCCATCTCATTAAATTCTTCCAATAGCTTGATAAGGTATTATTATTTTTTCCTGTTTGATAGAAAAGGAGATTTCAAACGTTTAATGAAATCTAATAACACATCAGAAGTCAAGCCAGAGGCCAGGCACAGTGGCATCCACCTGTAATCCCAGCAGCTCAGGAGGCTGAGGCAGGAGAATCACCAAGTTCAAGGCCAGCCTCAGCAACTTAGTGAGACCTGAAGCAACTTAGTGAGACTCTGTCTCAAAATTTAAAAAAGGGCTGGGGATGTGGTTCAGTGGTAAAGCACCCCGGGTTAAATTCCTAACACCACCCACAAAAAGCCAAACTAGGGTATGAAAGTGTGTCTTGATTTACAGCCTGACACTACTCTGCCTCGTCATGCCTGATGGTGCTTTTCTATGTCTGAATTCATTCCCTCCTACCAGCCCGCCTGCAGGAAACCTCTCATGCTCTGTGCCCCATCTTGACCTCCATCCCATGCCATTTCTTGGGAGGCCCCACCCTCCCAGTGTTGACAGGAGATATTTTACCCCATAAGCAAACAGAAGGACTGTACATTTCAATAAGCCACAAACTTGGTGTCTTAAAGTAAAAGAAATTCCTGTTTCTCTTGATTTTGGAATGCAGAAGTCTGGGATCAGTATTGCTGTGCTGAATGGGGGTGTGGGCAGGGCCTCGCACTCCCCTGGAAGCTCTAGGGGAGGGTCTGTTCCTTGCCCCTTCCAGCTTTTGGTGGCTGCCTGCACACCCTGGCCTGTGGCCTCATCTCTCCAGTCTTCAACACCAAGCATCTTTGAGTCTGCTCTGTTCCCGCGGCCTTCTCTGTGTGTGGCAAATCCCCCTCTGCCTCCTTCTGCCTTCTAGGGAAAGAGGTAATGGAGCTCAGGGCCCATCTGGAGAAGGATCTTCAACTTAATCACATCTGCAAAGACCCCTTTTCTTTGCGATCTAAGGTAACACAGATTCCAGGGACTCAGATGTGCATCTACTTCAGGAGTGGGAGGCATCTTCCAGCTTAGCAGAGTCTGCGGATTCACTAACAGTAGAGAGTTTTAGGCAGGAAAAGAAATATTTCCTTGGCCCTGTCAGAAGCATTTCCCTTTAATCCCCAAGCACCACAGCCCTCCCAAGAGAGCCAGCTCCATCATCCTGAGGCAGAAAAAGGAAGAGGAGGTTTGGGGAGAAGGAGGCAGGGATCCCTAGGTGAGGCCCCCAGGGCAAAAGGACACAAGGCAGAAGCGAAAGTTGAAAGTCAAACTGCCCTCTCACTTGTGTTCCCAGATTTGCAAACAAAATACATGTGAAAACCATTGGCTGCTGGAACCCTTCTCTGGGTCCCTGGTGTTTTCAAATAGTGGCTGATGAACCTTCCTCGTCCCTGTCCCTTTGCTGCTATTACCTTTTTCATTTTTCTTCCTCGTTGGAAACTTTCCATTTCTGTTCCCCTTTGTGTGTCCCCCTTCTTCCTTACCCTTCCAGACTGGGAAAATCCCGTCCCACCTGGGAACCCACATTCAGCCATATTTAAAGGGGAGAGGACAGAGCACCTGCTCCTTAAAAGAAGGGAGGAGAAAGTGACTAGAGAGCAGGTGTCCCTGGCCAGGCCACAGCCCCTTGAGGAGGTCTGGGCCAGCCCTGGAATCATTGAGGAGGACTCGCCTGGGACTGCCCCCATGAGCAGGGCTGTGAAATCAGGATTGGGATGGCCCCTGTGAGGAGGGCTGAGGAGAGGTAAGGCTACTATGAAATGAACCATGCCATGTGATGAATGTACCCACCCAGCAACAGGGCAGCGTGGCTGTGGCACGTGAGAGGCAAGGATTTAACCACAGACCCTCCGTATCAGGAACCGGTTACAGCCTCAAACCAGGAGTGGCCGGGGTGAGGTCTCTAACCTTGTCTGTGGGTTGTGCTCTGGACCTTTCCACTTACTTCACATTCCATTCTGAGAAGGGAGAACCTGGTCTCCCACATCCTGTCACCAAAGTGGACGTACTAACTACTTACATTTTTATTTCCTTCAAATAGCAGCTACTGCCAGCTAAGCTCCTAGTGTTCTAGCTAATCCTGACCCCAATGTGCTTCTGCCCTAGTCTGTGTAGGAGCCTTAGCTTTCCTCTCATTGGAAGGTAGGTCAGAATTAGCCAGTGTTGAACCAGAGACTAAGAAGTTCTGTGTGTGTGTGTGTGTGTGTGTGTGTGTGTGTGTGTGTGAGAGAGAGAGAGAGAGAGAGAGAGAGAGAGAAATTTTAAGAGATTTGCCCATGCATTGTGGGAGCTGGCTAAAAGGTCTCAGGCTGTCTCTGTGTCTGATGCCTGGAGTCTCTAGGGCAAGCATCAAGCATCAGGAAGAGAAGATCATGAACTGGCTGGAACCCCAGGGCCACAAGCTGGGACTCCATAGGACAACCTGGAACTCATCTCTCCTCTTGTCTCTGACTGGTGAAGAGGAAATCCTGGGCAGGCCAGGGCCCTTGTCACTGAGCTACACACTTACGCACCTGGCCCATCTGTGAGCGACTCTGCAGATTACACCATGTGAGTGCTACCAGCTGGCCGCTGTCTCCCATCTGATCTCTAAAGTCTCAAGAGAATCTTCGTGTGGGCCACCCTAAGTGGGAACAGGTGGAAGGGGCATTGACAAGCCAAGCTGGCTCTAGGGAGGCAGGCTGTGCATGGGGGACGCTGACCGGGGTGTGTTCTTGGGAGTGAGGAAGGGAACTGGGCAGAGGGAAAAGCCGGACTGAGACAGACCCACGGGATCTGATGCTGCATGGAGCTCTGGAGCCCAGGCAGCCTTCAGGGTTGTCTGGAGTCTGCCTCCAGGAAGAGCAAGCAGAGGGGTGAAAGGGCAGTTTGCATAAGAGCATTCAGCTGGGAACTGTCACAGCCACCCCTCCTGGCAGCTGGAGGAATGAGCACCTGGGTCCCAAAGCAGGGATCCAGGTGGGCACCACAGCAACCAGAACAACTGCTTCACACCACGCCCTCACCTGTGAGGAGACCACAAAGCATCTGCTGGTCACCTTGCAGGTGGGACCACAAGACTTGGTATATGTGATGGGAATTTTCTATTCTTTTCTTTGTTTCTTTTTTTGGTACTGGGGATTGGACCCAGGGGTGCTTAACCACTGAGCCACATCCCCAGCCCTTTTTATTTTATTTTTTCATTTTGAGACAGTCTCACAAAGTTGCTTAGCGCCTCACTAAGTTGCTAAGTCTGGGTTCAAACTTGCAATCCTCTTGCCTCAGCCTCCTGAGTCTCTGGGATTTCAGGGGTGCCCAGCTATAATCCCCCTTTCTTGAGAGCTGTTGCTCAGTGGCTGCTTCCTGCCCCACATTCGTCCTCCCTCAGGAGAACCTGCGTTCAGATATGTGAAATCCTAAGAAGCAGTAAGAATTTCCTACAGAGTGAGCTTAGAGAGCCAAGGCTGCCACCTCCCCTCCAGAGAGGCTGCAGAAGAGCCTCATTCCCTTTGCTCTCCTGGGTGTGGGCTCTGGCTGCCTCCTCTGACTCTTCTGCCTAGTGACAGTGCAGGATCTACGAGTAGCAGAAAATCCAGTCGGTGGTTGGCATTCTGTCATTTCCCAGAGCCATCATACCACCCCCTCACGCGTAGCTACACTTGAAAAACATCCTCAGAGTAAAATCATCCTTTGAATTTGAGAGTCACCAAGAAAAGTGTAGACAAATGCAAAAAATGAGTACGACCTTCCAGCAATTTCTTTATCCATGAATGGCTCCATCTAGTCACATAAGCCAGCATCAAAGGCGTGCCTGCAGCCCCCATATCACCAAACACTGTCCATTACCTCTCAGTGTCCCTCCCAGGAGATCCTCCGTCACTGCCCACCCCACGCTCCACACTGCTACCCTCCCTCCTCCTCAGGGCCCCTGCAGTGGCCTCTATATTTGTCTCCTCACATCCACTCCTGCCCCCTTCCAATCTGTTCACCACCCCATAAACAGAAGGATCTTTTAAAAATATAATTCCGATCATGTGCTTCCTGTCCCTAAATTCCTTCAGTGCCTTCCCACCTATCGTGTTCAGAATAAACAGCCAGAGTTTGACGTGGCCCACCAGCCCTGACGAGGCCCCCGTGCTGCCCCTTCCTCACTGCCTTCTCCCGCCCCCCCCAGTGGTGTCCCCACTGTCCCCCATGCAATGGTGTTTTGTGGTTTAGTGGCTCCCTGAGCAGACTCGTCAGGCTGACAGGCACAAACTCTCAGCTGTAGCACCTCTTCTTAAACTGTGTGGTCTTCGTCAATGTCCAAAAGCTCTCTGTGAAAATGGAGGCAATAAGAGTCCCCGTGGCTATGGGAGTAAAAGGGACCATCACAGAGAGCACTTGGCACCAGGCACCCTCTTTGTGCTCAGAAACGTCAGCTATGGCTGTCACCCATCCTCAGGTCTCAGCCCAGCTCCTCCCTGGGGCCCCTCTCCCACCAGGGCAAGTGCCTCCCACATGTTCCGTGCTCCCTGGCCTCCTGAACCTGCCTTTTGCAGCAGGCCGCAGTGTGGATTGGCCTGCCCTCTGCTCTGGACATCAGCCCCATAAGGGCAGAAGCTCCCTGTCTACTGACTATTCTATCCCCAGATCCTAGCCCAGCTTCTCAAAATAAACATTCTCCTTTCTGGCAGAGTCAAAAGAGTGTGGGTAGAGGATATGGCACATGCTTTCTGTCACCACATATGGCAGTGAAAAATTGGGAGGCAAGAGAAGACATCTGAGACATGTCCTGGGGAGACCGCCTAGTGGCTGGTTCTCGTGAGCCCTGAGAGAGGCACTAGCACACCCAGGAATGCCCCTGCCCCGTGCTGCACAGCTGCATCTGGGGCTTCCCCACCTGGCCTGTGGGCTTCAGCAGCCCTCTACACTCAGACTGCTCATGGCAAACCTGGCCTGGCTACAGTGTCTTGCCGCTTAGATTTCCACAGCTTTGTTATGGAACATGTCCACCCACTGTGAACACTCCTCTGTGACTGAGCCAGAGGGGGCCGCAGGGATGCCATGAGATCATCCCGTATTACGAGTTGGGAGGGCTGAATTCAAGTCCCAAGATTGCCATTAATTCTTCCTGTGACCTCGCACCTCACTAGGACTCCATGATTCATTTTACTTATTTGTAGCATTGAGACAAATGACTTATTTCCTGCAAGCTGAGTAATAGGCTATCTCTACCTGTGTGACATCAGTTCTAGGAAACATGAGGTCCCTGTCAGCACACACACCTGGTAGACAGACTCCCCCTCAAGCTGAGTGTTAGGCACAGAGGCAGACAGCTCTATGGTGTCAGGAGAAGCCGGGCCAGGCTGGCACTGATGTCAGGCAGAGCCACACAGTGACTGATTGGGCAGTTGAGCTCCAAGCCTTGGAGAAGGAACTCGTCTACAGAGAGGAGAATGGAACAGGGTGCATGGCCCCTGATAGAGATAAAGCAGTCACTTTGTAACTCATTCTCTACAAATCCCAGTTGTAATTGCTACATTTGGATGCCTGGAAATACCCTGGATCCCTTTATTTAAGTGAGGTTTAGGCCATTTCTAATCCTGTAACCAAAAGAGAGTACAACCCAGCTCCCAGGCATGGCCTGAGTTAGCACCCAGAGCGGAGGGGATGACTCTCCAAAGCAAGAATGGGCTCAGATGCATGGGAGACATCTGTAGGTGGCTGACCTGGGACTGGGGCACTGGATACCAGCCACCAGAGATACCCTGGGCTCTGAGCTGCACCACAGAGCCCAGACCAGGTGAAAGTCATCAGAAATATCAACCTGAAAATCGAAGGCCCTGGAGAGGATGATAAGGCAATTCCTTAGTAATTACCCAAAGACTTTTTAATCTTCTTAAATATGGCTTCAGGAGAAAACTAACAGGGCATTCTACAGATGCCATTCCTGTGAGCCAGAAGTCATGTATTTGGAACAGATGTTTGCACTACATAAAATACGTCATTTGGGGGGGTCTCAGTTCTCTCTATCACCTCACTACCAAGCTCTGGCACAGTCCAAGCAAGTTCCCGATAGAGATCAATGATAAAGGAACTTGCCTTGAGCTGAAAACTGGTTTAACTTAAAGCACTCTTATTATCCCATTTTACAGATGAGGAACAGAGACTTTGGAATCCAAGTTCACTCAGCTAATATGTGATAGTCTGAAGCAGTGTGAAGTCCAGACAGCCTAGATCCAGGACCCTTGACTTCACCTTTAAGCTGATTTCATGCTCCACTGACTCACCTATGCAGGGTAGGCAGGGGTCTATATAATTTTCTGGGCCCAAGGGTCTAAAAGGGGACCTGGGGGGGTGTCTATGGCTATAGCATATCAATGGAATTTGTGTAAATACTTGTGACTTTTCCACCCCTGATGAGGGTCTGAAAAATGATTTTCACAAGCATCTTAACCTTTCACACGTGTTTGTTTGTTTGTTTGTTTGTTTGTTTAGGGGGTGTGGGTACAGACAGTCAGGGAAACCTTAGTTATGCTCTGTCAGGGTTTTCTTGCCTCCTGCGTTTTGGTTTTCCTATCATAAAACACAGATGGATGAGAGGCCTTTCACGTCTCCTCTCACATTCTCCACTTCCAGATGATTCTCACAGTTCATCTGAATTCTCCCCACAGAGGAGAAGCTTATTTAAGCTTCAGGTTACATAATTTAGCAGCTGGCACATGATAGGCCCTCAGGAAATGTCCCAGAGTAATTTAAGGGATGCCTCTGGCACTTAGAATTCTTCATCATGTCTGTGTCTAGCCCAATAATTTCCTAACATTCAGTGGGCTGTGGTAAAGACTGTGGTTTATGAAAAATATTTCAGGGATCAATCCTGAGCAGGGGGCATGAAATCCCTGGAAGGAAGAGCCCAGAATGTCATCGATGCTGACAAAGAGACCGCAGAAAATAAAACCAGACCCAATCTCACTCATGAATATAAATGTGGAAATCCTAGACAAAATGCCAGCAAATTGAATTCAACAGTATATTAAAAGAATAATTTACCACAACCAAGTTGGGCTTACCAAAGAGCACAAAGCTGTTTTAATATTAGTCAATCTGTTTATGAAACACATCAATGGATCAAATAAGAGACACTATGTGATTATCTCAACAGGAGCAGGAAAATCATTTAAGGAGATTCAACATTGATTCCTACAGGGGTATTCTCTAAAATACTGGGAATAGATAGTCCAAGTAGACAGGTGTGGGTTGTTTTTTATTTTGTGTTGTTCTTGTTTTTAAGGAGAAGGGCACTTCACCTTTGAATGTCCTCCCTGTGTTTGGGAAACTGCTCCATTTCCTGAGTTTTGGTGGGAAAGGTGATGCTACCTTCCACAGTAGAAAAGGAGAAAATGTCAGATTCTCATTGTTCTGGGCACTGGCCCCATCCTTATAGTAACAAGGACGTCCTTGTAGAACTCAGCTCAAGTTCAGATGATGGATTAAACAAGCCAGGCAGCAGAGAATTGTTTCCCGGTAGCTCCAGTCTCCAAGGCCACAGTAATAGAAGCACAAGAGCTGCACCCAGGTGGCATGGGCTGGAGCATTAGTGGTTCAGGCTGTGGCATCTCTCATTCAAAGATGGCGGCAGCCATTTCTCTCACAGTGTCATGATCTGGGCTGTGGCTCCGGCCGCCCCGGCTCCCTTTGTTTTTGACTTTCTGGTGATTCTCTGAGATATCTAGAATCCTATTGATAAATTTATTTTCTGCTTAAATCAGCCAGTCAGTGTCTTCCACAGGCAGCTAAGAAATTTTAAAGATACCAAAGTCTACCCCTTAACATGACAAAGAATATGACTTATTTTTTAAACTATGTTCAAAATAATTCTTAAGTAATAATTCCCTTTGAAATAAGGAGCAAAACCCAAATCGTCTCTAATGCTAACAATATTTTTCTGACTGGTTTTTGTCGGGTTTATTTAGGTACAATTTGTATTTACTAAATGCTGCCCCCTTAAAAACCCTTTAATTTGATGAGTTTTGGCAAATATTTGCAGACATTTAAGTACTATGATATTCAATATATATTGTATTTCCATCACCCTAAGAAGTTCCTTCAAGCTCCTTTATACTTAACTCTCTGTTCTGCCCTGTCCTGAAACTCACTGAGCTGATTTCTGTCCTTATCATTTGGCTTCCTCCAGAATGTCATTTAAGTAAAATCATATAAGAGGCTTTTGTGCCCTGCTTCTTTCACTTAGCGCACTGATTCTGAGATTCATCCATGTTGTTGCATGGGTAGCATTCCATCCTATGAAACGCACCAAAATTGTGTATCCATTCAGTGGTTGATGGATATTTGCATTATTTTCAGTTCTTTAGTATTACAAGTAAAGCTGCTGTAAACATTTGTACATGGGGTTTTGGATAAAATCATATTTGTATTTTTCTTGAGTAAATATCTAAGAGTAGGCATGCTGAGTCACATTAAATAAATGATTCAATTTTAAGGATGTCTACTATTGAATGACACAAAGAAAAGAACACCAACTCCAATTTTAAATCAAATTAAAGCAAGCTTGGATTGTGTACTCAAGAGCTGGACAGGACTGTTTCACCCGAAATCCCAGGCTAGAGATTAGTACCCTAGCTCTACAGGAAAAAGGTTTTATAGCACAAAAGTTGCAAAGGGGGGTGTCTTAAGAACTTACTGCTAACAGGGTTTTGACAAACATAATACAAAGGCAGATAGTAGATTAATGATCTACATGGCTTAACATTTCAAGGTAGGGAATAAATTCAGATCCCAACATCAGAATTCATGAGGCACTGCTGAGGTTTCAGAGAGGGTTGTTATCTGGTCAGGGAAAATCAGACATGGTGAGTTGAAGGCAGGGGCAGGTATTCCAAACAAGTTTAGAAATCTCAGTAATTTATAGTAAAACAGAAATTAACTTTTCATGACTTTGTGATGAAATGGCTCCCAATCTAAAATGGAATCAGGCTGGGTTCATCACAACCAAATCTACACTATTTTGTATTCCCACCAACACTGTCTGGGAGTTGCAATCCTTTGGCACCTCTCCAGGACCATGATGACGAGTCTTTTCATTTTAGCTCTTAGTAGATGTACACTGGTATTTTGGTTTGATGATGTTAAGCATCTTTTCATGAGACTGTTTGCCACCAATACATCCTTTTTTGGTGAAGAATCTATCCAAGTTGTTCACATATTTATTTATTTGGTTGCTCATCTTATTGAGTTGAAAGGATTCTATATTCTTGATACAAGTTATTGGTCCTATTTTTGTTTTGAAAATATTTATTTCCGATCTGTGACTTCTCTCTTCATTTTCTTCTGAGTGTCTTTCTAAAAGTAAATGTTTTTATTTTGATAAAGATATTTTTATCACTTTTTTGCTTTTCTGGTTCATGCTTTTTGTGTCCTATGAAATTGTTGCCAAACCCAAAGACATAGGATTTTTTCTTTTGTGCTTTCTTCTAAAAGTTTTATAGTTTTAATTTATACATTTGAGTTAATTGTTCATTTTGAGTTAAATTGTGTATATAGAGTGAGAAAATGGTCAATGTTCATTTTTGCATGGGGTAATAAAAATCTTCCAGAATGCTATTATTACTTAGCATTGTTCTGGTTGGCATTATGAGATCCAAAATGTAAGTAGGAGGTATACTTACTAGGAAGGGGAGAAAGACCATCATTATTTACAGTCAGTATGATTTCATAACCAATAAACACAAGAAGGTACATTAAAAATGCATTAAAATTTTTTGATGAAATGATTTGTTACAAATAATTATGCAAATATCAAAGCTTTTCTAAATAACAGTAATCATTTAAAGAATATATAGAATAGTAAAGCATACCATGAACAATCACAGCAAATGGCCAAAAATGCCTATAAATGATCTTAAAAGAAAGTTCAGGGTTTATATAATGAAATTCAAAACATTTTATTTTTCTATTTAAAAATATATTTGTTCTTTATACATACATATATATATATATATATATATATATATATATATATATATATATATATAAACAGTAGAGTATATTTGGACATATTATACATACATGGAGTATAACTTACTCTAATTAGGATTCCATTCTTGGGTTGTACATATATGGAGTTTCACTCATGTATTCATATATGAACGTAGGAAAGTTATGTTCAATTCATTCTGTCATTCCTATTCCCATCCACCATCCCTTCTTTTCATTCCCCTTTGTCTAATCCAATGAACTTCTGTTTTTTCCTCCCTGCTCTTATTGTGTGTTAGTATCCACATATCAGAGAGAACATTCAGACTTTGGTTTTAGGAGATTGGATTATTTCATTTAGCATGAGAGTCTCCAGTTCCATCCATTTACCAGAAAATGCCATAATTTCATTCTTCTTTATGGGTTGAGTGATATTCCATTATTTATATATACCACAATTCTTTATCCATTCATCTGTTGATGGGCACTTATGTTGGTTCTATAGCTTAGCTATTGTGAATTGAGCTGCTATAAACACTGATGTGTCTGCATCACTGTAGTACAAAGTATTTTAAATACTTTGAGTATATACTGAGGACTGGAATATCCTGGCCAAATGGTGGTTCCATTCCAAGTTTTCTGAGGACTCTCCATACTGCTTTCCAAAGTGGTTGCACTAATTTGCAGTCCTATCAGCAATGCATGAGTCTACGCTTTTCCCTACATCCTTGCCACAATTTGTTGTTACTTGTATTCTTGATAATTACTATTCTGACTGGAGTGAGATGAAATCTCAGTATAGTTTTAATTTTAATTTCTCTAATTGCTAGAGATTTTGAACATTTTTTCATAGATCTGCTGACCATTTGTATTTCTTCTTCTGTGAAGTGCCTATTCATTTCCTTTGCCCATTTATTCATTGGGTTATTTAGTTGTTTTGTTTTTGTTTTGGTGTTAAGTTTTTTTAGTTCTTTATATATCGTGGAGATTAATGCTCTATCTGAGGTGCAGGTGGCAAAGATTTTCTCCCATTCTGTAGGCTCTCTCTTCATGTTCTTGATTGTTTCCTTAGCTTTGAAGAAACTTTTTAGATTGATACCATTCCATTTATTATATTAAGGATATAAAAGGAGATAACTAAATATAGATATGTCAATCATATGAAAAAGCTCAACAGAAAAAAGATGCTTTTTTTTTCCCAAATGAATTTATAACATTGGCTTTTGGGGGGGAAATAAAAAAATCGTTGTAAAATTCATCTGGAGAAGTTAATAAGAAAAAATAACTGAAAAGAAAATGTGTCAAAGAGCAGTGGTAGGACTTGCCATCCTAGAGAGTACGTTATTTTATAAAGATACCATAATTAAGATATTGTATTAAGGTCCCAAAACCAAATAGATGGATTGATACACTAGAATAGATATGCAGGTCTGAAACAGCACCTGACATTGAAACATCAGATATGATAATGTCTGAAGCATCACAATCAGCTGGGATTGGGGTTTACTTCAGGGCAATGAGAGTGGAGGTATTGGAGTGGTGCAAGAGAAAGAGGCTGATGGGGAAGCTCTCTGAACTTCTCAGGCAGAGGTCCACAGACATCAGCAAATAGGAGCATCCCCAGGGAGCAGGAGCCAGGGCTGGTGGGCAGGAGTGCCTAGAAGTCAGGCACATCCAGTGCCCTCAGTTGACAAAGCTGAACATCCTGCCTCCTGCAAAGGAACAAGATACACGGGGCTCAGAGTCACATCCATAGAGGAAGCAACCAAGGGTGTTTGGAAGTAAAAGGAAATATGTTGATAAGTGACACAGGAGGCAAGTGCCAAACCACACTTTTCCAACATTCAGGATTTTAGCTCTGGACACATCTACTAATAACCTAGCAGCCAAAGTAGGTTCACTATCAACTCCACAGAGGGTGGAAGAGGAGAGTGAGTATTTAACAAGCAATAATAATCTAAGGACTAAACAATCACATAGTACTCTAAAATATACTGATGGATTGAAAGGGAAGGAAAAGAATTAGGATGAGTTTTAGGGTTTGGACATGAGCAGCTGGTGAATGTTACTTACTAACATAGGAAGGAGCAGAAAATCGAGTTTGCTGGATAACAGCAAAAGTTTTGTTCTGAATTTCTTAAACATGAATATCTAAGAAGAGATGTCAAATTCACAGTTAGCTATGAGTCTGGGGCTCAAGAGAAAAGTCATGTCTACAAACATAAACATGATAATTATCAGTTTACAGAAAGTGCTTTATGCCCAGATCTGCTCCAGGCCTAGGAACTGTCCAAAGATAGAACTCACAACACTTCCATGTTTACACAAGAGGCCAGGGAGAAGGATTCGACAGGAGGACTGTAAAGGAGTGTATGGGATGTCACAAGAGCCAAGAGAAGAAAAAATGCTTGGAGGGCGAAGGAGAGCCAACTTGAGTAAAATGTTGCTGGGAATTTGCCTAAGATGAGAACAAAGATAGAGGCAGTTGGTGACCTCGGCTAGCACTATGGAGGGAATCAGCCCCAGGAAGCTCTGTGCTAGGTGCTAGAGATAAAGAGATGACTCAGATACATCTCTTGCCCTTTAGGGAATCACAGCCTGGTAAGGAAAGCAGACATGTGAATAAATCATTGCAATATAGTGTGATAAATCTTATAATAGAAAACATTTTCCTAAATGTGTTCCACCGAACACTATTTGAGGGAGATGTTAATCTGGTCTCAAAACCCAAAATGTTCCAAAACCAAATAAACTTGGGAAATGAAGCAGATTATAGCCTCATCTCAGAAGATTCTCAGGGTATGCTAATATTTTAAAGGTTCTTAGATTCTAGAGTAAAGAAATCTAACATTGATGGTTAAACAAAACAATATATTTTAGTAGAAGAAAAGTTTATGTTGTATTGTGTCCATTAACATCCCTCAAATCAGAATGGTTTTCTTCTTAACTATACTTTGGGAAGCACTAACATTATATATTTATGAGTTGGGGATCCCTAGAACGGTACAATATTTTTGCTTGGGGAAATCAGAAGCAGTCACCTAGTAGAACTGTTGAAGTCAGCAGCCTTTCTGGGCCTACAGTCTACTCTCTTCCAGAGCAGGAGTCCAAGATTTTCTGAATATTTCTTGAGTAATCCAATGTCCTGACATATCATTCATGGTCCACATGGTCAAGTTGATGTGGAATAACAACCCCTCTGATGCTTTTGGTGCTGCCTCCAGGTGGGAGACACAAGGAATGCAGTTGGCTCTCTGTATCCATTGGTTCCATTTCCCCAGATTTAAGTAACAGTGGGTTGAAAATATTCAGGAAAAAAAATTGCACCTATACTGAACATATGTAGACTATTTTCTTAGTGTTCCCCAAATACTAACATTATTATAACTACTTACATAACATTAACCTTGTATTAGGTCTCATAAGTAATCTAGAAAGTGCACAGGAAGATATGTGTAGGTTATATGCAAACATTATGCCATTTGATCATTCTTGTGTTTTGGTACTCACAGGGTGTTATGATTTAGATATGAGGTATGCCCCCAAAGCTCCCGTGTTAATGCAGGAATGTTCAGAGGTGAAATAATTGGATTGTGAGAGCTATAACCTAATCAGTCCATCCCAGTTTGAATGGACTATAGGGTAACTGTAGGTAGATGGGACCTGGAGGTGAATCACTGGGGGCATGCCTTGGAAGCGTACATCTTCCCTACTTCTCTCTCTCTCTCTCTCTCCTCCGTCCTCCTCCCTCTCATTCCTGGCTGATGTTAATGGAGCAGTGTTCCTCTGCACATCCTTCTGCCATGATATTCTGCCCCACATCAGGCCCAGAGCAGTGGACTCAGCCAACCATGAAAACCATGAACTAAACCTCTGGAACTGTGACTCCAAATAAACTTTCCCTCCCCTAAAGTTATGATTGTCGGGTGTTTTGGTCACAGCAATAAAAAGCTGACTGACACCCACGGAGTCCTGGAACTCATCTCCTGAGGATATGGGGGGATGAACGGACGAGGAAGCAAAGGGGACAGAAAAAGGGAGACTAAAGCTTTTCCCAAATCCAAGGAGGCAGCCTGCTAAAGAAGACTGTGACGAGTCATTTTTGCGGTGATGTTTAGAATCTTTGTTAACATCCCTCAAAACAGAGGGAAGCGACGTGGCTGCTCTCTAAAGCCTTTTCATCACCAAAAAGTCTGGTTGGCAAAAGCCATAAAAGCTGCAAGACTGTTTAGTGCTGAAGGCTACACAATGCTCTGCAAAATAAATCAAATAAAGATTAATACAACTGGAGAGCCCACAGGCCTGAAAGCAGACAGCTGAGGCCCAGGGAGAAGTAGTTTGCTGGGTCTCCTCCCCAACCAGGCTGGAGCCGAGACCCAGACCAGACAGCCTGCAGCACCCGCTGCAGGGCTCTTGGTGTTCAGAGCTTAGGAAACTGACACGTTGTGTATTAGGGTCTTGTCTCCACGTTCAAGTCTTGGCCAGCACCCCCAGGAATGAAAGAAAAGCAAGACTAGATCCATAGTAGAAATAGCTACAAGTGTGAAGGAAATAAATAATGCCAAGAAGCAGCCTTCTCTGGCAGGGAAACCCGTGAGCAGACTTGCTCTCACCAGGAGCTGAACCTGGATTTCCTGCCATGTGCCCTGGATGCTGTGGCCCAGCAGCAGGTGGGATGGGCACAACTGTCTCAGGACCCCAGGTGGCCCTGTGCTGGAGGACACAGTGGCTGTGTGCTGCATTCCTCAGGCAGCCACTCGCATGGCACCGTGGAGAGTGGTTGAGAGGTCTGGCTTCTCATTAATTTGGCAATTTCCCCAGAGGTAGAAAAATTAGAGAAAATTAAATCACCAGCTGGCTCCTCAGCAGTTTCGGGTCTTCTTCAATTTTTTCCTGACAGCAAAGGCACTGGAGGCAGCAGAGACCCCATTAATAGTTTGTTGCACAAAAATGCATGCTGCTGAACAAAAACCGATTCATTTGTCCACAGCTCTGGGATTCTCCGATGCTTCCTGAAATGGCCTACCTCAGGCAAGGAGGAAGTGGCGAGAGAGTGAGGCAGAGGATTCTCACACCTCCTTGGGGGAGCAGAGGAACCCCTACCTGGCAGAATGGGGAAGAACCTTGAAGAGCCTGCCAGGAGGTTGGGAGGCACAGGTCACAATTTTCAGGGTCCGTGGCAAGCCCAGGTATGACTGGGGCATGTGCTAGAACCTAGGAGACAGGCTGTGCCACAGCCATACCTGGGCTTGCCACAGACCCTGAAAAATGTGACCTCCGCCTACCAACTTCCTGGCAGGCTCCTCAAGGTAGCTTTACTCTCAGGGTCGGGCAGCGAGATTGAGGGTGAGGAACCAGAGTTCAGCACAGAGAAACTGAGGCAGAAGGCCAGACTTAGGGACGGACACCATAGGGAAGGGCAGGAACAGGAAATAGTTTAAGTCTTAGGAATTTAACTAACTCTGGGGAAATTGTCAAGCAACCCCCTGTCCTGGAGGCCATTATTAAGAATGGAGTCCAGGAAACCAGAACAATACCTGGGGAAATTGAAATATTAAGATCGCCAAGGCCTGGAACCCATCCTAAGGAACTGCTAAGGAAGTAGCTCCCTGCAAACAGGGAGGTGCTAATCAAACCACCCCAGGCCCTTCCTGCCCAGATTACTCCTCCAGCCCACCTGTCTCCCACCTTTTGGCCTTCCCACCTGCATTCTATCACTGCAGGATAAAGGGAAACAAAGGACAGGAATGTGGGAGGACTAAAAGAAGACCTTAGCTATAATAAAGGGAAGACCTCCCCCTTCCACGGATTCTGCCTTTCGGGTCTCCTTCTTCCTCCGGGAGGAAGTCTTTTCTGCTGTCCTTTAATAAAGCTTCCACTTTCCACTCTACACTTGCCTGCCTCGGCATGCTTCTCTGGTGTTATACTTCAGCATTCGGGGAAGCAAGGACTCGTCACCCGGAAACAGTGGTAACAGAAGCACAGCTAGGCCCCACAAGGCTGGATGTGAGCATCTAGGTCTCTCAAAGGCCACATGGCTTCCCCAATTCTATCTCTGCCTCATTCTCTTGATCAACTTCCACTGCTTTCCGTGGCACCCATGGCAGCCCCCATCCTGGCTCTAGATGACTTCTAGTAAAAAAAAAAAAAAAAAAAGTCTACCATCAATGGCTACAGTGTGTGTGCGTTTCACCTGACTTCTCAGAACCTGACTGACCACTGGCAAGTCAATGAGTCACTAGCCAGCAAACAGCAAGCCAATGTGTCATTACTCAATAGGCCCTAACCAGAAATCAGATCTGCTATTCACAAGGAGGGTCTACTCACCTGGCTTGGTGGTGTACACCTACAATCCCAGCAGCTCTGGAGGCTAAGGCAGAAGAATCACAAGTTCAAAGCCAGCCTCAGCAACTTAGCAAGGTCCTGTCTCAAAACAGAAAATAAAAAGGGGCTGGGGATGTGAGTCATTCAAAATGAGATTAAATGGTTAATCCAGTGCTTAAATACCCCTAGATTCAACCCCTGGTACCAAAATAAAAAAAGAAAGGAAGATCTATTCTAACACTTGGACTATCCCTCCCATGGAATGTGGGCAGAGCACATACTGAAGCAAAAATAGTATAGGATTTGATAGATGATTACCATCAGATCAGCCTCAATAAGGCCCTCCCTTGGATGCCCACATCCTAATCCCCAGAACCTATGAACATGTTACCTTATATGGCAAAAGGGACTTCACAGATGTGGTTAAAGATCTTTAGATGGGGAGAATATCCTGTGTTATCTAGATGAACTCAACATTATCTTAGGTTCTTTACAGAGAGAAGCAGAGTCAAAGACACAGATGTAGGACATGTGACAACGGAAACAAGAATGTGATGATGGAAGCAAGAGGTTGGGATGCAAGGAAAGAGTCACAGACTCGGTAATGCAGGTGACCTCTAGAAGTTGAAGTAGGTAGGTGTTACAGCTTAAATATGAAGTGTCACCCAAAAGCTCATGCGTGAGGCAATGCAAGAATTTTCAGAAGTGAAATGATTGGGTTATGAAAGGTGTAACACTGAAATGGATTAACTGGATGGTAACTGTAGGCAGGTAGGGTGTGGAATGAGGAAATAAGGAGTGTGCCTTTGGTGTATATATTTTGTCCTTGATGAGCAGAGCTCCCTTTCTCTGCTTTCTGTCTATTATATCCTGAGCTGCTTTCCTCCACCATGATTTTCCATCATGATGTTCTACCTCACCTCAGGCCCAGAGATGTGGAGTCAGCTGACTGCAGATTGAACCTCTGAAACTGTGAGCCAAAATAAACTTTTCCTCCTCTACATTGTTCTTGTCAGGTATTTTGGTGATAGCAATGCAAAAGCAGACTGAAACAGTAAGGGAAGATTCTCCTCAGAAACCTCCGAAGGGAAAACAGCACCATGAACACTTTGATTTTAGATTTCTGACCTCTAGAACTATAAGAAAATAAATTTTTATTGTTTTAAACTGCTCAGTTTGTGGAAACTTGTTATAGCAGCAGTAGGAAACTCATACATCTTAAAACCGCGGATGCCACTCTCCTAACATGCACTCTGAGGTCCAGGTATGAGAGACCAGAACTGTAGTTTATTCCCATAAGTCATGACCAAAGAATGGACTTGAGCTCTCTGTGAGAGTGACTTGAGGTTGCCTCCTGCAGCCAGAAGGGTCTAACATAGGGAAGTTTAGGAAACAATCATAATGTTCTAAAAGAAGAAAGACCCTTACTAACTTCATACCAATTTTGACGCTGCAGTGGTAATGAGCTTGCCTTGTCAGAATCTTTAGCTAAAGGCTTGGGGTTCCTTCCTTTTGGATCCACTGAGCATGGCCCCATGACTTCCTAATACCACAGCTGAAGACCATCCTTCATAGGTCAAAGACAACCATTCCTCCAGCATGTCCTGTTCTTCCCTTGCTCCTGTGGATGGACCTGAAGGAGGGTGCAGACTCACTGTTCAACAGAAGTCTAAAAAAAATGGAGAGTCTGTTAAATGTAATTTTAGGGTCTAGGGTTGAGAAGAGAGGCAGTGCTGGAGCTTCTGGAAGTCAGGATGGCTTACGAAGTCAAGAGATGTTGGCATCACTGCCTTTGGGACAGGGAGAAACCAATCAGAGGTGTAAACGCACAGGATTTTCAATTTGATGGGTGTTGATAAATCCCTGGAACCAGGACTCTGGCTCATAGGTGCCTGACCTCATTTAAAACTGCTGGAAAATGTATGTTATAAGCTCAATTTGAAGATTCCTTGATGATTCAGTTTGGATTACATGTTTTGTTTTATTTATTACTAGCATTATGTTAGGAATATTTATGTTTTTCTCTTAAAATGTGCTCTTTTTAAAAAACAATTAGGCATCCCACTTAAGACTCTCTAGATATAAATTGGTGCTTCTCTGTGGTTCTTGTTAAAAGGCAAAGATTTTTTTTTACTCATTTTTGTGTATTTCCAATAACTTGTCCTTTGAAACAGTTTCATCAGTTTTCTTTACTTGAATCTTCATTCAGACTGCTCAGTTTCTATTACTAAATTAAAACTCTTAGAGTGTTTTAATTTACATTTTATTTGAAAGGATCATACCTGTCATTTATAATGCCTTTACTAAATATTAAGTAGCTAAAATGCATATATCTTAAAAATTCATATATGTGTGTATATATGTATATGTGTTTTGTATGTGGAGATATATATATATATATATACGCACACACACAAGTATATATATATACACACACACACACACACACACACACACACACACATGCATATGCCTGAGTGTGTGTATTTATATATATCCCTTGTTTGGTGCACATTCTTTCCAACAGTTTCTTGATGGCAAGGGGAATAAACCCCTGGGATGCTGAGAGACCTAAAACTGTGCTCTGCAGTCAGGACACATTTGAGAAATCCCAATGTTCCCAGCTCCACACCCAGGCCCTGACCCTCCAGCTGAGGGCGGCTCTATTCTGTATGATGTCAGCATTTTCAGGTTGGGGATGGTATGCCAAGAGGTGGTATCAGCCATGTGACCTCCTAGGCCTAAACATGTCATGTCTACAGACACAGGGCCTGTAATCTGAAAACTGCAAACTGTTCCCAATCTGCCTTGGAATGCTCACCACCTCTAAGAGGCTTTGCTGGGACCCCCAAATCATCTGGCTTTAAGGAGTTGTCAGAAAACTCTACAAAGGGCTTGAGTGGTAACTAAGGAGTAAATTGCTAACGACAGGCAGAACCCAGAAACCTCTGACCTCACAGTTTAATGGTACCCTCTTGCTTCTTCCCCAAGTGTATTTGCTTCAAGACTCAAAGCGATGGAGCATTAGTGGCAGATAGCTGGACTATAAAACTGAGCCATGGTACAGAAAGCTGTCTGCCCAGCTCCCTCTTAAGTTAAAAGCATGTGGCTCTGCCCTTGAAGCTCTCACGGCACACAGAGCCCAAGTATGGTGGATTCCATGCCTGATTGGAGGAACTATTGCTTTCAGGCCCTTTTAGCAAGGGTTCAAGGGACTTTGTGCTAGAGCCTGGGGGTTGAGGTTCCTGTTTTACCAATGCAGTTGGAGTAATCATAGATGTCTATGTGCTGTTTCCAAAAATTTTAAGCTCCTCATAGAAATTACATGTAATTTTCACAATAGCCAACCCCCACACCAAACTAAATAAAGCTATGAGCTTCAATTTATATCATCTCAATATTTATGCTAATTATGATTATCTCTAGTGGATCAGAAACTCTGGTAGTTACACATGATTTTGATGAACAAAACTGCAAATAAATTTATTATTATCTGTAAGTGAAGAGTGAATGGTAGACAGAATTTTCCAAAGCATGAAGTTGGAAAGTAAAAATAACACAAAAGATAACTATGGTAATTGGAAGGCTGGGAACATGGAAATAAGAACAACAGGGGCAGGGGTGGATTGGATCAAAGTAAGGTTGTTGGATTGGATCAAAGCTATCAGGGTGAAAAGCCATGCAACCATAATAGAAATAACACAGGAAACAGAAGAGACCTTGAGGCCATGACCTTACATTGTAACCTTGGCAAGTCCTTATGGGTCTGTTTTCATGCCTAGGAAAAGGAAGGAGTTGGACTTATCTGATTCCCCAGGCCAAGGTGGAACCCTGGAACCCAACCTGGGAAAAGGAGTTGGGCACTCCCAACATTTCAATGTCATACAAGGGACTGGAGTTGACCCAGAACTCAAAACAGGCTTGTCTATAGAATGGAACCCAAGTCAGTGACACAAGACAGCATCTAAAAGCTGTTGCTGGTCAGAGTCTTCCAGGAGCAACTCTGAAATGAAAATGAGTGTGCAGGGTGTTTACCAGGAAGTGCTCTCAGGACCCACATAGGGTAAGTAGTATGGGGGTGCACGATTGGATAGAGGGAGGAGTTAAACTATGTTGTGTAGGCAACAAAGGTCTCTGTAGTCCTACCGGGAAACTTAGGAGCTGGGTGACCCTGCAGAGGTGTTCTGAAGTGGAGAGGGTCCCCAGCACTTTATTCCCTGCATTGACTTGACATTGGATGAACTGCTCCCTGAACAAGATGTCTTCATCTCCAGGCAGTGCCTGGAGGTAGGGGGTACTACAACCCCTACAGGCACATGCCAAAACTACAGTCATCTGGTCAGAGGGAGAAACAGGGCAACTCCCAGGAAGGAAGTTAGGAAGACCAAACCAGAGTGAGGATGCAGTGCACAGGCTGTCTCCCCAACTGGGTTCTGCCTGTCATCTTCACTGTCAAGTTGGGCATCTGTGGCTTTGACCGTCAATCTGGAAGAAGCTGATTAGGGCCTTGACTGGACTCATCCAAGCTCCATCTTTCTGAGATTCCAGGTTCTTGTATCACCTATGAAGGTGGAATGAAGCACAGCCAGGGGAAGAGGATACCTCTGAGATCTATGACGCTCCTTCTCCATTGCCTTTCCTCCGTCACTCATCAATCCTTGTCTCTCCGTTTATCCTTGGCATCAGCCAGCCTGGAACCATTTCAGTAGGTCAGAAAGAAGCTAGGATCACATGTTGGGGGTGAGGAAAGTCTAGGCAGCAATGTGGTGTAGAGCAGAGACCCAAAGGTTTGAAGTCACATGTACCTGTCAGGTCCACTCTGCCACTTTAGGGCTATGTGACCTTGAGCAAACTGCTAAACCTCGCTGAGCCCTGGCCAACCTATTAATCCTAGTACCTATCAGTACTTGATTAAGCCTTCAGGATTATCCCAGTTGCTGATTTTGCTGCTGCTTCTAACCTCTCTTGAACCCCAACCCCAGCTTGGATTTAGTATTATGATGAATAGTTAGCTCTGGCATCCTCGCTGAGCCCTGCATCGAATTGATTAAAGGCTTTCTATACCTGGTTCCATCCCACAGTTCTTGCTTTACTTCAGGACTCACCCCACTTTGCTCTCAGGTTTCCCATCTCAGTGTCTCCTCACTCTTTCCTTTTCAACCTGACAACTTCTATGTTCCCACATGAGTCCCAAAAGAAATCTGCAAACCCTAAAGAGGTAAGTCTCAGCTCTGGAGTGAATGGCAGAGTGAATCTGTCCCCATAAAGGAACATATACCCTGCCATCTGAGTCACATAAGATGACGTGACTCCTCAACAGAGTTTGAGTCACAAGTCTTCTGAAGCCAAGGTTGAGTTCAAATATCCCATAGGAAGTCACAGCATTTGACAGAATTTGGATACAGCATTTCTTAGGAATGGAGGAAAAATTTGCCCTTACTCTGTTTAAAGAAATGAAAACCTTTGAGGGCACAAAAGGGGACACAAGAGATCTTCAGATGAAGAATATAAATTACTATGTATTAAAGACCTATATTGAGATAAATGTGCTACTCAAAGACTGAAAGACTCTGGCTCAGTAGCGTGGCTCTGGTTGAGGTTGGGGATGGTATAAAGTGAAAAATGACTTGGAGGTTGTGGCTAATGGTGCCTTTGAAGAGGAGAGAAGTGTGGGGCTGTGGCGGAGAGAGGTTTCAGAATATGATAGGCAGCCTCCAAGACAGCCCCAGTGGTTCTCCCTCTGGGTGTTCATGACTTTGTTTAATCCGCACCCCTTGAGTGTAGCCTGCACAAACAGTATCAAAATATCACTTCCCATATCAGGTCTCAGAATAACTATGGCTTCTATCTTGGTGACTTTGAAGAACCAGGTACCATGTTGTAAACTCCTCTGGAGAGTGGGTCTTACAACATGGTACCTGGTGGCCAGGAATCGAGGGTATCCTCCAGCCAACAGCCAGCTGGTAGCTCTCAGTCTGACAGCCAAGAGGAACAGAACCCCAGTAGCAGAGCAGGCTTGGTAATGGATCCTCCCCAAGTGCCGCAGTCAGATGGGACTGCAGTTGGACCAACACCCATACTTTGGAAAGAAAAGTGAGTCAAGTATTTTATATACTTTATCTTGAACCTTGAATTCATTCTGTGAGATAGATGTTTGGTATTGCCGTTGTGCAGACCAGGAAAGCAAGACTTAGAAAGGTTAAAAGCTTAGTAAATGTCATATGACAATTGAATAGAAGAGTGAGGATTTGAACCCAGGATTGACTAATACTAAAGCCCACACTCTGATTACTACAGAAATAACTATGTTTATTTGCTACATTTCCACTGGGAATTACATATAAAAAGAGTTATTCAATTATTCCACCAATAAACATGGAGTTCATGAGAACTGGGACTGGAGTACTATGCTAACCAAAGCCAAACCTTCTCTGGGTGGGAGATACCTTCCCACAGCAGCATCAGAAGCTGCTCAGAGTCTGCAACATGCCCTCAGGGCAGAACCCTCCATGCATAGAGCCATCTAATGGTTGCTTTTTTAAACAAAATTGCTGAATCTGATGCCACTATGGGCCAAGAACCACTTCTAAGAACTTGTTTCAACTCACTTAAACAGCCTTACAAAGGAGGTACTATTATAGTTTTCCAATTTACAGATGGCAAAGGCACAGAGAAGTTTAATAATTTGCTTCCAGATACTTGGCTGTAAGGGGAAAAGCCAGGATTTAAATGCAGACACTCTAGATCCAGAAGCTCATGCAAAGTCCCCAGAATTCTCTCAGGGTCCTGGCTGCCACACTGCCTGGGCTCCCCGTTAACCTTTGGACTTAGCTGGTCTTATTTTCAGGCACCCACCTCCTGGATTCTACCCAGCTACCAAAACCCTCACTCCAAATTTCCCCATTCAGTTCCCATCAAGTTTCTCCGGCCTTGACTTCATCTGCCCTGGCTCTTGTGTCCCTCACGTGCCCCACCACTTCCTATCCCCACCCATGCCTGCCTCCTGACCAGTCTCCCTGAAGCTCTGCCCATGGATTTGATGCTCCTGGCACAAGGCCAACTCCAAGGACAGGCACTGCACACAGAAGGCAAGTCATCTGACAAGTCAGGAGCAGGGTTATTAGAATAGAAAATGGTCCTCAAAATGGGGCTTCCATCTGAAGACAGATGACCTCCAGCAATACAGAGGCAGGAAGAGCATTACTGGGTGGATAAAAAGATGACTCTGCAATCTGTATTTGGGGTAAAAATGGGAGTTCATAACCCAATTGATTCTAATCTATGAAATATGATTTGTCATGAGCTTTGTAATGTTGTGAACATCCAATAAAAAAAAAATTTAAAAAAAAGATGACTATGCAAATGAACACACAGAGCCAACAACTTGGAGTAAGGATACAGCAGCTACGGTGGGGAAGAGAACAGAAGCTGTTGCAGACCTCTGGGGCACAATGAGAAAGCAAGTCTGCCCATGTTTATGCAGATAACAGAGCTGTTAAAGAGGCCATAACATTGATCATATGGGATTTCAATAGTCCTGAAATGGACAGAATGAGAACTGTGGGGTGGTGGGGAGGCGGGGCCCTGGAGCCAGTCATGATTGGAAACGCTTCTGCAGGAGATTTTGTCAAGCCATCAGGAAGATCGTGGGCTATTTGGGGCGGCCATCCGAAAAGCTGAATGCAGCCAGGGATGAAGGGATGGGGCTAAAGTGCTAAAAGCAGCATTTTCAAACATGTCTCGTTTCAATTTAGTCTTCCCATCTGTGGTGATTTTAAAAATATAGTTCCCAAATTGCCTGTAGCATCTGGGGAGCAGGGTCTGTGGGCAGACACCTGCGTGCCAGTGAACATTTGGAGTGACATTCTGGATGGGGGTCCTTGTGGTTTGGAGATTGATCAATAAAGGAAACAGACTTACAGAATCTCAGAATAGCAGAGCTGAAAGATGACTTAGCAAAACTGCCTAGAGATGGTAAGTGACACACTTAAAGTCACACAGCTGGTAAGTGATGGGGAAGGAGCTGGGACTCCACTTTCTTAAACCCCTGTTGAATGTCTCCTCAAAGAGGCATGTGGTTGCTGGGGACAAAAAATCAAGAGAAAAATAATGATGCATAAGTTCAAATCTGACTTCTCTTCAAAAACTAAAATCTCTTAACACTTATTTTCCCTCACTAGCAAGCAAGAAGAACAAAGATTGTCCTAACACAATTCTGTAAAGCAAGACTGGGAAAGAAGCACAGCGGATTCTCATTGACATCACCCATCCCATCTGACTGTCCCTTCCCTGGGCTTTAACTTCAGACTTCCCACCCATTTATCACACATTTGCAGTCCCATGAAATTCATCAACGAACACTGCTCCACTTCCAGGTGATTGTCCTGGACCTTCCTCAATTCCTCCAAGTGGGCTCTTGTCTCCCCAGTTCTCAAAATTTCGGCATCTGCCGCCCAGTTTTGACATCTCTTCTAGTCTTTTTAGATGAGTCACCTAAGCCCCTCTTCCTGGTCCTTGGCGCTCTGCTTGGCTCTGAGCTCCATGTTGTTTCAACAACTCCTTCTGTCCCTGCGAAAAAGTCCCCACTGGAGCTGTGTCCTGAGGCCTATATGCCTGCCTGGCCCCCAGAGGCTCTCAAGTAACCAAAAATTAGACACTTTGTCCTGAACCCCAAGTTTCCACCTAGGGATGAGGGATGAGATTATGATGGCTCTCCGTGTCCCATCTCTTGAGAATTTGGAGCTGTGAGACAATAAATAAATAAATAAATAAATAAATAAATAAATAAATAAATAAATAAATGTAGAGTTGGCTGCAGCTGGAAAAAGAAGAGAGCAGATGATTCCAGACTTGAAAGGTATCATTGAGCAAAGTCCCACCCTCACTTCTGCTGTTCCTGCCTGACATTGCATAGAGGTGTGTATGTGTGTGTGTGTGTGTGTGTGTGTGTATGAAAGAGAGAAAGAGAGAGCATGCACACATGGGGTGGAGTGGAGTAGGGTGGGAGAGAGAGGATTCTACCAGTCCACCCAGTTTCTTCCCATACTTGTGCCTGTACTGGGTTCTCAGACCTGTAATTTGCAGAGGAGACAGAATAGGCCTATGTTTGTCAGGGCATTTTGGTTGTAAGTGACAGAAGTCTACCTCAAATTTGCCATGCCAAAAAGCAATTTATTGCATATTACCTAGGAAACTCAGGATGAAATTGACTTAGGCTTGGTCAGAACGAGGTTCCAAGGAGGTTCTGCCTCTCTTTTCTTTTAGCCTGGTTTTCATCTAGGTGAAGACTTTCTGCGAGCTGACAGTCTCCAAGTGTAGGGAAATGACCACTGGCCAACATGAGTCCTTATTCTCAGAGCTAACGACCCAAAAGAAGTTAAGACTCTCCCAGAAGCTTCACCCATGGACTGATCACAGAATGGGGAGAGGAGGTTCTTTAAATCGTGGTGTTGCCCTAAGATACCATCTCACCCCAGTAAGATTGGCAGCCATTATGAAGTCAAACAACAACGAGTGCTGGCGAGGATGTGGGGGAAAGGGTACTCTTGTACATTGCTGGTGGGACTGCAAACGGGTGCGGCCAATTTGGAAAGCAGTATGGAGATTCCTAGGAAAGCTGGGAATGGAACCACCATTTGACCCAGCTATTGCCCTTCTCGGACTATTCCCTGAAGACCTTAAAAGAGCGCACTACAGGGATACTGCCACATCGATGTTCATAGCATCAGAATTCACAATAGCTAGACTGTGGAACCAACCCAGATGCCCTTCAATAGATGAATGGATAAAAAAAAATGTGGCATTTATACACCATGGAGTATTACGCAGCACTAAAAAATGACAAAATCATGGAATTTGCAGGGAAATGGATGGCACTAGAGCAGATTATGCTTAGTGAAGCTAGCCAATCCCTAAAAAACAAATACCAAATGTCTTCTTTGATATAATGAGAGCAACTAAGAACAGATCAGGGAGGAAGAGCAGGAAGAAAAGATTAACATTAAACAGAGACATGAGGTGGGAGGGAAAGGGAGAAAAAAGGGAAATTGCATGGAAATGGAGGGAGACCCTCATTGTTATACAAAATTACATATAAGAGGTTGTGAGGGGAACGGGATAATAAACATGGAGGGAAATGAATTACAGTAGATGGGGTAGAGAGAGAAGATGGGAGGGGAGGGGAGGGGGGATAGTAGAGGATAGGAAAGGTAGCAGAATACAACAGTCACTAATATGGCAGTATGTAAAAATGTGGATGTGTAACTGATGTGATTCTGTAATCTGTATTTGGGGTAAAAATGGGAGTTCATAACCCACTTGATTCTAATGTATGAAATATGATATGTCAAGAGCTTTGTAATGTTGTGAACAACCAATAAAAAAATAAAATAAATAAATATTAAAAATTAAAATAAATAAATAAATCGTGGTGTTGGTGTTAATGTCAATGTTGGATGGAGAGACTGAGTAAGAGCTCCAACTGGGTCACACTGTGTTGGGGAGGAGTGGTTCAGCAAAGGAAAGGCTGTTGGGCAAACATACAAAAACACTTAGGGTCTTCCTCACTTCTCACCATCTGGGACAAGAAGGAAGATCACTTACCACCCGCAGTTGGGCAGACGAGGATGACACCAATCTGAGGTCACCTTATGGTAAAGATTCAGTAGACCCATCTGCTTGGGCCTGTGTCAAGACACAATGAAAGTTCTTATTCCCTGCTCAGGCGTTTAAGAAAAATAAATTTAAGTATTAATTCTAATTCCCAGAAGTTCTGAGGACGTTGGCTGGAGAGAGTTTTTCATGATGTTGATCTAGAGCTTTTTGCCACCTTCAACAGATACATGTTATGTGTCAGTGTGAAAACTTCTTGTAACCCCAGGCAAAGCTGTAAACACAAGAACCCTCTCCCCTCTAACTTGTAGAAACAGGGCTGCTGTGACCCTAATACTTCTGATTCTTCAGTTTCTTTACTTTCTTCTGCACACATAAGACTGCAACCCACTCTAAAGTACCCTTTGAAAGTTTCCAGGGTCCCCAAGTGATATCTAGGATGGGCTCACACATACGCCCATCACTCTGGGCTCCAGATGAGCTCCCCCTTTCCCAGTGGGTCTCATGGCCTCCAGATCTTGCTCCAGCTCCACAGGGCACCCCCTACCCCATGTCTGAAGCTCACTCCAGGCCTGGCAGAAGCAAGCATAAGACCCCACTCGCTGACACTGCTTCACATGCTCACCCAGAGATCTAAACTGTGTGTCTGCCATGTCTTCTCTGTGAGAACAGCCCCTCAGCCAGCCTCTGCCTAAGCCTTGCCCTCTAAGGTGCTAAGAGCCACAGCCAAGTACTATGATGCATGGCATTTTTGGTTGAAAGGTGACGCCAGCTAGCCATTGAGATGATATGATTATGTTAAGATTTGCATTCATGTGGATATTGGACTCCTGCTGTTCACCTTGGCCTGCTAGGGACTCCTGGAGAGTTCCCATTGGTTGGGGAAGTGCAGTAGGAGGGAATTCCGGGGGAGGATCTTGCTCTGGGGTTCCCGCGCGCGTGTGTGGATCGGCAATCTTCCCGGGTGCTTACGGGGCATTGGAGGCAGTTTCAAAAATAAAGTTTGTTCCTACTTGAGTGGCTCGTGATTTTGTGCCCAGCCAGACTGCGGCACTAAGGGGCTTGGACAGTACCCAGGGACAGCAGATAGGCCAGACAACAAAGCAACTCTCACAAATCAGCTGCCTTGTCCATTTATTCATTTATTTCATTATACATAGTGGGACAGAGTCCTACTATGTTTCAGACACTGCTTAGGTTCCAGGGCTATGGCAGTGGAAAATATGGGCAAACATCCTTGTCCCCATAGAACCTTCAATTCAGGCTGAAACATAGACGGCAAATAAACAGATGTATAATATCAGGCAGTACCGAATGCTAGGAAGAGAAATCAAGAAGATTAAAGTGACAGAGCAGAGACCTGCAAGGAGTGAGGGAGTGAAGCACGCAGATGAGACGGGGAACAGCAGTGAGCCAGACCCAAGATGTATCTGAAAATGCCTTTGAAGCTTATCTGGATCCTCAGCTACAGAAGAAAGCACAGCGTAGAGTGGAAGCGTGGATCCCCCTGTACTAGTTCAGATTTGAACTAGACTTTGAAGGATGATTAGAAGTGTACCAGGTGGGGAAAGAAAAGGAAAGCATCCAAGATAGTAGAATACACTCAAAGGCAAAGATTGCTGAAAGAGCACAATGTGTTCGATGATCCTGGGTCAACATCTGCTTGGGGTTCAGGAGGAAGTGGAGGATGCTATAACAGAACACAAGGCTTAGGAGTAAGTGAGGTAAGATGGAAAATTACCTCACGTAAAGCCCAGATCTGGCTTTCTTGGGAACAAGCTATCTCTTTTAAGTACTACCTTAGCCCATAATGAGCTCATATCACCTTATTTACTGCCATTTAAATAAAAGCCTATGGGAGGCACATGACCCATCTCCAATCTCCTCCTCCCCACCATACTCCCACTGCCCAAATCTAGGCAACTGTCTTGGGCAGCATGGGAAGTACCTGTATTAGTCATCTTTGTATCACTGTGACAAAATTCCAGAGATAAATAACTTAAAAGAGGAAAGTTTTATTTTTGGTTGATGGTTTCAAAGATTTGGGTCCATGGTCGCTTGGCCTCCATTGCTTTGGGACTATGATTAGGCAGAAATCATGGTGGGAGCACCTGGTGGAGCCAAGCTATCCACCCTTGGCAGCTCTGAGTGGAGAGAGAGAGTAGGGGTAGAGGTCCCAACCCTTCCAGATCACATCTTCAATGACCTACATCCTTCAACTAGGTCCCATCTCCTAAAGGTTCCACCACCCTCCAATAGTGCCACCAGCTAGGGACCAAGCCTTCAATGCATTAGCTTTGCAGGGACATTTAAGATCTAAGCTGTAACAATGCTTTCAGACAGTCTTTCTCTCACAAGATAAGCTCTCCTTTTAATCTGGAAAAAATGGGGTGCTATTATATTAATGTCTGAACTGTCATTGCCAGGAAGCTAAGGATGCCAAAGCTAAAAGCAGAGGGTGAGCCAAGGGAGTCAAACAAGACAGTGGAGGTGGCAGAGATCATGAGTTCCTGACCCAGGATGGCCCAACAGCTCATTCTAACTGTCTCCTGCTGCACAGAGCACCGTGGGGAACAGGCTTTGTAATTAAAATAAGAAATTAGAGTCCCTCTATTCGTTATTATACCCAGGATCCTAAAAATGATGGAAAGGTGGCCTGCCTCTGCCATGGGGTGGACCCAAAAGTAATTACTGGGATACTTTGCAGATTATTGAATAAGTCCCTGTAACTGGCACATTGATTTATATAAGACCTGGAGATTTTAAGAGATTTGAGAGAATATTAAGAATCAATCAATATTTTAATTTATTTCAGGGTCCTGGAGACTTGGGAGGAAATTTTGACCCTTGAAATATGGCTGGCTGGCAGGCACTTCAGTGAGAAGCCTGTTTGGCAGCCGCTGCAGGGAAGGACTTCTCTGCTCTGGAATGTTCTCTTTCTTCAAGACATTGGTCAGGGACTTCAAGTAGCTGAGGGAGTAGGGTCTCAGGGTGAGTGTGCTCTGGGACCCTTGACTTGAGGGGTGCAGTGCCTACTCCTCCCAGGAGAGTCCCTAGGACCTAGAAATGGAAGCCTGTGGGCTTTGTGCCACTTTCTAGGGTACACTGCTGTGATCAAGGGATGCCTTCAGGACCAGCTGATGACACAACATCTTTGGAAAAGATCCAGCACCTCTTTTTTTCCTGGGAAGTGAAGCTCTGGAATGCTCTCCCCCTGGTCTCCCTGGGGTTTTCTTCAGACTTCTCTTCAAGCACTTGAGTGCCATATCTACAACTATCACCAAGCACAAGTCTGATTTTCCAGTAAGACAGTAAACTCCCCTGAGCAGGGATGACATTTGGTCCATTTCTGTGCCCCCAGTACCTGGCATGACACCTGGTCCAGAATAGGCAGATGTGTTTCTTGGCCCTTTTTCTGTTGCTATAACAAAATACCGGAGACTGAGTAATTTATAAAGAACAGAGCTCTTTGAGACGTCTAAGAAGGGTACCAGCATCTGCTCAGCTTCTGGTGAAGCCCTTGTGTTGTTTCAACTCATGGCAGAATGCAGAAGAGCAGGTAGGCAACTCCCAAGTAGAGGTAACCCACTGCTGCAAAAAAGACATTAAACTATTCATTAGAGCTCTGTCCCCATCCCCTAAACACCTCCCACTCAGTCCAATACCAAGGAATGAAGGGTCCAAAACATGAACTTTAAGGTGACATACCCAAATCATAGCAACTTGAAAAACAATGTATTAAATAAATGAATGGTCAAGTGAACTAACACGAGAAAAATAAGAATTTGTTTGAGAAATGTTTCTTATATGTGCATCGGTCAAGTTTCAACATTCAAAAATCGTTAGGGGAATTTATAAAGGTTGAAGGCAGGACCTAGGGAATTGACCAAGGCACACAGCACCCTAGGGCAGATAATGGTGGGAAGAAATAGAGCTGTTATTACCCCTAGTCCTGATGGGGCCAAGAGAGGAGCAGGTACCAGAACCTGAAATGGGCCACCTGACAGCAATGGAGGCCTTCTGCAAGCCTGTGGGAGGAAGTGGGGGAAAGAATACCTTGGCCTCACTTTCTGCCATTCCTCAGATCTTCTCCCTGTGTTCCCTATTGGCCAAAGCCAATCAGAAGCCAGGGGGCAAGGAAGCTCCTTGACTCAGGGTAGAGGGGGTGGAAAGAGAGTAACAGATACCCTGTCAAGGGTTGCCAGATGAGTCTCCGTCTATCCCATGCTGGCTTCTCCAAATCCATGAGAAGGGCAAACCTGGGCAGGCCCAACTGATGGTCCCAACCCAGTTTTGCCCACTCACCTACCCAGGAATATCTGATGATGTCTGCAGACATTTTTGGTTTTCTACTGGAGCAGAGAGGGTGCTACTGATATCTAGGGCATAGAAGCCTGGGATGTTTCCAGACACGAAAATGCAGAGGACTGTACCCACAACAAAAATTACCCAACTCCAAATGTCGATAGTGCACAACTGGGAAACCCAGGTCTAAGGGGAGGTTTCCAAAGAACCCAGGTTCAAGCAGATTCTATGCTGCCTTGGCTAGGTCTGGAGAACATCACCCTCCCTGTGCTGGAAAAAAAGCTATTAGCCAGTAAGTGACCACTGTCCCAACTTCTGGTGTCCCTTTGGGAAGGTATATGTCAAGGAGGAAGTCCATCTGCTCTTCATCTCTCCTCACCAACCACAAGGTCCCCAGGTCAAGCAGGGTGGGGGAGGGGCAAGCCATTGGCAATTGCTTCCTCCTGGAGACCAAACC
Source organism: Spermophilus citellus (assembly GCF_964194105.1). Lineage (NCBI taxonomy): Eukaryota > Metazoa > Chordata > Mammalia > Rodentia > Sciuridae > Spermophilus > Spermophilus citellus. The sequence continues at coordinate 204,925,388 of NC_138183.1, read as the reverse complement.
ACGCCCTGAGCTTCCTGCTTCCGACTCCCCAGATTATTGCAACCATCTTGTTCCTCTCATTTCTAGTTTTATATTCACACCATTCAAACATTTGGTACAAGTGAATCAAGTCTTGCCATCTGTCTCTTTCACTTTTGTTATGTTTGTAACAAAAAGAAGAGTCAGAAAGAAATCGAATTCAAACTATAAATTGTGTGCCAAGATCCTCCCCCAAAAAGCTGTGCCTTAAAGAAGGGATTAACCTCCCAGGCTGCAAAAGTGCAGCAAGCACCAAGGGAGTCCCATAACTACCCCTTGCAATTCTCCCAGAAGTAGGATGTGATCCCCATTGATAGATGAGGACACTGAGGCTTGTCAAGGGCAAATTAATAGTTCAAGGTTGTACTCCCATGGTTCGAGCGAGGTCTTGAACTGTGTGTACTGAGCCTGTCAACTCCAAGATTACACTAATATTGCTTCCTATTTCACCGACATGAAATTATTTTGCCACCACTGGGGTTTGGATACCATACTGAAAACAGTCGGAGTTTACATAACTGTGTGAGTCCTACTTTTCTCCCTGTCACATCGTAGAGAGTTTGTCTGTCATCTGACATTCTGGGAGCAGGGGAGAGACTAAGTTCCATGTGTATATATCCATTAAGAGACAGTCATGTGCCAGGTGCCAGAAGTGTGACAGCCCTGAGAACACCTACTGAGTAGGCAGGAGGTCTTGAGAAGGGACCTCCAAGCCATAGATCGTAAATTACAGAGGACTCTAATAATGATAAGACATATTTACTGAGCATTACTTCTTCCCACACGCCAATTCACTGAACCCAATGACGCTGATGATAAGTACCTTAAATACCTCAAGAAAAGTGCTCAGGATCCCACACTAACAGCCTGGCTGTTCTCACACCTAGAACAACATGGGTGAGCCTTGAAGACGGCATGCAAAAGGAAAGAAGCCAATCACCAAAGATCTCCTATTTAGGGCACCTCGAGGAGTAAAATTCATAGAAACAGAAAGTAGAAGGTGGTTGCTAGAGGGTGAAGGGAGAGGGAATGGGGAGTTATTATGCAATAGGTCCAGGTTTCAGCTTGGCGATGATTTTAAATGTTCTGGAGATGGATGGTGGATTGCAGAACAACGCAGAGGTATTTAACGCCACTGAACTATATACCTAAGATGGTGAGGATGTTAAACTTTGTGTTATGTATATTTTACCACAATAAAAGGGCAAAAAAATAGCTTTTCAGTTAATGATTAAAATTTTAAAATTCCAGTCTCTGAAAGCTATTCAATTAACGATTCCTGTATTAGGTACTCTGTTACTATCCTCCAGAGAAACAGAACCAATACATGTACAAAGAGATATTTATTTAAAGGAATTGGCTCACATAATTATGGAGCATGCAAAGCCATATCTGCAGGGTAGGCTAGCAGGCTGGAAACCCAGGGAAGAGCCAATGTTGTAGTTCAAGTCCAAAGGCTCTCTGCTGGTAGAATTCTGCTGGCTGAGGTCAGTCTTTGTTCTGTTAAAACCTTCAACAGAAGGCTGTGTGGATGAGGCCCTCACAGAGTATGGAAGGCAGTCTGCTCTACTCAGAGCCCACCAATTTAAATGCTAATCTTATTTTTAAAAAGAAAACACAATAACATCCAGAATAATGTTTGACCAAATATCTGGGTACCATGGTCCAGCCACAGTGACACATAAAATGAACCATCATAGATGAGATCAACCCCACCATGCCATATCTAAAGAGAGAACAGGCCTGTTATAAGCAAAGAACTATATATAGATGACATCAAGCCCAGGAATGCAGGTAAACTAGGGTCCAAAACTAAAGGCAAGTCCAAAGCAAACAGGCTGATACATCAAAGCAGAGGGAGAGTCTTTGAGCAGATTGAGACAGGGTGGCAAAGACAGCGCTCTCATAGGGTGATTTACTAATGTACACCCTGGCTCCTGAGTTTCTATGGTCCCACCAGGTGAGGGGAAGCTTGAAGAAATGGACGGATGCAGCCAAAGGAGATATAGGGCAGAGAGGAAATGGAGAACAGGTGAGGGTTGGTGTAAACAGATCAGGATCTAGAGGAAGGTACAAGTTGGTGAGATGTGGGTTCAGGAGCTGAGTCTATAAGTGCAGAAGGTCCAACAGGGCCTGCCGCAGTCTTGGCTGGGCACAGAATCACGAGCCACCACACAGCTTTGTAGATTCAAACAGCAATTCTTTATTCCCGAACTCACACCGGCCTCCACACACGTTCTCTCGCAAATCCAGTTCTGCTGCCGCCCAATTCACCTACTCCACGAGGCTTATTTCCCAAAATGCTCTCTGAATCTCACGAGAGTTCAACAGGAGCTTAGGCAGCAGGAACGCCCTAATTCCAGCAGCAATAATCCTCAACATCGAACTTCCCTAAAATCCAAGGTCTTAAACTGGGAACGCCTTAAACCCAAGGATTGGGATACTTCCTCAAACTGCAGGATACACCCTAATCCTGGATCCACCCTCGTCCTTGGGCAGGGTCACCTAACATGCAATGTCAACAGCGAAATTAACATGGGGTACGCTGGCAAGGAAATTTCCTACTTGGTAATGGCCCTCAGCATCTCCCCCCTTCTGATTAATTAAACAACAAGCAATGTGGCTTAAGGACCGTGCCTGGTAGGTTGTCCAATTCAACATATGGTTCTTACCCGTCATGGGAAAACTGACCTTTAGGCGTCAGCCTCCTGTCTTAGGTTGAATCCACTGCAATCAGATCAACCCGTCACTGACTACCGGTCCAGCATTCAGCCAAGCTTGTGGAAAGGCCTATGCACCAGTGGGGGGGTGAGGTTTCTTGCCTCACCTCTGTTGGCCCCCAAATATCCTTGGTGCCAGTGGGGGGGTGAGGTTCTTGCCTCACCTCTGTTGGCCCCCAAATTTTAGACCATCACTAGTAGAAGGGAGGAGGATACAGAAATGCCACGACACCAAGCCAATTGACGGCTCCTTTGGAAAAATTGCGTCACTGGTGACACCATCAGCAAAGATATGCCAGCATTACCACAATTAACATGGGGTGCGCTGGCAAGGAAATTGCATCACTGGTGACACCATCAGCAAAGATATGCCAGCAGTACCACAATTCGCTGCATCAGATGATATTTCACAATGCATGCAACTGATATATAGTCCAGGCAAGTTCTGCAGGCAGTTCAAATCGGAGGAGTCTATCAATATGTCCATTTCCTCCCAAAGTAAATCGAGTCCTTGATTGAGCATAACTTGTTGAGTTATATTCATTGATGCATCAGTTTATACAGTTACTGTGATAGCTATCATAGAAGCTGTAGTTTGGTTTTATCTTAGTCTTCACCGGCACTTGGATGGAGATGGGAATTCTGGCAATGATGCTAAAGAGACATTATCCTGAACAGAATTATTAAATATAATGAAAAGGAAAGGTGAAAGTAAACAAACAGATCTGTTAACCTCCTAAAAAACAATCCTTAACAGCTGTTTACCTAATTTAAATTAGTAAGCAAACAGATCTGTTAACCACCTTTAAAAACAATCCTTAACAGCTGTTTACCTAATTAAAATTAAAGCATTTAAATCACGTGAATAAAAAAAAAATTCGGATCCATTTTTTCATGAGCGCTCCTCATATATAAAATATGGACATACACACATACAGACATACAACACAAAACAGTGCCACATAACATACAACACATAAGACAATAAAGGCCTTGTAGTTTTACCTAGGTGAAATCTCCATTGCAATGTTTAAAAACTCTACAGTCAAAAAATAAAACAGTCAAAAAATAAAACTGATCAGAAAAACATTAACCTAGGTTTGTATGAGCTCAAAAAATAAAATAGAACTTTACGATGTGGGAAAAATGCAATAATAAAATAGATATTGAAAAAAGCACCATGGTTAATCACTGTCGCAGATGTAAGAATAGCCAAACTGGAGCTCTGGATATCAGCTGTTATGGATTTGAGTCAAATCATCTTCTTTTTCTGTAGAAATTGCTTTAGTTAATCTCTCTGGAATCCAAATCGGCTGCTGTTCTCCCTGCGGAAAAACACAGACGGAACCCCGATTCCAGACAATAACTGGATCAGGACCTTTCCATTGTCCTGTTAGAACATCTTTCCAAAGTACCTTAGGCTTATGTACATTTTTCGGATACATATGTCTTTCCGCAGCACTAAGTCCTGATGAATCCAAATTTAAAAAGTTTAGAGTAAAAAGGGTTATTTTAAGTTTATCTTTGGGGGATATATACCCCTTACCAATTCCCTCTTTTTGCTTTAATAGGTACGTTTTAATAGTTTGATGAGCTCTTTCAACTATGCCTTGTCCCTGTGGATTGTATGGGATTCCTGTTATATGAGTAATACCGAATGATGAGCAAAATTGTTTAAAAGAGGCAGATGTATAACCAGGACCATTATCAGTTTTTAACTGTTTAGGAACACCCACAGTGGCAAAATTTTGTAAGCAATGAGCTATAACATCTTTAGTTTTTTCTCCGGCATGAAGGGAGCCCATCAAAAATCCAGAAGAAGTATCAACTGTAACATGTAAATATTTTAATTTTCCAAATTCTGGCAAGTGTGTGACGTCCATCTGCCAAATATGGTTAGGTATCAGTCCTCTAGGATTGACTCCAAGATTAACTTGTGGTAGAAAGGTCACACAATTTTGACATTGTTTTATTATATGCCTGGCTTGTTCCTTAGTTATTTTAAAACGCTTTTGTAAAGTATTAGCATTAACATGAAACCTTTTATGAAAATTTGTAGCTTCTTCTAATGTAGAGAAAATATGTACGTCATGTGTAGTTTTATCTGCTAAATCATTGCCCAAACTAAGGGCTCCAGGCAATCCTGTATGTGCCCTAATATGTCCTATAAAGAATGGATCTTTTCTGTCCCATATTAGACTTTGTATAGTGGAAAACAAAGAAAAAACAGTAGAGGAAGGGGAAATCCTACCAGCATCTTCAAGGGAATTAATAGCATTAACTATATATTGACTATCAGAAAATAAATTAAATACAGAATCTTTGAACATCACAAAAGCTTGTAAAACTGCATTAAGCTCTACCTTTTGAGCTGATTGTTTGGGTACTAAAAACGTAAAAGTTTGATCAGGGGTAACTACAGCTGCTGTACCATTATTAGACCCATCAGTGAATATATTTGGAGCATTCATGATAGGTGTTTTCCTTGTCATTTTAGGAAAAATTACAGGATGCTTAGACCAAAAAGACAACAAAGGATTCGATGGCAAATGATTATCAAATGAAACATTAGATTTACACATGATTATTGCCCAAGTATTTAGCTCATTAGCTAACTCATCAATTTGATCCATAGTATATGGAGTAATAATTTTATTGGGAGAAATTCCAAACACTCCCTTTGCTGCTCTTATTCCTTTGAGTATTAATTGTCCTACAGCCTCAGGATACCTGGTAAGAATAGTGTTAGGAGAATAAGATAAATGTATCCACAATAATGGACCTTCTTGCCAAAATACTCCTGTAGGAATATTTTTTGTTGGTAGTACAATAAATAATAAAGGCAAACTTATATCAATTCTATCTAAATGCATATTTTCCATATAAGTTTCAATAATTTTTAATGCCTTTCTAGCTTTAGGAGTTAACATTCGGGGTGAATTAGGATCTGATGGACCCTTTAGAATATCAAATAAAGGTCCCAACTCTCCTGTTGGTATGCCTAGATAAGGCCTTATCCAATTTATGTCTCCCAATAACTTTTGAAAATTGTTGAGTGATTTGAGTTGATCTACTTGTATTTGAATTTTCGGTGGACGGACCATGGTTGAGGATAATAGAACTCCTAAATAATTAATTGGAAAATTTAATTGTACTTTATCTATTCCTATCTCTAGATTATAATTTTTTAATAAGTTCGTAAGTGTGGCATAACATTCCAGCAATATGTTTTTATCTTTATGTGCTAATAATACATCATCCATATAGTGAAATATTTTTAGTTCAGGATTTTGATTTCTAAGTGGCTGGATTGCTTTATTTACATAGATTTGACACATAGTTGGACTGTTAGCCATACCTTGAGGGAGTACTTTCCACTCATATCTCTCATCAGGACCTTCATGATTTAATGCAGGGATAGTAAATGCAAAACGTGGACTATCCTCGGGATGAATTGGAATCGAAAAAAAACAATCTTTAATATCTATAGATAAAACATGCCACATTTTTGGTAAAGCAGACAATTGAGGAATCCCTGATTGAGCAGGTCCCATAATAACCATCTCATTATTAATGGCTCTTAAATCTTGCAATAATCTCCATTTACCCGATTTCTTTTTGATGACAAAAATGGGAGTATTATGGGGAGATACGGAAGGTTGTAAATGTCCTTCCGCTAATTGTTGTTTGACCAGATCATGGGCTACTTGTATCTTTTCTTTAGTCAAGGGCCACTGAGGAACCCACACTGGTCTTTCTGATTTCCAAGTAATTTTGATTGTCTCAGTGGCCCTTTCTGAAAATCCGACCCATGTCTGTCTGTTCCTTGATCTAATTGAATTGGTGCTGCTAAACCTTGTTCTTGTTTTCCTAATCTTTTTTCTTTCTTAACACCTTGTCTAGCCCTAGTAGTGGGCGCATTAGAATTGATGTTATTTGTTAACATCAAACCTAGTTGATCCAGGACATCTCGTCCCCATAGATTAATAGGAAGGTGATCCAAAACATATGGTTGTATAGTTCCTTCACATCCTTCAGGATCCTTCCAATCTAATACCATAGAACTTCTATGGGGATTAGTAGCCACTCCTAGGCCTCGAAGCGTTTGAGTGGCTTGTTGTAATGGCCAATGTTTTGGCCATTCTCGACGAGATATAATGCTAAGGTCAGCACCTGTGTCCAGTAGCCCATTAAACTCGTGCCCTTGAATATTTAGTTTTAGCATCGGGCGAGAATCTAAATTTAAAGACAACATAGCCCAGTCTACACCTGTGGAGCCTAATCCCTTAGAACCTCTTTCTACATTATGACTAGAGAACTTATTATGTAGGCTGGGTATTATTAACAACTGTGCTATTCTATCTCCAGGTGAAATTACTGATATACCTCCTGGAGAACTAGCTATAATTTTTATTTCACCTACATAATTGGGATCAATTACCCCAGGACTTATCATAAGTCCTTTTAATGTAGATGAACTACGTCCCAATAATAAGCCTACTGTTCCTTGGGGAAGAGGTCCTTTTACTCCTGTAGGAATGATTTGAACTCCCATCTCTGGAGTTAATACTGCTCTGGCAGAGGCGCAGATGTCCAACCCTGCGCTCCCTCGGGTTTGTCTGATGAGGGATTTAATGGACAATGTGTCCTGGGCACCACCCTGATGGTGTTGCTGGGTTCCTCCACTGCCCCGTATATTTGTGGTTTTGGGCCCCGGAGCATTGGGCCCCTCACTCCGTTTTTTGGCAATGAAGCCTGATGCCTTTCTCCACGATATTGTGGGTAAATACCTGATCCTTGTCTGTTTTTTGATAACGGAGTACCTTCTATGGTGGTTTGAGAACGGCATTCATTAGCCCAATGTCTCCCTCTACGGCATCGTGGGCAAATACCCGGTATTCTATTCCTTTGATTTCTAGTTTTGTTAAAACCTCCTCTTATAGGGCAACTCCTTTTAAAATGTCCTGTTTGTTCGCAATTATAGCATGTTTCTGGCCTGGCATCTAAAGCCTGTTGTACTGCAGCTGCCAAGACTTGCCCTTGTTCATTAATATCTCTACATAGTTTAATATATGTATTTAAGTCTTCATGTCTCCATGGTCTAATAACCTCTCTGCAGCAACGATTCACTTGGTCATAAGCAAGTTGTTTTATTAATGGCATTGCTTGATCTGTATCCCCAAAAATTTTGGCGGCTGTTTGAATAAGCCTATCTACAAAGTCAGCGTAAGGTTCATTAGGTCTCTGTATTACCTTAGATAGCTGACCTTGTGAATCTCCATGTCCTTGTAAAGTCTTCCATGCCCTAACTGCGTCTACAGCAATTTGTGCATATACAGCAGGATCATATTCAATTTGTTGCCGTTGACCCTCATAAGGTCCTTTTCCTAAAAGCATTTCTAGATTTCTTTGAGGGTAACCAGCTGCTGCATTTCGCCTAGCTGTCTCCGTGCAAAATTCCTCATTGGCAACTTTCCATAACAAATATTGTCCTCCATTTAGCACAGATTTACACATGCTAGCCCAATCTGCTGGCGTCATGTCCAAGTTAATAATGGATTCGACCATGCTTACCGTGAAGGGAGCTTGGGGACCGTAGGTTGTTACAGCCTCCTTTAACTGCTTCACTGTTTTAAAATCTAAAGCACGGTGAATTCGCTGCCCTCCTACCTGTTCAAGTACAGGGCATGCTAATCTTTGAGGTCCTGTCTCAGGATCCCACTTATCAACTACGGGGTTTGAGGGCCACTCAGCTGTTTCCATCGGTGGGGCTGTTGGTTGAATTACGCCCTCTGGTAATAAAACGGAGTTAGTAACAGCCTCTTGTTGTGGCCTTTTTCCTAATAACCCCTTTTCCTTTAAATTTTCTTCCTCTGTCTGACTAGCTCGAGAGACCTTCTCTTTTGCTTGATCTAAAATGTCTTTCTCCATGGTCTGAATCTCTAACACTTTGCTTAACACCTTTTCTGTTTCTTTTTTACTAATTTCTAATCTTCTATAAGAATAACGCAACCCAATAAGATAACACAGAACAAAACCGAAACTGAATGAAACAAAAACTGAATAAAAATTCGCTGTATCAATTTTCTCTTTCTCTGGGCTGACAAACTTCAAACCTTCAGCCATCCATTTTTCCCAGTTTGCCTGAGAAATTTCTAGGGACAGGCAGCTTGAAACAAAAACGAAATAAATCAAAACAAGAACACATTGTTTTTTAAAATAGTCACCCATTCTCTCGCCTTCCCTCAGGGGCGAGGAATTTCACTTACCTCCAAGTTTCAGACGTTCCCCGTACGGGCCACCAAATGCCGCAGTCTTGGCTGGGCACAGAATCACGAGCCACCACACAGCTTTGTAGATTCAAACAGCAATTCTTTATTCCCGAACTCACACCGGCCTCCACACACGTTCTCTCGCAAATCCAGTTCTGCTGCCGCCCAATTCACCTACTCCACGAGGCTTATTTCCCAAAATGCTCTCTGAATCTCACGAGAGTTAAACAGGAGCTTAGGCAGCAGGAACGCCCTAATTCCAGCAGCAATAATCCTCAACATCGAACTTCCCTAAAATCCAAGGTCTTAAACTGGGAACGCCTTAAACCCAAGGATTGGGATACTTCCTCAAACTGCAGGATACACCCTAATCCTGGATCCACCCTCGTCCTTGGGCAGGGTCACCTAACATGCAATGTCAACAGCGAAATTAACATGGGGTACGCTGGCAAGGAAATTTCCTACTTGGTAATGGCCCTCAGCAAGGGCCCTCTTTGTACACAGAGCCTGGGGCATTGCTCTAGGCCAGGAACAGTTATTTTCTTTCTCTTTTTTCTTTCTTTCTTTCTTTTTTTTTTTTTTTTGATTTCTTACATACATGACAATAGTGGAATGCATTACGATCATAATTATCCATTCACAACACCATTTTTCGTAACTCTGTATATAAAGTATGTATGGTGGAAGGAGACCCTCATCGTTACACAAAATACATGTATGAAGAGGTGAATTTAGTATCAACATACCTTATATACAATCAGGGACAGGTCTTTTCCGTGGGTAGATTCCCATTAGTCCAAAGCACATCTGCTGCTACAAGCCTAGTTTCTAGGGAGTAGATAATGGCTATTGTTAGAGAAGCAAAGTGTGTTCACACAACGCCAAAAATATATCATCTAGCCCAAGATACTCCTCCGTCAAAGAGTCCCTGCTCCCTCACTAGTGAAGTGGAGGTGATCCTAGATTCCAAAAAAAGCCCACAGGCATTTCTGTAAGTTCAAGTGAGAAAATGATGTAACAGTCCATTGACATCTTTGGCAGGCTTGAATGTGTTATGGTTTGGTTGTGAGGTGTCCCCTAGAAGCTCATGTGTGAGACGAGGCAAGAAGGCTTGGAGGTGAAATGATTGGGTTATGAGAGCCTTAACCTATTCAGTGAATGAATCCCTGATATGGATTAACAGTGGTAACTGAAGGCAGGTGGGGTGTGGCTGCAGGAGGTGGGTCATTGGGGGCGTGGCTTTGGGGTATAGATCTTGTGAGCTGAACTTAGTCTCTTCCTCTCTGCTTCCTGGTATGGTGTCTTCAGCCACTTCTCCACCATACTCTTCTACCATGATGTTCTGCCTTGCCTTGAGCCCCAAGGAATGGAGCCAGCTGTCTATTGATTGAGACCTCTGAAACTGTGAGACCTGAAAAGAACTTTTTAATCCCCTAAAATTGTTCTTATCAGGTCATTTAGTCACAGCAGAAAAAAAGGGCTGACTAAAACAAAAGTGTAAACAACTACAGAACAGAGGTCCATCCCTGCCACTAGGGGAGGAAGGGGAACAATGCGACTTCAGAAATGTGCAAGGTTTCTAGAGTAGAAAGGAAATAGTGATTTATCATAACCTAATTAAAAATCCAAAACAAATAAGAACATTTTTGGGAAAAAAAATTCTCCTGCTATGGAGACAGTGCCCAGAAGAGCGCAGAACTTCAGTCAGAGGTTTATGAATAATTGAGGAGCTAAACTCAGCCCAGGGATCTAGGGCTATATGAGGTCTGGTAAGTGGAGCAGCAGAGGTCCTAGGCCAGAGTATGTGGATGGTTGGTGGGAGTGAGTGGGAGGGGGCAAATTTTCTACCCTCAAGCTATCTACTAATTAAATGTCCTATCCATCCGGGCACCTTCTACTTTCATCACGCTCCTTCAGGCTCCCTCACCCTTTCCCATTGTTCCGGGGCCCTCCTGGTCTGCCCAGTCTGTAAACAAAGTCAGGGTCATTAAACAACAATGATAATGGGTACCAGGAATTAAACAACTATAATGATGGCTACTGTCATTTCCCATGGGCCTGACACCATGTTTCATATATACTATCTCGCTGAATCTTAACAACTGTGCATTTTATATATGAAAAAGCTGAAGTCTTAAGAGATTCAATAACCAAAAACAAATAAAAACATTTTAGGAAAAAAAAAAGTTTTGGCAAGAGGAAGGGCTGGAATTTGAACACACGTTTACGGGTTGCCCAAATAAGCATATTAGCCCACAGCTCCCCTAGTATCTAGAGGGCCAGCAAGAGTCTATGTGCTACATAAATAAATCTCAAGTATAAAAGTAAAATGTCACTGGAAAGTGCTATGTTGAACCCAACAATTTAAAGTCACTTAGGAGTACACAACCTGCAAGAGGAATCTAAATCCACTGAAAATTTCCATGGGAAAAAAAAAAAAGAAACATGAAAATGAATTTAAGACCAGTCCAATGGGTGCTTGGCCAGTGACTATAAATAGCTTTCCCTGAGGTTTAATTTCCCTCTAATGGCTCTTGGTGTTGAGTTGAGTGAACAATCGTAATAATAGGCAGGTTAATCTGCCCATAATTCACACTTGGTGAACTGTTGAGCAGCAGGCATTAAGGGCTTTGCCAAAGCAGAGCAGATCCTGAGGAGGCACCTTGGCCTTAATTGTTCCTGGAAAAAAGGCGTTGGTTTCATTTTTGACTCTAGGCATCTTGCAGAGAAAACAGCACAAAGCTCCCGTAGGGAATGAGTGGTTGGGCCAGTCCTGTCATTTCATTTTAATGGCTTGCAGAAGAGTTTGGAGGGGCGCTTGGATTAAAGCTATCAATCATCAGCAGGTCCCCACAGCTTTGGAACCAAGCTTGGATTTGAAGGTTTGTTCCCCTGTGTAATCATAGGTAAGTTACTACAATTCGAAGTTTCCAGAGCTTCAGACTCTGTCCACAAGCTTTTGGGTGAAGTAAATTACTAAGGAGACTAAAAAAACATAATCCAGTTAAACATATTTTTTTTTCCTGTGTTCTGGAGGAAAAAAAAAAACACTGTCTAAATTTAGGAACTGGCTATAAGCCCTTAAAATGCTTGGGGATCCAGCTCAGTTTTCTCTTCCTTTTTTGTCTGTTTCAAAGCTAATGTTTCACTTAGGCTATTTTGGTTTCTTTAGCAACCACCTATCTTAGGTCATTAGGGTTGCTATAACAAAATACCACAAACTTAGTGGCTTATGAACAATAGAAATGTATTTCTCACAGTTCTGGAGGCTGTAAAATCCAAGATGAAGGTGTTGGCACATTTGGTACCTGGGGAGGGTCAATTTCCCGGTTTATTAATGGGACCTCTTGCTGTGTCTTCATAAGGTAAAAGGGAGCTCTCTGGAACCTCCTTTTTAAGAACACTGACCTCATTTATGAGGGTTGTGCTATCACTTTCTAGTATCCCACCTCCAAATACCATCATGCTGGTGATGAGGTTTCAGCATATGGGGAGGGGGACACAAACATTCAGATCTTACCCTCAGCCATTGTATCGTGAAAGCAGCTATGTACAGTAGAGAACAAATGTGGCTGCTTTGTTCCAGTAAAACTTTACTTATAAAAATAGGTGATTTGCTGACTTCATGTAAATGATTATCAACCCCCAGAAACTACTTCATGCTTTTTCTTGAATGCGGTTAATGTCATCCTGATTTTTGTGGCAGTTACTTCCACACATTTCCTTGGAGCTTTACTACCTGTTATGGATTGGATCTGAAATGCTCCCCCCAAAGGCATATGTGTCAAAGGCTTGGTCCCCACTGCAGCAGTGTTCAGAGGAGGGACCTTCAGGAAGGTGACTGATGACTAGCCTCATCAGTGGATGCATGCATTGATGGAGTCATAATTTCATGGCATTATTCAGAAATGCTGAAAACTGAGAGACAGGATCTAGTCGGAGGAAGTAGGCCCCTGGGGGTGTGCCCTAGAAGGGTATTCTCATCCCTGCCCTCCCTACTATCTCTCCTCCACCATGGTTTTCTGTCATAATGTTCTGCTTTATCCCAGGCCCAAAGCAATAGAGCTATAGATTTACAACCTCACAAGTAATGCACCAGAAGAGTTCCAATTCTTTCACATCTACCACAGAACTACTTAGTATTACCAGGCTGTTACAATTTATCCATTGTGCTGAGTGGTGGTGATTCATGGTTTTAATTTACACTCCCTGATTAGGAATAGGATCCAACACCTTTTCATGTATTTATTGGTCTTTTGGATATGTTCATTTGTGAAGTGCCTATTCAGATCTTCTGCATATATTCTTCTATTTAGCTATTTGACTTTTCCTTATAGATTTCTAGAGTTCATTTTATATTCTACCTATAATCTGTTTGTCAACTATATGTATAGCAAATCTGTTCTTCATTGACTATTCACCAAGTCATTTGATAAACAGAAAGTTTCTCAATTTCAGTAAACTTCATTAAAATTTGCCTTTATAGTTTTTAGTGTTTTGAATCTTAAGATTTCTTTTTATATCCCAAAGATATGAAGATTTTCAGCTTCCCTAATTTGTATTTCTCTAAAATGTTGTCCATCTAATCTAAACCCAGGCTGTTACTAATAATATGCTATTAACGTTATTTTATTATTTTAATATCAGAAAAATCTCTAGTAAAAGCATCTGTTTAATCCCTGAAATTGCATGTGTTTTCTTCTTGATCAGTCCTGGTAGAGGCATATTAAGGATATTAGTCTTTTCAAAGGATGAACTTTGTGTTTTCTTGATCTTCTCTCCATTGTATTTTTGTTTCATTAACTTCTGCTTATATTTATCATTAGCTTTGCTTCCACTCTATTTGCTATCAATATGCTGTTTCCAACTTTTTGAAATAGATTTATTGACTTTCTTACTGCTCGTACACATGCATGTGTGTATGCACACACACTTGGATTTTCTTGTCATTCAGCTCAAATTTTATTTAGTGTTCTTTGTGACTTTTTATTAGTTTATTTATTTTAATTAAGTATATATGACAGTAGAATGCATTTTGACTCATTGCACACAATGCAACACAACTTTTCATTTCTCTGGCTGTACATGCTGTAGCATCGCACCATATGTGCAGTCATACATGTACCTAGGGTAATAATGTTCATTTCATTCCACCATCTTTCCTGCCCCCATCCACCCTCTTTACCCTCCCTCCCCTTTGCCAAATCAAAGTTCCTCCATTTTTCCCATGCCTCCCCTCTGCCTATTATGGATCAGCATCCACTTATCATAGAGAACATTTGGCCTTTAGTTTTTTGGGATTGGCTTACTTCACTTAGCATAATATTCTCCAACTCCATCCATTTACCTGCAAATGCCATAATTTTATTCTCTTTAAGTGCTGAGTAATATTTCATTGTGTGTGTGTGTGTGTGTATATATATATATATATATAATCACAGTTTCTTTATCCATTCACCTATTGAAGGACATATAAGTTGCTTCCACAGTTTAGTCAGAATGGCAGCTGTCAAGAAAATAGACACCAATAAATGTTGGTGAGGATGTGGGGGAAAGGGCACACTCACACATTGCTAGAGGGACTGCAAATTGGTGCAACCAATCTGGAAAGCAGTATGGAGATTCCTTAGAAAACTTGGAACAGGACCACCATTTGACCCAGCTATCCCACTCCTTGATCTATACCCAAAGGACTTAAAATTACCCTACTATAGTAACGCAGCAACATCAATGTTCATAGCAGCTCAATTCATAATAGCTAATCTTTGTGACTTTTTAAATACATGATTTATTTAGAAATATATTTCTAAATTCCTAAATATACAGAAAACTATGATTGTGTCTTTAATTTCAGGCACAAGTGCATTATAGAATAGAAGCATACCCTTTATAATTTCAATTCTTTGAAATTTGTTAAGACTTGCTTTATGACCCAGTGTGAGTTCAATTAGAATTAAAATGTTTCATGAATACTTGAAAAATGTGTAGTCTCAATTTGTGGGAGGTGGGGTATATGAAGATATTTATAAGGTTGTTAACTAATTATGCTGTTCAAATTCCTCCCTCCCTCTCTCTCTCTCTTTTCTTAACTGTCAAATATGAGATTATGTGTTAAAATCTAAAATGCAAGTTTTTGTTTTGGGTTTACTCGTTTATTTGTTTTTGTGGCCTTGAGGACTGAATCCAGGCCCTGATGCATGCGTATGCTCTACCACTAAGCTACATCCTCAACCCCTACAAGTGTGGTTTTGCCTATTTCTGTTCATAGCTCTATCAATCTTTAATGGAATTTATGTTCTTAAGTGCATAATCTTTTTAAATTGTTACCTTTCAGTTGAATTAAATATTTATCATTCTGAAATGTGCCTCTTTATCTCTAGTCATGCTTTTGCCTTAAAGTCTACTTTGTCTTATATTAATATAACTACAGCAGCTTTTTGATTAGTATTTAGATGATAAATCTTTTCCATTCTTTTACTTTCAAACCTTCTGTGTTTTAATATTTTTCATTATGCTAAGGTTTTAATGTGGTCTAGTAACCCATCTTTTGCTGAGTCTAATCTGCTGTCAAACTCATACAATGAGATCTAAATTTCAGACACTGCACCTTTAGATTCTAGAATGTCCTATCTGGTCTGCCTGTACCTAGGGGGAGACACTTTGAGACCATTGAGACATCCTTCTCATCAATCTTTCCCCTTAGAGTTAACATCTGCTGATGATTTGTGTCTGGTCCACTCTTTACTCTGATGGTTATAAAAATGGTAATTTTCCATCTTCACTACTGTCTCCTCATTTATCAGTTATATAAGGAATATTTACAGCATATATCAAATAAGTCTGTTCTTCTCATCTATCTACCTATCCACCTATCTGCTTATCATATGAACTCATTATTCTTATTTAATTAAATGGGTTATAATCCATTAATCTCTTCACTGTTTTAATGCTCAAGTTGTCCCAGATTTGGTCCAGTGGGTGGCCTTTCAAGGTGGTTTCTGTATCTTTTTGGTATGTTCCCTTCATTTTATTTGTTTTAAGCAGCTTTTTAATCTTCTGGCACAAAAAGATGTTCCAGAACTTTCTCTGAGACTACCTTGGAATTAGCCATTTCTCCAAAGATCCTTGGTTTCCTCTTAATGAGGAATGGTGTTTAGAAAGCAAGACTGTGGCACTGGTATGCTCACTGTGATGGAGCAGCATTGCCTCCAGGTCCTCCAGGGCAGGACAGGGGATGTTTATATAGATGACACTATGAGTTCCAATCCAGTTCCGCACCTTCCCATGTTTAATATCCAGTTCCCTCCCTTCTACATTTAGAATTGTAGCTCCCCAAAATATCCATTCATTTACTCGCTCAATGAACTTAAAGTAGTTTCAAAATAACTTTACTTACACCACCAAAACAAAACTTCTGAAAAATAATTTAAAATTTGTCAAAAGCTTTTATTCTCCTTGATTGAGGATATATAGTACAAAGCTGTGATCGCTTGTTATTTTGAATTTGTTCCTTTTTTTCCCTCTTCAGTGCGGTTTTGTCATTAATTTGTAATACAGTTGAGCTCACTTATTCCTGTTTGCATTTAGCCCTAGTTAGTTTTCCCATTCCTGATTATTTAATATTGATTTTTTTAGTATGTAGAACATTAATATACTTTCAAAAGTCAAAACTATGCACAAAGGCATATTTATAAAAAAGAAAGGTAGCATTGTCTACATACTCCTTTAAAAATATGCTTCTCGTCCGTCACTTGAAGATATATCCTAGAACTTACTCCAAGTCAGTTTATAGAGATAAGCATCATTCTATCCTTCATAGCTGCAAGACATTCCGTTGTATGTATATGTTATCTTTGTTCAAGAACCTCCTATGTTTGAGCATTTAAGTGACTTCCAATATCTTGTAATTTATGCAAAAACTTGGCAGTGAAAAAACCTCATGCATTTTGTTGGCAGTGTATTCTCAGGGTAGATTCTTAGACATGGAATAGCTGAATCCAAGGCTTAGTGAATATGTAATTGTGCTGGATATTCACAAATTCCCTTCCATAGTGATTGTATCATTTTTCATTTTCATAAGCAGTATATGAGACTCCCTCTTTCTCTGGAACATCATCTACTAGGTATATTATCAAGCTTTTAAATTTTTGCCAATCTGATGGATGAAACATATCTAAGTTACTTAAAATTTGCATTTCTCTTGTCATTTGTGAGTGAGCATATTTTCATACTTTTGGGGTCATTTTTTAAAATAAATTGGTTGCTTGTGTCTTCTGACATTTTACTATCATATTTTTGGCCTCCCCCACCCACATACACACTCTATTTTAAAAATTGTTATATATTAGGAGTATCAACACACATCTGTGGTATATGTTGCAAATATTTCCTCCAATTTGCCATTTGCCCTTGGATTTACTTAGGACACTCTTTGTCATTGAAAAGTGGATTTTTAAAGTTTGTTTCCTGAAGTCAAACTTATCAGTCTTTTCCTTTATTATAACTGAATTTTGTGTCACTGTGTGAAAACCTTCCCTGCACTCAAGCTATAGAAGTATCCAGCTGTTTCCTTCTAGTAGTTATACAGTTTAATTTTGTATATTTACATATCTGATCCATTTCTTATGTATGGCATAAGGGAAGGATATAAATTTATGTCTTTACAAATGGTTATCTGGTTTTCCCAAACCATTTATTAAAAAATAATCCTTTGAACATAGATGCAAAAATTCTGGCAAATCAAATACAAAAACATATTTAAAAAATAGTGCACCAGGGGCTGGGGATGTGGCTCAAGCCTTAGCGTGCTCACCTGGCATGCGCAGGACGCTGGGTTCAATCCTCAGCACCACATAAAAATAAAATAAAGATGTTGTGTCCACCGAAAACTAAAAAAATAAATATTAAAAAATCCACCCCCTCTTAAAAAAATAGTGCACTATGATCAAGTGGGGCTCATAACAGGGATGCAAGGGTGGTTCAAAATATAAAAATCAATAAATGTAATTCATCATATCAATAGACTTAGAGATAAGAATTATATTATCATCTGAATAGATGCAGAAAAAAAACATTCAACAAAATACAGCACTCCTTCATGTTCAAAACACTAGAAAAACTAGGGATAATAAGAACATATCTAAACATCATAAATATCTATGCTAAGCCCCAAGCCAACATCATTCTAAAAGGAGAAAAATTGAAAGCATTCCCTCTAAAAACTGGAACAAGACAAGCATATCCTCTTTAACAACTTTTATTCAACATAGTCCTTGAAATTCTGGCCACAGCAATTAGACAGATGAAAGAAATTAAAGGGATATGGATAGGAAAAGAAGAACTCAAACTATCACTATTTGCTGACGACGTGATTCTATACTTAGAGGATCTAAAAAATTCCACCAGAAAACTTCTAGAACTAATAAACAAATTAAGCAAAGTAGCAGGATATAAAACCAACACCCATAAATCAAATGCATTTCTTTACATCAGTGACAAATCCTCTGAAAGAGAAACTAAGAAAACTACCCCATTTATAGTAGCCTCAAAAAAATAAAATACTTGGGAATCAACTTTACAAAAGAGGTGAAAGACCTCTACAATGAAAACTACAGAACACGAATGAAAGAAATTAAAGAAGACCTTAGAAGATGGATAGGTAGAATTAATATTGTCAAAATGACCATACTACCAAAAGCGCTATACAGATTTAATACAATTCCAATCAAAATACCAATGAAACTCCTCATGGAAATAGAAAAAGCAATCATGAAATTCATCTGGAAAAATAAGAGACCCAAAATAACCAAAACAATCCTTAGCAAGAAGAGTGAAGCAGGTAGCATCATTATACCAGACCTTAAGCTATACTACAGAACAATAGTAATTAAAACAGCATCATATCGGCACCAAAATAGTCTTGTAGATCAATGGTACAGAATAGAGGACACAGAGACAAACCCACATAAATACAGTTATCTCATACTAGACAAAGGTGCCAAAAACGTATATTGGAGAAAAGATAGCCTCTTCAACAAATGGTTCTGGGAAAACTGGAAATCCATATGCAGCAAAATGAAGTTAAGCCCCCATATCTCGACATGCACAAAACTCAACTCAAAGTGAATCAAGGACCTAGGAATTAGACCAAAGACCCTGAGCCTAACAGAAGAAAAAGTAGACCCAAATCTTCATCATGTTGGATTAGGCTCCGATTTCCTTAACAAAACTCCCATAGTGCAATAAATAAAATTAAGCTTCAATAAATAGAATGGATTCAAACTGAAAAGCTCTTCTTAGTAAGAAGCAATCAATGAAAAATGCAGGAAAAAACATTCAACAAAATACAGCACCCATTCATGTTCATGAGTGCCTACAGATTGGGCGCAAATTTTTACCACACACACATCAGATAGAGCACTATTCTCCAAGATATATAAAGAACTCAAAAAGCTTCACACACACACACACACACAAAAAAAAAAACAAATCAATAAATGGGCTAAGAAACTGGACACTTCTCAGAAGATGATATACAATCGATCAATAAATATGTGAAAAAAATGTTCAACGTCTCTAGCAATTAGAGAAATGGAAATCAAAACTAAAATGTCATCTCATGCCAGTCAGAATGACAGTTATTAAGAATACAAACAGGGGCTGGGGATGTAACTCAAGTAGTAGCATGCTCACCTGGAGACACTGAGTTCGATCCTCAGCACCACATAAAAATAAAATAAAGATATTATGTCCACCTAAAACTAAAAAAAAAAAAAAAGAATACAAGCAACAATAAGTGTTGACAAGGATGTGGGGGGCAGGCGGAGGCACACTCTTACATTGCTGGTAGGACTGCAAATTGGTGCAACTAATCTGGAAAGCAGTACAGAGATTCCTTAGAAAACTTGAAATGGAACCACCATTTGACCCAGCTATCCTACTTCTTGGTTTATATGCAAAAGACTTAAAAACAGTATATTGCAGGCATACAGCCACATCCAAGTCTGTAGCAGCACAATTCACAATAGCTAAATTGTGGAACCAATCTAGATGCCTTTCAATAGATGAATGGATAAAGAAACTGTGGTATATATACACAATGGAATATTACTCAGCATTAAAAGAGAATAAAATTATGGCATTTGCAGGTCAATGGATGGAAATAGAGACTATCATGCTAAGTGACATAAGCCAGTCCTAAAAAACCAAAGCTGAATGTTTTCTCAGATAAGTGGATGCTGATCCATAATGGGGGTCGAGGGGAGCATGGGAGGAAAGGAGGAACTTTGGATAGGGCAAAGGGGAAGGAAGGGAAGTAAGGGGGCATGAGGGTAGAAAAGATGGTGGAATGAGATGGACATCCTTACCCTAAGTACATGTCTGAAGACACAAATGATGTGACTCTACTTTGTGTACAACCAGAGAAATGAAAAATTGTGCTCCATATATGTACTATAAATTGAAATGCATTCTGTTGTCATGTATAACAAATTAGAAATTAATTTAAAAAATTATTTGCCACAGGATTTATACTTACATTATATTTGTGATTTCCAAATATATGTGGCTTTATTTCTTGATCTTCTGTTTTATGACAATAAAATAAAATTCGTATTGTATGCTTAGAGTTCCTCTAAAGACTATGCATGTGTTCATTTAACACAATGGTATTATAAAGAAAGTTTATTTCTGTTTCACTTTGATTCTTTTCCCTCCTCCTGAGACTGTAATGATGTGCTTCCACATCTCACTAGAGCCTCCATGTTGTTCACCCTCAATTATATAATAGTCTCTCCTGCTCTTAATACTTTCCTCTAAGCTATACTCAACTTACTAGTTCTCTCGTCAGACTTGTCAAATCAGCTATTAAACATGACCACTCAGGTACTCAATTTAGTGATTTTGCATTTTTATTCCTGGAATCCCTTTTTGGTCTATTTTTATGGTTTCCACATATCTACCAGAATTTCTAACTTTTCTGTAATCTTCTTGAACATAGTAATCAGAGTTACTTTAAATATTTTTCTGATAGCTTTAGTATCTGGAGTTTCTATAGGATTATTCCTATGATCAGTTGTTTCTGTCATTGCATTTCTGCTGCCAAGCAAAAAGAATAAAGGATTCTGTGCTGCTTTTGCTTATAGATGCCTTTTTTTGCAGGCTTAAATGAAAAGTTTACCAGGGCTAGGGAGAAAGGTAGAAAATAATAAATTAAGCTAAGGATAATGTAATAGGGAAGAGTGGAGACTGTGGTTAACTGATGCGTGCATATCCCACCCAGTCTCCTTCAAAATCTGTGAATATGTCCAAGTTAAACAAAATGTATCTGTGAACTGATTTTGTTTTCCCAAGGCCACAAAATTATGATCCTCCCATTAGAGACTGATATATCCCCTGCCCTTCACTCTGATCTCAAAGTATAGAAAAATAAATTTTCAGGTGGTTGCATCCATTTGCTTGTAGTAGGGGATAGAACCTAAAGAATTATTTTTGAAGTTTTGACAATTAACAGTAGTAACAATAGCTAATGGTTATAAAATCTGTATTATATACTTAGAGTTCCTCTAAAGACTGTACGCATATTTGTTTAACACAACAGTATTATAAAGAAAGTTCTCATCATCTGTTGTAGATGAGGAAACTGAGGCAGAGTAAAGGGTTGACCAAGGACACTTGGATCCTAAGTAGCAGAGCTGGGATTCATGCTGAGCAGTTACGTCAAGCATCCATGGTCTTTACCAGTGCACAGCCCTGACTCTCAGGTACATACAGGGAAAGAAGGTCTAACGTTCTGCAAGCTGAAACTCTCGACTGAGTTCTACTTTGCAGCGACCGTGAAATCCATATAAGAGCAGAAAGAAATGTGCTGTCTGGTGCATGCTCTGTGGTGCTCTGTTGCTTAAACTCTGTTGTGTTGTCGTTCTTTCTGTTACAAATGGGGATGTTTGAATGTCAATTCAATTACTAAACATATAATTATCTTTATAAACTATACTTTGACATTTAATATGCCAATCATGATCATTTTATGAGCAAACCAGGTTATTCATGATACAGTTTTATGTTCTGCAGTTATCAAGATGGCTTCAGATTTATAGAGTACTAAAAAAGTAACTCTATCATAAATTTCAACTTTTCCTAAAATTGCCTTTTTAAAATACAACAGGGAAAATTATATTCCTGTCAATGTCTCCCCTCCAGTAGATTCAGAATTCCTGAAAAGTTGAAAAGGATCAAAGACAGAGTCCTCATACAGCTCTGAACAATAACCTAGCAAAGTGCATCTCTGTACCCTTCTGGGAGGCTTGAGGGGTTGTCCCATACACATATGGGTTTGGGGAAGCCAATTGATTTATAAATCAGTTGTTTAGAAAAGGGACTTCAAGTCTCCTGGAGCTCAACAGTACCTAGTTTTTGGGGTTGCTAGTCCAGACCTTACTGGTGATGAGTCCATCCAGTGTGGGTCTCTGTGCAGCCTTGCTGGTGCTCTGAGGAAGGAGTGGACGGGCCTGTGTTTGGTAGGTGGTTGCAAACCTGCACCTTGCAAAGATTTTTTTCACCCTCTCAGTCTAGGGCTGTGGATAGGAACAGATTTCTCAGATCCCAGAGACATTTTCCTCCCTGTGGAAATCTCAGCTGGGTGGAGGTAGTCGGAAGGCTTCATGAGGAACCTCTGATGTCTCAGAAGCATCTTGAGTGAGGGGGCACTGAGCAGATCAGACAGGGAAGAGAGTACATCCCATGCTTTTCAGGGGTAGGAAAAAAAAAAAAACGCTGTACACAAAAGCAGTTGCTAGGTCAAGTAGTCACATCCCAAACTCAGTGATTGGGTTTGGAGTTCTAGGGAGGAGGTAGAGCAATTATAGAAATCAATAAGATCAGTGAAACCAAATAGAAAGCCAAAAATACATCCAAGAACATATAAAAATCTAGTTCATTAAATCTTAATATAAATTTGAATGTCGTTTGTAAAAAATAAATAAAATATTAAAAGATGATAGTCAATGAGCTTTGTCATGGTCGTCATTTTTCAACGTACGTGTATATCAAAACATCACATTGCAAACCTTAACTATAGAATTTTTATTGGTCAATCATACCTCAATAAAGCTGGGGGAAAACATAAAAGAAAATATTCAGGAAATGATGTCGATATATAGCCAGGTTTATAAAACTTTATTAACTAAAACCTACGCAAGTGAACAGAAAGATCAGAAAATATACCATCAACACTGAAACTGTTGTAGGATCCTGCCACAGATCACAAAGTTTAAGAAATGTTATCCTGAAGCTAAAATAAAAATTATTTGACTCCAAAAAGTGACAGAGCAAAAAAAAAAAAAAAGAGTCATGGATTCTAAAAGAAAAATATTCTTAAAAATCTTACCAGTACTCACCTTGCCATACTCAACTGGGAGTAATGGGAACTGCTACTTAACATAGGCAGAGGGAAATGTGCTCCCTCTGCCCAGAGCAGATAACTTCCTGAGGATTGCAGGTGAGAGAAACAAGAGGAGGGACCTTTGGGATAAGTGGCAAGAAGCCCATTGGGCAGGAAGAAAATAACGTGGCCATTTCAGACCCAAAGTCAGAAACCACTAGGAGTTCATGCAACCATGGCCAGCTCACCTCAGTGCAGAAGTCCCCAGTCACAAGGCAGAGTCCAACTCCAAATCCTCATAGTGGCCCAGAACAGAGTTTTAAGTCTCAACAACTGAAGCTACCATAATTACAAAACAGAAGGTAAAATTTATCATTCTTGGTATAAAAACTACATCAGACAAAAAATATAAGCCAGAACAAAAAAAAAAAAAACCCTCAGACTATAAAACAACAAAATCCTAAAAATGAGGTGTATGAGGAAAAAGTGGGTACACTGATAATCTTATCTTTCATGGGAGGTGGGGCTGTCTACAGATACTGCTTCATCTATGAAGTTGATAATCTGAGACAAATATATTTAACTGTGTTAAGTATACATGTGGACTTATGGAGTACTAACAGCCTATATAGTCTCCAAAATAACAAAGCAGAAAGTATAAGAGAATAAACAAACAATAGTAGCAAATGACAGAAAACTAGGAAATAGCAAGAAAAAAATTAAAGAGCAGAAAATAGGAATTAGATGACAGAGATAAAATTAAATGTATCTGTTACAACAGTAAGTGTTAATGTGAAAAGTTAACCTAGTGCAGAAAAAAAAAAAAGAAATTTCAGATTGTTTTAAGAAAGCTAAATCCAGCTATAAAAACTCCATATACAAAGACATCATTTACCAGATATCCTTCATTTGCTTTCCAGATCTACCCTCTGTTATTCTCCAAGGAGACCCAGGAGGCAACCAATACCAACTATTCACACAAGCTTTGCCTCTAACTTCTAGCTGGGTGGTCACGGGAAGCCCCTGCCTGGGCTCTGAGCAGTAAGGAAAGTGAGGTTGGGACATTGATTTTCCCCAGTTCCCTTGTCAGCATCACCCAGCTGACTATCTCCTGCCACCAAAGGCCACAGCTCCATCTGTGGCTTGTAACCTCTCTGTTCAGGCTGTGGTGAGTGACTGAGTCCAAGGACACCACATTATCTCCAGAGGTTTCTCCATGCCCCACTCACCCCTCTGCAAAAGGTCCCTATATTAAATTCTCATCAAGTGACACCGTTCAAGTTTGCATCTGTTTCCTGCCAGGACCTGACGCAGACACACCCAAACTAATTAACTTGTAAAGCTGAAAAAAAAGTAAAAGAATGGGAAAAGAATACTAGGCAAATTTAAGCAAAAAGAAATCAGGATTTTTTTTTTCTTCCTCCAGAAATGTTGAATTCAAAGGAAGAGCACTAAATGGGATTAAAAGGTCACACTATGCTGATGAAGGGTAAGATCCACATTAACATAAAATTGTCCTGAAGCTATTTATGGCAAATTAATAGAATTAAAATATATGAACCCAAATTACTGCTGGAAAACAAAGGCCAAAATCCAATAGCAGTGGAACATCTTTCTTCGTCTTTAAAGATCAAGTTCAACATTAGCATAAATACTGGCAAAATCTGGAAGAGTCTGTATTTTTTTTGAAGAGTCTGTATTTAGATCATACAGTTAAACCAATGTTAATGTCTTAGCTTTTTTCAAATATGCTACAATGCATTGATTAACATGAGAAAAAAATGGGTGGAGGGCATATGATTAATACCTGTGCCAGTCCCTCCCATTAACCTCAAATTACTCCCAAATAGAAAGTTGAGGAAAATGTTCAGTTAATAAAAGATAAAGATATAGAAAATCTGAATGACACAATCAACAATTAACAGAAGCTAGTCTTTCTTCTGGTGTTTTTCTCCTAGTGTTTGTAGTCTTTTTTTATAGTGTTTTCATGAAATGCAAAACTTGCTCCATATAAGATAACAAAAGCTTTAAAATTTGTAAAAAGTAAAAACATCAAATCATATTGTCACCCTGCTATGGTTTGAATATGAGCAATGGTCCCCAAAAGTTCATGTGTAACTGATAGGAGCTGTGGACCATTAGGAGGTGAGACCTTGTGGGAGATCCTTAGACTATTGGAGGTGTGTGCCCAAAGCAGACTGTGGGACCCTGACCTCTTTGTGCTTCCTGACTTGTTATGGAAATTTTTTGCTCACCAGGCATTTCCTCCATGATGTGCTGCTCCCCATCTCATCTTATACTGGAACCTCTAGAACCATGAGCCAAAATAAGCCCTTTCTCTTTATAAGCTAATTGCCTCAAATATTTTGTTATAATGACAGAAAAATAACATATATCCACAATTCAAAATTAAGAAGAAATAACCCCCCAAATCTCTGATGATTTTTAAATTTTAAAACTTTCTCTACTACCTCAAACAACTCCTACTTTTAAAAGGAAATCAAAAACACAACTGCAGAAAGTAGCCATTAGTGCTGGCTGTATTTTCAGTAATGATTCTCCTCCCTTCCTTACTTCTTTTAAATTCTGCTTGGTTTTATTTTATTTTCATATATTCCCTCTTTTCCCAGAAGCACTCTGCTTCAGGTAAGGTGTGCTCTAGTCCCTCTTCCAGTGTTTAGAAACGTGTTTCATCTAAATCAAATCGTAGTGTTCTCACTTCTGCCACCAGCATTTAGCTGAGGAATGGGCACAGGACACCATCCTGGAAAGGGAGTTTTGAAGGTGAGTAGTCTCCGACAAAGGTTTTCTTCAAGGCTAAAAAGAAGATCTCTTTTCTATATCTGGAAATTGTCGTGTGCATGTGACATCCAAAGCTGCCTCTTACCACGCTGAAGGAGAACCAACCTGAAAATGAGCCCTAAACATGGGTGATGGCAGAACCTGCAGAGGAGGTGAGTCTTTGACATTGCCTGAATCGCTACGTGAGCCAGTCCTGAAAGTCTCTTGCTTCTTGTTATGAGAAATAGTAACTCCCCAAAGCAGTTGATCCAACAGTGATTTGTTGAAGAGAGAACCCTAACTGATGTATAAAATATCTGGAAAGTAATGAAAATGAAAACATTATATACTAAAACCTATCAGGGGCAGCCAAAATATTATTTAAAGGAAAAGTCATTTCCTTTCCTCTCTTCAATTTCCAGTGTCCAGACTGCCTCAACCTTATGCATTCAAATCAAGGAGCTGGGGGGAAAATAAAGATAATTTCACGGGAAAAAAAATAGAAAATTAATTCAATGTGTTTTCTATTGTCATCTTTTCTCTGCTTCTATTTCAATAACCTTCTTAAACTCGAGCATTTCCTCCCTCTCAGCATCCTTTGAGCTCAGCTTCAGATTCTGTTTCCCTTCTATTGCTCCCAAAGCAAGGAGGGCAAATGACAACCCTAACTGAGTATCTGCCACATAGCACAAGCTGTGCCAAGCACTTTACATGTAACATTTTTAAAATCCTAAAATATATGGAAATAGAAAATGGGGTTCAAACCCAGGCCTGCCTGACTTCAAAA
This sequence comes from Spermophilus citellus, assembly GCF_964194105.1. Lineage (NCBI taxonomy): Eukaryota > Metazoa > Chordata > Mammalia > Rodentia > Sciuridae > Spermophilus > Spermophilus citellus. Next base: position 204,898,430 of record NC_138183.1, on the reverse strand, counting down.
TGCACATTTAACTACTACGCCAAACCAAACCAAGCTCTTCTTTTTTCTGACAGTGCTGAATGTTACACTTTCACAGTTGTTTTCATATTTCATCCTCACAACAGCTTAAAGAAGCGAGAATTATCACCCCCATTTCACAGGAGACTCTTCAGAATGTGAATGATATTCTCAGGTCATGCTCTGATGGAGGGTGGAACCAAAACCTGGATTTCCCTCCTTCTGTCTGTAGAGCCCTGGGTTTTATTTATTTTTTATTATTTTTTTGAATATGCAGCCTCTTATCATATGACCATTGATCTCCTGGGTATTGGGGCAATAGGGAAAACAAGGAATTATCCTTGAGTCCAGAATAGAATTTTTCCCTCCCTGCCTCCTGGAAAACAAAGCAGACCTATGCCCTTCATATTTCATTATTGCTGTCATTATCTTCAGGTACATTTTTATCTTTGTGATTTTTTTTACTTCCAATTTTCTTATCAAGGGTTTGACACAGCTTGTAATCATGCCACTCTAGATGATAGCCACTTTGGAAGTTCTCCTTACATTAGCACACAATTCAAGGAATTAACAGCAGACCCCAAGGAAATCATAAATTTCAGCCTAACAAACTATTTGAACAGGGAGGTTCACAGAAATCAGAGAATTTTCCAGAAGCTCTTTCTCTAGTTCTTTGTGAAAGCAGACTAGAACCAAGTAGCAAATGCCCTCTTTTTCCCAAATATTGGAAAAGATATTCTTTTCTGACTCTTCATTTGGAATCAGGGCATTGTTTGCTATGGTCAGGGTAGGTCTTCCAAGTCCAAACAGTACAAACCAGAACAAAGTGATAAAGAAATAAAATCCACTGCCAATGTCTGGGCTTGGCACAGAATCACGAGCCACCACAGCTTTGTAGATTCAAACAGCAATTCTTTATTCCCGAACTCACACCGGCCTCTACATACATTCTGGGGCAATCCCGTTCTCCTGCCGCCTAATTCACCTCCTCCACGAGGCTTTCTTCCCAAAAATACTCTCTGAATCTCACGAGAACTCAAAGGGAGCTCAGGTAGCAGGAACGCCCTATTTCCAGCAGCAATAATCCTCAACATCGAACTTCCCTAAAACCCAAGGTCTTAAACTGGGAACGCCCTTAACCCAAGGACAGGGATACTTCCTCAAACCTGATCAGCTCTAAACCCGGATCCGCCCTGGTCCTTGAGCAAGGTCACCTTACATGCAATGTCAACAGCGAAATTCCAAGGCAAGTCCATTTAACATGGGGTACGCTGGCAAGGAAATTTCGATGCGTCATTCCTACTTTGCAATGGCCCTCAGCAATCCACATCTCTCTCTCTCTCTCTGAAACAGATGTTGTATAGCTGTTATTTTTTGCAATCTACAAGTTGAATACAGCATGCATATTTTTACTCTCTATTACAGAGAGATATATAACATGTGAATTGGTGTTGGTTATTAAGCTTCTGGTGGGGAAACACTTTCTTCCTTTCTTTTAAAGTAAACATAAAAGCCTTATTTTAAATTCTGTGGCTATTATCTTATTTTGTACACTATATAAAGCCCAGAAGACCATCTTGAAAAACCCTGTGGTGGGTCCCACTTCTGGTAATGGCAAACTATGTTGTTTCAATCCAAATACCCTCCTAAAGACAATTATACAATATAAACAAAATACTGCAGAAATCCTTTTGAAAGCATAGTACAGTTACTACAATTTTAAAATGTTTATGGCATGGTAAGAATAAAATAGAGAAACCAGAGAGGTTAGCCTAGTCTTTGAGGTTTCTCTAGAGATCAGTGTCAACTCCAAAGGTAAAAGCAGTCATTGAGAAACTAACGGGGCAAAGTTTTTAAAAATCACAGAGCCAAATATAATTAATCACATCAATAGACTTAAAGATAAGAACCATATGATCATCTCGATAGACGCAGAAAAAGCATTCGACAAAATACAGCATCCCTTTATGTTCAAAACACTAGAAAAACTAGGGATAACAGGAACTTACCTCAACATTGTAAAATCTATGTATGCTAAGCCTCAGGCTAGCATCATTCTGAATGGACAAAAGTTAAAGTCATTCCCTCTAAAATCCGGAACAAGACAGGGATGCCCTCTATCTCCACTTCTATTCAACATAGTTTTTGAAGCACTGGCCAGAGCAATTAGACAGATGAAAGAAATTAAAGGAATAACTACAGGAAAAGAAGAACTTAAACTAGCACCATTTGCTGATGATATGATTCTATACCTAGAAGACCCAAAAGGCTCTACCAAGAAACTTCTAGAACTAGTAAATGAATTCAGCAAAGTGGCAGGATATAAAACCAACACCCCATAATTCAAAGGCATTTCTGTATATCAGTGACAAATCCTCTGAAATGGAATTGAGGAAAACTACCACATTCACAATATCCTCAAAAAATAAAATAAAATACTTGGGAATCAACTTAACAAAAGAGGTGAAAGATCTATATGATGAAAACTATAGAACCCTAAAGAGAGAAATAGAAGAAGACCTTAGAAGATGGAAAGATATACCTTACTCATGGATAGGCAGAATTAATACTATTAAAATTGCCATATTACCAAAAGCACTTTACAGATTCAGTGCAACTCTGATTAAAATCCCAATGGCATTCCTCACAGAAATAGAAAAAGCAATTATGAAATTCATCTGGAAAAATAAGAGACCCAGAATAGCTAAAGCAATTCTAAGCAGGAAGAGTGAAACAGGTAGTATCACTATACAAGACCTTAAACTATACTACAGAGCAATAGTAACAAAAACAGCATGGTACTGGCACCAAAACAGGCTGGTAGACCAATGGTATAGAATAGAGGACACAGAGACCAACCCACAGAATTGCAACTACCTTATATTAGACAAAGATGCTAAAAGCATGCAATGGAGAAAGGATAGCATCTTCAGCAAATAGTGCTGGGAAAACTGGAAATCCATATGCAACAAAATGAAATTGAATCCCTATCTCTCACCATGCACAAAAGTTAACTCAAAATGGATCAAGGATCTAGGAATCAAACCAGAGACTCTGTGTCTAATATAAGAAAAAGTTGGCCCTAATTTCCATCACGTGGAGTTACGCCGCAAGTTCCTTAATAAGACACCTGTAGCACAAGAATTAAAACCAAGAATCAACAAATGGGACGAATTCAAACTAAAAAAATTTTTTTTTCAGCAAGAGAAATAATATGTGAGGTGAATAGGAAACCTACATCCTGGGAACAAATTTTTACCCCTCACACATCAGATAGAGCTCTAATCTCTAGGGTATACAAAGAACTCAAAAAGTTAAACAACAAAAAAACAAATAACCCAATCAACAAATGGGCCAAGGACCTGAACAGATACTGCTCAGAAGAGGATATACAATCAATTTAAAAATACACAAAAAAATGCTCACCATCTCTAGCAATCAGAGAAATGCAAATTAAAACTACTCTAAGTTACCATCTCACCCCAGTAAGAATGGCAGCCATTATGAAGTCAAACAACAAGTAGTGCTGGCGAGGATAGGGGAGGGCGGGGGAAGGTACACTCATACTTTGCTGGTGGGACTGCAAATTGGTGCAGCCAATTTGGAAAGCAGTATGGAGATTCCTTGGAAAGCTGGGAATGGAACCACCATTTGACCCAGCTATTCCTCTTCTCAATCTATACCCAAAGGACCTAAAAACAGCATACTACAGGGACACAGCCACATCAATGTTTATAGCAGCACAATTCACAATAGCTAGACTGTGGAGCTGACCTAGATGCCCTTCAATGGATGAATGGATAAAAAAAATGTGGCATTTATACATAATGGAATATTACTCATCACTAAAAAATAAAAAAAGATCATGGCATTTGCAGGGAAATGGATGGCATTAGAGCAGATTATGCTAAGTGAAGTTAGCCAATCCCTAAAAAGCAAATGCCAGATGTCTTCTCTGATATAATGGGGGATGACTCAAAATAGGGTAGGGAGGAAGAGCATGAGAAGATTACCTCTAGATAGGGAAGAGAGGTGGGAGGGAAAGGAAGGGAGAAAGGGAATTGCATGGAAGATGGAAGGAGACACTCATCGTTATACAGAATACATGTATGAAGATGTGAGAAAAAAAAGAATTGCATCACCTTAGAATGGGTAGAAAGAAGTAATGGGAGGGTAGGGGAGGGAGGAAAGGAAGGACAGTAGAAGGAAACAGACATTATTATTGCTGTGTGTATACAGTTGACTGCATGATCAATGTGATTCTGCAACCTGTACACCTGTATGAGAAAGTATGCCCCATCTGATTCAAATGTATGAATATCAAGGTCATTGTACTATCATGTGTAACTAATTAAAACAAATAAAAATTTTTTAAAAAAAATCACAGAGCCAGAGTAACAAAAATAAAGTTTATGATTTTTCAAAAGGATCCAGTAAGCCCCCACAAGCTTTGGGTTGGCACCCCCAAAAGACTTTGGAGAAAGTATCAACTAGAAATAGAGGAGGCCTTGCAAGGTCTGAAGCTCAAGTTGGAATCAGCTATCTCTGATAATTAAGATGATAGTCCAGAAGCAAAAGTAAATCCCTTGGAGTAAAATCATACATACTATTTAATGTGTGCCGCGTCCGGCGAAATGGACCGAGTCCGGCGGGAGACGTCGGGGTTAAAAGAATTCACAGGACACCAAGGTTCTTCATCCAGGGGGAGACTCACTTTATTATCTCAGCTCATCCTTATATATTTCTTGCAGATAGAATGGAAAGTTACTGGTAGGCGAGAGCAAGGACGGAGGGGGACAAGTGGTTCTTGTCGACTCATACTAAGCCTTCAACCAGGAACCTTATCAGACCCAAGCAGGTCAGGACGTTCCCACATGACTGTTATAGGCTGAATATGAAAACAGAAACCACAAATCTTTCAAGGCCTTGGGAGCTGGCCTCTTTGGCGTGCACACAAGAAACCAGGGCCGGTACCAAGCCCCGGGGGCCAGGGGGAATCCGAGCCAGCAGTTCCCCCTCTTTTGTTTGTTGCACGTCAAAGGGAATCAAGTAGCCCCTGTCTTAGGTCGTTCACTGCCCTTACAGTGCTTACCCGTCTCTGGGGAGGCCCCATTCCCCTGTCTTAGGTTGCAGTGTAAGCGTGAAAGTTGCCCGTCTCTGGGTGCTACAAGATCAGCTCATTGTTGCCAAGGCATTAAGTGGTAGCGATCCAGCCAGTCATTATTAGGTCTTTAATCAGTTCCGGTTCGACAAGGCATAGAGTCAGAGGAGGGGAATAATAAGGAAGAAAAAGGGGGGCAAAAGGAGAAAGGCATGAAGCAGGGATCATTGTAGAAAAGTCATCTTCGGATTGGTCGGAGACAAACTTCAGCAAGATCATCCTTGGTTTGTAGGCGTTGATAATGGACCTGTATTGGCTTAGAAGTCAGAATGTTAATTTGGTCTTTAATAAATTGTGTCATTCTCTTGACAAGGCAGGGGCCTACAGCAACTATGAGGAGGAGACCGAAAAGCGGTCCCATTACAGTGGATATCAAAGGAGTTAGCCATGGGGTGTTTTTAAACCACTGTTCAAACCATCCTTGTTGTGCTTCAAACTCCTTTTGTCTTTTAGTCAATCTTTCCGTGACCTTTTCCATAGTTTCACGGACTACCCCAGTGTAATCTGCATAAAAACAACACTGTTCCTTTAAAGCTATACATAGTCCTCCTTCCCTTAGGAACAATAAATCTAGTCCCCTCCTATTTTGTAACACAACTTCTGAGAGGGAGGTGGGTGAGGGGTCTCCTCTCAAAAGGTCATACAGGGGTTTAAGTTAGTAGTTCAATATACTTAATATTTAATCAACAATGTGAATTTATTTACCAAAATTAATCTTTATCTTAAACAGTAAGAATTATTAGGCAATAAGGATCTTTCTTTAAAGAAGTAAACTTACATTTTAATAGGTGTTTATCATATCAAAATATGGACAAAATTTTTGCTCACATTAGTATAGTTAAATTAGGAAAATAACCTGAAATACCCTTAAATTAATTATAGTCAGTTTAGTATATATAAATCTCTTTTTTAATTGTTCTAACTTTTTACATCATCTGTTTAGATACCAATATAAAAATCTTTTTCTCCCTTTTTTTTTTTTTTTTTTTTTTTAGGAAAATGAATATAAAGACCTTGTTTTACCCAAAGATGAGGTTGATCCCAGTTTACAGCTTAGTGTTACAAGGAAAGGTAAAGAGCAAGCAGAAAGCAAAAATAGGTGGGTATATGTAAATCAAAATTGAATGAGTGGAACAATAATAAAAATCCCTAAAGTGCTTGACATATATAATTATATAATAGTGCATATGGTTGGGAGTGGAGGGTAAATTAACTTCAGAATATTATGCTGAACAAGAAGTAAAAAGAAAGAAAAGTTCTTTTTTAAAAAATTAATTTCCTGGCTAACCACTTAAAGAATAAAAAGAATGAACAAATGACTAGAAGAAAAGAAGGTAAGAAAAGGGAAAGAGGGATGTCGACTAAGTGAAGTCAATACAAAGGCATTAGTTTTAAATTCAAATATATCAGTAATTACACTAATTATAAATGGAGAACAATTTCATTAGAAGGAGATATTTGTGTAAAAAAAAAAAAAAGTCCTTACACTATTTATAAGGCTTACACCTAAACATTAGTTCACAGACTGGTTGAAATAAAAAGATGGGGGGAAAAAAAACACTGATCAAAGGAAGACTGGAACTGCTATACCTAAAGAGACCCTAAAGTAATAAACTGAAGAGGCAGGGAGAGATTCTGTAATTATAGAAGAATCTATCACATGAGAAGCAATAGCAATTCTGTATGTATATGCACCAAATAACATAGCCACAAAATATACTAACAAAGTTGGCTAGTATTGTCTAAGGTCACAGGGGAAATTATTGGACAGTGTTTAGCTTGCCTTGCACTATCACACTATCAGTTCCTAAAGTGCTTGACAGTTTTTAGATACTCAATAAATGGTTTATAAGCTGGTATTAGCCAGTTGCGTGCCTGTAATCTCAGCTACTTTGGAGGCTGAGCAGGAGGATCACAAGTTCAAGACCAGCCTTAGCAATATAGCAAGATCCTATCTCAAAATGAAAAATAATAAGGCATAAGAATGGAGCTCAATGGTGAAGCAGCCCTTAGTTCAAACCACAGACTGCGGGGAAGAATGGCCTGGATGAACGCCCCTGTAATAAAGTTTTAATAAATGGAGTTATAGTGCTTAAACTATACACTACATATCTCTCTCCCCCCCCCTCTCTTTCCCTGTATGTAATCTGAAATTTTCCTCTTGCAGCTTTTAAAACTCTCTTTATTCTGTATGCTACACATTTTCATTATAATGTGCCTTGGTGTGGATCTGTTGTAGTTTTGTACATTTGGTTTCCCATAAGCCTCTTGTATTTGATTTTCCAATTCATTCTTCATGTTTGGGAAATTTTCTGATTTATTTCATTGAAGAGATTGTGCATTCCAATTTTTCCATTTTTAAAAAATTTGGTTGCTTATGCTTTTAGTGTTAGAACTAAGAATCTAGAACATAATCCAAGGTCATGAAGATTTATCCTGATTTTTCCCTAATAATTTAACAATCTTAGGTAGTAAGCTTGTGGAATTTGAGGCATAAAAAAATTCAACTTATTAAATGTTTATTATGTGACAGAAACTATTTAAGTTCCTCATTATTAACTCAATCCTCATGAGAACATTGGAAAAAGTCATTATTATTATTTGTAAGGGACCGGCGAAACGTCGGAGGAAGAGACCACAAGAGACTGGCTTCATGCAATAAGCATAAGGGGATTTTTATTGAGGATCCTGATTCAGCGCGCTGAGGCTCCAGGCTCACTCAGGAAGGGAGGGCAGCCCAGAGCCCAGAGCAGGGGTTGAACAATGCTTAAGTACACTTTTTGGGGAGGGTGGGGGCTTTGCATACATCATAGTCTCCTTTAACAAATCACCATACACCGTGGGAAAATCAAACAACAACTCCTAGAGTTGATTAGTACATTCATTGGCGGGAACAGGGCGAGCTGGAGTGATAGGTCTTTCCTAAGGAGGGGGTTACATTTAAACTGATTGGTTCGGGCCCTGTATGTCTACGTGACAAGCAGCACAGGGTCTTGAATGCTTACGTGAGGAGTTACACAGGATCCCAGGCCATAAATCAACTAAATGGCCAGTAGGACCTTGTCTTAACTGCCTCAGGAATTTAACCCATGCTTTGCAGTTTAGAAGCAGGTTTACAATGCCTGGTCCTTTACATTTTAACTCAGGCTTTGCAGCTTAGAAACTTTACCCTTTCAATTATTATCCCCCTTTTTACAGGTAAACTGAATCTAAGAATTTACATAGTAATTCACAGAGTAGTGTAGAATTTGAATCTAGATGGTTTGGCTCAGAATCCATGATTCTAGGTACTGATTGATCTTCAACCATCTAACCAATGAGTTAAGCAGGTGGCGAGGAGCCAGCTCACCTGGTTGAAAGCTAAGGAAACTGACCCAACACACAAACCCTGCCCCACACCAAGCCAAAGCACTGCCACCTGTGGGTTTGTCTGTGGCGATTTAAAGGTCAAGCTAAACTCCTAGGAAATAGAACAAGATTCAAAACAACCTGTTGGTTAAAAGAGTTCATTTTCAACAAATGATGTAGAGAAAACCATATCTCTGCATGCAAAAAAAAAAAAAAAAATGAAATTGGATCCCTCTCTTACACCACATTTAAAAAAGAAAAGAAAAAAGACACCCAAAGCACAGGCAACAAAAGAAAAGATAAATAAATTGGACTAAATCAAAACTAAAAACTTCTCTGCATCAAAGGAAATCTATCTAGAGTGAAAGGCAACTCATGGAATGGGAGGAAATATTTGCAAATGATATATCTAATTGGGGATTAATATCTAGAATATATAAAGAATTCCTACAGCTCAACAACAGAAAATCAAACAATCTGACTTGAAGATGGGCAAAGGACTTATATATGTGTCTCCAAAGAAGGTATACAGATGGCTAATAAGCACATGAAAAGATGCTCGACTTGCTAATCACTAGAGAACTGGAGATGAAACACACAATGAGATACCACCTCAATCCACTGGAATGACTACTATTAAAAAAAAAAAAAAAACAGAAAATAGAAAGTGTTGGCAAGGATGTAGAGGAATTAGGAGTCTTGCCAGCTTTTTGTGGGAAAGTAAAATGATGTAACCCCTGAGGAAAAACAGTATGGCCGTTTCTTAAAACATTAAGAATAAAATTATCATATGATACAAAACGTCTGTTTCTGAGTGTATGCCCAAAAGAATTAAAATCAGGGTCTCAAAGAGATATTTGTACACTCGTGTTCATAGCCTCATTAGTCACAATAGCCAAACAGTGGAAGCAACCTAAGTGTCCATCCACAGATGGATGGATAAACAAAAACGTGGACTAGTATTCAGCCTTAAAAAGGAGAACATTCTGACACACACCACAATGCAGGTGAGCCTTAAGGACATGATCGTCAGTGAAATGAGCCAGTCACAAAAAGACAAATACTGTGTGATACAACTTCTATGCAGTACTTAGAGCATTCAAGTTTACAGGAGAGAAAGTAGAATGGCAGTGGCCAGGAACTGAGGAAGCAAGGAAGGGGAAGTTGGTTTTTAATACATATAGATAATAATTCCTGGAAATAGGTGGTCCAACAATGTGAATGTACCTGGACACTTATGAACCATGTATTTAAAAATGGTTAAGATAATACTCTTATGAGATGTATACATGTCGTAACAATGACATTTTTTTTAAAAAATGATATCTCACTGTGGCTTGGGTTTGCATTTCTCTAATGATTAGTGAGTTGAGTGTTTGTTTTTTTTTTTCATGTGCTTATTGGCCATCTGTCCTTCAGTGAACACACAGGTTAGAAGGCAGGATCTCCCAGAGCTGCTCTCCAGTAATCTTCAGAGGTGGAAGCAGAACTGCCTCCTAAGGAGGGTGGCCGATAGCTGCAGTATCATGTTGCATGCAGATGTTATGTAGACCTGGGCCAGAGCTGAATTGCTTGAGACAACAGGAGGGGGACCGCTCCTGACCCTGCGCTTCCCATGCAACCCTTCCTAGTTTCATGTCCGTGCTTGGCTTCTTCTCTAACTCAATGCTGAACAAATATGTAAAGAATATTCTGCAGAAGAGGCATCAAATTATCTGACTGCCAGGGGTGCCCACGTGTCCCAGTCCAGCTCTGTTCCCCTCCACTAGGATATGGCAAAGCCATGGGCTCTGTAGCCAATCTCACTTAATTAGTGAGAGTTAAGCTTTTCGCTATGTCCACAAACAGTAAGGATTGCGGTGTTTCTGCTTAGCTGATCAGAAAATTGTAACACTTTGGCTTCAGTGTTTTCAGCAGCTTATAGAGGAGTGTTCATTAATTATGCAAAACAGGCTTCAGGGGACCGATTCTATTGAGTTAATTAATATCGAGCGTTGCTGGCCAATTAGCAACCTTCTCCCTTATTGAGGGAGGTTGCTGTGGGATCAGCCAAGCAGGGAGGGTTCTCTCCTTTGTCGGGCTCCATTTCTCCTCCTTGGCAATAATCAGAAGCACCTTGATAGGAAAGACCAAAGGCAAATACTTCTTCCTGTCCCCTGGGCCTGCGCACCCTGGGCCCTTCATTATGCACTTAGACACTGCACCTCCAAGTGTGGGCTGTGGAGCAGCAGAAAGAGCAACACTGGGAAGCTCACTGAAATGCACAACCCGAAGCCTCCCTAGACTCCCAGAGTCAGAATCTGTATTTTAACAAATCCCTTGTGACCCCATAAGCCCATAACAATTTGGGATGCACTGATGCAGAAGACTCGCCCAAGACCCTCCCAATCCCTGGTCCATCTTAATCCAAAAGCTCCTGTTCATTTCATTTACTTTAGCCAACACAGATGCCTACGAACACACCTTGTGCCTTGCTTTCTCCTCCACTTCTGAAATTTTATCATCCTGCCCTGCCTTCTGACCATTTTTCAAATTCTGACATGCAAACTTCTCATATGCAACACATGATGGAGACCTCCAGTACATTGGCCAAGCCAGAATCTCTCCCTCTCTCTGTCCCTCTGTAGACCTCCTTTCTTTTTTTGTGACAGGAAGAACTTTAATTGTTCTTTCTTTCTTCATCACCTTCTACAGCATATCTCATTGCAGATGCTAAGGCTTCAGTGTCCCTGAAAAATCTTCCACACGTCCCAGCAGCTTTCTCCCCATTCCAAATTGCTGGGCCTCTTTTCAAGCTCCTCATCTCACCAGGTGACCTCTCCTCTATTAGCCACAGAGAAATCCAAGCCATCCTGACAACATCCCTTTCTTGTTCCCTTCATACCTGCCTGTGTCTGCATCTCTATATCTTTCTTCTTCCCTCTTCCTCAATGGAGGAGGCCACCCTCCCGTCTAAATCTGAGGATGACTCCAAGCCCTACTATTCAGCATCCTTTGACGACTTCCCTAAAATCTTCAGAGTTCAAGTCACCTGTCTTGGTGGCTCCTGACTACCTTTCTTGCCCCTCATCCCCTGCCACTCCCTGCACCCTCCTACCACCTCCTCTGCACTCATTTAGAGATCATCAGCCCTAACAACCCATTGGAAGTTCCTCAAATGCAGCATGTCCCCAGTAATAGCAAATTCTTCTACATGGCTATCTTTTGCCCCCTTCTTCTGCTACCCATCCTGTAAAACTCAATTCCACTTTAATGTCCAAGATGTTTTGACCATTCTTCTACCTATGTGACTTGGATGCCCTTTCAATGTGCCATTGACGATGTTTTAAATAACTATGAGTGCTTTCCATATGTCCATGCTAAGTACCTTACCTGTGTAAGGTCCTTTAATCTTGATACCCCTTTTAAGAATCATTATTATTTACTTCAATTTTAGAATGGGAAAAGGAAGATTCAGAGAGGATTAATAACTTGACCAAGGTCATATTGAAAACACAGGGTTCAAACTAAGATCTGTAACCCCAACCCCAATCTCCCTAGTACCATGCTGCATTCTGCTGTGCCTCATGGCAGACTTTTGACAAGCAATTATCCAAGAGTCCCTCAGCCTCTGGTCCTGCATTCCTCTCCTCCCACCCTCCTAGTAAAGCCATCAGGTCTTTGAAGTTATAACACTGTCTTTCTTACTGATGCAGCCGCAGGGCAGACCACTGGCCCTACATGCTAACTGCACAATGAGTGCCTCAGTCTGCTCAGGCAGCCATAACAAAATACCACAGACAACAATCCAAATTTATTTTCTCACAATTCTGAAGGCTGACAAGACCAAGATCAAGGTTCCAACCAGATTATGTTTCTGGTGAGGGCTCTCTTTCCAGCTCACAATTGACCACCTTTTTAGCTGTGTCCTCACACGGTGGAGATAGAGAAAGAGAGCAACAGAAAGTGACCTCTGGTGTCTCTTCATCTTTTTAAAGGACATTGGTCCTACTGCATTAAGGACCCACATTTATGACTTCATTTAACCTTAATCTACTTTTTAAAGGCCCTATCCCCAGAATTGGCCCATATATGGATTTAGGGCTTTAACATATAAGTTGGGGGGGGGACACAATTAAGTGCACAGCCATGAGTCACACTGCTCCACTGTTTCAATCTGTTGGCATAAATTCTGCCAACAGCGGAGACTGAACAGCTTAGGTCTTCCAAGCTGTTGGAAGTACTTGGTATGATCTGGGAAAAAAGCACAAAGACGAGCCTTAAAGGCTGAGGAGACATGTATGGGCTGAAAGGATGGCAAAGAGTATTTCTAACTGGAGTTAGGAGAAGCAGGGGGTAAGGCGGGACAAGCATGTTCAAAATATAGAGTATGTGGAAGATAAGTGGTTAGAAGAGGAGGTTTGGGCATGGGGTGGGAGTCTGGTCATGCAGCACCTTGAAGGTTCTGCCAAGAGCACAGATTAGATGTGACAAGTCAAAAACGATATAGTCTCTCATGCGTCCCATCACCTTTGCTTGGTTGGCTGGGGGCTTCCGGAAAGTTGAGACAAATGCTGAGACTGTGTCTGAGCTCATCAAGGAGAGGGCAGTGATAGATTAGTGATGTCTGCCCACAGAGGAGTAACAGTGGCTGCAAGAGTGCTGTAGATTTGTCACCTCTTTTAGACATCCTGTCCTCCAAGGTCCCTGCATTATGTGTAGGAGAACTCAAATAGATGCATGTGGACCCTCCCAAAAAATTCCCTACCATTACCACAGTGTCCTCCACGATCTTCCTTTCCAGCTCTGCTTCCCCGAATTGAGCCTGCAATCTGAAAGCTACTCTCGGAGCCTTATTGCTGCCCAAGCCGACAGTGTGCATCATGGGGCTGCCATCTCTAGGCTAGCGCGTTGTTTCCAACGCACTGGAGTGTATTCCTCGGAGGCAGAACAGTTCTGGTTCTGTGCCCTTGGGGAGAATGAAGCATTCCAAATCTGTATGTGCCTTTCCCCCAAGACTTCAAAGCAGTTCTATGTGTGCCCACAGCTCACCAAATTGTCCAGTTCTTTCCAGTTCTGACCTCCACTTTCCTAACTTCAGGGACTCAGACACTCTGCAAAAGATCAGGCAGTGGGCAAAAGACATATCATCAGTTGTCCTTGGGTCCATTCTCTCCTGTAATCTCTAGCCACAACCAAACTTCTCCTGCCTTTCTCAATTATGAAACAAAAGTCTCCTTGTGTATTAATGAAGACAGAGACCAGTGAGAATAGATACTGACTATACCCAGAGCCCCAATTTGGATTGTCCATCAGAATGCTTACAGGAGAATTAAATTGGGAAATGCATGTGACACCCTGTAACTTTATCCCCCAACTCTACGTCACATGTGACATTGGGAGCATATTCAAAAATAAAATTCAGTGAGCCCTTCTGATGCAGATGCACTGTGATCAGCACTGTGTGTACACTATCTTGTTTAATCCTCACATCAAGACCAGGGTCGGGGTAAATGTCATGTCGTGTGCTTTGGATTGGATGCTGAGTTTGCTTCTTGTATTCTTAGTGTTTACTTCACTGTTGTCCTTCTTCAGCAAACACACTTTGAAAGGAAAGATGGAGTTTATATCCACATCTGAGCCAAACAGTAAAAGGAAAGCAGCTTTCTCCACCCCATCTCTAAATGCCAAACTGAAAAAGATGGTGTTAGTCATTACTGGAGGGTAAGAAAACCCCTCCCTAATAATCATCATAGCGAGCATTTATATTGCACCTTCATTTGTGCTTTAATATCTAATCTTCACTAGAATTCTATGAAGTAGCTGCTGATGAAGATTATAGAGCTAGTGCAGAGAATGGGTAAAGAACTTTGCACAAGGTCAACAGATGGTAAACTGTGGAGGCAAATTTCAGCTGCAGACAAACTCCAACCTGACTCTGAACTACTAGGCAATGCTACCTCCTCCTAGGCCATAAGGTCATCTGGGTGGTTAGCTATCCCTCATAAGTTAAGTACTCTTCCTAGAGAGTAAAGATCAACTCCAGGGTTTTTTGGTTTGGGGGTATTTTGGGGGGAGTAAAGGGGGTTGCAGGTGGGGTTAATCCAGGGTTTGATCCTAGGACTGCTTAACCACTGAGCTACATCGCCAGCCCTTTTAATTTGTTATTTAGAGGCAGGTCTCACTGAGTTGTTAAGCACCTTGCTGGCTTGGAAGTTGAGATCTTCCTTCCTCAGCTTCCCAAATCGCTAGGATTACAGGCATGTGCCACTGTGCCCAGCAACTCCAGGGTTTTGTCCTAACAAGTTAAGGCCTCCTATGCACATCTCACCCTCTGTACACAGAAAGGGCTGTGGCCAAGTTGGGCTGAGCGTTTGTTGGCTGCATCGAACACACCACAGAGCACCTGCTGTTCATAAATACTATAGAAACAAACTGTGACAAAACTGCCTTGTCACCGGGCAGGAATGGGAGGAGCCAAGGCATTGTCCTGGGGCACCTGTCCTGTTGAAGTTCTCATACTGCTACTGTCAAAGTTAGTCAACCAGACCCTCACAGAGAATTGAAATTAAGGGGTCAAAGGAAATCAAAGACTCAGTGTTCCTGTCAGAGCACATTAAGATGGCTGGTTCAGGCAGCAGGTGGTGTTATCATATGATTTTCACAGTTAATTGGAACACACACACACACACACACACACACACACACACACATAAATCTCAAAGCATGAGGGATTCGGTTAGCCTTCAGGTCCAATCTAAGGCAACCGGAGCAGCCTTCCCACAGAATGTTCTATCAAATGCTAATGTTGACAAAGGTTAACAGGTTTGGGGTTAACACAGGGTCCTAGGCTCTACTCATCTCAAGAAACCTGGATTAAGCAAAGCAAGCCATGTCCTATAGGGGCTCCTCAGGAACCTGAAGGTATTCACACAGCTATGAGACCTCAAGAAGAAGACAGCCTGTGCTGAACTGACCGATTCCCCCACCCACTGTGCCACACTGGACACACACAGGAAGCTGCTTCCTGTAACATGAGCCCTGATCTTCCTCTCTCCTCCACACTCCAGCTGCTGAGGCCTCTCCCTAAGATTCTCCCCAGCCCAGCTCCACATCCAACCTGACCAAGGCAGGAAAACATTAGTCACCTCAACCTCACCAACCAGGAAGCCTTGAGAAGGTCAAAGGTAGAACAAAGCAGCACTTGATCCAGGTGCCCACTGAATGCAGTCTGCTCTTGCTTCTGACCTTCTCTTGCCACAAGCTGGCTCAGTCCATGTATCTGGGCTCCTCTTGTCCAGTTTCCCTGCCCAGTTCTTCATTTGTCTGCTGGACCCAAATCCTACCCCACTTGACCCCTAGCCCTACCTTGCCTCTTTCTTGCCACCCTTTCCCAGGGTTTGCAGATTCCCTGTCCCTTCCTGAGAGCCTAACACTGGAATATTCACTAGGATTATCACTTCCCATGGGCAGTATATTAGATCAACATTCCCAGTCACTTGAATTTTATGAACCATTACAATTTCAAAACTACCCTTTGGAAGACTTTATAATGTTGGCAACCAAGTCAGGGGCAACTTTTTTAAATGCAATAATCTGTTCATTTCACTTAAGATGCTGTAATTTAATACAAAAAAAAAAAGAGGTAGGGAAAGCAATCTCAGCATTCCAACAATGAGTTTTATGGAAAATAAGCACACTTTCCCTATTTACCAGGAACCAGTAGAAAATATTCAAGGGTCATCCCTAACCTACAGCCTGAAGTGTTGGAGCCACCCACACCTCGTAGACTTCTCCTCACTGCCTGGCAGCCAGTCACAGCCAGCATCCCTGATTATTCAGTGGCACTTTCTTTTATGAAAACAAATCTGTCCTCCTAAAACTCCCACACCTCAGTCCTGGTTCTGCCTTGACCCTTCCTTTGGACATTAGAAGCCTGTGCTAAAGTCTGTCCTTAGAGTACTCTCAACCTCTCTCCCAGATTCAAGACTCTCTGAGGAAGACCCCCTATTATGGTTTAGATATAAAATGTCCCCCAAAGGCTCATGTGCATTAAGATATGGTCTTCAATTTCCTCAGAGGTGGTGCTTTTAAGAAATGATTGGATCATAAGGGCTCTGACCTCATCAGTGGATTAACCCATTATTGGCTTCATAGCTGATGGCATATGTTGGGAGGTGGTACAAACTGTAGGAGGTGGGATCTAGTTGAAAGAAGCATGTCACTAGGGATGTGCCCTGGAACACATCCCTGTCCCCTCCTTCTCCTCCTCCTCCTCTCTCCCTCTGCTTCCTAACTGCCATGGAGCAAGCAGATTTTCTCTGTCATGCCCTTCTGCCATGATATTCAGCCTTACCTCAGGCCCAAAGCATTGAAACCAGCCAAACATGGATTGGAACCTCTGAAACCATGAGCCAAACTGTCTTCCTTTAAGTAGTTTTTCTCAGGTATCTCATCACAATGACTAATACACTTCCCAAAGAGAAAGGGAGTGTGTGGGTGCTGGGATGCCTCAGGTGGCCTTCCTAATGCCCAGGCCTGACTTAAATGAGCAGGAAGTTGCCCTGGCAGAAAGCAAGAGGTCAGAGAACCAAGGGAGGCGGGACTCCTAGAGCCTCATGCGACAAAAGAAAGCCTCGACAAGAGTACCCTTGTCAAGCTTCCAGAAACATCATGGGATAGGCCTCTCCAATAGAGTACACTGCCTGTCACCTCCAAAACCAGAAGTTCCCGAGGTCTTTCGGGTCGGGAAGGGACTTGGTTGCAAGACCCCTCTTGTGCCCTTTCTTCTCCAAGGACAGAAGTAGGGCATCTAGAGTGCATCTGACCCAGGACACAGCTGTGTGTAAGCCACATGCTTATGGCTCTTGATGGATATGACAGAACAGAGCAGAAAGACTGATCCTAACCCCAAATGCTGGGTCAGGACAGCTGAGAGCTTGCAGGCAGACCATGGCCTCCACAGCAACCTGGAGGAAGAAGCTAACAATCTTTGTGGGGCCCCAAAGCATGAATGAGCCTCATTCCTATGCACTGGATGTTAATTTGTTTGAGTCTAAAATTCCTAGTGGCTTCCTGTTGTCCTTAAGTTTAAATTAAAAAAAAAAAAGAAAGAAAGAAAGAAGAGAAAAACCTGTTTCTAAACTTAGTCTGCAAGGCACTGATGAACCTCCTCTTGCATATTCTGCTGCAACTCACTAAGATCCATACACTCTGTCTTTCAGGCCCTGTGCCCTGCCCCCTAAGCTTGGGCTGTTTCCTCTCTCTGGACCCCTCTCCCCCAAGCTCCCCTTTATCTCCCCAACTTCTACTCATCCTTCATAGCTCAGCTAAAAGTTCCCTTCCTTAGAGAGACTTCCCCTGACCGCTCAGTCTGGAGCTGTGCTGTCCAGTGTGGCAGTCACTAGTCACATGTGACAATCTAGCGCTGGAAATGTGGCAAGTCTTAATTGAGATGTGCTCTAAGTGTAAAATACACACCAGATTTTTGAAAACTTGGTATGAAAATAAGACTGTAGAATGTCTCATTCATAATTTAATGCCAATTATATATTGAAATGATAATATTTTAGATATATTGGGTCAAATATAGTCTTAAACAATTTCATCTTTCTTTTTACTTTTGTTAGCATGACAAAGTTTCAGAAACTTTAAATGATGTACGTGGCTCACATTATATTTCTGTGCTGGTCTGGAACAAAACACCCTAGTATCTACTTGGGTTGAGCCTTACATTTCTTCTTTTTTTTTAATTGGTTGTTCAAAACATTACAAAGCTCTTGACATATCATATTTCATACATTAGATTCAAGTGGGTTATGAACTCCCACTTTTACCCCGTATACAGATTGCAGAATCACATCGGTTACACATCCACATTTTTACATAATGCCATATTAGTGACTGTTGTATTCTGCTACCTTTCCTATCCTCAACTATCCCCCCTCCCCTCCCCTCCCATCTTCTCTCTCTACCCCACCTACTGTAATTCATTCTCTCCTTGTTCTTTTTCCCATTCCCCTCACAACCTCTTATATGTAATTTTGTATAGCAATGAGGGTCTCGCTTCATTTCCATGCAATTTCCCTTTTCTCTCCCTTTCCCTCCCACCTCATGTCTCTGTTTAATGTTAATCTTTTCCTCCTGCTCTTCCTCCCTGCTCTGTTCTTAGTTGCTCTCATTATATCAAAGAAGACATTTGGTATTTGTTTTTTAGGGATTGGCTAGCTTCACTAAGCATAATCTGCTCTAGTGCCATCCATTTCCCTGCAAATTCCATGATTTTGTCATTTTTTAGTGCTGCGTAATACTCCATGGTGTATAAATGCCACATTTTTTTTTTATCCAGCCATCTATTGAAGGGCATCTGGGTTGGTTCCACAGTCTAGCTATTGTGAATTGTGCTGCTATGAACATCGATGTGGCAGTATCCCTGTAGTACGCTCTTTTAAGGTCTTCAGGGAATAGTCCGAGAAGGGCAATAGCAGGGTCAAATGGTGGTTCCATTCCCAGCTTTCCCAGGAAT
Organism: Spermophilus citellus; assembly: GCF_964194105.1. Taxonomy (NCBI): domain Eukaryota; kingdom Metazoa; phylum Chordata; class Mammalia; order Rodentia; family Sciuridae; genus Spermophilus; species Spermophilus citellus. The sequence goes on along the minus strand of NC_138183.1, from coordinate 204,879,420 downwards.
CTCCAAACTGCTTTCCAAATTGGCTGCACCAATTTGCAGTCCCACCAGCAATGTACAAGTGTACCCTTTTCCCCACATCCTCGCCAGCACTTGTTGTTGCTTGACTTCAGAATGGCTGCCAATCTTACTGGAGTGAGATGGTATCTTAGGGTGGTTTTGATTTGCATTTCTCTGACTGCTAGAGATGGTGAGCATTTTTTCATGTACTTGTTGATTGATTGTATGTCCTCCTCTGAGAAGTGTCTGTTCAGGTCCTTGGCCCATTTGTTGATTGGGTTATTCGTTGACTTATTGTCTAATTTTTTGAGTTCTTTGTATACTCTGGATATTAGGGCTCTATCTGAAGTGTGAGGAGTAAAAATTTGTTCCCATGATGTAGGCTCCCTATTTACCTCTCTTATTGTTTCTCTTGCTGAGAAAAAACTTTTTAGTTTAAGTAAGTCCCATTTGTTGATTCTTGTTATTAACTCTTGTGCTATGGGTTACATTTCTTCTTCCTAATCCTTATTACACTTGATAATTTAGCATTCCCAATGAAATGTAAACTCCATGGAGACGGAGACCATGTTTGTGTTGTTTCCTGCTATGTCCTCTGTTGCCCACACAGTCTTTGGCATACAATAGAAACATAAAATGAGTTAAATGTACTGATAAAATCGCTAATATGTGCCAGACACTTTTCATGTAGTATTTTCAAACTCGTGTGTGCATATGAATATATATATATATATATATATATATATATATATATATATATATATATAGAGAGAGAGAGAGAGAGAGAGAGAGAGAGAGAGAGATATTGGTATGAGTATAAGGAGGGAAAAAATTGTTTGCTGTCAAAATCTTGTATAGAATCTCAGCATATAACACAAATAATGACAGAATAGTTCTCAATGAAACTGACTGGGAGGACTCTGGGTGGTACCCATCATCCTCACAGCAAGCCCTTGAAGCGCCTGACAAGTCCCAGGAGCCCCCAGGTAGATCATATGAAGGCCATTGTGCTGCCTTTTCCACTGCCCTGCATAGCTCAGCAAGCAACTGAGGCAGAGGGTAGGAATATGACTGGTAGCCAACAAGAGGTGGGCTCACTTAGGTGTCCCCATGCATCAAATCCAAAATGAGCCCTTGCAAGGCACTGAAGAACCTCACAGTGTAGATCAGAGGAGGTTCCTCAGGACACTCAGTTATCCACATGCAGAACAGCCAGCTGGAGCTGTGCTGGTCTTGGGCAACTCTCTTCAGTTCAAGTAGATGTCTCCACCTCTGAGACACCCAGAGGTGGAGACATCTACTTGAAAAGGGTCACTGGGGGAACTAAATGAGAAAGTATACATACAACATCTAATAGAGTGCCTAGCACATAGTAGGTACTTACTAATTCTTTGCTGTGATTATTATTATCACCATCATCATTAAAAATAAGCAAGTAATAAGGCTTGATAGTTGCCATCCAAATAGCAGACTTTTTTATTTGCTGTATGTTTTTCCTTGCTATAGTAATTAGCAGTCTATACCCTGACATATGCTTTGCATAGGTAAATGTATGCACATAGATGTACACACTAAATATACATACCATAGAACTCTGTAATCTAATTTTGTAACATGTACAAAGCAGAAGCTAAGCTGAATGTATTTCCATAATGTGACTCCATCCCTGTGACATGTGATCCTCAAATTCAAAACCAACTGTCACCTCACAAAAAACAGTTTCCATGCCACTGTCTGCAAGTGAAACAAGGGGCATATGAACATTTGTTCCTAATTAACAACAACAAAAAAATCTGTCTCGGTTTTCCTGACTAACCAATCCAAACCCCAGTTCCTGAGGTGTTACTTGTCATGTTTCATTGGAGAAAGGCCTCATCATGTCTCCATGGTGCCCAGGGTGGACTCCAGGCCTCTGCATAGCAAACAAGATGGCAGTTCCCATTTGTCATGCATTAACAAGGCAGCAGCCCAGGGAGAGTGGCTATTCACAGACTTTAACAACCCAGCACCTGTCGAAACATGGCAATGGAACTGAAATCCTCAGCATTTCCAGTGTGAACTATAGTGGCAGAACTTGAAATGAGGACTGCTAATCTGTGACTCGGGAATAGGAATAGACTTCTCTGTGGACCTCTGCTGCAAGATTGGGGCTTAAAACCAGGTCCAGGCCTCTCTTCCACCTCCCACTTGCCCCACAGCTTCAATGGAAAAGCCACATTCTGTGTCCCTTCCCAAAATGTCATAAACCCAAGCCTGGAATAGCAGATGCCAAAAACACCCACAAAGCCTCTAGAGCCAGCAGATGGTACCCAGGCTCTACCCCTCCTCTGAGGCCAAACTCTAAAGACACATGTAAACTCAGGGCCCAGATGCCTTTCCCTCTATTCCTTCTCTCCTTTCCACCCATCATTATATTTTACTCATGAAAAGATTCAGCCTGGCATGATGTAAGGTAACCACATGAGAGTTTGCAAACTCTGTGAATGACTAGATGATGAATTTCTTGGTTTTGTTGCATACACTATCACTGCTGCAACTCATCAACTTTGCTGTCATAGTGAAAAAGCAATAGATAAATGACATAGCTGTGTGCTAATAAAACTATTTATGTTGGGCACAGTGGTGCATGCCTGTAATCCCAGGGACTCAGGAGGCTGAGGCAGGAGGATCACAAGTTAGAGAGAGTCTCAGCAACTTAGCAAGGCCCTGAGCAACTTAGCAAGACCCAGTCTCAAGTTTTTAAAAATTAAAAAACAAAGAAATTCTGGGAATGTAGCTCAATGGTAAAGTACCTTTGGGTTCAATCCTCAGTTACCCACCACCACCACCAAAAAAAAAAAAAAAAAAAAAAAAAAAAAAAAAAACTTTATTTACAAAACCTGTTGGCAGGTAGGTGTCGCGACCCCCTTGCCCGCAAGGAAGACGCAACACCGGGAATCTTCTTACAGCTGTTTATTCAAGCTCTCGAGAGTTCTTCTAATCTTCCAGAAGCCCCTCCCAGCCTTAATAAAGTATCCAAACACCCAATGCGAAGCTGCCACGTGGAGCTTTCTCGTAGGGTGTCAAAGAACCATGTGCCAACTCTCCCAAAGAAGGAGTTGTTTATCACAGACCACCACAAGGCCAGCGCCATCTTGTAATGGCGACCACAGTCCGCAGAAGCGGCTCGCCACAGTTCCCCCTTTCGTTTACTAAAAACAAAACAGGCAAGAGTAGAGGTGAATCGCCATTACTCATACGAAGCCTTCAACCAGGAACCTCATCAGACCCAAGCAGGTCAGGACGTTCCCACATGACCGTTATTGGCTGAATATGAAAACAGACACCACAAAGCTGTTAAGGCCCTGTGAGCTGGCCTCCTTGACGTACATACAAATCAGGGCTGGATCCAAGCCCTGGGGGCCGGGGGGAATCCACTGCCAGCAGTTTTTTCCTTCTGTTTATAGCACGTCAAAGGGAATCAAGTAGCCCCTGTCTTAGGTCGTTCACTGCCCTTACATTGCTTACCCGTCTTTGGGGAGGCCCCATTCCCCTGTCTTAGGTTGCAGTGCAAGCGTGAAAGTTGCCCGTCTCTGGGTACTACAAGATCAGCTCGTTGTTGCCAAGGCGTTTAATGGTATCTACTCAGCCAGTCATGATTAGGTCTCTGAGGCTGAACTGTGGCTGTATAGAAATACAACGACAAACAAGTTGGCAACACCCTAAAAGAAAGGCACGGGTCATAGAGCGATAGAAAAGTACTAGCGTGGAAACCCATCTGTGTGCAATGGCAGTAAAGCCGGCAGAGTGCAAGGGCTTTCCAACACTAGGAGAATAACAAGGAAGGACATGTCGTTCCCAGTGCAATGTCCGTAAAACTTGGGGTGCAACGACCATGTCAAAGGTTTACTGTTTAATTTGTGCAAGCCAAACTTGAGGTGAGTTGCCAGTTTCCAAAGCTGCAAGTGCTTGTATAATCATAGCTTTATCGCGAGCATTGCGGGCCTTAAGGCGGCAGAGAAACCACAAGCAGAGAACCATACCGAAGCAACACATTGCGCCAAAAATGCCTACCCCCACCCACTCTTTAAAAAAGGAAAAGGCAGAAGATATCCAATCAGTGAATTGACCCAACGTTATGGGATCAACGTGGGTACTATTCAAGACAGCTATCTGGGTTAGTTGAGACTGGATCATGTCTTCCGCTGCCATGGACCAATTTCCGGCCAAGTATTCTCCGATGATACGGGAGGCATTCCTGGAATCATTAAATCTGACAGAGGTTATGCATAAATGTGCACGTTGATCAACACAGCCCAAAAGCACCAAATCAGCCAATTCTTCTACCTGAGCTTGGAGTAAATCTATTTTTTGGTTGGCAGCTAAGATCCCTGACAAAATATGTTGACTAATTGCATTTTGGGACTCAAGTATCATAGAAGTTTGTTGAACAACTTGATTAACGGAGGCAGCAGTCTGCACTTGATTGGCCATGGCCACTCCGGCCGCGACCGCTGCAGCAGCAGATACCGCCACGGCTGTCACTATAGCAGCTGTGATTCCAAAATCCCTGCGGACTCTAAGTAGCTCAACAATGGGGAATTTATCAGGGTCCGCAATAACTGGGATTGGAACAAAGGTTGGAATTTTCATAACCACTGCTACAGCCGAAGAACCATCCCAACATTCAGATAAGAAACAATTAACATTAAAACAATCCAGCATTTCTGACGAGGTGTCATTAGCCAAAAGGAGTAAGAACGGAGATTGAACACAAACCGCTGTAGGGGGCAATGTGGCATTATCCAACAGAGAGTTGAACGAAACAGATGTGAGTCTACTACCTCGCTCACTCTCGTAAACAGTGCCAGAAACATTAGCCAACCAACTTTTGGCTCCCAGCAATTGAGCCAGTGCAGAAATATCAGCTGAAGCCCCTTTTGTGTTGGAAATCAGCCATTGAAACCAGGACCAACCCACTCCTGTAGAGGAGTTGGCACTGTTGCTAAAGTCATAAACATACCTCTTAAGAGAGGGGGAAAGGGAGAAACCTTTAGCAACTTGACGTTTCTCCCAAGAATAATCCTGACAAGGCGTGAATGTTGGGGGGAAACCAAGATTAGGGGTACAGTAAGGAGAAGCCTTAAAATGAGTGGCATAAGGAAGTCCACTAGAATATGGGGGCATTGGAATTAGTACCTCGGAGATACTAGCCAAGGTAGTTATGGTTAAAGCAGAGCTATTTACGGAGGTTCCTGAGCCTGATTGTTCCCCTGAGACTACTTGGCCCAATACAGTACTGAGAATGCTCCCTGAGACTTGACTGGACTGCAATGGATTGTCCCAGTTAGTCAAATTCTTGGCCTTAAGACGGATACAATGAGCGTTCCCAAGGCTAAAACAAAACACTCCTGTGAGATTAACTTGAGATTGATTGTAAATGCGTTCCACGTCCCCTCTAGGAGAGGCACAGGGCGCAGACATCTCACACGAGGTAGAGAAAAGAGTGGGAAGGACACTGGAATTACCGTGAACCGGCATCGGCATTGGCCAAGCCCGTGCCACCGCCCACCATTGCATTGGTGTCGTCTGTGTCATCGGCATCAGCACCAGAGCCAGAGCACTCAGCAGAATGAAGATCCTCATCACGGGATTGCTGTGGTAATTCTTGTTGCTGAGTAGCTGGCGTCAGGACTCTTCTTGTCAGGCGTTCAGGGACCCACAATGGTTCCGTGCGATCCTGGGGAAAAACACATACGGATCCTCGTGCCCATGTCAGCACGGGGTCGGGGCCGTTCCATTGGCCCGTAAGAACATCTTTCCACTTAACATAGCCAATCACAGAGGGCTGAGGGAACACATGTCTATCGGCCGCAGAGCGACCATGAATATCCAAATTCAAAAAATTAATAGTAAAGAGAGCTAAGGACAAGCATTCTTTAGGAGTATGTCCAGCTCCTATTCCCCCTTTTTGTTTTTGTAAAGTTTCCTTTAAGGTGCGATGAGCACGCTCAACAATGCCTTGTCCTTGAGGATTGTAAGGCAGACCATGAGTAAGTTGCACTCCCATAGTAGAACAAAAGGACGTGAATTGTCTGCCAGTATAAGCAGGTCCATTGTCAGTCTTAAGGGACGTGGGCGCACCCCACGCCGCCCAGGCTTCCAGGCAATGAGTGATGACATTACGTGCCTTTTCTCCTGATAACGCAGAAGCATGAATAACTCCAGAGTACGTATCAACAGAAACATGGACATACTTGAGGTTACCAAAGTCAGGTATATGTGTCACATCCATTTGTCAGACAACCAGTGGCTTCAACCCCCGTGGGTTCATTCCATAAGTAGGGGGATGAAGAAATGTGACACAATGGGGACAGTGTAATACTATCTGCCGAGCATCTGCTCTAGAAATGGAAAAACGCCTGCGCAGTGTTAAAGCATTAACATGGAAATTTTGGTGAAACAATTTAGCCTCCTCTAAGGAGGAAGCCAAACAGATCAACTGACCTCGAGTGGCTGAGTCCGCACAGGCATTACCCTGTGATAATGGACCAGGGAGAGAGGTGTGAGCCCGGATGTGCATTGGATAAAAGGGAGCAGTGCGGCTACAGATAAGCCGTCGAAGCTGATTAAAGTAAGCAGATACATTACGGGCATCACTAATAGCTCCCACAGCCTCTAGGATTTTTAGTGCTTGCACCACATAGATGGAGTCCGAAATGAGATTAAAAGGAAAAGAACACTGTTTAAACACCTTAATAACAATTTGCAGTTCTATCCATTGTGGATTTCCAGGAGCAAATTGATGCTGGACAGGGGGAGAATCATTAATGACATAAGCTCCCATTCCAGACTTGGAACCATCAGTAAAAATATTAACAGCCCCCGGAATTGGACTGGATGAAGTTACTTTAGGGAAAATAATAGGATGTTCCTTAACAAAATGGAGTAACGGATGAGAAGGGTAATGATTATCAATATCCCCTTGAAATGAACAACATAGAATAGCCCAGTTATCTAGAGTAGCACACAAAACATTAAGTTGAGCTTTAGTATAGGGTATAATAAGAGAAGAAGGTGATTGTCCGAAAAATTGAATGCTTTGTTGAATCCCTTTAAGTGCTAATGCTGCAACAGCATCAGGATAATATTCTAAGGATTTTCCTGGGGATACATGTGGGTGTATCCATAGCAAAGGTCCATCTTGCCATAGTACTCCAGTAGGCTGCCGCATAGTGGCAAGCACACATAATTGAAAAGGGTTATCACTCTGGAGCCTGCATAAAGTGGCATGTTGTATAGCTTCTTCTACTGTTATAAGGGCCGCTCTAGCCTCTTTGGTGAGGCTACGAGGGGAAGTAAGATCTGGATCACCTTTAAGAGTAGCATACAAAGGCTGTAGTACAACATTAGAAATATGTAAATATCCTCGTATCCAATTAATATCTCCCAGCAGTTTCTGAAAATCATTTAGAGTTTGAAGGTCCTGAGTTCGTATGGTGATTTTTTGTGGTTGTAATTTGTCATACCCAATTGTTGCTCCCAAATACTTAATAGAATCTCCTGTTTGAACCTTTTCAGGTGCTATATGCAGCCCACGTTGTGCTAACAACTTCACGAGGTCGTCATAGGCCTCATGAACTGTTTGTTCTGATTTAGCAGCCAATAATACATCATCCATATAATGAATGATCTTGATGGAGGAGTACTTTTGTCTGAGGGGCACAAGTGTCTTCCCTACATACATCTGACACATTGTGGGACTATTAGCCATTCCCTGCGGCAACACTATCCACTCAAACCTTTGATCTGGTTCCTCGTGGTTACACGAGGGAAGGGTAAAGGCAAAACGCTGCGAGTCTTTAGGATGTAAAGGAATAGAAAAGAAACAGTCTTTAATGTCAATAACAATAATGTGCCAGCCTTGAGGAACAGAAGAGAGCAGAGGCAGCCCTCTCTGAATGGGCCCCATAGGTTGCATTTGAGCATTAACCGCTCGTAGATCATGTAGTAGGCGCCACTTCCCTGATTTTTTCCTAATGACAAATATGGGAGTATTCCATGGAGAAGTAGAGGGTTGGATGTGACCCAAGTCAAGTTGTTCTTTAACTAGAGCATGGGCTGCTGCCAGTTTAACCGAGGGAAGAGGCCACTGAGGCACCCAAACAGGCTCCTCGGTGAGCCATGTTATGGGTATTTGAGCCTCAGCGGCCCCTAGGAAAAACCCAGACCAAATCTGTCAAGCTTTTGATGACCTTGTACAGGATGCTTACGTCCCTGTAAATGTTTTCCTAGTCCTAAACCTGGCCTATACCCCATATTGTGCATAATTTGTTGGGACACTGGGGAATAGTCATTACTAAGAGTGAACCCCATGTCTTTCATCAGGTCACGGCCCCATAAAGAGATAGGTAAATTAAGTACATAAGGCTGAAAAGTACCATGATGTCCTTCCGGGTCCTTCCAGGAAAGATGTCTACAGCTAACCTGAGGAGCCTGGGCATATCCAAGTCCTCTCAGAGATTGATCAGAAGTCTGCACTGGCCATCCCTTAGACCAGTCCTTAAGTGCAATGATGCTACGATCTGCACCTGTATCAAGTAAGCCCACAATTGATTTACCTTCTATGCTTAATTCCAAGGTAGGGCGATTACTCATATCTAGTGACAAATAAGCACAATTCCCTCCGGTGGTACCAATCTCATTCCCTGTCCGTGACTTTGAGTCTGCAGGGAAATGATCATGTAAACTAGGCAAAACCAGTAATTGAGCAATCCGATCTCCTGGGGAGATGGACACAATGCCTTTTGGAGCTTCCACCATAACCTTTACTATCCCTACAGTATCAGGACTTATGACTCCAGGGAAAACATGAAGACCTTGCAAAATGGAAGATGCACGTCCAATTAGCAAACCTACAGTGCCAGGTGGTAGAGGCCCTTTGAACTCAGTTTCCACCAATTGGACTCCCATCTTAGGTGTTAACACGAGTCTGGAGGTGGAACAGAGGTCCAATCCCGCGGCACCTGTAGTGGCTCTCCGCGTTTCATGGGATGGCGTAGAGATGGCCATGTCTCGGGTTCGGGTGTGACATTCTCCACTGCCCCATATATTTGCGGGCCCTGGGGTCGGGGGCCCCGTCGGCCGTTTTTTGGCCCAGCTGAAATAAGCTGTCCATGGATGTCCCTCACTGATGTACACTCTTTTTCCCAATGCTTCCCCCTTTTGCACCTTGGACACAATCCCGGTGATCGAAGGCCAGTGGAAGGGCCACCGTGAGGAGGTCCAGTAAAATTGACATTTTTGGGACACTCACGTCTGATATGACCGGGTTGACCACAATGGAAGCATGTTCTGGCGGCAGGATTGCCCCCTTTTGCAATCCGAAGGACAGCAGCTGCAAGACCTGCATTAGTTAAAGGCCCTCCAATCTCTCTACACACTTTCATCCATACTTCTATGCCTTTGTTCTTATAAGGAGCGATTGCTGCTTTACATTCCTTGGTGCATTGCTCAAAGACCAATTGCTTAACAAGGGGCATGGCTCTATCAGGATCCCCAAAAATCTTTCCAGCAGCATCCACCATCCTTGCTACGAAATCTGAAAAGGGTTCTGTAGGGCCTTGTAAAATCTTGGTCAAATTACCAGACACTTCTCCTCTATTTGGAAGTGACTTCCATGCCCGAATGCAAATGTTATTAATTTGATCATATACCTCAGGAGGGAATCCTGTCTGTTGATTAGCAAATCTACCTTGCCCCAAAAGCATGTCCTTATCCCAATGAGGATGTCCTGCTGCATGGTTTTGGGCGGCCTGCTCTATTGCGCCCTCTAGCATAAATGCTCTCCAGTCCAAATACTTGCCCGGAGAAACACAAGCCCGAACAAGGCTAGCCCAATCAGAGGGAGTCATACAGAATCTAGACAGACTCTCCACCTGAGTTAATGTGAAGGCGGCATCCACCCCATAAGTGCGTACAGACTCTGCCAGGGTCTTCACAATTTTGAAATCTAAAGGCTCCGAAAATCTTCCCCTATTCTCATCCTGAAAAACTGGATAAGCAAGACCCATCTCAGCGTTAACAGCCTTCCATGTTTGAGCATGGAAAGCTCTCCCCGAAACACCCCCACCATACGGCGGTGGGTCCGGAGGATCACATTTCTTGAGCCCCGGTCTATCTTCGTTCCCTTCTCCAGCAGCTAAACTCCCTAGCTGGCGAGACAGCCTCCCAAGCTCCTCCTCCTCATCCTCCTCTTCTTCTGACCCGCTTCCACATGGGGGTGTGCGCAGCGCACTGAGATCTGGATACAAGCGTTTCCTCCCCTGCTTCTCGCTCCGCACGCTCCCATCCTCCCGAGATATCGCACTGCCTGCTGTCTCCGATTTCTCCTCATGTAACTTTTCTAAAACCTCCTGTCCTTTAGCAAGTGCGTCATGACATCTGCCATCTGTGAGGCAACTACGGACTATCTTCCAAAGGGGAATCACCCCACCCTCCAATATGCCCTGCTCACAAGCAAAGTCAAGATCCTTGCCCAATTTATCCCAACAAGGCATAGTAAGGCTGCCCGAATATGCAAACCACGGTGCAGCAACATCTACTTTCTGCAAAAATCTCTGTAAGATACTATGTTTCACTTTCAGGCCTTTGGAACGTAACAGGCCGTCTAGTGCCAGAAGAAGCGGGCTTGAAGATGTGACACCCATGACACAGCAACAGAACAGATACAGAGGACAAAACGAAAGTACACAGAAACAAAAGAAAAGTACACAGTGCAGCTGCAATAAAATATGAGGCTCTCTCTGTCTTTGTAGAGGAGCTGACTCCGCTTTGATTGCGGGTCCCACTAACCGGGACTATCAGGTCCCGCCCACCGGGACTATCGTGTCCCACTCACCGGGACTGTCGGGTCCCACCCACGGGGACTATGGGGTCCCACTTACCGGGACTGTTCAGTGCACCACCTCTGACGACTTGCAAGTTTTGATTTTCCCGGGTCTCGGCACCACTTGTCGCGACCCCCTTGCCCGCAAGGAAGACGCAACACCGGGAATCTTCTTACAGCTGTTTATTCAAGCTCTCGAGAGTTCTTCTAATCTTCCAGAAGCCCCTCCCAGCCTTAATAAAGTATCCAAACACCCAATGCGAAGCTGCCACGTGGAGCTTTCTCGTAGGGTGTCAAAGAACCATGTGCCAACTCTCCCAAAGAAGGAGTTGTTTATCACAGACCACCACAAGGCCAGCGCCATCTTGTAATGGCGACCACAGTCCGCAGAAGCGGCTCGCCACAGGTAGGATTTGGCCATCCTGCTTTACACTGACAAAAGTGGAAACAAATTAAGGAGGCAACTATAACTTTAGTTTTTAAATGAACTAGATTGGTATAGGATGGGATAGAATGGAATGGATGGGATGGGATAGAATATAACGGGACATGCAGAATTTATCTCCGTAAAGAAATAAGTATTTTTGTGGATATTGTTACAAATATGTTTTTGTCTAAACATATCACTGTGTATAGAATGTAGCTCAATGGTAAAGTACTCTTGGGTTCAATCCTCAGTTACCCACCAATACTACAAAAAAAAAAAAACTTTATTTACAAAAGCTGTTGGAAGGTAGGATTTGCCCAATCCTGCTTACACTGACAAAAGTGGAAACAAATTAAGGAGGCAACTAGAACTTAAGTTTTTAAATGAACTAGATTGTTCTAAATAGTGATTGTTATCAGTGTGTTTCTGAGTGAGAGCCAGGTCAGACAAGTTTGAAAGCTAAGGATAAACTGGCATCGTGAATAGACTTTAATTAACCTCAGGAACCTGAGTTAAAATGTCCAGTCTGCTACCAGTTTACAGCAAGATCTTAAAGAAACTACTTCCTCTTTATTTGCCATCTTTATGTGGAGATATTTAAAGATGAGTTTTGGGTAAACTTCTGGTTTTAAGATTCTGGACAGGCTTAGAGGTCATCATCTAATGCAGGTGACCCAGGAAGCCTGCAAACCAGATGATCCAAGTCAAAGATTTCTGGGCAGTCACGTTTCCTCCCAAGGGTCTCCACCCTGCTCCAGCTTTATCCCTTTACAGCTGAGAAGCACTTGCTCCATTTTATAGTTTGAAGCCTCATTTAATAAATCATCTTCCACTTGCAGATAAGATAACTTCTCCAAACATACTCATAAATGCTTGAACCAAACTCAAACACTGTGTTTCATTTTGTTTATTACTATTTTCCAATCTAAATCCCTTTTCTTTTTCTCTACAGCATGATCTTCTTTGGCAGAGGGGACTGAGCATGGGAAGTAATTTCTTGTAACCCCAAGCCCAAAAATGCAGCTCACCTTCTATGACTGCTTAGGGTCCATTCCTGAAACTTAAAAGTGAAACAGTAGTTTCTAGGAACTGAAGGTAGGTTTACCAAAACAGGTCACGTCAACTCATCTCCTTTCCCTTTTTCATGGGTTATTAGATGTGCAGGTCCGAGAAATCAAGTAGAGAGCATTTATCTGAGAATGAGAAGATCCTGACAATGAGTGTCATAGTCCCTGCAGAGCAGCTAGTGAAATGAATGAGTAAGTGAGGCAGGCCCATGGCTGGTAGATCAGCTGTTATGATCTGGATGTGAGGTGTCCCCCAAAAGCTTACATATGAGACAATGCAAGGATTGGAAAAGAAATGATTGGTTTATAGCCTTGGCCCAATCAGATGATTGATCTCTGATGGGATTAACTAGGTGGTGGCTGGAGGCAGATGGGATGTGGCTGAAGGAAGTGGTTCATTGGGGGTGTGATTATGGGGTATATATTTTGTATCTGGAGAGTGGAACTAAATCTCTCTGCTCTCTGATCATTACGTAAGATGCCTCCTTCAACCACACTGCTCTGCCATGTTGTGAAACCTCACCTCAAGCCCTGAGGAATGGAGCTGGCTGTCTATGGATGGAGACTTCAAAACCATGAACCCTGAAATAAACTTTCCCTCCTATACAATTGTGCTGGTTGGCTCTTTTAGTCACTGCAACAAAAAAGCTGACTAAAACAATCAAGCATAACCAAAAAGCATCATGTAATGGGGGAAAGAAGGTCTTCAGAGAGGGACTCCATGCCTACATAGAAGTGAGAGAAAACTGAGGACTTTAGCAAACAGAAAGGGGTATGATAGCTAAGGAAACAGTCACAATCCCCAGGTACAATATACTATGGCCACAAGGAGATGTGGGCATTTGTAGCCAGAGCCTCAAAGAAGGTGGACATCCTGATTTGCCATTTAAAACTGTTGCAAGATCATTGCAGTTAAAAACATACCCTGTGTGCAACCAACAAAACATGTCTATGGAACAGATACCACCCGTAGATGCCAGTTTATAATGTCAGAATTATGAGAAATTTCTCCTGGCAGTGACACAAAGTTCCTTTCTCTGCTGTCTTACTCAACATTTTCACTACAGGATTGAATAAAGACACAGAATTCATCATTGTCACACAGGTGTGGTGGACACTGGAAAAAAACTGATGGGCTAGGTCACCGAGCCCAAGTGTTGAGACTTACATGTCATATGTGCCAGACGGTGAGCCCTTAAGTTGTTTCTCTTCTGATGGAAACTTCTCCTCCCCTTGACCTTCTTTAAGCAATAAGAGGCTGTCCCAAGACACCCCCCCCACCAGGGCCCTTCCCTTTCCTCAAGAAGGCTGTGGCCCCTGCAACCACATTCTCCCCCATACAAACAGGTTCTTCACCTCCTACAGGCTGTAACAGATCCCTCCCATCTAAACAGATGAGCAAACCAGTCCTGATCATCTTGGACTTTGGAGTATTCAACCATATAGGAGTCACCCCAGTCCCAAGCTTCAGTGAGCCAGACCCAGTTCCAAGATGGCCTTGTCCCTCAGGCTGTAGGGAGAGTCAGAGTTTATCACTCTGAGACACATAAGCCCCACCAGGGTAAGAATCCTGGCCAAAGTATTCCCCACCATTGTCCCAGCACCTAGCAGGAAGTCTGGCCCAGATTAAGTATGCAATAAACAATTACCATCAGGGATACTAAAAAAAAAAACCCTTTTTTAGACAATCAGAGAAATTTAAAACTATGAATTAGATAATTTAAGAAATTACTGTTAATTGTGTTAAGTGTGATAATGGCATGGTTACATAAAAAGTCTCTCCCAGCACCCGCCTCTTCCTTTTTATGGGAACTCGAAAACTAAAGTAATTCAAGATAAGATGACATGATGTTTATGATTATCTTTAATATATATTAGCAAAAAAAAAGATTAGAAGAAGATAAGATCAAACTCTGTTTTATTGCGTGTTTAGACATGTTCAAATATTTTTTTTTAAAAAAAGTTAATGGGGCTGTAGTCTCCAACCAGCAAGGTGCTCCAACCCCAGCCTGCCTGCCACACACCACATGTGGAGCCTTCTGACCCATCCTCCCTTTGGCTCCCCAGGAGGATGGGAGGAGACTCCCACCTTGTAAGGACAAAGGACAAAGGAGAATTCTCTTTGCCCAATGATCTCCCCACAACCCACCCTCCCACCAGGCCCTGAAGCAGCCCGTGCTGGCACTGAAATGGTCAGTACAGCTCTGTCAAAAATTATCCAAAACTTGGAAATAAGGCAAAATGATGTGTGGTGCAACCCTTCAGTGCTCCAGAAAAGTGAAGGGCACGCAAGGAATATCTAGGGAATTGTGTTCAGGGCAACTCACAGTTTACTCTTGATTTAAAGTCCCCATGTTAGCAAAATAACAATAACTTGTTGATTTATCCACTAGAGATGCAAATCATTTCTATTCAGTAAACCCCAAAGTTTATATTAATGGGCTTATTGAACATTAAATTCATTTAGGATCTAACCCAGAAATCTCCTAGCATTTCCTCTAAAAGCCCAGCTTCTTAAACTCTCTTTGAGCTAATTCTGATACCTTATTGGTTCCCTTGTTAACTAATGAGTAAAATCTTTGACATATGTTCATTTTATATTAGTCTAAAAGCAATTTTTTTAACCTTTTGAAAATTATACTTGAAATCAGCTCCTGGGAGTTATCTCCTATAACTTAACTGTTCACAATTTTTTGAAAAGGGAACTCTAAACGCAACCTGTTTCTAATTTGGATAATTCCAATCCTTAAATAAATAAATAAATAAATAAATAAATAAATAAATAATATTCCTTTTACTTAGCTAGATTCTGTCTCTATACAGCTTCCTCCCTCTGCTAATGCAGGAAAATAGCAAGGGCTCTGGAATTAGACAAATCTGGACTCAAATCCACCACTTACTAACTACTGCCTGACCTTGGGAGAGGTATTTGACCTCTCCAACACCCTCCTCTTCCATATCTTTCAATTGTGAGAATGAAATGAGATCATCCATGTAAAGCACTTAGCACAGTGCCTGGTACTTAACTGGTTAGTTTATCTTCTTTTTGATCATTTTCTCATTCATTCGCCTACTCAATAAACACTGAGGCACTGGTGGCAAATCTGAATATGCATAACAAATAGCTCCTGTTCTTAGGATGCATGCAAATTAGCAGGAGAGAAAGAAATGTTTAAAAAGAAATTCTAATACAGCATGATAAGTACAACAATAGAATCATGTACAACGCACAGAGGAGAAAGTGATTAGCTCTGAGGCCAAGGCAGAGGTGGTTGCCAAAGTAGGCTTCCCAGAGAAGGCGATGCCCACGATGTGTTTTGAACATAAATAAGGGATTGTGTGGCACTTAAGAAAGGAGAGAAATTACAGACTGAAAAAAATAAAACAATTCTAAGCCTTGATGGAATATAAAGAGCAAATGAGAGGCAGGGAATGAATTTGAATGGGCAACAATCAGAGATGGCATTGGTAAGCAAAGGAAACGACTTTTTCCTTAAAAACTGATGAAATAGGGCTGGGGATGTAGCTCAGTGGCTGAACAGTTGCCTAGTGTGTGCCAAACCCTGGGTTCACTCCCCAGGACTGGGGAAAACAAAAAACTGATAAACTAAGCAGACTCAGAAAGCCACGGGTTGGATGTTTTCCCTCCATATGTGGAAACTAGAGAGAAAGAAATAAGGGAATAAAAGATTCCAGGGCACCTCCTGAAAATAGAAGGGAGAATATTGGGATGGAGGAAAGGAACCAAGTGGGGAGGAGGAGAGGTGGGAAAGGGGAGGGACTGTAGAGTGATATTGACCAAATTATGCTACATGCATGTATGAGTATCTCACAATGAATTCCACTTTTATGTATGGTTATAATGTGCCAATTCAAAAAATAAGAAATTGAAGGAAGACTGAGTAGAAGAAGAGGATCAGAAAGAGGGAGGAGAAGAGAGAAAGGGGAAATACTAGGGTTTGAAATGGACCAAATTATGCTATATGCATTTAGGAATATGTCAAAGTGAATCCCACTATTATATATAACTATTACATACTAATATGAACATTTTTTAAAAATGCATGGAGAGCTCTTGAAAGATTTTAGACAGGGAGGTGTCATCCTGTGCATTTTAGAAAGGTCATGGTGACATGATCAATGAGAAATGAAACAAGGCTAAGGACTTAAGTCACCCTTAGTTGTTGTCAGTCCTGTCTAACTAATGGTGGAACAGAGCCAAAACCTGGAAATGGAGGGGAGGGAGAGAAAAACTATTCCGGAAATAGAATCATCCAGATTTGGCAAACTACACAATAACCATGGTGACCACCACACACAGCCTTCTTTTGTGAGACTGCCACGCCTGAGAGTCCTGTTGACAGAAGAGGCCATAATGTTGACCCTTGAACAAAGATTGGCAACTAAAGACCAGGTGAGCACCTGAGCTAAGGTCAGACCATCCATAGGGTGGACAGTGACCAGAGACGTAGCTGAGTGTGAGAAGCTCTGTCTAATGGGATTGAGGGTAAGGCTAAGATAGACACTTTCCCTTCTGAATTTTAGTAGGAAAATGGAAAGACAAACAATCAGGAGCAGGAAGAGAAATGAAAATGACAGGCACAGAGAAGCACAGATGCTATGGAAAAAGAGATCAATGCCAGAGGCAACAGTGAGGTCCACTAGAGAGCCAGGCTCTCCACAGCTAGGTTGCTGTAAAGCTTTACAGTCATCAGCATCAGGCACATCAATTCATGTCAGTCCCTCTAGGTTCCTTACCACCAACCTGTTAGCCCTCTTTGTAACCGGTCAGATGTTAGGGAAAGAGATTCAACTGCATAACTATTTTGAACATGGGTCTTGCCACCTACAAGTCCACCTTCTCCAAACAAAAGATTCCCACCCTCCAACTCTCCTCAATGACCACGGTTGGCCTTCTCTTCCCATACTTCTCTTCATCACTGCACAAACCCTTGTTTGATCGTGTTTCATGGCCCCAGGTTCTAAAGTGAGAGCACTTACTTCATTCCCAATTCTTGGTTCTACCTCCCCACTTTAGGGGTAAACTGCTCTGACCTTCAGCAGATCAAAAGTTAAGAGAAGTGGCAAATTGAGACAGAAACCTCAGGAAGTTCTAACTGGTTCTAGAGAAAGTGAGACAAGGATAACTTTATTGCTTGCCACAAAGAACAATCCTACACCCAATCCTCCATTCAGGGCTAGTGTTTCACTAAGTTCCTAACTCAGAAGGTTCAACACGAGCACTTGAAAACAGATGAAGGATCTGCAGGAAGCTGGTACCCGTGTATTCCACTAACAGACAGGTTTATCCCAAAGGTTGACTAATATAAGAACTTAAGCTCTGTGAGGAAATGAGATTTGTCTTATTTATTACCAACTGCTCTGTGCCTAGAACAATGTCTGGCATACAACAGGAACTCAGCTAATATTTATGGAGTGAAAAAAATGTATGAATTCTCAGCAAGTCTACAGCAAAGTCTCTGATGATATATAAGTTTTCGGTCTTCAGACCAGCATGATTAACATTGAATGAAAACAGAGAGATTTCTGGGGGGAAAAAAAAGATAAAATAACAATGGAGCTAGAAGAATTTTGAAGGCACTAGGGAATCCTCTCAAGATTCGAAATATCTGAAGAGGCCAAAGCAACAATCAATATTATCATGAGAGATTTTAACAGAGCATCATACTTTTGAAAGACCTGATTTGGCAGCAGCACTCTTGGAAAAGAATCATAGATCTAAACTGACCATCTGTTTCTAGGATGTTGAGGTTTGAGGAAGCTGCTGAGAAAGTACCTGGGTTTTGAGGTATAGAATCCAGAAGTGATCGTTTTAGCACAAGATTCCAAAGTGAGAGCACTTACCTCATTCCCAATTCTTGATTCTACCTTGTCCCTGCCTAGATCACCTCTCAAGTAATTTGTCTGATACCTGAAATAATCTCAAAGGAGGGAAATAGAGAGGGAGCATATTATACGAGAATCAGTGGAAGGAACAGGAGGTGTTCAGTCAAGAGAAGTCTCAGAGGATGAATTAGTCTGCACAGGTGGCCACAACTAAGTACCACACACTAGGTGGCTTACAACCAGAATTTATCCTCTCATGGTTCTGGAGGTCAGAAGTCTAAAACCAAGCCATTCACAGGGGCATGTTCCCTTCCAAAGCTCTAGGGAAAGAGCCCCCATCCTGCCCTCTCCTGCTTCTAGTGGCCACGAGCATTCCTTGGCTTGTGGCAGCATCATGCTGATCTCCACTTCTGTCTTCACATGGCTTCTCCTTCTGTGTGTCTGTGTCTTATAAGAGCACCAGGCATATTTGATGAAAGGCCCACTCTACACCAGTATGACCCAGTTTAACTAAGTTTAGCTACAAAGACCCTACCTCCACATAAAGCCACACTATAAGGTACTGGAAGTTTGGACCTCAACATATCTTTGTGGGTGACACAATTCAACTCACAACAGAGGGCAATAGAATTATATTCACAGATTCATCAAACTTACTTGCAAAAGATTTGATATGTGTGATCCAAAGGGCAGAATTAAGGACAAGAACAAGAGTGGAAAGCAATCAGGAGTGTAAATCATAGCTACTTCTGAAGAACTTTCTGAGTAAAATCTGCTTTCCTTTGGCTCCCACCCTTAAACCGTGCAGAAGGAGGCAAGCAGACCCACCGGTGGCATGGAGGGACCTTCTTTCCTATGCAGGGGAGAGGGCTTCCTGGCCTGATCTCACTCTCCATCAACATGAATCTCTGTGTCTCTGGCATAAGGGAGCCATTTGTAACCAAGCAGATATTTAAGTGGCTGTTTCCAAGAGCCAATATAAGTAGATGAGCTCCATGATAATGCAGGCTGCTTAGGAGAAATGGAGCGTGAATTGCAAGCCCAAGAAATGAATATAAATTCAGCAGCTCTTTTAATTTTTAATTGAAAAAGAAAAGCCTATCCCAGTCAGAAAGAAGAGGGGAAGAGTACACTTTGCACAGCACTATAGAAAGTATGTGCTAGCACTGCTGAGACCAATGGCATTGTCCTGTTGCTTCTACCACCCGCACAATTGGGATGGGAAAGATTTCTACAGGGACTGCCACTGCCGCCTGCCTCCATGGATAATGAAGGTCACGGTTTATGGGCACAAACTATTCTGCTCCAGACGCAGCCTCATTGGTATGCAAGCGTGGAAACTCAGCAGCTGGCCCCACACACTGATCAGATTTGGGAACTTAGCAATAATGTACCCACTCTAACCCCCTCCCATTTTTTCTGGACAGTTTTGTGCTCAAATGGAGCAGGTGGGAGATAGAACTAGGCCAGGGGAAGAGAACTGTCATGTATTAGGCACCTACTGTATGTCAGGCATCTTATTCACTGAAGTATGTAGGCTTTGAATTTCATGTAAGACGGTGTCTGTGTAGGTGTCACATGCCAGCCTGTTGTCATCTAGAAGGAAAACAGAGGATACAGAAGAGGTGTTAAGTGCAAATATGGATAAAGCAGAGATCAAAGATGCATGAGGGTAGAGTTCAGGAGGCAGCTTCTTTGAAGACCAGTGGATTCAGTTGCAATATTTAGGCTTCTCTGTTCAGGATCCTGATGTATCCAGAGCCCTGAGTCCAAATTTTTGTCCACTTTCCCTTTATCAATTTGCTTTATTTGCTCTGGAACCTCAATAAAAATATCCCCTTTAGTGCTCTAAACCAGTGGTTGTCAGTCATAGGATGCAAATGGATCATCAGGGAGACTGTTCCTAAAGCAGATTCCCAAGTTCAACCCTCAGAAAGAGCCAGGTGCAATAGCTAAGGATGATTCAATAAGCACCACAGGTAAATAGAGGATCGTGCTAGTTCAGGTCATCTATAGCTTTTCCAGAAGAGAGGATGTACTCATACCTGGACTAAAAAAGGGAGAATATAAAAAAAATGTCCTTAATCTCCAGGATGCTAATGCCACCATGTGAGATCTGGGGTACCTCAGAGACTGCCCCTTAGCTGTCCACTCTGAGAAGTTTTAGAGACTTTCTTGGTTGTGCCTACAACTTAACTACAGTTGCTCTCTCTTTAAGAGTAAAGGAAAGTTAGATCTGTTATTTATTCTTTATGTATTAGCACGATCAACCAAATCTTTTCCCATGAAAAAGAAACACATAATAGCAAATAATTTTTGTGGAATGCTCCCATGGGTGTCTGATACTGCAGAGGATCATGGGATGAGTCTTGGTTAATGCCTGCCCTGTGAGATAGTATTTTTTTGTTTGATGGATGAAGAAGTGAAGTCCAAAGAGATTAAGTAAATTATCCAAGGTCACTCAGTTGATAATAATAGACTCTAGACATAATCCAAGGTCCATCTGTCTGTCTGTCTGTCTCTAAAAACCATCCTTTCCCCTACCAGATTATTGTAAAAAGAAAGGGGAACCTACTGAGGACAGCAGGTCTAGGCAGGCTTCCAATAGAGGGTGGAAGATGGTGGCCAGGAAAGGGCATGGCCCTGGAGGTAGAGGGTCATGGGATAGACAAAGAACACCCAAAGACAACTTGTACTTTTGATCCTGTTCTCAAAACAAAGCTCCATTAGTCTAAATGAGTATTGGCTTTTATCAACAAAGAAGTAAGAAGGGAAAATATCTCTTTCCCTGAAGGGATGTCACTTTGTCTAGTGGAAAAGACCTGGGAGGTGAAGGTTATACCCGGGATTGATTGCAAGAATTGGGTCAATTTTAGTATACCTGGCCATCAACTCTCAGCTAAGCATGAAATGAACCTCATCAGAATGGAAAGAGAATTTTCACAAGGACTGAGCAATGGGCATTTAACCAAATGTAGTTGGGGTAGGGGGGAGGCACAACTGACCCAGAAGATGCTATTGTGAAGCAACGCCAGAAAGCCATTAGATGGTGAGGATTCTTTTTTGGCTGACTGCTGTATCTAGATGATGTTAATTGAGTCAAGCTGTGTGTAATCAGTTGGGTATATATACCTCTGCTGAACCACAATAAAGCGGCTCCTGCTACCTCAGGTGCCCGCTACTTTGAGTTCTCGCTCAGTTCCTGCTGAGTTCACTTGCAATAAAGTAGTCCCCGCTTCAACCTTCAAGTTGCTTGTCACCTCTCAGTTATTTGCCCAGCCGGACTGCGGCATGCTATAATCATGGGGACTGTTGAAAGAGTACAGTGGGAACCCTGACTCCATGAGACAGTTCTCAGAGCAGCTAGCTAGAAGCAGGATCTAACCTCTCCTGGAAGGGTGCATGTGGCAGTACCCATGGCGGCTGGTCATCTCTGCTGAAATCCCACCATTCCCTTATTTGCCTAGCTCAAACTGAGCCCACTCTCCTGGATCCAAAATCAGCTTCTGACTTCCCTAAAATTGGAAGAAGCACCAAGATTCTTGGAGACTTAATAACTGCTAGACAATCTTTTTAGATCTTCTCATTTTCCAACATCCATTCACTTAACAAATCCCACCAATGATGTACACATAATGTCTCTTCACCTTTTCACTCTTCCTGCCATGGTCCTAGCGAAGGCCTGCTTTCCATTTCCCTCCATTATAGCAACTCCACATCTTGCTGCTCAAAGCCTCCTATGACCTAACCCCATCCTACCTCCTAAACCAATCCCTGATATTCCATTGTTCACTCCTATCACAGTGGCCTGCTTGCAGCCAGTTCCCATTGCTTTGCTCATGCCATTTCTTTCTATCTGTGTATTTATCTACCTCCTCCCCATTTATGCACTCAGCAAGCATGAATGAGTACCTTCTGGATACCAGGCACTCTTCTAGGTGGTAAGAATCTACTGATGAACAGGATAAAGTTCTGCTCTGGAAACACATTCTCCTGAGGGGATGCAGAAAATAAAGCAGGTAAAAGGGATAAAGATGGCACAGTGTATAAGTGTGTTTTAGAGCAGTCAGGAAGCTTTTCCAGGAGGGGACTTTGGATCACAGAAAGCTATATGAAAATTGGGGGAAGAATTTCAAAGTCCTCCCCTCGGTCACAAATCAACATAAGCTCTATATAAAGCTCCCCTACTCCTGCATCTTGGGACTTACTGCCTGTGAAATTCACATGTCCCTAATACCTAGTACCTTGAATTGCTTTTTGCCATTCAAACCTAACCAAATGCAAGTACTTTGAAGGCAGGAGCTTGATATCTCTTTATAAAATTCACAAGTTCCTGGGGCATTGTTGTATGCAAGGATCACCCAAAGGAAGGGAGAAATCATTTCACTATGCTCCAAAATGTGAGGCTGCAAGAAAAGGTTTCTTCCTAATGATTTAAGGAAGACGGTTTTGCCAGTGCTGTGTATTCCATATCAGAGGTATTCAAGCAGGAAACGAGGAAGGTAACTGAGGCCATCTCTCTGTCAAACTTAAATCCAAGAGCAAGGGGTAAACCCCTTATGAGTGGGCAGAAAAATGTCACCAACAACTCCAAGATGGGAGCAGATTTGTGTCAACTACCTTAAAATCATGGAGCTGAAGTTATAGAGAAAATTCTGTCTCAAAGATGCTTTTGGACTATAGGCTGACTCCAGGATTAAACAGTAAGAAACATTCTCCTGATGAGTAAAAAGATAAGGATCAATGAAAAGGGGACTACAATGTGTCTAGACTTTGTTGAATCAAGTCTTATTTTAAAATTCTTCAGTGTTGCTATTTAAAAGTGCACAGAGAGGGGTTCTTTTCACTTAAATGAGCTTAACTGCTTCAATAAAGAGTTATATAATTGCCAATCAAGCAGCACCTGCTAACTGAGCACTGTGCACCCAACACTCTGAATACTGTGGGGGCACAGAGGTAACCAAATAGATATGACCCCCATTCCCAAAGAGCTTACAGCATAGCAGGGAAGACAGCAGCTAAATAAATCAGTGTCAATAATCAGATGGTTACAAAAGAGCAAAATGCTACCATGGGAGGCTACGTGCATATATAGGGAGGGGAGGTTCAGAAAAAAATTCCCCAAGGATGTAGCTATTCCTCTGAGACAAAGGCTGGCTACCAGTTAGTTAGTAATGGAAGGTGCTATAATTTGAATCTTGAGTGGCCCCCAAAGCCCATGCATTAAGGCTTGCTTCTCAGGGTGGTGCTATTGGGAGGTGGTAGAATTTTGAGAGGTGCAGTCTAGTGAAAGATCCTTAGGTCACTGGGGATGTGCCCTCAAAGGAGATTGTGGAACCCTGGCCCCCTCCTCTTTCTCTCTTTGCTTCCTGGCCATGAGGTTTGCTATACAATGCACTCACACAATGATTCCTTGCCTTACCACAGGCCCAAACCAATGTGGTCTTAGATTGGAACGTTCCAAATTCTGAGCCAAAATAAACCTTTTTTCTTTATGAATTAATTATCTCAGACATTTCATTATAGTGCCAGAGAGCTACACATAGAAGGCAACAACACAATGCTCCAGGTAGAGGGCACTGCATGTAAAGAAGTCTGTCAGAGAGAAAGAACAAGGCTCTTGAAAGAACAGCAAGTTCAACAGGGCTGAAGGGACAGAGGCACAGGATGAGAATGGGAGGGTAGCAAGAGACAGACCCAGAAATGGGCTCTGTAAGCCCAATAAGGATTCTGTTTTGGCACAAAAGTGATGGAAAGTCATTTCCTTTTTGCATCTCAAGGAAACATACTAACCTCTGAGATACAGAATTAGGTAATCCCTCTCTTCAAGAAAGAAAAATATGAGATGAGATATGATGACCTTTTAAGAAGGGAGTCAGCTTTAAGTAAAGAGAAACTGAAGAAAATCATTTGCATAGAAAAGTACTTTTGTCTACTCAGGCATTATATTGTAAATTGTTTGTCTTGGCCGATAAAAGAAGCTGGATGATAAAGATTATTTACAACCTAGGTAGTTATTTGCTTACAAATCAGACTGAGACAAAGTCCCCAGTAAAACTAAAGGAGAGTACCTATACTTAAGTGACAAATATCTCAGCTTCCATTCTATAGAAAGAGATAAGGACTGTCTTCCTGTCAAATTGTTTTGGCAGGGCTGTTTTTACCCATCTGAAATGCAGACCTTTAATGTTTATATATGAACATCAGCAATTATAAAACACATTTTAGATAATCATGGGAAGTCATAAAACATAACCAGTGAAGAAACTTGTAATCATTGGAAATTTGCAATTATTAATAACTTCAGATATAACTAAACATACCATGGATTAAACATTTTTCATCTTCTTTTCCTTACCTAAACTTCATTGTCAACCATCAGTATAAAACCCCACTGATTGATTTCGGAGCGTTGAGATAATAGCTGTCAGTCTTTCTTTTGAAGCTATTAAAATTAATTTAAAAAAAAAAGTTTTGCTGATGCCTCACACACTCTGGCTGTCCCTGCCTGTGACTGGCCCAGCTATTCCACAAACTAGTCAGCTCCGGCTTCTCCACATTGCTGTTTGTGTCCTGGTCCCTCCCAGAACTCCCTTCTTAGTTCCAGCTCCAGAGCCTGGTATTCCATACCATGTGACTGAGACACTGCTGCTTATTGGCAAGGAATCCCTATTGCAAATTGAGGTCTTTGGAGTGTTGAATAAACCTCTTGAAAGCTGTAACTCTAAATCCAATTTCCCACCATTTGCTAATTTCTGTCTTTATGTGAGAAACAACATCCAAGGAAAGAACATGCGGACTGAGAATCCACAGTCCAAGGGCATGCCCGGTAAATCACAGCCACACTCACCCACTCACTTGCAATGAAGCTTGTGCTCTGTGCTGTCCCCAGTGGTTGAGGTGAGAGAGCCCATGAGCCATCCACCTCCTCCCCTCCAGAGCTCTCCCTGACCACTCTCTGTCCCCATTAGAGACATACACTCCAATGGCACAGGTTTCAGCCACCTTTGTGGCCAGGATGTGGCTGCCTGGCTTCCACTGAAAATTTGAATTAAGCCTGTTCACCTCAGCCTCAACTAATGCCAAGCAAATAGCAATAGGTATTTGGGGAACAAGACAATCTTGGGTATGTCTCTTGGTCAATCTGCTTATATTGTTAATACAAATACCCAGATCATTTCAGATACCATTAAGATAATAAGCTGTCACTTCTTTGAAGTGTTTCTCTTTAAGAAATAGAAAGACAGAAGGTAGATGTCAAAGGAAGAACAAATATGCCCCACATGGCAGCTGGAAGGATGGAGCCAAAAAAAGACCTCAAGGCTACTTTTCAATACACAGTCTATTCAAGTATTGTACCCAAAGCTGTATCCTTAAACCATGAATCAAAATGGCACGTTGGGGATCTTCTATTGTGTTTGATCTGGTGAGACAACTATGTCAGATCTTTTGAGCTGAGAACTTCCACGTTTAATGCTTCGCAAGTCTATGTGCATTCCATTAGCCCAGAATTTGTCCTACTGAGACAGCCCCCCTGGACTCCAACTGATAGATATTCTTGCCTTTGTCATTCCAAACCACCAGTGTGCAGGGCAGCTGCTCCTCTCAGACTGCCCTAATTAGCAGCATGGCATTCATTAACAGCTGCTGTGTGTTCAAATGTTCTCCCCCGCATGGAGCAGGGCCTACAAAGACTCCCCAAAATACATCCTCCTGCTAACATGGCGCATGACATAGCAGCAGATGTTTGCTGACGATGTTCCTGAAAATTTGCTCTGCCAGGATCTAAGATTCTGATTCTTCCCAGAGGCAGTCAGGACAGAGCAAAGCACCCAAGAGACAACACCCCCATCACACAGACTCAGGTGCTTAGCTGAGCACCTGGCACTTGATAGTCCTGCAATTGCTATTAGCTATTGGCTATTAGGGCTGATATCTGCCAACTTTGCACCAAGGCAGACATAGCTGTTAAAATGCAATGTAGCTCTCATACTAGGAAGCAAATAATTGTTCCATAGAGCTCCTGTCTGCCCAATGTCCACCATCACCACTGCCATCACCATCACAATGGTTGGATGATGGCCTCTTCCGGAGGATCCCAGAACCTCCTCATGGGCTAGCATCCATTCTGACTGATCAGTGTCATAGACACCAGTCATTAAATTCAATATCATGCCCATCATCATCATCACCATTTAGAGACTCACATTCTCACACTTACACCCAGAACTTCATCTCCACATGTCCTCCTGACCTCTCTGATGTCTCTCCTTCCTATCCTCCACAGTAGGTTCTGGCTTCTGCACATCCTTTGAATAATGATCTCTTCTGACTTAACAGAGATCCTGAGCATCTTATCCATGCGCTGACATTGCATGCACTTTTGTCAACCTAGTGAGGCTTGGGAACTTCCCCATAGTTCCCTTCTCCACAGAGTTCTGGATTAGCATGAGCCACAGGAGACATTTTGCAAGAGACTTGGAAGGTCAAAAGTGAAGCAGGGATCATTTGGGTTTCACTCTCTGAAGCGGCTGCAGAGCCGCAGGTGCTGTTGCCATGTGTTGGGTGGCCGTCTCTCCCATGGGAGGCACAGTCAGGTGGGCAACTTCTCCAGCTCCTGCCAGACTTCACCCTTCAGCATTGCTCACTCCAGGCCAGGTGCACATTAACTCTGTGATGAAGGAAATCAGCATCCCCTGCAGTGAAAACCTAAAGTTGGTGACACATCAGCACAGGTTCTACTTCGGCCCCATGGGTCCTGGCTCATTCTCACAGGTTCTCTGCCATGTCCCTACATCATGTTTATCTTCCTTTGCTGACCGTATGCCCTGTAGACACAGGAGCAGCAGCTGTACATAAACTGCTGACTGAATTCCCACATTGCATAAGGTTGAATCCCTATAATAAATCTATGATTCTGTCTATATTCATAGGCAGGCAGGTAGGTAGATAAACATATGATATATAGTGCTATAATTTTCATCTGAAGTGTCTCCCAGAGGCCATGTGTTAAAGGCTGGGGCTTGGAGCTATTAGGAAGTGGTAGAGATTTTAAGAGATGGAGTCTAATGAGAAGTCTCAAGTTATCAGAGGCACACGCTTGTCTTGGATTATAGGATCCTAGTCTCTTCTCCTTCTCTTTTGCTTTCCATCCAGGACATAGGTGGTTTTGCTTTTGCCCTGCCACACACTTCCACCATGATGTGCCACCACAGGTCCAAAGCAACAGGGCCAACTGAACTGAAACCTCTAAAACCATGAGCCCCAAAAAACTTTTCTCTTTATAAATTGTTTATCTCAGGGATTAGTTATAGTAACAGAAACCTGACTAACACAGATAGATAATTAATCAATCAATCACCTAATGATTCTCTGATTGAACTGATCTCAGATTGATCTCTGATCACCTAATGATTCTGCTTCTCAGAGGACTGACACAAATATCTACCCAGTCACCTAAACCATAAATCTAGAATCAGCTCAATTCCCCTCTCTCAATCACTCCAACATCTAAGAATCGAATTTCTACCTCCCAACCTGTTTTTCTCTTCAAGTTCTTGAATCTTTGTGTTTTGTTTTGTCTTACTTTGGAATCTGACAATTGAACTGTGTTTGTTTTATAAACAGAAACTGGAATATCATGGTAGAAAAAGCAGAAGGGAATCCATGAATGATTGCTACTTCAAGACTCAGCAATGAACTGCAAATAACCTAGAGCAGGTTGGCTTCCTTTACATCCCTTCATATCTGGCCAAAATGAGACAACAAGATGTGATTCCTTGGAAAGGCACAGTCATGGAAAGGGTGTCCACGTCTGCAGGTTAGAGTCGCTCACTGAAGCATTTGCTGTGACTGCACTCACTGGGGGCTCAGCAGCAGCTTAATTATCAAACCTTTTACAGAAATATGTCTGTATTGATTTATCATGGAGGTGACAGGAGCTGCTAGGCAAACTCATAATGCAAATAGAAGAAATGTTAGCCTACTTAAAAGCAGGGAGCTTAAGTACTGGCCTTTGCATTCACATAATAAATGTGCTCATTACACATTTTTTTAATACTCTGGCATAGATCTCTAACACATCCTCCTCTTCCCTTTTACCATTTTTTCCTATGGGTGCTTGATTATAATGAAGCTACATTTCCTCACTATTCTATTTTTCCAGCCTATTATTCATCATTCATTAATTCACAAAACATTTATTAAGTGCCTATTGTTTGCCGGGTGCTGGGAATGTGATGGCTTGTTAGTACAGGATTTCTATTTGTGAAGTTTCCATTCTCATGGGGGAAGATCATCTATGAAGAAGTAATCCAATAAATAACAATTTCATTTAGTGACAGGTACACCAACATATACAGACACATACACACACACACACACACACACACGAGGTAGAGTATAACAGGGTGGCTAGAGAAGCCCTCTTGTAGGAGGTGACAACTAAACAGAGACATGAATAGTAGGAAAGAACCAGCCATGAGAGAATATGAACAAGAGCGGGCACAGCAATGTTAACAGCCCCAAGGTAGGAAGGGTTCTGCCATGTGTTCATGCTGTTACCAAAAAGACAGAGTACTAAGTATTTCTTTCTTCAGTTTCTGGAACATTCCACAACCCCTCTGCACATTCCATTCCTTTGCCTGGACCTCTCCTGCCCTGCCATCATCTGAATGACTTCTTGTCTTTCAGGCTCAATCCTAACCAACACTTCTTCAGAGAAGTGTTCCCTGACTACCCAACCTGAGGGAGGTCTTCCTTGGTATTTGATAACACCTGGTCTACCTTCACAAAATAGAACTGTATATGTTATTGAACACATAGAAAGTACTCAGAATAATTGCTGAATCGATGACCCCATGAGTGGATCAAAGAAGTCATCCACTGAGCATCCAACCAAGCAGGCAGTGGGGTGAACACAAAGGAAAGAAAGTATTGAGGAAGTACGGACTTAAGAAAGGGGAACAAAAGGTGGAAGGGAGATCTGCTGAGGAAGACAAGTGGAAAGACTGAGGTCAGGGAAAGTGGCCAAGGACAGTAGACAGCGTGGACAGAAAACAAGCTAAGACCAAAAAACAGCTGTACTGCAGGCTGCTGTCATCAAAGGCCTCCCTGCTCCCCAGAGTGACAGAGCCTTGCACGGCCTGAAATGCAAAGCCCAAGGGGCCTGCTTGGGTCACCTGCCACCCAGTGCAGACTCTTCCTCTACCTGGACACTTTAACAAGGAATGGGCTGCTCACTCTCAGCATCTGTCATACACCAGCCCACACACAGTAGGTCTTTTCTTCTCTACCCAAAGCAATCAGTCCCTGAACCATTCTGGCAAAGCAACCACCCTCTAGAACCTGCCTCCACCACAAGTTCCAGTTTGTCAAGTTCCCCGGGGCAGTGTGCTGCTCATGATGGCACCCAGAGAGCCCAAAGTGTCTGAAGCCCCGTGCACTAAGACAACCCAAACATTTGCAATCATGACAGCGTGACCTTCTCAAGGCCCTTGAATCTGACAAACCCACCAGCTGGGTGAAATGCCTGGGATGGCTTTGAGCCTCTCCTGCTTTGACAGAAGCAGCTACGGCAGATGCTCTTGTATTTTATTGTGTCACAAATGGATGTGACGGGGAAGGAGAGGAAAATAGAACCTGGGAAAGGGCATGGGAGTCTTTCTGTGCAGCCCCCCCCCACAGATGGGGCTGTACATAACGAGATAACACAGGTTCCAATCTCAGGGCCAGCTGCTGAGGTGTGACTTCTTTCTTAACCGAAAAAGAAGAAATTCTCCTTGAAATGAGAAATACGAGGCAGAGAAATGTGCCCAGGGAGAGCTTGAGGATTGACTATCCCCATAGGGTTTTTTGGGGAGCCAGCTATTTCAGTTGGAAAATGCAGCCACAGGTAGAAGCAGATTCTTTGCTACCTGCCCAGGCTGTATCCAAACAGACCCTAATACTCTGTGTGCACCTTCCATGGGCACCAGGCACCTGCATCTCTGATTGATGTCATTTTGGACAGCTTTCTCCTCAGAGCTATTATTTCCCCCAATTTTCTTTTGCCAAAAAAAAAAAAATAACTATAGAGCTCTAGCACTGCCCCCCCCTTCCCTGGAACATTATTCTGTTTTAAATGTAACCATAAAAGTATATTTTTAAAAAGGAGTTTCTCCGTTTTTAACCTGTGGATAATTGATTTGTTACAACTCACAAAAGAGCATTTGTCATATCAAAACAACCAAGACCGACCTGCTTCTTCCTCCCAAGATGAGCGTGGAGGCACTTGACTTATTGCTGCCATTAAATTGAAGTGTTCGGCTGATTATTTGCTATTTCAGAATTCCTTATAAATCACCGCCTTATTTTGGTGATTACAACTTTAAGAAAAGACACTTGATTTATAGGCAACATCAGGGCGGAGGAGGGAGGAAGGGGGAGGGGCCAGAAGGAGGCAGCAGAGGCCAAAGGCTCAATAAAGACACACTTGGAAACAGCTGTTTGATACACTGCCCCGCTCCCAACAAATTGCAGCTCAAGACTAGGCCTACACCTGGGAGATTTTCATTACTGGAGGTTTGGCAGATAACACAAGCTGGAAGAGGAGTTCCAGGACTCTCTGCAAATTGGGTTGTGACTCTCCTCTCAGGGTTCTGGTTTCCTCCCCATTGTGGGTAGAATAGAGCAGAGCTCCAAAATGAAACTCTTCCTATTGTAATGCATGAGCAAGCCATGAGACCTGGGTCCATGTTCAGAAAAAAAAAACATGCAAGACCAGTGGAAGGCTAGCTCCAGCTGGACACAGCTGGATTCTGAGATGCAACAGAGCAGAAAATGACTTCTTAAGCCCCAGTGAGTCCATCAATCAACTGCATTTATTGACAGGTGAAGGGAAGCACACCAATGTGACAGGCACTTTGGAAGAACCCAGGAATGATTATACACAATGCCCGACCTGGATCAACCTACAGACTACCAGGAGAGGCCCAAGCAGCATGCAGATTGTCTCCATTAGATAAAAGTTACATCAAATGAGTTCTGGGGTAGTTTTGTATAAGTGGCACCTGGATCATCAGGTGTCTTCCAGCTGTAAATGGGTGAAATATTTTCCTTAGGGAACACAAACCACTACTCTCATCATGAGGGGTCCGGCTCAAATTTCAAAGGCTCCAAGAAAAGGAATGTGTTGGTAATCAGACCCACCTGGTAGGATATTTCAGTTCTATATGGCTTAAATTGAAGCAGATGTTCAGAGGGCCAGGGCACAGAGGGAATCCAAAACTAGCCCTATGGGGAAAAGATAAAGAAAATGAGGCATTTCACCTGGAGAAGAGAAGGGATGTGAGCGAACACCCATATCTGAAAGGTTATGGTAGGGAAAAGGAAGCAATTTCTTTTGTAATTGCTTCGGAGAGGAGAGGGAAGACTGCTGGTGGAAAGCTGCAGAGAAGCAGATTTTAGCTCAACCTGAGCAATTAGAGCTCTCTGGACAGCAAGGAGTGGTAGATGGTGAGCTTCCCACCATGAGAGCTGCTAAAGGACAGTCAGGGAGGCCATATAGGAGCCACTTTTCCGAAGATCCCTGCATATGGTGGAAAGTAAAGCTAGATACACTTTAATATTACATGAGTCTATGACTTAAATTCACAAGGAAGTATGAATGGTTGATAAGTTTTTTCCAGAAAGTATAATGTATTAAAACCAGAGAATTTATTAAAAAGTATTGACTATGCTAACAGAATCATATGTGCCCCCAACAAAAGAAATGGGTTTTGGAATGAAAGACTAAGCACTGAGCTTGGCGTCCTCAACTGGATCTGCAAAATCACATGAGGATTAAGAGTAAATATTTAACATGGGCAAGTGGATTCACGTTTCAGCTCTGGCACTTACTAGTTGTGTGGTCTTGGAAAAGTTACTTAACCTTTCTGAGATTCATTTTTCTCATCAGTCAAGCAGGGATCCTAACAGTGCCAGTCCCATCAAGATATTGTGAGGATTCAGTGAGATTTAGAACAATGCTTGGCACGTAGCAAGCGCTCAATCGTTGTGAGTTATGTATTGCATCTTCTTAATTCTAGTTAATTCTAATGTGCACAACTTTCTTCATTCAATGCTTCTGAACATTAACAGATGTTCACAGTGAATGTATTACTTCTCTGCCTCACAGAAAGAGAGAGAGAGAGAGAGAGAGAGAGAGAGAGAGAGAGATGCACAGCATACCTCACAAATGACAACATCTCAGAATCTAATCTGTACCCTTCCCCAGGCAGCCTCTCATGGTTACTAACCTGAACTCCTGCTGGGAGAATAAAAAGTGAATTCTGCTAAACTAAGCACCTAACTACACTTGATTTTTCTATACCCTGTGAAAGAATCCTATCCAGAATTTAATGAAGAATACAAGCTGCCTCTTTCCCTGCCCATTCTGGGTACCTGGTGTGACTCTGTACTAGCCCCCAACCCAGACCCCACCCATTTCATCCTTCACTACCTGAGTGAGCTCTGCATTATTATGCCTTTTGGACACTGAGACTCAGAGTGTTAGCAGCCTTGCCCAAGAGCAGGTAGCTAGTAAATAGCACAGCCAGTTTATGAACTGGGTCTATAGGATTTCATTGCCTGTGCTATTTCCCAGGATGTTATAAGAAAGGTGGGAATTATAGGTCTTCCTAACTTCCAGGTTATTAACGCTCAGGCTAAGGATTCATATGTGGCTTTCCACACAGTGACTCCCTGGGGAGAGAGGAGTAATACAGACTCCAGCTTTCCATCTCATGGAGACTTGCACACACCCACTGAGGGTACACGCATGTGTGGGTGTACATACAGCCATATACACATACATGCTGGGAGGCATTTAACAGAAAGGCCTGGGGTAAGTGTGAGTCTCACTGGAGCAAGACTGTTGGCTCTTCCTCATCAGGACAGCTTTCACTAATAAGGCAAATTTCCCAACCTAAGGACTGGACCTCAGTCCTAGAGATCTAAACTCAGGACTCTGTCTACTCCCCAGAAGAGGAGGACTTAGGAAGGCTGACCCATACCATACTTAGAGAGAATGGACATCAAAACCATGGTCAGTATATTAATTTGCAGTAACATCTCCAACTGACAAAGTGTCTGGGCCTGACCAAGCTCTATGTCCCTGGAAATAGCCTCTTTCAAAGACAAATTGTCAGAAAGAAGCTCCATGAGCATGGAGCTAGTGCAGGGTGACCAGAAAGACCTGGACACCTCGGACCAGAGTGGCCTGATGCCTCCGCCTGCCAGAGAACCAGACCTAGGCCTGGCGCTCCTCCCTCTCCTCTCCCCTGCACAAAGCCTGTCACCTTTTCCTCTGTGGCTTCTTCATGGGGGCTCCAGAACTGACTAGCCCTCCTACCTGATAGTCCCCACCTCCTCCCACAGGTTATTGCCACCACGTCTGCCTATGTCAGAATAATGGCATTTCCCAGGCTCCACCTGACCCTATCTGGCTTACTTTACAGCTGAACTCTAAGAGAACATTACCTTCTGATGGTTGGAGTCCTGGCACCATCATTCTCCAACCCACACACCCCCAGCATGCCCACCCCATACCCACAGGAGGCCACCCTCATTTGGAAGAGCAGGTGGAGAGCTCTCAACAACCAGTCTGCAAGGGAGTGGTGCTCCAAGGGTATGTCCTAGATCCCAATGCTACATGCATGGCTGGGTGGGCCTAAAATGCAACATACTCCCACCCCATCCCAGGAGGGGAGTTCTTGCAGATTTCAGTTCCACCCTCCTCAATCTAAAAGTAAGTTCTCTTGCTTGAGAAGGCATATGCAGATGAACCCTGAGGACCTCTTCAGGACTAGTCACAGACCTCTGCATCCATAATCCTAGTCTTCTCTTTTATCCTTCTCCCCAGAGTCTGCTGCCTTCTCTGCTTGTATCCCAGCCTCTTTCCAAGCCTGAGCCCAACCCTGAGCCCCAGTGCCTATAGCCACTCCCCCACAAGGCTCAGTCTGCCTCCTGGGGCTCCCAATGGCCTCCTGGTACTGAGGTCCCTCTGAGAATGGCAGTGCTGATAGAAAGCAATAACAAAACAATAATAACTGCCGCAGTCTTGGCTGGGCACAGAATCACGAGCCACTCAAGCAGGAACAAAACTTTATTTTGAAAAAGCCGCCAATACTCTGTAGGCGCTGGCAAGCCAAACCCGGTCCTCCCACGCGGGCCTCCACCGGAACCGCGCGCTCCCCGGAACCGGGGGTCTCCCGGACCTCCCCCGGAATTCCCCCCTACTATCCTTCCCCAACCAATGGGAACTCTCCAGGAGTCCCGTAACATGAATCCGGTAGCAGGCCAAGGTGAACAGCGGGAGTCCAATTTCCATATGAATGTAAATCTTAACATAATCATCTCAGTGGCTAGCTGGCGTCACTTTACAACCAAAGGTGCCATACATCGTATATTTGCTTGTGGCTCCTAGCAAATAACCACAGCATATACACAGCAGGCACCCTGATAAATGCTTTCCATGCATTAGAATCTCATTTAATTCTCTAAATAAACCCATGAAGTAGATGCTATCCTCATTGCATAGATGAGGAACCAAGAATCCAAGAGTAGAATCCTCATTGTCACACAGGTAACATGTGACAGGACCAGCCCTTGCATTTAGGCTATCTAACTCCAGGGTGGTGTTCACAGGTACTACTCTATCTGGCCATACCTGGAGTAGCACCACCTGGCTAGCCACACTGTGCCACAGTGGGGAAGGGAGAAGGGAGAGGCTTTATTTCTTCCCTAATTTACTCATAAAAGGCTAGGAAGAGAATTATGCATAGTTCAGCAGGAAGGAGTAAGGCAAGGTGCTATTTACATGGACTAATCAGAGGTTAACTCTTTGGCATCCCCTTACTTTAATGTGGACTAATAAATTCCTCTCAGTTCTGTACATATTGCTATGCAAGAGCAGCTTCAGACAAATCATCACCCGCCCTCCAACATGAAAACTCTGGAGTTTTATGGTGCCTCCATCATTATCCTGGGTGGGATTACTCCAAGGTGAGCCTACAGGTACCAACATCTGTCCTCCCTAGGACAACCCTCTGCATCCAGAGCCACTTTTTACCAGGCTATCTTGTGCCCTTAGCCAGTCAACTCTCTCTCAGGCCCCTCTATTTCCCCAGCCCACAAGCCTTGGGGTGTTCTGCACCCAGGCTGCCTCCTGCAGAATCACCCATTATGCATACAAAAAGCTCCTTCCTTCCCGTGGGTCAGGCATGGCATCCAAAAAGAGGAGAATTATAATGAGGGGGGAAAAAGAAAGAAAGAAAGCTTTGGGTTTTAAGATTTCCTGGCATAATTCAAAGGAAGATTATGCTAAGTATGAGGGAATTTTTTTTTCATCAAAAGAGCATCATTAGA
This sequence comes from Spermophilus citellus, assembly GCF_964194105.1. Taxonomy (NCBI): domain Eukaryota; kingdom Metazoa; phylum Chordata; class Mammalia; order Rodentia; family Sciuridae; genus Spermophilus; species Spermophilus citellus. The sequence goes on along the minus strand of NC_138183.1, from coordinate 204,843,830 downwards.
ATTTTCCACATCATTTAAGCCTCTGTGATGATTTAAACCAGTGGATTTCTTAAAATAAGAATAATAATATAACTACCATTCTGAAAGCACACAAAACATGTTTAAGTAAATGCCTGGGGAGCTGTCACATGTCTTAGAATGGGCCCTCCTCTTCCAACACCGACAGGAACTAACAATCATGGTTTTCTGAAGAACTAACATAAAAAGGGAATTGGCCAGAAATCCTTGTGCAGGGACTTTAGAATGTGCAGGAGGGAGACAGAGAGAGGCCACACTAAGATGTTTAGTGGATGGCAGGTCTGCTCAACAAATATATTTTGAGGCCCTATGCTATGCATTTATGATACAGAGATTTTAACAAAGACCTAGCCACTGTCCTCAGGAAGTTCCCAGTTCAGCAGGGGTGACAGACTCATAAACCAGCAACTACTGCATTATGAAAGTACAGAGCACCTTTGACATAGAAGGACAACATCTCTAGAGTTCAGTTGCCAATTCTTTGGTTGACAGAAAAGTCACTAAACCTCTTTGTGTCTCTCTTTCCTCACACAGAAAATGAAGAGAATAAGAATGAAGTCTGTATGTATAAAGGCCCAGAAAAATACTACTTGCTAAATGCTAAATGTGCTGGCCATTATTATCAGTAATAAAGACAGAAAAAACATCCAGGCCAGTCCCCATCCTCTCATGCACTTTTCTTCAAAGGCAAGGTTTGGGGAAAGCTTGGTGAGTTGTGCCACCAAGGTTGGGGGAGGCAGGTGAAAAGAAGAGGGCATAGCACGGGCAAAGCAGAGGCATTAGAAAGCTTGCTGTATACATGTACAAACACCAAATGGAATGTTAGACACACGTGTATACCTCCAATTGTATATTGTGTAAAAGTGCAGATGTTACATGGCATGTTGTAAACATGTACATATATAGTAAGTGGTATATTTTGTGTCCGTGGGTTGATGGGTAATGAGTGGGAGTAGCAGATAAGATAATGAAATTCAAAAGGTCACCCCACAGGGCATCTTCTCAGTCATGCCAAGGTGCTTGAGTGCTTTAGTTTGCCTGTTGGAAGCTGTTGAAGGATTTCAGACAGAGAAGCAACACAATCAGATTTTCAGCCTAGAGAAGAGCTTTGCATGGGGAGAAGCTGGAAGTAGGCTTGGTTCCAGCTGGTTGAAGGCTGATGCAATCTTCCTCTTAAGAAATGGTGCATATATGTGATGACCATTATTATCCAAAGCACAGGTATGAAGACATGAATTGGTGTGAATATACTGTATATACAACCAGATATGAAAAAATGTGCTCTATATGTGTAATAAGAATTATAATGCATTCTGCTGCCATATATAAATTTTAAAAATTTAATTTAATTTTTTAAAAAAAGAAAGGGTAAATATAAAAGAGGGACAGATTGAGAGAACCAAAAGATGTTTAGGATTTCTAGTTCAAAATGGTGAATTGAATATGTGCATTTTTTTTCTTATTGTTTCCCCATTTTATTGATATATGCTAGATTTTAACCATTCTGGCAGCCACTGAAAAATTTCTTTCTTTTTTTTAATATGTGCACTTTTATCTCTGATCCTCCCTGAAACCCCACTAAAGCAACTGGAAATCTGTAAATCATTTAAATTATATAAAAGTATGTTAAAAATTTAGTAAAGAGATGAAGAGCAACTAGTAATAAAATCTTAGGACCCTGGAAGCGGACAACCATTCAGTAATTGACAAGCAAGCCCCAGGAAACTGGATTTCACACAGACAGTGAACAAAGCTGAGAATCACAAAATCTGCACCAATGAAGGTCCCCTAGGCCGAGGCCCGGCTCAGAAGGAAAGAGTGTAATCTATTTATGAAGCTGAGACTCACACCTCACCACAGCGGCATATCTAGCCTCTAGGACAGCACTGCCCATAGAAATGTACTCCAAGCCACATATACAATTTTTAAATTTTCTAGAAGTCACATTAAAGAAAAGAAAAATATGTTAAATTAACTATTTTTAAGTTTTATTTTATTTTTAAATTGACACATGATAATTATACATATTGATGGGTAAAATAGGATGCTTTGATGTATGTATAGGCTATGTGTTGATAAAATCAGGGTGATTAGCATATAAATCACCTCAAATAGTTATCATTTTTTGTTGTAGTAAGAGCGTTCAAAGTCCACTCTTCCATTTACTTTGAAATACACAACACACTGTTGTTAACTATAGTTACCCTTCTACACTCCAGTGACTGCTGCTAAGTTAGGCTCATGCCCTCCACACAGGAGACTGGAAGATTCTTCTCCAGAAAATGTGACCAGCATAAGAGAAAACCCCAAACCTATGGCATCCTGGGATCCAATTAAGCAGTCCAGCAAAATTAGCCTATGTTGGGGCCCAGAACTGTAGAGTCCCAACCACAAACAAGGATCACCAAGGAACACCTCTAGCCTAGAGACCATTAGTCAGCTTTCCATTATGGTGACAAATACCTGAGATCATCACAATTAAAACTCACAATTTTGTGGGTTTCAATCCAGGATCATTGGTCCCATTACTCTGGGTTTGTGGCAGCCCATCCCAGCAGGAACAATAGTGGAGCCCACCTGTTCATGGCTGGGGTACAAAAAAAAAAGAGAGAGGAAGAGAACAGAGCTGGGGACACACTATCTCTTTCAAAGACACACTCCAAAGACCAAAAGTCTTTCCACTAAACCCCTCTTCTTAAAGTTTATACCACTTCCCAATCGTGCCACCCTCGGGATCAAGACTTTAACATAAGAGCCTTTGGGGGACATTCAACATCCAAACCATAGCACAAACTGAAACAGATGGGAAAGAGCAACTTGGGGAAAACCAGAGACTATACAAGGAGAAGAAAACATCCAAAAATCTATTGATAATAACCATAGAGAGGTATTTGAAGATTTTTAATTCACTGGATGGCAGCAGTAAGCTACTAAAAGTAACATTCAGCAAACAAATGGTAACAACAAAAGAAGAGCTGTTGGAAAGAATAAAGCCCATGATCAGAAATGGAAAATTCAATGCAAAGGCTGAAGGATAAAATGGAATACATCTCCCAGAAAGTACAGCAAGAAGATGAGAAGATGGAAATGGAGAAAGAGATTTTAAAACTGAAGAATCAACTGAGAAGTTCCAGTAGTTAAGGAGTAGGAATTCTAGATAGAGAAAGGAGAAAATGGTGGGGAGAGAAATTTAAAGAAAAGCTAAGAAAATGTCCTGAAACCAAAAGATGTAGTTTTAAGGTCCATGGGGGTTCTAGCATAATCGATAAAAATAGATTCACTCCAAAGCATAGAAAGAAATTTCAGAACACTGGGGACAAATAAAATACTCTAAGAGTTAGTTGAGGGGGGGGGAATTATTAATAATGGATCCAAATCTTATTGCCATGCAATATTCCAACAGCAACTCTGAAATCTAGAAAATGGAGCAAGGCCTTTAAAATTCTAAAGGAAAATAATTTTCAACACAAATGCTCAAAGTATCAAGTAAAGGTGACAATAGAATAAAAATACTCAGAGTCTCACAAGTTTTAAAAGATACTTCCCATGAACCCTTTCTTAGAAAGAGACTACAGGATACATGGCACCAAAATGAGGGAGTCAATGAAGAAAGAAAATGATATGAGATCCAGGAAACAGAATCTAATATAAGTGAGAAGCAAAGGGACTTCTAGGATGCTGGTGAAGAAAGATTTATTATGGTCTCTGCAGCAGGCATAGAGGTCAGGATTGGTCAGAAGTCTCATAAGTAACTTCTTTAAGAAGACATTGACAAACTACCTTATATGTTTGAACATGTGGAAAGAAGATTCAGAAACCTGGAGAAAGGTTTAGGTATCAAATTAGTGATGACTTCAAAGAAAACCATGGGGGAAAATTAATGTAAGATCATTGTCAATTCCACAGAGAACAAAAAGTACAAGAAAGGTCAAGTAATGACTATGCTGCAAATAAAATTGACACAATCATACAAAGGCTGAATCTTAATCAAACCAAAATTATCATATGACTATGAAGGGAAGAGGGCCAATTGCAGAAAGTGTGTAATGTATGAACCTGAGGAGGTGAGAGAACTAAATTCTCAGTCACTATTGAAAAAGTCAACCGAGGAACTGAACTATCAATAAGTAGCAATATAAACACATAATTCAAAGCTGGAGGTAAAAATAAAACAAAAATCTAGTAAGAGGGAAAGGCCTTGACAGGAGTGCAGTGGCCTGGGGTAGGACTCAGTACTTTTGTAAAGGACTTGCAGAATTTTCTGACTCTTAAAATCATAGTCATATAAAATTTAAAAAATAAAATAAAATCTTTAAACAAGAGTACTATTTAAACAGTAGAGCTGACAGAATTTTATTACTATGGTGAAAAATAATAATATATTAGCCTTCTCAAATAGCCATAACAAAATACTACAGACTTGGTGATTTAAACAACATAAATGTTATCTTCCTCAGTTTGGGAGGCTGGAAAACCCAGAGCAAGATCATCAGGGTCAGTGGATGGTGACTTGTAGATGGATGCCTATACTCTGGATTCTCACAAAGGAGAGAGAGAGAGAGAGAGAGAGAGAGAGAGAGAGAGAGAGAGAGAGAGAGAGAGAGAGAGAGAGAGAAACACTTCTCCTTCTTATAAGGCCACAACTCTTATAAGAAGAGTTGGATTAGGGCCTCATCCTTCCTCACCTAACTTTCATTACCTCATAGAGACCTCATCTCTAGATACTTTCGGTTTAGCCCAAGTCTACAGTGTCAGTGGAACACCTGAGAGGAGCTGTCCGGGTCATGATTGTACATACAAGCTCGAGTTCAGGTCCATGTCAGAGCTGCAGATGGTAGTTACCAATAGTAGTTAAAGTCACAGATTAGCTTGGGATAAAATAGGGTTAAGAGAAAAGAAAAGCTCAGACCCCTAAAAACTTGCAAGATTTAAGGATCAATGGGCCAAAGGAAGAGAAGACCCCAAGAAAACGGAGTTAAATGCTCCATGGAGGTACAATTAGAAAAGAGGTGAAAATTATGCACTTGATCTGGTGATGAGGACGCTGGTAGCATTACCCAGAGCAGGCTGAGTGGAGCAAGGAGCACAGCCACACTGCCCGAAAATGAGGGGCTGGGGGAAACAAGTGGATGGGGCGTGAGTAGACAATAGAGCCTTTTTCAGATGTTTGGCTGTAAAGGAAAAGGGTCAGATAGGGTGAAGGCACAACTTCAAGCTAAGTGGTCATGGTGCTTGGGAGAAATGGCCATGCAGAGTGAGAACATGGAAGGGGTGGGGGACAAATGAGTGAGTCAGCTCCAGTAGAAATGGTAGGGGTGGCCTACAAAGCCAAGGTGACAGGGTCTTGGAGAACATGCCTCCACAACAGTGACAGAGAGCAGGAGAAAGGGGAATAAAAGAAAATATGAGGAAAGGATGCTCCATAAGACAATCTCAGACCCCATTTCTCCCACCGCACTCTGAAAACATAGATCCCTGCTGACATCAAACGTGTGGAGCATTCTCCCCACATGCCAGTTCTGCAGCAGGCACCAGCATAAGTTCCTCTAGTTCAATTCAGTCCCACACTATCTACCCAGAGACAGTATCAGTTCTTGCAGGCTACGAGCTCAGTCCCTAAGACGGCTCCAGCCCCACTTCCGATGCCAGTCACAAGCCCCACGTTGTTTTTCTTACCTGTGTTTCTGACAGACCCTCTATAAATCAGAGTTTCCGCAACCCCCTCCCTGAATTTGATTAATTTGCTTGAATGACTCACAGAACTCAGGGAAACTCTTGCATTTACTGGCTTATCATAAAGGATATTACAAAAGACACAGATGAAGAGATGTGCAGGCAAGTTACAGGGGAAGGATGAGAAGCTTTCATGCCCTCTCTGGGCACACCACCCTCCAGGCACCTCCATGTGTTCAGCTACCCAGAAACCCTCCAAATCCTATCCTTTGGGGTTATCTGGAGGCTTTAATACATTGGCACTATTGATTAAATCATTGACCATCGGTGGTCAACTTAAATTTCAGCCCTTCACCACTCCTGGAGGTTGAGAGTAGAACTAAAAGTCCCAACCTTCTAATCCTACCTGTATTTTCCCTGACCAGTTCCCATCCTGAAGCTACTTTGGAGTTTTCTATCAACTTATTAGCATGCAAAAACACTCTTATTACTTCAGAGATTCCAAGGATTTTAGGAGTCATATGCCAGGAAACAGGCAGGAAGACCAAGGATGCATTTCATGACATCACAGGTATCCTATGAAGGCCACATCATCCCCAGAATCCTTTGAGTTCTCCTCACAGAAGTTACCAAGTGACAGCACTTGGTCACCATCCCTTATGCTATAATTTTGCTCCTGCCCAATCACGTTCCTCGTCTGGGTTCTCTTTGCTCCAGCCCTCTTCTTTCCTTTTCTCTGTCCCACTTGCTGCCATAATCCATGTTGAGCTTCCACTTCCACCATGACCAGCCTCCAGGCACAGTATGAGCACAAAGACAACCTAGGAAGCTAGGACTGAGGTTCAGATCCAGGCACCCAGTACTCAGCTGCTGAGCCTTCTAGAGGTACAGAGATGAACAGCTGGTGTCAGAGCTGGACCATACTTGTCCTTCACCTTCCTCAACACCTGCCCAGTAGGCTAAGAAAATGGAAGAGTGAAGTAAGGAAAGTTAGCTGCTAGATAATAAAAAAGATGTGAGTGGTGGGAAAATGAGGTTAAGGGAATAATTCTGTAAACTGGGCCTACTGTGCTGATCCTCACATGCTTTCTTTCAAAAAGCAATTTACCTGCATCCCTGCCTGACTTAAGGATATGTTGCCTTCCTCAGCAAGCAACCTGTTATCTATAGGCGAAATGCAGATGCAAATGCAGATGCACCTCTCTGCTAATATGGGTTACCTTAAAGCAGGGCGAGGGGCTTTTGTGACCCTTATACAGACCAGATTCCATAACTCAGGGAGATAGGATAAATTCCCCTAACCATAAAATATGTTAAGAACCAGCTCCAATCAGAACCAGTCAGTGTGAGCCCAAGTGACCCAGAGTTGCCTTGACTCTTTAGCATGTCACTATAGTAGTAACATTTCCCCTCCAACAGGGTAAGACCAGGTGCAATAGGGACTTGAAAGTCTGAGAAAATCTTGCTGTCCATCAAAAGTCAAGAGATAAACCTGGGTGGAATTCTCTGGAAACTTCCCTGGGATCTCCAATGAAACAGAAGAGCAGAAGACCAGAACATTGGGAGGACCTCCCAGCAACCTTGACTCTGCCGTGGGCCCTTGCTCTGTAAATAGGTACAGCAAGATGTAAATTTTTTATCAGATTCCTGGTCATTGCTGAACCTTTCAAATGAAATACAAAAAAAAGAAAAAAATTATCAGGCCTACAACCATATACAGTGGTTGTACTTTTACAATTTATTGACTGAGAAAATGCAATTCCAAAAGACTTCTCTGAATCCACAACTGCCATTAAGTATTTTCTTTTACATGAGAGTACCTGTATACATTCGAAATATAAGTGAATAAGTAATTTCAAGATAACACCTGTCTACTATATAGGCAATGTTTAGTGAGTGTACACATCCATAGAAATCTGCAATAAATTCACTTTTTCCCAACTATCAGGGTACAAAGTCCACCTGTTAGAAAAAAAATTGCTCCAGACTGTTAGGGCATGAATACTCTACCATGGCAGAGAAACACTGGTACCCTTATGGGGTCAACCCAGATACTGGTAAAACTTTTTTTAAAAATGGAAATCATCTCAGAGTTAGAATGGTAAAGCCCAAGATCCTGTACGAAGATGCAGGTCTGTGTCTTCATCCTTCCAATATGGAGTGTGCCATCCATGCCAGAAGGTAACACCTGAGTAGAGTGTGGTCTCAGCTCCTTCCTCAGGGTCATGATAATTAGCCCCACTCCTCCTCTCTTATTCCCACTCAATTCAGCAATGCAGCATGTTTCATGCTAAGTACTACATAATTTTTTATATGCCCTCTTGTGTTGTTAAGTCTTTACGACAACCTTATAGAGCAGGCATTATTATCCTCATTTGATAAATATAGAAACTGAGAATCTGAGAGAGGTAAATGGCTATACCCAAGGTCACATAGCCAATAAATGATGGAGTTAGGATTCAAACCCAGACTGGGGTACAAATTCTCTTTTTGCCATAATGCATTGCCTTTTTCCCTTTGAAATGTAGAATCGCTGTTGAGAAATGCGATAGAGGTAAGGGGTGGGTGGTAGTCATTTTTTAAGCTGGTTCCAGGCAGAAGGAACTCCTCCTAATGGCATTTCCATAATTAGAATGCTTTTTTTTTCTGATAGTTATAATTTAGGCAATTGCAATGACATTCAGCTGAAACCTGGCATACAAGATGTTCATTTCTCTTAAAAGTTCACTTTTAATTGGCCCCATTTCTTTCCAAGTCTGGGAGAAGTACAAAATGTGTACTTTTGATGTTTCCAATGTTGAAGTCTGTTTGACACAAATACTCAATACCTGGAGTTGATTATGAATTCGTTGGTAAGAGGTGGGGGTGGGGATAGAGAAGGAAGACAAAGAGAAAGGGAGGGAGTGGTCTTGTCAGACAAAGGGACTGTTTTCACAAATCATGAGATTTTCAGTTGGACTCTAGAATTGTGAGCATATTCTATGACCATACAAAGTAGGAAAATATCCTGAAAATGAGATTTTACTCCCTCATTCCCCACAGATCTCCTGGGACACAGAGTTGGCAACCGTGATACTCCATTTATCAATTTGGCCAGTCCTGGCTGGGTCTTCCACCTTAATAAAAGTGAATACCCTCAGGAGAATCTGGACTGTGTTTGGTCAAGTGAGAGGAGAATTAAAGTAAGACTCCTCCTGAAATCTCAATGCATTTCTAAGCTTTAGGAATAACCCAGATCCTGAAATCCCTGGAATTTGAATTTAATAAAGAAAGAAAAGCCAGGGAACTAGAGTAATACGGTGTAGAGAACAGAAAATGAAGAGGAGCCAAACAGCCCAAATTAAGCCCACTCCTGCTCTTCCAGTCATTATCCATTTAACTTCTTTGAGCCTCCATTTCCTGGGCTGAAATACTGAGTTAATAATCCCAAGATTATTGTAAGGCCTCTGGTTGGCCAAATTAATGTGTGGTTTCCCTCTCCTCATTGGACCCTGAATATTATGTGACTTTGTTCAAACTACTGCTTCTGGTTTTGCAGCAGACAAGGTATCCTGACAAAACTCGCCACTGTGCTAAATAAAGTACAGAAATTCTTAAGAAGAAAGTAAAACAAAACAAAAGTCTCAGAGGCCAAAAACTAAGTAAAAGTGGAAACCTAGAGAGAACATTGAAACCAATGTTCCCTTGAGGGCCACTGTCAAACTCAAATGACCTTGAGTTTCAGTTCTAGAAACTTATGGAAAACAAGTGACAAGATGTTGGTCCATCCAAAGTGGCAAGGCTTCTAGGAAAACTATCACCCCTGCATGCTCACAATTCAAAGGGCAGTGTCCGCAGTGTACGGGGACAGTGAAGATAGTTAGCTACCTCAGAACTTGGCTGCTAAGGGAAGGGGCAAACATTTCTGAGAACTGAAACTACAAACCCAGGCTATAGTAGGAATTTGAATTTCAAATTGATATTCCTTGCATTTTTCACAAAAAAAATTACAAGCTTAAAGAGGTCCTTGCTGGGGCTAGGAATGTGGCTCAAGTGGTAGCGCGCTCGCCTAGCATGCGTGAGGCACTGGGTTCGATTCTCAACACCACACAAAAACAAAATAAAGATATTGTGTCCACCTAAAGCTAAAAAATAAATATTAAAAATAAGAGGTCCTTGCTTGATAGTGTACCTAGAAGCCTGCTAGCAACAAACAGAAGTTCTTTCTAGAGAAATGCATCTTCAACCGAGACTCCAATAATTCCTATAAAGTTCCAAATAATCTTTGGTTACTTTCCAAAGAGGAGAACGCACAAGGAAGTAATACCATGAGCAAAATCCAGCAGACATGGCACCAGCCTTGTCACACCCATAAGGACTTCAGATATTAGAATGATCTGACACAAAATATAAAATATGTTAGATCTACGTAGATATTTAAAAAGATACTGACAAGAAGAGTAGGGAGAACTATGAACATGACCAAATACATCACCTACAAGCAGTAAATATAATAATTAAAATCAAAAGTCATAAATGGATATAACATTATTAGATATCCCTAAAGGGAGATTTTGTCAACTCTACCAAAAAAAAAAAATCTGAAAAAATACCCAAAATGCAGCATAGAAGAAAAAATCATAAATGTGAAAGAGAGGTTAAGAGACAGAGGTTAAAGAAAGAAGTTCTAACTTACATCTAACCAAATTTGCAAAAGGAGAGGGGAGTGATACAGGAGGGAAGCATTATTTAAAGGACTAATAGCTGAGACTTTTCCAAGAATAAAAAGACATTAATTTTCAGAGTCAGCAAATTCTAAGCAGAATAAGTAAAACAAAATCTGCTCTTAGAACTATCATGGTTAATCTATAAAACATCAAAGACAAAGAAAGAATCTATAAAGTGACTAGGGGAGAAAAAAACAAAAGACAGGGGACTGATACATTCATGTACTAAGAAAAAAAATAAGTTGTATCCTCAGAAAATGTCCACCAAGAATGGGGGTGAAATTTTCATTCAAATTGAGACAGGCCTCAACAGAAGATTTGTGCTATGACGGTTATAAATTTCTTGTCTCTCCAAATTCACTCTTCTGTTCTGCTAAAGTAGAGATGGGCTCTTTAAATATTTTTTCCTTTGCCAGATGGTATCATTGTCAATAGAGGACAAAGGGTTTTTCCTTCCCAGTTCCATTTCTTGACCTCTCAGAAAGCTCTACCCACCTTTCCTAGCACCGGGCTTCTCCAATAACACCTAACAGCCAACAGCTTCTTTGGTCGACTCCCTTAAGATATGTCCTGATCAATAGCTTTCCTTGGAAAGGAAAAGAGGACATATTTCCTATAAGTTCCACCAGTACAGCACCTCAGCAATGTCTCTGCTGTTCAGTGAGCCACAGCTGTACTCAGCTCCATCAAGGTATGGATCCCAGCTGGGGGAATTCTTCTGTAGTTGCTTTTTCTCAGCCCCAGGAGTGGTGGCTGCTCCCTACATCTGTTTTTCCTCTACTTTTTAATGTTCTCCTTACTGCTTATCTGTCAATCTCTTAAAACTTCGTTTCTTGTTGCAGTTAACACTTCTAGTAAACTTTCCCTGTTCAAATTAATGTGCAGTTTCCCTCTCCTCATTGGACCCTGACTAGCAATTTACTCCAGAAAAAAATGGTCACAAAGAGAAGGTCTGAAATACAAGAAGGAATGATGACTAAAGAAGGTGGCAAGAAAGGAGTAAGTAAATCTAAAAATATATGTGGTCATTTTTTTTTAATCCTCCTAAGCCTGATACCTCAAAAGTTAATCTCCAAGATGTTATCCCTTTGGTCCTCTTCTCCAAGCACAGTCAGAATAGTAGCATGATGAAAGCATAAGCTTTGGAGTCAGATAAACCAAAATATAAATCATAGCTCTGCTACATGCCATCTGTATCCTCAGAGAAATGTCTTTACCTTTCTAAACCCGTTTCCTTACCTGAAAACTGAGATAACATTGACTAACTCACCTACTTGTCATGAGACTTAGTTGAGATGACATATGAATATACCTGAGCATAGTAGGCTCTCTATTTCTTTCAAATACAGTGTTTTGAAAAGATATTTTTCCCCCCAAAGATCCTGATTCCCTCTTCTAGTCATAAACTTTCCTTTCCTCCAGGGGAGCTGCATGCTCTTGAAAGGATTCTTCAATGTTCTTTATTTAATGGGTTTATTTAATTAGCCAATGTCTGCATGAAGCTCAGAGGAAAAGTGCTGAGCCAGTTCTTTCTATCACCTGGTTTTCTTCCCTCCCTAATGGACTTCTAAATCTTTAAACCGGGGCCTTGGGTATATATCTAACCCTCATGCTGGAAGGAGATCCAGGAGAGACCGACTATCCTGAGCCAAGTATGAAATGGCAGGGGAAGGTAAATGCCCACACATTCTCTAAGGATTATTTGCTGTGCTGTGAGTTTTCAGTTGGCCTGACTTTGCTGGCACTGACTAAGCACTATGCGAGATATAGAGAGGGGGAGGTTGGTATCGAGACTCTTCCATATGTGTATACTAACTTAAAAGAAATTTCATTTAAAATCTTGAACCCTTTTTCTACTTTGGTTTTTTTTTAATATTTATTTATTTTTTTAGTTTTCGGTGGACACAACATCTTTGTTTGTATGTGGTGCTGAGGATCGAACCCGGGCCGCATGCATGCCAGGCAAGCACGCTACCGCTTGAGCCACATCCCCAGCCCCCTTTTTCTACTTTGTTAATAATGTTTTTCATTATATTGTCCTGTGTTCCTATTGCAAAATATACTTCACTTTTTTTCCATTTAAAAAAGACTCTTCCATAAACCTATAGCATAATCTGAGTATTAGGCAACTTTATTAGTCATTCAGTCACCACTGTTAGTGACCCCGACTGAATATTCTGTGTGCAGAGCTCAGCATGAGGACCAAAATCAGAGAAATGGAAATTTAACCTCTGTTCTCTGGGAGGTTACCAAAAAAAAAAAAAAAAAAAGCAAGTAAATTCAGTTTTACAATCCTAGCTATAGAAAGGTCTCAGAATTTTTCAAGTGCCTCCTCCTTCCTGCTTTCAGTCTCTACTTGGATGTTCACATCCTCTAGGGAAGGGTTTCTCAAGGGAAAATAGCTGAGCATTAGAAGATTCTGCTCTTGCAGATGAAAATTTTCTTCCTTGCATAAAAGTACATATAATGTCAACCCGTAAAGCAAGTGAAGGGGCCAGTATCTAAACTAGATTTATGAGGTGATGAGAGTGTACCAAGACAACTGTCATAGTAGAGTATTCAGTGGGTGTTTCATGGCAGAGGTGACCATTGTTCATTTGAGCTGGAACCTTCCACCAATGTCTTCTGAATGCAAAAGTCTCTCCCAAGAGAGGAAAACTTCCACTCCCGGAAAGATGGAGTAAAGGTACTTTACCCTAGTCCTCATCCTATGTATAACTAAAAACGTTTGACCTTATATTTTAAAATAAGCAAGGGACAGTTTGAAAGATGGAGAGAAGTAGGCAGATCAGTAGAAAACCTGAAGTCATGGAAATCATGATGGGCTCTGTGGGTTTTATGTTTACCATGGGTTTTATGTTCGCCTCATCCGTCCTAGACATGCAACTAAAGAAGCCAGCAAACTAAAAAATGCCAAGGGATGCAAAAAATAAAAGCCCCAACAAATTCTTTGACCCAAGTCACACTCATGCCAGCAAAAATTGAGTCAGTATAAAAAGGTTGCTCTACTATTCTCCAGAGAAACAGAACAATAGTATAAAGATATATAGATATTTCTTATAGGAATCAGCTCACATGATTATGGAAGTTAAGAAATTCCACAGTCCACCAACAATAAGCCAGAGAAACAGGAAAGCTCAAAGCATGAGAATCAGGAGCTCTGATACCCAAAGGCAAGAGAAAATAAATGTCCCAGCTAAAGAAGAGAGAAAATTGCCCTCCCTCTGCCTCTTTGTTCTATTCAGGTCCTCAATAGATGGATGATGCCCACATTGGTAAGAATGGATCTTTTTTGCTCAGTCTACCAATTCAAGTACTAATCTTCCTAGAAACTTTCTCAGAGACCTAGAAATAATATTTTTCTAGCTATCTAGGTATTTCTTAGCTCAGTCAAGTTGACACATAAAACTATCATATTATCCTAACGTCCCAGCCATAATGGTTTCAAAGAATGGTAAGTAGAGAGCTGGAAATTACATGTCTACTGGACAGTAATGAGGCCAACTATTCCCTCTTCTGTAGTTTAAGGGAAATCACATGGCCATCTGTACTTTCACCCTGATCTGGTTCACAAGATCAGGGTCAGAGGCCTACTGGAGATTCAAGAGTCTCACTGTTTCCCAACAGTAACAAGGCACCCTCTCACCTTCAACAGACACTGAGGAAAGAGCCCATACTATTTTTACCTAGCAGTAATGAGGCCTCAGCCCCTTCTCTGTGTGTCAGAAAACCATTTAAAACAGGTTTGTATAAAATCCAGTCTTATAACAAAATACCAAAAATTTCAGGTTTCAATTGAAAATCTCTTGATTGGAAACCTCAATCTGAATGAAAACAATACAATCAAAAGATGCCAACCCCAATATGAGAGAAATGTTAAAACTATATGGCAAAGATATTAAAGCAGCCATGATTTGTTAATGCTTCAATGAGCAATTACAAACATGCTTGATGAAAAACTGGAAAGCCTAAGAAAAGAAATAAAATGTCTCAGCAAAGATAGAGACGACCTAAGAAAGAATCAAATGGAACTCTTAGAACTGAAAAATATGATAACTAAAATTAAAACCTCCAATAGCATAATGGAGGAGACAGAGACACCAAACACCTAATGCTTAAGTCACTGAAGTTCCAGAAGGAGACAAAAAGAGGGTGAATATGAAAAAGTATTCAAAGAAATAATGGCTGAAAACTCATACTTGACAAAAAACACAAAGCTACTAGATTTGAGAAGTTGAGTGAATACACCAAAAGGATAAACTCAAAAGAAATTTATACCAAAGCCTACACTAATTAAAATTCTAAAGACTAAAAGCAAAACAAGGGCTAGGGATATAGCTCAGTTGGTAGAGTGTTTATCTCACGTGCACAAGGTCCTGGGTTCAATCCCCAGCCACACCGAATACATAAAATAAAACAACTTTTTTGGAAAGCAGCATAAAAGAAATAACACTTTTCATATACAGAAAATATATTTTAAATGACCTATATTTCTTATTCACAACTACAGAGGCCAAAAGGAAATGGAACTACATTTTTCAAGAGTTGATTAGAAAAGAACTCTTTTCCCAGAATCCTTTGCACAGTGAAAATATTCTTCAGGAATGAAGAAAAAATAAAGACATTTTCAAATGACAGGAAACTAAAAGAATTTGTCACCAGCAGATTGATCTTAAAATATTCACTAAAGAATGTTGTCCAAACACAAAGGAAATGATAAAAGGAGGAATTCTGGAACAATGTAATGGAAAAAGGAACATGATAAGAAAATATATGGATCAGTACAGTAGTTTCTTTCTCCCTTTGAGTTTCCTAAATTATGTCTGAGAGTTTAAATGAAGCATTTTCTAATGTAGTTCTAAATATATGGAGAGGAATTATTTAAGATAATTGTATTATAAATGGGGGAGGGGAAAGGGACATAAAGGGAGGCACAATTTCTACACTTTAATCAAACTGATAAAATAATGACACCAGTACACTGTGCTAGTTACATAAATATAATGTAATATCTAGGCCATCACTAAAATAGGTGACCCAAAAAGATAAACTTTTTTTTTTAAAAAAAAGCACTATAAACAAATAAAAGTGTAATTCTCAAATTTGTTCAAATAGTCCACAAAAAGGCTAGAAAAAGAAAACAGATTGAAAAATGGAGAAAATAAACAGAAAAGAAAAAATAAGATAGCAGATTTAAATTTAGCAAAAGTTGATAGAAATTAAAGGAGAAACAGACAAATTCAAGATTATAGCTGGAAATTTCAACACCCCATTTTTAACAATTGATACAACTAGAACATATCAACAGAAAAATCAGAAAAAAATGAATAAGAATACAAAAATACCATCAACTGGGATCTAATCAACATTTATAGAATACATTCAACAATACCAACACTGACCTCTCCGACCACATTGGAATAAAACTTGAAATCAATAATAGAATAATTATGAGATCTTTAAACCATCAGAAAAGAAAAAATATATTTCAAAATACCCCATGAATCAAAAACTAAAACTCAAAGAAAATTTAGAAATACATTGAACCAAATGAAAATGAAAGTAAGACATATCCAAATTTGTAGAATACAACTAAAGAAGTGCTGAAGATAAATTTATACCCCCTAAGTGCCCCTGAAGAAGAGGAAGTTCTCAAATCAATGATCTAAACTCTCATCTCAAAAACTTAAAAAGCAAAAGCAAAATAAACTCAAGACAGAAAGGAAATAATAAAGATAAGATCAGAAATCAACGATTTTACAAACAGAAAAACAAGAGAAAAAAATCAATGAAATAAAGAGCTAGTTCTTTGGAAAAAAAAATAATGAAATTGGTAAACTTCTAGCAAGACTGACAAAAATAAGAGAGAAGACAGCATTGACGGATATTTGTAATGTAACAGGGTACGCCACACAGACTGCAGACCATAGCGGATGATAAGGGAATACTAAGCCCAACTTTATACACAGAAATTTAATAAGTTAAACAAAACTAATCAATTCCTTGATAAACACAAACTACTGCATTCCCACAATATGAATACACAATTTGAATAACACTGCAATTATTAAGGAAATTTAATGTGTAATTTTTTAAAAAATATTCGGAATCAGATGCTTACATGTAATGAGGAATGAACACCAATTCTACAGAGTCTCTTCCAGAAAATAGAAGGTGGGGAATTACCTCCCATTTCATTTTATGAAGCTAATATTACCGTCAAAGCAAGGCCAGGAGAGAGGAGAGAAGGGGAAAAATTTCTCCTGATTTGCAGATGACATGATTATCTATGTACGAAATCCCAAGTGACCTATAGCATAACTCCTGGAACTTATAAGTGAGTTCAGCAATGTCAAAGGATACAAGATAAATACAAAAATCATCTTATTTCTTTATACAAATAATGGACAATAAGATTAAAAATAAAATACCATTTATAATCCCCCCCCAAAAAAATTTAGGTGCAAATCCAACCAAAAAACAAAAAAGTTCAGACCTTAAATTCTGAAAACTACTGATGAAAGAAAGCAGAATTGAATAAATGGAGATACATATCATATTTGTGGATTGCCAGGGTCAACATAGTAAAGGTGTAATTCTCCCCAAATTGACAGGAAATTCTCACTAAAATTCCAACAAGAATTTTGGTAACTGTAGACAAGATTATTTTGAAATTTACATAAAAAAGTAACTTTACATAGAAAATTACTAAAACTATTCTGTAAAGAAGAATAAACGGAAAGGAATCAGTTGACCCAATTTCAAAACTTATTGCCTTGCTCTGCTAATCAAGACCCTGTGGTACTAGCAGAGAGATAGACACAATGATCAATGGAACAGAATTGGGAACCTAGAAATAGCCCCATCCAAAATGCCCATTGATTTTTCTCAAAAGTACAAAGGCAATTCAATGGAGGAAAGATTGCCTTCTCATCAAATGGGGCAGAAATAATTGGACATCCACAGACCAAAAAAAAAAAGAAAATGAACCTTGACTGAAGTCTCACACATTCTACAAAAATTAACTCAGAATTAATCACAGATGTGAGTGTAAAACATAAAAATATAAAACTTTTTCTTTAAATAGTTGAAAATTGGGGGGATCTATCCCAAGCAATGAGTTATTGAGCTTGACACCAAAAAACTAACACACACACACACACACACACACACACACACACACACACTACACACACCAAAAACAAACAAACAAAAAACTTGAAAAATTGAACTTCATCAAAATTAGATGTTTTTTGCTCTGTGAAACCCTTATTAAGAAGATGGTGGAGGAGGTGGTAACAAGCTACAGACTAGGAGAAAATATTTGTGAGTTACTTATTCAACAAACGACTATATATAAACCCCTCAAAACTCAAGAGTATAAAAACAAACATGTTGCATCCACAGCATTGCCCTTTAGGAAAATTCAGATTTAAACCACAATATCACTCACTCCTATTAGAGTAACTATACATAAGTAAGCAACAACACCAAACATTGATGAGGGTGCTAAGAAACCACACCACTCATAAATCCTGATGGAGGCGTAAGATGGCAAAACTACCCTGAAAAACTGCTTGGCAGTATCTTTCAAAAGTCAGCATGCAGCCACCATAGGATCCAGCAACTGCAACTCTTGTGCATGTATCTCAGAAAAATGAACACTTATGTTCTCACAAAAACCTGTACATGAATGTTTGCAGCAGCTTTACTCGTAACAGCCAAAAAATTGAAAACAACTTAAATACCCTTTAATAGGTACAGCACTAAACAATCTGTGCTATATCTATACCATGGAATGCTACTCAGCAAAAATAATAGTAATGATAACACTATCGATACATACAATCTGGATGACTCTCCATAGGATTACTGAATGGAGGGAGAGAAGTCAATCCTGAAAGATCTCAAAGTATATATGATTCCATTTGTATAACATTCTTGAAATGACAAAATTACAGGAATGGAGAACAGATGAGTGGTTGTCATGGTTACAGAGGGGCTGGGGAAGAGGGAAATTAGAGTGACTGCGAAAGGACAACATGTGGGGATGGAATGGTCTGGCTTGATGGAGTCATTATCAGCACCCTGGTCCTGATATTGTACTACAGTTTCACAAACTGTTATGAGTGGAAGGAAATGAGGAAAGAGCACAAGGAATCTCTGTTATTTCTTTGCATGTGAATCTACAATTACCTCACAATAAAAGTTTGGTTTAGAAAGAAACTATGACTGCTTTGATTTAGTCGTTGCTCATCTTTTCATGCCACACTCAAAGCCAGACGACTGGGACCCAGAGCCGAGCCTACTCTCAGCATTTCCTCCATGTTAATAATGAGGTCAAGGGCAGCCTGCTGGTCCCAGGCCAGCAGGAGAGACCAACTCCTCCAACACAGGGTTTAGGGAAGGAAGCAAGCAAGTCTGGCATGAGAGCTTGAAGCACAGATAACCCATGCCACTCGTGTTGCAGTGCCCACCAGTAGGTCATCTTGCTAGCATAAGATGATGCACCTCCTGGTTCCCAACTTTGTCCCAATAGTCAAAAGAAAAGTGAACCTTGGTTCCTTGGGTCAGATTTTTGAGGGTACCATAGGCAGAACATCTCTGGATCCCATTTCCTTGATGTCTGGATGAAGCCAGACACATAGCAAAGTCCCCTCCGGGGACTAAATGCAGACATGATCTGGTCATAGACAGATGTGATCTAATTCTCCTTTCCAGGCCCCCAAAGTTCTCCATTGTCAGCACCAGATTCTCAGGGGCACCTCCCACTTTCCGCTGCCATGTGTCCTCCTGGTGTAACTCATGCTAAGTGAGCCTAACATGGGTCTTGACCTGGGGGACAAAGGAGTTAGTCCCTGCCAATCATGATGCTGGTGTCCAGGGCCCACCTCTCATGCTGGCCACAACTCTTCTTAGTAGGTAATATTGTCTTCTTTTTGCAGGTGAAGGAAAGGAGGTCCCGAGAGTGTCCTATGGCAGCCCACAGAGTAAGGGGTCTAGATTCAGCATTACTCTGCCTGCCTCCAAAGGCTGCGCCCTGTCCATACCCTGACCTCCCTAGGAAACCCATCCAGGAGAACAGGAGCAGAGCCAGCCCCAGGAGGCAGACTGGCAGAAACAGGGAACCAATGGATCTGAGCAGTGAGCTACCAGGTGAGCCTCTGTGCAGAGGCCACTGCCTTGAGCATGGAATGGGAGACAGGAAGCAGAAACCAAGGTCTCAAGACAACACAGGGGACTGTGTGTGGTGGTGTGTGCCTGTAATCCCAGAGGCTCCAGAGGCTGAGACAGGAGGATCATGAGTTCAAAGCCAGTCTTAGCAACTACGAGGCACTGAGCAACTCAGTGAGACCCTGTCTCTACATAAAATACAAAAATAGGGCTCAGGATGTGGCTCAGTGGTTGAGTGCCCCAAATTCAATCTCCGGTACCAAAAAAAAAAAAAAAAAAGACAACATGGGCAGAAGAGGCCAGAAGAAGCCGAGGTATCCCTGAGCTCAACACCCAATAGAATGCCTGATGCCTGATACCAAATGATGGGGGTCCAAGTGCCTGGGGGGCTGGGGAGCTGGGGAGCATGACCTCCTGCATGAAATAATTTTTTATTTGATTGTTTGTAGGTTTTGTTTTGTTTGGGTACCAGAGATTGGAGGGGGTGGGAGCAGTGGATAGCCCTCTTCAATCCTCTCCTCTTGTCTTTCTCCTCTAGAACATTCTCACTCCTCTGGGTGCTCTGAGTTTCCTGGAACATAATCCAGACTGCAGAGTTCTCCTTTGGCAGTGCGTCATCAATTAATCTTTCATCTACATTGATCCCCTGAAAAATGACTTCCTCATTATCCATCTTGCAGACTTTCTACTTGGCAGCCTGAATGGCAAAGCATTCATCAAACTCTAATTCTCTCCTGTGCAGTGGGAACAGCCAGGGCTTTGGAGTCAGACCCAAGAAAGGGTCTCACTCTTCCCCTGTCCAACTGTGTAACCTTGGATGAGGCACTTGGTCTCTCTGAGCCTCAGTTTCCTCATTTGTGAAATACCACCCCTCGTGAAATACTCCATCCATGAAAATAAAAATTCTTCTGAAATTTTTGCAAAATGCTACATCTCCTGCTTCTAATTACTGCTTTTCACTGGTTCCCAGGCAGACAGTAGCTGATCTCCAGCTTTTGAGCCTCTAAGAGGCAAAACTAATGTCATAGGCATGAAAGGTGTCCCCAAATGCTCCTCATCACACCACTGGCCAAAGAAGTCACTGCTAACCCTGCAAAGCAAAAGCCAAGATATTGTTGAAGCTCAAAGCTAAAGGTCAAAAAACTGGGGTAGCAGAGGAGGGTGTCATTGCTGTTGCAGAAATACAAGAATTATGAAAAAAGGTGCAACGCCATTCAGAGTAAGAAAAATGAAAATTAAGATCATATCAGAACATCATTTTCATCATCCAATTGGCAAACATCCAAATGTTTCACAACAAATTCTGTTGGTAAAACTGTGGCAAAAGCAGCACTCTTAACATTGCTGATAGAAATGCAAAAGTTACGTGGACTGTCTAGGATGATTTGACAGTATCTAGAAAAATTACATGACTTATTGATTTTTTAAGCCAGGATCCCACCTTTGGGTATTTATTATAAAGGAATTCTGGTAAAATATGAATGGAAAAGTGCTACTAATGGCAGAAGTATTTATAGGTGCAGAAGTTTAGAGCCCACCCAAACATGCTCATCAAGAAGGCTGGTTCAATAACATAATACATCTGCATGAAAGAATTTTTTTATTTGTTTGTTTGTATGTTTTGTTTTGTTTGGATACCAGGGATTGAACCCAGGGGCACTTAACCACTAAGGCACATCCCCAGCCCGTTTTTTATATTTTATTTTGAGACAGGGTCTCACTAAATTGCTTAGGGCCTCGCTAAATTGCCGAGGCTGGCTTTGAACTCCTGATCCTCCTGCCTCAGCCTCCTGAGCCACTGGGATTGCAAGAGTGCACCACCACATCTGTCTTGTTATGAAAGAGTTTTTAGGCCCCCAAGGAAAGGAATGAAGAAAATCTATGGCTTCTACTGTGGAATGCTATGACATCAGGTTAAGTGAAGAAAGCAGGTAGGAATAAAATGTGTACAGTATTTTACCATTTATTAAAAAAGAAGACAAATGTATACCTATCTGCCTCTAATTTTTTAATTAAAATGCACACTGGAAGGATATGTTGGACAATTTCTGGTCATCCTGCAGTTTCACGGTCCGTCCTTTATCTCCGTCCAACCATTTCCATAGCAACCAGCTGTGCACTCCTGTAGCCTAGCACAACCCCTGGCCTGAGCTACACTGCTTACCTCTCATTTTCCTGAGAAGTCTTGGCTGCCTCTGGAAACCCTCTTTACTCCTCAGAACACCTGGAAGTTCAAAGTAGCTAATATCAGCCCTGGGTAATCTTGGACTAAGGAAGAATAGGGTCAAAGGACCAATACTCTCACCTTCCATGTCTGGAGCATGAGCCACATTCTCCTCAGGTCCTCAGGGGTCCTCTGTGGGCTAGAGCCCCCATTGCCCATCATGATCATCAACTCTTAAACTGAGAATTACTGTTCTCTCGTTCTCTAGCTATAGATGGTCATTGTGAAACTATCTAGCCCCTGATTGGATAAGTCAATCTAATAAATTTCCATTTTAAAATCTTATACACACACACACACACACACACACACACACACACACACACACTCCATTGGTTCTGCTCCTCTAGAGAACTCTAATAAAATATGGCTCACTGTTGACTAAAACATCACATTGTCACATGAGGCAACACACAACTATAAGATTGATGATATATTTTTTTAAAAACCTATAATTTTGCCTTTGAATTAAACGTCTCAGTAAAAAATAAAATAAAGTAAAAACTCATATCTAATTTTTACAAATAGCTATATATTATCTCTTTATATGGCAAAGAAAGAATGATTAAAATTATTAGACACAGTATGAATTAAAACCCTAAATTGTAGTCATTTAAAATCATTTCCCACTTTAAAAAAAAAAGACAAGGATTCTTGGAGAAATTGATTACAAATTGGGTCAAGAAATGCACAAGATGGGGCTGGAACATTTTTCATCAGCAACACAGCTATCAAAGGCTTCCAGGCTTATGGCAAACGGTCTTGGGAGGTCACTTGAATAAGTTCCTCTCTGTCAGTCAGTGATGGACAACATGAGCACCAACCCAGTAAGAATAAGCACTGGGGTGGGCTGAATTGTACCAAAAAATTTGTTTGCCAATTCCAAATTGGATTTCTTCTGCCTTTCTATATGATTATGACTCAAAATAATTTACCTGCTCATCTGGAGAAATTTCTCTCCATTAGAAGTATTCTATTTTAATAAATAAGAAATGACAAAGGCAGGATATCACAATTTTGCAGCCCCTAATGAATGATGGATCGACCCAGTGACCATCAGTACTTGTAACACTACAAAGTAAGGACATCTAGAGCTGAGCACAGTGACGGACGCCTGTAATACCAGCCACTCAGGTGCTGAGGCAAGAGGATTCCAAGTTCAAGGCCAACTGGGGCAACTTAGTGAGACCCTATCTCAAAATAAAAATAAAAAGGGCTGGGGCTGTGGCTTAGTGGTAGGGCTGCCCTGCGCTCAATCCCCAGTATTGCAAAAAAATATAAAGAGAGAGAGACTTAGAGATTATGAACCTCCAGATGGTCAAAAATTAAACCTGAACCTGACCAAACCTCTAGCTCTACCTACTGAGATATAATGCATACAGGAGGCAGGAGAACATGTTAATGACACTACAGGGACAAGTAGCAAAATTCAGACTGTGGGAAACTACAGGACCAAAGACTTGGTTGCTTCAAAAAATAAGATTTAAAAATAAAGATATGACATCAATGTTTATAGCAATTCAATTCAAAATAGCTAAGCTATGGAACCAACCTAGGTGCCCTTCAACAGATGAATGGATAAAGAAAATGTGGTAGATAAACACTATGGAATATTACTCAGCCATAAAGAAGAATGAAATTATGGCATTTGCCAATAAATGGACTGAAGACTATCACACTAAATGAAATAAACCAGTCCTCAAAAAACCAAAGGCTGAATATTCTCTCTGATATGTGGATGCTAACACACAATAAAGGGGGTGTGGAGAAGAACAGAAGTTCATTGGATTAGTCAAAGGGGAATGAAGGGAAGGGAGGGAAGATGGAAATGGGAAAGACAGTAGAATGAATCAGACATAACTTTCTTATGTTCATATATGAATACACAACCAGTAAAACTCCACATCATGTATACTCCATGTATGTATGATATGTCAAAGTGCACTCTATTGCCATGTACATCTAAAAAGAATTTTAACAACAAAAAAAACAACAACAAAGGTGTGAGGGACTGAGGTTGTGGCTCAGTGGCAGAGTACTTGCCTAGCACATATGAGGCGCTAGGTTTGATCCTCAGCACCACATACAAAAAAATAAACAAATAAAATAAAGGTATGCTGTCCATTTACAACTACAAAAAAAAATTTAAAACAAAGGTATGAGACTCTAGTATAAATAAAAAGACACTTTAGAGATATATCAAACAACGTGGTTGATGGCCCTTATTTGAACCCCAGTTAGGTGTGGCATGAACATCAAAGGCAGGACTCTGCTTTGACCATGTTCTGTAGCTTACAGCTAAGCTCAGGACCACCTTGACCTGGGTGGTGAACAGGGTCTGCAGGGAAAACCCTCGGCCAGTGTTCCCATTCCCTAGCTCTGGGATCCACCACTCCCCTCTCTGCCACACCCATCAGACTCTCCCACTGCTCAGAGCAGCGGCCTTGAGCCGTGAGTCCTGCTCCTTTGGCTTCATTCCCTCCCTTCTTCACTCTTCCACCCACAAGCCTCATGCTCATCCTCCTGCTTCATCCACCCCTCCAATGCAACATCCAGCACTGCCCTCTTGCTAAGTCCCAGGCTCCCCACCCATCCTTCAAGCCAGGATATTCTGCCTCCTTATTACCTGGAGTAAGTGGGCCCCCAATCTCCAAGCTTCATGGGTCACTACGCAGCTTGCTGGGCCTGTCAGCACCACCCAGAGAGTCTGCACACTCCTCAGGCTGCACACACCCACTCCATGCCCAGTCGTCTCTCAGTGGCTGCAGAACATCAGATTGAGAACAGTGCTGCTCTTGCTGTGGGGTAGTCCCAGGCCTCCAAGGGAGACTCCTTCCAATATTTACTTAGGGTTCTCCAGACAGACAGAACTGATAGGACATAGATGACAGAGAGATAGACAGATGGATGGATAAGGAAGGACTAATTAGGCTGAGAAGTCCCATGACAGACTGCAAGCTGGAGACCCTGAGATACTACTAGTATGGTTCAATCCCAAGTTCAAGGCCTCAGAACCAGGGAAACCCATAGCACAACTCAGCCCAAGGCTGAAGGCCTGAGGACCCAGGGGGCCACTGGAGTCCAAAGGCTGCAAAGTTTGGAGTTCTGATGTCCAAGGACAGGAGGAGACAGTTGTATCCCAGTCCCAGAAAGAGAGGAAATCACCTTCTTGTTCTCTCCAAGACCTCAGCCAATTGGATGGTACCTGCCCCATAATCCCAACGGATCATCCCAATCAGTCTACCGATGCACAAACCACTCTCCTCTGGAAACGTTCTGACAGATGCACCCAGAAAGAATGCTTTACCAGGTCTCTAGGTAATCCTAATCCAGTCAAGTTAGCACCTTAAATTAATCATCTCAGAATCTAACCCATAAAGCATCCACACTCTGCCCACCAGGGTGCACAGACTGAGGCCAGGAGTGGTGGGGAAAATGGCTCTGCATTCACATGTTCGATGTGGCTGTCTTGATGGGCAGAGACAGTGACCTTGAACCCTTCTCAGGATGGGATGGCAGCCCTGTGTGGGGGCACTAAGATCAGGGGAGTCATCCAGGCCCAGAATAGAAGGTCCATTTTAAGACTTAAAAGGGTTTCATCAGAATTAACCAAAGAAACAACCAGTAGTTGATTGAAAATTGACAATTGTGAGGACCAGATGCCAAGGACTGTGTGTTCTGCTTCCCGTTTTTAAAAGATGAAAAGTAGGGATCCAACATGGCCACCGGCGAGGAAGCAGCGATTCCAATGTCTCCACATTAACGGGATCAGAAAGACCCATTGGAACAGCGGCAGTCTACCTACTGAGGAACTTCTAGCAAAATTCCGTTAAGAGGGGACCTGCCAGGAATTGGTAGGTTTATTAGAAGTGTCAGTTTGTCCCAGACAAGTGGATCCTGGCTGGCCACGTGGGCGCAGAGGTCCAGTCCCGCAGCCACCAGCCGCTTCTGCAAGCGGCCAGCGGCCCCGAGCGGCGCGGCCTGCCCGAACCCGCAGACGGCACCCGCCATCCCGCCGTCCCGGGGAGGACCTGCTCTCGCTCAGCGAATGGCCACCCCACCCGCCCGGATCTTAGCCACGCAACCGCAGCTGCCCGGCTCTACAGGCAGCCCCCAGCGGCCCGGCGCAGCGAGAAGTGTCCCCGCCTGGCCCAGCAGACAGCCCGTGCCCTCCCGGCTCTACTAACAGCCCTGCCCACCCAGCGAACGGCTCCCCCCCCGAGACAGCGTGAAGGGAATCTAACCAACCCTTTACGAAATAGAGAACTAGGAACTAAAACCAGAGATTGTGTCAGGCCAGAAACAAGCCAGTTCCACCCCTCCCTTCGGACTCTCCGGCAAGGAGCCAGGGGCCGCCATAGCAGAGAGGGGAAGTCACCGAAGTTCGGCCAAAGAGATTCCTTCCTAGCAGAATCTACTTTAGCAGGTGTGTGACTCCCACCCACACCAGATACAAACAACCGGGAAACTTCAAAATCTCTCCGTGGGCTTGACCGTAAGGGCCAAAGGACTCTCGACCCCCAACTCCCCCTACTGCCAGTGATGAGGGCATGACTGTAGGGGCAGAGGGAAGCAGAGAAGACTCCCCACCCCCAAATCCCCCAACCACGAACTGAGAGGGTGTGACGGTAGGGGCGGAGGGAAACAGAGGACACTCCAGACCCCCAACTCCTCCTACCGCCAGCAGTGTGGTTGTGACTGTAGGGGCTGAGGGAAGTAGAGGGGATCCTCGACCCCCAACTCCTATTAGCACCAGCAGCGACACCAATGGTCTTAGCTGCCAGATTCCAAAGGTGTGCCCACCAAAGGGGTCCGGAAAAATTAAACAATTGACTCCCAGACCACAGCTCCACAGCACTGGGGCTTAAATGAATGACAGCGAGAGTGCTCAGTAGTTAGGGAAATAGAGCACTCGGTGGGGCTGAAAGTGTAACCAAATCCTTGGGGAACTGCCTCCGGTGAGCAGGACCTGGCTGGCTGGCAGGAGGAAGGGGAGGAGGGGCTGTAGAAGTGAAACGGCTCTGGTCCAACAGGATTGAGAGACTCCCAGGAACTGCCTTACAGGGATTGCTGTTGACACATTGAGGGCAAAACTCAGCCCGGAGGGCACAGCTTTGCCTACGGGAAGAGAAGAAAATGGATCTCTAAGACCTAATTTTATTTCCTATTTCATTTTAATTTTTTCCCTCCCTTTTCCCTCTCTCTCTCCCCTTCCAAGTTTTACTGCTCTTTCCATTCTCCTCTATGCTATCTATCTCCCTCTCCTTCTTTCTTTTCAAGAGCACCTACCTTCCCCTTCCCCCCAACTTTCATCCCAAGCATTACGTCCTCCATTTTGCGTAACTGTCTAAATACAAATAGGTGTGCGCCCTCCCCCCGCGCCTGCAAGGTAGCCGGACCTGCAACCCACCAGCAGGTCAGGCCCAGCAACCTGGGAGTGGCAGAGCCGCCCCACGTGCCTGCAAGGTAGGCGCACCTGCTACCAACCAGCAGAACAGGCCCAGCGGCCTGCCAATGTGGTAGGCACAGTGCCCCAATTAGAGGAGGAGCAGAGCCCCTGCCCACGCCTGCGCGGGAGACTTTGCAACTATACAAGAGTAATACAAATATATAGGGGGAAAATTCAACAACACAACAGTCTCAGTAAGCAGAAAGAAACGCGAACAGTATGAAGAGACAAGGAAAGAAAGGACCACAAGCAATGCAGGTCAACTCGACGTTAGAAGAGGTAATATCTGCAGCAGATGGAATGTCAGATAAAGAATTCAGGAGATACATGCTTCAGATGATCTGGAGTCTCAAGGAAGACATTAGACAGCAAAATCAGACAATGAAAGATCTCTTCAACAATGAAATACATAAACAAATCCAGGAAGCAAAAGACAGGGAGATAGAGGTTATAAAAAAGCAAAAGACAGGGAGATAGAGGTTATAAAAAACAAACAAACAGAAATCCTAGAAAGGCAGGAAGCAATAAACCAACTTAAAAACTCAATTGAGAATACTACCAGCAGAGTAGAACACTTAGAAGATAGAACATCAGACAATGAAGACAAAGTATTTCAACTTGAAAAGAACATAGACAGCTCAGCAAGACTGTTAAAAAACCAGGAGCAGAACATCCAAGAAATATGGGATAACATTAAAAGACCAAACTTAAGAGTCATTGGGATACAGGAAGGCACAGAGCTCCAAACCAAAGGAATGAGCAATCTATTCAATGAAATGATTCGAGAAAACTTCCCAGACTTGAAGAACGAGACAGAATCCCAAATCCTAGAAGCCTACAGGACGCCAAATGTGCAAAATCATAAGAGATCCACACCTAGACACATTATAATGAAGATGCCCAACATACAGAATAAGGAGAGAATTTTAAAAGCTACAAGAGAAAGGAAACAGATTACATTTAGGGGTAAACCAATCAGGATAACAGCTGATCTCTCAACACAGACTTTGAAAGCTAGAAGATCCTGGAATAACATATTTCAAACACTGAAAGAAAATGGGTTTCAACCAAGAATTGTGTATCCAGCAAAATTAAGCTTCAAGATGGAAGATGAAATTAAAACCTTCCACGATAAACAAAAGTTAAAAGAATTTGCAGCTAGAAAACCATCTCTCCAAAAAATCCTCAGCAAAACATTACAGGAAGAGGAAATGGAAAATAACAATGAAAACCAACAGTGGGAGGTAGGACAGTAAAGGGGGGAAAATAATCAAAGAGGAAAAAAACCATATTCAGTAACATAAATAAACAAATATGGCTGGAAGGATAACCCATATCTCAATAATAACCCTAAATGTTAATGGCTTAAACTCACCAATTAAGAGACACAGGCAAGTAGAATGGATCACAAAACATGACCCAACAATATGCTGCCTACAGGAGACGATTTGATAGGAAAAGACATACATAGACTGAAGGTGAAAGGTTGGGAAAAATCATATCACTCATATGGACTTCGGAAACAAGCAGGAGTGTCCATACTCATATCAAATAAAATAGATTTCAAGCCAAAGTTAATCGAAAGGGATAAAGAGGGACACTACATACTGCTCAAGGGAACCATACACCAACAAGACATAACAATCATAAATATATATGCCCCAAACAATGGTGCAGCTATGTTCATCAAACAAACTCTTCTCAAGTTCAAGAGTCTAATAGACCACCATACAATAATCATGGGAGATTTCAACACACCTCTCTCACCACTGGACAGATCTTCCAAACAAAAGTTGAATAAGGAAACTATAGAACTCAATAACACAATTAACAACCTAGACTTAATTGACATATATAGAATATACCACCCAACATCAAGCAGTTACACTTTTTTCTCAGCAGCACATGGATCCTTCTCAAAACTAGATCATATATTATGTCACAGGGCAACTCTTAGACAATATAAAGGAGTAGAAATAATACCATGCATCTTATCTGACCATAATGGAATGAAACTGAAAATCAACGATAAAAGAAGGAAGGAAAAATCATGCATCACTTGGAGAATGAACAAGAGGTTACTGAATGATCAATGGGTTATAGAAGACATTAAGGAGGAAATTAAAAAATTCTTAGAGACAAATGAAAACACAGACACAACATATTGGAATCTATGGGACACATTGAAAGCAGTTCTAAGAGGAAAATTCATTGCTTGGAGTTCATTCCTTAAAAAAAGAAAAAACCAACAAATAAATGATCTCATACTTCATCTCAAAATCCTAGAAAAAGAAGGGCAAAATAACAGCAAAAGAAGTAGAAGGCAAGAAATAATTAAAATCAGAGCTGAAATTAATGAAATCGAAACAAAAGAAACAATTGAAAAAATTGATAAAACTAAAAGTTGGTTCTTTGAAAAAATAAATAAGATCGACAGACCCTTAGCCATGCTAATGAAGAGAAGAAGAGAGAGAACTCAAATTACTAGCATACAGGATGAAAAAGGCAATATCACAACAGACACTTCAGAAATACAGAAGATAATCAGAAATTATTTTGAATCCTTATACTCCAATAAAATAGAAGATAGTGAAGGCATCGATAAATTTCTTAAGTCATATGATCTGCCCAGATTGAGACAGGAGGATATAGACAACCTAAACAGACCAATATCAATTAAGGAAATAGAAGAAACCATCAAAAGATTACCAACTAAGAAAAGCCCAGGACCGGATGGGTATACAGCAGAGTTTTACAAAACCTTTAAAGAGGAACTAATACCAATACTTTTCAAGCTATTTCAGGAAATAGAAAAAGAGGGAGAACTTCCAAATTCATTCTACGAGGCCAACATCACCCTGATTCCTAAACCAGACAAAGACACCTCAAAGAAAGAAAACTACAAACCTATATCTCTAATGAACCTAGATGCAAAAATCCTCAATAAAATTCTGGCGAATCGGATACAAAATCATATCAAAAAATTGTACACCATGATCAAGTAGAATTCATCCCTGGGATGCAAGGATGGTTCAATATATGGAAATCAATAAATGTTATTCACCACATCAATAGACTTAAAAATAAGAACCATATGATCATCTCGATAGATGCGGAAAAAGCATTCGACAAAGTACAGCATCCCTTTTTGTTCAAAACTCTCGAAAAAATAGGGATAACAAGAATATACCTCAACATTGTAAAAGCAATCTACGCTAAGCCCCAGGCTAGCATCATTCTGAATGGAGAAAAATTAAAGGCATTCCCTCTAAAATCTGGAACAAGAAAGGGATGCCCTCTCTCACCACTTCTGTTCAACATAGTTCTCGAAACACTGGCCAGAGCAATTAGATAGACGAAAGATATTAAAGGCATAAAAATAGAAAAAGAAGAACTTAAATTATCACTATTTGCAGATGGCATGATTCTATACCTAGCAGACCCAAAAGGGTCTACAAAGAAACTGTTAGAGCTAATAAATGAATTCAGCAAAGTGGCAGGATATAAAATCAACACGCATAAATCAAAGGCATTCCTGTATATCAGCGATAAACCCTCTGAAATGGAAATGAGGACAACCACTCCATTCACAATATCCTCAAAAATAATAAAATACTTGGGAATCAACCTAACAAAAGAGGTAAAAGACTTATACAATGAAAACTACAGAACCCTAAAGAGAGAAATTGAAGAAGATCTTAGAAGATGGAAAAATATACCCTGTTCATGGATAGGCAGAACTAACATCATCAAAATGGCGATATTACCAAAAGTTCTCTATAGGTTTAATGCAATGCCAATCAAAATACCAATGGTATTTCTTGTAGAAATAGAGAAAGCAATCATGAAATTCATATGGAAAAATAAAAGACCCAGAATAGCAAAAACAATGCTAAGCAGGAAGTGTGAATCAGGTGGTATAGTGATACCAGACTTCAAACTATACTACAGAGCAATAGTAACAAAAACAGCATGGTATTGGTACCAAAACAGGCGGGTGGACCAATGGTACAGAATAGAGGACACAGAAACCAACCCACAAAACTACAACTTTCTTATATTTGATAAAGGGGCTAAAAGCATGCAATGGAGGAAGGATAGCATCTTCAACAAATGGTGCTGGGAAAACTGGAAATCCATATGCAACAAAATGAAACTGAATCCCTTTCTCTCGCCATGCACAAAAGTTAACTCAAAATGGATCAAGGAGTTTGATATCAAACCAGAGACAAGGCATCTGATAGAAGAAAAAGTTGGCTACAACCTACATACTGTGGGGTCGGGCTCCAAATTCCTCAATAGGACACCCATAGCACAAGAATTAATATCTAGAATCAACAAATGGGACTTGCTCAAACTAAAAAGTTTTTTCTCAGCAAAAGAAACAATAAGAGAGGTAAATAGGGAGCCTACATCATGGGAACAAATTTTTACTCCTCACACTTCAGATAGAGCCCTAATATCCAGAGTATACAAAGAACTCAAAAAATTAGACAATAAGTCAACGAATAACCCAATCAACAAATGGGCCAAGGACCTGAACAGACACTTCTCAGAGGAGGACATACAATCAATCAACAAGTACATGAAAAAATGCTCACCATCTCTAGCAGTCAGAGAAATGCAAATCAAAACCACCCTAAGATATCATCTCACTCCAGTAAGATTGGCAGCCATTATGAAGTCAAACAACAACAAGTTCTGGCGAGGATGTGGGGAAAAGGGTACACTTGTACATTGTTGGTGGGACTGCAAATTGGTGCAACCAATTTGGAAAGCAGTATGGAGATTTCTTGGAAAGCTGGGAATGGAACCACCATTTGATCCAGCTATTCCCCTTCTGGGTCTATTCCCTAAAGACCTAAAAACAGCATGCTACAGGGACACTGCTACATCGATGTTCATTGCAGTACAATTCACAATAGCAAGACTGTGGAAGCAACCTAGATGCCCTTCAATAGACGAATGGATAAAAAAAATGTGGCATTTATACACAATGGAGTATTACTCTGCATTAAAAAATGACAAAATTATAGAATTTGGAGGGAAATGGATGGCATTAGAGCAGATTATGCTAAGTAAAGCTAGCCAATCCCTAAAAAACAAATGCCAAGTGTCTTCTTTGATATAAGGAGAGTAACTAAGAACAGAGTAGGGAAGAAGAGCATGAGAAGATGACTAACATTAAACAGGGATGAAAGGTGGGAGGGACAGGGAGAGAGAAGGGAAATTGCTTGGAAATGGAAGGAGACCCTTAGGGTTATACAAAATTACATACAAGAGGAAGTGAGGGGAAAGGGAAAAATAATACAAGGGGGAGAAATGAATTACAGTAGAGGGGGTAGAGAGAGAAGAGGGGAGGGGAGGGGAGGGGAGGGGAGGGGGGATAGTAGAGGATAGGAAAGGCAGCAGAATACAACAGACATGAGTATGTCAATATGTAAATCAGTGGAAGTGTAACTGATGTGACTCTGCAATCTGTATATGGGGTAAAAATGGGAGTTCATAACCCACTTGAATCAAAGTGTGAAATATGATATATCAAGAACTATGTAATGTTTTGAACAACCAATAAAAAAAAAGATGAAAAGTAGCTGAATAATTTACACCAGGAAAGATCACAACACAGGCCCAAAGCAAAGTGACTAAAAGAGAAAGTATTCCTTCCTACAGGAAAAGAACATAAACATAAAGCAACATAGAAACCAAGTCAGCTCTCAAAACCCACTGGGATTGTCAGCTTGCTCTTACCCTGGGTTCACCCCCTTCCTTTGCTGTTCCACTCCTTTGCAAAGCTCCTGTCTTCCAAATGGAAAGAGAAATTCTCCTTGGAAAGCCACCATGTGGAAGAGATCGCACTAGGGGTAGTACATGCTCTTGACAGTGCTCAAGAGGAAGCATTTCTGCCTCAATTTTATGCAAGCCCTGAAGCTTGAGGAGGTCAGGTGGCTTGACTATGGCTACCAGGCAAAATGTGAAGGAACAAGGCTGTGAACCCAAGTCCATCTGACTGCAAAGCTTGTTCTCTTTATGTGAATCTTTAATCCCACTGGTCCAAATCAGAATGCTAGGTTCTCTTCTCCCAGGACGGCCCTTCCCATTTTCAAAATCAACTGCCAGCTCCCCATAGCTTCGCTGCTCCCAGATCCATGTCCTGAAGCCCAAATAATCCCAGTCCCTTCATCCATCAGCACAACTTCAGATCATTGCCTCTTTCTTCTCCGAATATGTTCCGATTTGCCCAAATCTCCTTAAACGTAAGATGCAGAAGTGGACACAAATTTTCAGATGAGAACCGATGGGCCAACCACAGCAAAAACCACAGGGATTACCTCCCCCCTTGATGTGGAATGGAAGCTGATGGGAGAACAGCTTAGGATGGATTCATTAGCTCTGCTGACAGCCAGCACAGAGCTGGCTCATAATGAGTGTTCCCTCAGCTGACGTTCCCCAGAGCTTTGTGCCCTGTCTCTGCTAAGCCAGCTTCCCTCTTCTTACACTAGAGCAATGGGTTGTTTTGAGCCTCGATTCAGGCTTTTCCCATTATTGATGTCAATTCCATTACACAGACACCCACTGAGCTAGGCACAAGTGCCCGCTGCTGAGGAGCTGAGCTGAACAGGACTCTGTTGTGCTCAGTGCTGCTATTTCCCAGCCTTGGCTCCGCCCAGAGCACCTTGAGGCACCACTGTCCCCATCCCAGGGCCACTCCCCTGGGGTCCTGGTACACACTGCAGTCTCCTTCCAGCGGATGTTGAGGACTTCTTCAAGAGCAGAGCCACACCTTGAACATCACCAGCATCGAGAGTCCTTTGTGAGTGATCATGGCTATGCCAAAAAGGGTGCTTTTGTTAGTGAGTGAGGAGCTGCCAAGAACATTTCAAGGAATGATTTACTCCCTCTCTGAGGGTTGTTTACACCAGAGCTCTCTGTTCCCTTCAGAGTCAGTGCCTCCCCTGAAAAACCTGTCACAATGTGTGATCTGAGAGCTGCCAGTTTGCCTGAAGGAAGAAAGTTCATCTATGTTTCCCCACACAAGAAATTCTGCCACGTTCACTTGCTTGTCCAGAATATGTTCTCTGGCCCAGATACCAGGGTAGAAGCTGGCCCAGGCCTAGGCCCCATTGGGAAGAGGTCATCTGTAATTCAAGAAGCTATTTATTCCATGTTGCCCCTACCCTTGGTAAGCCAAGAGTGCCTGGGATGAGTTACAAAATATGTAACTCCATAAAGCCAGGAGAACATAGATAATTCTGGCCCTTTCTAAAAGTCAACCCAAAGCTTGATTTAGCTAAAATGTCTCAAGATTTAGTTTTCTGCAAATAGTAGCCACGTGGGACTGTGACAAGAGCTCTAAACTGGGAACCAGACAACCTGGGTCAGAGTTCAAGTGCTACCACTAACCCCCTCTATCACCTTGGACAAATTATTCACCCCAACTGGGCCTCCATTTCCTCATCTGCTCCAGTTACAGGATTAACTTTCCGGGTACTCTTCAGATCATGATATGATGTAGTATTGTGGGTGATGAGCATGGCTGTGGAGCCTGACTGCCTGGGTTCATAGCCCAGCTCTGCCATCTACCAGCTATGTGACCTTCAGCAAGTTACTTAAGTTTTTTTAAACCTCAGTTTCTTTCCTCTTCTGTAAAATGAGGATAAGACCAGTACTCTCCTCAAAGAATTCTCTCGAGGATTAAAAAAGCACCAGAATGTTTAGAATGGAATGTAGGGAGTGCTCCGGAGTTGGTGGTGGCGTTCTTGTTCTCCTTTTTGTTTTACTATTCATTTCCAACCCGAGTCTAGCTGTAACTATCAAGATGAAAACGAGCTGCTTTTGAGACAGTCGATGCATGGAGGCTTTGTGCCTCCAAATGCTCTTCTAACAGGGGTTCCCTGCAGTTTAAATGCCCTCAAGCCAAGATTGGAGTAGGCACCCATGGCTCCTGGGAACCCCAGAAGGGACAGGGTACCTCAATTGGGCATGAGTCTTTTGGACCCTCAAAGTTTGCCCAGTCTCCTGAAACCATCCCATAGGCAGGACCCAGAATGCTATCTTTCTCCCCTGGGCACAGCCACATCCCCAGCTCCTGTCAGTGATCCAGCAGGGCTTAGGACAGAAGCCAGAAAGCTCCCTGATGCATTCTACAGGGAATCCTTCCCTAGTACCCAGTCTGGGCCAGAGGCACGTCATGAGGTTTGGCCCCTCCTTGTTTCCTGCTCCACAGGACTCTCTATAGGAGGGTGAATGGCCTCTCTTTTCCTTGATTAAGACCATAGTTGGAAAGACTGAAGAGCTGCAAGGCTTCTGGCATTGCTGACCCACTGGATTGGGGATGCTGCAGGAAGAAATCGAAATTCACAATAGCTTTTTCCTGAGGCTTAGCACTGCCCATTGGGGTGCTTCTAGGACAAGACTTGGAAAACTAAAGAGCACATTTATCATTTATTTGGTGCCTAAAATGGACCTGGGGAGGCCCTAAATTCTCAGCTTACTGAGAGAGAAAACAAAAGTTGGCACCTCACTAGTGAAAAGCCTGGTCCTAGAGGGTGTGGCTTAGGTAAGCAGCACAAAAGAGCCTCCTGACACTAAAGCCCAGAACTAGCTGGAGTCCCTGCTGTCACCCACAATGCTGGGTAGCCCCAGGTCCCCATCTTACTGCCTAGTATGACAGAGCTGCCATTACACTTCCTACAGGGACCTCACTCCTGGGAGAAGAGGGGCAGAGCTGCACATGCCCATTTCCTCATCCGACACACACCTAGTGAGACAGAAGCCAGAACAGCCATACTAACCTGTCACCCACATGGAAGGAGACATCAAGAATGCAGAAGTATTCCGCCCAACACCCTCCTGCCCAATCCTACCCACTTTGCATGCAAACTCCTGGGCCTTCCTTCCTGACTCAGGCCCATGTCCCAGGTCTGTGTTCCATCTGGGTGGAAAATCCTTAAGGGCCAAAATGGCCTTCTTCATCTATGTTGTGACTCAGCCTCTGGGCCGTTTGGCTCTGGCATGTACTTGCTGTGTGATTTTGTATGAGTTCCTTAACCTGTTTCTGTGTGCCTTATTTAGGCCTCTCCTGTAAATAGTACAATAATAATGCCTACCCCATAGGCTACCATAGGGTGCTGGGAAGATTATGTAAAATACCTTTTGAAATAATGCCAGGGCTATAGTTGATGATGATGATGATGAGATGAAGAGGAGGAGGAGGAGGAAGATCTGTGTGCCACTATTGAGCAAAGGCCCATTTATGGAATGGAACAGAATGGAAACAAAAGAACTGCCTTTGTATGGGGGACGTGAATATGGAGATCTATATATTTTCTGCTTCATTTTGCTATGAACCTAAAACTGGTCTAAAAAAATAAAGTCTGTTAAACGGAATGTCCTGCCCTGTGCCCCTGGCTGGAGTATCCCATCTCCCAGAGGGTCCCTGGCAGCTGTCCTCTCTCACCTGCCTCTGTCCCTCATGGAAACTGTGTCTAGGCCCTGGGCTTCACAAAGAGGCCCAGGGATCAGACCTCCCGAGAAAATGAGGACGAGGACATCTGAAAAGACGCCCGACACAAGGAGCTCCCCGTAACTTGCAGCCAAGACTCTCCTGAACCAGAATATGATAACTCAAAGGAAGGAAGCCAGAGATCCTGATCACCTGTGAGTGATGCGATTGGCTAAGAGAGATACAAAACACCTCACCTCGAGTCCCACGGCCTGCTCCCTGCAGAGAAGCCCCAGGGTCCCAGGGTAGAATAGGTGAAAACTAATCTCCCTCCAGGCTTCAGGAAACAGCTGTACCAGCAGCACCAGTGTTCCTGATGGTCTGTGAAGTGGATTATCACAAGAAAGCCAATAATCCCAGAACTCAAGTTCAACAGAAGCCAGTCCACCCCAGCCCTGGACCAAGCCCAGGCCTGAAGCTTCTCACCTAGGTCCAGCACCAAACTCCATCCCTCCCAAGCCAAGGCAGACTCCAGGATCTGAACAGTGGAGGAGCCTACCAGGCCCCTCGAGCCCCAGATCGCCAGGTGATGAAACTTGCCTTTTATTGAGGCCCTGAGGGTTATAAACAAGCAGGCCTGACATATGGGTCATTCCTAAGACTCCTGCTTCATTGGCTTTAAGGGCCCCTTGGCGGTAAAGAATTTCAAAGCTGCTAACTCCATAGTATATTAAAGTGGAATAAATTCCTCTGAATGATCCTCAGGTGAGAGCCGCTGCTTAGCAAATACCTCCTGCTTCCTCTTACAGGACCCAAGGCTGACCCCTGGTGGTCTCTAAGACCAGCTGAAGCCCAACCTTTCACATCTGTGTCTGGATATTTTTCTCCCTTGGGACTCTCAACCCTTTAGAAATGTGGGTGTAATAAAATATTAGAATGAGGTTCTTTTTACCTTAGTTTTGATCAAGGTATCAATATGTGAGAGATGAGATACTAAACTGATGTAAAACTTCCCACAAATATGTAATTTTGCTAATGATATAGGCCCAAGCACTTGTTCCATAGCCTTTTAAGTCCCTTCGTCATGTGCGAAAGTTGTCCTCCCAACCTTCCCAGCTTCATTTCCATCACATGCCCAGACTTCCCATGCTGCCTTGATGCTGATCTGCTCCCCTATGCACCTCTATACCGCAGCAAGCCAAGACTCTCAAGCCCTCCGTGTCTTGTTGTAGGTTGTCCTCCCTTCCTGGAAAGACCTTCCCATCTCATCCCTCAGAATCCTATTTATCCTTCAAGGCCAACCACGATGCCTCTCTTTCCTGAAGCCATGGGATCCCAGTGGAAAATGAATCACACTGTCCAATGGGTTCCCACTGAGGCTTTTAGCATGGCTCTTAGATCTTTCTTCCGGGTATCAGAGAATGTGTACCCACGTCTATCTCCCCTACTAGCCTCTGAGGTTCTCGGAACTTGGGCTACCTCTGGGTCACGCCTGTGAGGCAAAGAACCTCATCCCCCAGCTGGTACAAAGACCTCTCCACAGGTGTGGCTGTATGCTGGACTGGTAGTCAATGACGGGTAAGATCCAATTGCAATGGTACCAACCTAAGACAGGAGGCTGACACCTTGAGGTCAGCTCATCCGATGATGGGTAAGGACCATATGTAGTATTGGACAACCTAAGGCAGGCACGGTCCCTAAGCCACATGCTTGTTGTTTAAACAGAGACGGGGAGATGTTGAGAGCCACAGCCGAAGGGGCCCCAGCAAACTTCTAGCTGCCAACAAACTTCCAGCTGCCGGCTGATGATTGGCTCACAGCGGCCCCAGCAACATCTAGCTGATTGGCTCCTCTGCGGTGATGCTCATTGGGCTGTTTCCCTGCCCTTTCAGACCACGGAGCTGCTCATTGGGGGACTCTTTTGGCTCCGCCCACATGACCCAGCCAATCGGCCTCAAGAACGGGAGGAGTGGGGGTTGTGAGGCTCGCAGGAAGCTGGTGGTGGCAGTTGGGCTCTGAGGGAATTCCTGAAGAGCTCATGTGGTGTGGTGTGTGTGTGTGTGTGTGTTCTAAAAATAAAGTTCGTTTCTGCTTGATAAGTGGCTCGTGAATTGTGCCCAGCCAGACTGCGGCAGGTGTCTACATATTGGTAGATACGGGTGAATGTAGATCCTTTTGGCAGTAGCCCAGGAGGATTTTCTCTGTTCTGAACACCAAAGAAAAAAGACAGAAGTGACTTCTTGAGTCCCTTTGGGGGTGGAAGTGAGTTGGAGGAGAAGTTGTAAAGCCACCATTTGAAGGCTAAGAGTCTCCTTCCTGCCTTGACCCCCTGCACAGACATCAGCAT
This sequence comes from Spermophilus citellus, assembly GCF_964194105.1. NCBI lineage: Eukaryota > Metazoa > Chordata > Mammalia > Rodentia > Sciuridae > Spermophilus > Spermophilus citellus. Next base: position 204,804,794 of record NC_138183.1, on the reverse strand, counting down.
CCCACTCCTGGCACATGCAAGGCAGTTGTCTCTGAGCTGATACTATGCAACTAGAAATAAAGAGTGCTCCCAGGCTATGTCTACATGATCTGTGCCTTCAGGGCTGTTGTCTATTCAACACACATCTAAATAATCCAAACTGCATATCATGCTTTTTATAGTTCCTGTATATAAAGTCACATCTTTCCACTCCTATTGCTGTGCACTTAATGTCTCCTCAACATTTGTTTCTATGATGTGTCTGTACACCCACATCCACCCCTTGCACATAATTCCCTCCTGGGCAACCCACATCTGTACAAGCCCATGCAGTCACATGGGTTTCTGCACATGATAGGTCTACATAAAAAATAACCAATGAATTGTTTTGTTTGACTCCTTTTCAAAGGAACACACTCCTGCTTGATTCTGACACCAGGATGGTACCTACAGAGCCATCTGGATAGTTCCTTTCAGAAATGGTTCCTTTATCTCAGGATTATATAAAGACAAACAAAGTTAAATGAGAAGACCTAAAACTTTACTGAGAAACAGCATTAAAAAAAGAGATTCTCAATTATGTTTTCAGGGTAATCAAATTCACTATATTTGGCTTGTAAAATAAATTTTAAAATTAGATCTATACCTAGATTTCTATTTTTAAATAGCCTATGCTGTCATTTTTTGTTAAGTTAATTAGCGCTATGTCACTGAAGTACTAGTTAACTAGGTTAGTTATCAAAAGAGTTAAGGTTAAATACAAAGGGTAAGATCAGTCTCCTGTGAAAGACAGTTTATAACTTTGAGCAAGCGAGGTGGGGTGGGGGGTGGGGGGTGTATGCAGACACACAATTTTCTACCAAAACCACCACATAATAAATATTCCTTACTATATAATGAAGATATTCTAATAAGTATTTGTTTCCTATAACAAAATTTTAGTCTTTTTAAAATTTATTTATGTATTTTAATTAGGTATATGTTAGCAGAATGCATTTTGATTCATTGCACACAATTGCAGCACAACTTTTCATTTCTCTGGTTGTACACCATGTAGTGTCGCACCATATATGTAGTCATACGTGAACCTAGGGTAATGATGCCATCTCACTCCACCATCTTTCCTGCCCCCCAAAATTTTAGTCTTAAAATTAAACTTTTAAATGTATTTACTAAAATATGGAGGGGAAACTCTTTGCCCATCTTAATAAACACTCTTAGAAACAAGTCTGTATGTGATAAACAGATACAAAATATAAATTTGACTTAAATTCTAGGGTGCAGAGTATGTCAATATCCCTTCGGTCCCTAACTTGTTGCAGTTCTTAATTTGTCCCCCATTTCTAAAGTTTTCTCACTTCAAGAACAGTCAGTATGAACTTTGTAGAACTGGCTTTTTCTGTTGTTTTTGTTTAGCAAACTCCCTGCACGTTCATCCAAGCTGTTGCACAAATTGTTGTCACTAGTTTGTTCCTTTTGCAGCAGTTGTTCCATGGTTAATTTAACTCTCAAATGCCAAAGAACATCTTATTTCATTGTCACAAATAAGGTTGCTATAAAAGTCTGTGCCCTCATTTTTGTACAAATGCACATTTTCATTTCTCTGGGATAAATGACCCAAAAATGCAACTGGGAGGGGGTATAGGAGTTGGGGGGTGTGGTGTTTGTTTTTTAAGAAAGAAATTGTTTCCCAGAATGGTTGCGTCATTATTTTGGCATTGTATTATCTTCTGCCTGCTTTCTAATTGAATTGTTTTTACTGTTTGGGTTTGAGAGGGGATTTTCTTTTTAAATTGGTTTGGTTTGGTTTTGGCTGGGGGGGGTTGTTGGTTGGTTGGTTTTGGTTTGGGGTTTTTTGTTGTTCTTCTTCTCTTTGTTTATTTTGTTTTGAGCAACATCCCCAGCCCTTTTTTTATATCTTTATTTTGGGACAGGGCTTCACTAAGTTGGTGAGGCTAGCTTTAAACGTGTGATCCTCCTGCCTCAGCTTCCCAAGCTGCTGGGTGAGAGTTCTTCATATACTCTAGTTACTAGTCCTGTGTTGAATATGCAGTTTGCAAATAAGTTTTCCCAGTTTATAGCTTGGTTTTTCATCCCATTGACACAAACTTTCACAGAGAAAAAGTTTATTATTTTGATGAGGTCTACTTCATCCATTTTCAAAGTGTGCTTTTTTTGTCAATTCCAAGATTTTTGCCTTACTGAGATCCCAAATATTTCCTCCTATTTTTTCTGAAAGTTTTATTGTCTTTGTTTTATATATAAAACATTTGATTAAATTATATGGAAGGTGTGCCACTTGGGTCATTTTTTTATTGCTTATGTGTCTAACTGTTTGAATATCATTTGTTGAAAAGTCTAATTAATTCCAGTTTTAATTTTGACAAAAATAAAGGCTTAAGGTTTGTAGTCATTTCACACACACACACACACACACACACACACACACAAACATGCACACACACAAGTAAACAATATGAAGTTCATTAACAGTCAACACAGCATATGTATTTATAGCTAGTTAATTATTACAATATGGGTAATAAAGATTTTTTTAAATACACTTCTATTTTATGTGAATTTCTTAAAAAATACACACATAGGGGCTGGGGATGTGGCTCAGGGGTAACATACTCGCCTGGCATGCGTGCAGCCCGGGTTCAATCCTCATCACCACATACAAACAAAGATGTTGTGTCCACCAAAAACTAAAAAATAAATATTAAAAATTCTCTCTTTCCCTCTCTCTCTATCTCTCTCTCTAAAAAAATACACACATACACACACACACACACACACACACACAGAGAGAGGGCTAATATCCATAATATACCAGGATCTCTTAATAAATAAGGGAAGTACCTCCTGGCACCCCGCGGGGTCCGAGTCCTCACACTGCCCCCAGGTGCGCGGCCGCTGGGACTTCTTGGGAGCACCAAAGCAGACACGGATCACTAGGCAATGCTGAACTGACGTGGATCTGGGGCGATCAGTCTGGGCCTCTCAGAACACACACTGAGCCCGGATCGGCTGAATTCAAGCTCCCGTTTGCCTGCTTGCCGCAGACAAACAGCGGTGACTCAGCACTAATCCATCCGGCTGAAAGAACTGGTCAGCCCTTCTCATCCTACGGAGGTAAATGCCAACTGAGCCTTCATAGGTAGTGGCCACAGGTTTGAAACGGGGCTTGGGAGAGACAGTAAGGACCCACCTATTGCATTGGTCACCCAGCAAAGGGAAACGAACTGTCGCCATTTGCAAGAGATACCACCATGGCAGAGAACTGACGTCACCAGACTGCAGCGGAGGAGATGACTTCATTGAAACCTGCGGCTACAGGTGTGTAATTCCCTAGCCTTCCCTCTCCACACATCGGGGAAACCTTAAGGGCCCCTCCCAGCTCTCCCGTAAGGGCCCCCCCCAGCTCTCCTGTGAGCACGATAGCCAGACTGAGGGAATCAGACGTGGCGCGGGACCCGCGGCGTGGAACTCCCGGCTACCGCTCTCATCAGTGCTGACAACTGAGGTCTCTTGCACCAGCTACTGGGGGCGTGGCTACCAGAGGGCAAGTAAAATTTGCTGAGGATTTTCAGCCCCAAGCTCTACAAACTTAGGGTCTGAGGGAATGGCAAACAGGGAGAGTGTGCCCAGTCGTCCATGAAAACAGGGCTCCGGGGAGCAGCAGACCTGGCGTGTAGCCAGTATTGTGGTGAGCGGCACCCATGAGAGGGGCCTGGCTAGAGGAAAAGTGAGGAAGTGACTAGACACGAGAGGAGGCCCTAGGCACTCAGGATTGGAGACTCGCCCAGTCTGGGAGGAGGAGCTGCTGCACAGTGATTGGTTTCCGCGTATTGACAGGAGAAACTTGGCCTGGTGGGCACAGCGCCACCTACTGGAAGACAAGTTAATCAAACTCTAAGACTGCATTTATTAGTTTTTTTGTATTTTTCTCTTTTTTGATTTTGGTTTTTTCTTTCATTTTCATTTTTCTTTCTTGTTGTTTCTAAATTTTTTTTACAATTTTTTTATTTTTTTTCTTCTAATTTTAATGTTAATTTTTTTATTATTTTTTTTCTTTTTTATTTCCTATTTTTTTTCTTCTTTTGTCTTTTCATTTCTTTTCAATTTTCTTATTCCCCCTTCCTTTGAATTCTACCTGCTTACTCTCATTCTCTTTAGTGACTTCTTCCCTTCCCTTCTAATACCTTTCCTCCCAAGCATCAAATAAATTTATAGGAGTAAACAGTAACTCAGCAGTCAAACAGAACAAGAAGTAACATGAGCAACTTGAAAAAGCAAGGAAGAAAAGGAGTACAAACAATCCAGGACAGCCTAAATATTCAGGAGGACCTAGAGTCATCAGAAAAATGGTCATATAAAGAACTCAAGGAACACTTTAGACAGACGGAATGGAACCTTAAAGAGGATATGAGACAGCAAATTCAAGCAGCGAAAGAACACATTGAGAAGGAATTACATAAACAGATAAAAGAGAAGTTAAGCATCTTTATCAGGAGATAGAGATTATAAAAAATAATCAAACAATAATTCTAGAAATGAAGGAAATGATAAACCAAATTAAAAACTCAATTGAGAGTATCACTAACAGAGTGGAGCAAGTAGAAGCCAGAACGTCAGATAATGAAGACAAAATATATCATCTTGAAAAGAGCCTAGCCAACTCAGAAAGGCTGGTAAAAAATCACGAGAAAAACATCCAAGAGTTATGGGATAACATTAAAAAAAAAAACAAATTTACGAGTCATCGGGATAGAAGAAGGTACAGAGATTCAAACCAAGGGAATGAGTAACCTGCTGAATGAAATAATTACAGAAAACTTTCAAGAAATAAAAAAGGAAACATATATACAAACTGAAGATGCATACAGGACACCGAGCACACAAAATCACAGTAGACCAACGCCAAGACACATTGTTATGAAGATATCCAATATACAGAACAAAGAGAAAATATTAAAAGCTACAAGAGAAAGGAGGCAGATTACATTCAGGGGTACACCAATAAGGTTAACAACGGATTTTTCATCACAGACGCTGAAAGCGAGAAGATCCTTGAACAACGTATTTCAAACACTGAAAGACAAAGGATGCCAACCAAGAATTCTGTATCCAGCAAAATTAAGCTTCAGGTATGACAACGAAATAAAAATCTTTCATGATAAACAAAAGTTAAAAGAATTTGCAGCCAGAAAACCAGCATTGCAAAGCATCTTGAGCAAAACACTACACGAGGAAGAAATGAAAAATAATAACCAAGACCATCAGTGGGAAGTGCCTCGGTAAAGACAGGGAGGGAGGAAAGATAATCATGGAGAAACAAACTAAATTAAAAAAAAGGATAAATAATCAAACATGGCTGGAAGTACAAACCATATATCAATAGTAACTCTAAATGCTAATGGCTTAAACTCTCCAATAAAGCGACATAGGCGGGTATCATGGATTAAAAAAACAAATCCAACAATATGCTGCCTCCAGGAGACACATCTGATTGGAAAAGACATACACAGGCTGAAGGTGAAAGGATGGAAAAAATATACCACGCACACGGTCCTCGTAAGCAAGCAGGGGTGGCCATTCTCATATAGAATAAAATCGACTTCAAGACTAAGTTAATCAAAAGGGATAAGGAAGGACATTATATACTGTTAAAAGGAACCATTCACCAACAAGACATAACAATTATCAATATTTATGCACCAAATAATGGTGCTGCAACATTCATAAAACAAATTCTCCTCAAGTTCAAGAATCAAATAGACCACAACACAATAATTATGGGTGACTTCAACACACCTCTCTCACCATTGGACAGATCCTCCAAACAAAAGTTGAATAAAGAAACTATAGAACTCAATACCACAATCAATAACCTAGACTTAACTGACATATATAGAATATATCAACCATCATCAAGTGGATATACTTTTTTCTCAGCAGCACATGGATCCTTCTCAAAAACAGACCATATATTATACCATAGGGCAACCCTCAGTAAATATAAAGGGGTGGAGATAATACCATGCATTTTATCTGATCATAATGGAATGAAACTGGAAATCAATGATAAAAGAAGGAAGGAAAAATCCTACATCACATGGAAAATGAACAACATGTTACTGAATGATCAATGGGTTACAGAAGACATAAAGGAGAAAATCAAAAAATTCTTAGAGATAAATGAAAATACAGACACAACATATCAGTATCTATGGGACACAATGAAAGCAGTTTTAAGAGGGAAATTCATCGCCTGGAGGTCATTCCTCAAAAAAAGGAAAAACCAACAAATAAATGAACTCACACTTCATCTCAAAGCCCTAGAAAAGGAAGAGCAAACCAATAGCAAATGTAGCAGAAGGCAAGAAATAATTAAAATCAGAGCGGAAATCAATGAAATTGAAACAAAAGAAACTATTGAAAAAAATTAACAAAACAAAAAGTTGGTTCTTTGAAAAAATAAATAAGATAGACAGACCTTTAGCCATGCTAACAAAGAGAAGAAGAGAGAGAACTCAAATTACTAACATACGGGATGAAAAAGGCAATATCACAACAGATGCTACAGAAATACAGAAGACAATTAGAAATTATTTTGAAAACCTATATTCCAATAAAATAGAAGATAGTGAAGACATCGATAAATTTCTTAAGTCATATGATTTGCCCAGACTGAGTCAGGAGGATACTCACAACTTAAACAGACCAATATCAATGGATGAAATTGAAGAAGCAATCAAAAGACTACCAACCAAGAAAAGCCCAGGACGGGATGGGTATACAGCGGAGTTTTACAAAACCTTTAAAGAAGAATTAATACCAATACTTTTCAAGTTATTTCAGGAAATAGAAAAAGAGGGAGCTCTTCCAAATTCATTCTATGAGGCCAATATCACCCTGATTCTGAAACCAGACAAAGACACCTCAAAGAAAGAAAACTACAGACCAATATCTCTAATGAACCTAGATGCAAAAATCCTCAATAAAATTCTGGCGAATCGAATACAAAGGCACATCAAAAAAATTGTGCACCATGATCAAGTAGGATTCATCCCTGGGATGCAAGGATGGTTCAATATACGGAAATCAATAAATGTTATTCACCACATCAATAGACTTAAAGATAAGAACCATATGATCATCTCAATAGACGCAGAGAAAGCATTCGACAAAGTACAGCATCCCTTTATGTTCAAAACATTAGAAAAACTAGGGATAATAGGAACTTACCTTGACATTGTAAAAGCTATCTATGCTAAGCCTCAGGCTAGCATCATTCTGAATGGACAAAAGTTGAAGGCATTCCCTCTAAAATCTGGAACAAGACAGGGATGCCCTCTCTCACCACTTCTATTTAATTTCGTCCTTGAAATACTAGCCAGAGCAATTAGACAGACAAAAGAAATTAAAAGCATAAAAATAGGAAAAGAAGAACTTAAATTATCACTATTTGCAGACGACATGATTCTATATCTAGAAGACCCAAAAGGGTCTACAAAGAAACTACTAGAACTAATAAATGAATTCAGCAAAGTGGCAGGATATAAAATCAACACGCATAAATCAAAGGCATTTCTGTATATCAGCGACAAAACTTCTGAAACGGAAATGAGGAAAAACACTCCATTCACAATATCCTCAAAAAAAATAAAATACTTGGGAATCAACCTAACAAAAGAGGTGAAACATTTATACAATGAAAACTACAGAACCCTAAAGAGAGAAGTAGAAGAAGATCTTAGAAGATGGAAAAATATACCCTGTTCATGGATAGGCAGAACTAACATTGTCAAAATGGCGATATTACCAAAAGTTCTCTATAGGTTTAATGCAATACCAATCAAAATCCCAACGGCATTTCTTGTAGAAATAGATAAAGCAATCATGAAATTCATATGGAAAAATAAAAGACCCAGAATAGCAAAAGCAATTCTAAGCAGGAAGTGTGAATCAGGCGGTATAGCGATACCAGATTTCAAACTATATTACAGAGCAATAGTGACAAAAACAGCATGGTACTGGTACCAAAACAGGCGGGTGGACCAATGGTATAGAATAGAGGACACAGAGACTAATCCACAAAGTTACAACTATCTTATATTTGATAAAGGGGCTAAAAGCATGCAATGGAGGAAGGATAGCATCTTCAACAAATGGTGTTGGGAAAACTGGAAATCCATATGCAACAAAATGAAACTGAATCCCTTTCTCTCGCCATGCACAAAAGTTAACTCAAAATGGATCAAGGAGCTTGATATTAAATCAGAGACTCTGCATCTGATAGAAGAAAAAGTTGGCTCCGATCTACATATTGTGGGGTCGGGCTCCAAATTCCTTAATAGAACACCCATAGCACAAGAGTTAATAACAAGAATCAACAAATGGGACTTTCTTAAACTGAAACGTTTTTTCTCAGCAAGAGAAACAATAAGAGAGTTAAATAGGGAGCCTACATCTTGGGAACAAATTTTTACTCCTCACACTTCAGATAGAGCCCTAATATCCAGAGTATACAAAGAACTCAAAAAATTAGACAGTAAGATAACAAATAACCCAATCAACAAATGGACCAAGGACCTGAACAGACACTTCTCAGAGGATATACAATCAATCAACAAGTACATGAAAAAATGCTCTCCATCTCTAGCAGTCAGAGAAATGCAAATCAAAACCACCCTAAGATACCATCTCACTCCAGTAAGATTGGCAGCCACTATGAAGTCAAACAACAACAAGTGCTGGCGAGGATGTGGAGAAAAGGGTACACTTGTACATTGTTGGTGGGACTGCAAATTGGTGCGGCCAATTTAGAAAGCAGTATGGAAATTCCTGGGAAAGCTGGGAATGGAACCACCATTTGACCCAACTATTGCCCTTCTTGGACTATTCCCTGAAGACCTTAAAAGAGCATGCTACAGGGATACTGCCACATCGATGTTCATAGCAGCACAATTCACAATAGCTAGACTGTGGAACCAACCCAGATGCCCTTCAATAGATGAATGGATAAAAAAAATGTGGCATCTATACACAATGGAGTACTATGCAGCAATAAAAAATGACAAAATCATAGAATGTGCAGGGAAATGGATGGCACTAGAGCAGATTATGCTTAGTGAAGCTAGCCAATCCCTAAAAAACAAATACCAAATGTCTTCTTTGATATAATGTGAGCAACTATGAACAGAGTAGGGAGGAAGAGCAGGAAGAAAAGATTAACTTTAAACAGAGACATGAGATGGGAGGGAAAGAGAGAGAAAAGGGAAATTGCATGGAAATGAAGCGAGACCCTCATTGCTATACAAAATTACATATAAGAGGTTGTGAGGGGAATGGGAAAATTAACAAGGAGAGAAATGAATTACAGTAGATGCGGTAGAGAGAGAAGATGTGAGGGAAGGGGAGGGGGGATAGTAGAGGATAGGAAAGGTAGCAGAATACAACAGTCACTAATATGGCAGTATGTAAAAATGTGGATGTGTGGGCTGGGGATGTGGCTCGAGTGGTAGCACGCTCGCCTGGTATGCGTGCGGCCCGGGTTCGATCCTCAGCACCACATACCAACAAAGATGTTGTGTCCGCCGAGAACTAAAAAATAAATATTAAAAATTCTCTTCTCTCTCTTTCTCTCTCTCCTCTCTCACTCTCTCTTTAAAAAAAATGTGGATGTGTAACCGACGTGATTCTGCAATCTGCATCTGGGGTAAAATTGGGAGTTCATAACCCACTTCAATCTAATGTATGAAATATGATATGTCAAGAGCTTTGTAATGTTGTGAACAACCAATAAAAAAATAAAATAAATTTAAAAAACCCTATCCCACACACACACACAAAAATAATAATAATAATAATAATAATAATAATAATAATAATAATAATAATTAAGGGAACAGGAGCCAAACATCTAATTGAAAATTGAGCAAAAATCATGAACAGACAATTCACCTAAATAAAGTGATGTATTACACTTATAAGTTGTTCAACTATAATAAGATAAATGCAAATTATAATTACACTGAAGTAACATTTTCACATATGAAATAAGCAAAAATTTTTAAATTTGGCAACACTGTATTGACAAGGCTGGGGAGAAATAGTCTTTCTTAAACATTGCTGGTAGGAATGCAAAATGGTACAAACTATGAAAGGAGTATTTAAGAATACTATATATGTACTTACCTTTTGATCTAGAAATCCCATTTCTAGGAATTTACTCTGAAAATATACCTGCAACAATATAAAATTGTTCATGCACAAGTTTGTTTGTTGTACTATTATTAGTAATTGAAAATGTAGAAAATAACCTAAATGCCCATATATAAAATATTTACTAAATAAACTAAATTATACCCATAAGATGGAGTACTATGAAGTGGTTAAATAGAATATGTATGATCTCTATAAAATAATTTAAGCAAAGTACAAGAGTGTATTCTATGTTTTGTGTAGGAAGAGAAAATATGAAAATCACATATATTTGCTTACTTAATTGCAAGAAGAAATTCAGAAAAGATAAGCCAGAAACTAATGAGAATAGTTACCAGTAGGGATAGATGGGAACCAGGGGGACAGGGGAGAAACAACACAGCGAGGGTAACTTTTTATAAAGTTTGGAGCTTGGAATCATAATAGTTTCAAACCCTCATTAAAAATTAAATCAAATCAATATGAATGTCAGTTTCAAAATTCTAAAATGAAATATAAGCAAAGAAGCTAATCATAACCATGTGGGATGGAAAACCAGAGAACTAACGTAAGAAACTTGAGACCAGTGCTTTGAATAGTACTTTCAATCTGAAGACAAAAAAAGAACCATAAATAAATAATTCTACTTATAGGATTTTTTTTTCAGTAGAATGAGTTAGCAATTCTAAGCTATTTTCTGTGTAAAATAGAATTGAGCAAATGAAAAAAATAGATTGAAATGGTCGGAGCCAGATTTCTCACTGTGAGAGATAGATGTTGAAATAAGGAATGGGACAAGAATAAGAGGAACTCAATGAGATAGGACTGGAATTAAAGGTATCAGAGATAGATGATAGATAAAGAGTGTGTGTGTGTGTGTGTGTGTGTGTGTGTGTGTGTGTGTTTTCTAGATCGGTAAGCTGAAAAGTCCTGGAATTTATGCCAAAAGCAATGGGCACATCTCTTATCCGGATCTTCTAAATATAATTCCTTATAAAAATATAATGGACCAGAATTGCTTGGAAAAAATGGTTGATTCCAAAGTTGAGGGAAGAAAGAACTGGAATAGTTTGTCACAGAAGGAGAAAAGGATAAAGAGGTGCTCGAAAATGGGAACATGAGATAGCATATCAAATCAAAAGCACAGGAAGGAACATAAGAGGGCTAATCACTGGCCAAATCCAGGTGAATGTGAGCCTCAAAATAAATGATGCAATTAGATGAATTAAGAAATAAATGAGAGACAAGGGCAAGATCTTTCTTATAGCATTATCCCAACTAGTTCACATAAAAGGAATGATGGAGTTGGAAAAAAATCACCATAAAAATCGTCACAGTAACAATTGATTCAAGAAGGAGTTATCAATGGATGACAAAACTAGTGGGTGACAGTTTAATAAGGAACAGGATATACAGTTTTAAAGTATATTTTCATAAATTATTTATTAATTAAAAAGGGAAAAATAATAACTTATAATGGAGAAAACTGGAGGGCACCAACTCAGGCAAGGGATTAGTGTTAGAGAAGCATGTTCTAATATTGTGTTCTGAGAAGGACACTACATGTGATACAGAAACTCAAAACACATGATCAGAGTCTTACTGGGAAGACTCTGGGACACAGCCAAATTGAGGGACAATTTACAAAATACTGATCTGTACTCCAAAAACATCAAGGCCAAAAGCAAAGGAAATGTTCCAAATTAAAGAATACTAAAAAGATATGTCAAATATGCAATATGTGAATCTAGATTAGATTCTGGTCCATAAAAAATAAAATAAACCTAAACAAAAGTTTCACCAGAAATAATAAATGTTTGAAGAGAGAAATGTGTTTAGCCTAATTCAAATGTTACTCATTATATACATGTATCAAACATAACATGGCACCCCATTAATATGTACAATTCTTCCATTTTTGTGTGCCATTTAAAATAAAAATAATATAAAATTTAAACAAAAAAAATAGTTAAACAAAAGCTGGGAAGATGATTGGCAGAATTTGAAATTGGACTGTGCATGAAAAGTATTTGGTTGATATTAAATTTCCCAGTGTTGGTCATTGTACTATGGTTGTATAACAAAACATCCTTGTTCTTATAAAATACACATTGATATATTTAGAGGTAAAGAGATATATTGCCTACTAAATTCTCAAATGATTCAGGAAAAAGATCTTTATGCTTAGAAAAAGAGAACAAATGATAATAATTCAAATGAGGTAAAACACTAACTCTTGGTGAATCTGGGTGAAAGGTATATGGGAATTCTTTATACTATTCCAATTTTCTGCACAGTTAAAATTATATAAAAATTAAGTTACCCCAAAAAAATCTTGTTCCACCAGTGGAATTTTTTCTTAAATGAAATCCCATCTGGAAGCCTTATGCATCCAATAAACTCAGAGTTATTTTGAATGAAAAGAAGATGACGGCTCGAGAGCTGTGAGCACAGGTCCTCAGCAGCAGGGGAAGGGGAAGGCTGGAGAAGGATTATCCACTGCCAGTCCCTCTCCACTGGATGTGCCTCCTTAAGGGAGCACCTCTATTCTCATCCCTATTCAGATCTTCCTCCCTGCTCTTCTCTGCCCTTTCCTCTGACTTCTACTCTCCATGCTAATCTGGCCTCTTCTTAATATTTATGCAAATGTGTTAATTATGCAAATATTTATGCAGAGACTTTTCAGACTCTGCTATTGCCTGTGGTCTACGATGCTTAGAAGTGTTATTTCCCAAACACACAGGGCTTAAGGGCTGCTGGTCCTATTTCTGCTCCAAGCTGCAGCCGCCCACACAGCTATACTAAGGAGGGTCTCAGAAGTGGAAGTTCTGTTGAGGAAGTGAATAAACTATATATACTACCTTCTGGTTTCCCTGCAAAATATCCTCTGATTGCTGGAATGGAACTCTTTAACATTGAAGAGATACTTTCTTTATTTCCTAGAGCTACTGTAACAAATTACCACTATCATGGTGACTTGACACAAATTTATTTTCTCACAGTTCTGATGGTCAGTAGAGCAAAATCCCTTTCTTTGGACTAAAATTGAGTCCAATTAGCACTGTTGTCAGGGCTAATTGATTTCAGAGGCTCTCTGACAGGAGAATCTGTTGTTGCTTTTTTCTGCTACTAGTGCCTGTGTTCCTTGGCTTATGGCCTCTTCTCTCATCTTCACAGCACACCACTCCTCTATTATCACATTATCACATTGCCCCTTCCTCTTTTTTCTCATCTCCCTCTGCCTCTCTCCTACAAGACACTTATGCTTGAATTTAGGGCCTGCCCAAACACTCCAAAAAAACTCTGCCTTACAAGATATATAACTTAATCCTATCTGCAAAGTTTCTTCTCTAAAGTACATTCATAGGTCCTGGGAATTAGCAAGTGGGTCATATATATATATATATATATATATATATATATATATATATATATATATAAATAATTTTTTATTTTTTATTTTAAATTGTTATATATGACAATAGCATTCATTACAATTCATATTACACATATAGAGCACGATTTTTCATATCTCTTGTTGTACACAAAGTAGAGTCACCTCGTTCCTGTCTTCTTACATGTACTTAGGGTAATGATGACCATCGCGTCCCACTCTTTCCTACCCATGTGCCCCCTCCCTTCTACTCCCTCCCCTTTTCCCCTTTGCTCTATCTAGAGTTCATTTAATCCTCTCATTCCCCGCTGCCCTGCAGCATATTGTGGATCAGCATCCTTAAATCAGAGAAATCATTCAGCATTTGGTTTTTTGGGATTGTCTAATTTCACTTAGCATTATATTCTCTAGCTCCATCCATTTACCTGCCATGATTTTATTCTCTTTTAATGCTGAATAATATTCCATTGTGTATATATACCACATTTTCTTTTATCTATTCATCTACTGAAGGGCATCTAGGTTGGTTCACAGTTTAGCTATTGTGAATTGTGCTGCTATAAACATTGATGAGGCTGTGTCCCTGTAGTATGCTATTTTTAAGTCCTTTGGGTATAGACTGAGGAGAGGAATAGCTGGGTCAAATGGTGGTTCCATTCCCAGTTTTCCAAGGAATCTCCATACTGTTTTCCATATTGGCTGCACCAATTTGCAGTCCTTTCAGCAGTGTATGAGTGTGCCTTTTCCTCCACATCCTCGCCAATACTTACGGTTGTTTGTATTCTTAATAGCTGTCATTGTGACTGGAGTGAGATGATATCTTAGAGAAGTTTTGATTTGCATTTCTCTAATTGCTAGTGATGTTGAACATTTTTAATGTATTTGTTGATTGATTATATATCTTCTTCTGAGAAGTGTCTGTCAGTCCCTTGGCCCATTTATTGATTGGGTTATTTGGGGTTTTTTTTTTTTGGTGTTAAGATTTTTTGAGTTCTTTATATATCCTAGAGATTAGTGCTCTATCTGAAGTGTGTGGTAAGGATATGTTCCCAATTAGTAGGCTCTCTATTTACTTCACTGATGGTTTCTTTTGCTGAGAAGAAGCTTTTTAGTTTGAATCCATCCATTTATCGATTCTTGGCTTTAATTCTTATGCTACAGGAGTCTTATTAAGGAATTTGTGGCCTAATCCTACATGATGGAGATTTGGGCCTTCTTTTTTTTTCTAATAGTCACAGTGTCTCTTGTTTAATTCCTAAGTCCTTGATCCACTTTGAGTTGAGTTTTGTGCATGGTGAGAGATAGGGGTTTAATTATGTGGGTTACTCTCTGTGTCTTCTGTACTGTACCATTGGTCTATCAGTCTGTTTTGGTGCCAATATGGTGCCATTTTTGTTACTATTGCTCTGTAGTATAGTTTAAGGTCTGGTATAGTAATGCCACCTGCTTCACTCTTCTTGCTAAAGATTGCTTTAGCTATTCTGGGTCTCTTATTTTCCCAGATGAATTTCATGACTGCTTTTTCTATTTCTATAAGGAATTTCATTGTGATTTTGATTGGATTTGCATTAAATTTGTCTAGTGTTTTTGGTAGAATGGTCATTTTGACAATATTAATTCTGCCTATCTAAGAACAAAGTCGACCTTTCCATCTTCTAAGGTCTTCTTTAATTTCTTTCTTTAGTGTTCTGTAATTTTTTTAATAGGAGTCTTTCACCTCTTTCATTAATTTGATTTCCAAATATTTTATTTTTTTATGCTATTGTAAATGGGGTAGTTTTCTTCATTTCCCTTTTAGAGGATTTGTCACTTATATACAGAAATGCCTTTGATTTATGGGTGTTGATTTTGTATAATGCTATTTTGCTGAATTCATTTACTAGTTCTAGAAGTTTTCTGGTGGAACTTTTTGGATCTGCTAGGTATAGACAAATACTGCTAATTTGAGTTCTTCTTTTCCTATCTGTAATCCTTTCTTTCGTCTAATTGTTTTGGCCAGTTCTAGAAGTTTTCTGGTGGAACTTTTTGGATCTGCTAGGTATAGACAAATACTGCTAATTTGAGTTCTTCTTTTCCTATCTGTAATCCTTTCTTTCGTCTAATTGTTTTGGCCAGTGCTTTAAGAACTATGTTAAATAGAAGTGGTGAAAGAGGGCATCCCTGTCTTGTTCCAGTTTTTAGAAGGAATGCTTTCAATTTTTCTCCATTTAGGATAATGTTGGCCTGGGGCTTAGCATAGATAGCTTTTACAATGTTGAGATATGTTCCTGTTATCCCTAGTTTTTCTAGTGTTTTGAACACGAAGTGGTTCTGTATCTTGTCAAATGCTTTATCTGTATCTATTGAGATGATCATATGTTTCTTATCTTAAAGTCTATTGATGTGATGGATTACATTTATTGATTTCCCTGTGTTGAACCAAGCTTACTTCCGTTGGATGAACCCCACTTGATCATGTTGTACTATCTTTATGACATGTTTTTGTATTTGATTTGCCAGAATTTTATTGAGAATTTTTGCATCTATGTTTATTAGAAATATTGGTCTGAAGTTTTCTTTTTTTGATGTATCTTTGCCTGGTTTTGGAATCAGGGTGATATTGGACTTAGAGAATAGTTTTGAAGTGCTCCCTCTTTTTCTATTTCCTGAAATAAATTGAAGAGTGTTGGTATTAGTTCTTCTTTAAAGGTCTTGTAGAACTCGGCTGTGTATCCATCTGGTCCTGAGCTTTTCTTGGTTGGTAGGCTTCTGATGGAGTCTTCTATTTTGTCACTTGAAATTGATCTGTTTAAATTGTGTATAACACCCTGATTCGATTTCGAAAATCATATGACTCTAGAAATTTTTGTCAATGCTTTCGATATTTTCTATTTTATTCGGGAGTACAAGTTTTCAAAATAATTTCTAATTATCTTCTGTATTTCTGTAGTATCTGTTGTGATATTTCCTTTTTTATCATGATGTTAATAATTTGAGTTTTCTCTCTCCTTCTCTTCATTAGCATGGCTAAGAGTCTGCCAATTTTATTTATTTTTTTCAAAGAACCAACTTTTTGTTTTTTCAATTGTTTCTTTTGTTTCAATTTCATTGATTTCAGCTCAGATTTTAATTATTTCCTGTCTTCTACTGCTTTTAGTGTAGATTTGTTCTTCTATTTCCAGGACTTCGAGATATAATGTTAAGTCATTTATTTGTTGCCTTTTTTCTTTTTTTAAGGAATGAACTCCATGCAATGAACTTTCCTTTTAGAACTGTCTTCATAGTGTCCCAGAGATTTTGATATGTTGTATCTGTGTTCTCATTCACCTCTAAAAAATTTTTAATCTCCTCTTTGATGTCTTCTGCAACCCATTGTTCATTCAGTAGCACATTATTTAGTCTCCAGGTGTTGGAATAGCTTTTATTTCTTATTTTATCATTGATTTCTAATTTCATTCCATTATGATCTGATAGAATGCAGGGTAGTATCTCTACTTTTTTATATTTACTAAGAGTTGCTTTGCGGCATAATATATGGTCTATTTTAGAGAAGGATCCATGTGCTGCTGAGAAGAAAGTGTATTCTCTCGTTGAAGGATGAAATATTCTATATATGTCAGTTTAGTCTAAGTTATTGATTGTATTAGTGAGTTCTATAGTTCCTTGTTCAGCTTTTGTTTGAAAGATCTATCTAGTGGTAAAAGATGTGTGTTAAAGAAACCCAAAATTATTGTGTTGTGGTCTATTTGACTCTTGAACTTGAGAAGAGTTTGTTTTATGAACATAGCTGCTCTGTTGTTTGGGGCATATATATTTATGATTGTTAAGTCTTGTCTGTATATGGTTCCCTTGAGCAGTATGTAGTGTCCCTCTTTATCCCTTTTGATTAACTTCACTGACATTTCATCAACTTTGCTGTCCATGGATTCTGTTATTATGGTATCCTGGTTTGTTTGGGGCACTTTCTTCCCTTGTTTTTTCATGTTGTCTATGTGTCTTCCTTTCTTGCTGCATGGATCTGAGATATTACAGTTTCTGCCCTATATTCTTGTAGTAACAGTGCAGATTGTCTGTACCTCACCTTGATGATGGCCTTCCAGACCCTGCTGGTGTCCCTCAGTGTATGCTACTGCAATTAAAGGTGGTGGCAGCAATAGCAGAGGTAACTCGAGATAATAGTGGAGGTACCCCAAGATGGATGCAATGTCTTACAGAGATGGGGCTGAAAGGGTCGGTCTTACACTGTCATTGGAATGCCTGCTCTGAGACGCAGCTGCTTCTAGGCCATTTCTGTTGTCAAAAAGGTAGGGGTTACTGCATGGGGAAGGCTATGGCCATGTCTGCAGTGTCCCAAGATGGAAATGGGTTAGGCTTGGGCTCTCGTGTTGGGGAGAATGGGAGATGGCAAACTCGGACCTACCTGGGCCTGGGTCCCATGTATGTTGATGTGGGCGGATCTGGGCTGGGCCAGAGCTCCCACAGTGGTCTGCTGGTCTAGCAAGTGGATCTCTTTAGGAGCCATTCTTCAGCCCACCACAGAGACCTAAATTGATTGCTTCCCAATAGCTTTTATTTGCTCAAATACTCCAACCTTTATGATTCTTTTCTGTCTTTCAACAAATTATTCCCCAAGTGCACTGATTTGAGTGCAACACTGCTCCTTTCCAAATCAATGCCCAACTTTTGCTGCTCTGCTCTATGACACCCCCTGCTGGTAGGTGAAGTTACAGTGCTGTGTCTGCACTGCTCTTAACCTGCACCAACTTTTATCAATTGATGCACCATGTTAGTGTTGGATAGCCCCAGCCCTGGAAGGAAACCTCTGAAAGACACAGAAAAGGATTTGAGCAAGAAGAACCTCTGCCATTTTCCAGGCTTGTCTCTGGGGAGGGCTGAGGTCTCCCTGGGAGCTCCCATCAGCAACAACCACAAACATAAATCTAAAGGAACTGAGCTTCTATGTTCCTGCAGAATGAAAGGGGGCAGGGGAGGTTGGTTCATGGTTAGGCTGATTCTAAAATATATGGGAATAAAAGCTTTTGGGGTGATGAATTTCCCTTTAATGCTGTCACATCTATAGTCCTAGAGGTTTAACCTCTGATTTTTGGCTGTAAAACCAACATTATTTCTGCAAACTTGACACCAGATGCTGCCAGGGAGATATAGCTGAAGTGATAAAAATCTATTTAACAGATTTAGTGAAGCAAATACAAACTAATTAACAATTTTAGAATTAGGATTAAACACTAATTCTTTTAAACCATAAAAACTGAGATGAACAAAAGGAAAAAAAATGTTCTCCCTCTGAATAACTCAAAGGAGCCATCTGTTTGTCATTGAGAAAATGGCCCAATTGATCGATTTTGAACCAATTCTGACATATTTTCTTTCTGGATTTGAATGCAATATGGACAGTCATCCAAGAAAGAAGGCCCATTACTTCCCAGCTAATGTGTCAATCTCAGCTTCCCTCAAGCTCCAGAAAACGAGCTACTTGTGTACTGACTCAGAAATGAGGAAGCAAAGAATAAAATGATATCTTTATGAATCCTGCTTGAAACATATGTTTCTGGCCATTAGAAAGGAAAGACAGCCTAGAGTTCCCTGTAGCCTCAGTGTGCAGTAGCCATTCATTAGTGGGACACAGCTCCTCTACTGACTCTTCAGTGCCGTTTCCCAGGGAGGGCTGAAGGGCTTCATCTGCTACCATCTGAGTCTTTCCAAATTGGTGAAGTCTGGGCTATGAAATTGTGGCAGTTGACTCACCATCCTCCCATCTCCCCACCTGGACATGCTAAGCCTGAATATATAGTCTAATTCTAGAACACAGGCTCAAGAATTGACCCCATCTTAACTCGTTTTGCTCTAGCCCCAAATTTGGTTTCTTTAGCATCAGATGAGCTTGACTGTTGGTCTCACTCTGAGTAACTCTTGAGATCTCAGATCTACTTGCACATGAGATTTTGGTACGCCTTGGGCCTAACCCAAATGTCTATATATACAAATGCTCAAATAATAATAATAAACTATCATTTAATGAGTGTTGATTATGTCCCAGACAATATGTCTCATTGAGTCCTCTCAACAATGTCATAAAGAAGATATTATTATGATTTTTATTTTACAGATAAGAAAAGTAAGTCCTAGAGAGATTTAATAATCTATCTAAGGTCATACAACTCCTAAGTAATAAGACAAAGTTAAAACCCCCAAGTCTAACTCCAGAACTGACTTTGAACCTCTATATATGGCCTGTGGCATTTGTGTACACCATCATTTGTTCATTCACATCCAACTTCATTCTGAAACACATTTGAGATTATTTTACAGAAATATTACCAGTTCAACTCAACTGAGAATACTTTGAGGAACTAAAAGGGTAAGATGGTCAATTGTTAAGTACCTTGTCCACCCAAATGAGATTGCCAGTGAGCCAAACCTGTCAACAGGGTACTGGGGTCAGGCTCAGGGATGAATGCTTTGCTGCCTCAGAATATTGCCTCAGCAGAAAACAGAAAGCTATATAACACTCAATCCATAGGGGAACCCCAGGTGGATCAGTGTTGGAAGTTACAACTCAGAATGTCTTATTGGATTTGGGGATGATGGCTGTCAGTAGCATTGCAATCCAAATTCTTTTTACCTGCCCATCCTGTAAAAGGCAAGCAAGCACATGGGTTTCTGAGAGTTGTTTGAATGTTGGCTTGGTCTGAGTTCCTCCACACTGTGCAAGATTTTATTATATAACTAGAATCTATGCAGTTCTCAAGCCCTCCCAAAGACGGCTATCTAAAATTCTCCTGGTGATTGAAGGTACACATTTAAACATAGAAATAGCATCAAAATTTTCAGACTAATGTTTCCAGTCTGTCTTTCTGGACAATGAGTTTCCAGATTCTACTACACGAGTTCCCGATTCTTATGCTGAGCACAGGCAGAATGATAAGCAGTCACCATCAGAGAGAGATGTTACATAAAGCCAGGAGGATCAGAATTTAAATGAGTTGAGCTACCTCAGTGTCCCCAGTAAATCTGAGAAGAGGTCAGCTTTGAGGGGGTCCAGGTGAGAGCAGGTAGGAATTGATTGGATCACCCTCTGACAATTTAAGCCTCTTGTCCTTCCTCCATTGCATGCCCCATGCCAGGAAGGCAGCTATGCCACTGGGTTTTCATGCCAGCATCTCTCAAACTAGAGCCTCTGAACATTTTATCTGAGTTTATGAGATTTTTTTATTTTTTAGTTGTAGATGAACACAATATCATTATTTATTTTATACGTGGTGCTGAGGATCGAACCCAGTGCCTCATATGTGCAAGGCAAGCGCTCTACCACTGAGCCACAACCCTAACCCCTGAGTCCATGAGATTTTGACATTGTTATTTATTTGTTTATTTCTGTGCCAGGAATTGGACCCAGGAGCACTTAACCACTGATCCATATCCCCAATCCTTGCTAAGTTGCTTAGAGCCTCACTAAGTTGCTGAAGCTGACCTCAAACTTGCAATCCTCCTGCCTTAGCCTCCTGAGTCCCTGGCATTATAGGCATGTGCCCCTGCACACAACATGACATTGCTTCTTTAATTTTGTGC